>NC_064621.1:5042500-6292500 GCF_023898315.1 Schistocerca nitens
GAATGAGTCTTCCTATTGTCTATGTGTTGAGCGTTTCCTGTGTCACCAGTTTTAAATTCAGATGCACCTCTGCAGGTTTACTGTATCCCTTGGACCTTCCCATTGACGATGAAACACAGAAATTGCATCGGAATTAAATATAAGTGACACAATGCCGACTTAAGTACAGGAATGAGTCTTCCTACTGTCTATAATTTGAGCGTTTCCTGTGTCACCAGTTTTACATTCCGATGCACCTCTACAGGTTTACTGTATCCCTTGGACCTTCACAGTGACGATGAAACAAAGAAATTGCATCGGAATTAAATATAAGAGACACAATGCCGACTTAACTACAGGAAGACTGAGTCTTCCTACTGTCTATGTTTTGAGCGTTTCCTGTGTCATCAGTTTTACTTTCCGATGCACCTCTACAGGTTTACTGTATCCCTTGGACCTTCACAGTAACGATGAATCAAAGGAATTGCATCGGAATTAAATATAAGAGACACAATGCCGACTTAAGTACAATAAGAATAAATCTTCCCACTGTCTATGTTTTGAGCGTTTCCTGTGTCATCAGTTTTAATTTCCGATGCACCTCTGCAGGTTTACTATATCCCTTGGACCTTCCCATTCACGATGAAACACAGAAATTTCATCGGAAATAAATATAAGAGACACAATGCCGACTTAAGTACAGGAAGACTGAGTTTTCCTACTGTTAATGATTTGAGCGGTTCCTGTGTCACCAGTTTTACATTCCGATGCACCTCTGCAGGTTTACTGTATCCCTTGGACCTTTCCATTGACGATGAAAAACAGAAATTGCATCGGAATTAAATATAAGAGACACAATACGGACTTAAGTACAGGAAGACTAAGTCTTCCTACTGTCTATGCTTTGAGCGTTTCCTGTGTCATCAGTTTAACTTTCCGATGCACCTCTGCAGGTTTACTATATCCCTTGGACCTTCCCATTCACGATGAAACACAGAAATTTCATCGGAAATAAATATAAGAGACACAATGCCGACTTAAGTACAGGAAGACTGAGTCTTCCTACTGTCTATGTTTTGAGCGGTTCCTGTGTCACCAGTTTTACATTCCGATGTACCTCTGCAGGTTTACTGTACCCCTTGGACCTCCATTGACGATGAAACACAGAAATTGCATCGGAATTAAATATAACAGACACAATGCCGACTTAAGTACAGGAAGACTGAGTCTTCCTACTGTCTATAATTTGAGCGTTCCCTGTGTCACCAGTTTTACATTCCGATGCACCTCTACAGCTTTACTGTATCCCTTGGACCTTCACAGTGACGATGAAACACAGAAATTGCATCCGAATTAAATATAAGAGACACAATGCCGACTTAAGTACAATAAGACTAAGTCTTCCTACTGTCTATGTTTTGAGCGTTTCCTGTGTCACCAGTCTTTCTTTCCGATGCACCTCTGCAGGTTTACTATATCCCTTGGACCTTCCCATTCACGATGAAACACAGAAATGTCATCGGAAATAAATATAAGAGACACAATGCCGACTTAAGTACAGGAAGAATGAGTCTTCCTACTGTCTATGTTTTGAGCGTTTCCTGTGTCACTAGTTTTGCATTCCGATGCACCTCTGCAGGTTTACTGTATCCCTTGGACCTTCCCATTGACGGTGAAACACAGAAATTGCATCGGAATTAAATATAAGAGACACAATGCCGACTTAAGTACAGGAAGACTGAGTCTTCCTACTGTCTATGTTTTGAGCGTTTCCTGTGTCACTAGTTTTACATTCCGATGCACCTGTGCAGGTTTACTGTATCCCTGGGACCTTCCCATTGACGATGAAAGACAGAAATTGCATCGGAATTAAATATAAGAGACGCAATGCGGACTTAAGTACAGGAAGACTGAGTCTTCCTACTGTCTATGATTTGAGCGTTTCCTGTGTCACCAGTTTTACATTCTGAAGCACCTCTGCAGGTTTTCTGTATCCCTTGGACCTTCCCATTGACGATGAAACACAGAATTTGCATCGGAATTAAATATAAGAGACACAATGCCGATCAGTACAGAAAGACTGAGTTCCTACTGTCTATGTTTTGGGCGTTTCCTGTGTCATCAGTTTTACATTCCGAGACACCTCTGCAGGTTTACTGTATCCCTTGGACCTTCCCATTGACGATGAAACACAGAAATTGCATCGGAATTAAATATAAGAGACACAATGCCGACTTAAGTACAGGAAGAATGAGTCTTCCTATTGTCTATGTGTTGAGCGTTTCCTGTGTCACCAGTTTTAAATTCAGATGCACCTCTGCAGGTTTACTGTATCCCTTGGACCTTCCCATTGACGATGAAACACAGAAATTGCATCGGAATTAAATATAAGTGACACAATGCCGACTTAAGTACAGGAATGAGTCTTCCTACTGTCTATAATTTGAGCGTTTCCGTGTCACCAGTTTTACATTCCGATGCACCTCTACAGGTTTACTGTATCCCTTGGACCTTCACAGTGACGATGAAACAAAGAAATTGCATCGGAATTAAATATAAGAGACACAATGCCGACTTAACTACAGGAAGACTGAGTCTTCCTACTGTCTATGTTTTGAGCGTTTCCTGTGTCATCAGTTTTACTTTCCGATGCACCTCTACAGGTTTACTGTATCCCTTGGACCTTCACAGTAACGATGAAACAAAGGAATTGCATCGGAATTAAATATAAGAGACACAATGCCGACTTAAGTACAATAAGAATAAATCTTCCCACTGTCTATGTTTTGAGCGTTTCCTGTGTCATCAGTTTTAATTTCCGATGCACCTCTGCAGGTTTACTATATCCCTTGGACCTTCCCATTCACGATGAAACACAGAAATTTCATCGGAAATAAATATAAGAGACACAATGCCGACTTAAGTACAGGAAGACTGAGTTTTCCTACTGTTAATGATTTGAGCGGTTCCTGTGTCACCAGTTTTACATTCCGATGCACCTCTGCAGGTTTACTGTATCCCTTGGACCTTTCCATTGACGATGAAAAACAGAAATTGCATCGGAATTAAATATAAGAGACACAATACGGACTTAAGTACAGGAAGACTAAGTCTTCCTACTGTCTATGCTTTGAGCGTTTCCTGTGTCATCAGTTTAACTTTCCGATGCACCTCTGCAGGTTTACTATATCCCTTGGACCTTCCCATTCACGATGAAACACAGAAATTTCATCGGAAATAAATATAAGAGACACAATGCCGACTTAAGTACAGGAAGACTGAGTTTTCCTACTGTTAATGTTTTGAGCGGTTCCTGTGTCACCAGTTTTACATTCCGATGCACCTCTGCAGGTTTACTGTATCCCTTGGACCTTTCCATTGACGATGAAACACAGAAATTGCATCGGAATTAAATATAAGAGACACAATGCCGACTTAGGTACAGGAAGACTGAGTCTTCCTACTGTCTATGTTTAGAGCGTTTCTGTGTCACCAGTTTTACATTCTGATGCACCTCTGCAGTTTTACTGTATCCCTTGGACCTTCCCATTGAAGATGAAAGACAGAAATTTCATCGGAATAAAATATAAGAGACACAATGCCGACTTAAGAACAGGAAGACTGAGTCTTCCTACTGTCTATAATTTGAGCGTTTCCTGTGTCACCAGTTTTACATTCCGATGCACCTCTGCAGGTTTACTGTATCCCTTGGACCTTCACAGTGACGATGAAACACAGGAATTGCATCGGAATTAAATATAAGAGACACAATGACGACTTAAGTACAGGAACACTAAGTCTTCCTACTGTCTATGTTTGGAGCGTTTCCTGTGTCATCAGTTTTACTTTCCGATGCACCTCTGCAGGTTTACTATATCCCTTGGACCTTCCCATTCACGATGAAACACAGAAATTTCATCGGAAATAAATATAAGAGACACAATGCCGACTTAAGTACAGGAAGACTGAGTTTTCCTACTGTTAATGATTTGAGCGGTTCCTGTGTCACCAGTTTTACATTCCGATGCACCTCTACAGGTTTACTGTATCCCTTGGACCTTCACAGTGACGATGAAACACAGAAATTGCATCGGAATTAAATATAAGAGACACAATGCCGACATAAGTACAGGAAGTCTGAGTCTTCCTACTGTCTATGTTTTGAGCGTTTCCTGTGTCATCAGTTTTACTTTCCGATGCACCTCTGCAGGTTTACTATATCCCTTGGACCTTCCCATTCACGATGAAACACAGAAATTTCATCGGAAATAAATATAAGAGACACAATGCCGAATTAAGTACAGGAAGACTAAGTCTTCCTACTGTCTATGTTTTGAGCGTTTTCTGTGTCATCAGTTTTACTTTCCGATGCACCTCTGCAGGTTTACTATATCCCTTGGACCTTCCCATTTACGATGAAACACAGAAATTTCATCGGAAATAAATATAAGAGACACAATGCCGACTTAAGTACAGTAAGACTGTGTCTTCCTACTGTCTATGTTTTGAGCGGTTCCTGTGTCACCAGTTTTACATTCCGATGCACCTCTGCAGGTTTACTGTATCCCTTGGACCTTCCCATTGACGATGAAACACAGAAATTGCATCGGATTTAAATATAAGAGACACAATGCCGACTTAACAACAGGAAGACTGAGTCTTCCTACTGTCTATAATTTGAGCGTTTCCTGTGTCACCAGTTTTACATTCCGATGCACCTCTACAGGTATACTGTATCCCTTGGACATTCACAGTGACGATGAAACACAGGAATTGCATCGGAATTAAATATAAGAGACATAATGCCGACTTAAGTACAATAAGTTTAAGTCTTCCTACTGTCTATGTTTTGAGCGTTTTCTGTGTCACTAGTTTTAAATTCCGATGCACCGCTGCAGGTTTACTGTATCCCTTGGACCTTCCCATTGACGATGAAACACAGAAATTGCATCGTAATTAAATATAAGAGACACAATGCCGACTTAGATACAGGAAGACTGGATCTTCCTACTGTCTATGTTTTAAGCGTTTCCTGTGTCACCAGATTTACATTCTGATGCACTTCTGCAGGTTTACTGTATCCCTTGGACCTTCCCATTGACGATGAAACACAGAAATTGCATCGGAATTAAATATAAGAGACACAATGCCGACTTAAGTACAGGAATACTGAGTCTTCCTACTGTCTATGTTTTGAGCGTTTCCTGTGTCACTAGTTTTACATTCCGATGCACCTGTGCAGGTTTACTGTATCCCTTGGACCTTCCCATTGACGATGAAAGACAGAAATTGCATCGGAATTAAATATAAGAGACAAAATGCGGACTTAAGTACAGGAAACTGAGTCTTCCTACTGTCTATGATTTGAGCGTTTCCTGTGTCACCAGTTTTACATTCTGAAGCACCTCTGCAGGTTTTCTGTATCCCTTGGACCTTCCCATTGACGATGAAACACAGAAATTGCATCGGAATTAAATATAAGAGACACAATGCCGATCAGTACAGAAAGACTGAGTTCCTACTGTCTATGTTTTGAGCGTTTCCTGTGTCATCAGTTTTACATTCCGAGACACCTCTGCAGGTTTACTGTATCCCTTGGACCTTCCCATTGACGATGAAACACAGAAATTGCATCGGAATTAAATATAAGAGACACAATGCCGACTTAAGTACAGGAAGAATGAGTCTTCCTATTGTCTATGTGTTGAGCGTTTCCTGTGTCACCAGTTTTAAATTCAGATGCACCTCTGCAGGTTTACTGTATCCCTTGGACCTTCCCATTGACGATGAAACACAGAAATTGCATCGGAATTAAATATAAGTGACACAATGCCGACTTAAGTACAGGAATGAGTCTTCCTACTGTCTATAATTTGAGCGTTTCCTGTGTCACCAGTTTTACATTCCGATGCACCTCTACAGGTTTACTGTATCCCTTGGACCTTCACAGTGACGATGAAACAAAGAAATTGCATCGGAATTAAATATAAGAGACACAATGCCGACTTAACTACAGGAAGACTGAGTCTTCCTACTGTCTATGTTTTGAGCGTTTCCTGTGTCATCAGTTTTACTTTCCGATGCACCTCTACAGGTTTACTGTATCCCTTGGACCTTCACAGTGACGATGAAACAAAGGAATTGCATCGGAATTAAATATAAGAGACACAATGCCGACTTAAGTACAATAAGAATAAATCTTCCCACTGTCTATGTTTTGAGCGTTTCCTGTGTCATCAGTTTTAATTTCCGATGCACCTCTGCAGGTTTACTATATCCCTTGGACCTTCCCATTCACGATGAAACACAGAAATTTCATCGGAAATAAATATAAGAGACACAATGCCGACTTAAGTACAGGAAGACTGAGTTTTCCTACTGTTAATGATTTGAGCGGTTCCTGTGTCACCAGTTTTACATTCCGATGTACCTCTGCAGGTTTACTGTACCCCTTGGACCTCCATTGACGATGAAACACAGAAATTGCATCGGAATTAAATATAACAGACACAATGCCGACTTAAGTACAGGAAGACTGAGTCTTCCTACTGTCTATAATTTGAGCGTTCCCTGTGTCACCAGTTTTACATTCCGATGCACCTCTACAGCTTTACTGTATCCCTTGGACCTTCACAGTGACGATGAAACACAGAAATTGCATCCGAATTAAATATAAGAGACACAATGCCGACTTAAGTACAATAAGACTAAGTCTTCCTACTGTCTATGTTTTGAGCGTTTCCTGTGTCACCAGTTTTTCTTTCCGATGCACCTCTGCAGGTTTACTATATCCCTTGGACCTTCCCATTCACGATGAAACACAGAAATGTCATCGGAAATAAATATAAGAGACACAATGCCGACTTAAGTACAGGAAGAATGAGTCTTCCTACTGTCTATGTTTTGAGCGTTTCCTGTGTCACTAGTTTTGCATTCCGATGCACATCTGCAGGTTTACAGTATCCCTTGGACCTTCCCATTGACGATGAAACACAGAAATTGCATCGGAATTAAATATAAGAGACACAATGCCGACTTAAGTACAGGAAGACTGAGTCTTCCTACTGTCTATGTTTTGAGCGTTTCCTGTGTCACTAGTTTTACATTCCGATGCACCTGTGCAGGTTTACTGTATCCCTTGGACCTTCCCATTGACGATGAAAGACAGAAATTGCATCGGAATTAAATATAAGAGACACAATGCGGACTTAAGTACAGGAAGACTGAGTCTTCCTACTGTCTATGATTTGAGCGTTTCCTGTGTCACCAGTTTTACATTCTGAAGCACCTCTGCAGGTTTTCTGTATCCCTTGGACCTTCCCATTGACGATGAAACACAGAAATTGCATCGGAATTAAATATAAGAGACACAATGCCGATCAGTACAGAAAGACTGAGTTCCTACTGTCTATGTTTTGAGCGTTTCCTGTGTCATCAGTTTTACATTCCGAGACACCTCTGCAGGTTTACTGTATCCCTTGGACCTTCCCATTGACGATGAAACACAGAAATTGCATCGGAATTAAATATAAGAGACACAATGCCGACTTAAGTACAGGAAGAATGAGTCTTCCTATTGTCTATGTGTTGAGCGTTTCCTGTGTCACCAGTTTTAAATTCAGATGCACCTCTGCAGGTTTACTGTATCCCTTGGACCTTCCCATTGACGATGAAACACAGAAATTGCATCGGAATTAAATATAAGTGACACAATGCCGACTTAAGTACAGGAATGAGTCTTCCTACTGTCTATAATTTGAGCGTTTCCTGTGTCACCAGTTTTACATTCCGATGCACCTCTACAGGTTTACTGTATCCCTTGGACCTTCACAGTGACGATGAAACAAAGAAATTGCATCGGAATTAAATATAAGAGACACAATGCCGACTTAACTACAGGAAGACTGAGTCTTCCTACTGTCTATGTTTTGAGCGTTTCCTGTGTCATCAGTTTTACTTTCCGATGCACCTCTACAGGTTTACTGTATCCCTTGGACCTTCACAGTGACGATGAAACAAAGGAATTGCATCGGAATTAAATATAAGAGACACATTGCCGACTTAAGTACAATAAGAATAAATCTTCCCACTGTCTATGTTTTGAGCGTTTCCTGTGTCATCAGTTTTAATTTCCGATGCACCTCTGCAGGTTTACTATATCCCTTGGACCTTCCCATTCACGATGAAACACAGAAATTTCATCGGAAATAAATATAAGAGACACAATGCCGACTTAAGTACAGGAAGACTGAGTTTTCCTACTGTTAATGATTTGAGCGGTTCCTGTGTCACCAGTTTTACATTCCGATGTACCTCTGCAGGTTTACTGTACCCCTTGGACCTCCATTGACGATGAAACACAGAAATTGCATCGGAATTAAATATAACAGACACAATTCCGACTTAAGTACAGGAAGACTGAGTCTTCCTACTGTCTATAATTTGAGCGTTCCCTGTGTCACCAGTTTTACATTCCGATGCACCTCTACAGCTTTACTGTATCCCTTGGACCTTCACAGTGACGATGAAACACAGAAATTGCATCCGAATTAAATATAAGAGACACAATGCCGACTTAAGTACAATAAGACTAAGTCTTCCTACTGTCTATGTTTTGAGCGTTTCCTGTGTCACCAGTTTTTCTTTCCGATGCACCTCTGCAGGTTTACTATATCCCTTGGACCTTCCCATTCACGATGAAACACAGAAATGTCATCGGAAATAAATATAAGAGACACAATGCCGACTTAAGTACAGGAAGAATGAGTCTTCCTACTGTCTATGTTTTGAGCGTTTCCTGTGTCACTAGTTTTGCATTCCGATGCACCTCTGCAGGTTTACAGTATCCCTTGGACCTTCCCATTGACGATGAAACACAGAAATTGCATCGGAATTAAATATAAGAGACACAATGCCGACTTAAGTACAGGAAGACTGAGTCTTCCTACTGTCTATGTTTTGAGCGTTTCCTGTGTCACTAGTTTTACATTCCGATGCACCTGTGCAGGTTTACTGTATCCCTTGGACCTTCCCATTGACGATGAAAGACAGAAATTGCATCGAAATTAAATATAAGAGACACAATGCGGACTTAAGTACAGGAAGACTGAGTCTTCCTACTGTCTATGATTTGAGCGTTTCCTGTGTCACCAGTTTTACATTCTGAAGCACCTCTGCAGGTTTTCTGTATCCCTTGGACCTTCCCATTGACGATGAAACACAGAAATTGCATCGGAATTAAATATAAGAGACACAATGCCGATCAGTACAGAAAGACTGAGTTCCTACTGTCTATGTTTTGAGCGTTTCCTGTGTCATCAGTTTTACATTCCGAGACACCTCTGCAGGTTTACTGTATCCCTTGGACCTTCCCATTGACGATGAAACACAGAAATTGCATCGGAATTAAATATAAGAGACACAATGCCGACTTAAGTACAGGAAGAATGAGTCTTCCTATTGTCTATGTGTTGAGCGTTTCCTGTGTCACCAGTTTTAAATTCAGATGCACCTCTGCAGGTTTACTGTATCCCTTGGACCTTCCCATTGACGATGAAAAACAGAAATTGCATCGGAATTAAATATAAGAGACACAATACGGACTTAAGTACAGGAAGACTAAGTCTTCCTACTGTCTATGCTTTGAGCGTTTCCTGTGTCACCAGTTTTACATTCCGATGCACCTCTGCAGGTTTACTGTATCCCTTGGACCTTTCCATTGACGATGAAACACAGAAATTGCATCGGAATTAAATATAAGAGACACAATGCCGACTTAGGTACAGGAAGACTGAGTCTTCCTACTGTCTATTTTTAGAGCGTTTCTGTGTCACCAGTTTTACATTCTGATGCACCTCTGCAGGTTTACTGTATCCCTTCGACCTTCCCATTGAAGATGAAAGACAGAAATTTCATCGGAATAAAATATAAGAGACACAATGCCGACTTAAGAACAGGAAGACTGAGTCTTCCTACTGTCTATAATTTGAGCGTTTCCTGTGTCACCAGTTTTACATTCCGATGCACCTCTGCAGGTTTACTGTATCCCTTGGACCTTCACAGTGACGATGAAACACAGGAATTGCATCGGAATTAAATATAAGAGACACAATGACGACTTAAGTACAGGAACACTAAGTCTTCCTACTGTCTATGTTTGGAGCGTTTCCTGTGTCATCAGTTTTACTTTCCGATGCACCTCTGCAGGTTTACTATATCCCTTGGACCTTCCCATTCACGATGAAACACAGAAATTTCATCGGAAAAAAATATAAGAGACACAATGCCGACTAAGGTACAGGAAGACTGAGTCTTCCTACTGTCTATGTTTTGAGCGTTTCCTGTGTCACCAGTTTTACATTCCGATGTACCTCTGCAGGTTTACTGTATCCCTTGGACCTTCCCATTGACGATGAAACACAGAAATTGCATCGGAATTAAATTTAAGAGACAGAATGCAGACTTAAGTACAGGAAGACTGAGTCTTCCTACTGTCTATGTTTTGAGCGTTTCCTGTGTCACTAGTTTTACATTCCGATGCACGTCTGCTGGTTTACTATATCCCTTGGACCTTCCCATTGACGATGAAACACAGAAATTGCATCGGAATTAAATATAAGAGACACATTGCCGACTTAAGTACAGGAAGACTGAGTCTTCCTACTTCTATGTTTTGAGCGTTTCCTGTGTCACCAGTTTTACATTCTGATGCACCTCTGCAGATTTTCTGTATCCCTTGGACCTACCCATTGACGATGAAACACAGAAATTGCATCGGAATTAAATATAAGAGACACAATGCCGACTTAAGTACAGGAAGAATGAGTCTTCCTACTGTCTATAATTTGACCGTTTCCTGTGTCACCAGTTTCACATTCCGATGCACCTCTACAGGTTTACTGTACCCATTGGACCTTCTCAGTGACTATGAAACACAGAAATTGCATCGGAATTAACTATAAGAGACATAATGCCGACTTAAGTACAGGATGACTGAGTCTTCCTACTGTCTATAATTTGAGCGTTTCCTGTGTCATCAGTTTTACATTCCGATGCGCCTCTGCAGGTTTACTGTATCCCTTGGACCTTCACAGTGACGATGAAACAAAGAAATTTTATCGGAATTAAATATAAGAGACACAATGCCGACTTAAGTACAGGAAGACTAAGTCTTCCTACTGTCTATGTTTTGAGCGTTTCCTGTGTCATCAGTTTTACTTTCCGATGCACCTCTGCAGGTTTACTATATCCCTTGGACCTTCCCATTCACGATGAAACACAGAAATTTCTTCGGAATTAAATATAAGAGACACAATGCCGACTTAAGTACAGGAAGACTGGGTCTTCCTACTGTCTATGTTTTGAGCGTTTCCTGTGTCACTAGTTTTACATTCCGATGCACCTCTGCAGGTTTACTGTATCCCTTGGACCTTCCCAATGACGATGAAACACAGAAATTGCATCGGAATTAAATATAAGAGACACAATGCCGGTCAGTACAGGAAGACTGAGTTCCTACTGTCTATGTTTTGAGCGTTTCCTGTGTCATCAGTTTTACATTCCGAGACACCTCTGCAGGTTTACTGTATCCCTTGGACCTTCCCATTGACGATGAAACACAGAAATTGCATCGAAAATAAATATAAGAGACACAATGCCGACTTAAGTACAGGAAGAATGAGTCTCCCTATTGTCTATGTGTTGAGCGTTTCCTGTGTCACCAGTTTTAAATTCAGATGCACCTCTGCAGGTTTACTGTATCCCTTGGACCTTCCCATTGACGATGAAACACAGAAATTGCATCGGAAGTAATTATAAGTGACACAATGCCGACTTAAGTACAGGAAGACTGAGTCTTCCTACTGTCTATAATTTGAGCGTTTCCTGTGTCACCAGTTTTACATTCCGATGCACTTCTACAGGTTTACTGTATCCCTTGGACCTTCACAGTGACGATGAAACAAAGAAATTGCATCGGAATTAAATATAAGAGACACAATGCCGACTTAACTACAGGAAGACTGAGTCTTCCTACTGTCTATGTTTTGAGCGTTCCCTGTGTCATCAGTTTTACTTTCCGATGCACCTCTACAGGTTTACTGTATCCCTTGGACCTTCACAGTGACGATGAAACACAGGAATTGCATCGTAATTAAATATAAGAGACACAATGCCGACTTAAGTACAATAAGAATAAATCTTCACACTGTCTATGTTTTGAGCGTTTCCTGTGTCATCAGTTTTAATTTCCGATGCACCTCTGCAGGTTTACTATATCCCTTGGACCTTCCCATTCACGATGAAACACAGAAATTTCATCGGAAATAAATATAAGAGACACAATGCAGACTTAAGTACAGGAAGACTGAGTCTTCCTACTGTCTATAATTTGAGCGTTTCCTGTGTCACCAGTTTTACATTCCGATGCACCTCTACAGGTTTACTGTATCCCTTGGACCTTCACAGTGACGATGAAACAAAGAAATTGCATCGGAATTAAATATAAGAGACACAATGCCGACTTAAGTACAATAAGAATAAATCTTCACACTGTCTATGTTTTGAGCGTTTCCTGTGTCATCAGTTTTAATTTCCGATGCACCTCTGCAGGTTTACTATATCCCTTGGACCTTCCCATTCACGATGAAACACAGAAATTTCATCGGAAATAAATATAAGAGACACAATGCCGACTTAAGTACAGGAAGACTGAGTTTTCCTACTGTTAATGTTTTGAGCGGTTCCTGTGTCACCAGTTTCACATTCCGATGCACATCTGCAGGTTTACTGTATCCCTTGGACCTTTCCATTGACGATGAAAAAGAGAAATTGCATCGGAATTAAATATAAGAGACACAATGCGGACTTAAGTACAGGAAGACTAAGTCTTCCTACTGTCTATGCTATGAGCGTTTCCTGTGTCATCAGTTTTACTTTCCGATGCACCTCTGCAGGTTTACTATATCCCTTGGACCTTCCCATTCACGATGAAACACAGAAATTTCATCGGAATAAATATAAGAGACACAATGCCGACTTAAGTACAGGAAGACTGAGTTTTCCTACTGTTAATGTTTTGAGCGGTTCCTGTGTCACCAGTTTTACATTCCGATGCACCTCTGCAGGTTTACTGTATCCCTTGGACCTTCCCATTGACGATGAAAAACAGAAATTGCATCGAAATTAAATTTAAGAGACACAATGCGGACTTAAGTACAGGAAGACAGATTCTTCCTACTGTCTATGTTTTGAGCGTTTCCTGTGTCACTAGTTCTACATTCCGATGCACCTCTGCAGCTTTACTGAATCCCTTGGACCTTTCCATTGACGATGAAACACAGATATTGCATCGGAATTAAATATAAGAGACACAATGCCGACTTAGGTACAGGAAGACTGAGTCTTCCTACTGTCTATGTTTAGACCGTTTCTGTGTCACCTGTTTTACATTCTGATGCACCTCTGCAGGTTTACTGTATCCCTTGGACCTTCCCATTGAAGATGAAACACAGAAATTGCATCGCAATTAAATATAAGAGACACAATGCCGACTTAAGAACAGGAAGACTGAGTCTTCCTACTGTCTATAATTTGAGCGTTTCCTGTGTCACCAGTTTTACATTCCGATGCACCTCTGCACGTTTACTGTATCCCTTGGACCTTCACAGTGACGATGAAACACAGGAATTGCATCGGAATTGAATATAAGAGACACAATGCCGACTTAAGTACAATAAGAATAAATCTTCACACTGTCTATGTTTTGAGCGTTTCCTGTGTCATCAGTTTTAATTTCCGATGCACCTCTGCAGGTTTACTATATCCCTTGGACCTTCCCATTCACGATGAAACACAGAAATTTCATCGGAAATAAATATAAGAGACACAATGCCGACTTAAGTACAGGAAGACTGAGTCTTCCTACTGTCTATGTTTTGAGCGTTTCCTGTGTCACCAGTTTTACATTCCGATGTACCTCTGCAGGTTTACTGTATCCCTTGGACCTTCCCATTGACGATGAAACACAGAAATTGCATCGGAATTAAATTTAAGAGACACAATGCCGACTTAAGTACAGGAAGACTGAGTCTTCCTACTGTCTATGTTTTGAGCGTTTCCTGTGTCACTAGTTTTACATTCCGATGCACGTCTGCTGGTTTACTATATCCCTAGGACCTTCCCATTAACGATGAAACACAGAAATTGCATCGGAATTAAATATAAGAGACACAATGCCGACTTAAGTACAGGAAGACTGAGTCTTCCTACTGTCTATGTTTTGAGCGTTTCCTCTGTCACCAGTTTTACATTCTGATGCACCTCTGCAGGTTTTCTGTATCCCTTGGACCTTCCCATTGACGATGAAACACAGAAATTGCATCGGAATTAAATATAAGAGACACAATGCCGACTTAAGTACAGGAAGAATGATTCTTCCTACTGTCTATAATTTGACCTTTTCCTGTGTCACCAGTTTCACATTCCGAAGCACCTCTACAGGTTTACTGTATCCATTGGACCTTGTCAGTGACTATGAAACACAGAAATTGCATCGGAATTAAATATAAGAGACATAATGCGGACTTAAGTACAGGATGACTGAGTCTTCCTACTGTCTATAATTTGAGCGTTTCCTGTGTCATCAGTTTTACATTCCGATGCACCTCTAGAGGTTTACTGTATCCCTTGGACCTTCACAGTGACGATGAAACAAAGAACTTGCATCGGAATTAAATATAAGAGACACAATGCCGACTTAGGTACAGGAAGACTGAGTCTTCCTACTATCTATGTTTAGAGCGTTTCTGTGTCACCAGTTTTACATTTTGATACACCTCTGCAGGTTTACTGTATCCCTTGGACCTTCCCATTGAAGATGAAACACAGAAATTGCATCGGAATTAAATATAAGAGACACAATGCCGACTTAAGAACAGGAAGACTGAGTCTTCATACTGTCTATAATTTGAGCGTTTCCTGTGTCACCAGTTTTACATTCCGATGCACCTCTGCAGGTTTACTGTATCCCTTGGACCTTCACAGTGACGATGAAACACAGGAATTGCATCGGAATTAAATATAAGAGACACAATGCCGACTTAAGTACAGGAACACTAAGTCTTCCTACTGTCTATGTTTGAGCGTTTCCTGTGTCATCAGTTTTACTTTCCGATGCACCTCTGCAGGTTTACTATATCCCTTGGACCTTCCCATTCACGATGAAACACAGAAATTTCATCGGAAATAAATATAAGAGACACAATGCCGACTTAAGTACAGGAAGACTGAGTCTTCCTACTGTCTATGTTTTGAGCGTTTCCTGTGTCACCAGTTTTACATTCCGATGTACCTCTGCAGGTTTACTGTATCCCTTGGACCTTCCCATTGACGATGAAACACAGAAATTGCATCGGAATTAAATTTAAGAGACAGAATGCCGACTTAAGTACAGGAAGACTGAGTCTTCCTACTGTCTATTTTTGAGCGTTTCCTGTGTCACTAGTTTTACATTCCGATGCACGTCTGCTGGTTTACTATATCCCTTGGACCGTCCCATTGACGATGAAACACCGAAATTGCATCGGAATTAAATATAAGAGACACATTGCCGACTTAAGTACAGGAAGACTGAGTCTTCCTACTGTCTATGATTTGAGCGTTTCCTGTGTCACCAGTTTTACATTCTGATGCAGCTCTGCAGGTTTTCTGTATCCCTTGGACCTTCCCATTGACGATGAAACACAGAAATTGCATCGGAATTAAATATAAGAGACACAATGCCGACTTAAGTACAGGAAGAATGAGTCTTCCTACTGTCTATAATTTGACCGTTTCCTGTGTCACCAGTTTCACATTCCGATGCACCTCTACAGGTTTACTGTACCCATTGGACCTTCTCAGTGACTATGAAACACAGAAATTGCATCGGAATTAAATATAAGAGACATAATGCCGACTTAAGTACAGGATGACTGAGTCTTCCTACTGTCTATAATTTGAGCGTTTCCTGTGTCATCAGTTTTACATTCCGATGCACCTCTGCAGGTTTACTGTATCCCTTGGACCTTCACAGTGACGATGAAACAAAGAAATTGCATCGGAATTAAATATAAGAGTCACAATGCCGACTTAAGTACAGGAAGACTAAGTCTTCCTACTGTCTATGTTTTGAGCGTTTCCTGTGTCATCAGTTTTACTTTCCGATGCACCTCTACAGGTTTACTGTATCCCTTGGACCTTCACAGTGACGATGAAACACAGAAATTGCATCGGAATTAAATATAAGAGACACAATGCCGACTTAAGTACAGGATGACTGAGTCTTCCTACTGTCTATAATTTGAGCGTTTCCTGTGTCATCAGTTTTACATTCCGATGCACCTCTGCAGGTTTACTGTATCCCTTGGACCTTCCCGTTGACGATGAAACACAGAAATTGCATCGGAATTAAATATAAGAGACACAATGCCGATCAGTACAGGTAGACTGAGTTCCCACTGTCTATGTTTTGAGCGTTTCCTGTGTCATCAGTTTTACATTCCGAGACACCTCTGCAGGTTTACAGTATCCCTTGGACCTTCCCATTGACGATGAAACACAGAAATTGCATCGGAATTAAATATAAGAGACACAATGCCGACTTAAGTACAGGAAGAATGAGTCTTCCTATTGTCTCTGTGTTGAGCGTTTCCTGTGTCACCAGTTTTAAATTCAGATGCACCTCTGCAGGTTTACTGTATCCCTTGGACCTTCCCATTGACGATGAAACACAGAAATTGCATCGGAAGTAATTATAAGTGACACAATGCCGACTTAAGTACAGGAAGACTGAGTCTTCCTACTGTCTATAATTTGAGCGTTTCCTGTGTCACCAGTTATACATTCCGATGCACCTCTACAGGTTTACTGTATCCCTTGGACCTTCACAGTGACGATGAAACAAAGAAATTGCATCGGAATTAAATATAAGAGACACAATGCCGACTTAACTACAGGAAGACTGAGTCTTCCTACTGTCTATGTTTTGAGCGTTTCCTGTGTCATCAGTTTTACTTTCCGATGCACCTCTACAGGTTTACTGTATCCCTTGGACCTTCACAGTGACGATGAAACACAGGAATTGCATCGGAATTAAATATAAGAGACACAATGCCGACTTAAGTACAGGAAGACTGAGTTTTCCTACTGTTAATGTTTTGAGCGGTTCCTGTGTCACCAGTTTTACATTCCGATGCACCTCTGCAGGTTTACTGTATCCGTTGGACCTTCCCATTGACGATGAAAAACAGAAATTGCATCGAAATTAAATATAAGAGACACAATGCGGACTTAAGTACAGGAAGACAGAGTCTTCCTACTGTCTATGATTTGAGCGTTTCCTGTGTCACTAGTTTTACATTCCGATGCACCTCTGCAGCTTTACTGTATCCCTTGGTCCTTTCCATTGACTATGAAACACAGAAATTACATCGGAATTAAATATAAGAGACACAATGCCGACTTAGGTACAGGAAGACTGAGTCTTCCTACTGTCTATGTTTAGAGCGTTTCTGTGTCACCAGTTTTACATTCTGATGCACCTCTGCAGGTTTACTGTATCCCTTGGACCTTCACAGTGACGATGAGACACAGGAATTGCATCGGAATTAAATATAAGAGACACAATGCCGACATAAGTACAGGAAGACTGAGTCATCCTGCTGTCTATGTTTTGAGCGTTTCCTGTGTCACTAGTTTTACATTCCGATGCACGTCTGCTGGTTTACTATATCCCTTGGACCTTCCCATTGACGATGAAACACAGAAATTGCATCGGAATTAAATATAAGAGACACAATGCCGACTTAAGTACAGGAAGACTGAGTCTTCCTACTGTCTTAGTTTTGAGCGTTTCCTGTGTCACCAGTTTTACATTCTGATGCACCTCTGCAGGTTTTCTGTATCCCTTGGACCTTCCCATTGACGATGAAACACAGAAATTGCATCGGAATTAAATATAAGAGACACAATGCCGACTTAAGTACAGGAAGAATGAGTCTTCCTACTGTCTATAATTCGACCGTTTCCTGTGTCACCAGTTTCACATTCCGATGCACCTCTACAGGTTTACTGTATCCATTGGACCTTCTCAGTGACTATGAAACACAGAAATTGCACGGAATTAAATATAAGAGACATAATGCCGACTTAAGTACAGGATGACTGAGTCTTCCTACTGTCTATAATTTGAGCGTTTCCTGTGTCATCAGTTTTACATTCCGATGCACCTCTAGAAGTTTACTGTATCCCTTGGACCTTCACAGTGACGATGAAACAAAGAAATTGCATCGGAATCAAATATAAGAGACACAATGCCGACTTAAGTACAGGAAGACTAAGTCTTGCTACTGTCTATGTTTTGAGCGTTTCCTGTGTCATCAGTTTTACTTTCCGATGCACCTCTGCAGGTTTACTATATCCCTTGGACCTTCCCATTCACGATGAAACACAGAAATTGCATCGGAATTAAATATAAGATACACAATGCCGACTTAAGTACAGGAAGACTGAGTCTTCCTACTGTCTATGTTTTGAGCGTTTCCTGTGTCACTAGTTTTACATTCCGATGCACCTCTGCAGGTTTACTGTATCCCTCGGACCTTCACAGTGACGATGAAACACAGAAATTGCATCGGAATTAAATATAAGAGACACAATGCCGACTTAAGTACAGGAAGACTGAGTCTTCCTACTGTCTATGTTTTGAGCGTTTCCTGTGTCACCAGTTTTACATTCTGATGCACCTCTGCAGGTCTTCTGTATCCCTTGGACCTTCCCATTGACGAGGAAACACAGAAATTGCATCGGAATTAAATATAAGAGACACAATGCCGATCAGTACAGGAAGACTGAGTCTTCCTACTGTCTATGTTTTGGGCGTTTCCTGTGTCATCAGTTTTACATTCCGAGACACCTCTGCAGGTTTACTGTATCCCTTGGACCTTCCCATTGACGATGAAACACAGAAATTGCATCGGAATTAAATATAAGAGACACAATGCCGACTTAAGTACAGGAAGAATGACTCTTCCTACTGTCTATGTGTTGAGCGTTTCCTGTGTGACCAGTTTTACATTCTGATGCACCTCTGCAGGTTTACTGTATCCCGTGGACCTTCCCATTGACGATGAAACACAGAAATTTCATCAGAAATAAATATAAGAGACACAATGCAGACTTAAGTACAGGAAGACTGAGTCTTCCTACTGTCTATGTTTTGAGCGTTTCCTGTGTCACTAGTTTTACATTCCGATGCACGTCTGCTGGTTTACTATATCCCTTGGACCTTCCCATTGACGATGAAACACAGAAATTGCATCGGAATTAAATATAAGAGACACAATGCCGACTTAAGTACAGGAAGACTGAGTCTTCCTACTGTCTATGTTTTGAGCGTTTCCTGTGTCACCAGTTTTACATTCTGATGCACCTCTGCAGGTTTTCTGTATCCCTTGGACCTTCCCATTGACGATGAAACACAGAAATTGCATCGGAATTAAATATAAAAGACACAATGCCGACTTAAGTACAGGAAGAATGAGTCTTCCTACTGTCTATAATTTGACCGTTTCCTGTGTCACCAGTTTCGCATTCCGATGCACCTCTAGAGGTTTACTGTATCCATTGGACCTTCTCAGTGACTATGAAACACAGAAATTGCATCGGAATTAAATATAAGAGACACAATGCCGACTTAAGTACAGGAAGACTGAGTCTTCCTACTGTCTATGTTTTGAGCGTTTCCTGTGTCACCAGTTTTACATTCTGATGCACCTCTGCAGGTTTTCTGTATCCCTTGGACCTTCCCATTGACGATGAAACACAGAAATTGCATCGGAATTAAATATAAGAGACACAATGCCGACTTAAGTACAGGAAGAATGAGTCTTCCTACTGTCTATAATTTGACCGTTTCCTGTGTCACCAGTTTCGCATTCCGATGCACCTCTACAGGTTTACTGTATCCACTGGACCTTCTCAGTGACTATGAAACACAGAAATTGCATCGGAATTAAATATAAGAGACATAATGCCGACTTAAGTACAGGATGACTGAGTCTTCCTACTGTCTATAATTTGAGCGTTTCCTGTGTCATCAGTTTTACATTCCGATGCACCTCTAGAGGTTTACTGCATCCCTTGGACCTTCACAGTGACGATGAAACAAAGAAATTGCATCGGAATTAAATATAAGAGACACAATGCCGACTTAAGTACAGGAAGACTGAGTCTTCCTACTGTCTATAATTTGAGCGTTTCCTGTGTCACCAGTTTCACATTCCGATGCACCTCTACAGGTTAACGTATTCCTTGGACCTTCACAGTGACGATGAAACACAGGAATTGCATCGGAATTAAATATAAGAGACACAATGCCGACTTAGGTACAGGAAGACTGAGTCTTCCTACTGTCTATGTTTAGAGCGTTTCTGTGTCACCAGTTTTACATTCTGATGCACCTCTGCAGGTTTACTGTATCCCTTGGACCTTCCCATTGAAGAAGAAACACAGAAATTGCATCGCAATTAAATATAAGAGACACAATGCCGACTAAAGAACAGGAAGACTGAGTCTTCCTACTGTCTATGTTTTGAGCGTTTCCTGTGTCACCAGTTTTACATTCCGATGCACCTCTGCAGGTTTACTGTATCCCTTGGACCTTCACAGTGACGATGAAACACAGGAATTGCATCGGAATTAAATATAAGAGACACAATGCCGACATAAGTACAGGAAGACTGAGTCATCCTGCTGTCTATGTTTTGAGCGTTTCCTGTGTCACTAGTTTTACATTCCGATGCACGTCTGCTGGTTTACTATATCCCTTGGACCTTCCCACTGAAGATGAAACACAGAAACTGCATCGGAATTAAATATAAGAGACACAATGCCGACTTAAGTACAGGAAGACTGAGTCTTCCTACTGTCTATGTTTTGAGCGTTTCCTGTGTCACCAGTTTTACATTCTGATGCACCTCTGCAGGTTTTCTGTATCCCTTGGACCTTCCCATTGACGATGAAACACAGAAATTGCATCGGAATTAAATATAAGAGACACAAAGAATGAGTCTTCCTACTGTCTATAATTTGACCGTTTCCTGTGTCACCAGTTTCACATTCCGATGCACCTCTACAGGTTTACTGTATCCATTGGACCTTCTCAGTGACTATGAAACACAGAAATTGCATCGGAATTAAATATAAGAGACATAATGCCGACTTAAGTACAGGATGACTGAGTCTTCCTACTGTCTATAATTTGAGCGTTTCCTGTGTCATCAGTTTTACATTCCGATGCACCTCTAGAAGTTTACTGTATCCCTTGGACCTTCACAGTGACGATGAAACAAAGAAATTGCATCGGAATTAAATATAAGAGACACAATGCCGACTGAAGTACAGGAAGACTAAGTCTTACTACTGTCTATGTTTTGAGCGTTTCCTGTGTTATCAGTTTTACTTTCCGATGCACCTCTGCAGGTTTACTATATCCCTTGGACCTTCCCATTCACGATGAAACACAGAAATTGCATCGGAATTAAATATAAGAGACACAATGCAGACTTAAGTACAGGAAGACTGAGTCTTCCTACTGTCTATGTTTTGAGCGTTTCCTGTGTCACCAGTTTTACATTCCGATGCACCTCTGCAGGTTTACTGTATCCCTTGGACCTTCCCATTGACGATGAAACACAGAAATTGCATCGGAATTAAATATAAGAGACACAATGCCGACTTAAGTACAGGAAGACTGAGTCTTCCTACTGTCTATGTTTTGAGCGGTTCCTGTGTCACCAGTTTTACATTCTGATGCACCTCTGCAGGTTTTCTGTATCCCTTGGACCTTCCCATTGACGAGGAAACACAGAAATTGCATCGGAATTAAATATAAGAGACACAATGCCGATCAGTACAGGAAGACTGAGTCTTCCGACTGTCTATGTTTTGGGCGTTTCCTGTGTCATCAGTTTTACATTCCGAGACACCTCTGCAGGTTTACTGTATCCCTTGGACCTTCCCATTGACGATGAAACACAGAAATTGCATCGGAATTAAATATAAGAGACACAATGCCGACTTAAGTACAGAAAGAATGACTCTTCCTACTGTCTATGTGTTGAGCGTTTCCTGTGTCACCAGTTTTACATTCTGATGCACCTCTGCAGGTTTACTGTATCCCTTGGACCTTCCCATTGACGATGAAACACAGAAATTTCATCGGAAATAAATATAAGAGACACAATGCCGACTTAAGTACAGGAAGACTGAGTCTTCCTACTGTGTATGTTTTGAGCGTTTCCTGTGTCACCAGTTTTACATTCTGATGCACCTCTGCAGGTTTTCTGTATCCCTTGGACCTTCCCATTGACGATGAAACACAGAAATTGCATCGGAATTAAATATAAGAGACACAATGCCGACTTAAGTACAGGAAGAATGAGTCTTCCTACTGTCTATAATTCGACCGTTTCCTGTGTCACCAGTTTCACATTCCGATGCACCTCTACAGGTTTACTGTATCCATTGGACCTTCTCAGTGACTATGAAACACAGAAATTGCACGGAATTAAATATAAGAGACATAATGCCGACTTAAGTACAGGATGACTGAGTCTTCCTACTGTCTATAATTTGAGCGTTTCCTGTGTCATCAGTTTTACATTCCGATGCACCTCTAGAAGTTTACTGTATCCCTTGGACCTTCACAGTGACGATGAAACAAAGAAATTGCATCGTTATCAAATATAAGAGACACAATGCCGACTTAAGTACAGGAAGACTAAGTCTTGCTACTGTCTATGTTTTGAGCGTTTCCTGTGTCATCAGTTTTACTTTCCGATGCACCTCTGCAGGTTTACTATATCCCTTGGACCTTCCCATTCACGATGAAACACAGAAATTGCATCGGAATTAAATATAAGATACACAATGCCGACTTAAGTACAGGAAGACTGAGTCTTCCTACTGTCTATGTTTTGAGCGTTTCCTGTGTCACTAGTTTTACATTCCGATGCACCTCTGCAGGTTTACTGTATCCCTCGGACCTTCACAGTGACGATGAAACACAGAAATTGCATCGGAATTAAATATAAGAGACACAATGCCGACTTAAGTACAGGAAGACTGAGTCTTCCTACTGTCTATGTTTTGAGCGTTTCCTGTGTCACCAGTTTTACATTCTGATGCACCTCTGCAGGTTTTCTGTATCCCTTGGACCTTCCCATTGACGAGGAAACACAGAAATTGCATCGGAATTAAATATAAGAGACACAATGCCGATCAGTACAGGAAGACTGAGTCTTCCTACTGTCTATGTTTTGGGCGTTTCCTGTGTCATCAGTTTTACATTCCGAGACACCTCTGCAGGTTTACTGTATCCCTTGGACCTTCCCATTGACGATGAAACACAGAAATTGCATCGGAATTAAATATAAGAGACACAATGCCGACTTAAGTACAGGAAGAATGACTCTTCCTACTGTCTATGTGTTGAGCGTTTCCTGTGTGACCAGTTTTACATTCTGATGCACCTCTGCAGGTTTACTGTATCCCGTGGACCTTCCCATTGACGATGAAACACAGAAATTTCATCAGAAATAAATATAAGAGACACAATGCAGACTTATGTACAGGAAGACTGAGTCTTCCTACTGTCTATGTTTTGAGCGTTTCCTGTGTCACTAGTTTTACATTCCGATGCACGTCTGCTGGTTTACTATATCCCTTGGACCTTCCCATTGACGATGAAACACAGAAATTGCATCGGAATTAAATATAAGAGACACAATGCCGACTTAAGTACAGGAAGACTGAGTCTTCCTACTGTCTATGTTTTGAGCGTTTCCTGTGTCACCAGTTTTACATTCTGATGCACCTCTGCAGGTTTTCTGTATCCCTTGGACCTTCCCATTGACGATGAAACACAGAAATTGCATCGGAATTAAATATAAAAGACACAATGCCGACTTAAGTACAGGAAGAATGAGTCTTCCTACTGTCTATAATTTGACCGTTTCCTGTGTCACCAGTTTCGCATTCCGATGCACCTCTAGAGGTTTACTGTATCCATTGGACCTTCTCAGTGACTATGAAACACAGAAATTGCATCGGAATTAAATATAAGAGACACAATGCCGACTTAAGTACAGGAAGACTGAGTCTTCCTACTGTCTATGTTTTGAGCGTTTCCTGTGTCACCAGTTTTACATTCTGATGCACCTCTGCAGGTTTTCTGTATCCCTTGGACCTTCCCATTGACGATGAAACACAGAAATTGCATCGGAATTAAATATAAGAGACACAATGCCGACTTAAGTACAGGAAGAATGAGTCTTCCTACTGTCTATAATTTGACCGTTTCCTGTGTCACCAGTTTCGCATTCCGATGCACCTCTACAGGTTTACTGTATCCATTGGACCTTCTCAGTGACTATGAAACACAGAAATTGCATCGGAATTAAATATAAGAGACATAATGCCGACTTAAGTACAGGATGACTGAGTCTTCCTACTGTCTATAATTTGAGCGTTTCCTGTGTCATCAGTTTTACATTCCGATGCACCTCTAGAGGTTTACTGCATCCCTTGGACCTTCACAGTGACGATGAAACAAAGAAATTGCATCGGAATTAAATATAAGAGACACAATGCCGACTTAAGTACAGGAAGACTGAGTCTTCCTACTGTCTATAATTTGAGCGTTTCCTGTGTCACCAGTTTCACATTCCGATGCACCTCTACAGGTTAACGTATTCCTTGGACCTTCACAGTGACGATGAAACACAGGAATTGCATCGGAATTAAATATAAGAGACACAATGCCGACTTAGGTACAGGAAGACTGAGTCTTCCTACTGTCTATGTTTAGAGCGTTTCTGTGTCACCAGTTTTACATTCTGATGCACCTCTGCAGGTTTACTGTATCCCTTGGACCTTCCCATTGAAGAAGAAACACAGAAATTGCATCGCAATTAAATATAAGAGACACAATGCCGACTAAAGAACAGGAAGACTGAGTCTTCCTACTGTCTATGTTTTGAGCGTTTCCTGTGTCACCAGTTTTACATTCCGATGCACCTCTGCAGGTTTACTGTATCCCTTGGACCTTCACAGTGACGATGAAACACAGGAATTGCATCGGAATTAAATATAAGAGACACAATGCCGACATAAGTACAGGAAGACTGAGTCATCCTGCTGTCTATGTTTTGAGCGTTTCCTGTGTCACTAGTTTTACATTCCGATGCACGTCTGCTGGTTTACTATATCCCTTGGACCTTCCCACTGAAGATGAAACACAGAAACTGCATCGGAATTAAATATAAGAGACACAATGCCGACTTAAGTACAGGAAGACTGAGTCTTCCTACTGTCTATGTTTTGAGCGTTTCCTGTGTCACCAGTTTTACATTCTGATGCACCTCTGCAGGTTTTCTGTATCCCTTGGACCTTCCCATTGACGATGAAACACAGAAATTGCATCGGAATTAAATATAAGAGACACAAAGAATGAGTCTTCCTACTGTCTATAATTTGACCGTTTCCTGTGTCACCAGTTTCACATTCCGATGCACCTCTACAGGTTTACTGTATCCATTGGACCTTCTCAGTGACTATGAAACACAGAAATTGCATCGGAATTAAATATAAGAGACATAATGCCGACTTAAGTACAGGATGACTGAGTCTTCCTACTGTCTATAATTTGAGCGTTTCCTGTGTCATCAGTTTTACATTCCGATGCACCTCTAGAAGTTTACTGTATCCCTTGGACCTTCACAGTGACGATGAAACAAAGAAATTGCATCGGAATTAAATATAAGAGACACAATGCCGACTTAAGTACAGGAAGACTAAGTCTTACTACTGTCTATGTTTTGAGCGTTTCCTGTGTTATCAGTTTTACTTTCCGATGCACCTCTGCAGGTTTACTATATCCCTTGGACCTTCCCATTCACGATGAAACACAGAAATTGCATCGGAATTAAATATAAGAGACACAATGCAGACTTAAGTACAGGAAGACTGAGTCTTCCTACTGTCTATGTTTTGAGCGTTTCCTGTGTCACCAGTTTTACATTCCGATGCACCTCTGCAGGTTTACTGTATCCCTTGGACCTTCCCATTGACGATGAAACACAGAAATTGCATCGGAATTAAATATAAGAGACACAATGCCGACTTAAGAACAGGAAGACTGAGTCTTCCTACTGTCTATGTTTTGAGCGTTTCCTGTGTCACCAGTTTTACATTCTGATGCACCTCTGCAGGTTTTCTGTATCCCTTGGACCTTCCCATTGACGAGGAAACACAGAAATTGCATCGGAATTAAATATAAGAGACACAATGCCGATCAGTACAGGAAGACTGAGTCTTCCGACTGTCTATGTTTTGGGCGTTTCCTGTGTCATCAGTTTTACATTCCGAGACACCTCTGCAGGTTTACTGTATCCCTTGGACCTTCCCATTGACGATGAAACACAGAAATTGCATCGGAATTAAATATAAGAGACACAATGCCGACTTAAGTACAGGAAGAATGACTCTTCCTACTGTCTATGTGTTGAGCGTTTCCTGTGTCACCAGTTTTACATTCTGATGCACCTCTGCAGGTTTACTGTATCCCTTGGACCTTCCCATTGACGATGAAACACAGAAATTTCATCGGAAATAAATATAAGAGACACAATGCCGACTTAAGTACAGGAAGACTGAGTCTTCCTACTGTGTATGTTTTGAGCGTTTCCTGTGTCACCAGTTTTACATTCTGATGCACCTCTGCAGGTTTTCTGTATCCCTTGGACCTTCCCATTGACGATGAAACACAGAAATTGCATCGGACACAATGCCGACTTAAGTACAGGAAGACTGAGTCTTCCTACTGTCTATGTTTTGAGCGTTTCCTGTGTCACCAGTTTTACATTCTGATGCACCTCTGCAGGTTTTCTGTATCCCTTGGACCTTCCCATTGACGATGAAACACAGAAATTGCATCGGAATTAAATATAAGAGACACAATGCCGACTTAAGTACAGGAAGAATGAGTCTTCCTACTGTCTATAATTTGACCGTTTCCTGTGTCACCAGTTTCACATTCCGATGCACCTCTACAGGTTTACTGTATCCATTGGACCTTCTCAGTGACTATGAAACACAGAAATTGCATCGGAATTAAATATAAGAGACATAATGCCGACTTAAGTACAGGATGACTGAGTCTTCCTACTGTCTATAATTTGAGCGTTTCCTGTGTCATCAGTTTTACATTCCGATGCACCTCTAGAAGTTTACTGTATCCCTTGGACCTTCACAGTGACGATGAAACAAAGAAATTGCATCCGAATTAAATATAAGAGACACAATGCCGACTTAAGTACAGGAAGACTAAGTCTTCCTACTGTCTATGTTTTGAGCGTTTCCTGTGTCATCAGTTTTACTTTCCGATGCACCTCTGCAGGTTTACTATATCACTTGGACCTTCCCATTCACGATGAAACACAGAAATTGCATCGGAAGTAAATATAAGAGACACAATGCCGACTTAAGTACAGGAAGACTGAGTCTTCCTACTGTCTATGTTTTGAGCGTTTCCTGTGTCACTAGTTTTACATTCCGATGCACCTCTGCAGGTTTACTGTATCCCTTGGACCTTCCCATTGACGATGAAACACAGAAATTGCATCGGACACAATGCCGACTTAAGTACAGGAAGACTGAGTCTTCCTACTGTCTATGTTTTGAGCGTTTCCTGTGTCACCAGTTTTACATTCTGATGCACCTCTGCAGGTTTTCTGTATCCCTTGGACCTTCCCATTGACGATGAAACACAGAAATTTCATCGGAAATAAATATAAGAGACACAATGCCGACTTAAGTACAGGAAGACTGAGTCTTCCTACTGTCTATGTTTTGAGCGGTTCCTGTGTCACCAGTTTTACATTCCGATGCACCTCTACAGGTTATCGTATTCCTTGGACCTTCACAGTGACGATGAAACACAGGAATTGCATCGGAATTAAATATAAGAGACACAATGCCGACTTAACTACAGGAAGACTGAGTCTTCCTACTGTCTATGTTTTGAGCGCTTCCTGTGTCATCAGTTTTACTTTCCGATGCACCTCTGCAGGTTTACTATATCACTTAGACCTTCCCATTCACGATGAAACACAGAAATTTCATCGGAAATAAATATAAGAGACCCAATGCCGAATAAAGTACAGGAAGACTGAGTCTTCCTACTGTCTATGTTTTGAGTGTTTCCTGTGTCACCAGTTTTACATTCCGATGCACCTCTGGAGGTTTACTGTATCCCTTGGACCTTCCCATTGACGATGAAACACAGAAATTGCATCGGAATTATATATAAGAGACACAATGCCGACATAAAAACAGGAAGACTGAGTCTGCCTACTCTCTATGTTTTGAGCGTTTCCTGTGTCCCCAGTTTTACATTCTGATGCAGCTCTGCAGTTTTACTGTATCCCTTGGACCTTCCCATTGGCGATGAAACACAGATATTTCATCGGAAATAAATATAAGAGACACAATGCAGACTTAAGTACAAGAAAACAGTCTTCATACGGTCAATGTTTGAGCGGTTCCTGTGTAAACAGTTTTACATTCCGATGCACCTCTGATGGTTTACTGTATCCCTTGGACCTTCCCATTGTCGATGAAACACAGAAATCGCATCGGAAATAAATGTAAGGGACACAATGCCGACTTAAGTACAGGAAGACTGAGTCTTCCTACTGTCTATAATTTGAGCGTTTCCTGTGTCACCAGTTTTACATTCCGATGCACCTCTACAGGTTTACTGTATCCCTTGGACCTTCACAGTGACGATGAAACACAGGAATTGCGTCGGAATTAAATATAAGAGACACAATGCCGACTTAAGTACAATAAGAATAAGTCTTCCCACTGTCTATGTTTAGAGCGTTTCCTGTGTCATCAGTTTTAATTTCCAATGCACCTCTGCAGGTTTACTATATCCCTTGGACCTTTCCATTCACGATGAAACACAGAAATTTCATCGGAAATAAATATAAGAGACACAATGGCGACTGAAGTACAGGAAGACTGAATTTTCCTACTGTTAATGTTTTGAGCGGTTCCTGTGTCACCAGTTTTACATTCCGATGCACCTCTGCTGGTTTACTGTATCCCTTGGACCTACCCATTGACGATGAAAAACAGAAATTGCATCGGAATTAAATATAAGAGACACAATGAGGACTTAAGTACAGGAAGACTATGTCTTCCTACTGTCTATGCTTTGAGCGTTTCCTGTGTCATCAGTTTTACTTTCCGATGCACCTCTGCAGGTTTACTATATCCCTTGGACCTTCCCATTCACGATGAAACACAGAAATTTCATCGGAATTAAATATAAGAGACACAATGCCGACTTAAGTACAGGAAGACTGAGTTTTCCTACTGTTAATGTTTTGAGCGGTTCCTGTGTCACCAGTTTTACATTCCGATGCACCTCTGCAGGTTTCCTGTATCCCTTGGACCTTCCCATTGACGATGAAAAACAGAAATTGCATCGGAATTAAATATAAGAGACACAAAGCGGACTTAAGTACAGGAAGACTGAGTCTTCCTACTGTCTATGTTTTGAGCGTTTCCAGTTTTACATTCTGATGCACCTCTGCAGGTTTTCTGTATCCCTTGGACCTTCCCATTGGCGATGAAACCCAGAAATTGCATCGGAATTAAACATAAGAGACACAATGCCGACTTAAGTACAGGAAGAATGAGTCTTCCTACTGTCTATAATTTGACCGTTTCCTGTGTCACCAGTTTCACATTCCGATGCACCTCTACAGGTTTACTGTATCCATTGGACATTCACAGTGACTATGAAACACAGAAATTGCATCGGAATTAAATATAAGAGACATAATGCCGACTTAAGTACAGGATGACTGAGTCTTCCTACTGTCTATAATATGAGCGTTTCCTGTGTCACCAGTTTTACATTCCGATGCACCTCTAGAGGTTTACTGTATCCCTTGGACCTTCACAGTTACGATGAAACACAGAAATTGCATCGGAATTAAATATAAGAGACACAATGCCGTCTTAAGTACAAGAAAACAGTCTTCTTAAAGTCAATGTTTTGAGCGATTCCTGTGTCAGCAGTTTTACATTCCGATGCACCTCTGCATTTTTACTGTATCCCTTGGACCTTCACAGTGACGATGAAACACAGGAATTGCATCGGAATTAAATATAAGAGACACAATGCCGACTTAACTACAGGAAGACTAAGTCTTCCAACTGTCTATGCTTTGAGCGTTTCCTGTGTCATCAGTTTTACTTTCCGATGCACCTCTGCAGGTTTACTATATCACTTAGTACAGGAAGACTGAGTCTTCCTACTGTCTATGTTTTGAGCGTTTCCTGTGTCACCAGTTTTACATTCCGATGCACCTCTGGAGGTTTACTGTATCCCTTGGACCTTCCCATTTACGATGAAACACAGAAATTGCATCGGAATTAAATATAAGAGACACAATGCCGACATAAAAACAGGAAGACTGAGTCTGCCTACTCTCTATGTTTTGAGCGTTTCCTGTGTCCCCAGTTTTACATTCTGATGCAGCTCTGCAGTTTTACTGTATCCCTTCGACCTTCCCATTGGCGATGAAACACAGAAATTTCATCGGAAATAAATATAAGAGACACAATGCCGACTTAAGTATAGGAAGACTGAGTCTTCCAACTGTCTATGCTTTGAGCGTTTCCTGTGTCACCAGTTTTACATTCCGATGCACCTCTGCAGGTTTATTGTATCCCTTGGACCTTCCCATTGTCGATGAAACACAGAAATTGCAGCTGAATTAAATATAAGAGACACAATGCCGACTTACGTACAGGAAGACTGAGTCTTCCTACTCTCTATGATTTGAGCGTTTCCTGTGTCACCAGTTTTACATTCCGACGCACCTCTGCAGGTTTCCTGTATCCCTTCGACCTTCCCATTGACGATGAAACACAGAAATTGCATCGAAATTAAATATAAGAGACACAATGCCGACTTAAGTACAATAAGAATAAGTCTTCCCACTGTCTATGTTTTGAGGGTTTCCTGTGTCATCAGTTTTAATTTCCGATGCACCTCTGCAGGTTTACTATATCCCTTGGACCTTCCCATTAACGATGAAACACAGAAATTTCATCGAAAATAAATATAAGAGACACAATGCCGACTGAAGTACAGGAAGACTGAATTTTCCTACTGTTAATGTTTTGAGCGGTTCCTGTTTCACCAGTTTTACATTCCGATGCACCTCTGCAGGTTTACTGTATCCCTTGGACCTTCACAGTGACGATGAAACACAGGAATTGCGTCGGAATTAAATATAAGAGACACAATGCCGACTTAAGTACAATAAGAATAAGTCTTCCCATTGTCTATGTTTTGAGGGTTTCCTGTGTCATCAGTTTTAATTTCCGATGCACCTCTGCAGGTTTACTATATCCATTGGACTTTCCCATTCACGATGAAACACAGGAATTGCATCGGAATTAAATATAAGAGACACAATGCCGACTTAAGTACAGGAAGACTAAGTCTTCCTACTGTCTATGTTTTGAGCGTTTCCTGTGTCATCAGTTTTACTTTCCGATGCACCTCTGCAGGTTTACTATATCCCTTGGACCTTCCCATGCACGATGAAACACAGAAATTTCATCGGAAATAAATATAAGAGTCACAATGCCGACTTAAGTACAGGAAGACTGAGTCTTCCTACTGTCTATGTTTTGAGCGTTTCCTGTGTCACCAGTTTTACATTCCGATGTACCTATGCAGGTTTACTGTATCCCTTGGACCTTCCCATTGGTGATGAAACACAGAAATTGCATCGGAATTAAATTTAAGAGACAGAATGCCGACTTAAGTACAGGAAGACTGAGTCTTCCTACTGTCTATGTTTTGAGCGTTTCCTGTGTCACTAGTTTTACATTCTGATGCACGTCTGCAGGTTTACTATATCCCTTGGACCTTCCCATTGACGATGAAACACAGAAATTGCATCGGAATTAAATATAAGAGACACAATGCCGACTTAAGTACAGGAAGACTGAGACTTCCTACTGTCTATGTTTTGAGCGTTTCCTGTGTCACCAGTTTTACATTCTGATGCAACTCTGCAGGTTTTCTGTATCCCTTGGACCTTCCCATTCGCGATTAAACACAGAAATTGCATCGGAATTAAATATAAGAGACACAATGCCGACCTAAGTACAGGAAGAATGAGTCTTCCTACTGTCTATAATTTGACCGTTTCCTGTGTCACCAGTTTCACATTCCGATGCACCTCTACAGGTTTACTGTATCCATTGGACCTTCACAGTGACTATGAAACACAGAAATTGCATCGGAATTAAATATAAGAGACATAATGCCGACATAAGTACAGGATGACTGAGTCTTCCTACTGTCTATAATTTGAGCGTTTCCTGTGTCACCAGTTTTACATTCCGATGCACCTCTAGAGGTTTACTGTATCCCTTGGACCTTCCCATTGACGATGAAAAACAGAAATTGCATCGCAATTAAATATAAGAGACACAATGCGGACTTAAGTACAGGAAGACTGTCTTCCTACTGTCTATGTTTTGAGCGTTTCCTGTGTCACTAGTTTTACATTCCGATGCACCTCTGCAGCTTTACTGTATCCCTTGGACCTTTCCATTGACGATGAAACACACAAATTGCATCGGAATTAAATATAAGAGACACAATGCCGACTTAGGTACAGGAAGACTGAGTCTTCCTACTGTCTATGTTTAGAGCGTTTCTGTGTCACCAGTTTTACATTCTGATGCACCTCTGCAGGTTTACTGTATCTCTTGGACCTTCCCATTGAAGATGAAACACAGAAATTGCATCGGATTTAAATATAAGAGACACAATGCCGACTTAAGAACAGGAAGACTGAGTCTTCCAACTGTCTATAATTTGAGCGTTTCCTGTGTCACCAGTTTTACATTCCGATGCACCTCTGCAGGTTTACTGTATCCCTTGGACCTTCACAGTGACGATGAAACACAGGAATTGCATCGGAATTAAATATAAGAGACACAATGCCGACTTAAGTACAGGAAGACTAAGTCTTCCTACTGTCTATGTTTTGAGCGTTTCCTGTGTCATCAGTTTTACTTTCCGATGCACCTCTGCAGGTTTACTATATCCCTTGGACCTTCCCATTCACGATGAAACACAGAAATTTTATACGAATAAATATAAGAGACACAATGCCGACTTAAGTACAGGAAGACTGAGTCTTCCTGCTGTCTATGTTTTGAGCGTTTCCTGTGTCACCAGTTTTACATTCCGATGTACCTCTGCAGGTTTACTGTATCCCTTGGACCTTCCCATTGACGATGAAACACAGAAATTGCATCGGAATTAAATTTAAGAGACAGAATGCCGACTTAAGTACAGGAAGACTGGGTCTTCCTACTGTCTATGTTTTGAGCGTTTCCTGTATCACTAGTTTTACATTCCGATGCACGTCTGCAGGTTTACTATATCCCTTGGACCTTCCCATTGACGATGAAACACAGAAATTGCATCGGAATTAAATATAAGAGACACAATGCCGACTTAAGTACAGGAAGACTGAGTCTTCCTACTGTCTATGTTTGAGCGTTTCCTGTGTCACCAGTTTTACATTCTGATGCACCTCTGCAGGTTTTCTGTATCCCTTGGACCTTCCCATTGGCGATGAAACACAAATTGCATCGAAACTAAATATAAGAGACACAATGCCGACTTAAGTAAGGGAAGACTAAGTCTTCCTACTGTCTATGTTTTGAGCGTTTCCTGTGTCATCAGTTTTACTTTCCGATGCACCTCTGCAGGTTTACTTTATCCCTTGGACCTTCCCATTCACGATGAAACACAGAAATTTCATCGGAAATAAATATAAGAGACACAATGCCGACTTAAGTACAGGAAGACTGAGTCTTCCTACTGTCTATGTTTTGAGCGTTTCCTGTGTCACCAGTTTTACATTCCGATGTACCTCTGCAGTTTTACTGTATCCCTTGGACCTACCCCTTGGCGATGAAACACAGAAATTGCATCGGAATTAAATTTAAGAGACAGAATGCCGACTTAAGTACAGGAAGACTGAGTCTTCCTACTGTCTATGTTTTGAGCGTTTCCTGTGTCACTAGTTTTACATTCTGATGCACGTCTGCAGGTTTACTATATCCCTTGGACCTTCCCATTGACGATGAAACACAGAAATTGCATCGGAATTAAATATAAGAGACACAATGCCGACTTAAGTACAGGAAGACTGAGACTTCCTACTGTCTATGTTTTGAGCGTTTCCTGTGTCACCAGTTTTACATTCTGATGCACATCTGCAGGTTTTCTGTATCCCTTGGACCTTCCCATTCGCGATGAAACACAGAAATTGCATCGGAATTAAATATAAGAGACATAATGCCGACATAAGTACAGGATGACTGAGTCTTCCTACTGTCTATAATTTGAGCGTTTCCTGTGTCACCAGTTTTACATTCCGATGCACCTCTAGAGGTTTACTGTATCCCTTGGACCTTCCCATTGACGATGAAAAACAGAAATTGCATCGGAATTAAATATAAGAGACACAATGCGGACTTAAGTACAGGAAGACTGAGTCTTCCTACTGTCTATGTTTTGAGCGTTTCCTGTGTCACTAGTTTTACATTCCGATGACCTCTGCAGCTTTACTGTATCCCTTGGACCTTTCCATTGACGATGAAACACACAAATTGCATCGGAATTAAATATAAGAGACACAATGCCGACTTAGGTACAGGAAGACTGAATCTTCCTACTGTCTATGTTTAGAGCGTTTCTGTGTCACCAGTTTTACATTATGATGCACCTCTGCAGGTTTACTGTATCCCTTGGACCTTCCCATTGAAGATCAAACACAGAAATTGCATCGGATTTAAATATAAGAGACACAATGCCGCCTTAAGAACAGGAAGACTGAGTCTTCCTACTGTCTATAATTTGAGCGTTTCCTGTGTCACCAGTTTTACATTCCGATGCACCTCTGCAGGTTTACTGTATCCCTTGGACCTTCACAGTGACGATGAAACACAGGAATTGCATCGGAATTAAATATAGGAGACACAATGCCGACTTAAGTACAGGAAGACTAAGTCTTCCTACTGTCTATGTTTTGAGCGTTTCCTGTGTCATCAGTTTTACTTTCCGATGCACCTCTGCAGGTTTACTATATCCCTTGGACCTTCCCATTCACGATGAAACACAGAAATTTCATCGGAAATAAATATAAGAGACACAATGCCGACTTAAGTACAGGAAGACTGAGTCTTCCTACTGTCTATGTTTTGAGCGTTTCCTGTGTCACCAGTTTTACATTCCGATGTACCTCTGCAGGTTTACTGTATCCCTTGGACCTTCCCATTGACGATGAAATTCAGAAATTGCATCGGAATTAAATTTAAGAGACAGAATGCCGACTTAAGTACAGGAAGACTGGGTCTTCCAACTGTCTATGTTTTGAGCGTTTCCTGTATCACTAGTTTTACATTCCGATGCACGTCTGCAGGTTTACTATATCCCTTGGACCTTCCCATTGACGATGAAACACAGAAATTGCATCGGAATTAAATATAAGAGACACAATGCCGACTTAAGTACATGAAGACTGAGTCTTCCTACTGTCTATGTTTTGAGCGTTTCCTGTGTCACCAGTTTTACATTCTGATGCACCTCTGCAGGTTTTCTGCATCCCTTGGACCTTCCCATTGGCGATGAAACACAAATTGCATCGAAATTAAATATAAGAGACACAATGCCGACTTAAGTACAGGAAGACTAAGTCTTCCTACTGTCTATGTTTTGAGCGTTTGCTGTGTCATCAGTTTTACTTTCCGATGCACCTCTGCAGGTTTAATATATCCCTTCCACCTTCCCATTCACGATGAAACACAGAAATTTCATCGGAAATAAATATAAGAGACACAATGCGGACTTAAGTACAGGAAGACTGAGTCTTCCTATTGTCTATGTTTTGAGCGTTTCCTGTGTCACTAGTTTTACATTCCGATGCACCTCTGCAGGTTTACTGTATCCCTTGGACCTTTCCATTGACGATGAAACACAGAAATTGCATCGGAATTAAATATAAGTGACAAAATGCCGACTTAGGTACAAAAAGACTGAGTCTTCCTACTGTCTATGTTTTGAGCGTTTCCTGTGTCATCAGTTTTACTTTCCGATGCACCTCTGCAGATTTAATATATCCCTTCCACCTTCCCATTGACGATGAAACACAGAAATTGCATCGGAATTAAATATAAGAGACACAATGCCGACATAAAAACAGGAAGACTGAGTCTGCCTACTCTCTATGTTTTGAGCGTTTCCTGTGTCCCCAGTATTACATTCTGATGCAGCTCTGCAGTTTTACTGTATCCCTTCGACCTTCCCATTGGCGATGAAACACAGAAATTCCATCGGAAATAAATATAAGAGACACAATGCCGACGTAAGTATAGGAAGACTGAGTCTTCCAACTGTCTATGCTTTTAGCGTTTCCTGTGTCACCAGTTTTACATTCCGATGCACCTCTGCAGGTTTTCTGCATCCCTTGGACCTTCCCATTGGCGATGAAACACAAATTGCATCGAAATTAAATATAAGAGACACAATGCCGACTTAAGTACACTAAGACTAAGTCTTCCTACTGTCTATGTTTTGAGCGTTTCCTGTGTCATCAGTTTTACTTTCCGATGCACCTCTGCAGGTTTAATATATCCCTTCCACCTTCCCATTGACGATGAAACACAGAAATTGCATCGGAGTTAAATATAAGAGACACAATGCCGACTTACGTACAGGAAGACTGAGTCTTCCTACTCTCTATGATTTGAGCGTTTCCTGTGTCACCAGTTTTACATTCCGACGCACCTCTGCAGGTTTCCTGTATCCCTTGGACCTTCCCATTGACGATGAAACACAGAAATTGCATCGAAATTAAATATAAGAGACACAATGCCGACTTAAGTACAATAAGAATAAGTCTTTCCACTGTCTATGTTTTGAGCGTTTCCTGTGTCATCAGTTTTAATTTCCGATGCACCTCTGCAGGTTTACTATATCCCTTGGACCTTCCCATTAGCGATGAAACACAGAAATTTAATCGGAAATAAATATAAGAGACACAATGCCGACTTAAGTACAGGAAGACTGAATTTTCCTACTGTTAGTGTTTTGAGCGGTCCCTGTTTCACCAGTTTTACATTCCGATGCAGCTCTGCAGGTTTACTGTATCCCTTGGACCTTCCCATTGACGATGAAAAACAAAAATTGCATCGGAATTAAATGTAAGAGGCACAATGAGGACTTAAGTACAGGAAGACTATGTCTTCCTACTGTCTATGCTTTGAGCGTTTCCTGTGTCATCAGTTTTACTTTCCGATGCACCTCTGCAGGTTTACTATATACCTTGGACCTTCCCATTCACGATGAAACACAGAAATTTCATCGGAAATAAATATAAGAGACACAATGCCGACTTAAGTACAGGAAGACTGAGTTTTCCTACTGTTAATGTTTTGAGCGGTTCCTGTGTCACCAGTTTTACATTCCGATGCACCTCTGCAGGTTTACTGTATCCCTTGGACCTTCCCATTGACGATGAAAAACAGAAATTGCATCGGAATTAAATATAAGAGACACAATGCAGTCTTAAGTACAAGAAAACAGTCTTCATACGGTCAATGTTTGAGCGGTTCCTGTGTCACCAGTTTTACATTCCGATGCACCTCTGATGGTTTACTGTATCCCTTGGACCTTCCCATTGTCGATGAAACACAGAAATCGCATCGGAATTAAATATAAGGGACACAATGCCGACTTAAGTACAGGAAGACTGAGTCTTCCTACTGTCTATAATTTGAGCGTTTCCTGTGTCACCAGTTTTGCATTCCGATGCACCTCTACAGGTTTACTGTATCCCTTGGTCCTTCACAGTGACGATGAAACACAGGAATTGCGTAGGAATTAAATATAAGAGACACAATGCCGACTTAAGTACAATAAGAATAAGTCTTCCCACTGTCTATGTTTTGAGCGTTTCCTGTGTCATCAGTTTTAATTTCCGATGCACCTCTGCAGGTTTACTATATCCCTTGGACCTTCCCATTCACGATGAAACACAGAAATTTCATCGGAAATAAATATAAGAGACACAATGCCGACTTAAGTACAGGAAGACTGAATTTCCCTACTGTTAATGTTTTGAGCGGTTCCTGTGTCACCAGTTTTACATTCCGATGCACCTCTGCAGGTTTACTGTATCCCTTGGACCTTCCCATTGACGATGAAAAACAGAAATTTCATCGGAAATAAATATAAGAGACACAATGAGGACTTAAGTACAGGAAGACTATGTCTTCCTACTGTCTATGCTTTGTGAGTTTCCTGCGTCATCAGTTTTACTTTCCGATGCACCTCTGCAGGTTTACTATATCCCTTGGACCTTCCCATTCACTATGAAACACAGAAATTTCATCGGAAATAAATATAAGAGACACAATGCCGACTTAAGTACAGGAAGACTGAGTTTTCCTACTGTTAATGTTTTGAGCGGTTCCTGTGTCACCAGTTTTACATTCCGATGCACCTCTGCAGGTTTACTGTATCCCTTGGACCTTCCCATTGAAGATGAAACACAGAAATTGCATCGGAATTAAATATAAGAGACACAATGCCGACTTAAGAACAGGAAGACTGAGTCTTCCTACTGTCTATAATTTGAGCGTTTCCTGTGTCAGCAGTTTTACATTCTTATGCACCTCTGCAGGTTTTTTGTATCCCTTGGACCTTCACAGTGACGATGAAATCCAGGAATTGCATCGGAATTAAATATAAGAGACACAATGCCGACTTAAGTACAGGAAGACTAAGTCTTCGTACTGACTATGTTTTGAGCGTTTCCTGTGTCATCAGTTTTACTTTCCGATGCACCTCTGCAGGTTTACTGTATCCCTTGGACCTTCCCATTCACGATGAAGCACAGAAATTTCATCGGAAATAAATATAAGAGACACAATGCCGACTTAAGTACAGGAAGACTGAGTCTTCCTACTGTCTGTGCTTTGAGCGTTTCCTGTGTCACCAGTTTTACATTCCGATGCACCTCTGGAGGTTTACTGTATCCGTTGGACCTTCCCATTGACGATGAAACACAGAAATTGCATCGGAATTAAATATAAGAGACACAATGCCGACATAAAAACAGGAAGACTGAGTCTGCCTACTCCCTATGTTTTGAGCGTTTCCTGTGTCCCCAGCTTTACATTCTGATGCAGCTCTGCAGTTTTACTGTATCCCTTCGACCTCCCATTGGCGATGAAACACAGAAATTTCATCGGAAATAAATATAAGAGACACAATGCCGACTTAAGTATAGGTAGACTGAGTCTTCCAACTGTCTATGCTTTGAGCGTTTCCTGTGTCACCAGTTTTACATTCCGATGCACCTCTGCAGGTTTATTGTATCCCTTGGACCTTCCCATTGACGATGAAACACAGAAATTGCATCGAAATTAAATATAAGAGACACAATGCAGACTTAAGTACAAGAAAACAGTCTTCATACGGTCAATGTTTGAGCGGTTCCTGTGTCACCAGTTTTACATTCCGATGCACCTCTGATGGTTTACTGTATCCCTTGGACCTTCCCATTGTCGATGAAACACAGAAATCGCATCGGAATTAAATATAAGGGACACAATGCCGACTTAAGTACAGGAAGACTGAGTCTTCCTACTGTCTATAATTTGAGCGTTTCCTGTGTCACCAGTTTTACATTCCGATGCACCTCTACAGTTTACTGTATCCCTTGGACCTTCACAGTGACGATGAAACACAGGAATTGCGTCGGAATGAAATATAAGAGACACAATGCCGACTTAAGTACAATAAGAATAAGTGTTCCCACTGTCTATGTTTTGAGCGTTTCCTGTGTCATCAGTTTTAATTTCCGATGCACCTCTGCAGGTTTACTATATCCCTTGGACCTTCCCATTCACGATGAAACACAGAAATTTCATCGGAAATAAATATAAGAGACACAATGCCGACTTAAGTACAGGAAGACTGAATTTGCCTACTGTTAATGTTTTGAGCGGTTCCTGTATCAACAGTTTTACATTCCGATGCACCTCTGCTGGTTTACTGTATCCCTTGGACCTTCCCATTGACGATGAAAAACAGAAATTGCATCGGAATTAAATATAAGAGACACAATGAGGACTTAAGTACAGGAAGACTATGTCTTCCTACTGTCTATGCTTTGAGCGTTTCCTGTGTCATCAGTTTTACTTTCCGATGCACCTCTGCAGGTTTACTATATCCCTTGGACCTTCCCATTCACGATGAAACACAGAAATTTCATCGGAAATAAATATAAGAGACACAATGCCGACTTAAGTACAGGAAGACTGAGTTTTCCTACTGTTAATGTTTTGAGCGGTTCCTGTGTCACCAGTTTTACATTCCGATGCACCTCTGCAGGTTTCCTGTATCCCTTGGACCTTCCCATTGACGATGAAAAACAGAAATTGCATCGGAATTAAATATAAGAGACACAATGCGGACTTAAGTACAGGAAGACTGAGTCTTCCTACTGTCTATGTTTTGAGCGTTTCCTGTGTCACTAGTTTTACATTCCGATGCACCTCTGCAGCTTTACTGTATCCCTTGGACCTTTCCATTGACGATGAAACACAGAAATTGCATCGGAATTAAATATAAGAGACACAATGCCGACGTAGGTACAGGAAGACTGAGTCTTCCTACTGTCTCTGTTTAGAGCGTTTCTGTGTCACCAGTTTTACATTCTGATGCACCTCTGCAGGTTTACTGTATCCCTAGGACCTTCCCATTGAAGATGAAACACAGAAATTGCATCGGAATTAAATATAAGAGACACAATGCCGACTTAACAACAGGAAGACTGAGTCTTCCTACTGTCTATAATTTGAGCGTTTCCTGTGTCACCAGTTTTACATTCTGATGCACCTCTGCAGGTTTTCTGTATCCCTTGGACCTTCCCATTGGCGATGAAACACAGAAATTGCATCGGAATTAAATTTAAGAGACAGAATGCCGACTTAAGTACAAGGAAGACTGAGTCTTCCTACTGTCTATGTTTTGAGCGTTTCCTGTGTCACTAGTTTTACATTCCAATGCACGTCTGCAGGTTTACTATATCCCTTGGACCTTCCCATTGACGATGAAACACAGAAATTTCATCGGAAATAAATATAAGAGACACAATGCCGACTTAAGTACAGGAAGACTGAGTCTTACTACTGTCTATGTTTTGAGCGTTTCCTGTGTCACCAGTTTTACATTCCGATGTACCTCTGCAGGTTTACTGTATCCCTTGGACCTTCCCATTGACGATGAAACACAGAAATTGCATCGGAATTAAATTTAAGAGACAGAATGCCGACTTAAGTACAGGAAGACTGAGTCTTCCTACTGTATATGTTTTGAGCGTTTCCTGTGTCACTAGTTTTACATTCCGATGCACGTCTGCAGGTTTACTATATCCCTTGGACCTTCCCATTGACGACGATACATAGAAATTGCATCGGAATTAAATATAAGAGACACAATGCCGACTTAAGTACAGGAAGACTGAGTCTTCCTACTGTCTATGTTTTGAGCGTTTCCTGTGTCACCAGTTTTACATTCTGATGCACCTCTGCAGGTTTTCTGTATCCCTTGGACCTTCCCATTGGCGATGAAACACAGAAATTGCATCGGAATTAAATATAAGAGACACAATGCCGACTTAAGTACAGGAAGAATGAGTCTTCCTACTGTCTATAATTTGACCGTTTCCTGTGTCACCAGTTTCACATTCCGATGCACCTCTACAGGTTTACTGTATCCATTGGACCTTCACAGTGACTATGAAACACAGAAATTTCATCGGAATTAAATATAAGAGACACAATGCCGACTTAAGTCAAGAAAACAGTCTTCTTAAAGTCAATGTTTTGAGCGATTCCTGTGTCAGCAGTTTTACATTTCGATGCACCTCTGCATGTTTACTGTATCCCTTGGACCTTCACAGTGACGATGAAACAAAGAAATTGCATCGGAATTAAATATAACAGACACAATGCCGACTTAACTACAGGAAGACTGAGTCTTCCTACTGTCTATGTTTTGAGCGCTTCCTGTGTCATCAGTTTTACTTTCCGATGCACCTCTGCAGGTTTACTATATCACTTAGACCTTCCCATTCACGATGAAACACAGAAATTTCATCGGAAATAAATATAAGAGACCCAATGCCGAATAAAGTACGGGAAGACTGAGTCTTCCTACTGTCTATGTTTTGAGCGTTTCCTGTGTCACCAGTTTTACATTCTGATGCACCTCTGCAGGTTTTCTGTATCCCTTGGACCTTCCCATTGACGATGAAACACAGAAATTGCATCGGAATTAAATATAAGAGACACAATGCCGACATAAAAACAGGAAGACTGAGTCTGCCTACTCTCTATGTTTTGAGCGTTTCGTGTGTCCCCAGTTTTACATTCTGATGCAGCTCTGCAGTTTTACTGTATCCCTTCGACCTTCCCATTGGCGATGAAACACAGAAATTTCATAGGAAATAAATATAAGAGACACAATGCCGACTTAAGTATAGGAAGACGGAGTCTTCCAACTGTCTATGCTTTGAGCGTTTCCTGTGTCACCAGTTTTCATTCCGATGCACCTCTGCAGGTTTATTGTATCCCTTGGACCTTCCCATTGACGATGAAACACAGAAATTGCAGCGGAATTAAATATAAGAGACACAATGCCGACTTACGTACAGGAAGACTGAGTCTTCCTACTCTCTATGATTTGAGCGTTTCCTGTGTCACCAGTTTTACATTCCGACGCACCTCTGCAGGTTTCCTGTATCCCTTGGACCTTCCCATTGACGATGAAACACAGAAATTGCATCGAAATTAAATATAAGAGACATAATGCCGACTTAAGTACAATAAGAATAAGTCTTCCCACTGTCTATGTTTTGAGCGTTTCCTGTGTCATCAGTTTTAATTTCCGATGCACCTCTGCAGGTTTACTATATCCCTTGGACCTTACCATTAACGATGAAACACAGAAATTGCATCGGAAATAAATATAAGAGACACAATGCCGACTTAAGTACAGGAAGACTGAATTTTCCTACTGTTAATGTTTTGAGCGGTTCCTGTTTCACCAGTTTTACATTCCGATGCACCTCTGCAGGTTTACTGTATCCCTTGGACCTTCCCATTGACGATGAAAAACAGAAATTGCATCGGAATTAAATGTAAGAGACACAATGAGGACTTAAGTAGAGGAAGACTATGTCTTCCTGCTGTCTATGCTTTGAGCGTTTCCTGTGTCATCAGTTTTACTTTCCGATGCACCCCTGCAGGCTTACTATATCCCTTGGACCTTCCCATTCACGATGAAACACAGAAATTTCATCGGAAATAAATATAAGAGACACAATGCCGACTTAAGTACAGGAAGACTGAGTTTTCCTACTGTTAATGTTTTGAGCGGTTCCTGTGTCACCAGTTTTACATTCCGATGCACCTCTGCAGGTTTACTGTATCCCTGGGACCTTCCCATTGACGATGAAAAACAGAAATTGCATCGGAATTAAATATAAGAAACACAATGCAGACTTAAGTACAAGAAAACAGTCTTCATACGGTCAATGGCTCTGCGCACTATGGGACTTAACATCGATGGTCATCAGTCCCCTAAGAACTTAGAACTACTTAAACCTAACTAACCTAAGGACAGCACACAACACCCAGCCATCACGAGGCAGAGAAAATCCCTGACCCCGCCGGGAATCGAACCCGGGGACCCGGGCGTGGGAAGCGAGAACGCTAGTGCACGACCACGAGATGTGGGCTACGGTCAATGTTTGAGCGGTTCCTGTGTCACCAGTTTTACATTCAGATGCACCTCTGATGGTTTACTGTATCCCTTGGACCTTCCCATTGTCGATGAAACACAGAAATCGCATCGGAATTAAATATAAGGGACACAATGCCGACTTAAGTACAGGAAGACTGAGTCTTCCTACTGTCTACAATTTGAGTGTTTCCTGTGTCACCAGTTTTGCATTCCGATGCACCTCTACAGTTTTACTGTATCCCTTGGACCTTCACAGTGACGATGAAACACAGAAATTGCATCGGAATTAAATATAAGAGACACAATGCCGACTTAACAACAGGAAGACTGAGTCTTCCTACTCTCTATGATTTGAGCGTTTCCTGTGTCACCAGTTTTACATTCCGACGCACCTCTGCAGGTTTCCTGTATCCCTTGGACCTTCCCATTGACGATGAAACACAGAAATTGCATCGAAATTAAATATAAGAGACACAATGCCGACTTAAGTACAATAAGAATAAGTCTTCCCACTGTCTATGTTTTGAGCGTTTCCTGTGTCATCAGTTTTAATTTCCGATGCACCTCTGCAGGTTTACTATATCCCTTGGACCTTCCCATTAACGATGAAACACAGAAATTTCATCGGAAATAAATATAAGAGACACAATGCCGACTTAAGTACAGGAAGACTGAATTTTCCTACTGTTAATGTTTTGAGCGGTTCCTGTTTCACCAGTTTTACATTCCGATGCACCTCTGCAGGTTTACTGTATCCCTTGGACCTTCCCATTGACGATGAAAAACAGAAATTGCATCGGAATTAAATGTAAGAGACACAATGAGGACTTAAGTACAGGAAGACTATGTCTTCCTACTGTCTATGCTTTGAGCGTTTCCTGTGTCATCAGTTTTACTTTCCGATGCACCTCTGCAGGCTTACTATATCCCTTGGACCTTCCCATTCACGATGAAACACAGAAATTTCATCGGAAATAAATATAAGAGACACAATGCCGACTTAAGTACAGGAAGACTGAGTTTTCCTACTGTTAATGTTTTGAGCGGTTCCTGTGTCACCAGTTTTACATTCCGATGCACCTCTGCAGGTTTACTGTATCCCTTGGACCTTCCCATTGACGATGAAAAACAGAAATTGCATCGGAATTAAATATAAGAGACACAATGCAGACTTAAGTACAAGAAAACAGTCTTCATACGGTCAATGGCTCTGCGCACTATGGGACTTAACATCGATGGTCATCAGTCCCCTAAGAACTTAGAACTACTTAAACCTAACTAACCTAAGGACAGCACACAACACCCAGCCATCACGAGGCAGAGAAAATCCCTGACCCCGCCGGGAATCGAACCCGGGAACACGGGCGTGGGAAGCGAGAACGCTAGTGCACGACCACGAGATGCGGGCTACGGTCAATGTTTGAGCGGTTCCTGTGTCACCAGTTTTACATTCCGATGCACCTCTGATGGTTTACTGTATCCCTTGGACCTTCCCATTGTCGATGAAGCACAGAAATCGCATCGGAATTAAATATAAGGGACACAATGCCGACTTAAGTACAGGAAGACTGAGTCTTCCTACTGTCTACAATTTGAGCGTTTCCTGTGTCACCAGTTTTGCATTCCGATGCACCTCTACAGGTTTACTGTATCCCTTGGACCTTCACAGTGACGATGAAACACAGGAATTGCGTCGGAATTAAATATAAGAGACACAATGCCGACTTAAGTACAATAAGAATAAGTCTTCCCACTGTCTATGTTTTGAGCGTTTCCTGTGTCATCAGTTTTAATTTCCGATGCACCTCTGCAGGTTTACTATATCCCTTGGACCTTCCCATTCACGATGAAACACAGAAATTTCATCGGAAATAAATATAAGAGACACAATGCCGACTTAAGTACAGGAAGACTGAATTTTCCTACTGTTAATGCTTTGAGCGGTTCCTGTGTCACCAGTTTTACATTCCGATGCACCTCTGCAGGTTTACTGTATCCCTTGGACCTTCCCATTGACGATGAAAAACAGAAATTGCATCGGAATTAAATATAAGAGACACAATGAGGACTTAAGTACAGGAAGACTACGTCTTCCTACTGTCTATGCTTTGAGCGTTTCCTGTGTCATCAGTTTTACTTTCCGATGCACCTCTGCAGGTTTACTATATCCCTTGGACCTTCCCATTCACGATGAAACACAGAAATTTCATCGGAAATAAATATAAGAGACACAATGCCGACTTAAGTACAGGAAGACTGAGTTTTCCTACTGTTAATGTTTTGAGCGGTTCCTGTGTCACCAGTTTTACATTCCGATGCACCTCTGCAGGTTTACTGTATCCCTTGGACCTTCCCATTGACGATGAAAAACAGAAATTGCATCGGAATTAAATATAAGAGACACAATGCGGACTTAAGTACAGGAAGACTGAGTCTTCCTACTGTCTATGTTTTGAGCGTTTCCTGTGTCACTAGTTTTACATTCCGATGCACCTCTACAGCTTTACTGTATCCCTAGGACCTTTCCATTGACGATGAAACAAAGAAATTGCATCGGAATTAAATATAAGAGACACAATGCCGACGTAGGTACAGGAAGACTGAGTCTTCCTACTGCCTATGTTTAGAGCGTTTCTGTGTCACCAGTTTTACATTCTGATGCACCTCTGCAGGTTTACTGTATCCCTTGGACCTGCCCATTGAAGATGAAACACAGAAATTGCATCGGAATTAAATATAAGAGGCACAATGCCAACTTAAGAACAGGAAGACTGAGTCTTCCTACTGTCTATAATTTGAGCGTTTCCTGTGTCACCAGTTTTACATTCTTATGCACCTCTGCAGGTTTTGTGTATCCCTTGGACCTTCACAGTGACGATGAAACACAGGAATTGCATCGGAATTAAATATAAGAGACACAATGCCGACTTAAGTACAGGAAGACTAAGTCTTCCTACTGTCTATGTTTTGAGCGTTTCCTGTGTCATCAGTTTTACTTTCCGATGCACTTCTGCAGGTTTACTATATCCCTTGGACCTTCCCATTCACGATGAAACACAGAAATTTCATCGGAAATAAATATAAGAGACACAATGCCGACTTAAGTACAATAAGAATAAGTCTTCCCACTGTCTATGTTTTGAGCGTTTCCTGTGTCGTCAGTTTTAATTTCCGATGCACCTCTGCAGGTTTACTATATCCCTTGGACCTTCCCATTCACGATGAAACACAGAAATTTCATCGGAAATAAATATAAGAGACACAACGCCGACTTAAGTACAGGAAGACTGAATTTTCCTACTGTTAATGTTTTGAGCGGTTCCTGTGTCACCAGTTTTACATTCCGATGCACCTCTGCAGGTTTACTGTATCCCTTGGACCTTCCCATTGACGATGAAAAACAGAAATTGCATCGGAATTAAATATAAGAGACACAATGAGGACTTAAGTACAGGAAGACTATGTCTTCCTACTGTCTATGCTTTGAGCGTTTCCTGTGTCATCAGTTTTACTTTCCGATGCACCTCTGCAGGTTTACTATACCTTGGACCTTCCCATTCACGATGAAACACAGAAATTTCATCGGAAATAAATATAAGAGACACAATGCCGACTTAAGTACAGGAAGACTGAGTTTTCCTACTGTTAATGTTTTGAGCGGTTCCTGTGTCACCAGTTTTACATTCCGATGCACCTCTGCAGGTTTACTGTATCCCTTGGACCTTCCCATTGACGATGAAAAACAGAAATTGCATCGGAATTAAATATAAGAGACACAATGCGGACTTAAGTACAGGAAGACTGAGTCTTCCTACTGTCTATGTTTTGAGCGTTTCCTGTGTCACTAGTTTTACATTCCGATGCACCTCTACAGCTTTACTGTATCCCTTGGACCTTTCCATTGACGATGAAACACAGAAATTGCATCGGAATTAAATATAAGAGACACAATGCCGACGTAGGTACAGGAAGACTGAGTCTTCCTACTGCCTATGTTTAGAGCGTTTCTGTGTCACCAGTTTTACATTCTGATGCACCTCTGCAGGTTTACTGTATCCCTTGGACCTTCACATTGAAGATGAAACACAGAAATTGCATCGGAATTAAATATAAGAGGCACAATGCCTACTCAAGAACAGGAAGACTGAGTCTTCCTACTGTCTATAATTTGAGCGTTTCCTGTGTCACCAGTTTTACATTCGTATGCTCCTCTGCAGGTTTTGTGTATCCCTTGGACCTTCACAGTGACGATGAAACACAGGAATTGCATCGGAATTAAATATAAGAGACACAATGCCGACTTAAGTACAGGAAGACTAAGTCTTCCTACTGTCTATGTTTTGAGCGTTTCCTGTGTCATCAGTTTTACTTTCCGATGCACTTCTGCAGGTTTACTATATCCCTTGGACCTTCCCATTCACGATGAAACACAGAAATTTCATCGGAAATAAATATAAGAGACACAATGCCGACTTAAGTACAGGAAGACTGAGTCTTCCTACTGTCTATGTTTTGAGCGTTTCCTGTGTCACCAGTTTTACATTCCGATGTACCTCTGCAGGTTTACTGTATCCCTTGGACCTTCCCATTGGCGATGAAACACAGAAATTGCATCGGAATTAAATTTAAGAGACAGAATGCCGAGTTAAGTACAGGAAGACTGAGTCTTCCTACTGTCTATGTTTTGAGCGTTTCCTGTGTCACTAGTTTTACATTCTGATGCACGTATGCAGGTTTACTATATCCCTTGGACCTTCCCATTGACGATGAAACACAGAAATTGCATCGGAATTAAATATAAGAGACACAATGCCGACTTAAGTACAGGAAGACTGAGACTTCCTACTGTCTATGTTTTGAGCGTTTCCTGTGTCACCAGTTTTACATTCTGATGCACCTCTGCAGGTTTTCTGTATCCCTTGGACCTTCCCATTCGCGATGAAACACAGAAATTGCATCGGAATTAAATATAAGAGACACAATGCCGACCTAAGTACAGGAAGAATGAGTCTTCCTACTGTCTATGTTTTGAGCGTTTCCTGTGTCACCAGTTTTACATTCTGATGCACCTCTGCAGGTTTTCTGTATCCCTTGGACCTTCCCATTGGCGATGAAACACAAATTGCATCGAAATTAAATATAAAAGACACAATGCCGACTTAAGTACAGGAAGACTAAGTCTTCCTACTGTCTATGTTTTGAGCGTTTCCTGTGTCATCAGTTTTGCTTTCCGATGCACCTCTGCAGGTTTACTTTATCCCTTGGACCTTCCCATTCACGATGAAACACAGAAATTTCATCGGAAATAAATATAAGAGACACAATGCCGACTTAAGTACAGGAAGACTGGGTCTTCCTACTGTCTATGTTTTGAGCGTTTCCTGTGTCACCAGTTTTACATTCCGATGCACCTCTGCAGGTTTACTGTATCCCTTGGACCTTCACAGTGACGATGAAACACAGGAATTGCATTGGAATTAAATATAAGAGACACAATGCCGACTTAAGTACAGGAAGACTAAGTCTTCCTACTGTCTATGTTTTGAGCGTTTCCTGTGTCATCAGTTTTACATTTCGATGCACCTCTGCAGGTGTACTATATCCCTTGGACCTTCCCATTCACGATGAAACACAGAAATTTCATCGGAAATAAATATAAGAGACACAATGCCGACTTAAGTACAGGAAGACTGAGTCTTCCTACTGTCTATGTTTTGAGCGTTTCCTGTGTCACCAGTTTTACATTCCGATGTACCTCTGCAGGTTTACTGTATCCCTTGGACCTTCCCATTGACGAAGAAACACAGAAATTGCATCGGAATTAAATTTAAGAGACAGAATGCCGACTTAAGTACAGGAAGACTGGGTCTTCCTACTGTCTATGTTTTGAGCGTTTCCTGTATCACTAGTTTTACATTCCGATGCACGTCTGCAGGTTTACTATATCCCTTGGACCTTCCCATTGGCGATGAAACACAAATTGCATCGAAATTAAATATAAGAGACACAATGCCGACTTAAGTACAGGAAGACTAAGTCTTCCTACTGTCTATGTTTTGAGCGTTTCCTGTGTCATCAGTTTTACTTTCCGATGCACCTCTGCAGGTTCACTTTATCCCTTGGACCTTCCCATTCACGATGAAACACAGAAATTTCATCGGAAATAAATATAAGAGACACAATGCCGACTTAAGTACAGGAAGACTGAGTCTTCCTACTGTCTATGCTTTGAGCGTTTCCTGTGTCACCAGTTTTACATTCCGATGTACCTCTGCAGGTTTACTGTATCCCTTGGACCTACCCCTTGGCGATGATACACAGAAATTGCATCGGAATTAAATTTAAGAGACAGAATGACGACTTAAGTACAGGACGACTGAGTCTTCCTACTGTCTATGTTTTGAGCGTTTCCTGTGTCACTAGTTTTACATTCTGATGCACGTCTGCAGGTTTACTATATCCCTTGGACCTTCCCATTGACGATGAAACACAGAAATTGCATCGGAATTAAATATAAGAGACACAATGCCGACTTAAGTACAGGAAGTCTGAGTCTTCCTACTGTCTATGTTTTGAGCGTTTCCTGTGTCACCAGTTTTATATTCTGATGCACCTCTGCAGGTTTTCTGTATCCCTTGGACCTTCCCATTGGCGATGAAACACAAATTGCATCGAAATTAAATATAAGAGACACAATGCCGACTTAAGTACAGGAAGACTAATTCTTCCTACTGTCTATGTTTTGAGCGTTTCCTGTGTCATCAGTTTTACTTTCCGATGCACCTCTGCAGGTTTACTTTATCCCTTGGACCTTCCCATTCGCGATGAAACACAGAAATTTCATCGGAAATAAATATAAGAGACACAATGCCGACTTAAGTACAGGAAGACTGAGACTTCCTACTGTCTATGTTTTGAGCGTTTCCTGTGTCACCAGTTTTACATTCTGATGCACCTCTGCAGGTTTTCTGTATCCCTTGGACCTTCCCATTCGCGATGAAACACAGAAATTGCATCGGAATTAAATATAAGAGACATAATGCCGACATAAGTACAGGATGACTGAGTCTTCCTACTGTCTATAATTTGAGCGTTTCCTGTGTCACCAGTTTTACATTCCGATGCACCTCTAGAGGTTTACTGTATCCCTTGGACCTTCCCATTGACGATGAAAAACAGAAATTGCATCGGAATTAAATGTAAGAGACACAATGCGGACTTAAGTACTGGAAGACTGAGTCTTCCTACTGTCTATGTTTTGAGCGTTTCCTGTGTCACTAGTTTTACATTCCGATGCACCTCTGCAGCTTTACTGTATCCCTTGGACCTTTCCATTGACGATGAAACACACAAATTGCATCGGAATTAAATATAAGAGACACAATGCCGACTTAGGTACAGGAAGACTGAGTCTTCCTACTGTCTATGTTTAGAGCGTTTCTGTGTCACCAGTTTTACATTCTGATGCACCTCTGCAGGTTTACTGTATCCCTTGGACCTTCCCATTGAAGATGAAACACAGAAATTGCATCGGATTTAAATATAAGAGACACAATGCCGACTTAAGAACAGGAAGACTGAGTCTTCCTACTGTCTATAATTTTAGCGTTTCCTGTGTCACCAGTTTTACATTCCGATGCACCTCTGCAGGTTTACTGTATCCCTTGGACCTTCACAGTGACGATGAAACACAGGAATTGCATCGGAATTAAATATAAGAGACACAATGCCGACTTAAGTACAGGAAGACTAAGTCTTCCTACTGTCTATCTTTTGAGCGTTTCCTGTGTCATCAGTTTTACTTTCCGATGCACCTCTGCAGGTTTACTATATCCCTTGGACCTTCCCATTCACGATGAAACACAGAAATTTCATCGGAAATAAATATAAGAGACACAATGCCGACTTAAGTACAGGAAGACTGAGTCTTCCTACTGTCTATGTTTTGAGCGTTTCCTGTGTCACCAGTTTTACATTCCGATGTACCTCTGCAGGTTTACTGTATCCCTTGGACCTTCCCATTGACGATGAAACACAGAAATTGCATCGGAATTAAATTTAAGAGACAGAATGCCGACTTAAGTACAGGAAGACTGGGTCTTCCTACTGTCTATGTTTTGAGCGTTTCCTGTATCACTAGTTTTACATTCCGATGCACGTCTGCAGGTTTACTATATCCCTTGGACGTTCCCATTGACGATGAAACACAGAAATTGCATCGGAATTAAATATAAGAGACACAATGCCGACTTAAGTACAGGAAGACTGAGTCTTCCTACTGTCTATGTTTTGAGCGTTTCCTGTGTCACCAGTTTTACATTCTGATGCACCTCTGCAGGTTTTCTGTATCCCTTGGACCTTCCCATTGGCGATGAAACACAAATTGCATCGAAATTAAATATAAGAGACACAATGCCGACTTAAGTACAGGAAGACTAAGTCTTCCTACTGTCTATGTTTTGAGCATTTCCTGTGTCATCAGTTTTACTTTCCGACGCACCTCTGCAGGTTTAATATATCCCTTCCACCTTCCCATTCACGATGAAACACAGAAATTACATCGGAAATAAATATAAGAGACACAATGCCGACTTAAGTACAGGAAGACTGAGTCTTCCTAGTGTCTATGTGTTGAGCGTTTCCTGTGTCACTAGTTTTACATTCCGATGCACCTCTGCAGGTTTACTGTATCCCTTGGACCTTTCCATTGACGATGAAACACAGAAATTGCATCGGAATTAAATATAAGTGACAAAATGCCGACTTAAGTACAGGAAGACTGAGTCTTCCTACTGTCTATGTTTTGAGCGTTTCCTGTGTCATCAGTTTTACTTTCCGATGCACCTCTGCAGGTTTAATATATCCCTTCCACCTTCCCATTGACGATGAAACACAGAAATTGCATCGGAATTAAATATAAGAGACACAATGCCGACATAAAAACAGGAAGACTGAGTCTGCCTACTCTCTATGTTTTGAGCGTTTCCTGTGTCCCCAGTTTTACATTCTGATGCAGCTCTGCAGTTTTACTGTATCCCTTCGACCTTCCCATTGGCGATGAAACACAGACATTTCATCGGAAATAAATATAAGAGACACAATGCCGACTTAAGTATAGGAAGACTGAGTCTTCCAACTGTCTATGCTTTGAGCGTTTCCTGTGTCACCAGTTTTACATTCCGATGCACCTCTGCAGGTTTATTGTATCCCTTGGACCTTCCCATTGACGATGAAACACAGAAATTGCATCGGAATTAAATATAAGAGACACAATGCCGACTTACGTACAGGAAGACTGAGTCTTCCTACTCTCTATGATTTGAGCGTTTCCTGTGTCACCAGTTTTACATTCCGACGCACCTCTGCAGGTTTCCTGTATCCCTTGGACCTTCCCATTGACCATGAAACACAGAAATTGCATCGAAATTAAATATAAGAGACACAATGCAGACTTAAGTACAAGAAAACAGTCTTCATACGGTCAATGTTTGAGCGGTTCCTGTGTCACTAGTTTTACATTCCGATGCACCTCTGATGGTTTACTGTATCCCTTGGACCTTCCCATTGACGATGAAAAACAGAAATTGCATCGGAATTAAATGTAAGAGACACAATGAGGACTTAAGTACAGGAAGACTATGTCTTCCTACTGTCTATGCTTTGAGCGTTTCCTGTGTCATCAGTTTTACTTTCCGATGCACCTCTGCAGGTTTACTATATCCCTTGGACCTTCCCATTCACGATGAAACACAGAAATTTCATCGGAAATAAATATAAGAGACACAATGCCGACTTAAGTACAGGAAGACTGAGTTTTCCTACTGTTAATGTTTTGAGCGGTTCCTGTGTAACCAGTTTTACATTCCGATGCACCTCTGCAGGTTTACTGTATCCCTTGGACCTTCCCATTGACGATGAAAAACAGAAATTGCATCGGAATTAAATATAAGAGACACAATGCAGACTTAAGTACAAGAAAACAGTCTTCATACGGTCAATGTTTGAGCGGTTCCTGTGTCACCAGTTTTACATTCAGATGCACCTCTGATGGTTTACTGTATCCCTTGGACCTTCCCATTGTCGATGAAACACAGAAATCGCATCGGAATTAAATATAAGGGACACAATGCCGACTTAAGTACAGGAAGACTGAGTCTTCCTACTGTCTATAATTTGAGCGTTTCCTGTGTCACCAGTTTCGCATTCCGATGCACCTCTACAGGTTTACTGTATCCCTTGGACCTTCACAGTGACGATGAAACACAGGAATTGCGTCGGAATTAAATATAAGAGACACAATGCCGACTTAAGTACAATAAGAATAAGTCTTCCCGCTGTCTATGTTTTGAGCGTTTCCTGTGTCATCAGTTTTAATTTCCGATGCACCTCTGCAGGTTTACTATATCCCTTGGACCTTCCCATTCACGATGAAACACAGAAATTTCATCGGAAATAAATATAAGAGACACAATGCCGACTTAAGTACAGGAAGACTGAATTTTCCTACTGTTAATGTTTTGAGCGGTTCCTGTGTCACCAGTTTTACATTCCGATGCACCTCTGCAGGTTTACTGTATCCCTTGGACCTTCCCATTGACGATGAAAAACAGAAATTGCATCGGAATTAAATATAAGAGACACAATGAGGACGTAAGTACAGGAAGACTATGTCTTCCTACTGTCTATGCTTTGAGCGTTTCCTGTGTCATCAGTTTTACTTTCCGATGCACCTCTGCAGGGTTACTATATCCCTTGGACCTTCCCATTCACGATGAAACACAGAAATTTCATCGGAAATAAATATAAGAGACACAATGCCGACTTAAGTACAGGAAGACTGAGTTTTCCTACTGTTAATGTTTTGAGCGGTTCCTGTCTCACCAGTTTTACATTCCGATGCACCTCTGCAGGTTTACTGTATCCCTTAGACCTTCCCATTGACGATGAAAAACAGAAATTGCATCGGAATTAAATATAAGAGACACAATGCGGACATAAGTACAGGAAGACTGAGTCTTCCTACTGTCTATGTTTAGAGCGTTTCTGTGTCACCAGTTTTACATTCTGATGCACCTCTGCAGGTTTACTGTATCCCTTGGACCTTCCCATTGAAGATGAAACACAGAAATTGCATCGGAATTAAATATAAGAGACACAATGCCGACTTAAGAACAGGAAGACTGAGTCTTCCTACTGTCTATAATTTGAGCGTTTCCTGTGTCACCAGTTTTACAGTCTTATGCACCTCTGCAGGTTTTCTGTACCCCTTGGACCTTCACAGTGACGATGAAATACAGGAATTGCATCGGAATTAAATATAAGAGACACAATGCCGACTTAAGTACAGGAAGACTAAGTCTTCCTACTGACTATGTTTTGAGCGTTTCCTGTGTCATCAGTTTTACTTTCCGATGCACCTCTGCAGGTTTACTATATCCCTTGGACCTTCCCATTCACGATGAAGCACAGAAATTTCATCGGAAATAAATATAAGAGACACAATGCCGACTTAAGTACAGGAAGACTGAGTCTTCCTACTGTCTATGTTTTGAGCGTTTCCTGTGTCACCAGTTTTACATTCCGATGCACCTCTGGAGGTTTACTGTATCCGTTGGGCCTTCCCATTGACGATGAAACACAGAAATTGCATCGGAATTAAATATAAGAGACACAATGCCGACATAAAAACAGGAAGACTGAGTCTGCCTACTCTCTATGTTTTGAGCGTTTCCTGTGTCCCCAGTTTTACATTCTGATGCAGCTCTGCAGTTTTACTGTATCCCTTCGACCTTCCCATTGGCGATGAAACACAGAAATTTCATCGGAAATAAATATAAGAGACACAATGCCGACTTAAGTATAGGTAGACTGAGTCTTCCAACTGTCTATGCTTTGAGCGTTTCCTGTGTCACCAGTTTTACATTCCGATGCACCTCTGCAGGTTTATTGTATCCCTTGGACCTTCCCATTGACGATGAAACACAGAAATTGCATCGGAATTAAATATAAGAGACACAATGCCGACTTAAGAACAGGAAGACTGAGTCTTCCTACTGTCTATAATTTGAGCGTTTCCTGTGTCACCAGTTTTACATTCTGATGCACCTCTGCAGGTTTTCTGTATCCCTATGACCTTCCCATTGGCGATGAAACACAGGAATTGCATCGAAATTAAATATAAGAGACAGAATGCCGACTTAAGTACAGGAAGACTGAGTCTTCCTACTGTCTATGTTTTGAGCGTTTCCTGTGTCACTAGTTTTACATTCTGATGCACGTCTGCAGGTTTACTATATCCCTTGGACCTTCCCATTGACGATGAAACTCAGAAATTGCATCGGAATTAAATATAAGAGACACAATGCCGACTTAAGTACAGGAAGACTGAGACTTCCTACCGTCTATGTTTTGAGCGTTTCCTGTGTCACCAGTTTTACATTCTGATGCACCACTACTGGTTTTCTGTATCCCTTGGACCTTCCCATTGGCGATGAAACACAGAAATTTCATCGGAAATAAATATAAGAGACACAATGCCGACTTAAGTATAGGTGGACTGAGTCTTCCTACTGTCTATGCTTTGAGCGTTTCCTGTGTCACCAGTTTTACATTCCGATGCACCTCTGCAGGTTTATTGTATCCCTTGGACCTTCCCATTGACGATGAAACACAGAAATTGCATCGGAATTAAATATAAGAGACACAATGCCGACTTACGTACAGGAAGACTGAGTCTTCCTACTCTCTATGATTTGAGCGTTTCCTGTGTCACCAGTTTTACATTCCGACGCACCTCTGCAGGTTTCCTGTATCCCTTGGACCTTCCCATTGACGATGAAACACAGAAATTGCATCGAAATTAAATATAAGAGACACAATGCCGACTTAAGTACAATAAGAATAAGTCTTCCCACTGTCTATGTTTTGAGCATTTCCTGTGTCATCAGTTTTAATTTCCGATGCACCTCTGCAGGTTTACTATATCCCTTCGACCTTCCCATTCACGATGAAACACAGAAATTTCATCGGAAATAAATATATGAGACACAATGCCGACTTAAGTACAGGAAGACTGAATTTTCCTACTGTTAATATTTTGAGCGGTTCCTGTGTCACCAGTTTTACATTCCGATGCACCTCTGCAGGTTTACTGTATCCCTTGGACCTTCCCATTGACGATGAAAAACAGAAATTGCATCGGAATTAAATATAAGAGACACAATGAGGACTTAAGTACAGGAAGACTATGTCTTCCTACTGTCTATGCTTTGAGCGTTTCCTGTGTCATCAGTTTTACTTTCCGATGCACCTCTGCAGGTTTACTATATCCCTTGGACCTTCCCATTCACGATGAAACACAGAAATTTCATCGGAAATAAATACAAGAGACACAATGATGACTTAAGTACAGTAAGACTGAGTTTTCCTACTGTTAATGTTTTGAGCGGTTCCTGTGTCACCAGTTTTACATTCCGATGCACCTCTGCAGGTTTACTGTATCCCTTGGACCTTCCCATTGACGATGAAAAACAGAAATTGCATCGGAATTAAATATAAGAGACACAATGCAGACTTAAGTACGAGAAAACAGTCTTCATACGGTCAATGTTTGAGCGGTTCCTGTGTCACCAGTTTTACATTCCGATGCACCTCTGATGGTTTACTGTATCCCTTGGACCTTCCCATTGTCGATGAAACACAGAAATCGCATCGGAATTAAATATAAGAGACACAATGCCGACTTAAGTACAGGAAGAGTGGGTCTTCCTACTGTCTATAATTTGAGCGTTTCCTGTGTCACCAGTTTTACATTCTGATGCACCTCTGCAGGTTTTCTGTATCCCTTGGACCTTCCCATTGGCGATGAAACACAGGAATTGCATCGGAATTAAATATAAGAGACAGAATGCCGACTTAAGTACAGGAAGACTGAGTCTTCCTACTGTCTATGTTTTGAGCGTTTCCTGTGTCACTAGTTTTACATTCTGATGCACGTCTGCAGGTTTACTATATCCCTTGGACCTTCCCATTGACGATGAAACACAGAAATTGCATCGGAATTAAATATAAGAGACACAATGCCGACTTAAGTACAGGAAGACTGAGACTTCCTACTGTCTATGTTTTGAGCGATTCCTGTGTCACCAGTTTTACATTCTGATGCACCACTACAGGTTTTCTGTATCCCTTGGACCTTCCCATTCGCGATGAAACAAAGAAATTGCATCGGAATTACATATATGAGACACAATGCCGACCTAAGTACAGGAAGAATGAGTCTTCCTACTGTCTATAATTTGACCGTTTCCTGTGTCACCAGTTTCACATTCCGATGCACCTCTACAGGTTTACTGTATCCATTGTCCTTCACAGTGACTATGAAACACAGAAATTGCATCGGAATTAAATATAAGAGACATAATGCCGACATAAGTACAGGATGACTGAGTCTTCCTACTGTCTATAATTTGAGCGTTTCCTGTGTCACCAGTTTTACATTCCGATGCACCTCTAGAGTTTTACTGTATCCCTTGGACCTTCCCATTGACGATGAAAAACAGAAATTGCATCGGAATTAAATATAAAAGACACAATGCGGACTTAAGTACAGGAAGACAGAGTCTTCCTACTGTCTATGATTTGAGCGTTTCCTGTGTCACTAGTTTTACATTCCGATGCACCTCTGCAGCTTTACTGTATCCCTTGGACCTTTCCATTGACGATGAAACACACAAATTGCATCGGAATTAAATATAAGAGACACAATGCCGACTTAGGTACAGGAAGACTGAGTCTTCCTACTGTCTACGTTTAGAGCGTTTCTGTGTCACCAGTTTTACATTCTGATGCACCTCTGCAGGTTTATCCCTTGGAACTTCCCATTGACGATGAAACACAGAAATTGCATCGGAATTAAATATAAGAGACACAATGCCGACTTAAGTACAGGAAGACTGAGTCTTCCTACTGTCTATGTTTTGAGCGTTTCCTGTGTCACCAGTTTTACATTCTGATGCACCTCTGCAGGTTTTCTGTATCCCTTGGACCTTCCCATTGGCGATGAGACACAGAAATTGCATCGGAATTAAGTATAAGAGACACAATGCCGACTTAAGTACAGGAAGAATGAGTCTTCCTACTGTCTATAATTTGACCGTTTCCTGTGTCACCAGTTTCACATTCCGATGCACCTCTACAGGTTTACTGTATCCATTGGACCTTCCCATTGACGATGAAACACAGAAATTGCATCGGAATTAAATATAAGAGACACAATGCCGACTTAAGTACAGGAAGACTGAGTCTTCGTACTGTCTATGTTTTGAGCGTTTCCTGTGTCACCAGTTTTACATTCTGAAGCACCTCTGCAGGTTTTCTGTATCCCTTGGACCTTCCCATTGACGATGAAACACAGAAATTGCATCGGAATTAAATATAAGAGACACAATGCCGATCAGTACAGGAAGACTGAGTTCCTACTGTCTATGTTTTGAGCGTTTCCCGTGTCATCAGTTTTACATTCCGAGACACCTCTTCAGGTTTACTGTATCCCTTGGACCTTCCCATTGACGATGAAACACAGAAATTGCATCGGAATTAAATATAAGAGACACAATGCCGACTTAAGTACAGGAAGAATGAGTCTTCCTACTGTCTATGTGTTGATCGTTTCCTGTGTCACCAGTTTTAAATTCAGATGCACCTCTGCAGGTTTACTGTATCCCTTGGACCTTCCCATTGACGATGAAACACAGAAATTGCATCGGAAGTAATTATAAGTGACACAATGCCCACATAAGTACAGGAAGAATGAGTCTTCCTACTGTCTATAATTTGAGCGTTTCCTGTGTCACCAGTTTTACATTCCGATGCACCTCTACAGGTTTACTGTATCCCTTGGACCTTCACAGTGACGATGAAACAAAGAAATTGCATCGGAATTAAATATAAGAGACACAATGCCGACTTAAGTACAGGAAGACTGAGTCTTCCTACTGTCTATGTTTTGAGCGTTTCCTGTGTCATCAGTTTTACTTTCCGATGCACCTCTGCAGGTTTACTATATCACTTAGACCTTCCCATTCACGATGAAACACAGAAATTTCATCGGAATTAAATATAAGAGACACAATGCCGAATTAAGTACAGGAAGACTGAGTCTTCCTACTGTCTATGTTTTGAGCGTTTCCTGTGTCACCAGTTTTACATTCCGATGCACCTCTGGAGGTTTACTGTATCCCTTGGACCTTCACAGTGACGATGAAACACAGGAATTGCATCGGAATTAAATATAAGAGACACAATGCCGACTTAAGTACAGGAAGACTAAGTCTTCCAACTGTCTATGCTTTGAACGTTTCCTGTGTCATCAGTTTTACTTTCCGATGCACCTCTGCAGGTTTACTATATCACTTAGACCTTCCCATGCACGATGAAACACAGAAATTTTATCGGAAATAAATATAAGAGACACAATGCCGAATTAAGTACAGGAAGACTGAGTCTTCCTACTGTCTATGCTTTGAGCGTTTCCTGTGTCACCAGTTTTACATTCCGATGCACCTCTGGAGGTTTACTGTATCCCTTGGACTTTCCCATTGACGATGAAACACAGAAATTGCATCGGAATTATATATAAGAGACACAATGCCGACTTAAGTACAGGAAGACTGCGTCTTCCTACTGTCTATAATTTGAGCGTTTCCTGTGTCACCAGTTTTACATTCCGATGCACCTCTACAGGTTTACTGTATCCCTTGGACCTTCACAGTGACGATGAAACACAGGAATTGCATCGGAATTAAATATAAGAGACACAATGCCGACTTAAGTACAATAAGAATAAGTCTTCCCACTGTCTATGTTTTGAGCGTTTCCTGTGTCATCAGTTCTAATTTCCGATGCACCTCTGCAGGTTTACTATATCCCTTGGACCTTCCCATTCACGATGAAACACAGAAATGTCATCGGAAATAAATATTAGAGACACAATGCCGACTTAAGTACAGGAAGACTGAGTCTTCCTACTGTCTATGTTTTGAGCGTTTCCTGTGTCACCACTTTTACATTCCGATGCACCTCTGCAGGTTTACTGTATCCCTTGGACCTTCCCATTGACGAAGAAACACAAAAATTGCATCGGAAATAAATATAAGAGACACAATGCCGACTTAAGTACAGGAAGACTGAGTCTTCCTACTGTCTATAATTTGAGCGTTTCCTGTGTCACCAGTTTTACATTCCGATGCACCTCTACAGGTTTACTGTATCCCTTGTACCTTCACAGTGACGATGAAACACAGGAATTGCATCGGAATTAAATATAAGAGACACAATGCCGACTTAAGTACAGGAAGACTAAGTCTTCCAACTGTCTATGCTTTGAGCGTTTCCTGTGTCATCAGTTTTTCCTTCCGATGCACCTCTGCAGGTTTACTATATCACTTAGACCTTCCCATTCACGATGAAACACAGAAATTTCATCGGAAATAAATATAAGAGACACAATGCCGAATTAAGTACAGGAAGACTGAGTCTTCCTACTGTCTACGCTTTGAGCGTTTCCTGTGTCACCAGTTTTACATTCCGATGCACCTCTGCAGGTTTACTGTATCCCTTGGATCTTCCCATTGACGATTAAACACAGAAATTGCATCGGAATTATATATAAGAGACACAATGCCGACTTAAGTACAGGAAGACTGAGTCTTCCTACTGTCTATAATTTGAGCGTTTCCTGTGTCACCAGTTTTACATTCCGATGCACCTCTACAGGTTTACTGTATCCCTTGTACCTTCACAGTGACGATGAAACACAGGTATTGCATCGGAATTAAATATAAGAGACACAATGCAGACTTAAGTACAGGAAGACTAAGTCTTCCAACTGTCTATGCTTTGAGCGTTTCCTGTGTCATCAGTTTTACTTTCCGATGCACCTCTGCAGGTTTACTATATCACTTAGACCTTCCCATTCACGATGAAACACAGAAATTTCATCGGAAATAAATATAAGAGACACAATGCCGAATTAAGTACAGGAAGACTGAGTCTTCCTACTGTCTATGCTTTGAGCGTTTCCTGTGTCACCAGTTTTACATTCCGATGCACCTCTACAGGTTTACTGTATCCCTTGGACCTTCACAGTGACGATGAAACACAGGAATTGCATCGGAAGTAAATATAAGAGACACAATGCCGATCTAAGTACAATAAGGATAAGTCTTCCCACTGTCTATGTTTTGAGCGTTTCCTGTGTCATCAGTTTTAATTTCCGATGCACCTCTGCAGGTTTACTATATCCCTTGGACCTTCCCATTCACGATGAAACACAGAAATGTCATCGGAAATAAATATAAGAGACACAATGCCGACATAAGTACAGGAAGACTGAGTCTTCCTACTGTCTATGTTTTGAGCGTTTCCTGTGTCACCACTTTTACATTCCGATGCACCTCTGCAGGTTTACTGTATCCCTTGGACCATCCCATTGACGATGAAACACAGAAATTGCATCGGAATTAAATATAAGAGACACAATGCCGACTTAAGTACAGCAAGAATGAGTCTTCCTACTGTCTATGTTTTGAGCGTTTCCTGTGTCACTAGTTTTACATTCCGATGCACCTCTGCAGGTTTACTGTATCCCTTGGACCATCCCATTGACGATGAAACACAGAAATTGCATCGGAATTAAATATAAGAGACACAATGCCGACTTAAGTACAGGAAGAATGAGTCTTCCTACTGTCTATAATTTGACCGTTTCCTGTGTCACCAGTTTCACATTCCGATGCACCTCTACAGGTTTACTGTATCCATTGGACCTTCCCATTGACGATGAAACACAGAAATTGCATCGGAATTAAATATAAGAGACACAATGCCGACTTAAGTACAGGAAGACTGAGTCTTCGTACTGTCTATGTTTTGAGCGTTTCCTGTGTCACCAGTTTTACATTCTGAAGCACCTCTGCAGGTTTTCTGTATCCCTTGGACCTTCCCATTGACGATGAAACACAGAAATTGCATCGGAATTAAATATAAGAGACACAATGCCGATCAGTACAGGAAGACTGAGTTCCTACTGTCTATGTTTTGAGCGTTTCCCGTGTCATCAGTTTTACATTCCGAGACACCTCTTCAGGTTTACTGTATCCCTTGGACCTTCCCATTGACGATGAAACACAGAAATTGCATCGGAATTAAATATAAGAGACACAATGCCGACTTAAGTACAGGAAGAATGAGTCTTCCTACTGTCTATGTGTTGATCGTTTCCTGTGTCACCAGTTTTGAATTCAGATGCACCTCTGCAGGTTTACTGTATCCCTTGGACCTTCCCATTGACGATGAAACACAGAAATTGCATCGGAAGTAATTATAAGTGACACAATGCCGACATAAGTACAGGAAGAATGAGTCTTCCTACTGTCTATAATTTGAGCGTTTCCTGTGTCACCAGTTTTACATTCCGATGCACCTCTACAGGTTTACTGTATCCCTTGGACCTTCACAGTGACGATGAAACAAAGAAATTGCATCGGAATTAAATATAAGAGACACAATGCCGACTTAAGTACAGGAAGACTGAGTCTTCCTACTGTCTATGTTTTGAGCGTTTCCTGTGTCATCAGTTTTACTTTCCGATGCACCTCTGCAGGTTTACTATATCACTTAGACCTTCCCATTCACGATGAAACACAGAAATTTCATCGGAAATAAATATAAGAGACACAATGCCGAATTAAGTACAGGAAGACTGAGTCTTCCTACTGTCTATGTTTTGAGCGTTTCCTGTGTCACCAGTTTTACATTCCGATGCACCTCTGGAGGTTTACTGTATCCCTTGGACCTTCACAGTGACGATGAAACACAGGAATTGCATCGGAATTAAATATAAGAGACACAATGCCGACTTAAGTACAGGAAGACTAAGTCTTCCAACTGTCTATGCTTTGAACGTTTCCTGTGTCATCAGTTTTACTTTCCGATGCACCTCTGCAGGTTTACTATATCACTTAGACCTTCCCATTCACGATGAAACACAGAAATTTCATCGGAAATAAATATAAGAGACACAATGCCGAATTAAGTACAGGAAGACTGAGTCTTCCTACTGTCTATGCTTTGAGCGTTTCCTGTGTCACCAGTTTTACATTCCGATGCACCTCTGGAGGTTTACTGTATCCCTTGGACTTTCCCATTGACGATGAAACACAGAAATTGCATCGGAATTATATATAAGAGACACAATGCCGACTTAAGTACAGGAAGACTGCGTCTTCCTACTGTCTATAATTTGAGCGTTTCCTGTGTCACCAGTTTTACATTCCGATGCACCTCTACAGGTTTACTGTATCCCTTGGACCTTCACAGTGACGATGAAACACAGGAATTGCATCGGAATTAAATATAAGAGACACAATGCCGACTTAAGTACAATAAGAATAAGTCTTCCCACTGTCTATGTTTTGAGCGTTTCCTGTGTCATCAGTTCTAATTTCCGATGCACCTCTGCAGGTTTACTATATCCCTTGGACCTTCCCATTCACGATGAAACACAGAAATGTCATCGGAAATAAATATTAGAGACACAATGCCGACTTCAGTACAGGAAGACTGAGTCTTCCTACTGTCTATGTTTTGAGCGTTTCCTGTGTCACCACTTTTACATTCCGATGCACCTCTGCAGGTTTACTGTATCCCTTGGACCATCCCATTGACGATGAAACACAGAAATTGCATCGGAATTAAATATAAGAGACACAATGCCGACTTAAGTACAGGAAGACTGAGTCTTCCTACTGTCTATGTTTTGAGCGTTTCCTGTGTCACTAGTTTTACATTCCGATGCACCTCTGCAGGTTTACTGTATCCCTTGGACCTTCCCATTGACGAAGAAACACAAAAATTGCATCGGAAATAAATATAAGAGACACAATGCCGACTTAAGTACAGGAAGACTGAGTCTTCCTACTGTCTATAATTTGAGCGTTTCCTGTGTCACCAGTTTTACATTCCGATGCACCTCTACAGGTTTACTGTATCCCTTGTACCTTCACAGTGACGATGAAACACAGGAATTGCATCGGAATTAAATATAAGAGACACAATGCCGACTCAAGTACAGGAAGACTAAGTCTTCCAACTGTCTATGCTTTGAGCGTTTCCTGTGTCATCAGTTTTACTTTCCGATGCACCTCTGCAGGTTTACTATATCACTTAGACCTTCCCATTCACGATGAAACACAGAAATTTCATCGGAAATAAATATAAGAGACACAATGCCGAATTAAGTACAGGAAGACTGAGTCTTCCTACTGTCTACGCTTTGAGCGTTTCCTGTGTCACCAGTTTTACATTCCGATGCACCTCTGGAGGTTTACTGTATCCCTGGGATCTTCCCATTGACGATTAAACACAGAAATTGCATCGGAATTATATATAAGAGACACAATGCCGACTTAAGTACAGGAAGACTGAGTCTTCCTACTGTCTATAATTTGAGCGTTTCCTGTGTCACCAGTTTTACATTCCGATGCACCTCTACAGGTTTACTGTATCCCTTGTACCTTCACAGTGACGATGAAACACAGGAATTGCATCGGAATTAAATATAAGAGACACAATGCAGACTTAAGTACAGGAAGACTAAGTCTTCCAACTGTCTATGCTTTGAGCGTTTCCTGTGTCATCAGTTTTACTTTCCGATGCACCTCTGCAGGTTTACTATATCACTTAGACCTTCCCATTCACGATGAAACACAGAAATTTCATCGGAAATAAATATAAGAGACACAATGCCGAATTAAGTACAGGAAGACTGAGTCTTCCTACTGTCTATGCTTTGAGCGTTTCCTGTGTCACCAGTTTCACATTCCGATGCACCTCTACAGGTTTACTGTATCCATTAGACCTTCACAGTGACGATGAAACACAGGAATTGCATCGGAAGTAAATATAAGAGACACAATGCCGATCTAAGTACAATAAGGATAAGTCTTCCCACTGTCTATGTTTGAGCGTTTCCTGTGTCACCACTTTTACATTCCGATGCACCTCTGCAGGTTTACTGTATCCCTTGGACCATCCCATTGACGATGAAACACAGAAATTGCATCGGAATTAAATATAAGAGACACAATGCCGACTTAAGTACAGCAAGAATGAGTCTTCCTACTGTCTATGTTTTGAGCGTTTCCTGTGTCACTAGTTTTACATTCCGATGCACCTCTGCAGGTTTACTGTATCCCTCAGACCTTCCCATTGACGATGAAACACAGAAATTGCATCGGAAATAAATATAAGAGACACAATGCCGACTTAAGTACAGGAAGACTGAGTCTTCCTACTGTCTATAATTTGAGCGTTTCCTGTGTCACCAGTTTTACATTCCGATGCACCTCTACAGGTTTACTGTATCCCTTGGACCTTCCCATTGACGATGAAACACAGAAATTGCATCGGAATTATATATAAGAGACACAATGCCGACTTAAGTACAGGAAGACTGAGTCTTCCTACTGTCTCTAATTTGAGCGTATCCTGTGTCACAAGTTTTACATTCCGATGCACCTCTGCAGGTTTACTGTATCCCTTGGACCTTCACAGTGATGATGAAACACAGGAATTGCATCGGAATTAAATATAAGAGACACAATGCCGACTTAAGTACAGAAAGACTGAGTCTTCCTACTGTCTATGTTTTGAACGTTTCCTGTGTCACCAGTTTTACATTCCGATGTACCTCTGCAGGTTTACTGTATCCCTTGGACCTTCCCATTGACGATGAAACACAGAAATTGCATCGGAATTAAATTTAAGAGACAGAATGCCGACTTCAGTACAGGAAGACTGAGTCTTCCTACTCTCTATGTTTTGAGCGTTTCCTGTGTCACTAGTTTTACATTCCGATGCACGTCTGCAGGTTTACTATATCCCTTGGACCTTCCCATTGACGATGAAACACAGAAATTGCATCGGAATTAAATATAAGAGACACAATGCGGACTTAAGTACAGGAAGACTGAGTCTTCCTACTGTCTATGTTTTGAGCGTTTCCTGTGTCACTAGTTTTACATTCCGATGCACCTCTGCAGGTTTACTATATCCCTTGGACCTTTCCATTGACGATGAAACACAGAAATTGCATCGGAATTAAATATAAGAGACACAATGCCGACTTAGGTACAGGAAGACTGAGTCTTCCTACTGTCTATGTTTAGAGCGTTTCCTGTGTCACCGGTTTAACATTCTGATGCACCTCTGCGGGTTTACTGTATCCCTTGGACCTTCCCATTGACGATGAAACACAGAAATTGCATCGGAATTAAATATAAGAGACACAATGCCGATCACTACAGGAAGACTGAGTTCCTACTGTCTATGTTTTGAGCGTTTCCTGTGTCATCTGTTTACATTCCGAGACACCTCTGCAGGTTTACTGTATCCCTTGGACCTTCCCATTGACGACGAAACACAGAAATTGCATCGGAATTAAATATAAGAGACACAATGCCGACTTAAGTACAGGAAGAATGAGTCTTCCTACTGTCTATGTGTTGATCGTTTCCTGTGTCACCAGTTTTAAATTCAGATGCACCTCTGCAGGTTTACTGTATCCCTTGGACCTTCCCATTGACGATGAAACACAGAAATTGCATCGGAAGTGATTATAAGTGACACAATGCCGACTTAAGTACAGGAAGACTGAGTCTTCCTACTGTCTATAATTTGAGCGTTTCCTGTGTCACCAGTTTTACATTCCGATGCACCTCTACAGGTTTACTGTATCCCTTGGACCTTCACAGTGACGATGAAACAAAGAAATTACATCGGAATTAAATATAAGAGACACAATGCCGACTTAAGTACAGGAAGACTGAGTCTTCCTACTGTCTATAATTTGAGCGTTTCCTGTGTCACCAGTTTTACATTCCGATGCACCTCTACAGGTTTACTGTATCCCTTGGACCTTCACAGTGACGATTAAACACAGGAATTGCATCGGAAGTAAATATAAGAGACACAATGCCGACCTAGGTACAATAAGTATAAGTCTTCCCACTGTCTATGCTTTGAGCGTTTCCAGTGTCATCAGTTTTAATTTCCGATGCACCTCTGCAGGTTTACTATATCCCTTGGACCTTCCCATTCACGATGAAACACAGAAATGTCATCGGAAATAAATATAAGAGACACAATGCCGACATAAGTACAGGAAGACTGAGTCTTCCTACTGTCTATGTGTTGATCGTTTCCTGTGTCACCAGTTTTAAATTCAGATGCACCTCTGCAGGTTTACTGTATCCCTTGGACCTTCCCATTGACGATGAAACACAGAAATTGCATCGGAAGTAATTATAAGTGACACAATGCCGACTTAAGTACAGGAAGACTGAGTCTTCCTACTGTCTATAATTTGAGCGTTTCCTGTGTCACCAGTTTTACATTCCGATGCACCTCTACAGGATTACTGTATCCCTTGGACCTTCACAGTGACGATGAAACAAAGAAATTTCATCGGAATTAAATATAAGAGACACAATGCCGACTTAAGTACAGGAAGACTGAGTCTTCCTACTGTCTATGTTTTGAGCGTTTCCTGTGTCATCAGTTTTACTTTCCGATGCACCTCTGCAGGTTTACTATATCACTTAGACCTTCCCATTCACGATGAAACACAGAAATTTCATCGGAAATAAATATAAGAGACACAATGCCGAATTAAGTACAGGAAGACTGAGTCTACCTACTGTCTATGTTTAGAGCGTTTCTGTGTCACCAGGTTTACATTCTGATGCACCTCTGCAGGTTTACTGTATCCCTTGGACCTTCCCATTGAAGATGAAACACATAAATTGCATCGGATTTAAATATAAGAGACACAATGCCGACTTAAGAACAGGAAGACTGAGTCTTCCTACTGTCTATAATTTGAGCGTTTCCTGTGTCACCAGTTTTACATTCCGATGCACCTCTGCAGGTTTACTGTATCCCTTGGACCTTCACAGTGACGATGAAACACAGGAATTTCATCGGAAATAAATATAAGAGACACAATGCCGACTTAAGTACAGGAAGACTGAGTCTTCCTACTGTCTATGATTTGAGCGTTTCCTGTGTCACCAGTTTTACATTCCGATGTACCTCTGCAGGTTTACTGTATCCCTTGCACCTTCCCATTGACGATGAAACACAGAAATTGCATCGGAATTAAATTTAAGAGACAGAATGCCGACTTAAGTACAGGAAGACTGGGTCTTCCTACTGTCTATGTTTTGAGCGTTTCCTGTGTCACTAGTTTTACATTCCGACGCACGTCTGCAGGTTTACTATATCCCTTGGACCTTCCCATTGACGATGAAACACAGAAATTGCATCGGAATTAAATATAAGAGACACAATGCCGACTTAAGTACAGGAAGACTGAGTCTTCCTACTGTCTATGTTTTGAGCGTTTCCTGTGTCACCAGTTTTACATTCTGATGCACCTCTGCAGGTTTTCTGTATCCCTTGGACCTTCCCATTGGCGATGAAACACAGAAATTGCATCGTAATTAAATATAAGAGACACAATGCCGACTTAAGTACAGGAAGAATGAGTCTTCCTACTGTCTATAATTTGGCCGTTTCCTGTGTCACCAGTTTCACATTCCGATGCACCTCTACAGGTTTACTGTATCCATTGGACCTTCCCATTGACGATGAAACACAGAAATTGCATCGGAATTAAATATAAGAGACACATGCCGACTTAAGTACAGGAAGACTGAGTCTTCCTACTGTCTATGTTTTGAGCGTTTCCTGTGTCACCAGTTTTACATTCTGAAGCACCTCTGCAGGTTTTCTGTATCCCTTGGACCTTCCCATTGACGATGAAACACAGAAATTGCATCGGAATTAAATATAAGAGACCCAATGGCGATCAGTACAGGAAGACTGAGTTCCTACTGTCTATGTTTTGAGCGTTTCCCGTGTCATCAGTTTTACATTCCGAGACACCTCTTCAGGTTTACTGTATCCCTTGGACCTTCTCATTGACGATGAAACACAGAAATTGCATCGAAATTAAATATAAGAGACACAATGCCGACTTAAGTACAGGAAGAATGAGTCTTCCTACTGTCTATGGGTTGATCGTTTCCTGTGTCACCAGTTTTAAATTCAGATGCACATCTGCAGGTTTACTGTATCCCTTGGACCTTCCCATTGACGATGAAACACAGAAATTGCATCGGAAGTAATTATAAGTGACACAATGCCGACTTAAGTACAGGAAGAATGAGTCTTCCTCATGTCTATAATTTGAGCGTTTCCTGTGTCACCAGTTTTACATTCCGATGCACCTCTACAGGTTTACTGTATCCCTTGGACCTTCACAGTGACGATGAAATAAAGAAATTGCATCGGAATTAAATATAAGAGACACAATGCCGACTTAAGTACAGGAAGACTGAGTCTTCCTACTGTCTATGTTTTGAGCGTTTCCTGTGTCATCAGTTTTACTTTCCGATGCACCTCTGCAGGTTTACTATATCACTTAGACCTTCCCATTCACGATGAAACACAGAAATGTCATCGGAAATAAATATTAGAGACACAATGCCGACTTAAGTACAGGAAGACTGAGTCTTCCTACTGTCTATGTTTTGAGCGTTTCCTGTGTCACCACTTTTACATTCCGATGCACTTCTGCAGGTTTACTGTATCCCTTGGACCATCCCATTGACGATGAAACACAGAAATTGCATCGGAATTAAATATAAGAGACACAATGCCGACTTAAGTACAGGAAGACTGAGTCTTCCTACTGTCTATGTTTTGAGCGTTTCCTGTGTCACTAGTTTTACATTCCGATGCACCTCTGCAGGTTTACTGTATCCCTTGGACCTTCCCATTGACGATGAAACACAGAAATTGCATCGGAAATAAATATAAGAGACACAATGCCGACTTAAGTACAGGAAGACTGGGTCATCCTACTGTCTATAATTTGAGCGTTTCCTGTGTCACCAGTTTTACATTCCGATGCACCTCTACAGGTTTACTGTATCCCTTGGACCTTCACAGTGACGATGAAACACAGGAATTGCATCGGAATTAAATATAAGAGGCACAATGCCGACTTAAGTACAGGAAGACTAAGTCTTCCAACTGTCTATGCTTTGAGCGTTTCCTGTGTCATCAGTTTTACTTTCCGATGCACCTCTGCAGGTTTACTATATCACTTAGACCTTCCCATTGACGATGAAACACAGAAATTGCATCGGAAATAAATATAAGAGACACAATGCCGACTTAAGTACAGGAAGACTGAGTCTTCCTACTGTCTATAATTTGAGCGTTTCCTGTGTCACCAGTTTTACATTCCGATGCACCTCTACAGGTTTACTGTATCGCTTGGACCTTCACAGTGACGATGAAACACAGGACTTGCATCGGAATTAAATATAAGAGACACAATGCTGACTTAAGTACAGGAAGAATGAGTCTTCCTACTGTCTATGTTTTGAGCGTTTCCAGTGTCACTAGTTTTACATTCCGATGCACCTCTGCTGGTTTACTGTATCCCTTGGACCTTCCCATTGACGATGAAACACAGAAATTGCATCGGAAATAAATATAAGAGACACAATGCCGACTTAAGTACAGGAAGACTGAGTCTTCCTACTGTCTATAATTTGAGCGTTTCCTGTGTCACCAGTTTTACATTCCGATGCACCTCTACAGGTTTACTGTATCCCTTGGACCTTCACAGTGACGATGAAATAAAGAAATTGCATCGGAATTAAATATAAGAGACACAATGCCGATCTAAGTACAATAAGGATAAGTCTTCCCACTGTCTATGTTTTGAGCGTTTCCTGTGTCATCAGTTTTAATTTCCGATGCACCTCTGCAGGTTTACTATATCCCTTGGACCTTCCCATTCACGATGAAACACAGAAATGTCATCGGAAATAAATATAAGAGACACAATGCCGACATAAGTACAGGAAGACTGAGTCTTCCTACTGTCTATGTTTTGAGCGTTTCCTGTGTCACCACTTTTACATTCCGATGCACCTCTGCAGGTTTACTGTATCCCTTGGACCATCCCATTGACGATGAAACACAGAAATTGCATCGGAATTAAATATAAGAGACACAATGCCAACTTAAGTACAGGAAGAATGAGTCTTCCTACTGTCTATGTTTTGAGCGTTTCCTGTGTCACTAGTTTTACATTCCGATGCACCTCTGCTGGTTTACTGTATCCCTTGGACCTTCCCATTGACGATGAAACACAGAAATTGCATCGGAAATAAATATAAGAGACACAATGCCGACTTAAGTACAGGAAGACTGAGTCTTCCTACTGTCTATAATTTGAGCGTTTCCTGTGTCACCAGTTTTACATTCCGATGCACCTCTACAGGTTTACTGTATCCCTTGCACCTTCCCATTGACGATGAAACACAGAAATTGCATCGGAATTATATATATGAGACACAATGCCGACTTAAGTACAGGAAGACTGAGTCTTCCTACTGTCTCTAATTTGAGCGATTCCTGTGTCACAAGTTTTACATTCCGATGCACCTCTGCAGGTTTACTGTATCCCTTGGACCTTTACAGTGACGATGAAACACAGGAATTGCATCGGAATTAAATATAAGAGACACAATGCCGACTTAAGTACAGAAAGACTGAGTCTTCCTACTGTCTATGTTTTGAACGTTTCCTGTGTCACCAGTTTTACATTCCGATGTACCTCTGCAGGTTTACTGTATCCCTTGGACCTTCCCATTGACGATGAAACACAGAAATTGCATCGGAATTAAATTTAAGAGACAGAATGCCGACTTAAGTACAGGAAGACTGAGTCTTCCTACTCTCTATGTTTTGAGCGTTTCCTGTGTCACTAGTTGTACATTCCGATGCACGTCTGCAGGTTTACTATATCCCTTGGACCTTCCCATTGACGATGAAACACAGAAATTGCATCGGAATTAAATATAAGAGACACAATGCAGACTTAAGTACAGGAAGACTGAGTCTTCCTACTGTCTATGTTTTGAGCGTTTCCTGTGGTACTAGTTTTACATTCCGATGCACCTCTGCAGGTTTTCTATATCCCTTGGACCTTTCCATTGACGATGAAACACAGAAATTGCATCGGAATTAAATATAAGAGACCCAATGCCGACTTAGGTACAGGAAGACTGAGTCTTCCTACTGTCTATGTTTAGAGCGTTTCCTGTGTCACCGGTTTAACATTCTGATGCACCTCTGCGGGTTTACTGTATCCCTTGGACCTTCCCATTGACGATGAAACACAGAAATTGCATCGGAATTAAATATAAGAGACACAATACCGATCACTACAGGAAGACTGAGTTCCTACTGTCTATGTTTTGAGCGTTTCCTGTGTCATCAGTTTTACATTCCGAGACACCTCTGCAGGTTTACTGTATCCCTTGGACCTTCCCATTGACGACGAAACACAGAAATTGCATCGGAATTAAATATAAGAGACACAATGCCGACTTAAGTACAGGAAGAATGAGTCTTCCTACTGTCTATGTGTTGATCGTTTCCTGTGTCACCAGTTTTAAATTCAGATGCACCTCTGCAGGTTTACTGTATCCCTTGGACCTTCCCATTGACGATGAAACACAGAAATTGCATCGGAAGTGATTATAAGTGACACAATGCTGACTTAAGTACAGGAAGACTGAGTCTTCCTACTGTCTATAATTTGAGCGTTTCCTGTGTCACCAGTTTTACATTCCGATGCACCTCTACAGGTTTACTGTATCCCTTGGACCTTCACAGTGACGATTAAACACAGGAATTGCAACGGAAGTAAATATAAGAGACACAATGCCGACCTAAGTACAATAAGTATAAGTCTTCCCACTGTCTATGCTTTGAGCGTTTCCTGTGTCATCAGTTTTAATTTCCGATGCACCTCTGCAGGTTTACTATATCCCTTGGACCTTCCCATTCACGATGAAACACAGAAATGTCATCGGAAATAAATATTAGAGACACAATGCCGACATAAGTACAGGAAGACTGAGTCTTCCTACTGTCTATGTTTGAGCGTTTCCTGTGTCACCACTTTTACATTCCGATGCACCTCTGCAGGTTTACTGTATCCCTTGGACCATCCCATTGACGATGAAACACAGAAATTGCATCGGAATTAAATATAAGAGACACAATGCCGACTTAAGTACAGGAAGACTGAGTCTTCCTACTGTCTATGTTTTGAGCGTTTCCTGTGTCATTAGTTTTACATTCCGATGCACCTCTGCAGGTTTACTGTATCCCTTGGACCTTCCCATTGACGATGAAACACAGAAATTGCATCGGAAATAAATATAAGAGACACAATGCCGACTTAAGTACAGGAAGACTGAGTCTTCCTGCTGTCTATAATTTGAGCGTTTCCTGTGTCACCAGTTTTACATTCCGATGCACCTCTACAGGTTTACTGTATCCCTCGGACCTTCACAGTGACGATGAAACACAGGAATTGCATCGGAATTAAATATAAGAGACACAATGCCGACTTAGGTACAGGAAGACTAAGTCTTCCAACTGTCTATGCTTTGAGCGTTTCCTGTGTCATCAGTTTTACTTTCCGATGCACCTCTGCAGGTTTACTATATCACTTAGACCTTCCCATTCACGATGAAACGCAGAAATTTCATCGGAAATAAATATAAGAGACACAATGCCGAATTAAGTACAGGAAGACTGAGTCTTCCTACTGTCTATGCTTTGAGCGTTTCCTGTGTCACCAGTTTTACATTCCGATGCACCTCTGGAGGTTTACTGTATCCCTTGAACCTTCCCATTGACGATGAAACACAGAAATTGCATCGGAATTATATATAAGAGACACAATGCCGACTTAAGTACAGGAAGACTGAGTCTTCCTACTGTCTATAATTTGAGCGTTTCCTGTGTCACCAGTTTTACATTCCGATGCACCTCTACAGGTTTACTGTATCCCTTGGACCCTCACAGTGACGATTAAACACAGGAATTGCATCGGAAGTAAATATAAGAGACACAATGCCGACCTAAGTACAATAAGTATAAGTCTTCCCACTGTCTATGTTTTGAGCGTTTCCTGTGTCATCAGTTTTAATTTCCGATGCACCTCTGCAGGTTTACTATATCCCTTGGACCTTCCCATTCACGATGAAACACAGAAATGTCATCGGAAATAAATATAAGAGACACAATGCCGACATAAGTACAGGAAGACTGTGTCTTCCTACTGTCTATGTGTTGATCGTTTCCTGTGTCACCAGTTTTAAATTCAGATGCACCTCTGCAGGTTTACCGTATCCCTTGGACCTTCCCATTGACGATGAAACACAGAAATTGCATCGGAAGTAATTATAAGTGACACAATGCCGACTTAAGTACAGGAAGACTGAGTCTTCCTACTGTCTATAATTTGAGCGTTTCCTGTGTCACCAGTTTTACATTCCGATGCACCTCTACAGCTTTACTGTATCCCTTGGACCTTCACAGTGACGATGAAACAAAGAAATTTCATCGGAATTAAATATAAGAGACACAATGCCAACTTAAGTACAGGAAGACTGAGTCTTCCTACTGTCTATGTTTTGAGCGTTTCCTGTGTCATCAGTTTTACTTTCCGATGCACCTCTGCAGGGTTACTATATCACTTAGACCTTCCCATTCACGATGAAACACAGAAATTTCATCGGAAATAAATATAAGAGACACAATGCCGAATTAAGTACAGGAAGACTGAGTCTTCCTACCGTCTATGTTTTGAGCGTTTCCTGTGTCACCAGTTTTACATTCCGATGCACCTCTGGAGGTTTACTTTATTCCTTGGACCTTCCCATTGACGATGAAACACAGAAATTGCATCGGAATTATATATAAGAGACACAATGCCGACTTAAGTACAGGAAGACTGAGTCTTCCTACTGTCTATAATTTGAGCGTTTCCTGTGTCACCAGTTTTACATTCCGATGCAACTCTACAGGTTTACTGTATCCCTTGGACCTTCACAGTGACGATGAAACACAGGAATTGCATCGGAATTAAATATAAGAGACACAATGCCGACATAAGTACAATAAGAATAAGTCTTCCCACTGTCTATGTTTTGGGCGTTTCCTGTGTCATCAGTTCTAATTTCCGATGCACCTCTGCAGGTTTACTATATCCCTTGGACCTTCCGATTCACGATGAAACACAGAAATGTCTTCGGAAATAAATATTAGAGACACAATGCCGACTTAAGTACACGAAGACTGAGTCTTCCTACTGTCTATGTTTTGAGCGTTTCCTGTGTCACCACTTTTACATTCCGATGCACCTCTGCAGGTTTACTGTATCCCTTGGACCATCCCATTGACGATGAAACACAGAAATTGCATCGGAATTAAATATAAGAGACACAATGCCGACTTAAGTACAGGAAGACTGAGTCTTCCTACTGTCTATGTTTTGAGCGTTTCCTGTGTCACTAGTTTTACATTCCGATGCACCTCTGCAGGTTTACTGTATCCCTTGGACCTTCCCATTGACGATGAAACACAGAAATTGCATCGGAAATAAATATAAGAGACACAATGCCGACTTAAGTACAGGAAGACTGAATCTTCCTACTCTCTATAATTTGAGCGTTTCCTGTGTCACCAGTTTTACATTCCGATGCACCTCTACAGGTTTACTGTATCCCTTGGACCTTCACAGTGACGATGAAACACAGGAATTGCATCGGAATTAAATATAAGAGACACAATGCCGACATAAGTACAATAAGAATAAGTCTTCCCACTGTCTATGTTTTGAGCGTTTCCTGTGTCATCAGTTCTAATTTCCGATGCACCTCTGCAGGTTTACTATATCCCTTGGACCTTCCGATTCACGATGAAACACAGAAATGTCATCGGAAATAAATATTAGAGACACAATGCCGACTTAAGTACAGGAAGACTGAGTCTTCCTACTGTCTATGTTTTGAGCGTTTCCTGTGTCACCACTTTTACATTCCGATGCACCTCTGCAGGTTTACTGTATCCCTTGGACCATCCCATTGACGATGAAACACAGAAATTGCATCGGAATTAAATATAAGAGACACAATGCCGACTTAAGTACAGGAAGACTGAGTCTTCCTACTGTCTATGTTTTGAGCGTTTCCTGTGTCACTAGTTTTACATTCCGATGCACCTCTGCAGGTTTACTGTATCCCTTGGACCTTCCCATTGACGATGAAACACAGAAATTGCATCGGAAATAAATATAAGAGACACAATGCCGACTTAAGTACAGGAAGACTGAATCTTCCTACTCTCTATAATTTGAGCGTATCCTGTGTCACCAGTTTTACATTCCGATGCACCTCTACAGGTTTACTGTATCCCTTGGACCTTCACAGTGACGATGAAACACAGGAATTGCATCGGAATTAAATATAAGAGACACAATGCCGACTTAAGTACAGGAAGACTAAGTCTTCCAACTGTCTATGCTTTGAGCGTTTCCTGTGTCATCAGTTTTACTTTCCGATGCACCTCTGCAGGTTTACTATATCACTTAGACCTTCCCATTCACGATGAAACACAGAAATTTCATCGGAAATAAATATAAGAGACACAATGCCGAATTAAGTACAGGAAGACTGAGTCTTCCTACTGTCTATGCTTTGAGCGTTTCCTGTGTCACCAGTTTTACATTCCGATGCACCTCTGGAGGTTTACTGTATCCCTTGGACTTTCCCATTGACGATGAAACACAGAAATTGCATCGGAATTATATATAATAGACACAATGCCGACTTAAGTACAGGAAGACTGAGTCTTCCTACTGTCTATAATTTGAGCGGTTCCTGTGTCACCAGTTTTACATTCCGATGCACCTCTACAGGTTTACTGTATCCCTTGGACCTTCACAGTGACGATGAAACACAGGAATTGCATCGGAATTAAATATAAGCGACACAATGCCGACTTAAGTGCAGAAAGACTGAGTCTTCCTACTGTCTATGTTTTGAACGTTTCCTGTGTCACCAGTTTTACATTCCGATGTACCTCTGCAGGTTTACTGTATCCCTTGGACCTTCCCATTGACGATGAAACACAGAAATTGCATCGGAATTAAATTTAAGAGACAGAATGCCGACTTAAGTACAGGAAGACTGAGTCTTCCTACTCTCTATGTTTTGAGCGTTTCCTGTGTCACTAGTTTTACATTCCGATGCACGTCTGCAGGTTTACTATATCCCTTGGACCTTCCCATTGACGATGAAACACAGAAATTGCATCGGAATTAAATATAAGAGACACAATGCTGACTTAAGTACAGGAGGACCGAGTCTTCCTACTGTCTATGTTTTGAGCGTTTCCTGTGTCACTAGTTTTACATTCCGATGCACCTCTGCAGGTTTACTATATCCCTTGGACCTTTCCATTGACGATGAAACACAGAAATTGCATCGGAATTAAATATAAGAGACACAATGCCGACTTAGGTACAGGAAGACTAAGTCTTCCTACTGTCTATGTTTAGAGCGTTTCCTGTGTCACCGGTTTAACATTCTGATGCACCTCTGCAGGTTTACTGTATCCCTTGGACCTTCCCATTGACGATGAAACACAGAAATTGCATCGGAATTAAATATAAGAGACACAATGCCGATCACTACAGGAAGACTGATTTCCTACTGTCTATGTTTTGAGCGTTTCCTGTGTCATCAGTTTTACATTCCGAGACACCTCTGCAGGTTTACTGTATCCCTTGGACCTTCCCATTGACGACGAAACACAGAAATTGCATCGGAATTAAATATAAGAGACACAATACCGACTTAAGTACAGGAAGAATGAGTCTTCCTACTGTCTATGTGTTGATCGTTTCCTGTGTCACCAGTTTTAAATTCAGATGCACCTCTGCAGCTTTACTGTATCCCTTGGACCTTCCCATTGAGATGAAACACTGAAATTTTATCGGAAGTGATTATAAGTGACACAATGCCGACTTAAGTACAGGAAGACTGAGTCTTCCTACTGTCTATGTTTTGAGCGTTTCCTGTGTCATCAGTTTTACTTTCCGATGCACCTCTGCAGGGTTACTATATCACTTAGACCTTCCCATTCACGATGAAACACAGAAATTTCATCGGAAATAAATATAAGAGACACAATGCCGAATTAAGTACAGGAAGACTGAGTCTTCCTACCGTCTATGTTTTGAGCGTTTCCTGTGTCACCAGTTTTACATTCCGATGCACCTCTGGAGGTTTACTTTATTCCTTGGACCTTCCCATTGACGATGAAACACAGAAATTGCATCGGAATTATATATAAGAGACACAATGCCGACTTAAGTACAGGAAGACTGAGTCTTCCTACTGTCTATAATTTGAGCGTTTCCTGTGTCACCAGTTTTACATTCCGATGCAACTCTACAGGTTTACTGTATCCCTTGGACCTTCACAGTGACGATGAAACACAGGAATTGCATCGGAATTAAATATAAGAGACACAATGCCGACATAAGTACAATAAGAATAAGTCTTCCCACTGTCTATGTTTTGGGCGTTTCCTGTGTCATCAGTTCTAATTTCCGATGCACCTCTGCAGGTTTACTATATCCCTTGGACCTTCCGATTCACGATGAAACACAGAAATGTCATCGGAAATAAATATTAGAGACACAATGCCGACTTAAGTACAGGAAGACTGAGTCTTCCTACTGTCTATGTTTTGAGCGTTTCCTGTGTCACCACTTTTACATTCCGATGCACCTCTGCAGGTTTACTGTATCCCTTGGACCATCCCATTGACGATGAAACACAGAAATTGCATCGGAATTAAATATAAGAGACACAATGCCGACTTAAGTACAGGAAGACTGAGTCTTCCTACTGTCTATGTTTTGAGCGTTTCCTGTGTCACTAGTTTTACATTCCGATGCACCTCTGCAGGTTTACTGTATCCCTTGGACCTTCCCATTGACGATGAAACACAGAAATTGCATCGGAAATAAATATAAGAGACACAATGCCGACTTAAGTACAGGAAGACTGAATCTTCCTACTCTCTATAATTTGAGCGTTTCCTGTGTCACCAGTTTTACATTCCGATGCACCTCTACAGGTTTACTGTATCCCTTGGACCTTCACAGTGACGATGAAACACAGGAATTGCATCGGAATTAAATATAAGAGACACAATGCCGACATAAGTACAATAAGAATAAGTCTTCCCACTGTCTATGTTTTGAGCGTTTCCTGTGTCATCAGTTCTAATTTCCGATGCACCTCTGCAGGTTTACTATATCCCTTGGACCTTCCGATTCACGATGAAACACAGAAATGTCATCGGAAATAAATATTAGAGACACAATGCCGACTTAAGTACAGGAAGACTGAGTCTTCCTACTGTCTATGTTTTGAGCGTTTCCTGTGTCACCACTTTTACATTCCGATGCACCTCTGCAGGTTTACTGTATCCCTTGGACCATCCCATTGACGATGAAACACAGAAATTGCATCGGAATTAAATATAAGAGACACAATGCCGACTTAAGTACAGGAAGACTGAGTCTTCCTACTGTCTATGTTTTGAGCGTTTCCTGTGTCACTAGTTTTACATTCCGATGCACCTCTGCAGGTTTACTGTATCCCTTGGACCTTCCCATTGACGATGAAACACAGAAATTGCATCGGAAATAAATATAAGAGACACAATGCCGACTTAAGTACAGGAAGACTGAATCTTCCTACTCTCTATAATTTGAGCGTTTCCTGTGTCACCAGTTTTACATTCCGATGCACCTCTACAGGTTTACTGTATCCCTTGGACCTTCACAGTGACGATGAAACACAGGAATTGCATCGGAATTAAATATAAGAGACACAATGCCGACTTAAGTACAGGAAGACTAAGTCTTCCAACTGTCTATGCTTTGAGCGTTTCCTGTGTCATCAGTTTTACTTTCCGATGCACCTCTGCAGGTTTACTATATCACTTAGACCTTCCCATTCACGATGAAACACAGAAATTTCATCGGAAATAAATATAAGAGACACAATGCCGAATTAAGTACAGGAAGACTGAGTCTTCCTACTGTCTATGCTTTGAGCGTTTCCTGTGTCACCAGTTTTACATTCCGATGCACCTCTGGAGGTTTACTGTATCCCTTGGACTTTCCCATTGACGATGAAACACAGAAATTGCATCGGAATTATATATAAGAGACACAATGCCGACTTAAGTACAGGAAGACTGAGTCTTCCTACTGTCTATAATTTGAGCGTTTCCTGTGTCACCAGTTTTACATTCCGATGCACCTCTACAGGTTTACTGTATCCCTTGGACCTTCACAGTGACGATGAAACACAGGAATTGCATCGGAATTAAATATAAGCGACACAATGCCGACTTAAGTGCAGAAAGACTGAGTCTTCCTACTGTCTATGTTTTGAACGTTTCCTGTGTCACCAGTTTTACATTCCGATGTACCTCTGCAGGTTTACTGTATCCCTTGGACCTTCCCATTGACGATGAAACACAGAAATTGCATCGGAATTAAATTTAAGAGACAGAATGCCGACTTAAGTACAGGAAGACTGAGTCTTCCTACTCTCTATGTTTTGAGCGTTTCCTGTGTCACTAGTTTTACATTCCGATGCACGTCTGCAGGTTTACTATATCCCTTGGACCTTCCCATTGACGATGAAACACAGAAATTGCATCGGAATTAAATATAAGAGACACAATGCTGACTTAAGTACAGGAGGACCGAGTCTTCCTACTGTCTATGTTTTGAGCGTTTCCTGTGTCACTAGTTTTACATTCCGATGCACCTCTGCAGGTTTACTATATCCCTTGGACCTTTCCATTGACGATGAAACACAGAAATTGCATCGGAATTAAATATAAGAGACACAATGCCGACTTAGGTACAGGAAGACTAAGTCTTCCTACTGTCTATGTTTAGAGCGTTTCCTGTGTCACCGGTTTAACATTCTGATGCACCTCTGCAGGTTTACTGTATCCCTTGGACCTTCCCATTGACGATGAAACACAGAAATTGCATCGGAATTAAATATAAGAGACACAATGCCGATCACTACAGGAAGACTGATTTCCTAATGTCTATGTTTTGAGCGTTTCCTGTGTCATCAGTTTTACATTCCGAGACACCTCTGCAGGTTTACTGTATCCCTTGGACCTTCCCATTGACGACGAAACACAGAAATTGCATCGGAATTAAATATAAGAGACACAATACCGACTTAAGTACAGGAAGAATGAGTCTTCCTACTGTCTATGTGTTGATCGTTTCCTGTGTCACCAGTTTTAAATTCAGATGCACCTCTGCAGCTTTACTGTATCCCTTGGACCTTCCCATTGAGATGAAACACTGAAATTTTATCGGAAGTGATTATAAGTGACACAATGCCGACTTAAGTACAGGAAGACTGAGTCTTCCTACTGTCTATAATTTAAGCGTTTCCTGTGTCACCAGTTTTACATTCCGATGCACCTCTACAGGTTTACTGTATCCCTTGGACCTTCACAGTGACGATGAAACAAAGAAATTACATCGGAATTAAATATAAGAGACACAATGCTGACTTAAGTACAGGAAGACTGAGTCTTCCTACTGTCTATAATTTGAGCGTTTCCTGTGTCACCAGTTTTACATTCCGATGCACCTCTACAGGTTTACTGTATCCCTTGGACCTTCACAGTGACGATTAAACACAGGAATTGCAACGGAAGTAAATATAAGAGACACAATGCCGACCTAAGTACAATAAGGATAAGTCTTCCCACAGTCTATGTTTTGAGCGTTTCCTGTGTCATCAGTTTTAATTTCCGATGCACCTCTGCAGGTTTACTATATCCCTTGGACCTTCCCATTCACGATGAAACACAGAAATGTCATCGGAAATAAATATAAGAGACACAATGCCGACATAAGTACAGGAAGACTGAGTCTACCTACTGTCTATGTGTTGATCGTTTCCTGTGTCACCAGTTTTAAATTCAGATGCACCTCTGCAGGTTTACTGTATCCCTTGGACCTTCCCATTGACGATGAAACACAGAAATTGCATCGGAAGTAATTATAAGTGGCACAATGCCGACTTAAGTACAGGAAGACTTAGTCTTCCTACTGTCTATAATTTGAGCGTTTCCTGTGTCACCAGTTTTACATTCCGATGCACCTCTACAGGTTTACTGTATCCCTTGGACCTTCACAGTGACGATGAAACAAAGAAATTGCATCGGAATTAAATATAAGAGACACAATGCCGACTTAAGTATAGGAAGACTGAGTCTTCCTACTGTCTATGTTTTGAGCGTTTCCTGTGACATCAGTTTTACTTTCCGATGCACCTCTGCAGGTTTACTATATCACTTAGACCTTCCCATTCACGATGAAACACAGAAATTTCATCGGAAATAAATATAAGAGACACAATGCCGAATTAAGTACAGGAAGACTGAGTCTTCCTACTGTCTATGTTTTGAGCGTTTCCTGTGTCACCAGTTTTACATTGCGATGCCCCTCTGGAGGTTTACTGTATCCCTTGGACCGTCCCATTGACGATGAAACACAGGAATTGCATCGGAATTAAATATAAGAGACACAATGCCGACTTAAGTACAATAAGAATAAGTCTTCCCACTGTCTATGTTTTGAGCGTTTCCTGTGTCATCAGTTCTAATTTCCGATGCACCTCTGCAGGTTTACTATATCCCTTGGACCTTCCGATTCACGATGAAACACAGAAATGTCATCGGAAATAAATATTAGAGACACAATGCCGACTTAAGTACAGGAAGACTGAGTCTTCCTACTGTCTATGTTTTGAGCGTTTCCTGTGTCACCACTATTACATTCCGATGCACCTCTGCAGGTTTACTGTATCCCTTGGACCATCCCATTGACGATGAAACACAGAAATTGCATCGGAATTAAATATAAGAGACACAATGCCGACTTAAGTACAGGAAGACTGAGTCTTCCTACTGTCTATGTTTTGAGCGTTTCCTGTGTCACTAGTTTTACATTCCGATGCACCTCTGCAGGTTTACTGTATCCCTTGGACCTTCCCATTGGCGATGAAACACAGAAATTGCATCGGAAATAAATATAAGAGACACAATGCCGACTTAAGTACAGGAAGACTGAGTCTTCCTACTGTCTATAATTTGAGCGTTTCCTGTGTCACCAGTTTTACATTCCGATGCACCTCTACAGGTTTACTGTATCCCTTGGACCTTCACAGTGACGATGAAACACAGGAATTGCATCGGAATTAAATATAAGAGACACAATGCCGACTTAAGTACAGGAAGACTAAGTCTTCCAACTGTCTATGCTTTGAGCGTTTCCTGTGTCATCAGTTTTACTTTCCGATGCACCTCTGCAGGTTTACTATATCACTTAGACCTTCCCATTCACGATGAAACACAGAAATTTCATCGGAAATAAATATAAGAGACACAATGCCGAATTAAGTACAGGAAGACTGAGTCTTCCTACTGTCTATGCTTTGAGCGTTTCCTGTGTCACCAGTTTTACATTCCGATGCACCTCTGGAGGTTTACTGTATCCCTTGGACCTTCCCATTGACGATGAAACACAGAAATTGCATCGGAATTATATATAAGAGACACAATGCCGACTTAAGTACAGGAAGACTGAGTCTTCCTACTGTCTATAATTTGAGCGTTTCCTGTGTCACCAGTTTTACATTCCGATGCACCTCTACAGGTTTACTGTATCCCTTGGACCTTCACAGTGACGATGAAACAAAGAAATTACATCGGAATTAAATATAAGAGACACAATGCCGACTTAAGTACAGGAAGACTGAGTCTTCCTACTGTCTATAATTTGAGCGTTTCCTGTGTCACCAGTTTTACATTCCGATGCACCTCTACAGGTTTACTGTATCCCTTGGACCTTCACAGTGACGATTAAACACAGGAATTGCATCGGAAGTAAATATAAGAGACACAATGCCGACCTAAGTACAATAAGGATAAGTCTTCCCACTGTCTATGTTTTGAGCGTTTCCTGTGTCATCAGTTTTAATTTCCGATGCACCTCTGCAGGTGTACTATATCCCTTGGACCTTCCCATTGACGACGAAACACAGAAATTGCATCGGAATTAAATATAAGAGACACAATGCCGACTTAGGTACAGGAAGACTAAGTCTTCCTACTGTCTATGTTTAGAGCGTTACCTGTGTCACCGGTTTAACATTCTGATGCACCTCTGCAGGTTTACTGTATCCCTTGGACCTTCCCATTGACGATGAAACACAGAAATTGCATCGGAATTAAATATAAGAGACACAATGCCGATCACTACAGGAGGACTGAGCTCCTACTGTCTATGTTTTGAGCGTTTCCTGTGTCATCAGTTTTACATTCCGAGACACCTCTGCAGGTTTACTGTATCCCTTGGACCTTCCCATTGACGACGAAACACAGAAATTGCATCGGAATTAAATATAAGAGACACAATGCCGACTTAAGTACAGGAAGAATGAGTCTTCCTACTGTCTATGTGTTGATCGTTTCCTGTGTCACCAGTTTTAAATTCAGATGCACCTCTGCAGCTTTACTGTATCCCTTGGACCTTCCCATTGACGATGAAACACTGAAATTGCATCGGAAGTGATTATAAGTGACACAATGCCGACTTAAGTACAGGAAGACTGAGTCTTCCTACTGTCTATAATTTGAGCGTTTCCTGTGTCACCAGTTTTACATTCCGATGCACCTCTACAGGTTTACTGTATCCCTTGGACCTTCACAGTGACGATGAAACAAAGAAATTACATCGGAATTAAATATAAGAGACACAATGCCGACTTAAGTACAGGAAGACTGAGTCTTCCTACTGTCTATAATTTGAGCGTTTCCTGTGTCACCAGTTTTACATTCCGATGCACCTCTACAGGTTTACTGTATCCCTTGGACCTTCACAGTGACGATTAAACACAGGAATTGCATCGGAAGTAAATATAAGAGACACAATGCCGACCTAAGTACAATAAGGATAAGTCTTCCCACTGTCTATGTTTTGAGCGTTTCCTGTGTCATCAGTTTTAATTTCCGATGCACCTCTGCAGGTTTACTATATCCCTTGGACCTTCCCATTCACGATGAAACACAGAAATGTCATCGGAAATAAATATAAGAGACACAATGCCGACATAAGTACAGGAAGACTGAGTCTTCCTACTGTCTATGTGTAGATCGTTTCCTGTGTCACCAGTTTTAAATTCAGATGCACCTCTGCAGGTTTACTGTATCCCTTGGACCTTCCCATTGACGATGAAACACAGAAATTGCTTCGGAAGTAATTATAAGTGACACAATGCCGACTTAAGTACAGGAAGAATGAGTCTTCCTACTGTCTATAATTTGAGCGTTTCCTGTGTCACCAGTTTTACATTCCGATGCACCTCTACAGGTTTACTGTATCCCTTGGACCTTCACAGTGACGATGAAACAAAGAAATTGCATCGGAATTAAATATAAGAGACACAATGCCGACTTAAGTACAGGAAGACTGAGTCTTCCTACTGTCTATGTTTTGAGCGTTTCCTGTGTCATCAGTTTTACTTTCCGATGCACCTCTGCAGGTTTACTATATCACTTAGACCTTCCCGTTCACGATGAAACACAGAAATTTCATCGGAAATAAATAAAAGAGACACAATGCCGAATTAAGTACAGGAAGACTGAGTCTTCCTACTGTCTATGTTTTGAGCGTTTCCTGTGTCACCAGTTTTACATTCCGATGCCCCTCTGGAGGTTTACTGTATCCCTTGGACCGTCCCATTGACGATGAAACACAGAAATTGCATCGGAATTATATATAAGAGACACAATGCCGACTTAAGTACAGGAAGACTGAGTCTTCCTACTGTCTATAATTTGAGCGTTTCCTGTGTCACCAGTTTTACATTCCGATGCACCTCTACAGGTTTACTGTATCCCTTGGACCTTCACAGTGACGATGAAACAAAGAAATTACATCGGAATTAAATATAAGAGACACAATGCCGACTTAAGTACAGGAAGACTGAGTCTTCCTACTGTCTATAATTTGAGCGTTTCCTGTGTCACCAGTTTTACATTCCGATGCACCTCTACAGGTTTACTGTATCCCTTGGACCTTCACAGTGACGATTAAACACAGGAATTGCATCGGAAGTAAATATAAGAGACACAATGCCGACCTAAGTACAATAAGGATAAGTCTTCCCACTGTCTATGTTTTGAGCGTTTCCTGTGTCATCAGTTTTAATTTCCGATGCACCTCTGCAGGTGTACTATATCCCTTGGACCTTCCCATTGACGACGAAACACAGAAATTGCATCGGAATTAAATATAAGAGACACAATGCCGACTTAGGTACAGGAAGACTAAGTCTTCCTACTGTCTATGTTTAGAGCGTTACCTGTGTCACCGGTTTAACATTCTGATGCACCTCTGCAGGTTTACTGTATCCCTTGGACCTTCCCATTGACGATGAAACACAGAAATTGCATCGGAATTAAATATAAGAGACACAATGCCGATCACTACAGGAAGACTGAGCTCCTACTGTCTATGTTTTGAGCGTTTCCTGTGTCATCAGTTTTACATTCCGAGACACCTCTGCAGGTTTACTGTATCCCTTGGACCTTCCCATTGACGACGAAACACAGAAATTGCATCGGAATTAAATATAAGAGACACAATGCCGACTTAAGTACAGGAAGAATGAGTCTTCCTACTGTCTATGTGTTGATCGTTTCCTGTGTCACCAGTTTTAAATTCAGATGCACCTCTGCAGCTTTACTGTATCCCTTGGACCTTCCCATTGACGATGAAACACTGAAATTGCATCGGAAGTGATTATAAGTGACACAATGCCGACTTAAGTACAGGAAGACTGAGTCTTCCTACTGTCTATAATTTGAGCGTTTCCTGTGTCACCAGTTTTACATTCCGATGCACCTCTACAGGTTTACTGTATCCCTTGGACCTTCACAGTGACGATGAAACAAAGAAATTACATCGGAATTAAATATAAGAGACACAATGCCGACTTAAGTACAGGAAGACTGAGTCTTCCTACTGTCTATAATTTGAGCGTTTCCTGTGTCACCAGTTTTACATTCCGATGCACCTCTACAGGTTTACTGTATCCCTTGGACCTTCACAGTGACGATTAAACACAGGAATTGCATCGGAAGTAAATATAAGAGACACAATGCCGACCTAAGTACAATAAGGATAAGTCTTCCCACTGTCTATGTTTTGAGCGTTTCCTGTGTCATCAGTTTTAATTTCCGATGCACCTCTGCAGGTTTACTATATCCCTTGGACCTTCCCATTCACGATGAAACACAGAAATGTCATCGGAAATAAATATAAGAGACACAATGCCGACATAAGTACAGGAAGACTGAGTCTTCCTACTGTCTATGTGTAGATCGTTTCCTGTGTCACCAGTTTTAAATTCAGATGCACCTCTGCAGGTTTACTGTATCCCTTGGACCTTCCCATTGACGATGAAACACAGAAATTGCTTCGGAAGTAATTATAAGTGACACAATGCCGACTTAAGTACAGGAAGAATGAGTCTTCCTACTGTCTATAATTTGAGCGTTTCCTGTGTCACCAGTTTTACATTCCGATGCACCTCTACAGGTTTACTGTATCCCTTGGACCTTCACAGTGACGATGAAACAAAGAAATTGCATCGGAATTAAATATAAGAGACACAATGCCGACTTAAGTACAGGAAGACTGAGTCTTCCTACTGTCTATGTTTTGAGCGTTTCCTGTGTCATCAGTTTTACTTTCCGATGCACCTCTGCAGGTTTACTATATCACTTAGACCTTCCCGTTCACGATGAAACACAGAAATTTCATCGGAAATAAATAAAAGAGACACAATGCCGAATTAAGTACAGGAAGACTGAGTCTTCCTACTGTCTATGTTTTGAGCGTTTCCTGTGTCACCAGTTTTACATTCCGATGCCCCTCTGGAGGTTTACTGTATCCCTTGGACCGTCCCATTGACGATGAAACACAGAAATTGCATCGGAATTATATATAAGAGACACAATGCCGACTTAAGTACAGGAAGACTGAGTCTTCCTACTGTCTATAATTTGAGCGTTTCCTGTGTCACCAGTTTTACATTCCGATGCACCTCTACAGGTTTACTGTATCCCTTGGACCTTCACAGTGACGATGAAACAAAGAAATTACATCGGAATTAAATATAAGAGACACAATGCCGACTTAAGTACAGGAAGACTGAGTCTTCCTACTGTCTATAATTTGAGCGTTTCCTGTGTCACCAGTTTTACATTCCGATGCACCTCTACAGGTTTACTGTATCCCTTGGACCTTCACAGTGACGATTAAACACAGGAATTGCATCGGAAGTAAATATAAGAGACACAATGCCGACCTAAGTACAATAAGGATAAGTCTTCCCACTGTCTATGTTTTGAGCGTTTCCTGTGTCATCAGTTTTAATTTCCGATGCACCTCTGCAGGTGTACTATATCCCTTGGACCTTCCCATTGACGACGAAACACAGAAATTGCATCGGAATTAAATATAAGAGACACAATGCCGACTTAGGTACAGGAAGACTAAGTCTTCCTACTGTCTATGTTTAGAGCGTTACCTGTGTCACCGGTTTAACATTCTGATGCACCTCTGCAGGTTTACTGTATCCCTTGGACCTTCCCATTGACGATGAAACACAGAAATTGCATCGGAATTAAATATAAGAGACACAATGCCGATCACTACAGGAAGACTGAGCTCCTACTGTCTATGTTTTGAGCGTTTCCTGTGTCATCAGTTTTACATTCCGAGACACCTCTGCAGGTTTACTGTATCCCTTGGACCTTCCCATTGACGACGAAACACAGAAATTGCATCGGAATTAAATATAAGAGACACAATGCCGACTTAAGTACAGGAAGAATGAGTCTTCCTACTGTCTATGTGTTGATCGTTTCCTGTGTCACCAGTTTTAAATTCAGATGCACCTCTGCAGCTTTACTGTATCCCTTGGACCTTCCCATTGACGATGAAACACTGAAATTGCATCGGAAGTGATTATAAGTGACACAATGCCGACTTAAGTACAGGAAGACTGAGTCTTCCTACTGTCTATAATTTGAGCGTTTCCTGTGTCACCAGTTTTACATTCCGATGCACCTCTACAGGTTTACTGTATCCCTTGGACCTTCACAGTGACGATGAAACAAAGAAATTACATCGGAATTAAATATAAGAGACACAATGCCGACTTAAGTACAGGAAGACTGAGTCTTCCTACTGTCTATGTTTTGAGCGTTTCCTGTGTCACCACTATTACATTCCGATGCACCTCTGCAGGTTTACTGTATCCCTTGGACCATCCCATTGACGATGAAACACAGAAATTGCATCGGAATTAAATATAAGAGACACAATGCCGACTTAAGTACAGGAAGACTGAGTCTTCCTACTGTCTATGTTTTGAGCGTTTCCTGTGTCACTAGTTTTATATTCCGATGCACCTCTGCAGGTTTACTGTATCCCTTGGACCTTCCCATTGGCGATGAAACACAGAAATTGCATCGGAAATAAATATAAGAGACACAATGCCGACTTAAGTACAGGAAGACTGAGTCTTCCTACTGTCTATAATTTGAGCGTTTCCTGTGTCACCAGTTTTACATTCCGATGCACCTCTACAGGTTTACTGTATCCCTTGGACCATCACAGTGACGATGAAACACAGGAATTGCATCGGAATTAAATATAAGAGACACAATGCCGACTTAAGTACAGGAAGACTAAGTCTTCCAACTGTCTATGCTTTGAGCGTTTCCTGTGTCATCAGTTTTACTTTCCGATGCACCTCTGCAGGTTTACTATATCACTTAGACCTTCCCATTCACGATGAAACACAGAAATTTCATCGGAAATAAATATAAGAGACACAATGCCGAATTAAGTACAGGAAGACTGAGTCTTCCTACTGTCTATGCCTTGAGCGTTTCCTGTGTCACCAGTTTTACATTCCGATGCACCTCTGGAGGTTTACTGTATCCCTTGGACCTTCCCATTGACGATGAAACACAGAAATTGCATCGGAATTATATATAAGAGACACAATGCCGACTTAAGTACAGGAAGACTGAGTCTTCCTACTGTCTATAATTTGAGCGTTTCCTGTGTCACCAGTTTTACATTCCGATGCACCTCTACAGGTTTACTGTATCCCTTGGACCTTCACAGTGACGATGAAACAAAGAAATTACATCGGAATTAAATATAAGAGACACAATGCCGACTTAAGTACAGGAAGACTGAGTCTTCCTACTGTCTATAATTTGAGCGTTTCCTGTGTCACCAGTTTTACATTCCGATGCACCTCTACAGGTTTACTGTATCCCTTGGACCTTCACAGTGACGATTAAACACAGGAATTGCATCGGAAGTAAATATAAGAGACACAATGCCGACCTAAGTACAATAAGGATTAGTCTTCCCACTTTCTATGTTTTGAGCGTTTCCTGTGTCATCAGTTTTAATTTCCGATGCACCTCTGCAGGTGTACTATATCCCTTGGACCTTCCCATTGACGACGAAACACAGAAATTGCATCGGAATTAAATATAAGAGACACAATGCCGACTTAGGTACAGGAAGACTAAGTCTTCCTACTGTCTATGTTTAGAGCGTTACCTGTGTCAACGGTTTAACATTCTGATGCACCTCTGCAGGTTTACTGTATCCCTTGGACCTTCCCATTGACGATGAAACACAGAAATTGCATCGGAATTAAATATAAGAGACACAATGCCGATCACTACAGGAAGACTGAGCTCCTACTGTCTATGTTTTGAGCGTTTCCTGTGTCATCAGTTTTACATTCCGAGACACCTCTGCAGGTTTACTGTATCCCTTGGACCTTCCCATTGACGACGAAACACAGAAATTGCATCGGAATTAAATATAAGAGACACAATGCCGACTTAAGTACAGGAAGAATGAGTCTTCCTACTGTCTATGTGTTGATCGTTTCCTGTGTCACCAGTTTTAAATTCAGATGCACCTCTGCAGCTTTACTGTATCCCTTGGACCTTCCCATTGACGATGAAACACTGAAATTGCATCGGAAGTGATTATAAGTGACACAATGCCGACTTAAGTACAGGAAGACTGAGTCTTCCTACTGTCTATAATTTGAGCGTTTCCTGTGTCACCAGTTTTACATTCCGATGCACCTCTACAGGTTTACTGTATCCCTTGGACCTTCACAGTGACGATGAAACAAAGAAATTACATCGGAATTAAATATAAGAGACACAATGCCGACTTAAGTACAGGAAGACTGAGTCTTCCTACTGTCTATAATTTGAGCGTTTCCTGTGTCACCAGTTTTACATTCCGATGCACCTCTACAGGTTTACTGTATCCCTTGGACCTTCACAGTGACGATTAAACACAGGAATTGCATCGGAAGTAAATATAAGAGACACAATGCCGACCTAAGTACAATAAGGATAAGTCTTCCCACTGTCTATGTTTTGAGCGTTTCCTGTGTCATCAGTTTTAATTTCCGATGCACCTCTGCAGGTTTACTATATCCCTTGGACCTTCCCATTCACGATGAAACACAGAAATGTCATCGGAAATAAATATAAGAGACACAATGCCGACATAAGTACAGGAAGACTGAGTCTTCCTACTGTCTATGTGTAGATCGTTTCCTGTGTCACCAGTTTTAAATTCAGATGCACCTCTGCAGGTTTACTGTATCCCTTGGACCTTCCCATTGACGATGAAACACAGAAATTGCTTCGGAAGTAATTATAAGTGACACAATGCCGACTTAAGTACAGGAAGAATGAGTCTTCCCACTGTCTATAATTTGAGCGTTTCCTGTGTCACCAGTTTTACATTCCGATGCACCTCTACAGGTTTACTGTATCCCTTGGACCTTCACAGTGACGATGAAACAAAGAAATTGCATCGGAATTAATTATAAGAGACACAATGCCGACTTAAGTACAGGAAGACTGAGTCTTCCTACTGTCTATGTTTTGAGCGTTTCCTGTGTCATCAGTTTTACTTTCCGATGCACCTCTGCAGGTTTACTATATCACTTAGACCTTCCCGTTCACGATGAAACACAGAAATTTCATCGGAAATAAATATAAGAGACACAATGCCGAATTAAGTACAGGAAGACTGAGTCTTCCTACTGTCTATGTTTTGAGCGTTTCCTGTGTCACCAGTTTTACATTCCGATGCCCCTCTGGAGGTTTACTGTATCCCTTGGACCGTCCCATTGACGATGAAACACAGAAATTGCATCGGAATTATATATAAGAGACACAATGCCGACTTAAGTACAGGAAGACTGAGTCTTCCTACTGTCTATAATTTGAGCGTTTCCTGTGTCACCAGTTTTACATTCCGATGCACCTCTACAGGTTTACTGTATCCCTTGGACCTTCACAGTGACGATGAAACACAGGAATTGCATCGGAATTAAATATAAGAGACACAATGCCGACTTAAGTACAATAAGAATAAGTCTTCCCACTGTCTATGTTTTGAGCGTTTCCTGTGTCATCAGTTCTAATTTCCGATGCACCTCTGCAGGTTTACTATATCCCTTGGACCTTCCGATTCACGATGAAACACAGAAATGTCATCGGAAATAAATATTAGAGACACAATGCCGACTTAAGTACAGGAAGACTGAGTCTTCCTACTGTCTATGTTTGAGCGTTTCCTGTGTCACCACTATTACATTACGATGCACCTCTGCAGGTTTACTGTATCCTTTGGACCATCCCATTGACGATGAAACACAGAAATTGCATCGGAATTAAATATAAGAGACACAATGCCGACTTAAGTACAGGAAGATTGAGTCTTCCTACTGTCTATGTTTTGAGCGTTTCCTGTGTCACTAGTTTTACATTCCGATGCACCTCTGCAGGTTTACTGTATCCCTTGGACCTTCCCATTGGCGATGAAACACAGAAATTGCATCGGAAATAAATATAAGAGACACAATGCCGACTTAAGTACAGGAAGACTGAGTCTTCCTACTGTCTATAATTTGAGCGTTTCCTGTGTCACCAGTTTTACATTCCGATGCACCTCTACAGGTTTACTGTATCCCTTGGACCTTCACAGTGACGATGAAACACAGGAATTGCATCGGAATTAAATATAAGAGACACAATGCAGATCACTACAGGAAGACTGAGCTCCTACTGTCTATGTTTTGAGCGTTTCCTGTGTCATCAGTTTTACATTCCGAGACACCTCTGCAGGTTTACTGTATCCCTTGGACCTTCCCATTGACGACGAAACACAGAAATTGCATCGGAATTAAATATAAGAGACACAATGCCGACTTAAGTACAGGAAGAATGAGTCTTCCTACTGTCTATGTGTTGATCGTTTCCTGTGTCACCAGTTTTAAATTCAGATGCACCTCTGCAGCTTTACTGTATCCCTTGGACCTTCCCATTGACGATGAAACACTGAAATTGCATCGGAAGTGATTATAAGTGACACAATGCCGACTTAAGTACAGGAAGACTGAGTCTTCCTACTGTCTATAATTTGAGCGTTTCCTGTGTCACCAGTTTTACATTCCGATGCACCTCTACAGGTTTACTGTATCCCTTGGACCTTCACAGTGACGATGAAACAAAGAAATTACATCGGAATTAAATATAAGAGACACAATGCCGACTTAAGTACAGGAAGACTGAGTCTTCCTACTGTCTATAATTTGAGCGTTTCCTGTGTCACCAATTTTACATTCCGATGCACCTCTACAGGTTTACTGTATCCCTTGGACCTTCACAGTGACGATTAAACACAGGAATTGCATCGGAAGAAAATATAAGAGACACAATGCCGACCTAAGTACAATAAGGAAAAGTCTTCCCACTGTCTATGTTTTGAGCGTTTCCTGTGTCATCAGTTTTAATTTCCGATGCACCTCTGCAGGTTTACTATATCCCTTGGACCTTCCCATTCACGATGAAACACAGAAATGTCATCGGAAATAAATATAAGAGACACAATGCCGACATAAGTACAGGAAGACTGAGTCTTCCTACTGTCTATGTGTAGATCGTTTCCTGTGTCACCAGTTTTAAATTCAGATGCACCTCTGCAGGTTTACTGTATCCCTTGGACCTTCCCATTGACGATGAAACACAGAAATTGCTTCGGAAGTAATTATAAGTGACACTATGCCGACTTAAGTACAGGAAGAATGAGTCTTCCTACTGTCTATAATTTGAGCGTTTCCTGTGTCACCAGTTTTACATTCCGATGCACCTCTACAGGTTTACTGTATCCCTTGGACCTTCACAGTGACGATGAAACAAAGAAATTGCATCGGAATTAAATATAAGAGACACAATGCCGACTTAAGTACAGGAAGAATGAGTCTTCCTACTGTCTATGTGTTGATCGTTTCCTGTGTCACCAGTTTTAAATTCAGATGCACCTCTGCAGCTTTACTGTATCCCTTGGACCTTCCCATTGACGATGAAACACTGAAATTGCATCGGAAGTGATTATAAGTGACACAATGCCGACTTAAGTACAGGAAGACTGAGTCTTCCTACTGTCTATAATTTGAGCGTTTCCTGTGTCACCAGTTTTACATTCCGATGCACCTCTGGAGGTTTACTGTATCCCTTGGACCGTCCCATTGACGATGAAACACAGAAATTGCATCGGAATTATATATAAGAGACACAATGCCGACTTAAGTACAGGAAGACTGAGTCTTCCTACTGTCTATAATTTGAGCGTTTCCTGTGTCACCAGTTTTACATTCCGATGCACCTCTACAGGTTTACTGTATCCCTTGGACCTTCACAGTGACGATGAAACAAAGAAATTACATCGGAATTAAATATAAGAGACACAATGCCGACTTAAGTACAGGAAGACTGAGTCTTCCTACTGTCTATAATTTGAGCGTTTCCTGTGTCACCAGTTTTACATTCCGATGCACCTCTACAGGTTTACTGTATCCCTTGGACCTTCACAGTGACGATGAAACACAGGAATTGCATCGGAAGTAAATATAAGAGACACAATGCCGACCTAAGTACAATAAGGATAAGTCTTCCCACTGTCTATATTTTGAGCGTTTCCTGTGTCATCAGTTTTAATTTCCGATGCACCTCTGCAGGTGTACTATATCCCTTGGACCTTCCCATTGACGACGAAACACAGAAATTGCATCGGAATTAAATATAAGAGACACAATGCCGACTTAGGTACAGGAAGACTAAGTCTTCCTACTGTCTATGTTTAGAGCGTTACCTGTGTCACCGGTTTAACATTCTGATGCACCTCTGCAGGTTTACTGTATCCCTTGGACCTTCCCATTGACGATGAAACACAGAAATTGCATCGGAATTAAATATAAGAGACACAATGCCGATCACTACAGGAAGACTGAGCTCCTACTGTCTATGTTTTGAGCGTTTCCTGTGTCATCAGTTTTACATTCCGAGACACCTCTGCAGGTTTACTGTATCCCTTGGACCTTCCCATTGACGACGAAACACAGAAATTGCATCGGAATTAAATATAAGAGACACAATGCCGACTTAAGTACAGGAAGAATGAGTCTTCCTACTGTCTATGTGTTGATCGTTTCCTGTGTCACCAGTTTTAAATTCAGATGCACCTCTGCAGCTTTACTGTATCCCTTGGACCTTCCCATTGACGATGAAACACTGAAATTGCATCGGAAGTGATTATAAGTGACACAATGCCGACTTAAGTACAGGAAGACTGAGTCTTCCTACTGTCTATAATTTGAGCGTTTCCTGTGTCACCAGTTTTACATTCCGATGCACCTCTACAGGTTTACTGTATCCCTTGGGCCTTCACAGTGACGATGAAACAAAGAAATTACATCGGAATTAAATATAAGAGACACAATGCCGACTTAAGTACAGGAAGACTGAGTCTTCCTACTGTCTATAATTTGAGCGTTTCCTGTGTCACCAGTTTTACATTCCGATGCACCTCTACAGGTTTACTGTATCCCTTGGACCTTCACAGTGACGATTAAACACAGGAATTGCATCGGAAGTAAATATAAGAGACACAATGCCGACCTAAGTACAATAAGGATAAGTCTTCCCACTGTCTATGTTTTGAGCGTTTCCTGTGTCATCAGTTTTAATTTCCGATGCACCTCTGCAGGTTTACTATATCCCTTGGACCTTCCCATTCACGATGAAACACAGAAATGTCATCGGAAATAAATATAAGAGACACAATGCCGACATAAGTACAGGAAGACTGAGTCTTCCTACTGTCTATGTGTAGATCGTTTCCTGTGTCACCAGTTTTAAATTCAGATGCACCTCTGCAGGTTTACTGTATCCCTTGGACCTTCCCATTGACGATGAAACACAGAAATTGCTTCGGAAGTAATTATAAGTGACACAATGCCGACTTAAGTACAGGAAGACTGAGTCTTCCTACTGTCTATAATTTGAGCGTTTCCTGTGTCACCAGTTTTACATTCCGATGCACCTCTACAGGTTTACTGTATCCCTTGGACCTTCACAGTGACGATGAAACAAAGAAATTGCATCGGAATTAAATATAAGAGACACAATGCCGACTTAAGTACAGGAAGACTGAGTCTTCCTACTGTCTATGTTTTGAGCGTTTCCTGTGTCATCAGTTTTACTTTCCGATGCACCTCTGCAGGTTTACTATATCACTTAGACCTTCCCGTTCACGATGAAACACAGAAATTTCATCGGAAATAAATATAAGAGACACAATGCCGAATTAAGTACAGGAAGACTGAGTCTTCCTACTGTCTATGTTTTGAGCGTTTCCTGTGTCACCAGTTTTACATTCCGATGCCCCTCTGGAGGTTTACTGTATCCCTTGGACCGTCCCATTGACGATGAAACACAGAAATTGCATCGGAATTATATATAAGAGACACAATGCCGACTTAAGTACAGGAAGACTGAGTCTTCCTACTGTCTATAATTTGAGCGTTTCCTGTGTCACCAGTTTTACATTCCGATGCACCTCTACAGGTTTACTGTATCCCTTGGACCTTCACAGTGACGATGAAACACAGGAATTGCATCGGAATTAAATATAAGAGACACAATGCCGACTTAAGTACAATAAGAATAAGTCTTCCCACTGTCTATGTTTTGAGCGTTTCCTGTGTCATCAGTTCTAATTTCCGATGCACCTCTGCAGGTTTACTATATCCCTTGGACCTTCCGATTCACGATGAAACACAGAAATGTCATCGGAAATAAATATTAGAGACACAATGCCGACTTAAGTACAGGAAGACTGAGTCTTCCTACTGTCTATGTTTGAGCGTTTCCTGTGTCACCACTATTACATTACGATGCACCTCTGCAGGTTTACTGTATCCTTTGGACCATCCCATTGACGATGAAACACAGAAATTGCATCGGAATTAAATATAAGAGACACAATGCCGACTTAAGTACAGGAAGACTGAGTCTTCCTACTGTCTATGTTTTGAGCGTTTCCTGTGTCACTAGTTTTACATTCCGATGCACCTCTGCAGGTTTACTGTATCCCTTGGACCTTCCCATTGGCGATGAAACACAGAAATTGCATCGGAAATAAATATAAGAGACACAATGCCGACTTAAGTACAGGAAGACTGAGTCTTCCTACTGTCTATAATTTGAGCGTTTCCTGTGTCACCAGTTTTACATTCCGATGCACCTCTACAGGTTTACTGTATCCCTTGGACCTTCACAGTGACGATGAAACACAGGAATTGCATCGGAATTAAATATAAGAGACACAATGCCAACTTAAGTACAGGAAGACTAAGTCTTCCAACTGTCTATGCTTTGAGCGTTTCCTGTGTCATCAGTTTTACTTTCCGATGCACCTCTGCAGGTTTACTATATCACTTAGACCTTCCCATTCACGATGAAACACAGAAATTTCATCGGAAATAAATATAAGAGACACAATGCCGAATTAAGTACAGGAAGACTGAGTCTTCCTACTGTCTATGCTTTGAGCGTTTCCTGTGTCACCAGTTTTACATTCCGATGCACCTCTGGAGGTTTACTTTATCCCTTGGACCTTCCCATTGACGATGAAACACAGAAATTGCATCGGATATATATATAAGAGACACAATGCCGACTTAAGTACAGGAAGACTGAGTCTTCCTACTGTCTATAATTTGAGCGTTTCCTGTGTCACCAGTTTTACATTCCGATGCACCTCTACAGGTTTACTGTATCCCTTGGACCTTCACAGTGACGATGAAACAAAGAAATTACATCGGAATTAAATATAAGAGACACAATGCCGACTTAAGTACAGGAAGACTGAGTCTTCCTACTGTCTATAATTTGAGCGTTTCCTGTGTCACCAGTTTTACATTCCGATGCACCTCTACAGGTTTACTGTATCCCTTGGACCTTCACAGTGACGATGAAACAAAGAAATTACATCGGAATTAAATATAAGAGACACAATGCCGACTTAAGTACAGGAAGACTGAGTCTTCCTACTGTCTATAATTTGAGCGTTTCCTGTGTCACCAGTTTTACATTCCGATGCACCTCTACAGGTTTACTGTATCCCTTGGACCTTCACAGTGACGATGAAACACAGGAATTGCATCGGAAGTAAATATAAGAGACACAATGCCGACCTAAGTACAATAAGGATAAGTCTTCCCACTGTCTATGTTTTGAGCGTTTCCTGTGTCATCAGTTTTAATTTCCGATGCACCTCTGCAGGTGTACTATATCCCTTGGACCTTCCCATTGACGTCGAAACACAGAAATTGCATCGGAATTAAATATAAGAGACACAATGCCGACTTAGGTACAGGAAGACTAAGTCTTCCTACTGTCTATGTTTAGAGCGTTACCTGTGTCACCGGTTTAACATTCTGATGCACCTCTGCAGGTTTACTGTATCCCTTGGACCTTCCCATTGACGATGAAACACAGAAATTGCATCGGATTTAAATATAAGAGACACAATGCCGATCACTACAGGAAGACTGAGCTCCTACTGTCTATGTTTTGAGCGTTTCCTGTGTCATCAGTTTTACATTCCGAGACACCTCTGCAGGTTTACTGTATCCCTTGGACCTTCCCATTGACGACGAAACACAGAAATTGCATCGGAATTAAATATAAGAGACACAATGCCGACTTAAGTACAGGAAGAATGAGTCTTCCTACTGTCTATGTGTTGATCGTTTCCTGTGTCACCAGTTTTAAATTCAGATGCACCTCTGCAGCTTTACTGTATCCCTTGGACCTTCCCATTGACGATGAAACACTGAAATTGCATCGGAAGTGATTATAAGTGACACAATGCCGACTTAAGTACAGGAAGACTGAGTCTTCCTACTGTCTATAATTTGAGCGTTTCCTGTGTCACCAGTTTTACATTCCGATGCACCTCTACAGGTTTACTGTATCCCTTGGGCCTTCACAGTGACGATGAAACAAAGAAATTACATCGGAATTAAATATAAGAGACACAATGCCGACTTAAGTACAGGAAGACTGAGTCTTCCTACTGTCTATAATTTGAGCGTTTCCTGTGTCACCAGTTTTACATTCCGATGCACCTCTACAGGTTTACTGTATCCCTTGGACCTTCACAGTGACGATTAAACACAGGAATTGCATCGGAAGTAAATATAAGAGACACAATGCCGACCTAAGTACAATAAGGATAAGTCTTCCCACTGTCTATGTTTTGAGCGTTTCCTGTGTCATCAGTTTTAATTTCCGATGCACCTCTGCAGGTTTACTATATCCCTTGGACCTTCCCATTCACGATGAAACACAGAAATGTCATCGGAAATAAATATAAGAGACACAATGCCGACATAAGTACAGGAAGACTGAGTCTTCCTACTGTCTATGTGTAGATCGTTTCCTGTGTCACCAGTTTTAAATTCAGATGCACCTCTGCAGGTTTACTGTATCCCTTGGACCTTCCCATTGACGATGAAACACAGAAATTGCTTCGGAAGTAATTATAAGTGACACAATGCCGACTTAAGTACAGGAAGACTGAGTCTTCCTACTGTCTATAATTTGAGCGTTTCCTGTGTCACCAGTTTTACATTCCGATGCACCTCTACAGGTTTACTGTATCCCTTGGACCTTCACAGTGACGATGAAACAAAGAAATTGCATCGGAATTAAATATAAGAGACACAATGCCGACTTAAGTACAGGAAGACTGAGTCTTCCTACTGTCTATGTTTTGAGCGTTTCCTGTGTCATCAGTTTTACTTTCCGATGCACCTCTGCAGGTTTACTATATCACTTAGACCTTCCCGTTCACGATGAAACACAGAAATTTCATCGGAAATAAATATAAGAGACACAATGCCGAATTAAGTACAGGAAGACTGAGTCTTCCTACTGTCTATGTTTTGAGCGTTTCCTGTGTCACCAGTTTTACATTCCGATGCCCCTCTGGAGGTTTACTGTATCCCTTGGACCGTCCCATTGACGATGAAACACAGAAATTGCATCGGAATTATATATAAGAGACACAATGCCGACTTAAGTACAGGAAGACTGAGTCTTCCTACTGTCTATAATTTGAGCGTTTCCTGTGTCACCAGTTTTACATTCCGATGCACCTCTACAGGTTTACTGTATCCCTTGGACCTTCACAGTGACGATGAAACACAGGAATTGCATCGGAATTAAATATAAGAGACACAATGCCGACTTAAGTACAATAAGAATAAGTCTTCCCACTGTCTATGTTTTGAGCGTTTCCTGTGTCATCAGTTCTAATTTCCGATGCACCTCTGCAGGTTTACTATATCCCTTGGACCTTCCGATTCACGATGAAACACAGAAATGTCATCGGAAATAAATATTAGAGACACAATGCCGACTTAAGTACAGGAAGACTGAGTCTTCCTACTGTCTATGTTTGAGCGTTTCCTGTGTCACCACTATTACATTACGATGCACCTCTGCAGGTTTACTGTATCCTTTGGACCATCCCATTGACGATGAAACACAGAAATTGCATCGGAATTAAATATAAGAGACACAATGCCGACTTAAGTACAGGAAGACTGAGTCTTCCTACTGTCTATGTTTTGAGCGTTTCCTGTGTCACTAGTTTTACATTCCGATGCACCTCTGCAGGTTTACTGTATCCCTTGGACCTTCCCATTGGCGATGAAACACAGAAATTGCATCGGAAATAAATATAAGAGACACAATGCCGACTTAAGTACAGGAAGACTGAGTCTTCCTACTGTCTATAATTTGAGCGTTTCCTGTGTCACCAGTTTTACATTCCGATGCACCTCTACAGGTTTACTGTATCCCTTGGACCTTCACAGTGACGATGAAACACAGGAATTGCATCGGAATTAAATATAAGAGACACAATGCCAACTTAAGTACAGGAAGACTAAGTCTTCCAACTGTCTATGCTTTGAGCGTTTCCTGTGTCATCAGTTTTACTTTCCGATGCACCTCTGCAGGTTTACTATATCACTTAGACCTTCCCATTCACGATGAAACACAGAAATTTCATCGGAAATAAATATAAGAGACACAATGCCGAATTAAGTACAGGAAGACTGAGTCTTCCTACTGTCTATGCTTTGAGCGTTTCCTGTGTCACCAGTTTTACATTCCGATGCACCTCTGGAGGTTTACTTTATCCCTTGGACCTTCCCATTGACGATGAAACACAGAAATTGCATCGGATATATATATAAGAGACACAATGCCGACTTAAGTACAGGAAGACTGAGTCTTCCTACTGTCTATAATTTGAGCGTTTCCTGTGTCACCAGTTTTACATTCCGATGCACCTCTACAGGTTTACTGTATCCCTTGGACCTTCACAGTGACGATGAAACAAAGAAATTACATCGGAATTAAATATAAGAGACACAATGCCGACTTAAGTACAGGAAGACTGAGTCTTCCTACTGTCTATAATTTGAGCGTTTCCTGTGTCACCAGTTTTACATTCCGATGCACCTCTACAGGTTTACTGTATCCCTTGGACCTTCACAGTGACGATTAAACACAGGAATTGCATCGGAAGTAAATATAAGAGACACAATGCCGACCTAAGTACAATAAGGATAAGTCTTCCCACTGTCTATGTTTTGAGCGTTTCCTGTGTCATCAGTTTTAATTTCCGATGCACCTCTGCAGGTTTACTATATCCCTTGGACCTTCCCATTCACGATGAAACACAGAAATGTAATCGGAAATAAATATAAGAGACACAATGCCGACATAAGTTCAGGAAGACTGAGTCTTCCTACTGTCTATGTGTTGATCGTTTCCTGTGTCACCAGTTTTAAATTCAGATGCACCTCTGCAGGTTTACTGTATCCCTTGGACCTTCCCATTGACGATGAAACACAGAAATTGCATCGGAAGTAATTATAAGTGACACAATGCCGACTTAAGTACAGGAAGACTGAGTCTTCCTACTGTCTATAATTTGAGCGTTTCCTGTGTCACCAGTTTTACATTCCGATGCACCTCTACAGGTTTACTGTATCCCTTGGACCTTCACAGTGACGATGAAACAAAGAAATTGCATCGGAATTAAATATAAGAGACACAATGCCGACTTAAGTACAGGAAGACTGAGTCTTCCTACTGTCTATGTTTTGAGCGTTTCCTGTGTCATCAGTTTTACTTTCCGATGCACCTCTGCAGGTTTACTATATCACTTAAACCTTCCCATTCACGATGAAACACAGAAATTTCATCGGAAATAAATATAAGAGACACAATGCCGAATTAAGTACAGGAAGACTGAGTCTTCCTACTGTCTATGTTTTGAGCGTTTCCTGTGTCACCAGTTTTACATTCCGATGCCCCTCTGGAGGTTTACTGTATCCCTTGGACCGTCCCATTGACGATGAAACACAGAAATTGCATCGGAATTATATATAAGAGACACAATGCCGACTTAAGTACAGGAAGACTGAGTCTTCCTACTGTCTATAATTTGAGCGTTTCCTGTGTCACCAGTTTTACATTCCGATGCACCTCTACAGGTTTACTGTATCCCATGGACCTTCACAGTGACGATGAAACACAGGAATTGCATCGGAATTAAATATAAGAGACACAATGCCGACTTAAGTACAATAAGAATAAGTCTTCCCACTGTCTATGTTTTGAGCGTTTCCTGTGTCATCAGTTCTAATTTCCGATGCACCTCTGCAGGTTTACTATATCCCTTGGACCTTCCGATTCACGATGAAGCACAGAAATGTCATCGGAAATAAATATTAGAGACACAATGCCGACTTAAGTACAGGAAGACTGAGTCTTCCTACTGTCTATGTTTTGAGCGTTTCCTGTGTCACCACTATTACATTCCGATGCACCTCTGCAGGCTTACTGTATCCCTTGGACCATCCCATTGACGATGAAACACAGAAATTGCATCGGAATTAAATATAAGAGACACAATGCCGACTTAAGTACAGGAAGACTGAGTCTTCCTACTGTCTATGTTTTGAGCGTTTCCTGTGTCACTAGTTTTACATTCCGATGCACCTCTGCAGGTTTACTGTATCCCTTGGACCTTCCCATTGACGATGAAACACAGAAATTGAATCGGAAATAAATATAAGAGACACAATGCCGACTTAAGTACAGGAAGACTGAGTCTTCCTACTGTCTATAATTTGAGCGTTTCCTGTGTCACCAGTTTTACATTCCGATGCACCTCTACAGGTTTACTGTATCCCTTGGACCTTCACAGTGACGATGAAACACAGGAATTGCATCGGAATTAAATATAAGAGACACAATGCCGACTTAAGTACAGGAAGACTGAGTCTTCCAACTGTCTGTGCTTTGAGCGTTTCCTGTGTCATCAGTTTTACTTTCCGATGCACCTCTGCAGGTTTACTATATCACTTAGACCTTCCCATTCACGATGAAACACAGAAATTTCATCGGAAATAAATATAAGAGACACAATGCCGAATTAAGTACAGGAAGACTGAGTCTTCCTACTGTCTATGCTTTGAGCGTTTCCTGTGTCACCAGTTTTACATTCCGATGTACCTCTGGAGGTTTACTGTATCCCTTGGACCTTCCCATTGACGATGAAACACAGAAATTGCATCGGAATTATATATAAGAGACACAATGCCGACTTAAGTACAGGAAGACTGAGTCTTCCTACTGTCAATAATTTGAGCGTTTCCTGTGTCACCAGTTTTACATTCCGATGCACCTCTACAGGTTTACTGTATCCCTTGGACCATCCCATTGACGATGAAACACAGAAATGTCATCGGAAATAAATATAAGAGACACAATGCCGACATAAGTACAGGAAGACTAAGTCTTCCTACTGTCTATGCTTTGAGCGTTTCCTGTATCATCAGTTTTAGTTTCCGATGCACCTCTGCCGGTTTACTATATCCCTTGGACCTTCCCGTTGACGATGAAACACAGAAATTGCATCGGAATTAAATATAAGAGACACAATGCCGACTTAAGTACAGGAAGACTGAGTCTTCCTACTGTCTATAATTTGAGCGTTTCCTGTGTCACCAGTTTTACATTCCGATGCTCCTCTACAGGTTTACTGTATCCCTTGGACCTTCACAGTGACGATGAAACACAGGAATTGAATCGGAAGTAAATATAAGAGACAATGCCGATCTAAGTACAATAAGGATAAGTCTTCCCACTGTCTATGTTTTGAGCGTTTCCTGTGTCATCAGTTTTAATTTCCGATGCACCTCTGCAGGTTTACTATATCCCTTGGACCTTCCCATTCACGATGAAACACAGAAATGTCATCGGAAATAAATATAAGAGACACAATGCCGACATAAGTACATGAAGACTGAGTCTTCCTACTGTCTATGTTTTGAGCGTTTCCTGTGTCACCAGTTTTACATTCCGATGCACCTCTGCAGATTTACTGTATCCCTTGGACCATCCCATTGACGATGAAACACAGAAATTGCATCGGAATTAAATATAAGACACACAATGCCGACTTAAGTACAATAAGAATAAGTCTTCCCACTGTCTATGTTTTGAGCGTTTCCTGTGTCATCAGTTCTAATTTCCGATGCACCTCTGCAGGTTTACTATATCCCTTGGACCTTCCGATTCACGATGAAGCACAGAAATGTCATCGGAAATAAATATTAGCGACACAATGCCGACTTAAGTACAGGAAGACTGAGTCTTCCTACTGTCTATGTTTTGAGCGTTTCCTGTGTCACCACTATTACATTCCGATGCACCTCTGCAGGCTTACTGTATCCCTTGGACCATCCCATTGACGATGAAACACAGAAATTGCATCGGAATTAAATATAAGAGACACAATGCCGACTTAAGTACAGGAAGACTGAGTCTTCCTACTGTCTATGTTTTGAGCGTTTCCTGTGTCACTAGTTTTACATTCCGATGCACCTCTGCAGGTTTACTGTATCCCTTGGACCTTCCCATTGACGATGAAACACAGAAATTGAATCGGAAATAAATATAAGAGACACAATGCCGACTTAAGTACAGGAAGACTGAGTCTTCCTACTGTCTATAATTTGAGCGTTTCCTGTGTCACCAGTTTTACATTCCGATGCACCTCTACAGGTTTACTGTATCCCTTGGACCTTCACAGTGACGACGAAACACAGAAATTGAATCGGAAGTAAATATAAGAGACACAATGCCGATCTAAGTACAATAAGGATAAGTCTTCCCACTGTCTATGTTTTGAGCGTTTCCTGTGTCATTAGTTTTAATTTCCGATGCACCTCTGCAGGTTTACTATATCCCTTGGACCTTCCCATTCACGATGAAACACAGAAATGTCATCGGAAATAAATATAAGAGACACAATGCCGACATAAGTACAGGAAGACTGAGTCTTCCTACTGTCTATGTTTTGAGCGTTTCCTGTGTCACCACTTTTACATTCCGATGCACCTCTGCAGGTTTACTGTATCCCTTGGACCATCCCATTGACGATGAAACACAGAAATTGCATCGGAATTAAATATAAGAGACACAATGCCGACTTAAGTACAGGAAGAATGAGTCTTCCTACTGTCTATGTTTTGAGCGTTTCCTGTGTCACTAGTTTTACATTCCGATGCACCTCTGCAGGTTTACTGTATCCCTTGGACCTTCCCATTGACGATGAAACACAGAAATTGCATCGGAAATAAATATAAGAGACACAATGCCGACTTAAGTACAGGAAGACTGAGTCTTCCTACTGTCTATAATTTGACCGTTTCCTGTGTCACCAGTTTTACATACCGATGCACCTCTACAGGTTTACTGTATCCCTTGGACCTTCACAGTGACGATGAAACACAGGAATTGCATCGGAATTAAATATAAGAGACACAATGCCGACTTAAGTACAGGAAGACTAAGTCTTCCTACTGTCTATGCTTTGAGCGTTTCCTGTATCATCAGTTTTAGTTTCCGATGCACCTCTGCCGGTTTACTATATCCCTTGGACCTTCCCGTTGACGATGAAACACAGAAATTGCATCGGAATTAAATATAAGAGACACAATGCCGACTTAAGTACAGGAAGACTGAGTCTTCCTACTGTCTATAATTTGAGCGTTTCCTGTGTCACCAGTTTTACATTCCGATGCTCCTCTACAGGTTTACTGTATCCCTTGGACCTTCACAGTGACGATGAAACACAGGAATTGAATCGGAAGTAAATATAAGAGACAATGCCGATCTAAGTACAATAAGGATAAGTCTTCCCACTGTCTATGTTTTGAGCGTTTCCTGTGTCATCTGTTTTAATTTCCGATGCACCTCTGCAGGTTTACTATACCCTTGAACCTTCCCATTCACGATGAAACACAGAAATGTCATCGGAAATAAATATAAGAGACACAATGCCGACATAAGTACATGAAGACTGAGTCTTCCTACTGTCTATGTTTTGAGCGTTTCCTGTGTCACCAGTTTTACATTCCGATGCACCTCTGCAGGTTTACTGTATCCCTTGGACCATCCCATTGACGATGAAACACAGAAATTGCATCGGAATTAAATATAAGAGACACAATGCCGACTTAAGTACAGGAAGAATGAGTCTTCCTACTGTCTATGTTTTGAGCGTTTCCTGTGTCACTAGTTTTACATTCCGATGCACCTCTGCAGGTTTACTGTATCCCTTGGACCTTCCCATTGACGATGAAACACAGAAATTGCATCGGAAATAAATATAAGAGACACAATGCCGACTTAAGTACAGGAAGACTGAGTCTTCCTACTGTCTATAATTTGAGCGTTTCCTGTGTCACCAGTTTTACATACCGATGCACCTCTACAGGTTTACTGTATCCCTTGGACCTTCACAGTGACGATGAAACACAGGAATTGCATCGGAATTAAATATAAGAGACACAATGCCGACTTAAGTACAGGAAGACTAAGTCTTCCTACTGTCTATGCTTTGAGCGTTTCCTGTATCATCAGTTTTAGTTTCCGATGCACCTCTGCAGGTTTACTATATCCCTTGGACCTTCCCATTGACGATGAAACACAGAAATTGCATCGGAATTAAATATAAGAGACACAATGCCAACTTAAGTACAGGAAGACTGAGTCTTCCTACTGTCTATGTTTTGAGCGTTTCCTGTGTCACCAGTTTTACATTCTGAAGCACCTCTGCAGGTTTTGTGTATCCCTTGGACCTTCCCATTGACGATGAAACACAGAAATTGCATCGGAATTAAATATAAGAGACACAATGACGACTTAACTACAGGAAGACTGAGTCTTCCTACTGTCTATGTTTTGAGCGTTTCCTGTGTCATCAGTTTTACACTCCGAGACACCTCTGCAGGTTTACTGTATCCCTTGGACCTTCCCATTGACGATGAAACACAGAAACTGCATCGGAATTAAATATAAGAGACACAATGCCGACTTAAGTACAGGAAGAATGAGTCTTCCTACTGTCTATGTGTTGATCGTTTCCTGTGTCACCAGTTTTAAATTCAGATGCACCTCTGCAGGTTTACTGTATCCCTTGGACCTTCCCATTGACGATGAAACACAGAAATTGCATCGGAAGTAATTATAAGTGACACAATGCCGACTTAAGTACAGGAAGACTGAGTCTTCCTACTGTCTATAATTTGAGCGTTTCCTGTGTCACCAGTTTTACATTCCGATGCACCTCTACAGGTTTACTGTATCCCTTGGACCTTCACAGTGACGATGAAACAAAGAAATATCATCGGAATTAAATATAAGAGACACAATGCTGACTTAAGTACAGGAAGACTGAGTCTTCCTACTGTCTATGTTTTGAGCGTTTCCTGTGTCATCAGTTTTACTTTCCGATGCTCCTCTGCAGGTTTACTATATCACTTAGACCTTCCCATTCACGATGAAACACAGAAATTTCATCGGAAATAAATATGAGAGACACAATGCCGAATTAAGTACAGGAAGACTGAGTCTTCCTACTGTCTATGTTTTGAGCGTTTCCTGTGTCACCAGTTTTACATTCCGATGCACCTCTGGAGGTTTACTGTATCCCTTGGACCTTTCCATTGACGATGAAACACAGAAATTGCATCGGAATTATATATAAGAGACACAATGCCGACTTAAGTACAGGAAGACTGAGTCTTCCTACTGTCTCTAATTTGAGCGTTTCCTGTGTCACCAGTTTTACATTCCGATGCACCTCTACAGGTTTACCGTATCCCTTGGACCTTCACAGTGACGATGAATCACAGGAATTGCATCGGAATTAAATATAAGAGACACAATGCCGACTTAAGTACAATAAGAATAAGTCTTCCCACTGTCTATGCTTTGAGCGTTTCCTGTGTCATAAGTTTTAATTTCCGATGCACCTCTGCAGGTTTACTATATCCCTTGGACCTTCCTATTCACGATGAAACACAGAAATGTTATCGGAAATAAATATAAGAGACACAATGCCGACTTAAGTACAGGAAGACTGAGTCTTCCTGCTGTCTATGTTTTGAGCGTTTCCTGTGTCACCACTTTTACATTCCGATGCACCTCTGCAGGTTTACTGTATCCCTTGGACCATCCCATTGACGATGAAACACAGAAATTGCATCGGAATTAAATATAAGAGACACAATGCCGACTTAAGTACAGGAGGACTGAGTCTTCCTACTGTCTATAATTTGAGCGTTTCCTGTGTCACCAGTTTTATATTCCGATGCACCTCTACAGGTTTACTGTATCCCTTGGACCTTCACAGTGACGATGAAACACAGGAATTGAATCGGAAGTAAATATAAGAGACACAATGCCGATCTATGTACAATAAGGATAAGTCTTCCCACTGTCTATGTTTTGAGCGTTTCCTGTGTCATCAGTTTTAATTTCCGATGCACCTCTGCAGGTTTACTATATCCCTTGGACCTTCCCATTCACGATGAAACACAGAAATGTCATCGGAAATAAATATAAGAGACACAATGCCGACATAAGTACAAGAAGACTGAGTCTTCCTACTGTCTATGTTTTGAGCGTTTCCTGTGTCACCACTTTTACATTCCGATGCACCTCTGCAGGTTTACTGTATCCCTTGGACCATCCCATTGACGATGAAACACAGAAATTGCATTGGAATTAAATATAAGAGACACAATGCCGACTTAAGTACAGGAAGAATGAGTCTTCCTACTGTCTATGTTTTGAGCGTTTCCTGTGTCACTAGTTTTACATTCCGATGCACCTCTGCAGGTTTACTGTATCCCTTGGACCTTCCCATTGACGATGAAACACAGAAATTGCATCGGAAATAAATATAAGAGACATAATGCCGACTTAAGTACAGGAAGACTGAGTCTTCCTACTGTCTATAATTTGAGCGTTTCCTGTGTCACCAGTTTTACATACCGATGCACCTCTACAGGTTTACTGTATCCCTTGGACCTTCACAGTGACGATGAAACACAGGAATTGCATCGGAATTAAATATAAGAGACACAATGCCGACTTAAGTATAGGAAGACTAAGTCTTCCTACTGTCTATGCTTTGAGCGTTTCCTGTATCATCAGTTTTAGTTTCCGATGCACCTCTGCAGGTTTACTATATCCCTTGGACCTTCCCATTGACGATGAAACACAGAAATTACATCGGAATTAAATATAAGAGACACAATGCCGACTTAAGTACAGGAAGACTCAGTCTTCCTACTGTCTATGTTTGAGCGTTTCCTGTGTCACCAGTTTTACATTCTGAAGCACCTCTGCAGGTTTTCTGTATCCCTTGGACCTTCCCATTGACGATGAAACACAGAAATTGCATCGGAATTAAATATAAGAGACACAATGACGACTTAACTACAGGAAGACTGAGTCTTCCTACTGTCTATCGTTTGAGCGTTTCCTGTGTCATCAGTTTTACACTCCGAGACACCTCTGCAGGTTTACTGTATCCCTTGGACCTTCCCATTGACGATGAAACACAGAAACTGCATCGGAATTAAATATAAGAGACACAATGCCGACTTAAGTACAGGAAGAACGAGTCTTCCTACTGTCTATTTGTTGATCGTTTCCTGTGTCACCAGTTTTAAATTCAGATGCACCTCTGCAGGTTTACTGTATCCCTTGGACCTTCCCATTGACGATGAAACACAGAAATTGCATCGGAAGTAATTATAAGTGACACAATGCCGACTTAAGTACAGGAAGACTGAGTCTTCCTACTGTCTATAATTTGAGCGTTTCCTGTGTCACCAGTTTTACATTCCGATGCACCTCTACAGGTTTACTGTATCCCTTGGACCTTCACAGTGACGATGAAACAAAGAAATATCATCGGAATTAAATATAAGAGACACAATGCCGACTTAAGTACAGGAAGACTGAGTCTTCCTACTGTCTATGTTTTGAGCGTTTCCTGTGTCATCAGTTTTACTTTCCGATGCACCTCTGCGGGTTTACTATATCACTTAGACCTTCCCATTCACGATGAAACACAGAAATTTCATCGGAAATAAATATGAGAGACACAATGCCGAATTAAGTACAGGAAGACTGAGTCTTCCTACTGTCTATGTTTTGAGCGTTTCCTGTGTCACCAGTTTTACATTCCGATGCACCTCTGGAGGTTTACTGTATCCCTTGGACCTTCCCATTGACGATGAAACACAGAAATTGCATCGGAATTATATATAAGAGACACAATGCCGACTTATGTACAGGAAGACTGAGTCTTCCTACTGTCTCTAATTTGAGCGTTTCCTGTGTCACCAGTTTTACATTCCGATGCACCTCTACAGGTTTACCGTATCCCTTGGACCTTCACAGTGACGATGAATCACAGGAATTGCATCGGAATTAAATATAAGAGACACAATGCCGACTTAAGTACAATAAGAATAAGTCTTCCCACTGTCTATGCTTTGAGCGTTTCCTGTGTCATCAGTTTTAATTTCCGATGCACCTCTGCAGGTTTACTATATCCCTTGGACCTTCCTATTCACGATGAAACACGGAAATGTTATCGGAAATAAATATAAGAGACACAATGCCGACTTAAGTACAGGAAGACTGAGTCTTCCTGCTGTCTATGTTTTGAGCGTTTCCTGTGTCACCACTTTTACATTCCGATTCACCTCTGCAGGTTTACTGTATCCCGTGGACGATCCCATTGACGATGAAACACAGAAATTGCATCGGAATTAAATATAAGAGACACAATGCCGACTTAAGTACAGGAAGACTGGGTCTTCCTACTGTCTATGTTTAGAGCGTTTCCTGTGTCACCGGTTTTACATTCTGATGCACCTCTGCAGGTTTACTGTATCCATTGGACCTTCCCATTGAAGATGAAACACAGAAATTGCATCGGAATTAAATATAAGAGACACAATGCCGACATAAGAACAGGAAGACTGAGTCTTCCTACTGTCTATAATTTGAGCGTTTCCTGTGTCACAAGTTTTACATTCCGATGCACCTCTGCAGGTTTACAGTATCCCTTGGAACTTCACAGTGACGATGAAACACAGGAATTGCATCGGAATTAAATATAAGAGACACAATGCCGACTTAAGTACAGAAAGACTGAGTCTTCCTACTGTCTATGTTTTGAACGTTTCCTGTGTCACCAGTTTTACATTCCGATGTACCTCTGCAGGTTTACTGTATCCCTTGGACCTTCCCATTGACGATGAAACACAGAAAATGCATCGGAATTAAATTTAAGAGACAGAATGCCGACTTAAGTACAGGAAGACTGAGTCTTCCTACTGTCTATAATTTGAGCGTTTCCTGTGTCACCAGTTTTGCATTCCGATGCACCTCTGCAGGTTTACTGTATCCCTTGGACCTTCCCATTGACGGTGAAACACAGAAATTGCATCGGAATTAAATATAAGAGACACAATGCCGACTTAAGTACAGGAAGACTCAGTCTTCCTACTGTCTATGTTTGAGCGTTTCCTGTGTCACCAGTTTTACATTCTGAAGCACCTCTGCAGGTTTTCTGTATCCCTTGGACCTTCCCATTGACGATGAAACACAGAAATTGCATCGGAATTAAATATAAGAGACACAATGACGACTTAACTACAGGAAGACTGAGTCTTCCTACTGTCTATGGTTTGAGCGTTTCCTGTGTCATCAGTTTTACACTCCGAGACACCTCTGCAGGTTTACTGTATCCCTTGGACCTTCCCATTGACGATGAAACACAGAAACTGCATCGGAATTAAATATAAGAGACACAATGCCGACTTAAGTACAGGAAGAATGAGTCTTCCTACTGTCTATTTGTTGATCGTTTCCTGTGTCACCAGTTTTAAATTCAGATGCACCTCTGCAGGTTTACTGTATCCCTTGGACCTTCCCATTGACGATGAAACACAGAAATTGCATCGGAAGTAATTATAAGTGACACAATGCCGACTTAAGTACAGGAAGACTGAGTCTTCCTACTGTCTATAATTTGAGCGTTTCCTGTGTCACCAGTTTTACATTCCGATGCACCTCTACAGGTTTACTGTATCCCTTGGACCTTCACAGTGACGATGAAACAAAGAAATATCATCGGAATTAAATATAAGAGACACAATGCCGACTTAAGTACAGGAAGACTGAGTCTTCCTACTGTCTATGTTTTGAGCGTTTCCTGTGTCATCAGTTTTACTTTCCGATGCACCTCTGCGGGTTTACTATATCACTTAGACCTTCCCATTCACGATGAAACACAGAAATTTCATCGGAAATAAATATGAGAGACACAATGCCGAATTAAGTACAGGAAGACTGAGTCTTCCTACTGTCTATGTTTTGAGCGTTTCCTGTGTCACCAGTTTTACATTCCGATGCACCTCTGGAGGTTTACTGTATCCCTTGGACCTTCCCATTGACGATGAAACACAGAAATTGCATCGGAATTATATATAAGAGACACAATGCCGACTTATGTACAGGAAGACTGAGTCTTCCTACTGTCTCTAATTTGAGCGTTTCCTGTGTCACCAGTTTTACATTCCGATGCACCTCTACAGGTTTACCGTATCCCTTGGACCTTCACAGTGACGATGAATCACAGGAATTGCATCGGAATTAAATATAAGAGACACAATGCCGACTTAAGTACAATAAGAATAAGTCTTCCCACTGTCTATGCTTTGAGCGTTTCCTGTGTCATCAGTTTTAATTTCCGATGCACCTCTGCAGGTTTACTATATCCCTTGGACCTTCCTATTCACGATGAAACACGGAAATGTTATCGGAAATAAATATAAGAGACACAATGCCGACTTAAGTACAGGAAGACTGAGTCTTCCTGCTGTCTATGTTTTGAGCGTTTCCTGTGTCACCACTTTTACATTCCGATGCACCTCTGCAGGTTTACTGTATCCCGTGGACGATCCCATTGACGATGAAACACAGAAATTGCATCGGAATTAAATATAAGAGACACAATGCCGACTTAAGTACAGGAAGACTGAGTCTTCCTACTGTCTATGTTTAGAGCGTTTCCTGTGTCACCGGTTTTACATTCTGATGCACCTCTGCAGGTTTACTGTATCCATTGGACCTTCCCATTGAAGATGAAACACAGAAATTGCATCGGAATTAAATATAAGAGACACAATGCCGACATAAGAACAGGAAGACTGAGTCTTCCTACTGTCTATAATTTGAGCGTTTCCTGTGTCACAAGTTTTACATTCCGATGCACCTCTGCAGGTTTACAGTATCCCTTGGACCTTCACAGTGACGATGAAACACAGGAATTGCATCGGAATTAAATATAAGAGACACAATGCCGACTTAAGTACAGAAAGACTGAGTCTTCCTACTGTCTATGTTTTGAACGTTTCCTGTGTCACCAGTTTTACATTCCGATGTACCTCTGCAGGTTTACTGTATCCCTTGGACCTTCCCATTGACGATGAAACACAGAAAATGCATCGGAATTAAATTTAAGAGACAGAATGCCGACTTAAGTACAGGAAGACTGAGTCTTCCTACTGTCTATAATTTGAGCGTTTCCTGTGTCACCAGTTTTACATACCGATGCACCTCTACAGGTTTACTGTATCCCTTGGACCTTCACAGTGACGATGAAACACAGGAATTGCATCGGAATTAAATATAAGAGACACAATGCCGACTTAAGTATAGGAAGACTAAGTCTTCCTACTGTCTATGCTTTGAGCGTTTCCTGTATCATCAGTTTTAGTTTCCGATGCACCTCTGCAGGTTTACTATATCCCTTGGACCTTCCCATTGACGATGAAACACAGAAATTGCATCGGAATTAAATATAAGAGACACAATGCCGACTTAAGTACAGGAAGACTGAGTCTTCCTACTGTCTATGTGTTGATCGTTTCCTGTGTCACCAGTTTTAAATTCAGATGCACCTCTGCAGCTTTACTGTATCCCTTGGACCTTCCCATTGACGATGAAACACAGAAATTGCATCGGAAGGGATTATAAGTGACACAATGCCGACCTAAGTACAGGAAGACTGAGTCTTCCTACTGTCTATAATTTGAGCGTTTCCTGTGTCACCAGTTTTACATTCCGATGCACCTCTACAGGTTTACTGTATCCCTTGGACCTTCACAGTGACGATGAAACAAAGAAATTACATCGGAATTATATATAAGAGACACAATGCCGACTTAAGTACAGGAAGACTGAGTCTTCCTACTGTCTATAATTTGAGCGTTTCCTGTGTCACCAGTTTTACATTCCGATGCACCTCTACAGGTTTAGCGTATCCCTTGGACCTTCATAGTGACGATTAAACACAGGAATTGCATCGGAAGTAAATATAAGAGACACAATGCCGACCTAAGTACAATAAGGATAAGTCTTCCCACTGTCTATGTTTTGAGCGTTTCCTGTGTCATCAGTTTTAATTTCCGATGCACCTCTGCAGGTTTACTATATCCCTTGGACCTTCCCATTCACGATGAAACACAGAAATGTCATCGGAAATAAATATAAGAGACACAATGCGGACATAAGTACAGGAAGACTGAGTCTTCCTACTGCCTATGTTTTGAGCGTTTCCTGTGTCACCACTTTTACATTCCGATGCACCTCTGCAGGTTTACTGTATCCCTTGGACCATCCCATTGACGATGAAACACAGAAATTGCATCGGAATTAAATATAAGAGACACAATGCCGACTTAAGTACAGGAAGACTGAGTCTTCCTACTGTCTATGTTTTGAGCGTTTCCTGTGTCACTAGTTTTACATTCCGATGCACCTCTGCAGGTTTACTGTATCCCTTGGACCTTCCCATTGACGATGAAACACAGAAATTGCATCGGATATAAATACAAGAGACACAATGCCGACTTAAGTACAGGAAGACTGAGTCTTCCTACTGTCTATAATTTGAGCGTTTCCTGTGTCACCAGTTTTACATTCCGATGCACCTCTACAGGTTTACTGTATCCCTTGGACCTTCACAGTGACGATGAAACACAGGAATTGCATCGGAATTAAATATAAGAGACACAATGCCGACTTAAGTACAGGAAGACTAAGTCTTCCTACTGTCTATGCTTTGAGCGTTTCCTGTGTCATCAGTTTTACTTTCCGATGCACCTCTGCAGGTTTACTATATCCCTTGGACCTTCGCATTCACGATGAAACACAGAAATTTCATCGGAAATAAATGTAAGAGACACAATGCCGACTTAAGTACAGGAAGACTGAGTTTTCCTACTGTCAATGTTTTGAGCGGTTCCTGTGTCACCAGTTTTACATTCCGATGCACCTCTACAGGTTTACTTTATCCCTTGGACCTTCACAGTGACGATGAAACACAGGAATTGCATCGGAATTAAATATAAGAGACACAATGCCGACTTAAGTACAGGAAGACTGAGTCTTCCCACTGTCTATAATTTGAGCGTTTCCTGTGTCACCAGTTTTACATTCCGATGCACCTCTACAGGTTTACTGTATCCCTTGGACCCTCACAGTGACGATTAAACACAGGAATTGCATCGGAAGTAAATATAAGAGACACAATGCCGACCTAAGTACAATAAGTATAAGTCTTCCCACTGTCTATGTTTTGAGCGTTTCCTGTGTCATCAGTTTTAATTTCCGATGCACCTCTGCAGGTTTACTATATCCCTTGGACCTTCCCATTCACGATGAAACACAGAAATGTCATCGGAAATAAATATAAGAGACACAATGCCGACATAAGTACAGGAAGACTGTGTCTTCCTACTGTCTATGTGTTGATCGCTTCCTGTGTCACCAGTTTTAAATTCAGATGCACCTCTGCAGGTTTACTGTATCCCTTGGACCTTCACAGCGACGATGAAACAAAGAAATTTCATCGGAATTAAATATAAGAGACACAATGCCGACTTAAGTACAGGAAGACTGAGTCTTCCTACTGTCAATGTTTTGAGCGTTTCCTGTGTCATCAGTTTTACTTTCCGATGCACCTCTGCAGGTTTACTACATCACTTAGACCTTCCCATTCACGATGAAACACAGAAATTTCATCGGAAATAAATATAAGAGACATAATGCCGAATTAAGTACAGGAAGACTGAGTCTTCCTACTGTCTATGTTTTGAGCGTTTCCTGTGTCACCAGTTTTACATTCCGATGCACTTCTGGAGGTTTACTTTATCCCTTGGACCTTCCCATTGACGATGAAACACAGAAATTGCATCGGAATTATATATAAGAGACACAATGCCGACTTAAGTACAGGAAGACTGAGTCTTCCTACTGTCTATAATTTGAGCGTTTCCTGTGTCACCAGTTTTACATTCCGATGCACCTCTACAGGTTTACTGTGTCCCTTGGACCTTCACAGTGACGATGAAACACAGGAATTGCATCGGAATTAAATATAAGAGACACAATGCCGACATAAGTACAATAAGAATAAGTCTTCCCACTGTCTATGTTTTGAGCGTTTCCTGTGTCATCAGTTCTAATTTCCGATGCACCTCTGCAGGTTTACTATATCCCTTGGACCTTCCGATTCACGATGAAACACAGAAATGTCATCGGAAATAAATATTAGAGACACAATGCCGACTTAAATACAGGAAGACTGAGTCATCCTACTGTCTATGTTTTGAGCGTTTCCTGTGTCACCACTTTTACATTCCGATGCACCTCTGCAGGTTTACTGTATCCCTTGGACCATCCCATTGACGATGAAACACAGAAATTGCATCGGAATTAAATATAAGAGACACAATGCCGACTTAAGTACAGGAAGACTGAGTCTTCCTACTGTCTATGTTTTGAGCGTTTCCTGTGTCACTAGTTTTACATTCCGATGCACCTCTGCAGGTTTACTGTATCCCTTGGACCTTCCCATTGACGATGAAACACAGAAATTGCATCGGAAATAAATATAAGAGACACAATGCCGACTTAAGTACAGGGAGACTGAGTCTTCCTACTGTCTATAATTTGAGCGTTTCCTGTGTCACCAGTTTTACATTCCGATGCACCTCTACAGGTTTACTGTATCCCTTGGACCTTCACAGTGACGATGAAACACAGGAATTGCATCGGAATTAAATATAAGAGACACAATGCCGACTTAAGTACAGGAAGACTAAGTCTTCCAACTGTCTATGCTTTGAGCGTTTCCTGTGTCATCAGTTTTACTTTCCGATGCACCTCTGCAGGTTTACTATATCACTTAGAACTTCCCATTCACGATGAAACACAGAAATTTCATCGGAAATAATTGTAAGAGACACAATGCCGACTTAAGTACAGGAAGACTGAGTTTTCCTACTGTCAATGTTTTTAGCGGTTCCTGTGTCACCGGTTTTACATTCCGATGCACCTCTGGAGGTTTACTGTATCCCTTGGACCTTCACAGTGACGATGAAACACAGGAATTGCATCGGAATTAAATATAAGAGACACAATGCCGACTTAAGTAGAGAAAGACTGAGTCTTCCTACTGTCTATGTTTTGAACGTTTCCTGTGTCACCAGTTTTACATTCCGATGTACCTCTTAGGTTTACTGTAACCCTTGAACCTTCCCATTGACGATGAAGTACAAAAATTGCATCGGAATTAAATATAAGAGACACAATGCTGACTTAAGTAGAGGAAGACTGAGTCTTCCTACTGTCTATGTTTTGAGCGTTTCCTGTGTCACTAGTTTTACATTCCGATGCACTTCTGCAGGTTTACTATATCCCTTGGACCTTTCCATTGACGATGAAACACAGAAATTGCATCGGAATTATATATAAGAGACACAATGCCGACTTAAGTACAGGAAGACTGAGTCTTCCTACTGTCTATAATTTGAGCGTTTCCTGTGTCACCAGTTTTACATTCCGATGCACCTCTACAGGTTTACTGTATCCCTTGGACCTTCACAGTGACGATGAAACACAGGAATTGCATCGGAATTAAATATAAGAGACACAATGCCGACATAAGTACAATAAGAATAAGTCTTCCCACTGTCTTTGTTTTGAGCGTTTCCTGTGTCATCAGTTCTAATTTCCGATGCACCTCTGCAGGTTTACTATATCTCTTGGACCTTCCGATTCAGGATGAAACACAGAAATGTCATCGGAAATAAATATTAGAGACACAATGCCGACTTAAGTACAGGAAGACTGAGTCTTCCTACTGTCTATGTTTTGAGCGTTTCCTGTGTCACCACTTTTACATTCCGATGCACCTCTGCAGGTTTACTGTATCCCTTGGACCATCCCATTGACGATGAAACACAGAAATTGCATCGGAATTAAATATAAGAGACACAATGCCGACTTAAGTGCAGGAAGACTGAGTCTTCCTACTGTCTACGTTTTGAGCGTTTCCTGTGTCACTAGTTTTACATTCCGATGCACCTCTGCAGGTTTACTGTATCCCTTGGACCTTCCCATTGACGATGAAACACAGAAATTGCATCGGAAATAAATATAAGAGACACAATGCCGACTTAAGTACAGGAAGACTGAGTCTTCCTACTGTCTATAATTTGAGCGTTTCCTGTGTCACCAGTATTACATTCCGATGCACCTCTACAGGTTTACTGTATCCCTTGGACCTTCACAGTGACGATGAAACACAGGAATTGCATCGGAATTAAATATAAGAGACACAATGCCGACTTAAGTACAGGAAGACTAAGTCTTCCTACTGTCTATGCTTTGAGCGTTTCCTGTGTCATCAGTTTTACTTTCCGATGCACCTCTGCAGGTTTACTATATCCCTTGGACCTTCGCATTCACGATGAAACACAGAAATTTCATCGGAAATAAATGTAAGAGACACAATGCCGACTTAAGTACAGGAAGACTGAGTTTTCCTACTGTCAATGTTTTGAGCGTTTCCTGTGTCACCAGTCTTACATTCCGATGCACCTCTACAGGTTTACTGTATCCCTTGGACCTTCACAGTGACGATGAAACACAGGAATTGAATCGGAATTAAATATAAGAGACACAATGCCGACTTAAGTACAGGAAGACTGAGTCTTCCTACTGTCTATAACTTGAGCGTTTCCTGTGTCACCAGTTTTACATTCCGATGCACCTCTACAGGTTTACTGTATCCCTTGGACCCTCACAGTGACGATTAAACACAGGAATTGCATCGGAAGTAAATATAAGAGACACAATGCCGACCTAAGTACAATAAGTATAAGTCTTCCCACTGTCTATGTTTTGAGCGTTTCCTGTGTCATCAGTTTTAATTTCCGATGGACCTCTGCAGGTTTACTATATCCCTTGGACCTTCCCATTCACGATGAAACACAGAAATGTCATCGGAAATAAATATAAGAGACACAATGCCGACATAAGTACAGGAAGACTGTGTCTTCCTACTGTCTATGTGTTGATCGTTTCCTGTGTCACCAGTTTTAAATTCAGATGCACCTCTGCAGGTTTACTGTATCCCTTGGACCTTCACAGTGACGATGAAACAAAGAAATTTCATCGGAATTAAATATAAGAGACACAATGCCGTCCTAAGTACAGGAAGACTGAGTCTTCCTACTGTCTATGTTTTGAGCGTTTCCTGTGTCATCAGTTTTACTTTCCGATGCACCTCTGCAGGTTTACTATATCACTTAGACCTTCCCATTCACGATGAAACACAGAAATTTCATCGGAAATAAATATAAGAGACACAATGCCGAATTAAGTACAGGAAGACTGAGTCTTCCTACTGTCTATGTTTTGAGCGTTTCCTGTGTCACCAGTTTTACATTCCGATGCACCTCTGGAGGTTTACTTTATCCCTTGGACCTTCCCATTGACGATGAAACACAGAAATTGCATCGGAATTATATATAAGAGACACAATGCCGACTTAAGTACAGGAAGACTGAGTCGTCCTACTGTCTATAATTTGAGCGTTTCCTGTGTCACCAGTTTTACATTCCGATGCACCTCTACAGGTTTACTGTATCCCTTGGACCCTCACAGTGACGATTAAACACAGGAATTGCATCGGAAGTAAATATAAGAGACACAATGCCGACCTAAGTACAATAAGTATAAGTCTTCCCACTGTCTATGTTTTGAGCGTTTCCTGTGTCATCAGTTTTAATTTCCGATGCACCTCTGCAGGTTTACTATATCCCTTGGACCTTCCCATTCACGATGAAACACAGAAATGTCATCGGAAATAAATATAAGAGACACAATGCCGACATAAGTACAGGAAGACTGTGTCTTCCTACTGTCTATGTGTTGATCGTTTCCTGTGTCACCAGTTTTAAATTCAGATGCACCTCTGCAGGTTTACTGTATCCCTTGGACCTTCACAGTGACGATAAAACAAAGAAATTTCATCGGAATTAAATATAAGAGACACAATGCCGTGTTAAGTACAGGAAGACTGAGTCTTCCTACTGTCTATGTTTTGAGCGTTTCCTGTGTCATCAGTTTTACTTTCCGATGCACCTCTGCAGGTTTACTATATCCCTTGGACCTTCCGATTCACGATGAAACACAGAAATGTCATCGGATATAAATATTAGAGACACAATGCCGACTTAAGTACAGGAAGACTGAGTCTTCCTACTGTCTATGTTTTGAGCGTTTCCTGTGTCACCACTTTTACATTCCGATGCACCTCTGCTGGTTTACTGTATCCCTTGGACCATCCCATTGACGATGAAACACAGAAATTGCATCGGAATTAAATATAAGAGACACAATGCCGACTTAAGTACAGGAAGACTGAGTCTTCCTACTGTCTATGTTTTGAGCGTTTCCTGTGTCACTAGTTTTACATTCCGATGCACCTCTGCAGGTTTACTGTATCACTTGGACCTTCCCATTGACGATGAAACACAGAAATTGCATCGGAAATAAATATAAGAGACACAATGCCGACTTAAGTACAGGAAGACTGAGTCTTCCTACTGTCTATAATTTGAGCGTTTCCTGTGGCACCAGTTTTACATTCCGATGCACCTCTACAGGTTTACTGTATCCCTTGGACCTTCACAGTGACGATGAAACACAGGAATTGCATCGGAATTAAATATAAGAGACACAATGCCGACTTAAGTACAGGAAGACTAAGTCTTCCAACTGTCTATGCTTTGAGCGTTTCCTGTGTCATCAGTTTTACTTTCCGATGCACCTCTGCAGGTTTACTATATCACTTAGAACTTCCCATTCACGATGAAACACAGAAATTTCATCGGAAATAAATATAAGAGACACAATGCCGAATTAAGTACAGGAAGACTGAGTCTTCCTACTCTCTATGTTTTGAGCGTTTCCTGTGTCACTAGTTTTCATTCCGATGCACGTCTGCAGGTTTACTATATCCCTTGGACCTTCCCATTGACGATGAAACACAGAAATTGCATCGGAATTAAATATAAGAGACACAATGCTGACTTAAGTACAGGAAGACTGAGTCTTCCTACTGTCTATGTTTTGAGCGTTTCCTGTGTCACTAGTTTTACATTCCGATGCACCTCTGCAGGTTTACTATATCCCTTGGACCTTTCCATTGACGATGAAACACAGAAATTGCATCGGAATTAAATATAAGAGACACAATGCCGACTTAGGTACAGGAAGACTAAGTCTTCCTACTGTCTATGTTTAGAGCGTTTCCTGTGTCACCGGTTTAACATTCTGATGCACCTCTGCAGGTTTACTGTATCCCTTGGACCTTCCCATTGACGATGAAACACAGAAATTGCATCGGAATTAAATATAAGAGACACAATGCCGATCACTACAGGAAGACTGAGTTCCTACTGTCAATGTTTTGAGCGTTTCCTGTGTCATCAGTTTTACATTCCGAGACACCTCTGCAGGTTTACTGTATCCCTTGGACCTTCCCATTGACGACGAAACACAGAAATTGCATCGGAATTAAATATAAGAGACACAATGCCGACTTAAGTACAGGAAGAATGAGTCTTCCTACTGTCTATGTGTTGATCGTTTCCTGTGTCACCAGTTTTAAATTCAGATGCACCTCTGCAGGTTTACTGTATCCCTTGGACCTTCCCATTGACGATGAAACACTGAAATTGCATCGGAAGTGATTATAAGTGACACAATGCCGACTTAAGTACAGGAAGACTGAGTCTTCCTACTGTCTATAACTTGGGCGTTTCCTGTGTCACCAGTTTTACATTCCGATGCACCTCTACAGGTTTACTGTATCCCTTGGACCCTCACAGTGACGATTAAACACAGGAATTGCATCGGAAGTAAATATAAGAGACACAATGCCGACCTAAGTACAATAAGTATAAGTCTTCCCACTGTCTACGTTTTGAGCGTTTCCTGTGTCATCAGTTTTAATTTCCGATGCACCTCTGCAGGTTTACTATATCCCTTGGACCTTCCCATTCACGATGAAACACAGAAATGTCATCGGAAATAAATATAAGAGACACAATGCCGACATAAGTACAGGAAGACTGTGTCTTCCTACTGTCTATGTGTTGATCGTTTCCTGTGTCACCAGTTTTAAATTCAGATGCACCTCTGCAGGTTTACTGTATCCCTTGGACCTTCACAGTGACGATGAAACAAAGAAATTTCATCGGAATTAAATATAAGAGACACAATGCCGTCCTAAGTACAGGAAGACTGAGTCTTCCTACTGTCTATGTTTTGAGCGTTTCCTGTGTCATCAGTTTTACTTTCCGATGCACCTCTGCAGGTTTACTATATCACTTAGACCTTCCCATTCACGATGAAACACAGAAATTTCATCGGAAATAAATATAAGAGACACAATGCCGAATTAAGTACAGGAAGACTGAGTCTTCCTACTGTCTATGTTTTGAGCGTTTCCTGTGTCACCAGTTTTACATTCCGATGCACCTCTGGAGGTTTACTTTATCCCTTGGACCTTCCCATTGACGATGAAACACAGAAATTGCATCGGAATTATATATAAGAGACACAATGCCGACTTAAGTACAGGAAGACTGAGTCTTCCTACTGTCTATAATTTGAGCGTTTCCTGTGTCACCAGTTTTACATTCCGATGCACCTCTACAGGTTTACTGTATCCCTTGGACCCTCACAGTGACGATTAAACACAGGAATTGCATCGGAAGTAAATATAAGAGACACAATGCCGACCTAAGTACAATAAGTATAAGTCTTCCCACTGTCTATGTTTTGAGCGTTTCCTGTGTCATCAGTTTTAATTTCCGATGCACCTCTGCAGGTTTACTATATCCCTTGGACCTTCCCATTCACGATGATACACAGAAATGTCATCGGAAATAAATATAAGAGACACAATGCCGACATAAGTACAGGAAGACTGTGTCTTCCTACTGTCTATGTGTTGATCGTATCCTGTGTCACCAGTTTTAAATTCAGATGCACCTCTGCAGGTTTACTGTATCCCTTGGACCTTCACAGTGACGATGAAACAAAGAAATTTCATCGGAATTAAATATAAGAGACACAATGAGGACTTAAGTACAGGAAGACTGTGTCTTCCTACTGTCTATGTGTTGATCGTATCCTGTGTCACCAGTTTTAAATTCAGATGCACCTCTACAGGTTTACTGTATCCTTTGGACCTTCACAGTGACGATGAAACACAGGAATTGCTTTGGAATTAAATATAAGAGACACAATGCCGACATAAGTACAATAAGAATAAGTCTTCCCACTGTCTATGTTTTGAGCGTTTCCTGTGTCATCAGTTCTAATTTCCGATGCACCTCTGCAGGTTTACTATATCCCTTGGACCTTCCGATTCACGATGAAACACAGAAATGTCATCGGAAATAAATATTAGAGACACAATGCCGACTTAAGTACAGGAAGACTGAGTCTTCCTACTGTCTATGTTTTGAGCGTTTCCTGTGTCACCACTTTTACATTCCGATGCACCTCTGCAGGTTTACTGTATCCCTTGGACCATCCCATTGACGATGAAACACAGAAATTGCATCGGAATTAAATATAAGAGACACAATGCCGACTTAAGTACAGGAAGACTGAGTCTTCCTACTGTCTATGTTTTGAGCGCTTCCTGTGTCACTAGTTTTACATTCCGATGCACCTCTGCAGGTTTACTGTATCACTTGGACCTTCCCATTGACGATGAAACACAGAAATTGCATCGGAAATAAATATAAGAGACACAATGCCGACTTAAGTACAGGAAGACTGAGTCTTCCTACTGTCTGTAATTTGAGCGTTTCCTGTGTCACCAGTTTTACATTCCGATGCACCTCTACAGGTTTACTGTATCCCTTGGACCTTCACAGTGACGATGAAACACAGGAATTGCATCGGAATTAAATATAAGAGACACAATGCCGACTTAAGTACAGGAAGACTAAGTCTTCCAACTGTCTATGCTTTGAGCGTTTCCTGTGTCATCAGTTTTACTTTCCGACGCACCTCTGCAGGTTTACTATATCACTTAGAACTTCCCATTCACGATGAAACACAGAAATTTCATCGGAAATAAATATAAGAGACACAATGCCGAATTAAGTACAGGAAGACTGAGTCTTCCTACTCTCTATGTTTTGAGCGTTTCCTGTGTCACTAGTTTTCATTCCGATGCACGTCTGCAGGTTTACTATATCCCTTGGACCTTCCCATTGACGATGAAACACAGAAATTGCATCGGAATTAAATATAAGAGACACAATGCTGACTTAAGTACAGGAAGACTGAGTCTTCCTACTGTCTATGTTTTGAGCGTTTCCTGTGTCACTAGTTTTACATTCCGATGCACCTCTGCAGGTTTACTATATCCCTTGGACCTTTCCATTGACGATGAAACACAGAAATTGCATCGGAATTAAATATAAGAGACACAATGCCGACTTAGGTACAGGAAGACTAAGTCTTCCGACTGTCTATGTTTAGAGCGTTTCCTGTGTCACCGGTTTAACATTCTGATGCACCTCTGCAGGTTTACTGTATCCCTTGGACCTTCCCATTGACGATGAAACACAGAAATTGCATCGGAATTAAATTTAAGAGACACAATGCCGATCACTACAGGAAGACTGAGTTCCTACTGTCTATGTTTTGAGCGTTTCCTGTGTCATCAGTTTTACATTCCGAGACACCTCTGCAGGTTTACTGTATCCCTTGGACCTTCCCATTGACGACGAAACACAGAAATTGCATCGGAATTAAATATAAGAGACACAATGCCGACTTAAGTACAGGAAGAATGAGTCTTCCTACTGTCTATGTGTTGATCGTTTCCTGTGTCACCAGTTTTAAATTCAGATGCACCTCTGCAGGTTTACTGTATCCCTTGGACCTTCCCATTGACGATGAAACACTGAAATTGCATCGGAAGTGATTATAAGTGACACAATGCCGACTTAAGTACAGGAAGACTGAGTCTTCCTACTGTCTATAATTTGAGCGTTTCCTGTGTCACCAGTTTTACATTCGAGATGCACCTCTACAGGTTTACTGTATCCCTTGGACCTTCACAGTGACGATGAAACAAAGAAATTACATCGGAATTAAATATAAGAGACACAATGCCGACTTAAGTACAGGAAGACTGAGTCTTCCTACTGTCTATAATTTGAGCGTTTCCTGTGTCACCAGTTTTACATTCCGATGCACCTCTACAGGTTTACTGTATCCCTTGGACCTTCACAGTGACGATTAAACACAGGAATTGCATCGGAAGTAAATATAAGAGACACAATGCCGACCTAAGTACAATAAGGATAAGTCTTCCCACTGTCTATGTTTTGAGCGTTTCCTGTGTCATCAGTTTTAATTTCCGATGCACCTCTGCAGGTTTACTATATCCCTTGGACCTTCCCATTGACGATGAAACACAGAAATTGCATCGGAATTAAATATAAGAGACACAATGCCGACTTAAGTACAGGAAGACTGAGTCTTCCTACTGTCTATGTTTTGAGCGTTTCCTGTGTCACTAGTTTTACATTCCGATGCACCTCTACAGGTTTACTGTATCCCTTGGACCTTCACAGTGACGATGAAACACAGGAATTGCATCGGAGTTAAATATAAGAGACACAATGCCGACTTAAGTACAATAAGAATAAGTCTTCCCACTGTCTATGTTTTGAGCGTTTCCTGTGTCATCAGTTCTAATTTCCGATGCACCTCTGCAGGTTTACTATATCCCTTGGACCTTCCGATTCACGATGAAACACAGAAATGTCATCGGAAATAAATATTAGAGACACAATGCCGAGTTAAGTACAGGAAGACTGAGTCTTCCTACTGTCTATGTTTTGAGCGTTTCCTGTGTCACCACTATTACATTCCGATGCACCTCTGCAGGTTTACTGTATCCCTTGGACCATCCCATTGACGATGAAACACAGAAATTGCATCGGAATTAAATATAAGAGACACAATGCTGACTTAAGTACAGGAAGACTGAGTCTTCCTACTGTCTATGTTTTGAGCGTTTCCTGTGTCACTAGTTTTACATTCCGATGCACCTCTACAGGTTTACTGTATCCCTTGGACCTTCACAGTGACGATGAAACACAGGAATTGCATCGGAGTTAAATATAAGAGACACAATGCCGACTTAAGTACAATAAGAATAAGTCTTCCCACTGTCTATGTTTTGAGCGTTTCCTGTGTCATCAGTTCTAATTTCCGATGCACCTCTGCAGGTTTACTGTATCCCTTGGACCATCCCATTGACGATGAAACACAGAAATTGCATCGGAATTAAATATAAGAGACACAATGCTGACTTAAGTACAGGAAGACTGAGTCTTCCTACTGTCTATGTTTTGAGCGCTTCCTGTGTCACTAGTTTTACATTCCGATGCACCTCTGCAGGTTTACTGTATCACTTGGACCTTCCCATTGACGATGAAACACAGAAATTGCATCGGAAATAAATATAAGAGACACAATGCCGACTTAAGTACAGGAAGACTGAGTCTTCCTACTGTCTATAATTTGAGCGTTTCCTGTGTCACCAGTTTTACATTCCGATGCACCTCTACAGGTTTACTGTATCCCTTGGACCTTCACAGTGACGATGAAACACAGGAATTGCATCGGAATTAAATATAAGAGACACAATGCCGACTTAAGTACAGGAAGACTAAGTCTTCCAACTGTCTATGCTTTGAGCGTTTCCTGTGTCATCAGTTTTACTTTCCGATGCACCTCTGCAGGTTTACTATATCACTTAGAACTTCCCATTCACGATGAAACACAGAAATTTCATCGGAAATAAATATAAGAGACACAATGCCGAATTAAGTACAGGAAGACTGAGTCTTCCTACTCTCTATGTTTTGAGCGTTTCCTGTGTCACTAGTTTTCATTCCGATGCACGTCTGCAGGTTTACTATATCCCTTGGACCTTCCCATTGACGATGAAACACAGAAATTGCATCGGAATTAAATATAAGAGACACAATGCTGACTTAAGTACAGGAAGACTGAGTCTTCCTACTGTCTATGTTTTGAGCGTTTCCTGTGTCACTAGTTTTACATTCCGATGCACCTCTGCAGGTTTACTATATCCCTTGGACCTTTCCATTGACGATGAAACACAGAAATTGCATCGGAATTAAATATAAGAGACACAATGCCGACTTAGGTACAGGAAGACTAAGTCTTCCGACTGTCTATGTTTAGAGCGTTTCCTGTGTCACCGGTTTAACATTCTGATGCACCTCTGCAGGTTTACTGTATCCCTTGGACCTTCCCATTGACGATGAAACACAGAAATTGCATCGGAATTAAATTTAAGAGACACAATGCCGATCACTACAGGAAGACTGAGTTCCTACTGTCTATGTTTTGAGCGTTTCCGGTGTCATCAGTTTTACATTCCGAGACACCTCTGCAGGTTTACTGTATCCCTTGGACCTTCCCATTGACGACGAAACACAGAAATTGCATCGGAATTAAATATAAGAGACACAATGCCGACTTAAGTACAGGAAGAATGAGTCTTCCTACTGTCTATGTGTTGATCGTTTCCTGTGTCACCAGTTTTAAATTCAGATGCACCTCTGCAGGTTTACTGTATCCCTTGGACCTTCCCATTGACGATGAAACACTGAAATTGCATCGGAAGTGATTATAAGTGACACAATGCCGACTTAAGTACAGGAAGACTGAGTCTTCCTACTGTCTATAATTTGAGCGTTTCCTGTGTCACCAGTTTTACATTCGAGATGCACCTCTACAGGTTTACTGTATCCCTTGGACCTTCACAGTGACGATGAAACAAAGAAATTACATCGGAATTAAATATAAGAGACACAATGCCGACTTAAGTACAGGAAGACTGAGTCTTCCTACTGTCTATAATTTGAGCGTTTCCTGTGTCACCAGTTTTACATTCCGATGCACCTCTACAGGTTTACTGTATCCCTTGGACCTTCACAGTGACGATTAAACACAGGAATTGCATCGGAAGTAAATATAAGAGACACAATGCCGACCTAAGTACAATAAGGATAAGTCTTCCCACTGTCTATGTTTTGAGCGTTTCCTGTGTCATCAGTTTTAATTTCCGATGCACCTCTGCAGGTTTACTATATCCCTTGGACCTTCCCATTGACGATGAAACACAGAAATTGCATCGGAATTAAATATAAGAGACACAATGCCGACTTAAGTACAGGAAGACTGAGTCTTCCTACTGTCTATGTTTTGAGCGTTTCCTGTGTCACTAGTTTTACATTCCGATGCACCTCTACAGGTTTACTGTATCCCTTGGACCTTCACAGTGACGATGAAACACAGGAATTGCATCGGAGTTAAATATAAGAGACACAATGCCGACTTAAGTACAATAAGAATAAGTCTTCCCACTGTCTATGTTTTGAGCGTTTCCTGTGTCATCAGTTCTAATTTCCGATGCACCTCTGCAGGTTTACTATATCCCTTGGACCTTCCGATTCACGATGAAACACAGAAATGTTATCGGAAATAAATATTAGAGACACAATGCCGAGTTAAGTACAGGAAGACTGAGTCTTCCTACTGTCTATGTTTTGAGCGTTTCCTGTGTCACCACTATTACATTCCGATGCACCTCTGCAGGTTTACTGTATCCCTTGGACCATCCCATTGACGATGAAACACAGAAATTGCATCGGAATTAAATATAAGAGACACAATGCTGACTTAAGTACAGGAAGACTGAGTCTTCCTACTGTCTATGTTTTGAGCGTTTCCTGTGTCACTAGTTTTACATTCCGATGCACCTCTGCAGGTTTACTGTATCCCTTGGACCTTCCCATTGACGATGAAACACAGAAATTGCATCGGAAATAAATATAAGAGACACAATGCCGACTTAAGTACAGGAAGACTGAGTCTTCCTACTGTCTATAATTTGAGCGTTTCCTGTGTCACCAGTTTTACATTCCGATGCACCTCTACAGGTTTACTGTATCCCTTGGACCTTCACAGTGACGATGAAACACAGGAATTGCATCGGAATTAAATATAAGAGACACAATGCCGACTTAAGTACAGGAAGACTAAGTCTTCCAACTGTCTATGCTTTGAGCGATTCCTGTGTCATCAGTTTTACTTTCCGATGCACCTCTGCAGGTTTACTATATCACTTAGACCTTCCCATTCACGATGAAACACAGAAATTTCATCGGAAATAAATATAAGAGACACAATGCCGAATTAAGTACAGGAAGACTGAGTCTTCCTACTGTCTATGCTTTGAGCGTTTCCTGTGTCACCAGTTTTACATTCCGATGCACCTCTGGAGGTTTACTGTATCCCTTGGACCTTCCCATTGACGATGAAACACAGAAATTGCATCGGAATTATATATAAGAGACACAATGCCGACTTAAGTACAGGAAGACTGAGTCTTCCTACTGTCTATAATTTGAGCGTTTCCTGTGTCACCAGTTTTACATTCCGATGCACCTCTACAGGTTTACTGTATCCCTTGGACCTACACAGTGACGATGAAACAAAGGAATTGAATCGGAAGTAAATATAAGAGACACAATGCCGATCTAAGTACAATAAGGATAAGTCTTCCCACTGTCTATGTTTTGAGCGTTTCCTGTGTCACCAGTTTTAATTTCCGATGCACCTCTGCAGGTTTACTATATCCCTTGGACCTTCCCATTCACGATGAAACACAGAAATGTCATCGGAATTAAATATAAGAGACACAATGGCGACTTAAGTACAGGAAGAATGAGTCTTCCTACTGTCTATGTGTTGATCGTTTCCTGTGTCACCAGTTTTAAATTCAGATGCACCTCTGCAGGTTTACTGTATCCCTTGGACCTTCCCATTGACGATGAAACACAGAAATTGCATCGGAAGTAATTATAAGTGACACAATGCCGACGTAAGGACAGGAAGACTGAGTCTTCCTACTGTCTATAATTTGAGCGTTTCCTGTGTCACCAGTTTTACATTCCGATGCACCTCTACAGGTTTACTGTATCCCTTGGACCTTCACAGTGACGATGAAACAAAGAAATATCATCGGAATTAAATATAAGAGACACAATGCCGACTTAAGTACAGGAAGACTGAGTCTTCCTACTGTCTATGTTTTGAGCGTTTCCTGTGTCATCAGTTTTACTTTCCGATGCACCTCTGCAGGTTTACTATATCACTTAGACCTTCCCATTCACGATGAAACACAGAAATTTCATCGGAAATAAATATGAGAGACACAATGCCGAATTAAGTACAGGAAGACTGAGTCTTCCTACTGTCTATGTTTTGAGCGTTTCCTGTGTCACCAGTTTTACATTCCGATGCACCTCTGGAGGTTTACTGTATCGCTTGGACCTTCCCATTGACGATGAAACACAGAAATTGCTTCGGAATTATATTTAAGAGACACAGTGCCGACTTAAGTACAGGAAGACTGAGTCTTCCTACTGTCTATAATTTGAGCGTTTCCTGTGTCACCAGTTTTACATTCCGATGCACCTCTACAGGTTTACTGTATCCCTTGGACCTTCACAGTGACGATGAAACACAGGAATTGCATCGGAATTAAATATAAGAGACACAATGCCGACTTAAGTACAGGAAGAATAAGTCTTCCAACTGTCTATGCTTTGAGCGTTTCCTGTGTCATCAGTTTTACTTTCCGATGCACCTCTGCAGGTTTACTATATCACTTAGACCTTCCCATTCACGATGAAACACAGAAATTTCATCGGAAATAAATATAAGAGACACAATGACGAATTAAGTACAGGAAGACTGAGTCTTCCTACTGTCTATGCTTTGAACGTTTCCTGTGTCACCAGTTTTACATTCCGATGCACCTCTGGAGGTTTACTGTATCCCTGGGACCTTCCCATTGACGATGAAACACAGAAATTGCATCGGAATTATATATAAGAGACACAATGCCGACTTAAGTACAGGAAGACTGAGTCTTCCTACTGTCTATAATTTGAGCGTTTCCTGTGTCACCAGTTTTACATTCCGATGCACCTCTACGGGTTTACTGTATCCCTTGGACCTTCACAGTGACGATGAAACACAGGAATTGAATCGGAAGTAAATATAAGCGACACAATGCCGATCTAAGTACAATAAGGATAAGTCTTCCCACTGTCTATGTTTTGAGCGTTTCCTGTGTCATCAGTTTTAATTTCCGATGCACCTCTGCAGGTTTACTATATCCCTTGGACCTTCCCATTCACGATGAAACACAGAAATGTCATCGGAATTAAATATAAGAGACACAATGTCGACATAAGTACAGGAAGACTGAGTCTTCCTACTGTCTATGTTTTGAGCGTTTCCTGTGTCACCACTTTTACATTCCGATGCACCTCTGCAGGTTTACTGTATCCCTTGGACCATCCCATTGACGATGAAACACAGATATTGCATCGGAATTAAATATAAGAGACACAATGCCGACTTAAGTACAGGAAGAATGAGTCTTCCTACTGTCTATGTTTTGAGCGTTTCCTGTGTCACTAGTTTTACATTCCGATGCACCTCTGCAGGTTTACTGTATCCCTTGGACCTTCCCATTGACGATGAAACACAGAAATTGCATCGGAAATAAATATAAGAGACACAATGCCGACTTAAGTACAGGAAGACTGAGTCTTCCTACTGTCTATAATTTGAGCGTTTCCTGTGTCACCAGTTTTACATACCGATGCACCTCTACAGGTTTACTGTATGCCTTGGACCTTCACAGTGACGATGAAACACAGGAATTGCATCGGAATTAAATATAAGAGACACAATGGCGACTTAAGTACAGGAAGAATGAGTCTTCCTACTGTCTATGTGTTGATCGTTTCCTGTGTCACCAGTTTTAAATTCAGATGCACCTCTGCAGGTTTACTGTATCCCTTGGACCTTCCCATTGACGATGAAACACAGAAATTGCATCGGAAGTAATCATAAGTGACACAATGCCGACTTAAGTACAGGAAGACTGAGTCTTCCTACTGTCTATAATTTGAGCGTTTCCTGTGTCACCAGTTTTACATTCCGATGCACCTCTACAGGTTTACTGTATCCCTTGGACCTTCACAGTGACGATGAAACAAAGAAATATCATCGGAATTAAATATAAGAGACACAATGCCGACTTAAGTACAGGAAGACTGAGTCTTCCTACTGTCTATGTTTTGAGCGTTTCCTGTGTCATCTGTTTTACTTTCCGATGCACCTCTGCAGGTTTACTATATCACTTAGACCTTCCCATTCACGATGAAACACAGAAATTTCATCGGAAATAAATATGAGAGACACAATGCCGAATTAAGTACAGGAAGACTGAGTCTTCCTACTGTCTATGTTTTGAGCGTTTCTTGTGTCACCAGTTTTACATTCCGATGCACCTCTACAGGTTTACTGTATCCCTTGGACCTTCCCATTGACGATGAAACACAGAAATTGCATCGGAATTATATATAAGAGACACAGTGCCGACTTAAGTACAGGAAGACTGAGTCTTCCTACTGTCTCTAATTTGAGCGTTTCCTGTATCACCAGTTTTACATTCCGATGCACCTCTACAGGTTTACTGTATCCCTTGGACCTTCACAGTGACGATGAATCACAGGAATTGCATCGGAATTAAATATAAGAGACACAATGCCGACTTAAGTACAATAAGAATATGTCTTCCCACTGTCTATGCTTTGAGCGTTTCCTGTGTCATCAGCTTTAATTTCCGATGCACCTCTGCAGGTTTACTATATCCCTTGGACCTTCCTATTCACGATGAAACACAGAAATGTTATCGGAAATAAATATAAGAGACACAATGCCGACTTAAGTACAGGAAGACTGAGTCTTCCTGCTGTCTATGTTTTGAGCGTTTCCTGTGTCACCACTTTTACATTCCGATGCACCTCTGCAGGTTTACTGTATCCCTTGGACCATCCCATTGACGATGAAACACAGAAATTGCATCGGAATTAAATATAAGAGACACAATGCCGACTTAAGTACAGGAAGACTGAGTCTTCCTACTGTCTATGTTTAGAGCGTTTCCTGTGTCACCGGTTTTACATTCTGATGCACCTCTGCAGGTTTACTGTATCCCTTGGACCTTCCCATTGAAGATGAAACACAGAAATTGCATCGGAATTAAATATAAGAGACACAATGCCGACATAAGAACAGGAAGACTGTGTCTTCCTACTGTCTATAATTTGAGCGTTTCCTGTGTCACAAGTTTTACATTCCGATGCACCTCTGCAGGTTTACTGTATCCCTTGGACCTTCACAGTGACGATGAAACACAGGAATTGCATCGGAATTAAATATAAGAGACACAATGCGGACTTAAGTACAGGAAGACTGAGTCTTCCTACTGTCTATGTTTTGAGCGTTTCCTGTGTCACTAGTTTTACATTCCGATACACCTCTGCAGGTTTACTATATCCCTTGGTCCTTCCCATTGACGATGAAACACAGAAAATGCATCGGAATTAAATATAAGAGACACAATGCCGATCAGTACAGGAAGACTGAGTTCCTACTGTCTATGTTTTGAGCGTTTCCTGTGTCATCAGTTTTACATTCCGAGACACCTCTGCAGGTTTACTGTATCCCTTGGACCTTCCCATTGACGACGAAACACAGAAATTGCATCGGAATTAAATATAAGAGACACAATGCCGACTTAAGTACAGGAAGAATGAGTCTTCCTACTGTCTATGTGTTGATCGTTTCCTGTGTCACCAGTTTTAAATTCAGATGCACCTCTGCAGGTTTACTGTATCCCTTGGACCTTCCCATTGACGATGAAACACAGAAATTGCATCGGAAGGGATTATAAGTGACACAATGCCGACTTAAGTACAGGAAGACTGAGTCTTCCTACTGTCTATAATTTGAGCGTTTCCTGTGTCACCAGTTTTACATTCCGATGCACCTCTGCAGGTTTACTATATCCCTTGGACCTTCCCATTCACGATGAAACACAGAAATTTCATCGGAAATAAATATAAGAGACACAATGCCGACTTAAGTACAGGAAGACTGAGTTTTCCTACTGTCGATGTTTTGAGCGGTTCCTGTGTCACCAGTTTTACATTCCGATGCACCTCTGCAGGTTTACTGTATCCCTTGGACCTTCCCATTGACGATGAAACACAGAAATTGCAAAGGAATTAAATATAAGAGACACAATGCCGACTTAAGTACAGGAAGACTGAGTCTTCCTACTGTCTATGTTTAGAGCGTTACCTGTGTCACCAGTTTTAAATTCTGATGCATCTCTGCAGGTTTACTGTATCCCTTGGACCTTCCCATTGACGATGAAACACAGACATTGCATCGGAATTAAATATAAGAGACACAATACCGACTTAAGTACAGGAAGACTGAGTTTTCCTACTGTCGATGTTTTGAGCGGTTCCTGTGTCACCAGTTTTACATTCCGATGTACCTCTGCAGGTTTACTGTATCCCTTGGACCTTCCCATTGACGATGAAACACAGAAATTGCATCGGAATTAAATACAAGAGACACAATGCCGACTTAAGTACAGGAAGACTGAGTCTTCCTACTGTCTATGTTTAGAGCGTTTCCTGTGTCACCAGTTTTAAATTCTGATGCATCTCTGCAGGTTTACTGTATCCCTTGGACCTTCCCATTGACGATGAAACACAGACATTGCATCGGAATTAAATATAAGAGACACAATGCCGACTTAAGTACAGGAAGACTGAGTCTTCCTACTGTCTATGTTTTGAGCGTCTCCTGTGTCACCAGTTTTACATTCCGATGCACCTGTGGAGGTTTACTGTATCCCTTGGACCTTCCCATTGACGATGAAACACAGAAATTGCATCAGAATTATATATAAGAGATACAATGCCGGCTTAAGTACAGGAAGACTGAGTCTTCCTACTGTCTATAATTTGAGCGTTTCCTGTGTCACCAGTTTTACATTCCGAAGCACCTCTACAGGTTTACTGTATCCCTTGGACCTTCACAGTGACGATGAAATACAGGAATTGCATCGGAATTAAATATAAGAGACACAATGCCGACTTAAGTACAATAAGAATAAGTCTTCCCACTGTCTATGTTTTGAGCGTTTCCTGTGTCATCAGTTTTAATTTCCGATGCACCTCTGCAGGTTTACTATATCCCTTGGACCTTCCCATTCACGATGAAACACAGAAATGTCATCGGAAATAAATATAAGAGACACAATGCCGACTTAAGTACAGGAAGACTGAGTCTTCCTACTGTCTATGTTTTGAGCGTTTCCTGTGTCACCAGTTTTACATTCTGATGCACCTCTGCAGGTTTTCTGTATCCCTTGGACCTTCCCATTGACGATGAAACACAGAAATTGCATAGGAATTAAATATAAGAGACACAATGCCGACTGAAGTACAGGAAGAATGAGTCTTCCTAATGTCTATGTTTTGAGCGTTTCCTGTGTCACCAGTTTCACATTCCGATGCACCTCTACAGGTTTACTGTATCCATTGGACCTTCACAGTGACTATGAAACACAGAAATTGCATCGGAATTAAATATAAGAGACATAATGCCGACTTAAGTACAGGATGACTGAGTCTTCCTACTGTCTATAATTTGAGCGTTTCCTGTGTCACCAGTTTTACATTCCGATGCACCTCTAGAGGTTTACTGTATCCCTTGGACCTTCACAGTTACGATGAAACACATAAATTTCATCGGAATGAAATATAAGAGATACAATGCCGACTTAAGAACAAGAAAACAGTCTTCTTACAGGCAATGTTTTGAGCGATTCCTGTGTCAGCAGTTTTACATTTCGATCCACCTCTGCATATTTACTGTATCCCTTGGACCTTCCCATTGGCGATGAAACACAAATTGCATCGAAATTAAATATAAGAGACACAATGCCGACTTAAGTACAGGAAGACTAAGTCTTCCTACTGTCTATGTTTTGAGCGGTTCCTGTGTCACCAGTTTTACATTCCGATGCACCTCTGCAGGTACTGTATCCCTTGGACCTTCCCATTGACGATGAAACACAGAAATTGCATCGGAATTAAATATAAGCGACACAATGCGGACTTAAGTGCAGGAAGACTGAGTCTTCCTAGTGTCTATGTTTTGAGCGTTTCCTGTGTCACTAGTTTTACATTCCGATGCACCTCTGCAGGTTTACTGTATCCCTTGGAACTTTCCATTGACGATGAAACACAGAAATTGCATCGGAATTAAATATAAGTGTCAAAATGCCGACTTAGGTACAGGAAGACTGAGTCTTCCTACTGTCTATGTTTTGAGCGTTTCCTGTGTCACCAGTTTTAAATTCTGATGCATCTCTGCAGGTTTACTGTATCCCTTGGACCTTCGCATTGACGATGAAACACAGAAATTGCATCGGAATTAAATATAAGAGACACAATACCGACTTAAGTACAGGAAGACTGAGTCTTCCTACTGTCTATAATTTGAGCGTTTCCTGTGTCACCAGTTTTACATTCCGATGCACCCCTACAGGTTGACTGTAACCCTTGGACCTTCACACTGACGATGAAACACAGAAATTGCATCGGAATTAAATATAAGAGACACAATGCCGACTTAAGTACAGGAAGACTAAGTCTTCCTACTGTCTATGTTTTGAGCGTTTCCTGTGTCATCAGTTTTATTTTCCGATGCACCTCTGCAGGTTTACTGTATCCCTTGGACCTTCCCATTGGCGATGAAACACATAAATTGCATCGAAATTAAATATAAGAGACACAATGCCTACTTAACTAGAGGAAGACTGAGTCTTCCTACAGTCTATGTTTTGAGCGTCTCCTGTGTCACCAGTTTTGCATTCCGATTGACCTCTGCAGGATTATTGTATCCATTGGACCTTCCCATTGACGATATAACACAGAACTTGCATCGGAATTAAGTAAAAGAGACACAACGCCGACTTAAGTACAAGAAAACTGAGTCTTCTTACGGTCTATGTTTTGAGCGTTTCCTGTGTCACCAGTTTTACATTCCGATGCACCTCTGCAGGTTTACTATATCCCTTGGACCTTCCCATTCACGATGAAACACAGAAATTTCATCGGAAATAAATATAAGAGACACAATGCCGACTTAAGTACAGGAAGACTGAGTTTTCCTACTGTCGATGTTTTGAGCGGTTCCTGTGTCACCAGTTTTACATTCCGATGCACCTCTGCAGGTTTACTGTATCCCTTGGACCTTCCCATTGACGATGAAACACAGAAATTGCATCGGAATTAAATATAAGAGACACAATGCGGACTTAAGTACAGGAAGACTGAGTCTTCCTACTGTCTATGTTTTGAGCGTTTCCTGTGTCACTAGTTTTACATTCAGATGCACCTCTGCAGGTTTACTGTATCCCTTGGACCTTCCCATTGACGATGAAACACAGAAATTGCATCGGAATTAAATATAAGAGACACAATGCCGACTTAACTACAGGAAGACTGAGTCTTCCTACTGTCTATGTTTTGAGCGTTTCCTGTGTCATCAGTTTTACACTCCGAGACTCCTCTGCAGGTTTACTGTATCCCTTGGACCTTCCCATTGACGACGAAACACAGAAACTGCATCGGAATTAAATATAAGAGACACAATGCCGACTTAAGTACAGGAAGAATGAGTCTTCCTACTGTCTATGTGTTGATCGTTTCCTGTGTCACCAGTTTTAAATTCAGATGCACCTCTGCAGGTTTACGGTATCCCTTGGACCTTCCCATTGACGATGAAACACAGAAATTGCATCGGAAGTAATTATAAGTGACACAATGCCGACTTAAGTACAGGAAGACTGAGTCTTCCTACTGTATATAATTTGAGCGTTTCCTGTGTCACCAGTTTTACATTCCGATGCACCTCTACAGGTTTACTGTATCCCTTGGACCTTCACAGTGACGATGAAACAAAGAAATATCATCGGAATTAAATATAAGAGACACAATGCCGACTTAAGTACAGGAAGACTGAGTCTTCCTACTGTCTATGTTTTGAGCGTTTCCTGTGTCATCAGTTTTACTTTCCGATGCACCTCTGCAGGTTTACTATATCACTTAGACCTTCCCATTCACGATGAAACACAGAAATTTCATCGGAAATAAATATGAGAGACACAATGCCGAATTAAGTACAGGAAGACTGAGTCTTCCTACTGTCTATGTTTTGAGCGTTTCCTGTGTCACCAGTTTTACATTCCGATGCACCTCTGGAGGTTTACTGTATCCCTTGGACCTTCCCATTGACGATGAAACACAGAAATTGCATCGGAATTATATATTAGCGAGTGACTGCGAGTGACTGCGTGTGAGATCGCTCTCTAAGTTTTCATATATTTTTAGGTTCCAGATACATATTTTAACGGTTTTTGTGATAATATTTACTATATAAGTGACGTATTAGTGGTTTCTTCATTCAGCTCTGCCTTTCTTCTGTTGTGACGTGATATTTGTGAGTGTTTCGTATCGAGCAACTTAACCTCTTGCCTGTGTTTACATTCCGCGCTGACCAGTTGCAGCTGTAGCGGCGCATCGAAAGCTAAGTACTAATTAATTGTTTGTGCATAGTGATTTATTTAGGAACTTTAGTAGTCTTCAACCGGTGTTCGTGGTGTTTTCTGGTGAAATAATTTCAGAAGAACCTTTTGGGAACTGTTTACAGCTCGTTACTGTGTGATTAGACGTTTGATTCTCTTTCTGTATTAGTCTTTTGTTATATTCACATTTGTTGTTTATTAATACTGTTAATAATAGTAGTTACTTCCCTTGTAGAGTAAGTTTGTGATTATTGTAGTCAGGTTTTTAGCATCTTCTTATTGTAGTAGCGGAACTTAGAAAAAGTAAAATTTTACCATGAGTGAGAAGTGTGGGCTTTGCCGTAGGTTCGTGAGTAGTGGATTGCGGTGTGACACTTGTTCGAAGTATTTTCACTGGGGGGAATGCAGTGGGGAAGCCAGTGGGCATTCTGGTGAGATCCTCTCCTGGAACTGCAGGTTATGTAGCAAGAGTAAACTGATAGAGGAGCAGGAGCGTAAGATCTGTGCCCTTCAGGTGCAGTTGAAAAACGCACAGGAGGAGCTAGATAGGATGAGGAGGGAGAAGGGGGTTGGGGAATGGGAGCTGGCTGTTGGCAAGAGATCTGCTAGGAGAAGAAGATTTTCAGATAGTTTTACTATTGGTGTTTACAATAGATATGACCAACTGTCAGAGTCTAGTGGAGAGGAATCTCTAGTAGCTGTAGATGTAGGAAGTATGCAGCAGACCTCAGTAGTTACCGTGGCTAGGACAGTTGCAAAGTCGAAGAGGAAGAAGAAGGTTCTGCTGTTAGGTAGTTCACATGGCAGAGGTGTAGGCCAGCAGTTGCAGGAAGTGCTGGGAAGTGAGTACCAGGTCACCAGCATTGTGAAGCCTAATGCAGGGTTGGCTCAGGTGACTGTTAACATAGGGGGGCTATGTAGGGATTTTACTAAAGAGGATCAGGTAGTGATTGTGGGTGGGGCTGGTAATAGTATTGGTAGGGATGGGGAGTATAACATGGATGGTGACCTGGAAAAGATAGCCACTCAGACTGGCAACACGAATGTGCATTTCGTGGAACTGTTTCAGCGTCACGATCGGCCTCATCTTAATACAGCCGTCAGGCGTAATAACATGAGACTTGGGGGTGCGCTGATGACAGAAAGCATGGGTCACATTTCAGTGGTGTCGGTGGAGTCTATCAGCAGGACGGGTTTCACTAGACACGGCCTGCACCTCAACAGGTATGGGAAGGGGAGGTTGGCAAAGCTTATAGGTGACAGCATAGGTGGGGTTGGTGGGATCACTCATGGGAAAATTCCTGCAGTAGTATGTGTTAGAGCTGCACCTTTTTTAGATTGAAGTCAGCTGATAGGTATTCCTGCTTAAGGGAAGTCTCTCTAACAAGGGAATCACTTTTGACAAAGCTTAGGTATCCGAGTAATGAGGGAATTAGTATATTTCATCAAAATATACAAGGTATTAGGGATAAAGTTAGTGAACTGCTTATAGATGTTGACTCTGAAATTATTGGTATATCTGAACACTTCTTAAATAAGGAGATAATTCAGAGGCTTCCTTTACCAGGATACAGGTTGGCTGGCTGCTTTTCGAGGAGCTCTTTGCGGTGTGAGGGAGTAGCCATGTATGTGAAAAACGGCATCGCATTTGAGTCAATTGATGTTTCAAAGTACTGCACTGAAAAGGTGTTTGAATGTTGTGCAGGTGTGGTTAAATTTAACGGAGTTAAACTTGTAACTGTTGTTATTTATGATCCCCAGACTCCGATTTCACAGCATTTTTGCTAAAGCTAGAGGAGGTTCTTGGTTCACTTTATAGGAAATACAAAAAGTTAGTTATATGTGGTGACTTCAATATTAATTGTATAAGTGATTGTGCAAGGAAGAGGATGCTGGTAGACCTCTTTAATTCATATAATCTTATGCAAACCGTATTCTTTCCAACGAGAGTGCAAGGGAACAGTAGAACAACCATAGACAACATTTTTGTTCATTCATTACTAGAAGGGCATTCTGTTAGAAAAAAGGTGAATGGCCTTTCAGATCATGATGCGCAAATTTTAACTTTAAAAGATTTTTATGCTGCAACTCGTGTTAAATATAGTCATCAGCTGTTCAGGAAAGCTGATCCGGTTGCTGTAGAGACCTTTGTAAACCTTGTAAAGGAACAAGAGTGGCAAGATGTTTATAGCGCTGAGACAGTAAACGATAAATATAATGCTTTTCTAAAGACCTTTCTCATGCTCTTTGAAAGTTGCTTTCCGTTACAACGTTTAAAACAGGGTACTAGCACAAACAGGCAGCCTGGGTGGCTGACTAGAGGGATAAGAATATCTTGTAGAACAAAGTGGCAATTATATCAAAACGTTAGAAACAGTCAAAATCTAAATGCAGCAGCCCATTACAAACAGTATTGTAAGGTGCTTAAAAATGTTATTAGGAAGGCAAAAAGTATGTGGTATGCAGATAGAATAGCTAACTCTCAGGATAAAATTAAAACCATATGGTCAGTCGTAAAGGAAGTTGCTGGTCTGCAGAGACAGGTCGAGGATATAGAATCAGTGCGTAGTGGGAATGTCCGTGTTACTGATAAGTCGCATATATGTACAGTATTTAATAATCACTTTCTGAATATAGCAGGTGAACTAAATAGAAACATAATTCCAACAGGGAATCATATAGCGCTCTTAGAAAAAAGTGTTCCGAGACTGTTACCTGAAATGCTCCTCCATGATACTGACAGGAGGGAGATTGAGTTAATAATTAAATCACTAAAGACCAAGAACTCTCATGGATATGACGGGGTATCTAGCAGAATACTGAAGTATTGTTCTATGTATGTTAGCCCAGTACTTAGCCATATCTGTAACTTTTCCTTTAGGAGTGGTCGGTTTCCTGATCGATTAAAATACTCGGTAGTGAAGCCACTTTATAAAAAGGGAGACATTGATAATGTTGACAATTTTAGACCTATTTCTATGCCATCGGTGTTTGCTAAAGTTATCGAGAAGGTTGTATATACAAGGTTACTGGAGCATTTAAATTCACATAATTTGCTGTCAAATGTTCAGATTGGTTTTAGAAATGGTTTAACAACTGAAAATGCTATATTCTCTTTTCTCTGTGAGGTTTTCGACGGATTAAATAAAAGGTTGCGAACGCTAGGTGTTTTCTTTGATTTAACGAAGGCTTTTGACTGTGTTGACCACAAAATATTACTGCAGAAGTTGGACCATTATGGAGTAAGGGGAGTAGCTTACAATTGGTTCACCTCTTACTTTAAGAACAGAAAGCAGAGGGTAATTCTCCGCAATATTGAGAGTGGTAGTGATGTTCAGTCCCAATGGGGCACTGTTAAGTGGGGCGTTCCCCAAGGGTCGGTGCTGGGGCCACTGCTGTTTCTTATTTATATAAATGATATGCCTTCTAGTATTACAGGTGATTCAAAAATATTTCTGTTTGCTGATGACACCAGCTTGATAGTGAAGGATCTTGTGTGTAATATTGAAACAGTAACAAATAATTTAGTTCATGAAATAAGTTCGTGGCTTGTGGAAAATAATTTGATGCTAAATCACAGTAAGACTCAGTTTTTACAGTTTCTAACTCACAATTCAACGAGAACTGACATTTTAATCAGACAGAATGGGCATGTTATAAGCGAGACGGAACAGTTCAAGTTCCTAGGCGTACGGATAGATAGTAAGCTGTTGTGGAAAGCCCATGTTCAGGATCTTGTTCAGAAACTAAATGCTGCTTTATTTACCATTAGAACAGTATCTGAAATAAGTGACACTTCAACACGAAAAGTAGTCTACTTCGCATATCTTCATACGCTTATGTCGTATGGTATTATTTTTTGGGGTAATTCTTCTGATTCAAAAAGGGTGTTTTTGGCTCAAAAACGGGCTGTTCGAGCTATATGTGGTGTAAGTTCGAGAACCTCTTGTCGACCCCTATTCAAAAATCTGGGAATTCTGACATTGCCCTCACAGTATATATTTTCTTTAATGTCGTTTGTTGTTAGCAATATTAGCCTATTCCCAAGAGTTAGCAGCTTTCACTCAGTTAATACTAGGCAGAAATCAAATCTGCATGTAGAATGCAGTTCCTTGACTCTTGTGCAGAAAGGAGTGCAGTATTCTGCTGCATCCATTTTCAATAAGCTACCACAAGAACTCAAAAATCTTAGCAGTAGCCCAAACTCTTTTAAGTCTAAACTGAAGAGTTTCCTCATGGCTCACTCCTTCTATTCTGTCGAGGAGCTCCTGGAAGAGCTAAAAAATTAAGCAAATTCCAGTGTTACATTGCTGATTGTCTTCATTTAAACTTATGACTTGTCACCTGAATATGTTTTTTTTCTATATTTCATTTTATCTGTTTCTAATATCGTGTTATAATTTCATGTATTGACTCGTTCCATGACCATGGAGATTTCTCCTTAATTTGGTCCCACGGAACAATAAATAAATAAATAAATAAATAAATAAGAGACACAATGCCGACTTAAGTACAGGAAGACTCAGTCTTCCTACTGTCTCTAATTTGAGCGTTTCCTGTGTCACCAGTTTTACATTCCGATGCACCTCTACAGGTTTACTGTATCCCTTGGACCTTCACAGTGACGATGAATCACAGGAATTGCATCGGAATTAAATATAAGAGACACAATGCCGACTTAAGTACAATAAGAATAAGTCTTCCCACTGTCTATGCTTTGAGCGTTTCCTGTGTCATCAGTTTTAATTTCCGATGCACCTCTGCAGGTTTACTATATCCCTTGGACCTTCCCATTCACGATGAAACACAGAAATGTCATCTGAAATAAATATAAGAGACACAATGCCGACATAAGTACAAGAAGACTGAGTCTTCCTACTGTCTATGTTTTGAGCGTTTCCTGTGTCACCACTTTTACATTAGGATGCACCTCTGCAGGTTTACTGTATCCCTTGGACCTTCCCATTGAAGATGAAACACAGAAATTGCATCGGAATTAAGTATAAGAGACACAATGCCTACATAAGAACAGGAAGACTGAGTCTTCCTACTGTCTATAATTTGAGCGTTTCCTGTGTCACAAGTTTTACATTCCGATGCACCTCTGCAGGTTTACTGTATCCCTTGGACCTTCACAGTGACGATGAAACACAGGAATTGCATCGGAATTAAATATAAGAGACACAATGCCGACTTAAGTACAGGAAGACTAAGTCTTCCAACTGTCTATGCTTTGAGCGTTTCCTGTGTCATCAGTTTTACTTTCCGATGCACCTCTGCAGGTTTACTATATCACTTAGAACTTCCCATTCACGATGAAACACAGAAATTTCATCGGAAATAAATATAAGAGACACAATGCCGAATTAAGTACAGGAAGACTGAGTCTTCCTACTCTCTATGTTTTGAGCGTTTCCTGTGTCACTAGTTTTACATTCCGATGCACGTCTGCAGGTTTACTATATCCCTTGGACCTTCCCATTGACGATGAAACACACAAATTGCATCGGAATTAAATATAAGAGACACAATGCTGACTTAAGTACAGGAAGACTGAGTCTTCCTACTGTCTACGTTTTGAGCGTTTCCTGTGTCACTAGTTTTACATTCCGATGCACCTCTGCAGGTTTACTATATCCCTTGGACCTTTCCATTGACGATGAAACACAGAAATTGCATCGGAATTAAATATAAGAGACACAATGCCGACTTAGGTACAGGAAGACTGAGTCTTCCTACTGTCTATGTTTAGAGCGTTTCCTGTGTCACCGGTTTAACATTCTGATGCACCTCTGCAGGTTTACTGTATCCCTTGGACCTTGCCATTGACGATGAAACACAGAAAATGCATCGGAATTAAATATAAGAGACACAATGCCGATCAGTACAGGAAGACTGAGTTCCTACTGTCTATGTTTTGAGCGTTTCCTGTGTCATCAGTTTTACATTCCGAGACACCTCTGCAGGTTTACTGTATCCCTTGGACCTTCCCATTGACGACGAAACACAGAAATTGCATCGGAATTAAATATAAGAGACACAATGCCGACTTAAGTACAGGAAGAATGAGTCTTCCTACTGTCTATGTGTTGATCGTTTCCTGTGTCACCAGTTTTAAATTCAGATGCACCTCTGCAGGTTTACTGTATCCCTTGGACCTTCCCATTGACGATGAAACACAGAAATTGCATCGGAAGGGATTATAAGTGACAATGCCGACTTAAGTACAGGAAGACTGAGTCTTACTACTGTCTATAATTTGAGCGTTTCCTGTGTCACCAGTTTTACATTCCGATGCACCTCTACAGGTTTACTGTATCCCTTGGACCTTCACAGTGACGATGAAACAAAGAAATTACAACGGAATTATATATAAGAGACACAATGCCGACTTAAGTACAGGAAGACTGAGTCTTCCTACTGTCTATAATTTGAGCGTTTCCTGTGTCACCAGTTTTACATTCCGATGCACCTCTACAGGTTTACTGTATCCCTTGAACCTTCACAGTGACGATTAAACACAGGAATTGCATCGGAAGTAAATATAAGAGACACAATGCCGACCTAAGTACAATAAGGATAAGTCTTCCCACTGTCTATGTTTTGAGCGTTTCCTGTGTCATCAGTTTTAATTTCCGATGCACCTCTGCAGGTTTACTATATCCCTTGGACCTTCCCATTCACGATGAAACACAGAAATGTCATCGGAAATAAATATAAGAGACACAATGCCGACATAAGTACAGGAAGACTGAGTCTTCCTACTGTCTATGTTTTGAGCGTTTCCTGTGTCACCACTTTTACATTAGGATGCACCTCTGCAGGTTTACTGTATCCCTTGGACCTTCCCATTGACGATGAAACACAGAAATTGCATCGGAAATAAATATAAGAGACACAATGCCGACTTAAGTACAGGAAGACTGAGTCTTCCTACTGTCTATGCTTTGAGCGTTTCCTGTGTCATCAGTTTTACTTTCCGATGCACCTCTGCAGGTTTACTATATCCCTTGGACCTTCCCATTCACGATGAAACACAGAAATTTCATCGGAAATAAATATAAGAGACACAATGCCGACTTAAGTACAGGAAGACTGAGTTTTCCTACTGTCAATGTTTTGAGCGGTTCCTGTGTCACCAGTTTTACATTCCGATGCACCTCTGCAGGTTTACTGTATCCCTTGGACCTTCCCATTGACGATGAAACACAGAAATTGCATCGGAAGTAATTATAAGTGACACAATGCCGACTTAAGTACAGGAAGACTGAGTCTTCTTACTGTCTATAATTTGAGCGTTTCCTGTGTCACCAGTTTTACATTCCGATGCACCTCTACAGGTTTACTGTATCCCTTGGACCTTCACAGTGACGATGAAACAAAGAAATATCATCGAAATTAATTATAAGAGACACAATGCCGACTTAAGTACAGGAAGACTGAGTTTTCCTACTGTCTATGTTTTGAGCGTTTCCTGTGTCATCAGTTTTACTTTCCGATGCACCTCTGCAGGTTTACTATATCCCTTGGACCTTCCCATTCACGATGAAACACAGAAATGTCATCGGAAATAAATATAAGAGACACAATGCCGACTTAAGTACAGGAAGACTGAGTCTTCCTACTGTCTATGTTTTGAGCGTTTCCTGTGTCACCACTTTTACATTCCGATGCACCTCTGCAGGTTTACTGTATCCCTTGGACCATCCCATTGACGATGAAGCACAGAAATTGCATAGGAATTAAATATAAGAGACACAATGCCGACTTAAGTACAGGAAGAATGAGTCTTCCTACTGTCTATGTTTAGAGCGTTTCCTGTGTCGCCGGTTTTACATTCTGATGCACCTCTGCAGGTTTACTATATCCCTTGGACCTTCCCATTGACGATGAAACACAGAAATTGCATCGGAATTAGATATAAGAGACACAATGCCGACTTAAGTACAGGAAGACTTAGTCTTCCTACTGTCTATGTTTTGAGCGTTTCCTGTGTCACCAGTTTTACATTCTGATGCACCTCTGCAGGTTTTCTGTATCCCTTGGACCTTCCCATTGACGATGAAACACAGAAATTGCATCGGAATTAAATATATGAGACACAATGCCGACTTAAGTACAGGAAGACTGAGTCTTCCTACTGTCTATGTTTTGAGCGTTTCCTGTGTCACCAGTTTTACATTCTGATGCACCTCTGCAGGTTTTCTGTATCCCTTGGACCTTCCCATTGACGATGAAACAAAGAAATATCATCGGAATTAAATATAAGAGACACAATGCCGACTTAAGTACAGGAAGAGTGAGTCTTCCTACTGTCTATGTTTTGAGCGTTTCCTGTGTCATCAGTTTTACTTTCCGATGCACCTCTGCAGGTTTACTATATCACTTAGACCTTCCCATTCACGATGAAACACAGATATTTCATCGGAAATAAATATGAGAGACACAATGCCGAATTAAGTACAGGAAGACTGAGTCTTCCTACTGTCTATGTTTTGAGCGTTTCCTGTGTCACCAGTTTTACATTCCGATGCACCTCTGGAGGTTTACTGTATCCCTTGGACCTTCCCATTGACGATGAAACACAGAAATTGCATCGGAATTATATATAAGAGACACAATGCCGACTTAAGTACAGGAAGACTGAGTCTTCCTACTGTCTATAATTTGAGCGTTTCCTGTGTCACCAGTTTTACATTCCGATGCACCTCTACAGGTTCACTGTATCCCTTGGACCTTCACAGTGACAATGAAACACAGGAATTGCTTCGGAATTAAATATAAGAGACACAATGCCGACTTAAGTACAATAAGAATAAGTCTTCCCACTGTCTATGCTTTGAGCGTTTCCTGTGTCATCAGTTTTAATTTCCGATGCACCTCTGCAGGTTTACTATATCCCTTGGACCTTCCCATTCACGATGAAACACAGAAATGTCATCAGAAATAAATATAAGAGACACAATGCCGACTTAAGTACAGGAAGACTGAGTCTTCCTACTGTCTATGTTTTGAGCGTTTCCTGTGTCACCACTTTTACATTCCGATGCACCTCTGCAGGTTTACTGTATCCCTTGGACCATCCCATTGACGATGAAGCACAGAAATTGCATAGGAATTAAATATAAGAGACACAATGCCGACTTAAGTACAGGAAGACTGAGTCTTCCTACTGTCTATGTTTAGAGCGTTTCCTGTGTCACCGGTTTTACATTCTGATGCACCACTGCAGGTTTACTGTATCCCTTGGACCTTCCCATTGAAGATGAAACACAGAAATTGCATCGGAATTAAATATAAGAGACACAATGCCGACTTAAGAACAGGAAGACCGAGTCTTCCTACTGTCTATAATTTGAGCGTTTCCTGTGTCACAAGTTTTACATTCCGATGCACCTCTGCAGGTTTACTGTATCCCTTGGACCTTCACAGTGACGATGAAAATCAGGAATTGCATCGGAATTAATTATAAGAGACACAATGCCGACTTAAGTACAGAAAGACTGAGTCTTCCTACTGTCTATGTTTTGAACGTTTCCTGTGTCACCAGTTTTACATTCCGATGAACCTCTGCAGGTTTACTGTATCCCTTGGACCTTCCCATTGACGATGAAACACAGAAATTGCATCGGAATTAAATTTAAGAGACAGAATGCCGACTTAAGTACAGGAAGACTGAGTCTTCCTACTCTCTATGTTTTGAGCGTTTCCTGTGTCACTAGTTTTACATTCCGATGCACGTCTGCAGATTTACTATATCCCTTGGACCTTCCCATTGACGATGAAACACAGAAATTGCATCGGAATTAAATATAAGAGACACAATGCCGACTTAAGTACAGGAAGAATGAGTCTTCCTACTGTCTATGTGTTGATCGTTTCCTGTGTCACCAGTTTTAAATTCAGATGCACCTCTGCAGGTTTACTGTATCCCTTGGACCTTCCCATTGACGATGAAACACAGAAATTGCATCGGAAGGGATTATAAGTGACAATGCCGACTTAAGTACAGGAAGACTGAGTCTTACTACTGTCTATGTTTTGAGCGTTTCCTGTGTCACCAGTTTTACATTCTGATGCACCTCTGCAGGTTTTCTGTATCCCTTGGACCTTCCCATTGACGATGAAACACAGAAATTGCATAGGAATTAAATATAAGAGACATAATGCCGACTTAAGTACAGGATGACTGAGTCTTCCTACTGTCTATAATTTGAGCGTTTCCTGTGTCATCAGTTTTATTTTCCGATGCACCTCTGCAGGTTTAGTATATCCCTTGCACCTTCCCATTCACGATGAAACACAGAAATTTCATCGGAAATAAATATAAGAGACACAATGCCGACTTAAGTACAGGAAGACTGAGTCTTCCTACTGTCTATGTTTTGAGCGTTTCCTGTGTCACTAGTTTTACATTCCGATGCACCTCTGCAGGTTTACTGTATCCCTTGGACCTTTCCATTGACGATGAAACACAGAAATTGCATCGGAATTAAATATAAGTGACAAAATGCCGACTTAGGTACAGGAAGACTGTGTCTTCCTACTGTCTATGTTTTGAGCGTTTCCTGTGTCACCAGTTTTAAATTCTGATGCATCTCTGCAGGTTTACTGTATCCCTTGGACCTTCCCATTGACGATGAAACACAGACATTGCATCGGAATTAAAAATAAGAGACACAATACCGATTTAAGTACAGGAAGACTGAGTCTTCCTACTGTCTATAATTTGAGCATTTCCTGTGTCACCAGTTTTACATTCCGATGCACCCCTACAGGTTGACTGTAACCCTTGGACCTTCACACTGACGATGAAATACAGAAATTGCATCGGAATTAAATATAAGAGACACAATGCCGACTTAAGTACAAGAAAACAGTCTTCGTACGGTCAATGCTTGAAGCATTTTCTGTGTCACCAGTTTTACATTCCGATGCACCTCTGCCGGTTTACTGTATCCCTTGGACCTTCCCATTGTCGATCAAACACAGAAATCGCATCGGAATTAAATATAAGAGACACAATGCCTACTTAAGTAAAGGAAGACTGTGTCTTCCGACTGTCTATGTTTTGAGCGTTTCCTGTGTCACCAGTTTTAAATTCTGATGCATCTCTGCAGGTTTACTGTATCCCTTGGACCTTCCCATTGACGATGAAACACAGAAATAGCATAGGAATTAAATATAAGAGACATAATGCCGACTTAAGTACAGGATGACTGAGTCTTCCTACTGTCTATAATTTGAGCGTTTCCTGTGTCATCAGTTTTATTTTCCGATGCACCTCTGCAGGTTTAGTATATCTCTTGCACCTTCCCATTCACGATGAAACACACAAATTGCATCGAAATTAAATATAAGAGACACAATGCCTACTTAACTAGAGGAAGACTGAGTCTTCCTACTGTCTATGTTTTGTGCGTCTCCTGTGTCTCCAGTTTTTCATTCCGATTGACCTCTGCAGGATTATTGTATCCATTGGACCTTCCCATTGACGATATAACACAGAAATTGCATCGGAATTAAGTATAAGAGACACAACGCCGACTTAAGTACAAGAAAACTGAGTCTTCCTACGGTCTATGTTTTGAGCGTTTCCCGTGTCACCAGTTTTACATTCCGATGCACCTCTGAAGGTTTACTACATCCCTTGGACCTTCCCATTCACGATGAAACACAGAAATTTCATCGGAAATAAATATTAGAGACACAATGCCGACTTAAGTACAGGAAGACTGAGTTTTCCTACTGTCAATGTTTTGAGCGGTTCCTGTGTCACCAGTTTTACATTCCGATGCACCTCTGCAGGTTTACTGTATCCCTTGGACCTTCCCATTTACGATGGAACACAGAAATTGCATCGGAATTAAATATAAGAGACACAATGCCGACTTAAGTACAGGAAGACTGAGTCTTCCTACTGTCTATGTTTTGAGCGTTTCCTGTGTCACTAGTTTTACATTCCGATGCACCTCTGCAGGTTTACTGTATCCCTTGGACCTTCCCATTGACGATGAAACACAGAAATTGCATCGGAATTAAATATAAGAGGCACAATGCCGACTTAAGTACAGGAAGACTGAGTCTTCCTACTGTCTATGTTTTGAGCGTTTCCTGTGTCACCAGTTTTACATTCTGAAGCACCTCTGCAGGTTTTCTGTATCCCTTGGACCTTCCCATTGACGATGAAACAGAGAAATTGCATCGGAATTAAATATAAGAGACACAATGCCGATCAGTACAGGAAGACTGAGTTCCTACTGTCTATGTTTTGAGCGTTTCCTGTGTCATCAGTTTTACATTCCGAGACACCTCTGCAGGTTTACTGTATCCCTTGGACCATCCCATTGACGATGAAACACAGAAATTGCATCGGAATTAAATATAAGAGACACAATGCCGACTTAAGAACAGGAAGACTGAGTCTTCCTACTGTCTATGTTTTGAGCGTTTCCTGTGTCACCAGTTTTACATTCTGAAGCACCTCTGCAGGTTTTCTGTATCCCTTGGACCTTCCCATTGACGATGAAACACAGAAATTGCATCGGAATTAAATATAAGAGACACAATGCCGACTTAAGTACAATAAGAATAAGTCTTCCCACTGTCTATGTTTTGAGCGTTTCCTGTGTCATCAGTTTTAATTTCCGATGCACCTCTGCAGGTTTACTATATCCCTTGGACTTTCCCATTCACGATGAAACACACAAATGTCATCGGAAATAAATATAAGAGACACAATGCCGACTTAAGTACAGGAAGACTGAGTCTTCCTACTGTCTATGTTTTGAGCGTTTCCTGTGTCACCACTTTTACATTCCGATGCACCTCTGCAGGTTTACTGTATCCCTTGGACCATCCCATTGACGATGAAACACAGAAATAGCATCGGAATTAAATATAAGAGACACAATGCCGACTTAAGTACAGGAAGACTGAGTCTTCCTACTGTCTATGTTTTGAGCGTTTCCTGTGTCACTAGTTTTACATTCCGATGAACCTCTGCAGGTTTACTGCATCCCTTGGACCTTCCCATTGACGATGAAACACAGAAATTGCATCGGATATAAATATAAGAGACACAATGCCGACTTAAGTACAGGAAGACTCAGACTTCCTACTGTCTATAATTTGAGCGTTTCCTGTGTCACCAGTTTTACATTCCGATGCACCTCTACAAGTTTACTGTATCACTTGGACCTTCACAGTGACGATGAAACACAGGAATTGCATCGGAATTAAATATAAGAAACACAATGCCGAATTAAGTACAGGAAGACTAAGTCTTCCTACTGTCTATGCTTTGAGCGTTTCCTTTGTCATCAGTTTTACTTTCCGATGCACCTCTGCAGGTTTACTATATCGCTTGGACCTTCCCATTCACGATGAAACACAGAAATTTCATCGGAAATAAATATAAGAGACACAATGCCGACTTAAGTACAGGAAGACTGAGTTTTCCTACTGTTAATGTTTTGAGCGGTTCCTGTGTCACCAGTTTTACATTCCGATGCGCCTCTGCAGGTTTACTGTATCCCTTGGACCTTCCCATTGACGATGAGAAACATAAATTGCATCGGAATTAAATATAAGAGACACAATGCGGACTTAAGTACAGGAAGACTGACTCTTCCTACTGTCTATGTTTTGAGCGTTTCCTGTGTCACTAGTTTTACATTCCGATGCACCTCTGCAGATTTACTGTATCCCTTGGACCTTCCCATTGAAGATGAAACACAGAAATTGCATCGGAATTAAATATAAGAGACACAATGTCGACTTAAGAACAGGAAGACTGAGTCTTCCTACTGTCTATAATTTGAGCGTTTCCTGTGTCACCAGTTTTACATTCCGATGTACCTCTGCAGGTTTACTGTATCCCTTGGATCTTCCCATTGACGATGAAACACAGAAATTGCATCGGAATTAAATTTAAGAGACAGAATGCCGACATAAGTACAGGAAGACTGAGTCTTTCTACTCTCTATGTTTTGAGCGTTTCCTGTGTCACTAGTTTTACCTTCCGATGCACGTCTGCAGGTTTACTATATCCCTTGGACCTTCCCATTGACGATGAAACACAGAAATTGCATCGGAATTAAATATAAGAGACACAATGCCGACTTAAGTACAGGAAGAATGAGTCTTCCTACTGTCTATGTGTTGATCGTTTCCTGTGTCACCAGTTTTAAATTCAGATGCACCTCTGCAGGTTTACTGTATCCCTTGGACCTTCCCATTGACGATGAAACACAGAAATTGCATCGGAAGGGATTATAAGTGACAATGCCGACTTAAGTACAGGAAGACTGAGTCTTACTACTGTCTATGTTTTGAGCGTTTCCTGTGTCACCAGTTTTACATTCTGATGCACCTCTGCAGGTTTTCTGTATCCCTTGGACCTTCCCATTGACGATGAAACACAGAAATTGCATAGGAATTAAATATAAGAGACATAATGCCGACTTAAGTACAGGATGACTGAGTCTTCCTACTGTCTATAATTTGAGCGTTTCCTGTGTCATCAGTTTTATTTTCCGATGCACCTCTGCAGGTTTAGTATATCCCTTGCACCTTCCCATTCACGATGAAACACAGAAATTTCATCGGAAATAAATATAAGAGACACAATGCCGACTTAAGTACAGGAAGACTGAGTCTTCCTACTGTCTATGTTTTGAGCGTTTCCTGTGTCACTAGTTTTACATTCCGATGCACCTCTGCAGGTTTACTGTATCCCTTGGACCTTTCCATTGACGATGAAACACAGAAATTGCATCGGAATTAAATATAAGTGACAAAATGCCGACTTAGGTACAGGAAGACTGTGTCTTCCTACTGTCTATGTTTTGAGCGTTTCCTGTGTCACCAGTTTTAAATTCTGATGCATCTCTGCAGGTTTACTGTATCCCTTGGACCTTCCCATTGACGATGAAACACAGACATTGCATCGGAATTAAAAATAAGAGACACAATACCGATTTAAGTACAGGAAGACTGAGTCTTCCTACTGTCTATAATTTGAGCATTTCCTGTGTCACCAGTTTTACATTCCGATGCACCCCTACAGGTTGACTGTAACCCTTGGACCTTCACACTGACGATGAAATACAGAAATTGCATCGGAATTAAATATAAGAGACACAATGCCGACTTAAGTACAAGAAAACAGTCTTCGTACGGTCAATGCTTGAAGCATTTTCTGTGTCACCAGTTTTACATTCCGATGCACCTCTGCCGGTTTACTGTATCCCTTGGACCTTCCCATTGTCGATCAAACACAGAAATCGCATCGGAATTAAATATAAGAGACACAATGCCTACTTAAATAAAGGAAGACTGTGTCTTCCTACTGTCTATGTTTTGAGCGTTTCCTGTGTCACCAGTTTTAAATTCTGATGCATCTCTGCAGGTTTACTGTATCCCTTGGACCTTCCCATTGACGATGAAACACAGAAATTGCATAGGAATTAAATATAAGAGACATAATGCCGACTTAAGTACAGGATGACTGAGTCTTCACACTGTCTATGTTTTGAGCGTTTCCTGTGTCATCAGTTTTACTTTCCGATGCACCTCTGCAGGTTTAGTATATCTCTTGCACCTTCCCATTCACGATGAAACACACAAATTGCATCGAAATTAAATATAAGAGACACAATGCCTACTTAACTAGAGGAAGACTGAGTCTTCCTACTGTCTATGTTTTGTGCGTCTCCTGTGTCTCCAGTTTTTCATTCCGATTGACCTCTGCAGGATTATTGTATCCATTGGACCTTCCCATTGACGATATAACACAGAAATTGCATCGGAATTAAGTATAAGAGACACAACGCCGACTTAAGTACAAGAAAACTGAGTCTTCCTACGGTCTATGTTTTGAGCGTTTCCCGTGTCACCAGTTTTACATTCCGATGCACCTCTGCAGGTTTACTACATCCCTTGGACCTTCCCATTCACGATGAAACACAGAAATTTCATCGGAAATAAATATTAGAGACACAATGCCGACTTAAGTACAGGAAGACTGAGTTTTCCTACTGTCAATGTTTTGAGCGGTTCCTGTGTCACCAGTTTTACATTCCGATGCACCTCTGCAGGTTTACTGTATCCCTTGGACCTTCCCATTTACGATGGAACACAGAAATTGCATCGGAATTAAATATAAGAGACACAATGCCGACTTAAGTACAGGAAGACTGAGTCTTCCTACTGTCTATGTTTTGAGCGTTTCCTGTGTCACTAGTTTTACATTCCGATGCACCTCTGCAGGTTTACTGTATCCCTTGGACCTTCCCATTGACGATGAAACACAGAAATTGCATCGGAATTAAATATAAGAGACACAATGCCGACTTAAGTACAGGAAGACTGAGTCTTCCTACTGTCTATGTTTTGAGCGTTTCCTGTGTCACCAGTTTTACATTCTGAAGCACCTCTGCAGGTTTTCTGTATCCCTTGGACCTTCCCATTGACGATGAAACAGAGAAATTGCATCGGAATTAAATATAAGAGACACAATGCCGATCAGTACAGGAAGACTGAGTTCCTACTGTCTATGTTTTGAGCGTTTCCTGTGTCATCAGTTTTACATTCCGAGACACCTCTGCAGGTTTACTGTATCCCTTGGACCATCCCATTGACGATGAAACACAGAAATTGCATCGGAATTAAATATAAGAGACACAATGCCGACTTAAGAACAGGAAGACTGAGTCTTCCTACTGTCTATGTTTTGAGCGTTTCCTGTGTCACCAGTTTTACATTCTGAAGCACCTCTGCAGGTTTTCTGTATCCCTTGGACCTTCCCATTGACGATGAAACACAGAAATTGCATCGGAATTAAATATAAGAGACACAATGCCGACTTAAGTACAATAAGAATAAGTCTTCCCACTGTCTATGTTTTGAGCGTTTCCTGTGTCATCAGTTTTAATTTCCGATGCACCTCTGCAGGTTTACTATATCCCTTGGACTTTCCCATTCACGATGAAACACACAAATGTCATCGGAAATAAATATAAGAGACACAATGCCGACTTAAGTACAGGAAGACTGAGTCTTCCTACTGTCTATGTTTTGAGCGTTTCCTGTGTCACCACTTTTACATTCCGATGCACCTCTGCAGGTTTACTGTATCCCTTGGACCATCCCATTGACGATGAAACACAGAAATAGCATCGGAATTAAATATAAGAGACACAATGCCGACTTAAGTACAGGAAGACTGAGTCTTCCTACTGTCTATGTTTTGAGCGTTTCCTGTGTCACTAGTTTTACATTCCGATGAACCTCTGCAGGTTTACTGCATCCCTTGGACCTTCCCATTGACGATGAAACACAGAAATTGCATCGGATATAAATATAAGAGACACAATGCCGACTTAAGTACAGGAAGACTCAGACTTCCTACTGTCTATAATTTGAGCGTTTCCTGTGTCACCAGTTTTACATTCCGATGCACCTCTACAAGTTTACTGTATCACTTGGACCTTCACAGTGACGATGAAACACAGGAATTGCATCGGAATTAAATATAAGAAACACAATGCCGAATTAAGTACAGGAAGACTAAGTCTTCCTACTGTCTATGCTTTGAGCGTTTCCTTTGTCATCAGTTTTACTTTCCGATGCACCTCTGCAGGTTTACTATATCGCTTGGACCTTCCCATTCACGATGAAACACAGAAATTTCATCGGAAATAAATATAAGAGACACAATGCCGACTTAAGTACAGGAAGACTGAGTTTTCCTACTGTTAATGTTTTGAGCGGTTCCTGTGTCACCAGTTTTACATTCCGATGCGCCTCTGCAGGTTTACTGTATCCCTTGGACCTTCCCATTGACGATGAGAAACATAAATTGCATCGGAATTAAATATAAGAGACACAATGCGGACTTAAGTACAGGAAGACTGACTCTTCCTACTGTCTATGTTTTGAGCGTTTCCTGTGTCACTAGTTTTACATTCCGATGCACCTCTGCAGATTTACTGTATCCCTTGGACCTTCCCATTGAAGATGAAACACAGAAATTGCATCGGAATTAAATATAAGAGACACAATGTCGACTTAAGAACAGGAAGACTGAGTCTTCCTACTGTCTATAATTTGAGCGTTTCCTGTGTCACCAGTTTTACATTCCGATGTACCTCTGCAGGTTTACTGTATCCCTTGGATCTTCCCATTGACGATGAAACACAGAAATTGCATCGGAATTAAATTTAAGAGACAGAATGCCGACATAAGTACAGGAAGACTGAGTCTTTCTACTCTCTATGTTTTGAGCGTTTCCTGTGTCACTAGTTTTACCTTCCGATGCACGTCTGCAGGTTTACTATATCCCTTGGACCTTCCCATTGACGATGAAACACAGAAATTGCATCGGAATTAAATATAAGAGACATAATGCCGACTTAAGTACAGGATGACTGAGTCTTCCTACTGTCTATAATGTGAGCGTTTCCTGTGTCACCAGTTTTACATTCCGATGCACCTCTAGAGGTTTACTGTATCCCTTAGACCTTCACAGTTACGATGAAACACATAAATTTCATCGGAATTAAATATAAGAGACACAATGCCGACTTAAGAACAAGAAAACAGTCTTCTTACAGTCAATGTTTTGAGCGATTCCTGTGTCAGCAGTTTTACATTTCGATCCACCTCTGCATTTTTACTGTATCACTTGGACCTTCCCATTGGCGATGAAACACAAATTGCATCGAAATTAAATATAAGAGACACAATGCCGACTTAAGTACAGGAAGACTAAGTCTTCCTACTGTCTATGTTTTGAGCGGTTCCTGTGTCACCAGTTTTACATTCCGATGCACCTCTGCAGGTACTGTATCCCTTGGACCTTCCCATTGACGATGGAACACCGAAATTGCATCGGAATTAAATATAAGAGACACAATGCCGACGTAAGTACAGGAAGACTGAGTTTTCCTACTGTCGATGTTTTGAGCGGTTCCTGTGTCACCAGTTTTACATTCCGATGCACCTCTGCAGGTTTACTGTATCCCTTGGACCTTCCCATTGACGATGAAACACAGAAATTGCATCGGAATTAAATATAAGAGACACAATGCGGACTTAAGTACAGGAAGACGGAGTCTTCCTACTGTCTATGTTTTGAGCGTTTCCTGTGTCACTAGTTTTACATTCAGATGCACCTCTGCAGGTTTACTGTATCCCTAGGACCTTTCCATTGACGATGAAACCCAGAAATTGTATCGGAATTAAATATAAGAGACACAATGCCGACTTAGGTACAGGAAGACTGAGTCTTCCTAATGTCTATGTTTAGAGCGTTTCCTGTGTCACCAGTTTTACATTCTGAAGCACCTCTGCGGGTTAACTGTATCCCATGGACCTTCCCATTGACGATGAAACACACAAATTGCATCGAAATTAAATATAAGAGACACAATGCCTACTTAACTACAGGAAGACTGAGTCTTCCTACTGTCTATGTTTTGTGCGTCTCCTGTGTCTCCAGTTTTTCATTCCGATTGACCTCTGCAGGAATATTGTATCCATTGGACCTTCCCATTGACGATATAACACAGAAATTGCATCGGAATTAAGTATAAGAGACACAACGCCGACTTAAGTACAAGAAAATTGAGTCTTCTTACGGTCTATGTTTTGAGCGTTTCCTGTGTCACCAGTTTTACATTCCGATGCACCTCTGCAGGTTTACTATATCCCTTGGACCTTCCCATTCACGATGATTCACAGAAATTTCATCGGAAATAAATATAAGAGACACAATGCCGACTTAAGTACAGGAAGATTGAGTTTTCCTACTGTCAATGTTTTGAGCGGTTCCTGTGACACCAGTTTTACATTCCGATGCACCTCTGCAGGTTTACTGTATCCCTTGGACCTTCCCATTTACGATGAAACACAGAAATTGCAAAGGAATTAAATATAAGAGACACAATGCGGACATAAGTACAGGAAGACTGAGTCTTCCTACTGTCTATGTTTTGAGCGTTTCCTGTGTCACTAGTTTTACATTCCGATGCACCTCTGCAGGTTTACTGAATCCCTTGGACCTTTCCATTGACGATGAAACACAGAAATTGCAAAGGAATTAAATATAAGAGACACAATGCGGACTTAAGTACAGGAAGACTGAGTCTTCCTACTGTCTATGTTTTGAGCGTTTCCTGTGTCACTAGTTTTACATTCCGATGCACCTCTGCAGGTTTACTGTATCCCTTGGAAATTTCCATTGACGATGAAACACAGAAATTGCATCGGAATTAAATATAAGAGGCGCAATGCCGTCTTAAGTACAGGAAGACTGAGTCTTCCTACTGTCTATGTTTTGAGCGTTTCCTGTGTCACCAGTTTTACATTCTGAAGCACCTCTGCAGGTTTTCTGTATCCCTTGGACCTTCCCATTGACGATGAAACACAGAAATTGCATCGGAATTAAATATAAGAGACACAATGCCGATCAGTACAGGAAGACTGAGTTCCTACTGTCCATGTTTTGAGCGTTTCCTGTGTCATCAGTTTTACATTCCGAGACACCTCTGCAGGTTTACTGTATCCCTTGGACCTTCCCATTGACGATGAAACACAGAAATTGCATCGGAATTAAATTTAAGAGACACAATGCCGTCTTAAGTACAGGAAGAATGAGTCTTCCTACTGTCTATGTGTTGAGCGTTTCCTGTGTCACCAGTTTTCAATTCAGATGCACCTCTGCAGGTTTGCTGTATCCCGTGGACCTTCCCATTGACGATGAAACACAGAAATTGCATCAGAATTATATATAAGAGACACAATGCCGGCTTAAGTACAGGAAGACTGAGTCTTCCTACTGTCTATAATTTGAGCGTTTCCTGTGTCACCAGTTTTACATTCCGAAGCACCTCTACAGGTTTACTGTATCCCTTGGACCTTCACAGTGACGATGAAACACAGGAATTGCATGGGAATTAAATATAAGAGACACAATGCCGACTTAAGTACAATAAGAATAAGTCTTCACACTGTCTATGTTTTGAGCGTTTCCTGTGTCATCAGTTTTACTTTCCGATGCACCTCTGCAGGTTTACTATATCACTTAGACCTTCCCATTCACGATGAAACACAGAAATTTCATCGGAAATAAATATAAGAGACACAATGCCGAATTAAGTACAGGAAGACTGAGTCTTCCTACTGTCTATGTTTTGAGCATTTCCTGTGTCACCAGTTTTACATTCCGATGCACCTGTGGAGGTTTACTGTATCCCTTGGACCTTCCCATTGACGATGAAACACAGAAATTGCATCAGAATTATATATAAGAGACACAATGCCGGCTTAAGTACAGGAAGACTGAGTCTTCCTACTGTCTATGTTTTGAGCGTTTCCTGTGTCACTAGTTTTACATTCAGATGCACCTCTGCAGGATTACTGTATCCCTAGGACCTTTCCATTGACGATGAAACCCAGAAATTGTATCGGAATTAAATATAAGAGACACAATGCCGACTTAGGTACAGGAAGACTGAGTCTTCCTAATGTCTATGTTTAGAGCGTTTCCTGTGTCACCAGTTTTACATTCTGAAGCACCTCTGCGGGTTAACTGTATCCCATGGACCTTCCCATTGACGATGAAACACACAAATTGCATCGAAATTAAATATAAGAGACACAATGCCTACTTAACTACAGGAAGACTGAGTCTTCCTACTGTCTATGTTTTGTGCGTCTCCTGTGTCTCCAGTTTTTCATTCCGATTGACCTCTGCAGGATTATTGTATCCATTGGACCTTCCCATTGACGATATAACACAGAAATTGCATCGGAATTAAGTATAAGAGACACAACGCCGACTTAAGTACAAGAAAATTGAGTCTTCTTACGGTCTATGTTTTGAGCGTTTCCTGTGTCACCAGTTTTACATTCCGATGCACCTCTGCAGGTTTACTATATCCCTTGGACCTCCCCATTCACGATGAAACACAGAAATTTCATCGGAAATAAATATAAGAGACACAATGCCGACTTAAGTACAGGAAGATTGAGTTTTCCTACTGTCAATGTTTTGAGCGGTTCCTGTGACACCAGTTTTACATTCCGATGCACCTCTGCAGGTTTACTGTATCCCTTGGACCTTCCCATTTACGATGAAACACAGAAATTGCAAAGGAATTAAATATAAGAGACACAATGCGGACTTAAGTACAGGAAGACTGAGTCTTCCTACTGTCTATGTTTTGAGCGTTTCCTGTGTCACTAGTTTTACATTCCGATGCACCTCTGCAGGTTTACTGTATCCCTTGGACCTTTCCATTGACGATGAAACACAGAAATTGCATCGGAATTAAATATAAGAGGCGCAATGCCGTCTTAAGTACAGGAAGACTGAGTCTTCCTACTGTCTATGTTTTGAGCGTTTCCTGTGTCACCAGTTTTACATTCTGAAGCACCTCTGCAGGGTTTCTGTATCCCTTGGACCTTCCCATTGACGATGAAACACAGAAATTGCATCGGAATTAAATATAAGAGACACAATGCCGATCAGTACAGGAAGACTGAGTTCCTACTGTCTATGTTTTGAGCGTTTCCTGTGTCATCAGTTTTACATTCCGAGACACCTCTGCAGGTTTACTGTATCCCTTGGACCTTCCCATTGACGACGAAACACAGAAATTGCATCGGAATTAAATATAAGAGACACAATGCCGACTTAAGTACAGGAAGAATGAGTCTTCCTACTGTCTATGTGTTGATCGTGTCCTGTGTCACCAGTTTTAAATTCAGATGCACCTCTGCAGGTTTACTGTATCCCTTGGACCTTCCCATTGACGATGAAACACAGAAATTGCATCGGAATTAAATTTAAGAGACACAATGCCGACATAAGTACAGGAAGACTGAGTCTTCCTACTGTCTATAATTTGAGCGTTTCCTGTGTCACCAGTTTTACATTCCGATGCACCTCTAGAGGTTTACTGTATCCCTTGGACCTTCACAGTGACGATGAAACACAGGAATTGCATTTGAATTAAATATAAGAGACACAATGCCGACTTAAGTACAATAAGAATAAGTCTTCACACTGTCTATGTTTTGAGCGTTTCCTGTGTCATCAGTTTTACTTTCCGATGCACCTCTGCAGGTTTACTATATCACTTAGACCTTCCCATTCACGATGAAACACAGAAATTTCATCGGAAATAAATATAAGAGACACAATGCCGAATTAAGTACAGGAAGACTGAGTCTTCCTACTGTCTATGTTTTGAGCATTTCCTGTGTCACCAGTTTTATATTCCGATGCACCTGTGGAGGTTTACTGTATCCCTTGGACCTTCCCATTGACGATGAAACACAGAAATTACATCAGAATTATATATAAGAGACACAATGCCGGCTTAAGTACAGGAAGACTGAGTCTTCCTACTGTCTATAATTTGAGCGTTTCCTGTGTCACCAGTTTTACATTCCGAAGCACCTCTACAGGTTTACTGTATCCCTTGGACCTTCACAGTGACGATGAAACACAGGAATTGCATCGGAATTAAATATAAGAGACACAATGCCGACTTAAGTACAATAAGAATAAGTCTTCCCACTGTCTATGTTTTGAGCGTTTCCTGTGTCATCAGTTTTAATTTCCGATGCACCTCTGCAGGTTTACTATATCCCTTGGACCTTCCCATTCACGATGAAACACAGAAATGTCATCGGAAATAAATATAAGAGACACAGTGCCGACTTAAGTACAGGAAGACTGAGTCTACCTACTGTCTATGTTTTGAGCGTTTCCTGTGTCACCACTTTTACATTCCGATGCACCTCTGCAGGTTTACTGTATCCCTTGGACCATCCCATTGACGATGAAACACAGAAATTGCATCGGAATTAAATATAAGAGACACAATGCCGACTTAAGTACAGGAAGACTGAGTCTTCCTACTGTCTATGTTTTGAGCGTTTCCTGTGTCACTAGTTTTACATTCCGATGCACCTCTGCAGGTTTACTGCATCCCTTGGACCTTCCCATTGACGATGAAACACAGAAATTGCATCGGAAATAAATATAAGAGACACAATGCCGACTTAAGTACAGGAAGACTCAGTCTTCCTACTGTCTATAATTTGAGCGTTTCCTGTGTCACCAGTTTTACATTCCGATGCACCTCTACAAGTTTACTGTATCCCTTGGACCTTCACAGTGACGATGAAACACAGGAATTGCATCGGAATTAAATATAAGAAACACAATGCCGACTTAAGTACAGGAAGACTAAGTCTTCCTACTGTCTATGCTTTGAGCGTTTCCTGTGTCATCAGTTTTACTTTCCGATGCACCTCTGCAGGTTTACTATATCCCTTGGACCTTCCCATTCACGATGAAACACAGAAATGTCATCGGAAATAAATATAAGAGACAAAATGCCGACTTAAGTACAGGAAGACTGAGTCTACCTACTGTCTATGTTTTGAGCGTTTCCTGTGTCACCACTTTTACATTCCGATGCACCTCTGCAGGTTTACTGTATCCCTTGGACCATCCCATTGACGATGAAACACAGAAATTGCATCGGAATTAAATTTAAGAGACAGAATGCCGACTTAAGTACATGAAGACTGAGTCTTTCTACTCTCTATGTTTTGAGCGTTTCCTGTGTCACTAGTTTTACATTCCGATGCACGTCTGCAGGTTTACTATATCCCTTGGACCTTCCCATTGACGATGAAACACAGAAATTGCATCGGAATTAAATATAAGAGACACAATGCCGACTGAAGTACAGGAAGAATGAGTCTTCCTACTGTCTATAATTTGAGCGTTTCCTGTGTCACCAGTTTCACATTCCGATGCACCTCTATAGGTTTACTGTATCCATTGGACCTTCACAGTGACTATGAAACACAGAAATTGCATCGGAATTAAATATAAGAGACATAATGCCGACTTAAGTACAGGATGACTGAGTCTTCCTACTGTCTATAATTTGAGCGTTTCCTGTGTCACCAGTTTTACATTCCGATGCTCCTCTAGAGGTTTACTGTATCCCTTGGACCTTCTTAGTTACGATGAAACAAATAAATTTCATCGGAATTAAATATAAGAGACACAATGCCGACTTAAAAACAAGAAAACAGTCTTCTTACAGTCAATGTTTTGAGCGATTCCTGTGTCAGCAGTTTTACATTTCGATCCACCTCTGCATATTTACTGTATCCCTTGGACCTTCCCATTGGCGATGAAACACAAATTGCATCGAAATTAAATATAAGAGACACAATGCCGACTTAAGTACAGGAAGACTAAGTCTTCCTACTGTCTATGTTTTGAGCGGTTCCTGTGTCACCAGTTTTACATTCCGATGCACCTCTGCAGGTACTGTATCCCTTGGACCTTCCCACTGACGATGAAACACAGAAATTGCATCGGAATTAGATATAAGAGACACAATGCGGACATAAGTGCAGGAAGACTGATTCTTTCTAGTGTCTATGTTTTAAGCGTTTCCTGTGTCACTAGTTTTACATTCCGATGCACCTCTGCAGGTTTACTGTATCCCTTGGACCTTTCCATTGACGATGAAACACAGATATTGCATCGGAATTAAATATAAGTGACAAAATGCCGACTTAGGTACAGGAAGACTGAGTCTTCCTACTGTCTATGTTTTGAGCGTTTCCTGTGTCACCAGTTTTAAATTCTGATGCATCTCTGCAGGTTTACTGTATCCCTTGGACCTTCTCATTGACGATGAAACACAGAAATTGCATCGGAATTAAATATAAGAGACACAATACCGACTTAAGTACAGGAAGACTGAGTCTTCCTATTGTCTATAATTTGAGCGTTTCCTGTGTCACCAGTTTTACATTCCGATGCACCCCTACAGGTTGACTGTAACCCTTGGACCTTCACACTGACGATGAAACACAGAAATTGCATCGGAATTAAATATAAGAGACACAATGCCGACTTAGGTACAGGAAGACTAAGTCTTCCTACTGTCTATGTTTTGAGCGTTTCCTGTGTCATCTGTTTTACTTTCCGATGCACCTCTGCAGGTTTACTGTATCCCTTGGACCTTCCCATTGGCGATGAAACACATAAATTGCATCGAAATTAAATATAAGAGACACAATGCCTACTTAACTAGAGGAAGACTGAGTCTTCCTACAGTCTATGTTTTGAGCGTCTCCTGTGTCACCAGTTTTTCATTCCGATTGACCTCTGCAGGATTATTGTATCCATTGGACCTTCCCATTGACGATATAACACAGAACTTGCATCGGAATTAAGTATAAGAGACACAACGCCGACTTAAGTACAAGAAAACTGAGTCTTCTTACGGTCTATGTTTTGAGCGTTTCCTGTGTCACCAGTTTTACATTCCGATGCACCTCTGCAGGTTTACTATATCCCTTGGACCTTCCCATTCACGATGAAACACAGAAATTTCATCGGAAATAAATATAAGTGACACAATGCCGACATAAGTACAGGAAGACTGAGCCTTCCTACTGTCTATAATTTGAGCGTTTCCTGTGTCACCAGTTTTACATTCCGATGCACCTCTAGAGGTTTACTGTATCCCTTGGACCTTCACAGTGACAATGATACACAGGAATTGCATGGGAATTAAATATAAGAGACACAATGCCGACTTAAGTACAATAAGAATAAGCACACTGTCTATGTTTTGAGCGTTTCCTGTGTCATCAGTTTTACTTTCCGATGCACCTCTGCAGGTTTACTATATCACTTAGACCTTCCCATTCACGATGAAACACAGAAATTTCATCGGAAATAAATATAAGAGACACAATGCCGAATTAAGTACAGGAAGACTGAGTCTTCCTACTGTCTATGTTTTGAGCATTTCCTGTGTCACCAGTTTTACATTCCGATGCACCTGTGGAGGTTTACTGTATCCCTTGGACCTTCCCATTGACGATGAAACACAGAAATTGCATCAGAATTATATATAAGAGACACAATGCCGGCTTAAGTACAGGAAGACTGAGTCTTCCTACTGTCTATAATTTGAGCGTTTCCTGTGTCACCAGTTTTACATTCCGAAGCACCTCTACAGGTTTACTGTATCCCTTGGACCTTCACAGTGACGATGAAACACAGGAATTGCATCGGAATTAAATATAAGAGACACAATGCCGACTTAAGTACAATAAGAATAAGTCTTCCCACTGTCTATGTTTTGAGCGTTTCCTGTGTCATCAGTTTTAATTTCCGATGCACCTCTGCAGGTTTACCATATCCCTTGGACCTTCCCATTCACGATGAAACACAGAAATGTCATCGGAAATAAATATAAGAGACACAATGCCGACTTAAGTACAGGAAGACTGAGTCTTCCTACTGTCTATGTTTTGAGCGTTTCCTGTGTCACCACTTTTACATTCCGATGCACCTCTGCAGGTTTACTGTATCCCTTGGACCATCCCATTGACGATGAAACACAGAAATTGCATCGGAATTAAATATAAGAGACACAATGCCGACTTAAGTACAGGAAGACTGAGTCTTCCTACTGTCTATGTTTTGAGCGTTTCCTGTGTCACTAGTTTTACATTCCGATGCACCTCTGCAGGTTTACTGCATCCCTTGGACCTTCCCATTGACAATGAAACACAGAAATTGCATCGGAAATAAATATAAGAGACACAATGCCGACTTAAGTACAGGAAGACAGAGTCTTCCTACTGTCTATAATTTGAGCGTTTCCTGTGTCACCAGTTTTACATTCCGATGCACCTCTACAAGTTTACTGTATCGCTTGGACCTTCACAGTGACGATGAAACACAGGAATTGCATCGGAATTAAATATAAGAGACACAATGCCGACTTAAGTACAGGAAGACTAAGTCTTCCTACTGTCTATGCTTTGAGCGTTTCCTGTGTCATCAGTTTTACTTTCCGAATCACCTCTGCAGGTTTACTATATCCCTTGGACCTTCCCATTCACGATGAAACACAGAAATTTCATCGGAAATTAATATAAGAGACACAATGCCGACTTAAGTACAGGAAGACTGAGTTTTCCTACTGTTAATGTTTTGAGCGTTTCCTGTGTCACCAGTTTTACATTCCGATGCGCCTCTGCAGGTTTACTGTATCCCTTGGACCTTCCCATTGACGATGAGAAACAGAAATTGCATCGGAATTAAATATAAGAGACACAATGCGGACTTAAGTACAGGAAGACTGACTCTTCCTACTGTCTATGTTTTGAGCGTTTCCTGTGTCACTAGTTTTACATTCCGATGCTGGACCTTCCCATTGAAGATGAAACACAGAAATTGCATCGGAATTAAATATAAGGACACAATGTCGACTTAAGAACAGGAAGACTGAGTCTTCCTACTGTCTATAATTTGAGCGTTTCCTGTGTCACCAGTTTTACATTCCGATGCACCTCTGCAGGTTTACTGAATCCCTTGGACCTTCACAGTGACGATGAAACACAGGAATTGCATCGGAATTAAATATAAGAGACACAATGCCGACTTAAGTACAGGAAGACTGAGTCTTCCTACTGTCTATGTGTTGAGCGTTTCCTGTGTCACCAGTTTTACATTCCGATGCTCCTCTATAGGTTTACTGTATCCCTTGGACCTTCACAGTTACGATGAAACAAATAAATTTCATCGGAATTAAATATAAGAGACACAATGCCGACTTAAGAACAAGAAAACAGTCTTCTTACAGTCAATGTTTTGAGCGATTCCTGTGTCAGCAGTTTTACATTTCGATCCACCTCTGCATATTTACTGTATCCCTTGGACCTTCCCATTGGCGATGAAACACAAATTGCATCGAAATTAAATATAAGAGACACAATGCCGACTTAAGTACAGGAAGACTAAGTCTTCCTACTGTCTATGTTTTGAGCGGTTCCTGTGTCACCAGTTTTACATTCCGATGCACCTCTGCAGGTACTGTATCCCTTGGACCTTCCCACTGACGATGAAACACAGAAATTGCATCGGAATTAGATATAAGAGACACAATGCGGACATAAGTGCAGGAAGACTGAGTCTTCCTAGTGTTTATGTTTTAAGCGTTTCCTGTGTCACTAGTTTTACATTCCGATGCACCTCTGCAGGTTTACTGTATCCCTTGGACCTTTCCATTGACGATGAAACACAGATATTGCATCGGAATTAAATATAAGTGACAAAATGCCGACTTAGGTACAGGAAGACTGAGTCTTCCTACTGTCTATGTTTTGAGCGTTTCCTGTGTCACCAGTTTTAAATTCTGATGCATCTCTGCAGGTTTACTGTATCCCTTGGACCTTCTCATTGACGATGAAACACAGAAATTGCATCGGAATTAAATATAAGAGACACAATACCGACTTAAGTACAGGAAGACTGAGTCTTCCTACTGTCTATAATTTGAGCGTTTCCTGTGTCACCAGTTTTACATTCCGATGCACCCCTACAGGTTGACTGTAACCCTTGGACCTTCACACTGACGATGAAACACAGAAATTGCATCGGAATTAAATATAAGAGACACAATGCCGACTTAAGTACAGGAAGACTAAGTCTTCCTACTGTCTATGTTTTGAGCGTTTCCTGTGTCATCAGTTTTACTTTCCGATGCACCTCTGCAGGTTTACTGTATCCCTTGGACCTTCCCATTGGCGATGAAACACATAAATTGCATCGAAATTAAATATAAGAGACACAATGCCTACTTAACTAGAGGAAGACTGAGTCTTCCTACAGTCTATGTTTTGAGCGTCTCCTGTGTCACCAGTTTTTCATTCCGATTGACCTCTGCAGGATTATTGTATCCATTGGACCTTCCCATTGACGATATAACACAGAACTTGCATCGGAATTAAGTATAAGAGACACAACGCCGACTTAAGTACAAGAAAACTGAGTCTTCTTACGGTCTATGTTTGGAGCGTTTCCTGTGTCACCAGTTTTACATTCCGATGCACCTCTGCAGGTTTACTATATCCCTTGGACCTTCCCATTCACGATGAAACACAGAAATTTCATCGGAAATAAATATAAGTGACACAATGCCGACATAAGTACAGGAAGACTGAGCCTTCCTACTGTCTATAATTTGAGCGTTTCCTGTGTCACCAGTTTTACATTCCGATGCACCTCTAGAGGTTTACTGTATCCCCTGGACCTTCACAGTGACAATGAAACACAGGAATTGCATGGGAATTAAATATAAGAGACACAATGCCGACTTAAGTACAATAAGAATAAGCACACTGTCTATGTTTTGAGCGTTTCCTGTGTCATCAGTTTTACTTTCCGATGCACCTCTGCAGGTTTACTATATCACTTAGACCTTCCCATTCACGATGAAACACAGAAATTTCATCGGAAATAAATATAAGAGGCACAATGCCGAATTAAGTACAGGAAGACTGAGTCTTCCTACTGTCTATGTTTTGAGCATTTCCTGTGTCACCAGTTTTACATTCCGATGCACCTGTGGAGGTTTACTGTATCCCTTGGACCTTCCCATTGACGATGAAACACAGAAATTGCATCAGAATTATATATAAGAGACACAATGCCGGCTTAAGTACAGGAAGACTGAGTCTTCCTACTGTCTATAATTTGAGCGTTTCCTGTGTCACCAGTTTTACATTCCGAAGCACCTCTACAGGTTTACTGTATCCCTTGGACCTTCACAGTGACGATGAAACACAGGAATTGCATCGGAATTAAATATAAGAGACACAATGCCGACTTAAGTACAATAAGAATAAGTCTTCCCACTGTCTATGTTTTGAGCGTTTCCTGTGTCATCAGTTTTAATTTCCGATGCACCTCTGCAGGTTTACCATATCCCTTGGACCTTCCCATTCACGATGAAACACAGAAATGTCATCGAAAATAAATATAAGAGACACAATGCCGACTTAAGTACAGGAAGACTGAGTCTTCCTACTGTCTATGTTTTGAGCGTTTCCTGTGTCACCACTTTTACATTCCGATGCACCCTTGCAGGTTTACTGTATCCCTTGGACCATCCCATTGACGATGAAACACAGAAATTGCATCGGAATTAAATATAAGAGACACAATGCCGACTTAAGTACAGGAAGACTGAGTCTTCCTACTGTCTATGTTTTGAGCGTTTCCTGTGTCACTAGTTTTACATTCCGATGCACCTCTGCAGGTTTACTGCATCCCTTGGACCTTCCCATTGACGATGAAACACAGAAATTGCATCGGAAATTAATATAAGAGACACAATGCCGACTTAAGTACAGGAAGACTGAGTTTTCCTACTGTTAATGTTTTGAGCGGTTCCTGTGTCACCAGTTTTACATTCCGATGCGCCTCTGCAGGTTTACTGTATCCCTTGGACCTTCCCATTGACGATGAGAAACAGAAATTGCATCGGAATTAAATATAAGAGACACAATGCGGACTTAAGTACAGGAAGACTGACTCTTCCTACTGTCTATGTTTTGAGCGTTTCCTGTGTCACTAGTTTTACATTCCGATGCTGGACCTTCCCATTGATGATGAAACACAGAAATTGCATCGGAATTAAATATAAGGACACAATGTCGACTTAAGAACAGGAAGACTGAGTCTTCCTACTGTCTATAATTTGAGCGTTTCCTGTGTCACCAGTTTTACATTCCGATGCACCTCTGCAGGTTTACTGTATCCCTTGGACCTTCACAGTGACGATGAAACACAGGAATTGCATCGGAATTAAATATAAGAGACACAATGCCGACTTAAGTACAGGAAGACTGAGTCTTCCTACTGTCTATGTTTTGAGCGTTTCCTGTGTCACCAGTTTTACATTCCGATGTACCTCTGCAGGTTTACTGTATCCCTTGGATCTTCCCATTGACGATGAAACACAGAAATTGCATCGGAATTAAATTTAAGAGACAGAATGCCAACTTAAGTACAGGAAGACTGAGTCTTCCTACTCTCTATGTTTTGAGCGTTTCCTGTGTCACTAGTTTTACATTCCGATGCACGTCTGCAGGTTTACTATATCCCTTGGACCTTCCCATTGACGATGAAACACAGAAATTGCATAGGAATTAAATATAAGAGACACAATGCCGACTTAAGTACAGGAAGACTGAGTCTTCCTACTGTCTATGTTTTGAGCGTTTCCTGTGTCACCAGTTTTACATTCTGATGCACCTCTGCAATTTTTCTGTATCCCTTGGACCTTCCCATTGACGATGAAACACAGAAATTGCATAGGAATTAAATATAAGAGACACAATGCCGACTGAAGTACAGGAAGAATGAGTCTTCCTACTGTCTATAATTTGACCGTTTCCTGTGTCACCAGTTTCACATTCCGATGCACCTCTACAGGTTTACTGTATCCCTTGGACCTTTCCATTGACGATGAAACACAGAAATTGTATCGGAATTAAATATAAGAGACACAATGCCGACTTAGGTACAGGAAGACTGAGTCTTCCTAATGTCTATGTTTTGAGCGTTTCCTGTGTCACTAGTTTTACATTCCGATGCACCTCTGCAGGTTTACTGTATCCCTTAGACCTTCCCATTGACGATGAAACAAAGAAATTGCATCGGAATTAAATATAAGAGGCGCAATGCCGTCTTAAGTACAGGAAGACTGAGTCTTCCTACTGTCCATGTTTTGAGCGTTTCCTGTGTCACCAGTTTTACATTCTGAAGCACCTCTGCAGGTTTTCTGTATCCCTTGGACCTTCCCATTGACGATGAAACACAGAAATTGCATCGGAATTAAATATAAGAGACACAATACCGATCAGTACAGGAAGACTGAGTTCCTACTGTCTATGTTTTGAGCGTTTCCTGTGTCATCAGTTTTACATTCCGAGACACCTCTGCAGGTTTACTGTATCCCTTGGACCTTCCCATTGACGATGAAACACAGAAATTGCATCGGAATTAAATATAAGAGACACAATGCCGACTTAAGTACAGGAAGAATGAGTCTTCCTACTGTCTTTGTGTTGAGCGTTTCCTGTGTCACCTGTTTTCAATTCAGATGCACCTCTGCAGGTTTACTGTATCCCGTGGACCTTCCCATTGACGATGAAACACAGAAATTGCATCGGAAGTAATTATAAGTGACACAATGCCGACATAAGTACAGGAAGACTGAGTCTTCCTACTGTCTATAATTTGAGCGTTTCCTGTGTCACCAGTTTTACATTCCGATGCACCTCTAGAGGTTTACTGTATCCCTTGGACCTTCACAGTGACGATGAAACACAGGAATTGCATGGAAATTAAATATAAGAGACACAATGCCGACTTAAGTACAATAAGAATAAGTCTTCACACTGTCTATGTTTTGAGCGTTTCCTGTGTCATCAGTTTTCATTTCCGATGCACCTCTGCAGGTTTACTATATCCCTTGGACCTTCCCATTCACGATGAAACACAGAAATGTCATCGGAAATAAATATAAGAGACACAATGCCGACTTAAGTACAGGAGGACTGAGTCTTCCTACTGTCTATGTTTTGAGCGTTTCCTGTGTCACCACTTTTACATTCCGATGCACCTCTGCAAGTTTACTGTATCCCTTGGACCATCCCATTGACGATGAAACACACAAATTGCATCGGAATTAAATACAAGAGACACAATGCCGACTTAAGTACAGGAAGACTGAGTCTTCCTACTGTCTATGTTTTGAGCGTTTCCTGTGTCACCAGTTTTACATTCCGATGCACCTCTACAGGTTTACTGTATCCCTTGGACCTTCACAGTGACGATGAAACACAGAAATTTCATCGGAAATAGATATAAGAGACACAATGCCGACTTAAGTACAGGAAGACTCAGTCTTCCTACTGTCTATGTTTTGAGCGTTTCCTGTGTCACCAATTTTACATTCCGATGTACCTCTGCAGGTTTACTGTATCCCTTGGATCTTCCCATTGACGATGAAACACAGAAATTGCATCGGAATTAAAATTAAGAGACAGAATGCCGACTTAAGTACAGGAAGACTGAGTCTTCCTACTCTCTATGTTTTCAGCGTTTCCTGTGTCACTAGTTTTACATTCCGATGCACGTCTGCAGGTTTACTATATCCCTTGGACTTTCCCATTGACGATGAAACACAGAAATTGCATCGGAATTGAATATAAGAGACACATTGCGGACTTAAGTACAGGAAGACGGAGTCTTCCTACTGTCTATGATTTGAGCGTTTCCTGTGTCACCAGTTTTACATTCCGATGTACCTCTGCAGGTTTACTGTATCCCTTGGATCTTCCCATTGACGATGAATCACAGAAATTGCATCGGAATTGAATTTAAGAGACAGAATGCCGACTTAAGTACAGGAAGACTGAGTCTTCCTACTCTCTATGTTTTGAGCGTTTCCTGTGTCACTAGTTTTAGATTCCGATGCACCTCTGCAGGTTTACTATATCCCTTGGATCTTCCCATTGACGATGAAACACAGAAATTGCATCGGAATTAAATATAAGAGACACAATGCCGACTTAAGTACAGGAAGACTGAGTCTTCCTACTGTCTATGTTTTGAGCGTTTCCTGTGTCACCAGTTTTACATTCTGATGCACCTCTGCAGGTTTTCTGTATCCCTTGGACCTTCCCATTGACGATGAAACACAGAAATTGCATAGGAATTAAATATAAGAGACACAATGCCGACTGAAGTACAGGAAGAATGAGTCTTCCTACTGTCTATAATTTGACCGTTTCCTGTGTCACCAGTTTCACATTCCGATGCACCTCTACAGGTTTACTGTATCCATTGGACCTTCACAGTGACTATGAAACACAGAAATTGCATCGGAATTAAATATAAGAGACATAATGCCGACTTAAGTACAGGATGACTGAGTCTTCCTACTGTCTATAATTTGAGCGTTTCCTGTGTCACCAGTTTTACATTCCGATGCACCTCTAGAGGTTTACTGTATCCCTTGGACCTTCACAGTTACGATGAAACACATAAATTTCATCGGAATTAAATATAAGAGACACAATGCCGACTTAAGTACAAGAAAACAGTCTTCTTACAGTCAATGTTTTGAGCGATTCCTGTGTCAGCAGTTTTACATTTCGATGCACCTCTGCATATTTACTGTATCCCTTGGACCTTCCCATTGGCGATGAAACACAAATTGCATCGAAATTAAATATAAGAGACACAATGCCGACTTAAGTACAGGAAGACTAAGTCTTCCTACTGTCTATGTTTTGAGCGGTTCCTGTGTCACCAGTTTCACATTCCGATGCACCTCTGCAGGTACTGTATCCCTTGGACCTTCCCATTGACGATGAAACACAGAAATTGCATCGGAATTAAATATAAGAGACACAATGCGGACTTAAGTGCAGGAAGACTGAGTCTTCCTAGTGTCTATGTTTTGAGCGTTTCCTGTGTCACTAGTTTTACATTCCGATGCACCTCTGCAGGTTTACTGTATCCCTTGGACCTTTCCATTGACGATGAAACACAGAAATTGCATCGGAATTAAATATAAGTGACAAAATGCCGACTTAGGTACAGGAAGACTGAGTCTTCCTACTGTCTATGTTTTGAGCGTTTCCTGTGTCACCAGTTTTAAATTCTGATGCATCTCTGCAGGTTTACTGTATCCCTTGGACCTTCCCATTGACGATGAAACACAGAAATTGCATCGGAATTAAATATAAGAGACACAATTCCGACATAAGTACAGGAAGACTGAGTCTTCCTACTGTCTATAATTTGAGCGTTTCCTGTGTCACCAGTTTTATATTTCGATGCACCCCTACAGGTTGACTGTAACCCTTGGACCTTCACAGTGACGATGAAACACAGAAATTGCATCGGAATTAAATATAAGAGACACAATGCCGACTTAAGTACAGGAAGACTAAGTCTTCCTACTGTCTATGTTTTGAGCGTTTCCTGTGTCATCAGTTTTACTTTCCGATGCACCTCTGCAGGTTTACTGTATCCCTTGGACCTTCCCATTGGCGATGAAACACATAAATTGCATCGAAATTAAATATAAGAGACACAATGAATACTTAACTAGAGGAAGACTGAGTCTTCCTACAGTCTATGTTTTGAGCGTCTCCTGTGTCACCAGTTTTTCATTCCGATTGACCTCTGCAGGATTATTGTATCCATTGGACCTTCCCATTGACGATATAACACAGAACTTGCATCGGAATTAAGTATAAGAGACACAACGCCGACTTAAGTACAAGAAAACTGAGTCTTCTTACGGTCTATGTTTTGAGCGTTTCCTGTGTCACCAGTTTTACATTCCGATGCACCTCTGCAGGTTTACTATATCCCTTGGACCTTCCCATTCACGATGAAACACAGAAATTTCATCGGAAATAAATATAAGAGACACAATGCCGACTTAAGTACAGGAAGACTGAGTTTTCCTACTGTCAATGTTTTGAGCGGGTCCTGTGTCACCAGTTTTACATTCCGATGCACCTCTGCAGGTTTACTGTATCCCTTGGACCTTCCCATTGACGATGAAACACAGAAATTGCATCGGAATTAAATATAAGAGACACAATGCGGACTTAAGTACAGGAAGACTGAGTCTTCCTACTGTCTATGTTTTGAGCGTTTCCTGTGTCACTAGTTTTACATTCCGATGCACCTCTGCAGGTTTATTGTATCCCTTGGACCTTTCCATTGACGATGAAACACAGAAATTGTATCGGAATTAAATATAAGAGACACAATGCCGACTTAGGTACAGGAAGACTGAGTCTTCCTAATGTCTATGTTTAGAGCGTTTCCTGTGTCACCAGTTTTACATTCTGATGCACCTATGCAGGTTAAATGTATCCCTAGGACCTTACCATTGACGATGACACACACAAATTGCATCGAAATTAAATATAAGAGACACAATGCCTATTTAACTACAGGAAGACTGAGTCTTCCTACTGTCTATGTTTTGTGCGTCTCCTGTGTCTCCAGTTTTTCATTCCGATTGACCTCTGCAGGATTATTGTATCCATTGGACCTTCCCATTGACGATATAACACAGAATTTGCATCGGAATTAAGTATAAGAGACACAACGCCGACTTAAGTACAAGAAAACTGAGTCTTCTTACGGTCTATGTTTTGAGCGTTTCCTGTGTCACCAGTTTTACATTCCGATGCACCTCTGCAGGTATACTATATCACTTGGACCTTCCCATTCACGATGAAACACAGAAATTACATCGGAAATAAATATAAGAGACACAATGCCGACTTAAGTACAGGAAGACTGAGTTTTCCTACTGTCAATGTTTTGAGCGGTTCCTGTGTCACCAGTTTTACATTCCGAGACACCTCTGCAGGTTTACTGTATCCCTTGGACCTTCCCATTTACGATGAAACACAGAAATTGCATCGGAATTAAATATAAGAGACACAATGCGGACTTAAGTACAGGAAGACTGAGTCTTCCTACTGTCTATGTTTTGAGCGTTTCCTGTGTCACTAGTTTTACATTCCGATGCACCTCTGCAGGTTTACTGTATCCCTTGGACCTTTCCATTGACGATGAAACACAGAAATTGTATCGGAATTAAATATAAGAGACACAATGCCGACTTAGGTACAGGAAGACTGAGTCTTCCTACTGTCTATGTTTTGAGCGTTTCCTGTGTCACTAGTTTTACATTCCGATGCGCCTCTGCAGGTTTACTGTATCCCTTGGACCTTCCCATTGACGATGAAACACAGAAATTGCATCGGAATTAAATATAAGAGGCACAATGCCGTCTTAAGTACAGGAAGACTGAGTCTTCCTACTGTCTATGTTTTGAGCGTTTCCTGTGTCACCAGTTTTACATTCTGAAGCACCTCTGCAGGTTTTCTGTATCCCTTGGACCTTCCCATTGACGATGAAACACAGAAATTGCATCGGAATTAAATATAAGAGACACAATGCCGATCAGTACAGGAAGACTGAGTTCCTACTGTCTATGTTTTGAGCGTTTCCTGTGTCATCAGTTTTACATTCCGAGACACCTCTGCAGGTTTACTGTATCCCTTGGACCTTCCCATTGACGATGAAACACAGAAATTGCATCGGAAGTAATAATAAGTGACACAATGCCGACATAAGTACAGGAAGACTGAGTCTTCCTACTGTCTATAATTTGAGCGTTTCCTGTGTCACCAGTTTTACATTCCGATGCACCTCTGCAGGTTTACTGTATCCCGTGGACCTTCCCATTGACGATGAAACACAGAAATTGCATCGGAAGTAATAATAAGTGACACAATGCCGACATAAGTACAGGAAGACTGAGTCTTCCTACTGTCTATAATTTGAGCGTTTCCTGTGTCACCAGTTTTACATTCCGATGCACCTCTACAGGTTTACTGTATCCCTTGGACCTTCACAGTGACGATGAAACAGAGAAATTGCATCGGAATTAAATATAAGAGACACAATGCCGAATTAAGTACAGGAAGACTGAGTCTTCCTACTGTCTATGTTTTGAGCGTTTCCTGTGTCACCAGTTTTACATTCCGATGCACCTGTGGAGGTTTACTGTATCCCTTGGTCCTTCCCATTGACGATGAAACACAGAAATTGCATCGGAATTATATATAAGAGACACAATGCCGACTTAAGTACAGGAAGACTGAGTCTTCCTACTGTCTATAATTTGAGCGTTTCCTGTGTCACCAGTTTTACATTCCGATGCACCCCTAGAGGTTTACTGTATCCCTTGGACCTTCACAGTGACGATGAAACACAGGAATTGCATCGGAATTAAATATAAGAGACACAATGCCGACTGAAGTACAATAAGAATAAGTCTTCACACTGTCTATGTTTTGAGCGTCTCCTGTGTCATCAGTTTTAATTTCCGATGCACCTCTGCAGGTTTACTATATTCCTTGGACCTTCCCATTCACGATGAAACACAGAAATGTCATCGGAAATAAATATAAGAGACACAATGCCGACTTAAGTACAGGAAGACTGAGTCTTACTACTGTCTATGTTTTGAGCGTTTCCTGTGTCACCACTTTTACATTCCGATGCACCTCTGCAGGTTTACTGTATCCCTTGGACCATCCCATTGACGATGAAACACAGAAATTGCATCGGAATTAAATATAAGAGACACAATGCCGACTTAAGTACAGGAAGACTGAGTCTTCCTACTGTCTATGTTTTGAGCGTTTCCTGTGTCACTAGTTTTACAATCCGATGCACCTCTGCAGGTTTACTGTATCCCTTGGACCTTCCCATTGACGATGAAACACAGAAATAGCATCGGAAATAAATATAAGAGACACAATGCCGACTTAAGTACAGGAAGACTGAGTCTTCCTACTGTCTATAATTTGAGCGTTTCCTGTGTCACCAGTTTTACATTCCGATGCACCTCTACAGGTTTACTGTATCCCTTAGACCTTCACAGTGACGATGAAACACAGGAATTGCATCGGAATTAAATATAAGAAACACAATGCCAACTTAAGTACAGGAAGACTAAGTCTTCCTACTGTCTATGCTTTGAGCGTTTCCTGTGTCATCAGTTTTACTTCCGATGCACCTCTGCAGGTTTACTATATCCCTTGGACCTTCCCATTCACGATGAAACACAGAAATTTCATCGGAAATAAATATAAGAGACACAATGCCGACTTAAGTACAGGAAGACTGAGTTTTCCTACTGTTAATGCTTTGAGCGGTTCCTGTGTCACTAGTTTTACATTCCGATGCACCTCTGCAGGTTTACTGTATCCCTTGGATTTTCCCATTGACGATGAAACACAGAAATTGCATCGGAATTAAATTTAAGAGACAGAATGCCGACTTAAGTACAGGAAGACTGAGTCTTCCTACTCTCTATGTTTTGAGCGTTTCCTGTGTCACTAGTTTTTCATTCCGATGCACGTCTGCAGGTTTACTATATCCCTTGGACCTTCCCATTGACGATGAAACACAGAAATTGCATCGGAATTAAATATAAGAGACACAATGCCGACTTAAGTACAGGAAGACTGAGTCTTCCTACTGTCTATGTTTTGAGCGTTTCCTGTGTCACTAGTTTTACATTCCGATGCACGTCTGCAGGTTTACTATATCCCTTGGACCTTCCCATTGACGATGAAACACATAAATTTCATCGGAATTAAATATAAGAGACACAATGCCGACTTAAGTACAAGAAAACAGTCTTCTTACAGTCAATGTTTTGAGCGATTCCTGTGTCAGCAGTTTTACATTTCGATGCACCTCTGCATATTTACTGTATCCCTTGGACCTTCCCATTGGCGATGAAACACAAATTGCATCGAAATTAAATATAAGAGACACAATGCCGACTTAAGTACAGGAAGACTAAGTCTTCCTACTGTCTATGTTTTGAGCGGTTCCTGTGTCACCAGTTTTACATTCCGATGCACCTCTGCAGGTACTGTATCCCTTGGACCTTCACAGTGACGATGAAACACAGGAATTGCATCGGAATTAAATATAAGAAACACAATGCCGACTTAAGTACAGGAAGACTAAGTCTTATTACTGTCTATGCTTTGAGCGTTTCCTGTGTCATCAGTTTTACTTTCCGATGCACCTCTGCAGGTTTACTATATCCCTTGGACCTTCCCATTCACGATGAAACACAGAAATTTCATCGGAAATAAATATAAGAGACACAATGCCGACTTAAGTACAGGAAGACTGAGTCTTCCTACTGTTTATGTTTTGAGCGTTTCCTGTGTCACCAGTTTTACATTCCGATGTACCTCTGCAGGTTTACTGTATCCCTTGGATCTTCCCATTGACGATGAAACACAGAAATTGCATCGGAATTAAATTTAAGAGACAGAATGCCGACTTAAGTACAGGAAGACTGAGTCTTCCTACTCTCTATGTTTTCAGCGTTTCCTGTGACACTAGTTTTACATTCCGATGCACGTCTGCAGGTTTACTATATCCCTTGGACCTTCCCATTGACGATGAAACACAGAAATTGCATCGGAATTAAATATAAGAGACACAATGCGGACTTAAGTACAGGAAGACTGAGTCTTCCTACTGTCTATGTTTTGAGCGTTTCCTGTGTCACCAGTTTTACATTCCGATGTACCTCTGCAGGTTTACTGTATCCCTTGGATCTTCCCATTGACGATGAAACACAGAAATTGCATCGGAATTAAATTTAAGAGACAGAATGCCGACTTAAGTACAGGAAGACTGAGTCTTCCTACTCTCTATGTTTTGAGCGTTTCCTGTGTCACTAGTTTTACATTCCGATGCACGTCTGCAGGTTTACTATATCCTTTGGATCTTCCCATTGACGATGAAACAGAGAAATTGCATCGGAATTAAATATAAGAGACACAATGCCGACTTAAGTACAGGAAGACTGAGTCTTCCTACTGTCTATGTTTTGAGCGTTTCCTGTGTCACCAGTTTTACATTCTGATGCACCTCTGCAGGTTTTCTGTATCCCTTGGACCTTCCCATTGACGATGAAACACAGAAATCGATTAGGAATTAAATATAAGAGACACAATGCCGACTGAAGTACAGGAAGAATGAGTCTTCCTACTGTCTATAATTTGACCGTTTCCTGTGTCACCAGTTTCACATTCCGATGCACCTCTACAGGTTTACTGTATCCATTGGACCTTCACAATGACTATGAAACACAGAAATTGCATCGGAATTAAATATAAGAGACATAATGCCGACTTAAGTACAGGATGACTGAGTCTTCCTACTGTCTATAATTTGAGCGTTTCGTGTGTCACCTGTTTTACATTCCGATGCACCTCTAAAGGTTTACTGTATCCCTTGGACCTTCACAGTTACGATGAAACACATAAATTTCATCGGAATTGAATATAAGAGACACAATGCCGACTTAAGTACAAGAAAACAGTCTTCTTACAGTCAATGTTTTGAGCGATTCTTGTGTCAGCAGTTTTACATTTCGATGCACCTCTGCATATTTACTGTATCCCTTGGACCTTCCCATTGGCGATGAAACACAAATTGCATCGAAATTAAATATAAGAGACACAATGCCGTCTTAAGTACAGGAAGACTGAGTCTTCCTACTGTCTATAATTTGAGCGTTTCCTGTGTCACCAGTTTTACATTCCGATGCACCCCTACAGGTTGACTGTAACCCTTGGACCTTCACAGTGACGATGAAACACAGAAATTGCATCGGAATTTAATAGAAGAGGCACAATGCCGACTTAAGTACAGGAAGACTGAGTTTTCCTAGTGTCTATGTTTTAAGCGTTTCCTGTGTCACTAGTTTTACATTCCGATGCACCTCTGCAGGTTTACTGTATCCCTTGGACCTTTCCATTGACGATGAAACACAGAAATTGCATCGGAATTAAATATAAGTGACAAAATGCCGACTTAGGTACAGGAAGACTGAGTCTTCCTACTGTCTATGTTTTGAGCGTTTCCTGTGTCACCAGTTTTAAATTCTGATGCATCTCTGCAGGTTTACTGTATCCCTTGGACCTTCCCATTGACGATGAAACACAGAAATTGCATCGGAATTAAATATAAGAGACACAATACCGACTTAAGTACAGGAAGACTGAGTCTTCCTACTGTCTATAATTTGAGCGTTTCCTGTGTCACCAGTTTTACATTCCGATGCACCCCTACAGGTTGACTGTAACCCTTGGACCTTCACAGTGACGATGAAACACAGAAATTGCATCGGAATTTAATATAAGAGACACAATGCCGACTTAAGTACAGGAAGACTAAGTCTTCCTACTGTCTATGTTTTGAGCGTTTCCTGTGTCATCAGTTTTACTTTCCGATGCACCTCTGCAGGTTTACTGTATCCCTTGAACCTTCCCATTGCCGATGGAACACATAAATTGCATCGAAATTAAATATAAGAGACACAATGCGGACTTAAGTACAGGAAGACTGAGTCTTCCTACTGTCTATGTTTTGAGCGTTTCCTGTGTCACTAGTTTTACATTCCGATGCACCTCTGCAGGTTTACTGTATCCCTTGGACCTTTCCATTGACGATGAAACACAGAAATTGTATCGGAATTAAATATAAGAGACACAATGCCGACTTAGGTACAGGAAGACTGAGTCTTCCTAATGTCTATGTTTAGAGCGTTTCCTGTGTCACCAGTTTTACATTCTGATGCACCTCTGCAGGTTAACTGTATTCCTTGGACCTTCCCATTGACGATGAAACACACAAATTGCATCGAAATTAAATATAAGAGACACAATGCGGACTTAAGTACAGGAAGACTGAGTCTTCCTACTGTCTATGTTTTGAGCGTTTCCTGTGTCACTAGTTTTACATTCCGATGCACCTCTGCAGGTTTACTGTATCCCTTGGACCTTCCCATTGACGATGAAACACAGAAATTGCATCGGAATTAAATATAAGAGGCACAATGCCGTCTTAAGTACAGGAAGACTGAGTCTTCCTACTGTCTATGTTTTGAGCGTTTCCTGTGTCACCAGTTTTACATTCTGAAGCACCTCTGCAGGTTTTCTGTATCCCTTGGACCTTCCCATTGACGATGAAACACAGAAATTGCATCGGAATTAAATATAAGAGACACAATGCCGATCACTACAGGAAGACTGAGTTCCTACTGTCTATGTTTTGAGCGTTTCCTGTGTCATCAGTTTTACATTCCGAGACACCTCTGCAGGTTTACTGTATCCCTTGGACCTTCCCATTGACGATGAAACACAGAAATTGCATCGGAATTAAATATAAGATACACAATGCCGACTTAAGTACAGGAAGAATTAGTCTTCCTACTGTCTATGTGTTGAGCGTTTCCTGTGTCACCAGTTTTAAATTCAGATGCACCTCTGCAGGTTTACTGTATCCCGTGGACCTTCCCATTGACGATGAAACACAGAAATTGCATCGGAAGTAATTATAAGTGACACAATGCCGACATAAGTACAGGAAGACTGAGTCTTCCTACTGTCTATAATTTGAGCGTTTCCTGTGTCACCAGTTTTTCATTCCGATGCACCTCTACAGGTTTACTGTATCCCTTGGACCTTCACAGTGACGATGAAACAGAGAAATTGCATCGGAATTAAATATAAGAGACACAATGCCGAATTAAGTACAGGAAGACTGAGTCTTCCTACTGTCTAAGTTTTGAGCGTTTCCTGTGTCACCAGTTTTACATTCCGATGCACCTGTGGAGGTTTACTGTATCCCTTGGACCTTCCCATTGACGATGAAACACAGAAATTGCATCGGAATTATATATAAGAGACACAATGCCGACTTAAGTACAGGAAGACTTATTCTTCCTACTGTCTATAATTTGAGCGTTTCCTGTGTCACCAGTTTTACATTCCGATGCACCTCTAGAGGTTTACTGTATCCCTTGGACCTTCACAGTGACGATGAAACACAGGAATTGCATCGGAATTAAATATAAGAGACACAATGCCGACTTAAGTACAATAAGAATAAGTCTTCCCACTGTCTATGTTTTGAGCGTTTCCTGTGTCATCAGTTTTAATTTCCGATGCACCTCTGCAGGTTTACTATATCCCTTGGACCTTCCCATTCACGATGAAACACAGAAATGTCATCGGAAATAAATATAAGAGACACAACGCCGACTTAAGTACAGGAAGACTGAGTCTTCCTACTGTCTATGTTTTGAGCCTTTCCTGTGTCACCACTTTTACATTCCGATGCACCTCTGCAGGTTTACTGTATCCCTTGGACCATCCGATTGACGATGAAACACAGAAATTGCATCGGAATTAAATATAAGAGACACAATGCCGACTTAAGTACAGGAAGACTGACTCTTCCTCCTGTCTATGTTTTGAGCGTTTCCTGTGTCACTAGTTTTACATTCCGATGCACCTCTGCAGGTCTACTGTATCCCTTGGACCTTCCCATTGAAGATGAAACACAGAAATTGCATCGGAATTAAATATAAGACACACAATGCCGACTTAAGAACACGAAGACTGAGTCTTCCTACTGTCTATAATTTGAGCGTTTCCTGTGTCACCAGTTTTACATTCCGATGCACCTCTGCAGGTTGACTGTTTCCCTTGGACCTTCACAGTGACGATGAAACACTGGAATTGCATCGGAATTAAATATAAGAGACACAATGCCGACTTAAGTACAGGAAGACTGAATCTTCCTACTGTCTATGTTTTGAGCGTTTCCTGTGTCACCAGTTTTACATTCCGATGTACCTCTGCAGGTTTACTGTATCCCTTGGATCTTCCCATTGACGATGAAACACAGAAATTGCATCGGAATTAAATTTAAGAGGCAGAATGCCGACTTAAGTACAGGAAGGCTGAGTCTTCCTACTCTCTATGTTTTGAGCGTTTCCTGTGTCACTAGTTTTACATTCCGATGCATGTCTGCAGGTTTACTATATCCCTTGGACCTTCCCATTGACGATGAAACACAGAAATTGCATCGGAATTAAATATAAGAGACACAATGCCGACTTAAGTACAGGAAGACTGAGTCTTCCTACTGTCTATGTTTTGAGCGTTTCCTGTGTCACCAGTTTTACATTCTGATGCACCTCTACAGGTTTACTATATCCATTGGACCTTCACAGTGACTATGAAACACAGAAATTGCATCGGAATTAAATATAAGAGACAAAATGCCGACTTAAGTACAGGATGACTGAGTCTTCCTACTGTCTATATTTTGAGCGTTTCCTGTGTCACCAGTTTTACATTCCGATGCACATCTAGAGGTTTACTGTATCCCTTGGACCTTCACAGTTACGATGAAACACATAAATTTCGTCGGAATTAAATATAAGAGACACAATGCCGACTTAAGTACAAGAAAACAGTCTTCTTACAGTCAATGTTTTGAGCGATTCCTGTGTCAGCAGTTTTACATTTCGATGCACCTCTGCATATTTACTGTATCCCTTGGACCTTCCCATTGGCGATGAAACACAAATTGCATCGAAATTATATATAAGAGACACAATGCCGACGTAAGTACAGGAAGACTAAGTCTTCCTACTGTCTAAGTTTTGAGCGGTTCCTGTGTCACCAGTTTTACATTCCGATGCACCTCTGCAGGTACTGTATCCCTTGGACCTTCCCATTGACGATGAAACACAGAAATTGCATCGGAATTAAATATAAGAGACACAATGCGGACTTAAGTGCAGGAAGACTGAGTCTTCCTAGTGTCTATGTTTTGAGCGTTTCCTGTGTCACTAGTTTTACATTCCGATGCACCTCTGCAGGTTTACTCTATCCCTTGGACCTTTCCATTGATGATGAAACACAGAAATTGCATCGGAATTAAATGTAAGTGACAAAATGCCGACTTAGATACAGGAAGACTGAGTCTTCCTACTGTCTATGTTTTGAGCGTTTCCTGTGTCACCAGTTTTAAATTCTGATGCATCTCTGCAGGTTTACTGTATCCCTTGGACCTTCCCATTGACGATGAAACACAGAAATTGCATCGGAATTAAATATAAGAGACACAATACCGACTTAAGTACAGGAAGACTGAGTCTTCCTAGTGTCTATAATTTGAGCGTTTCCTGTGTCAACAGTTTTACATTCCGGTGCACCCCTACAGGTTGACTGTATCCCTTGGACCTTCACACTGACGATGAAACACGGAAATTGCATCGGAATTAAGTATAAGAGACACAACGCCGACTTAAGTACAATAAAACTGAGTCTTCTTACGGTATATGTTTTGAGCGTTTCCTGTGTCACCAGTTTTACATTCCGATGCACCTCTGCAGGTTTACTATATCCCTTGGACCTTCCCATTCACGATGAAACACAGAAATTTCATCGGAAATAAATATAAGAGACACAATGCCGACTTAAGTACAGGAAGACTGAGTTTTCCTACTGTCAATGTTTTGAGCGGTTCCTGTGTCACCAGTTTTACATTCCGATGCACCTCTGCAGGTTTTCTGTATCCCTTGGACCTTCACAGTGACGATGAAACACAGGAATTGCATCGGAATTAAATATAAGAGACACAATGCCGACTTAAGTACAGGAAGACTGAGTCTTCCTACTGTCTATAATTTGAGCGTTTCCTGTGTCACCAGTTTTACATTCCGATGCACCCCTAGAGGTTTACTGTATCCCTTGGACCTTCACAGTGACGATGAAAAACAGGAATTGCATCGGAATTAAATATAAGAGACACAATGCCGACTGAAGTACAATAAGAATAAGTCTTCACACTGTCTATGTTTTGAGCGTCTCCTGTGTCATCAGTTTTAATTTCCGATGCACCTCTGCAGGTTTACTATATCCCTTGGACCTTCCCATTCACGATGAAACACAGAAATGTCATCGGAAATAAATATAAGAGACACAATGCCGACTTAAGTACAGGAAGACTGAGTCTTACTACTGTCTATGTTTTGAGCGTTTCCTGTGTCACTACTTTTACATTCCGATGCACCTCTGCAGGTTTACTGTATCCCTTGGACCATCCCATTGACGATGAAACACAGAAATTGCATCGGAATTAAATATAAGAGACACAATGCCGACTTAAGTACAGGAAGACTGAGTCTTCCTACTGTCTATGTTTTGAGCGTTTCCTGTGTCACTAGTTTTACAATCCGATGCACCTCTGCAGGTTTACTGTATCCCTTGGACCTTCCCATTGACGATGAAACACAGAAATAGCATCGGAAATAAATATAAGAGACACAATGCCGACTTACGTACAGGAAGACTGAGTCTTCCTACTGTCTATAATTTGAGCGTTTCCTGTGTCACCAGTTTTACATTCCGATGCACCTCTACAGGTTTACTGTATCCCTTAGACCTTCACAGTGACGATGAAACACAGGAATTGCATCGGAATTAAATATAAGAAACACAATGCCAACTTAAGTACAGGAAGACTAAGTCTTCCTACTGTCTATGCTTTGAGCGTTTCCTGTGTCATCAGTTTTACTTCCGATGCACCTCTGCAGGTTTACTATATCCCTTGGACCTTCCCATTCACGATGAAACACAGAAATTTCATCGGAAATAAATATAAGAGACACAATGCCGACTTAAGTACAGGAAGACTGAGTTTTCCTACTGTTAATGCTTTGAGCGGTTCCTGTGTCACTAGTTTTACATTCCGATGCACCTCTGCAGGTTTACTGTATCCCTTGGATTTTCCCATTGACGATGAAACACAGAAATTGCATCGGAATTAAATTTAAGAGACAGAATGCCGACTTAAGTACAGGAAGACTGAGTCTTCCTACTCTCTATGTTTTGAGCGTTTCCTGTGTCACTAGTTTTTCATTCCGATGCACGTCTGCAGGTTTACTATATCCCTTGGACCTTCCCATTGACGATGAAACACAGAAATTGCATCGGAATTAAATATAAGAGACACAATGCCGACTTAAGTACAGGAAGACTGAGTCTTCCTACTGTCTATGTTTTGAGCGTTTCCTGTGTCACTAGTTTTACATTCCGATGCACGTCTGCAGGTTTACTATATCCCTTGGACCTTCCCATTGACGATGAAACACATAAATTTCATCGGAATTAAATATAAGAGACACAATGCCGACTTAAGTACAAGAAAACAGTCTTCTTACAGTCAATGTTTTGAGCGATTCCTGTGTCAGCAGTTTTACATTTCGATGCACCTCTGCATATTTACTGTATCCCTTGGACCTTCCCATTGGCGATGAAACACAAATTGCATCGAAATTAAATATAAGAGACATAATGCCGACTTAAGTACAGGAAGACTAAGTCTTCCTACTGTCTATGTTTTGAGCGGTTCCTGTGTCACCAGTTTTACATTCCGATGCACCTCTGCAGGTACTGTATCCCTTGGACCTTCACAGTGACGATGAAACACAGGAATTGCATCGGAATTAAATATAAGAAACACAATGCCGACTTAAGTACAGGAAGACTAAGTCTTATTACTGTCTATGCTTTGAGCGTTTCCTGTGTCATCAGTTTTACTTTACGATGCACCTCTGCAGGTTTACTATATCCCTTGGACCTTCCCATTCACGATGAAACACAGAAATTTCATCGGAAATAAATATAAGAGACACAATGCCGACTTAAGTACAGGAAGACTGAGTCTTCCTACTGTTTATGTTTTGAGCGTTTCCTGTGTCACCAGTTTTACATTCCGATGTACCTCTGCAGGTTTACTGTATCCCTTGGATCTTCCCATTGACGATGAAACACAGAAATTGCATCGGAATTAAATTTAAGAGACAGAATGCCGACTTAAGTACAGGAAGACTGAGTCTTCCTACTCTCTATGTTTTGAGCGTTTCCTGTGTCACTAGTTTTACATTCCGATGCACGTCTGCAGGTTTACTATATCCTTTGGATCTTCCCATTGACGATGAAACAGAGAAATTGCATCGGAATTAAATATAAGAGACACAATGCCGACTTAAGTACAGGAAGACTGAGTCTTCCTACTGTCTATGTTTTGAGCGTTTCCTGTGTCACCAGTTTTACATTCTGATGCACCTCTGCAGGTTTTCTGTATCCCTTGGACCTTCCCATTGACGATGAAACACAGAAATCGATTAGGAATTAAATATAAGAGACACAATGCCGACTGAAGTACAGGAAGAATGAGTCTTCCTACTGTCTATAATTTGACCGTTTCCTGTGTCACCAGTTTCACATTCCGATGCACCTCTACAGGTTTACTGTATCCATTGGACCTTCACAATGACTATGAAACACAGAAATTGCATCGGAATTAAATATAAGAGACATAATGCCGACTTAAGTACAGGATGACTGAGTCTTCCTACTGTCTATAATTTGAGCGTTTCGTGTGTCACCTGTTTTACATTCCGATGCACCTCTAAAGGTTTACTGTATCCCTTGGACCTTCACAGTTACGATGAAACACATAAATTTCATCGGAATTGAATATAAGAGACACAATGCCGACTTAAGTACAAGAAAACAGTCTTCTTACAGTCAATGTTTTGAGCGATTCTTGTGTCAGCAGTTTTACATTTCGATGCACCTCTGCATATTTACTGTATCCCTTGGACCTTCCCATTGGCGATGAAACACAAATTGCATCGAAATTAAATATAAGAGACACAATGCCGTCTTAAGTACAGGAAGACTGAGTCTTCCTACTGTCTACAATTTGAGCGTTTCCTGTGTCACCAGTTTTACATTCCGATGCACCCCTACAGGTTGACTGTAACCCTTGGACCTTCACAGTGACGATGAAACACAGAAATTGCATCGGAATTTAATAGAAGAGGCACAATGCCGACTTAAGTACAGGAAGACTGAGTTTTCCTAGTGTCTATGTTTTAAGCGTTTCCTGTGTCACTAGTTTTACATTCCGATGCACCTCTGCAGGTTTACTGTATCCCTTGGACCTTTCCATTGACGATGAAACACAGAAATTGCATCGGAATTAAATATAAGTGACAAAATGCCGACTTAGGTACAGGAAGACTGAGTCTTCCTACTGTCTATGTTTTGAGCGTTTCCTGTGTCACCAGTTTTAAATTCTGATGCATCTCTGCAGGTTTACTGTATCCCTTGGACCTTCCCATTGACGATGAAACACAGAAATTGCATCGGAATTAAATATAAGAGACACAATGCCGACTTAAGTACAGGAAGACTGAGTCTTCCTACTGTCTATAATTTGAGCGTTTCCTGTGTCACCAGTTTTACATTCCGATGCACCCCTACAGGTTGACTGTAACCCTTGGACCTTCACAGTGACGATGAAACACAGAAATTGCATCGGAATTTAATATAAGAGACACAATGCCGACTTATGTACAGGAAGACTAAGTCTTCCTACTGTCTATGTTTTGAGCGTTTCCTGTGTCATCAGTTTTACTTTCCGATGCACCTCTGCAGGTTTACTGTATCCCTTGAACCTTCCCATTGCCGATGGAACACATAAATTGCATCGAAATTAAATATAAGAGACACAATGCGGACTTAAGTACAGGAAGACTGAGTCTTCCTACTGTCTATATTTTGAGCGTTTCCTGTGTCACTAGTTTTACATTCCGATGCACCTCTGCAGGTTTACTGTATCCCTTGGACCTTTCCATTGACGATGAAACACAGAAATTGTATCGGAATTAAATATAAGAGACACAATGCCGACTTAGGTACAGGAAGACTGAGTCTTCCTAATGTCTATGTTTAGAGCGTTTCCTGTGTCACCAGTTTTACATTCTGATGCACCTCTGCAGGTTAACTGTATTCCTTGGACCTTCCCATTGACGATGAAACACACAAATTGCATCGAAATTAAATATAAGAGACACAATGCGGACTTAAGTACAGGAAGACTGAGTCTTCCTACTGTCTATGTTTTGAGCGTTTCCTGTGTCACTAGTTTTACATTCCGATGCACCTCTGCAGGTTTACTGTATCCCTTGGACCTTCCCATTGACGATGAAACACAGAAATTGCATCGGAATTAAATATAAGAGGCACAATGCCGTCTTAAGTACAGGAAGACTGAGTCTTCCTACTGTCTATGTTTTGAGCGTTTCCTGTGTCACCAGTTTTACATTCTGAAGCACCTCTGCAGGTTTTCTGTATCCCTTGGACCTTCCCATTGACGATGAAACACAGAAATTGCATCGGAATTAAATATAAGAGACACAATGCCGATCACTACAGGAAGACTGAGTTCCTACTGTCTATGTTTTGAGCGTTTCCTGTGTCATCAGTTTTACATTCCGAGACACCTCTGCAGGTTTACTGTATCCCTTGGACCTTCCCATTGACGATGAAACACAGAAATTGCATCGGAATTAAATATAAGATACACAATGCCGACTTAAGTACAGGAAGAATTAGTCTTCCTACTGTCTATGTGTTGAGCGTTTCCTGTGTCACCAGTTTTAAATTCAGATGCACCTCTGCAGGTTTACTGTATCCCGTGGACCTTCCCATTGACGATGAAACACAGAAATTGCATCGGAAGTAATTATAAGTGACACAATGCCGACATAAGTACAGGAAGACTGAGTCTTCCTACTGTCTATAATTTGAGCGTTTCCTGTGTCACCAGTTTTTCATTCCGATGCACCTCTACAGGTTTACTGTATCCCTTGGACCTTCACAGTGACGATGAAACAGAGAAATTGCATCGGAATTAAATATAAGAGACACAATGCCGAATTAAGTACAGGAAGACTGAGTCTTCCTACTGTCTAAGTTTTGAGCGTTTCCTGTGTCACCAGTTTTACATTCCGATGCACCTGTGGAGGTTTACTGTATCCCTTGGACCTTCCCATTGACGATGAAACACAGAAATTGCATCGGAATTATATATAAGAGAGACAATGCCGACTTAAGTACAGGAAGACTTATTCTTCCTACTGTCTATAATTTGAGCGTTTCCTGTGTCACCAGTTTTACATTCCGATGCACCTCTAGAGGTTTACTGTATCCCTTGGACCTTCACAGTGACGATGAAACACAGGAATTGCATCGGAATTAAATATAAGAGACACAATGCCGACTTAAGTACAATAAGAATAAGTCTTCCCACTGTCTATGTTTTGAGCGTTTCCTGTGTCATCAGTTTTAATTTCCGATGCACCTCTGCAGGTTTACTATATCCCTTGGACCTTCCCATTCACGATGAAACACAGAAATGTCATCGGAAATAAATATAAGAGACACAACGCCGACTTAAGTACAGGAAGACTGAGTCTTCCTACTGTCTATGTTTTGAGCCTTTCCTGTGTCACCACTTTTACATTCCGATGCACCTCTGCAGGTTTACTGTTTCCCTTGGACCATCCGATTGACGATGAAACACAGAAATTGCATCGGAATTAAATATAAGAGACACAATGCCGACTTAAGTACAGGAAGACTGACTCTTCCTCCTGTCTATGTTTTGAGCGTTTCCTGTGTCACTAGTTTTACATTCCGATGCACCTCTGCAGGTCTACTGTATCCCTTGGACCTTCCCATTGAAGATGAAACACAGAAATTGCATCGGAATTAAATATAAGACACACAATGCCGACTTAAGAACACGAAGACTGAGTCTTCCTACTGTCTATAATTTGAGCGTTTCCTGTGTCACCAGTTTTACATTCCGATGCACCTCTGCAGGTTGACTGTTTCCCTTGGACCTTCACAGTGACGATGAAACACTGGAATTGCATCGGAATTAAATATAAGAGACACAATGCCGACTTAAGTACAGGAAGACTGAATCTTCCTACTGTCTATGTTTTGAGCGTTTCCTGTGTCACCAGTTTTACATTCCGATGTACCTCTGCAGGTTTACTGTATCCCTTGGATCTTCCCATTGACGATGAAACACAGAAATTGCATCGGAATTAAATTTAAGAGGCAGAATGCCGACTTAAGTACAGGAAGGCTGAGTCTTCCTACTCTCTATGTTTTGAGCGTTTCCTGTGTCACTAGTTTTACATTCCGATGCATGTCTGCAGGTTTACTATATCCCTTGGACCTTCCCATTGACGATGAAACACAGAAATTGCATCGGAATTAAATATAAGAGACACAATGCCGACTTAAGTACAGGAAGACTGAGTCTTCCTACTGTCTATGTTTTGAGCGTTTCCTGTGTCACCAGTTTTACATTCTGATGCACCTCTACAGGTTTACTATATCCATTGGACCTTCACAGTGACTATGAAACACAGAAATTGCATCGGAATTAAATATAAGAGACAAAATGCCGACTTAAGTACAGGATGACTGAGTCTTCCTACTGTCTATATTTTGAGCGTTTCCTGTGTCACCAGTTTTACATTCCGATGCACATCTAGAGGTTTACTGTATCCCTTGGACCTTCACAGTTACGATGAAACACATAAATTTCGTCGGAATTAAATATAAGAGACACAATGCCGACTTAAGTACAAGAAAACAGTCTTCTTACAGTCAATGTTTTGAGCGATTCCTGTGTCAGCAGTTTTACATTTCGATGCACCTCTGCATATTTACTGTATCCCTTGGACCTTCCCATTGGCGATGAAACACAAATTGCATCGAAATTAAATATAAGAGACACAATGCCGACGTAAGTACAGGAAGACTAAGTCTTCCTACTGTCTAAGTTTTGAGCGGTTCCTGTGTCACCAGTTTTACATTCCGATGCACCTCTGCAGGTACTGTATCCCTTGGACCTTCCCATTGACGATGAAACACAGAAATTGCATCGGAATTAAATATAAGAGACACAATGCGGACTTAAGTGCAGGAAGACTGAGTCTTCCTAGTGTCTATGTTTTGAGCGTTTCCTGTGTCACTAGTTTTACATTCCGATGCACCTCTGCAGGTTTACTCTATCCCTTGGACCTTTCCATTGATGATGAAACACAGAAATTGCATCGGAATTAAATGTAAGTGACAAAATGCCGACTTAGATACAGGAAGACTGAGTCTTCCTACTGTCTATGTTTTGAGCGTTTCCTGTGTCACCAGTTTCAAATTCTGATGCATCTCTGCAGGTTTACTGTATCCCTTGGACCTTCCCATTGACGATGAAACACAGAAATTGCATCGGAATTAAATATAAGAGACACAATACCGACTTAAGTACAGGAAGACTGAGTCTTCCTAGTGTCTATAATTTGAGCGTTTCCTGTGTCAACAGTTTTACATTCCGGTGCACCCCTACAGGTTGACTGTATCCCTTGGACCTTCACACTGACGATGAAACACGGAAATTGCATCGGAATTAAATATAAGAGACACAATGCCGACTTAAGTACATGAAGACTAAGTCTTCCTACTGTCTATGTTTTGAGCGTTTCCTGTGTCATCAGTTTTACTTTCCGATGCACCTCTCCAGGTTTACTGTATCCCTTGGACCTTCCCATTGGCGATGAAACACATAAATTGCATCGAAATTAAATATAAGAGACACAATGCCTACTTAACTAGACTGAGTCTTCCTACAGTCTATGTTTTGAGCGTCTCCTGTGTCACCAGTTTTTCATTCCGATTGACCTCTGCAGGATTATTGTATCCATTGGACCTTCCCATTGACGATATAACACAGAAATTGCATCGGAATTAAGTATAAGAGACACAACGCCGACTTAAGTACAATAAAACTGAGTCTTCTTACGGTATATGTTTTGAGCGTTTCCTGTGTCACCAGTTTTACATTCCGATGCACCTCTGCAGGTTTACTATATCCCTTGGACCTTCCCATTCACGATGAAACACAGAAATTTCATCGGAAATAAATATAAGAGACACAATGCGGACTTAAGTACAGGAAGACTGAGTCTTCCTACTGTCTATGTTTTGAGCGTTTCCTGTGTCACTAGTTTTACATTCCGATGCACCTCAGCAGGTTTACTGTATCCATTGGACCTTTCCATTGACGATGAAACACAGAAATTGTATCGGAAATAAATATAAGAGACACAATGCCGACTTAGGTACAGGAAGACTGAGTCTTCCTAATGTCTATGTTTAGAGCGTTTCCTGTGTCACCAGTTTTACATTCTGATGCACCTCTGCAGGTTAACTGTATCCCTTGGACCTTCCCATTGACGATGAAACACAGAAATTGCATCGGAATTAAATATAAGAGACACAATGCCGACTTAAGTACAGGAAGACTGAGTCTTCCTACTGTCTATGTTTTGAGCGTTTCCTGTGTCACCAGTTTTACATTCTGATGCACCTCTACAGGTTTACTATATCCATTGGACCTTCACAGTGACTATGAAACACAGAAATTGCATCGGAATTAAATATAAGAGACAAAATGCCGACTTAAGTACAGGATGACTGAGTCTTCCTACTGTCTATATTTTGAGCGTTTCCTGTGTCACCAGTTTTACATTCCGATGCACATCTAGAGGTTTACTGTATCCCTTGGACCTTCACAGTTACGATGAAACACATAAATTTCGTCGGAATTAAATATAAGAGACACAATGCCGACTTAAGTACAAGAAAACAGTCTTCTTACAGTCAATGTTTTGAGCGATTCCTGTGTCAGCAGTTTTACATTTCGATGCACCTCTGCATATTTACTGTATCCCTTGGACCTTCCCATTGGCGATGAAACACAAATTGCATCGAAATTAAATATAAGAGACACAATGCCGATGTAAGTACAGGAAGACTAAGTCTTCCTACTGTCTAAGTTTTGAGCGGTTCCTGTGTCACCAGTTTTACATTCCGATGCACCTCTGCAGGTACTGTATCCCTTGGACCTTCCCATTGACGATGAAACACAGAAATTGCATCGGAATTAAATATAAGAGACACAATGCGGACTTAAGTGCAGGAAGACTGAGTCTTCCTAGTGTCTATGTTTTGAGCGTTTCCTGTGTCACTAGTTTTACATTCCGATGCACCTCTGCAGGTTTACTCTATCCCTTGGACCTTTCCATTGATGATGAAACACAGAAATTGCATCGGAATTAAATGTAAGTGACAAACTGCCGACTTAGATACAGGAAGACTGAGTCTTCCTACTGTCTATGTTTTGAGCGTTTCCTGTGTCACCAGTTTTAAATTCTGATGCACCTCTACAGGTTTACTATATCCATTGGACCTTCACAGTGACTATGAAACACAGAAATTGCATCGGAATTAAATATAAGAGACAAAATGCCGACTTAAGTACAGGATGACTGAGTCTTCCTACTGTCTATATTTTGAGCGTTTCCTGTGTCACCAGTTTTACATTCCGATGCACATCTAGAGGTTTACTGTATCCCTTGGACCTTCACAGTTACGATGAAACACATAAATTTCGTCGGAATTAAATATAAGAGACACAATGCCGACTTAAGTACAAGAAAACAGTCTTCTTACAGTCAATGTTTTGAGCGATTCCTGTGTCAGCAGTTTTACATTTCGATGCACCTCTGCATATTTACTGTATCCCTTGGACCTTCCCATTGGCGATGAAACACAAATTGCATCGAAATTAAATATAAGAGACACAATGCCGACGTAAGTACAGGAAGACTAAGTCTTCCTACTGTCTAAGTTTTGAGCGGTTCCTGTGTCACCAGTTTTACATTCCGATGCACCTCTGCAGGTACTGTATCCCTTGGACCTTCCCATTGACGATGAAACACAGAAATTGCATCGGAATTAAATATAAGAGACACAATGCGGACTTAAGTGCAGGAAGACTGAGTCTTCCTAGTGTCTATGTTTTGAGCGTTTCCTGTGTCACTAGTTTTACATTCCGATGCACCTCTGCAGGTTTACTCTATCCCTTGGACCTTTCCATTGATGATGAAACACAGAAATTGCATCGGAATTAAATGTAAGTGACAAAATGCCGACTTAGATACAGGAAGACTGAGTCTTCCTACTGTCTATGTTTTGAGCGTTTCCTGTGTCACCAGTTTCAAATTCTGATGCATCTCTGCAGGTTTACTGTATCCCTTGGACCTTCCCATTGACGATGAAACACAGAAATTGCATCGGAATTAAATATAAGAGACACAATACCGACTTAAGTACAGGAAGACTGAGTCTTCCTAGTGTCTATAATTTGAGCGTTTCCTGTGTCAACAGTTTTACATTCCGGTGCACCCCTACAGGTTGACTGTATCCCTTGGACCTTCACACTGACGATGAAACACGGAAATTGCATCGGAATTAAATATAAGAGACACAATGCCGACTTAAGTACATGAAGACTAAGTCTTCCTACTGTCTATGTTTTGAGCGTTTCCTGTGTCATCAGTTTTACTTTCCGATGCACCTCTCCAGGTTTACTGTATCCCTTGGACCTTCCCATTGGCGATGAAACACATAAATTGCATCGAAATTAAATATAAGAGACACAATGCCTACTTAACTAGACTGAGTCTTCCTACAGTCTATGTTTTGAGCGTCTCCTGTGTCACCAGTTTTTCATTCCGATTGACCTCTGCAGGATTATTGTATCCATTGGACCTTCCCATTGACGATATAACACAGAAATTGCATCGGAATTAAGTATAAGAGACACAACGCCGACTTAAGTACAATAAAACTGAGTCTTCTTACGGTATATGTTTTGAGCGTTTCCTGTGTCACCAGTTTTACATTCCGATGCACCTCTGCAGGTTTACTATATCCCTTGGACCTTCCCATTCACGATGAAACACAGAAATTTCATCGGAAATAAATATAAGAGACACAATGCGGACTTAAGTACAGGAAGACTGAGTCTTCCTACTGTCTATGTTTTGAGCGTTTCCTGTGTCACTAGTTTTACATTCCGATGCACCTCAGCAGGTTTACTGTATCCATTGGACCTTTCCATTGACGATGAAACACAGAAATTGTATCGGAAATAAATATAAGAGACACAATGCCGACTTAGGTACAGGAAGACTGAGTCTTCCTAATGTCTATGTTTAGAGCGTTTCCTGTGTCACCAGTTTTACATTCTGATGCACCTCTGCAGGTTAACTGTATCCCTTGGACCTTCCCATTGACGATGAAACACAGAAATTGCATCGGAATTAAATATAAGAGACACAATGCCGACTTAAGTACAGGAAGACTGAGTCTTCCTACTGTCTATGTTTTGAGCGTTTCCTGTGTCACCAGTTTTACATTCTGATGCACCTCTACAGGTTTACTATATCCATTGGACCTTCACAGTGACTATGAAACACAGAAATTGCATCGGAATTAAATATAAGAGACAAAATGCCGACTTAAGTACAGGATGACTGAGTCTTCCTACTGTCTATATTTTGAGCGTTTCCTGTGTCACCAGTTTTACATTCCGATGCACATCTAGAGGTTTACTGTATCCCTTGGACCTTCACAGTTACGATGAAACACATAAATTTCGTCGGAATTAAATATAAGAGACACAATGCCGACTTAAGTACAAGAAAACAGTCTTCTTACAGTCAATGTTTTGAGCGATTCCTGTGTCAGCAGTTTTACATTTCGATGCACCTCTGCATATTTACTGTATCCCTTGGACCTTCCCATTGGCGATGAAACACAAATTGCATCGAAATTAAATATAAGAGACACAATGCCGATGTAAGTACAGGAAGACTAAGTCTTCCTACTGTCTAAGTTTTGAGCGGTTCCTGTGTCACCAGTTTTACATTCCGATGCACCTCTGCAGGTACTGTATCCCTTGGACCTTCCCATTGACGATGAAACACAGAAATTGCATCGGAATTAAATATAAGAGACACAATGCGGACTTAAGTGCAGGAAGACTGAGTCTTCCTAGTGTCTATGTTTTGAGCGTTTCCTGTGTCACTAGTTTTACATTCCGATGCACCTCTGCAGGTTTACTCTATCCCTTGGACCTTTCCATTGATGATGAAACACAGAAATTGCATCGGAATTAAATGTAAGTGACAAACTGCCGACTTAGATACAGGAAGACTGAGTCTTCCTACTGTCTATGTTTTGAGCGTTTCCTGTGTCACCAGTTTTAAATTCTGATGCATCTCTGCAGGTTTACTGTATCCCTTGGACCTTCCCATTGACGATGAAACACAGAAATTGCATCGGAATTAAATATAAGAGACACAATACCGACTTAAGTACAGGAAGACTGAGTCTTCCTAGTGTCTATAATTTGAGCGTTTCCTGTGTCAACAGTTTTACATTCCGGTGCACCCCTACAGGTTGACTGTATCCCTTGGACCTTCACACTGACGATGAAACACGGAAATTGCATCGGAATTAAATATAAGAGACACAATGCCGACTTAAGTACATGAAGACTAAGTCTTCCTACTGTCTATGTTTTGAGCGTTTCCTGTGTCATCAGTTTTACTTTCCGATGCACCTCTCCAGGTTTACTGTATCCCTTGGACCTTCCCATTGGCGATGAAACACATAAATTGCATCGAAATTAAATATAAGAGACACAATGCCTACTTAACTAGACTGAGTCTTCCTACAGTCTATGTTTTGAGCGTCTCCTGTGTCACCAGTTTTTCATTCCGATTGACCTCTGCAGGATTATTGTATCCATTGGACCTTCCCATTGACGATATAACACAGAAATTGCATCGGAATTAAGTATAAGAGACACAACACCAACTTAAGTACAAGAAAACTGAGTCTTCTTACGGTATATGTTTTGAGCGTTTCCTGTGTCACCAGTTTTACATTCCGATGCACCTCTGCAGGTTTACTATATCCCTTGGACCTTCCCATTCACGATGAAACACAGAAATTTCATCGGAAATAAATATAAGAGACACAATGCCGACTTAAGTACAGGAAGACTGAGTTTTCCTACTGTCAATGTTTTGAGCGGTTCCTGTGTCACCAGTTTTACATTCCGATGCACCTCTGCAGGTTTTCTGTATCCCTTGGACCTTCACAGTGACGATGAAACACAGGAATTGCATCGGAATTAAATATAAGAGACACAATGCCGACTTAAGTACAGGAAGACTAAGTCTTCCTACTGTCTATGTTTTGAGCGTTTCCTGTGTCGTCAGTTTTACTTTCCGATGCACGTCTGCAGGTTTGCTGTATCCCTTGGACCTTCCCATTGGCGATGAAACACATAAATTGCATCGAAATTAAATATAAGAGACACAATTCTTACTTAACTAGAGGAAGACTGAGTCTTCCTACAGTCTATGTTTTGAGCGTCTCCTGTGTCACCAGTTTTTCATTCCGATTGACCTCTGCAGGATTATTGTATCCATTGGACCTTCCCATTGACGATATAACACAGAAATTGCATCGGAATTAAGTATAAGAGACACAACGCCGACTTAAGTACAATAAAACTGAGTCTTCTTACGGTCTATGTTTTGAGCGTTTCCTGTGTCACCAGTTTTACATTCCGATGCACCTCTGCAGGTTTACTATATCCCTTGGACCTTCCCATTCACGATGAAACACAGAAATTTCATCGGAAATAAATATAAGAGACACAATGCGGACTTAAGTACAGGAAGACTGAGTCTTCCTACTGTCTATGTTTTGAGCGTTTCCTGTGTCACTAGTTTTACATTCCGATGCACCTCAGCAGGTTTACTGTATCCATTGGACCTTTCCATTGACGATGAAACACAGAAATTGTATCGGAAATAAATATAAGAGACACAATGCCGACTTAGGTACAGGAAGACTGAGTCTTCCTACTGTCTATGTTTTGAGCGTTTCCTGTGTCACCAGTTTTACATTCTGATGCACCTCTACAGGTTTACTATATCCATTGGACCTTCACAGTGACTATGAAACACAGAAATTGCATCGGAATTAAATATAAGAGACAAAATGCCGACTTAAGTACAGGATGACTGAGTCTTCCTACTGTCTATATTTTGAGCGTTTCCTGTGTCACCAGTTTTACATTCCGATGCACATCTAGAGGTTTACTGTATCCCTTGGACCTTCACAGTTACGATGAAACACATAAATTTCGTCGGAATTAAATATAAGAGACACAATGCCGACTTAAGTACAAGAAAACAGTCTTCTTACAGTCAATGTTTTGAGCGATTCCTGTGTCAGCAGTTTTACATTTCGATGCACCTCTGCATATTTACTGTATGCCTTGGACCTTCCCATTGGCGATGAAACACAAATTGCATCGAAATTAAATATAAGAGACACAATGCCGACGTAAGTACAGGAAGACTAAGTCTTCCTACTGTCTAAGTTTTGAGCGGTTCCTGTGTCACCAGTTTTACATTCCGATGCACCTCTGCAGGTACTGTATCCCTTGGACCTTCCCATTGACGATGAAACACAGAAATTGCATCGGAATTAAATATAAGAGACACAATGCGGACTTAAGTGCAGGAAGACTGAGTCTTCCTAGTGTCTATGTTTTGAGCGTTTCCTGTGTCACTAGTTTTACATTCCGATGCACCTCTGCAGGTTTACTCTATCCCTTGGACCTTTCCATTGATGATGAAACACAGAAATTGCATCGGAATTAAATGTAAGTGACAAAATGCCGACTTAGATACAGGATGACTGAGTCTTCCTACTGTCTATGTTTTGAGCGTTTCCTGTGTCACCAGTTTTAAATTCTGATGCATCTCTGCAGGTTTACTGTATCCCTTGGACCTTCCCATTGACGATGAAACACAGAAATTGCATCGGAATTAAATATAAGAGACACAATACCGACTTAAGTACAGGAAGACTGAGTCTTCCTAGTGTCTATAATTTGAGCGTTTCCTGTGTCAACAGTTTTACATTCCGGTGCACCCCTACAGGTTGACTGTATCCCTTGGACCTTCACACTGACGATGAAACACGGAAATTGCATCGGAATTAAATATAAGAGACACAATGCCGACTTAAGTACATGAAGACTAAGTCTTCCTACTGTCTATGTTTTGAGCGTTTCCTGTGTCATCAGTTTTACTTTCCGATGCACCTCTCCAGGTTTACTGTATCCCTTGGACCTTCCCATTGGCGATGAAACACATAAATTGCATCGAAATTAAATATAAGAGACACAATGCCTACTTAACTAGACTGAGTCTTCCTACAGTCTATGTTTTGAGCGTCTCCTGTGTCACCAGTTTTTCATTCCGATTGACCTCTGCAGGATTATTGTATCCATTGGACCTTCCCATTGACGATATAACACAGAAATTGCATCGGAATTAAGTATAAGAGACACAACACCAACTTAAGTACAAGAAAACTGAGTCTTCTTACGGTATATGTTTTGAGCGTTTCCTGTGTCACCAGTTTTACATTCCGATGCACCTCTGCAGGTTTACTATATCCCTTGGACCTTCCCATTCACGATGAAACACAGAAATTTCATCGGAAATAAATATAAGAGACACAATGCCGACTTAAGTACAGGAAGACTGAGTTTTCCTACTGTCAATGTTTTGAGCGGTTCCTGTGTCACCAGTTTTACATTCCGATGCACCTCTGCAGGTTTTCTGTATCCCTTGGACCTTCACAGTGACGATGAAACACAGGAATTGCATCGGAATTAAATATAAGAGACACAATGCCGACTTAAGTACAGGAAGACTAAGTCTTCCTACTGTCTATGTTTTGAGCGTTTCCTGTGTCGTCAGTTTTACTTTCCGATGCACGTCTGCAGGTTTGCTGTATCCCTTGGACCTTCCCATTGGCGATGAAACACATAAATTGCATCGAAATTAAATATAAGAGACACAATTCTTACTTAACTAGAGGAAGACTGAGTCTTCCTACAGTCTATGTTTTGAGCGTCTCCTGTGTCACCAGTTTTTCATTCCGATTGACCTCTGCAGGATTATTGTATCCATTGGACCTTCCCATTGACGATATAACACAGAAATTGCATCGGAATTAAGTATAAGAGACACAACGCCGACTTAAGTACAATACAACTGAGTCTTCTTACGGTCTATGTTTTGAGCGTTTCCTGTGTCACCAGTTTTACATTCCGATGCACCTCTGCAGGTTTACTATATCCCTTGGACCTTCCCATTCACGATGAAACACAGAAATTTCATCGGAAATAAATATAAGAGACACAATGCGGACTTAAGTACAGGAAGACTGAGTCTTCCTACTGTCTATGTTTTGAGCGTTTCCTGTGTCACTAGTTTTACATTCCGATGCACCTCAGCAGGTTTACTGTATCCATTGGACCTTTCCATTGACGATGAAACACAGAAATTGTATCGGAAATAAATATAAGAGACACAATGCCGACTTAGGTACAGGAAGACTGAGTCTTCCTAATGTCTATGTTTAGAGCGTTTCCTGTGTCACCAGTTTTACATTCTGATGCACCTCTGCAGGTTAACTGTATCCCTTGGACCTTCCCATTGACGATGAAACACAGAAATTGCATCGGAATTAAATATAAGAGACACAATGCCGACTTAAGTACAGGAAGACTAAGTCGTCCTACTGTCTATGTTTTGAGCGTTTCCTTTGTCATCAGTTTTACTTTCCGATGCACCTCTGCAGGTTTACTGTATCCCTTGGACCTTCCCATTGGCGATGAAACACATAAATTGCATCGAAATTAAATATAAGAGACACAATGCCTACTTAACTAGAGGAAGACTGAGTCTTCCTACAGTCTATGTTTTGAGCGTCTCCTGTGTCACCAGTTTTTCATTCCGATTGACCTCTGCAGGATTATTGTATCCATTGGACCTTCCCATTGACGATATAACACAGAAATTGCATCGGAATTAAGTATAAGAGACACAACGCCGACTTAAGTACAAGAAAACTGAGTCTTCTTACGGTATATGTTTTGAGCGTTTCCTGTGTCACCAGTTTTACATTCCGATGCACCTCTGCAGGTTTACTATATCCCTTGGACCTTCCCATTCACGATGAAACACAGAAATTTCATCGGAAATAAATATAAGAGACACAATGCCGACTTAAGTACAGGAAGACTGAGTTTTCCTACTGTCAATCTTTTGAGCGGTTCCTGTGTCACCAGTTTTACATTCCGATGCACCTCTGCAGGTTTACTGTATCCCTTGGACCTTCACAGTGACGATGAAACACAGGAATTGCATCGGAATTAAATATAAGAGACACAATGCCGACTTAAGTACAGGAAGACTAAGTCTTCCTACTGTCTATGTTTTGAGCGTTTCCTGTGTCATCAGTTTTACTTTCCGATGCACGTCTGCAGGTTTACTGTATCTCTTGGACCTTCCCATTGGCGATGAAACACATAAATTGCATCGAAATTAAATATAAGAGACACAATGCCTACTTAACTAGAGGAAGACTGAGTCTTCCTACAGTCTATGTTTTGAGCGTTTCCTGTGTCACCAGTTTTTCATTCCGATTGACCTCTGCAGGATTATTGTATCCATTGGACCTTCCCATTGACGATATAACACAGAAATTGCATCGGAATTAAGTATAAGAGACACAACGCCGACTTAAGTACAAGAAAACTGAGTCTTCTTACGGTCTATGTTTTGAGCGTTTCCTGTGTCACCAGTTTTACATTCCGATGCACCTCTGCAGGTTTACTATATCCCTTGGACCTTCCCATTCACGATGAAACACAGAAATTTCATCGGAAATAAATATAAGAGACACAATGCGGACTTAAGTACAGGAAGACTGAGTCTTCCTACTGTCTATGTTTTGAGCGTTTCCTGTGTCACAAGTTTTACATTCCGATGCACCTCTGCAGGTTTACTGTATCCCTTGGACCTTTCCATTGACGATGAAACACAGAAATTGTATCGGAAATAAATATAAGAGACACAATGCCGACTTAGGTACAGGAAGACTGAGTCTTCCTAATGTCTATGTTCAAAAATGGCTCTGAGCACTATGGGACTCAACTGCTGAGGTCATTAGTCCCCTAGAACTTAGAACTAGTTAAACCTAACTAACCTAAGGACATCACAAACATCCATGCCCGAGGCAGGATTCGAACCTGCGACCGTAGCGGTCTTGCGGTTCCAGACTGCAGCGCCTTTAACCGCACGGCCACTTCGGCCGGCTAATGTCTATGTTTAGAGCGTTTCCTGTGTCACCAGTTTTACATTCTGATGCACCTCTGCAGGTTAACTGTATCCCTTGGACCTTCCCATTGACGATGAAACACAGAAATTGCATCGGAATTAAATATAAGAGACACAATGCCGACATAAGAACAGGAAGACTGAGTCTTCCTACTGTCTGTAATTGTAGCGTTTCCTGTTCACCAGTTTTACATTCCGATGCACCTCTACAGGTTTACTGTATCCCTTGGACCTTCACAGTGACGATGGAACACAGGAATTGCATCGGAATTAAATATAAGAGACACAATGCCGACTTAAGTACAGGAAGACTAAGTCTTCCTACTGTCTATGTTTTGGGCGTTTCATGTGTCATCAGTTTTACTTTCCGATGCACCTCAGCAGGTTTACTATATCCCTTGGACCTTCCCATTCACGATGAAACACAGAAATTGTTGTGTCTACCTCATACAGCATAGACACAATGAGGTAGCTAGGTGCACGCTAAACTAACGCAGACGGGCTTGAAGTTCTGGAACATGAGACTTATTAATGAATAAGAGGAAAAGTACGTAGATGCGTTTAATACTTATCTTTATTCTCTTGATGGAATACATCTCTCTTGAATATTAGTACGCTAGAAGCACTGATACAATGGCGCCTTGCTAGGTAGTAGCTATGGACTAAGCTGAATTCTATTCTATCTGTCTCTCGGCAAATGAGAGGAAGGCGTCGTACTTCTGGTCGCAAGCAATGTCGTCCGTACAACTGGGGCGAGGTCTAGTCCGTGTCTTGTGACCTGCCATGTGGTGGCGCTAGGATTGCGATTACACAGTGGCGACACGCGGGTCCGACATGTACTACAGGACCGCGGCCGATTTAAGTTACCACCTAGCAAGTGTGGTGTCTAGCGGTGACACCACAGAAATTTCATCGGAAATAAATATAAGAGACACAATGCCGACTTAAGTACAGGAAGACTGAGTCTTCCTACTGTCTATGTTTTGAGCGTTTCCTGTGTCACCAGTTTTACATTCCGATGTACCTCTGCAGGTTTACTGTATCCCTTTGACCTTTCCATTGACGATGAAACACAGAAATTGCATCGGAATAAAACATAAGAGACACAATGCTGACTTAAGTTCAGGAAGACTGAGTCCTCCTACTCTCTATGTTTTGAGCGTTTCCTGAGTCACTAGTTTTACATTCCGATGCACGTCTGCAGGTTTACTGTATCCCTTGGACCTTCCCATTGGCGATGAAACACACAAATTGCATCGAAATTATATATAAGAGACACAATGCCTACTTAACTAGAGGAACACTGAGTCTTCCTACTGTCTATGTTTTGTGCGTCTCCTGTGTCTCCAGTTTTTCATTCCGATTGACCTCTGCAGGATTATTATATCCATTGGACCTTCCCATTGACGATATAACACAGAAATTGCATCGGAATTAAGTATAAGAGACACAACGCCGACTTAAGTACAAGAAAACTGAGTCTTCTTAGGGTCTATGTTTTAAGCGTTTCCTGTGTCACCAGTTTTACATTCCGATGCACCTCTGCAGGTTTACTGTATCCCTTGGAGCTTCCCATTGACGATGAAACACAGAAATTGCATCGGAATTAAATATAAGAGACACAATGCCGATCAGTACAGGAAGACTGAGTTCCTACTGTCTGTGTTTTGAGCGTTTCCTGTGTCATCAGTTTTGCATTCCGAGACACCTCTGCAGGTTTACTGTATCCCTTGGACCTTCCCATTGACGATGAAACACAGAAATTGCATCGGAATTAAATATAAGATACACAATGCCGACATAAGTACAGGAAGAATGAGCCTTCCTACTGTCTATGTGTTGAGCGTTTCCTGTGTCACCAGTTTTAAATTCAGATGCACCTCTGCAGGTTAACTGTATCCCTTGGACCTTCCCATTGACGATGAAACACAGAAATTGCATCGGAAGTAATTATAAGTGACACAATGCCGACTTAATTACAGGAAGACTGAGTCTTCCTACTGTCTATAATTTGAGCGTTTCCTGAGTCACCAGTTTTACATTCCGATGCACCTCTACAGGTTTACTGTATCCCTTGGACCTTCACAGTGACGATGAAACAAAGAAATTGCATCGGAATTAAATATAAGAGACACAATGCCGACTTAAGTACAGGATGACTGAGTCTTCCTACTGTCTATGATTTGAGCGTTTCCTGTGTCATCAGTTTTATTTTCCGATGCACCTCTGCATGTTTACTATATCACTTAGACCTTCCCATTCACAATGAAACACAGAAATTTCATCGGAAATAAATATAAGAGACACAATGCCGAATTAAGTACAGGAAGACTGAGTCTTCCTACTGTCTATGTTTCGAGCGTTTCCTGTGTCACCAGTTTTACATTCCGATGGACCTCTGCAAGTTTACTGTATCCCTTGGACCTTCAAATTGACGATGAAACACAGAAATTGCATCGGAATTATATATAAGAGACACAATGCCGACTTAAGTACAGGAAGACTGAGTCTTCCTACTGTCTATAATTTGAGCGTTTCCTGTGTCACCAGTTTTACATTCCGAAGTACCTCTACAGGTTTACTGTATCCCTTGGACCTTCACAGTGACGATGAAACACAGGAAGTGCATCGGAATTAAGTATAAGAGACACAATGCCGACTTAACTACAATAAGAATAAGTCTTCTCACTGTCTATGATTGAGCGTTTCCTGTGTCAGCAGATTTAATTTCCGATGCACCTCTGCAGGTTTACTATATCCCTTGGACCATCCCATTGACGATGAAACACAGAAATTGCATCGGAATTAAATATAAGAGACACAATGCCGACTTAAGTACAGGAAGACTGAGTCTTCCTACTGTCTATGTTTTGAGCGTTTCCTGTGTCACTAGTTTTACATTCCGATGCACCTCTGCAGGTTTACTGTATCCCTCGGACCTTCCCATTGACGATGAAACACACAAATTGCATCGGAAATAAATATAAGAGACACAATGCCGACTTAAGTACAGGAAGACGGAGTCTTCTACTGTCTATAATTTGAGCGTTTCCTGTGTCACCAGTTTTACATTCCGATGCACCTCTACATGTTTACTGTATCCCTTGAACCTTCACAGTGACGATGAAACACAGGAATTGCATCGGAATTAAATATAAGAGGCACAATGCCGACTTAAGTACAGGAAGACTGACTCTTCCTACTGTCTATGTTTTGAGCGTTTCCTGTGTCACTGGTTTTACATTCCGACGCACCTCTGCAGGTTTACTGTATCCCTTGGACCTTTCCATTGACGATGAAACACAGAAATTGCATCGGAATTAAATATAAGAGACACAATGCCGACTTAGGTACAGGAAGACTGAGTCTTCCTACTGTCTATGTTTAGAGCGTTTCCTGTGTCACCAGTTTTACATTCTGATGCACCTCTGCAGGTTTACTGTATCCCTTGGACCTTCCCATTGAAGATGAAACACAGAAATTGCATCGGAATTAAATATAAGAGACACAATGCCGACTTAAGAACAGGAAGACTGAGTCTTCCTACTGTCTATAATTTGAGCGTTTCCTGTGTCACCAGTTTTACATTCCGATGCACCTCTGCAGGTTTACTGTATCCCTTGGACCTTCACAGTGACGATGAAACACAGGAATTGCATCGGAATTAAATATAAGAGACACAATGCCGACTTAAGTACAGGAAGACTGAGTCTTCCTACTGTCTATGTTTTGAGCGTTTCCTGTGTCACCAGTTTTACATTCCGATGTACCTCTGCAGGTTTACTGTATCCCTTGGACCTTCCCGTTGACGATGAAACACAGAAATTGCATCGGAATTAAATATAAGAGACACAATGCGGACTTAAGTACAGGAAGACTGAGTCTTCCTTGTGTCTATGTTTTGAGCGTTTCCTGTGTCACTAGTTTTACATTCCGATGCACCTCTGCAGGTTTACTGTATCCCTTGGACCTTTCCATTGACGATGAAACACAGAAATTGCATCGGAATTAAATATAAGTGACAAAATGCCGACTTAGGTACAGGAAGACTGAGTCTTCCTACTGTCTATGATTTGAGCGTTTCCTGTGTCACCAGTTTTAAATTCTGATGCATCTCTGCAGGTTTACTGTATCCGTTGGACCTTCCCATTGACGATGAAACACAGAAATTGCATCGGAATTAAATATAAGAGACACAATACCGACTTAAGTACAGGAAGACTAAGTCTTCCTACTGTCTATAATTTGAGCGTTTCCTGTGTCACCAGTTTTACATTCCGATGCACCCCTACAGGTTGACTGTAACCCTTGGACCTTCACACTGACGATGAAACACAGAAATTGCATCGGAACTAAATATAAGAGACACAATGCCGACTTAAGTACAGGAAGACTAAGTCTTCCTACTGTCTATGTTTTGAGCGTTTCCTGTGTCATCAGTTTTACTTTCCGATGCACCTCTGCAGGTTTACTGTATCCCTTGGACCTTCCCATTGGCGATGAAACACACAAATTGCATCGAAATTAAATATAAGAGACACAATGCCTACTTAACTAGAGGAAGACTGAGTCTTCCTACTGTCTATGTTTTGAGCGTCTCCTGTGTCACCAGTTTTTCATTCCGATTGACCTCTGCAGCATTATTGTATCCATTGGACCTTCCCATTGACGATATAACACAGAAATTGCATCGGAATTAAGTATAAGAGACACAACGCCGACTTAAGTGCAAGAAAACTGAGTCTTCTTACGGTCTATGTTTGAGCGTTTCCTGTGTCACCAGTTTTACATTCCGATGCACCTCTGCAGGTTTACTATATCCCTTGGACCTTCCCATTCACGATGAAACACAGAAATTTCATCGGAAATAAATATAAGAGACACAATGCCGACTTAAGTACAGGAAGACTGAGTTTTCCTACTGTCAATGTTTTGAGCGGTTCCTGTGTCACCAGTTTTACATTCCGATGCACCTCTGCACGTTTACTGTATCCCTTGGACCTTCCCATTAACGATGAAACACAGAAATTTCATCGGAAATAAATATAAGAGACACAATGCCGACTTAAGTACAGGAAGACTGAGTCTTCCTACTGTCTATGTTTTGAGCGTTTCCTGTGTCACCAGTTTTACATTCCGATGTACCTCTGCAGGTTTACTGTATCCCTTTGACCTTCCCATTCACGATGAAACACAGAAATTTCATCGGAAGTAAATATAAGAGACACAATGCCGACTTACGTACAGGACGACTAAGTCTTCCTACTGTCTATGTTTTGAGCGTTTCCTGTGTCACCAGTTTTACATTCTGATGCACCTCTGCAGGTTTTCTGTATCCCTTGGACCTTCCCATTGACGATGAAACACAGAAATTGCATCGGAATTAAATATAAGAGACACAATGCCGATCAGTACAGGAAGACTGAGTCTTCCTACTCTCTATGTTTTGACCGTTTCCTGTGTCATTAGTTTTACATTCCGATACACCTATGCAGGTTTACTGCATCCCTTGGACCTTCCCATTGACGATGAAACACAGAAATTGTATCGGAATTAAATATAAGAGACACAATGCCTACTTAAGTAGAGGAAGACTGAGTCTTCCTTCTGTCTATGTTTTGAGCGTTTCCTGTGTCACTAGTTTTTCATTCCGATTGACCTCTGCAGGATTATTGTATCCATTGGACCTTCCCATTGTCGATATAACACAGAAATTGCATCGGAATTAAGTATAAGAGACACAACGCCGACTTAAGTACAAGAAAACTGAGTCTTCTTACGGTCTATGTTTTGAGCGTTTCCTGTGTCACCAGTTTTACATTCCGATGCACCTCTGCAGGTTTACTATATCCCTTGGACCTTCCCATTCACGATGAAACACAGAAATTTCATCGGAAATAAATATAAGAGACACAATGCCGACTTAAGTACAGGAAGACTGAGTTTTCCTACTGTCAATGTTTTGAGCGGTTCCTGTGTCACCAGTTTTACATACCGATGCACCTCTGCAGGTTTACTGTATCCCTTGGACCTTCCCATTGACGATGAAACACACAAATTCCATCGGAATTAAATATAAGAGACACAATGCGGACTTAAGTACAGGAAGACTGAGTCTTCCTACTGTCTATGTTTTGAGCGTTTCCTGTGTCACTAGTTTTACATTCCGACGCACCTCTGCAGGTTTACTGTATCCCTTGGACCTTTCCATTGACGATGAAACACAGAAATTGTATCGGAATTAAATATAAGAGACACAATGCCGACTTAGGTACAGGAAGACTGAGTCTTCCTACTGTCTATGTTTTGAGCGTTTCCTGTGTCACCAGTTTTACATTCCGATGCACCTCTGCAGGTTTACTATATCCCTTGGACCTTCCCATTCACGATGAAACACAGCAATTTCATCGGAAATAAATATAAGAGACACAATGCCGACTTAAGTACAGGAAGACTGAGTTTTCCTACTGTCAATGTTTTGAGCGGTTCCTGTGTCACCAGTTTTACATTCCGATGCACCTCTGCAGGTTTACTGTATCCCTTGGACCTTCCCATTGACGATGAAACACAGAAATTGCATCGGAATTAAATATAAGAGACACAATGCGGACTTAAGTACAGGAAGGCTGAGTCTTCCTACTGTCTATGTTTTGAGCGTTTCCTGTGTCACTAGTTTCAAATTCCGATGCACCTCTGCAGGTTTACTGTATCCCTTGGACCTTTCCATTGACGATGAAACACAGAAATTGTATCGGAATTAAATATAAGAGACACAATGCCGACTTAGGTATAGGATGACTGAGTCTTCCTACTGTCTATGTTTAGAGCGTTTCCTGTGTCATCAGTTTTACATTCTGATGCACCTCTGCAGGTTTACTGTATCCCTTGGACCTTCCCATTGACGACGAAACACAGAAATTGCATCGGAATTAAATATAAGAGACACAATGCCGACATAAGAACAGGAAGACTGAGTCTTCCTACTGTCTATAATTTGAGCGTTTTCTGTGTCACCAGTTTTACATTCCGATGCACCTCTACAGGTTTTCTGTATCCCTTGGTCCTTCACAGTGACGATGAAACACTGGAATTGCTTCGGAATTAAATATAAGAGACACAATGCCGACTTAAGTACAGGAAGACTAAGTCTTCCTACTGTCTATGTTTTGGGCGTTTCCTGTGTCACCAGTTTTACTTTCCGATGCACCTCTGCAGGTTTACTATACCCCTTGGACCTTCCCATTCACGATGAAACACAGAAATTTCATCGGAAATAAATATAAGAGACACAATGCCGACTTAAGTATAGGAAGACTGAGTCTTCCTACTGTCTATGTTTTGAGCGTTTCCTGTGTCACCAGTTTTACATTCCGATGTACCTCTGCAGGTTTACTGTATCCCTTTGACCTTCCCATTCACGATGAAACACAGAAATTTCATCGGAAATAAATATAAGAGACACAATGCCGACTTACGTACAGGACGACTGAGTCTTCCTACTGTCTATGTTTTGAGCGTTTCCTGTGTCACCAGTTTTACATTCTGATGCACCTCTGCAGGTTTTTTGTATCCCTTGGACTTTCACACTGACGATGAAACACAGAAATTGCATCGGAATTAAATATAAGAGACACAATGCCGACTTAAGAACAGGAAGACTAAGTCTTCCTACTGTCTATGGTTTGAGCGTTTCCTGTGTCATCAGTTTTACTTTCCGATGTACCTCTGCAGGTTTACTGTATCCCTTGGACCTTCCCATTGGCGATGAAACACACAAATTGCATCGAAATTAAATATAAGAGACACAATGCCTACTTAAGTAGAGGAAGACTGAGTCTTCCTACTGTCTATGTTTTGAGCGTTTCCTGTGTCACCAGTTTTTCATTCCGATTGACCTCTGCAGGATTATTGTATCCATTGGACCTTGCCATTGACGATATAACACAGAAATTGCATCGGAATTAAGTATAAGAGACACAACAACGACTTAAGTACAAGAAAACTGAGTCTTCTTACGGTCTATGTTTTGAGCGTTTCCTGTGTCACCAGTTTTACATTGCGATGCACCTCTGCAGGTTTACTATTTCCCTTGGACCTTCCCATTCACGATGAAACACAGAAATTTCATCGGAAATAAATATAAGAGACACAATGCCGACTTAAGTACAGGAAGACTGAGTCTTCCTACTGTCTATGTTTTGAGCGTTTCCTGTGTCACCAGTTTTACATTCCGATGTACCTCTGCAGGTTTACTGTATCTCTTTGACCTTTCCATTGACGATGAAACACAGAAATTGCGTCGGAATTAAATATAAGAGACACAATGCCGACTTAAGTACAGGAAGACTGAGTCTTCCTACTCTCTATGTTTTGAGCGTTTCCTGTGTCACTAGTTTTACATTCCGATGCACGTCTGCAGGTTTACTGCATCCCTTGGACCTTCCCATTGACGATGAAACACAGAAATTGCATCGGATATAAATATACGAGACACAATGCCGACTTAAGTACAGGAAGACTGAGTCTTCCTACTGTCTATGTTTTGAGCGTTTCCTGTGTCACCAGTTTTACTTTCCGATGTACCTCTGCAGGTTTACTGTATCCCTTGGACCTTTCCATTGACGATGAAGCACAGAAATTGCATCGAAATTAAATATAAGAGACACAATGCCTACTTAAGTAGAGGAAGACTGAGTCTTCCTACTGTCTATGTTTTGAGCGTTTCTTGTGTCACCAGTTTTTCATTCCGATTGACCTCTGCAGGATTATTGTATCCATTGGACCTTCCCATTGACGATATAACACAGAAATTGCATCGGAATTAAGTATAAGAGACACAACGCCGACTTAAGTACAAGAAAACTGAGTCTTCTTACGGTCTATGTTTTGAGCCTTTCCTCTGTCACCAGTTTTACATTCCGATGCACCTCTGCAGGTTTACTATATCCCTTGGACCTTCCCATTCACGATGAAACACAGAAATTTCATCGGAAATAAATATAAGAGACACAATGCCGACTTAAGTACAGGAAGACTGAGTTTTCCTACTGTCAATGATTTGAGCGGTTCCTGCGTCACCAGTTTTACATTCCGATGCACCTCTGCAGGTTTACTGTATCCCTTGGACCTTCCCATTGACGAAGAAACACAGAAATTGCATCGGAATTAAATATAAGAGACACAATGCGGACTTAAGTACAGGAAGACTGAGTTTTCCTACTGTCTATGTTTTGAGCGTTTCCTGTGTCACTAGTTTTATATTCCGATGCACCTCTGCAGGTTTACTGTATCCCTTGGACCTTTCCATTGACGATGAAACACAGAAATTGTATCGGAATTAAATATAAGTGACACAATGCCGACTTAGGTACAGGAGGACTGAGTCTTCCTACTGTCTATGTTTAGAGCGTTTCCTGTGTCACCAGTATTACACTCTGATGCACCTCTGCAGGTTTACTGTATCCCTTGGACCTTCCCATTGACGATGAAACACAGAAATTGCATCGGAATTAAATATAAGAGACACAATGCCGACTTAAGTACAGGAGGACTGAGTCTTCCTACTGTCTATAATTTGAGCGTTTCCTGTGTCACCCGTTTTACATTCCGATGCACCCCTACAGGTTGACTGTATCCCTTGGGCCTTCACACTGACGATGATACACAGAAATTGCATCGGAATTAAATATAAGAGACACAATGCCGACTTAAGTACAGGAAGACTAAGTCTTCCTACTGTCTATGTTTTGAGCGTGTCCTGTGTCATCAGTTTTACTTTCCCATGCACCTCTGCAGGTTTACTATATCCCTTGGAACTTCCCATTCACGATGAAACACAGAAATTTCATCGGAAATAAATATAAGAGACTCAATGCCGACTTCAGTACAGGAAGACTGAGTCTTGCTACTGTCTATGATTTGAGCGTTTCCTGTGTCACCAGTTTAACATTCTGATGCACCTCTGCAGGTTTACTGTTACCCTTGGACATTCCCATTGACGATGAAACACAGAAATTGCATCGGAATTAAATATAAGAGACACAATGCCGACTTAAGTTTAAGAAAACAGTCTTCCTACAGTCAATGTTTTTAGCGTTTCCTGTGTCACCAGTTTCACATTCCGATGATCCTCTGCAGGTTTACTGTATCCCATGTACCTTCCCATTGGCGATGAAACACACAAATTGCATCGAAATTAAATATAAGAGACACAATGCCGACTTAAGTAGAGGAAGACTGAGTCTTCCTACTGTCTATGTTTTGAGCGTTTCCTGTGTCACCAGTTTTTCACTCCGATTGACCTCTGCAGGATTATTGTATCCATTGGACCTTCCGATTGACGATATAACACAGAAATTGCATCGGAATTAAGTATAAGAGACACAACGCCGACTTAAGTACAGGAAGACTGAGTCTTCCTACTGTCTATGATTTGAGCGTTTCCTGTGTCATCAGTTTTACATTCCGATGCACCTCTGCAGGTTTTTTATATCCTTTGGACCTTCCCATTCACGATGAAAATCAGAAATTGCATCGGAATTATATAAAAGAGACACAATGCCGACTTAAGTACAGGAAGACTGAGTCTTCCTACTGTCTATGATTTGAGCGTTTCCTGTGTCAACAGGTTTAAATTCCGATGCACCTCTGCAGGTTTATTGTATCTCTTGGAACTTTCCATTGACGATGAAACACAGAAATTGCATCGGAATTAAATATAAGAGACACAATGCCGACTTAAGTACAGGAAGACTGAGTCTTCCTACTGTCTATGTTTTGAGCGTTTCCTGTGTCATCAGATTTACATTCCGATGCACCTCTGCAGGTTTACTGTATACCTTGGACCTTGCCATTGACGATGGAAAACAGAAATTGCATCGGAATTAAATATAAGAGACACAATGCCGAGTTAAGTACAGGAAGACTAAGTCTTCCTACTGTCTATGATTTGAGCGTTTCGAGTGTCATCAGTTTTACTTTCCGATGCACCTCAGCTTGTTTATTATATCCCTTGGACCTTCCCGTTGACGATGCATCACAGAAATTTCATAGGAAATAAATATAAGAGACACAATGCCGACGTAAGTACAGGAAGACTGAGTCTTCCTATTGTCTATGTTTTGAGCGTTTCCTGTGTCATCAGTTTTACATTCCGGTGCACCTCTGCAGGTTCACTATACCCCTTGGACCTTCCCATTGACGATGAAACACGGAAATTGCATCGGAATTAAATGTAAGAGACACAATGCCGACTTAAGTACAGGACGACTGAGTCTTCCTACTGTCCATGTTTTGACCGTTTCCTGTGTCACTAGTTTTACATTCCGATGCACCTCTGCAGGTTTACTGTATCCCTTGGACTTTCCCATTGACGATGAAACACAGAAATTGCATCGGAATTAAATATAAGAGACGCAATGCCGACTTAAGTACAGGAAGACTAAGTCTTCCTACTGTCTATGTTTGAGCGTTTCCTGTGTCATCAGTTTTACTTTCCGATGCAACTCTGCTTGTTTATTATATCCCTTGGACCTTCCCGTTGACGATGAAACACAGAAATTTCATTGGAAATAATTTTAAGAGACACAATGCCGACTTAAGTACATGAAGACTGAGTCTTCCTACTGTCTATGTTTTGAGCGTTTCTCGTGTCACCAGTTTTACATTCCGATTCACCTCTGCAGGTTTACTGTATCCCTTGGACCTTCCGATTGACGATGAAACACAGAAATTACATCGGAATTAAATGTAAGAGACACAATGCCGACTTTGTACAAGAAAACAGTCTTCTTACAGTCAATGTTTTGAGCGTTTCCTGTGTCACCAGTTTTACATTCCGAAGCACCTCTGCAGGTTTACTGTATCCCCTGGACCTTCCCATTGGCGATGAAACACACAAATTGCATCGAAATTAAACATAAGAGACACAATGGCGCCTTACGTAGAGGAAGACTGAGTCTTCCTACTGTCTATGTTTTGAGCGTTTCCTGTGTCACCAGTTTTTCATTCCGATTGACCTCTGCAGGATTATTGTATCCATTGGACCTTCCCATTGACGACATAACACAGAAATTGCATCGGAATTAAGTATAAGAGACACAACGCCGACTTAAGTACAAGAAAACTGAGTCTTCTTACGGTCTATGTTTTGAGCGTTTCCTGTGTCACCAGTTTTACATTCCGATGCACCTCTGCAGGTTTACTGTATCCCTTGGACCTTCCGATTGACGATGAAACACAGAAATTGCATCGGAATTAAATATAAGAGACACAATGCCGACTTAAGTACAGGAAGACTGAGTCTTCCTACTGTCTATGTTTTGAGCGTTTCCTGTGTCACCAGTTTAACATTCTGATGCACCTCTGCAGGTTTAGTGTTACCCTTGGATATTCCCATTGACGATGGAAAACAGAAATTGCATCGGAATTAAATATAAGAGACACAATGCCGACTTAAGTACATGAAGACTAAGTCTTCCTACTGTCTATGTTTTGAGCGTTTCCTGTGTCACCAGTTTTACATTCCGATGCACCTCTGCAGGCATACTTTATCCCTTGGACCTTCCCATTGACAATGAAACACAGAAATTTCATAGGAAATAATTATAAGAGACACAATGTCGACTTAAGTACAGGAAGACTGAGTCTTCCTACTGTCTATGTTTTGAGCGTTTCCCGTGTCACCAGCTTTACATTCCGATGCACCTCTGCAGGTTTACTGTATCCCTTGGACCTTCCCATTGACGATGAAACACAGAAATTGCATCGGAATTAGATGTAAGAGACACATTGCCGACTTAAGTACAGGAAGACTGAGTCTTCCTACTGTCTATGTTTTGAGAGTTTCCTGTGTCACTAGTTTTACATTCAGATGCACCTCTGCAAGTTTACTGTATCCGATGGACCTTCCCATTGGCGATGAAACACACAAATTGCATCGAAATTAAATATAAGAGACACAATGCCGACTTACGTAGAGGAAGACTGAGTCTTCCTACTGTCTATGCTTTGAGCGTTTCCTGTGTCACCAGTTTTTCATACCGATTGACCTCTGCGGGATTATTGTATCCATTGGACCTTCCCATTGACGATATAACACAGAAATTGCATCGGAATTAAGTATAAGAGACACAACGCCGACTTAAGTACAAGAAAACTCAGTCTTCTTACGATCTATGTTTTGAGCGTTTCCTGTGTCACCAGTTTTACATTCCGATGCACCTCTGCAGGTTTACTGTATCCCTTCGACCTTCCGATTGACGATGAAACACAGAAATTGCATCGGAATTAAATATAAGAGACACAATGCCGACTTAAGTACATGAAGACTAAGTCTTCCTACTGTCTATGTTTTGAGCGTGTCCTGTGTCATCAGTTTTACTTTCCGATGCACCTCTGCAGGCTTACTATATCCCTTGGAACTTCCCATTCACGATGAAACACAGAAATTTCATCGGAAATAAATATAAGATACTCAATGCCGACTTAAGTACAGGAAGACTGAGTCTTGCTACTGTCTATGTTTTGAGCGTTTCCTGTGTCACCAGTTTAACATTCTGATGGACCTCAGCAGGTTTAGTGTTCCCCTTGGACATTCCCATTGACGATGAAACACAGAAATTGCATCGGAATTAAATATAAGAGACACAATGCCGACTTAAGTTTAAGAAAACAGTCTTCTTACAGTCAATGTTTTTAGGGTTTCCTGTGTCACCAGTTTCACATTCCGATGATCCTCTGCAGGTTTACTGTATCCCATGTACCTTCCCATTGGCGATGAAACACACAAATTGCATCGAAATTAAATATAAGAGACACAATGCCGACTTAAGTAGAGGAAGACTGAGTCTTCCTACTGTCTATGTTTTGAGCGATTCCTGTGTCACCAGTTTTTCATTCCGATTGACCTCTGCAGGATTATTGTATCCATTGGACCTTCCCATTGACGATATAACACAGAAATTGTATCGGAATTAAGTATAAGAGACACAACGCCGACTTAAGTACAAGAAAACTGAGTCTTCTTACGGTCTATGTTTCGAGCGTTTCCTGTGTCACCAGTTTTACATTCCGATGCACCTCTGCAGGTTTTCTGTATCCCTTGGACCTTCCGATTGACGATGAAACACAGAAATTGCATCGGAATTAAATATAAGAGACACAATGCCGACTTAGGTACAGGAAGACTGAGTCTTCCTACTGTCTATGATTTGAGCGTTTCCTGTGCCATCAGTTTTACATTCCGATGCACCTCTGCAGGTTTACTATATCCTTTGGACCTTCCCATTCACGATGAAAATCAGAAATTGCATCGGAATTAAATATAAGAGACACAATACCGACTTAAGTACAGGAAGACTGAGTCTTCCTACTCTCTATGTTTTGAGCGTTTCCTGTGTCACTAGTTTTACATTCCGATGCACCTCTGCAGGTTTACTGTATCCCTTGGACTTTCCCATTGACGATGAAACACAGAAATTGCATCGGAATTAAATATAAGAGACGCAATGCCGACTTAAGTACAGGAAGACTAAGTCTTCCTACTGTCTATGTTTGAGCGTTTCCTGTGTCATCAGTTTTACTTTCCGATGCAACTCTGCTTGTTTATTATATCCCTTGGACCTTCCCGTTGACGATGAAACTCAGAAATTTCATTGGAAATAATTTTAAGAGACACAATGCCGACTTAAGTACATGAAGACTGAGTCTTCCTACTGTCTATGTTTTGAGCGTTTCTCGTGTCACCAGTTTTACATTCCGATGCACCTCTGCAGGTTTACTGTATCCCTTGGACCTTCCGATTGACGATGAAACACAGAAATTACATCGGAATTAAATGTAAGAGACACAATGCCGACTTTGTACAAGAAAACAGTCTTCTTACAGTCAATGTTTTGAGCGTTTCGTGTGTCACCAGTTTTACATTCCGAAGCACCTCTGCAGGTTTACTGTATCCCCTGGACCTTCCCATTGGCGATGAAACACACAAATTGCATCGAAATTAAATATAAGAGACACAATGCCAGCTTAAGTACAGGAAGACTGAGTCTTCCTACTGTGTATGGTTTGAGTGTTTCCTGTGTCACCAGTTTTACATTCCGATTTACCTCTGCAGGTTTACTGTATCTATTGGACCTTCCCATTGACGATCAAACACAGAAATTGCATCGGAATTAAATATAAGAGACACAATGCCGACTAAAGTACAGGAAGACTCAGTCTTCCTACTGTCTATGTTTGAGCGTTTCTTGTGTCACCAGTTTTACATTCTGATGCACCTCTGCAAGTTTATTGTATCCCTTGGACCTTCCCATTGACGATGAAACACAGAAATTGCATCGGAATTAAATGTAAGAGACACATTGCCGACTTAAGTACAGGAAGACTGAGTCTTCCTACTGTCTATGTTTTGAGCGTTTCCTGTGTCACTAGTTTTACATTCCGATCCACCTCTGCAGGTTTACTGTATCCCATGGACCTTCCCATTGGCGATGAAACACAGAAATTGCATCGAAATTAAATATAAGAGACACAATGGCGCCTTACGTAGAGGAAGACTGAGTCTTCCTACTGTCTATGTTTTGAGCGTTTCCTGTGTCACCAGTTTTTCATTCCGATTGACCTCTGCAGGATTATTGTATCCATTGGACCTTCCCATTGACGACATAACACAGAAATTGCATCGGAATTAAGTATAAGAGACACAACGCCGACTTAAGTACAAGAAAACTGTGTCTTCTTACGGTCTATGTTTTGAGCGTTTCCTGTGTCACCAGTTTTACATTCCGATGCACCTCTGCAGGTTTACTGTATCCCTTGGACCTTCCGATTGACGATGAAACACAGAAATTGCATCGGAATTAAATATAAGAGACACAATGCCGACTTAAGTACAGGAAGACTGAGTCTTCCTACTGTCTATGTTTTGAGCGTTTCCTGTGTCACCAGTTTAACATTCTGATGCACCTCTGCAGGTTTAGTGTTACCCTTGGACATTCCCATTGACGATGGAAAACAGAAATTGCATCGGAATTAAATATAAGAAACACAATGCCGACTTAAGTACATGAAGACTAAGTCTTCCTACTGTCTATGTTTTGAGCGTTTCCTGTGTCACCAGTTTTACATTCCGATGCACCTCTGCAGGCATACTTTATCCCTTGGACCTTCCCATTGACAATGAAACACAGAAATATCATAGGAAATAATTATAAGAGACACAATGTCGACTTAAGTACAGGAAGACTGAGTCTTCCTACTGTCTATGTTTTGAGCGTTTCCCGTGTCACCAGCTTTACATTCCGATGCACCTCTGCAGGTTTACTGTATCCCTTGGACCTTCCCATTGACGATGAAACACAGAAATTGCATCGGAATTAAATGTAAGAGACACATTGCCGACTTAAGTACAGGAAGACTGAGTCTTCCTACTGTCTATGTTTTGAGAGTTTCCTGTGTCACTAGTTTTACATTCAGATGCACCTCTGCAAGTTTACTGTATCCGATGGACCTTCCCATTGGCGATGAAACACACAAATTGCATCGAAATTAAATATAAGAGACACAATGCCGACTTACGTAGAGGAAGACTGAGTCTTCCTACTGTCTATGCTTTGAGCGTTTCCTGTGTCACCAGTTTTTCATTCCGATTGACCTCTGCGGGATTATTGTATCCATTGGACCTTCCCATTGACGATATAACACAGAAATTGCATCGGAATTAAGTATAAGAGACACAACGCCGACTTAAGTACAAGAAAACTCAGTCTTCTTACGATCTATGTTTTGAGCGTTTCCTGTGTCACCAGTTTTACATTCCGATGCACCTCTGCAGGTTTACTGTATCCCTTCGACCTTCCGATTGACGATGAAACACAGAAATTGCATCGGAATTAAATATAAGAGACACAATGCCGACTTAAGTACATGAAGACTAAGTCTTCCTACTGTCTATGTTTTGAGCGTGTCCTGTGTCATCAGTTTTACTTTCCGATGCACCTCTGCAGGTTTACTATATCCCTTGGAACTTCCCATTCACGATGAAACACAGAAATTTCATCGGAAATAAATATAAGATACTCAATGCCGACTTAAGTACAGGAAGACTGAGTCTTGCTACTGTCTATGTTTTGAGCGTTTCCTGTGTCACCACTTTAACATTCTGATGGACCTCAGCAGGTTTAGTGTTACCCTTGGACATTCCCATTGACGATGAAACACAGAAATTGCATCGGAATTAAATATAAGAGACACAATGCCGACTTAAGTTTAAGAAAACAGTCTTCTTACAGTCAATGTTTTTAGCGTTTCCTGTGTCACCAGTTTCACATTCCGATGATCCTCTGCAGGTTTACTGTATCCCATGTACCTTCCCATTGGCGATGAAACACACAAATTGCATCGAAATTAAATATAAGAGACACAATGCCGACTTAAGTAGAGGAAGACTGAGTCTTCCTACTGTCTATGTTTTGAGCGTTTCCTGTGTCACCAGTTTTTCATTCCGATTGACCTCTGCAGGATTATTGTATCCATTGGACCTTCCCATTGACGATATAACACAGAAATTGTATCGGAATTAAGTATAAGAGACACAACGCCGACTTAAGTACAAAAAAACTGAGTCTTCTTACGGACTATGTTTCGAGCGTTTCCTGTGTCACCAGTTTTACATTCCGATGCACCTCTGCAGGTTTACTGTATCCCTTGGACCTTCCGATTGACGATGAAACACAGAAATTGCATCGGAATTAAATATAAGAGACACAATGCCGACTTAAGTACAGGAAGACTGAGTCTTCCTACTGTCTATGATTTGAGCGTTTCCTGTGTCATCAGTTTTACATTCCGATGCACCTCTGCAGGTTTACTATATCCTTTGGACCTTCCCATTCACGATGAAAATCAGAAATTGCATCGGAATTAAATATAAGAGACACAATGCCGACTTAAGTACAGGAAGACTGAGTCTTCCTACTCTCTATGTTTTGAGCGTTTCCTGTGTCATCAGTTTTACTTTCCGATGCACCTCTGCTTGTTTATTATATCCCTTGGACGTTCCCGTTGACGATGAAACACAGAAATTTCATTGGAAATAATTATAAGAGACACAATGCCGACTTAAGTACATGAAGACTGAGTCTTCCTACTGTCTATGTTTTGAGCGTTTCTCGTGTCACCAGTTTTACATTCCGATGCACCTCTGCAGGTTTACCGTATCCCTTGGACCTTCCGATTGACGATGAAACACAGAAATTACATCGGAATTAAATGTAAGAGACACAATGCCGACTTAAGTACAGGAAGACTGAGTCTTCCTACTGTCTATGTTTTGAGCGTTTCCTGTGTCACTAGTTTTACATTCCGATGCACCTCTGCAGGTTTACTGTATCCCTTGGACCTTCCCATTGACGATCAAACACAGAAGTTGCATCGGAATTAAATATAAGAAGCACAATGCCGACATAAGTACAGGAAGACTGAGTCTTCCTACTGTCTATGTTTTGAGCGTTTCCTGTGTCACCAGTTTTTCATTCCGATTGACCTCTGCAGGATAATTGTATCCATTGGACCTTCCCATTGACGATATAACACAGAAATTGCATCGGAATTAAGTATAAGAGACACAACGCCCACTTAAGTACAAGAAAACTGAGTCTTCTTACGGTCTATGTTTCGAGCGTTTCCTGTGTCACCAGTTTTACATTCCGATGCACCTCTGCAGGTTTACTGTATCCCTTGGACCTTCCGATTGACGATGAAACACAGAAATTGCATCGGAATTAAATATAAGAGACACAATGCCGACTGAAGTACAGGAAGACTGAGTCTTCCTACTGTCTATGATTTGAGCGTTTCCTGTGTCATCAGTTTTACATTCCGATGCACCTCTGCATGTTTACTATATCCTTGGGACCTTCCCATTCACGATGAAAATCAGAAATTGCATCGGAATTAAATATAAGAGACACAATGCCGACTTAAGTACAGGAAGACAGAGTCTTCCTACTGTCTATGTTTTAGCGTTTCCTGTGTCATCAGTTTTACATTCCGTTGCACCTCTGCAGGTTTACTATATCCCTTGGACCTTCCCATTGACGATGAAACACGGAAATTGCATCGGAATTAAATGTAAGAGACACAATGCCGACTTAAGTACAGGAAGACTTAGTCTTCCTACTGTCCATGTTTTGAGCGTTTCCTGTGTCACTAGTTTTACATTCCGATGCACCTCTGCAGGTTTACTGTATCCCTTGGACCTTCCCATTGACGATCAAACACAGAAGTTGCATCGGAATTAAATATAAGAGACACAATGCCGACATAAGTACAGGAAGACTGAGTCTTCCTACTGTCTATGTTTTGAGCGTTTCTCGTGTCACCAGTTTTACATTCCGATGCACCTCTGCAGGTTTACTGTATCCCTTGGACCTTCCGATTGACGATGAAACACAGAAATTACATCGGAATTAAATGTAAGAGACACAATGCCGACTTTAGTACAGGAACACTGAGTCTTCCTACTGTCTATGTTTTGAGCGTTTCCTGTGTCACTAGTTTTACATTCCGATGCACCTCTGCAGGTTTACTGTATTCCTTGGACCTTCCCATTGACGATCAAACACAGAAGTTGCATCGTAATTAAATATAAGAGACACAATGCCGATATAAGTACAGGAAGACTGAGTCTTCCTACTGTCTATGATTTGAGCGTTTCCTGTGTCACCAGTTTTACATTCTGATGCACTTCTGCAGGTTTACTGTATCCCTTGGACCTTCCGATTGACGATGAAACACAGAAATTGCATCGGAATTAAATATAAGAGACACAATGCCGACTTAAGTACAGGAAGACTGAGTCTTCCTACTGTCTCTAATTTGAGCGTTTCCTGTGTCACCAGTTTTACATTCCGATGCACCTCTACAGGTTTACTGTATCCCTTGGACCTTCACAATGACGATGAAACACAGAAATTGCATCGGAATTAAATATAAGAGACAAAACGCCGACTTAAGTACAAGAAAACTGAGTGTTCTTACGGTCTATGTTTTGAGCGTTTCCTGTGTCACCAGTTTTACATTCCGATGCACCTCTGCAGGTTTACTGTATCCCTTGGACCCTCCGATTGACGATGAAACACAGAAATTGCATCGGAATTAAATATAAGAGACACAATGCCGACTTATGTACAGGTAGACTGAGTCTTCCTACTGTCTATGATTTGAGCGTTTCCTGTGTCATCAGTTTTACATTCCGATGCACCTCTGTAGGTTTACTATATACCTTGGACCAGGCCATTGACGATGAAACACAGAAATTGCATCGGAATTATATATAAGAGACACAACGCCGATTTAAGTACATGAAAACTGAGTCATCTTACGGTCTATGTTTTGAGCGATTCCTGTGTCACCAGGTTTAAATTCCGATGCACCTCTGCAGGTTTTCTGTATCCCTTGGAACTTCCCATTGACGATGAAACACAGAAATTGCATCGGAATTAAATATAAGAGACACAATGCCAACTTAAGTACAGGAAGACTAAGTCCTCCTACTGTCTATGTTTTGAGCGTTTCCTGTGTCATCAGTTTTACTTTCCGATGCACCTCTGCTTGTTTATTATATCCCTTGGACCCTCCTGTTGACGATGAAACACAGAAATTTCATAGGAAATAATTATAAGAGACACAATGCCGACTTAAGTACAGGAAGACTGAGTCTACCTACTGTCTATGTTTTGAGTGTTTCCTGTGTCGCTAGTTTTACATTCCGATGCACCTCTGCAGGTTTAATGTATCCCTTGGACCTTCCCATTGACGATGAAACACAGAAATGGCATCGGAATTAAATATAAGAGACACAATGCAGACATAAGTACAGGAAGACTGAGTCTTCCTACTGTCTATGTTTTGAGCGTTTCCTGTGTCACTAGTTTTACATTCCGATGCACCTCAGCAGGTTTACTGTATCCCTTGGACCTTCCCATTGACGATGAAACACGGAAATTGCATCGGAATTAAATGTAAGAGACACAATGCCGACTTAAGTACAGGACGACTGAGTCTTCCTACTGTCCATGTTTTGACCGTTTCCTGTGTCACTAGTTTTACATTCCGATGCACCTCTGCAGGTTTACTGTATCCCTTGGACTTTCCCATTGACGATGAACCACAGAAATTGCATCGGAATTAAATATAAGAGACGCAATGCCGACTTAAGTACAGGAAGACTAAGTCTTCCTACTGTCTATGTTTTGAGCGTTTCCTGTGTCATCAGTTTTACTTTCCGATGCAACTCTGCATGTTTATTATATCCCTTGGACCTTCCCGTTGACGATGAAACACAGAAATTTCATTGGAAACAATTTTAAGAGACACAATGCCGACTTAAGTACATGAAGACTGAGTCTTCCTACTGTCTATGTTTTGAGCGTTTCTCGTGTCACCAGTTTTACATTCCGATGCACCTCTGCAGGTTTACTGTATCCCTTGGACCTTCCGAATGACGATGAAACACAGAAATTACATCGGAATTAAATGTAAGAGACACAATGCCGACTTTGTACAAGAAAACAGTCTTCTTACAGTCAATGTTTTGAGCGTTTCCTGTGTCACCAGTTTTACATTCCGATGCACCTCTGCAGGTTTACTGTATCCCCTGGACCTTCCCATTGGCGATGAAACACACAAATTGCATCGAAATTAAATATAAGAGACACAATGCCAGCTTAAGTACAGGAAGACTGAGTCTTCCTACTGTGTATGGTTTGAGTGTTTCCTGTGTCACCAGTTTTACATTCCGATTTACCTCTGCAGGTTTACTGTATCTATTGGACCTTCCCATTGACGATCAAACACAGAAATTGCATCGGAATTAAATATAAGAGACACAATGCCGACTAAAGTACAGGAAGACTCAGTCTTCCTACTGTCTATGTTTTGAGCGTTTCTTGTGTCACCAGTTTTACATTCTGATGCACCTCTGCAGGTTTACTGTATCCCTTGGACCTTCCCATTGACGATGAAACACAGAAATTGCATCGGAATTAAATATAAGAGACACAATGTAGACTTAAGTACAGGAAGACTGAGACTTCCTACTGTCTAAGTTTTGAGCGTTTCCTGTGTCATCAGTTTTACATTCCGATGCACCTCTGCAGGTTTACTGTATCCCTTGGACCTTCCCATTGACGATGAAACACAGAAATTGCATCGGAATTAAATGTAAGAGACACATTGCCGACTTACGTACAGGAAGACTGAGTCTTCCTACTGTCTATGTTTTGAGCGTTTCCTGTGTCACTAGTTTTACATTCCGATGCACCTCTGCAGGTTTACTGTATCCCTTGGACCTTCCCATTGACGATGAAACACAGAAATTGCATCGGAATTAAATGTAAGAGACACATTGCCGACTTAAGTACAGGAAGACTGAGTCTTCCTACTGTCTATGTTTTGAGAGTTTCCTGTGTCACTAGTTTTACATTCAGATGCACCTCTGCAAGTTTACTGTATCCGATGGACCTTCCCATTGGCGATGAAACACACAAATTGCATCGAAATTAAATATAAGAGACACAATGCCGACTTACGTAGAGGAAGACTGAGTCTTCCTACTGTCTATGCTTTGAGCGTTTCCTGTGTCACCAGTTTTTCATTCCGATTGACCTCTGCGGGATTATTGTATCCATTGGACCTTCCCATTGACGATATAACACAGAAATTGCATCGGAATTAAGTATAAGAGACACAACGCCGACTTAAGTACAAGAAAACTCAGTCTTCTTACGATCTATGTTTTGAGCGTTTCCTGTGTCACCAGTTTTACATTCCGATGCACCTCTGCAGGTTTACTGTATCCCTTCGACCTTCCGATTGACGATGAAACACAGAAATTGCATCGGAATTAAATATAAGAGACACAATGCCGACTTAAGTACATGAAGACTAAGTCTTCCTACTGTCTATGTTTTGAGCGTGTCCTGTGTCATCAGTTTTACTTTCCGATGCACCTCTGCAGGTTTACTATATCCCTTGGAACTTCCCATTCACGATGAAACACAGAAATTTCATCGGAAATAAATATAAGATACTCAATGCCGACTTAAGTACAGGAAGACTGAGTCTTGCTACTGTCTATGTTTTGAGCGTTTCCTGTGTCACCAGTTTAACATTCTGATGGGCCTCAGCAGGTTTAGTGTTACCCTTGGACATTCCCATTGACGATGAAACACAGAAATTGCATCGGAATTAAATATAAGAGACACAATGCCGACTTAAGTTTAAGAAAACAGTCTTCTTACAGTCAATGTTTTTAGCGTTTCCTGTGTCACCAGTTTCACATTCCGATGATCCTCTGCAGGTTTACTGTATCCCATGTACCTTCCCATTGGCGATGAAACACACAAATTGCATCGAAATTAAATATAAGAGACACAATGCCGACTTAAGTAGAGGAAGACTGAGTCTTCCTACTGTCTATGTTTTGAGCGTTTCCTGTGTCACCAGTTTTTCATTCCGATTGACCTCTGCAGGATTATTGTATCCATTGGACCTTCCCATTGACGATATAACACAGAAATTGTATCGGAATTAAGTATAAGAGACACAACGCCGACTTAAGTACAAAAAAACTGAGTCTTCTTACGGACTATGTTTCGAGCGTTTCCTGTGTCACCAGTTTTACATTCCGATGCACCTCTGCAGGTTTACTGTATCCCTTGGACCTTCCGATTGACGATGAAACACAGAAATTGCATCGGAATTAAATATAAGAGACACAATGCCGACTTAAGTACAGGAAGACTGAGTCTTCCTACTGTCTATGTTTTGAGCGTTTCCTGTGTCATCAGTTTTACATTCCGATGCACCTCTGCAGGTTTACTGTATCCCTTGGACCTTCCCATTGACGATCAAACACAGAAGTTGCATCGGAATTAAATATAAGAAGCACAATGCCGACATAAGTACAGGAAGACTGAGTCTTCCTACTGTCTATGTTTTGAGCGTTTCCTGTGTCACCAGTTTTTCATTCCGATTGACCTCTGCAGGATTATTGTATCCATTGGACCTTCCCATTGACGATATAACACAGAAATTGCATCGGAATTAAGTATAAGAGACACAACGCCCACTTAAGTACAAGAAAACTGAGTCTTCTTACGGTCTATGTTTCGAGCGTTTCCTGTGTCACCAGTTTTACATTCCGATGCACCTCTGCAGGTTTACTGTATCCCTTGGACCTTCCGATTGACGATGAAACACAGAAATTGCATCGGAATTAAATATAAGAGACACAATGCCGACTGAAGTACAGGAAGACTGAGTCTTCCTACTGTCTATGATTTGAGCGTTTCCTGTGTCATCAGTTTTACATTCCGATGCACCTCTGCATGTTTACTATATCCTTGGGACCTTCCCATTCACGATGAAAATCAGAAATTGCATCGGAATTAAATATAAGAGACACAATGCCGACTTAAGTACAGGAAGACAGAGTCTTCCTACTGTCTATGTTTTAGCGTTTCCTGTGTCATCAGTTTTACATTCCGTTGCACCTCTGCAGGTTTACTATATCCCTTCGACCTTCCCATTGACGATGAAACACGGAAATTGCATCGGAATTAAATGTAAGAGACACAATGCCGACTTAAGTACAGGAAGACTTAGTCTTCCTACTGTCCATGTTTTGAGCGTTTCCTGTGTCACTAGTTTTACATTCCGATGCACCTCTGCAGGTTTACTGTATCCCTTGGACCTTCCCATTGACGATCAAACACAGAAGTTGCATCGGAATTAAATATAAGAGACACAATGCCGACATAAGTACAGGAAGACTGAGTCTTCCTACTGTCTATGTTTTGAGCGTTTCTCGTGTCACCAGTTTTACATTCCGATGCACCTCTGCAGGTTTACTGTATCCCTTGGACCTTCCGATTGACGATGAAACACAGAAATTACATCGGAATTAAATGTAAGAGACACAATGCCGACTTTAGTACAGGAACACTGAGTCTTCCTACTGTCTATGTTTTGAGCGTTTCCTGTGTCACTAGTTTTACATTCCGATGCACCTCTGCAGGTTTACTGTATTCCTTGGACCTTCCCATTGACGATCAAACACAGAAGTTGCATCGTAATTAAATATAAGAGACACAATGCCGATATAAGTACAGGAAGACTGAGTCTTCCTACTGTCTATGATTTGAGCGTTTCCTGTGTCACCAGTTTTACATTCTGATGCACTTCTGCAGGTTTACTGTATCCCTTGGACCTTCCGATTGACGATGAAACACAGAAATTGCATCGGAATTAAATATAAGAGACACAATGCCGACTTAAGTACAGGAAGACTGAGTCTTCCTACTGTCTATAATTTGAGCGTTTCCTGTGTCACCAGTTTTACATTCCGATGCACCTCTACAGGTTTACTGTATCCCTTGGACCTTCACAATGACGATGAAACACAGAAATTGCATCGGAATTAAATATAAGAGACAAAACGCCGACTTAAGTACAAGAAAACTGAGTGTTCTTACGGTCTATGTTTTGAGCGTTTCCTGTGTCACCAGTTTTACATTCCGATGCACCTCTGCAGGTTTACTGTATCCCTTGGACCCTCCGATTGACGATGAAACACAGAAATTGCATCGGAATTAAATATAAGAGACACAATGCCGACTTATGTACAGGTAGACTGAGTCTTCCTACTGTCTATGATTTGAGCGTTTCCTGTGTCATCAGTTTTACATTCCGATGCACCTCTGTAGGTTTACTATATACCTTGGACCAGGCCATTGACGATGAAACACAGAAATTGCATCGGAATTATATATAAGAGACACAACGCCGATTTAAGTACATGAAAACTGAGTCATCTTACGGTCTATGTTTTGAGCGATTCCTGTGTCACCAGGTTTAAATTCCGATGCACCTCTGCAGGTTTTCTGTATCCCTTGGAACTTCCCATTGACGATGAAACACAGAAATTGCATCGGAATTAAATATAAGAGACACAATGCCAACTTAAGTACAGGAAGACTAAGTCCTCCTACTGTCTATGTTTTGAGCGTTTCCTGTGTCATCAGTTTTACTTTCCGATGCACCTCTGCTTGTTTATTATATCCCTTGGACCCTCCTGTTGACGATGAAACACAGAAATTTCATAGGAAATAATTATAAGAGACACAATGCCGACTTAAGTACAGGAAGACTGAGTCTACCTACTGTCTATGTTTTGAGTGTTTCCTGTGTCGCTAGTTTTACATTCCGATGCACCTCTGCAGGTTTAATGTATCCCTTGGACCTTCCCATTGACGATGAAACACAGAAATGGCATCGGAATTAAATATAAGAGACACAATGCAGACATAAGTACAGGAAGACTGAGTCTTCCTACTGTCTATGTTTTGAGCGTTTCCTGTGTCACTAGTTTTACATTCCGATGCACCTCAGCAGGTTTACTGTATCCCTTGGACCTTCCCATTGACGATGAAACACGGAAATTGCATCGGAATTAAATGTAAGAGACACAATGCCGACTTAAGTACAGGACGACCGAGTCTTCCTACTGTCCATGTTTTGACCGTTTCCTGTGTCACTAGTTTTACATTCCGATGCACCTCTGCAGGTTTACTGTATCCCTTGGACTTTCCCATTGACGATGAAACACAGAAATTGCATCGGAATTAAATATAAGAGACGCAATGCCGACTTAAGTACAGGAAGACTAAGTCTTCCTACTGTCTATGTTTTGAGCGTTTCCTGTGTCATCAGTTTTACTTTCCGATGCAACTCTGCATGTTTATTATATCCCTTGGACCTTCCCGTTGACGATGAAACACAGAAATTTCATTGGAAATAATTTTAAGAGACACAATGCCGACTTAAGTACATGAAGACTGAGTCTTCCTACTGTCTATGTTTTGAGCGTTTCTCGTGTCACCAGTTTTACATTCCGATGCACCTCTGCAGGTTTACTGTATCCCTTGGACCTTCCGAATGACGATGAAACACAGAAATTACATCGGAATTAAATGTAAGAGACACAATGCCGACTTTGTACAAGAAAACAGTCTTCTTACAGTCAATGTTTTGAGCGTTTCCTGTGTCACCAGTTTTACATTCCGATGCACCTCTGCAGGTTTACTGTATCCCTTGGACCTTCCGATTGACGATGAAACACAGAAATTGCATCGGAATTAAATATAAGAGACACAATGCCGACTTAAGTACAGGAAGACTGAGTCTTCCTACTGTCTATGATTTGAGCGTTTCCTGTGTCATCAGTTTTACATTCCGATGCACCTCTGCAGGTTTACTATATCCTTTGGACCTTCCCATTCACGATGAAAATCAGAAATTGCATCGGAATTAAATATAAGAGACACAATGCCGACTTAAGTACAGGAAGACTGAGTCTTCCTACTCTCTATGTTTTGAGCGTTTCCTGTGTCATCAGTTTTACTTTCCGATGCACCTCTGCTTGTTTATTATATCCCTTGGACGTTCCCGTTGACGATGAAACACAGAAATTTCATTGGAAATAATTATAAGAGACACAATGCCGACTTAAGTACATGAAGACTGAGTCTTCCTACTGTCTATGTTTTGAGCGTTTCTCGTGTCACCAGTTTTACATTCCGATGCACCTCTGCAGGTTTACCGTATCCCTTGGACCTTCCGATTGACGATGAAACACAGAAATTACATCGGAATTAAATGTAAGAGACACAATGCCGACTTAAGTACAGGAAGACTGAGTCTTCCTACTGTCTATGTTTTGAGCGTTTCCTGTGTCACTAGTTTTACATTCCGATGCACCTCTGCAGGTTTACTGTATCCCTTGGACCTTCCCATTGACGATCAAACACAGAAGTTGCATCGGAATTAAATATAAGAAGCACAATGCCGACATAAGTACAGGAAGACTGAGTCTTCCTACTGTCTATGTTTTGAGCGTTTCCTGTGTCACCAGTTTTTCATTCCGATTGACCTCTGCAGGATTATTGTATCCATTGGACCTTCCCATTGACGATATAACACAGAAATTGCATCGGAATTAAGTATAAGAGACACAACGCCCACTTAAGTACAAGAAAACTGAGTCTTCTTACGGTCTATGTTTCGAGCGTTTCCTGTGTCACCAGTTTTACATTCCGATGCACCTCTGCAGGTTTACTGTATCCCTTGGACCTTCCGATTGACGATGAAACACAGAAATTACATCGGAATTAAATGTAAGAGACACAATGCCGACTTTAGTACAGGAACACTGAGTCTTCCTACTGTCTATGTTTTGAGCGTTTCCTGTGTCACTAGTTTTACATTCCGATGCACCTCTGCAGGTTTACTGTATTCCTTGGACCTTCCCATTGACGATCAAACACAGAAGTTGCATCGTAATTAAATATAAGAGACACAATGCCGATATAAGTACAGGAAGACTGAGTCTTCCTACTGTCTATGATTTGAGCGTTTCCTGTGTCACCAGTTTTACATTCTGATGCACTTCTGCAGGTTTACTGTATCCCTTGGACCTTCCGATTGACGATGAAACACAGAAATTGCATCGGAATTAAATATAAGAGACACAATGCCGACTTAAGTACAGGAAGACTGAGTCTTCCTACTGTCTATAATTTGAGCGTTTCCTGTGTCACCAGTTTTACATTCCGATGCACCTCTACAGGTTTACTGTATCCCTTGGACCTTCACAATGACGATGAAACACAGAAATCGCATCGGAATTAAATATAAGAGACAAAACGCCGACTTAAGTACAAGAAAACTGAGTGTTCTTACGGTCTATGTTTTGAGCGTTTCCTGTGTCACCAGTTTTACATTCCGATGCACCTCTGCAGGTTTACTGTATCCCTTGGACCCTCCGATTGACGATGAAACACAGAAATTGCATCGGAATTAAATATAAGAGACACAATGCCGACTTATGTACAGGTAGACTGAGTCTTCCTACTGTCTATGATTTGAGCGTTTCCTGTGTCATCAGTTTTACATTCCGATGCACCTCTGTAGGTTTACTATATACCTTGGACCAGGCCATTGACGATGAAACACAGAAATTGCATCGGAATTATATATAAGAGACACAACGCCGATTTAAGTACATGAAAACTGAGTCATCTTACGGTCTATGTTTTGAGCGATTCCTGTGTCACCAGGTTTAAATTCCGATGCACCTCTGCAGGTTTTCTGTATCCCTTGGAACTTCCCATTGACGATGAAACACAGAAATTGCATCGGAATTAAATATAAGAGACACAATGCCAACTTAAGTACAGGAAGACTAAGTCCTCCTACTGTCTATGTTTTGAGCGTTTCCTGTGTCATCAGTTTTACTTTCCGATGCACCTCTGCTTGTTTATTATATCCCTTGGACCCTCCTGTTGACGATGAAACACAGAAATTTCATAGGAAATAATTATAAGAGACACAATGCCGACTTAAGTACAGGAAGACTGAGTCTACCTACTGTCTATGTTTTGAGTGTTTCCTGTGTCGCTAGTTTTACATTCCGATGCACCTCTGCAGGTTTAATGTATCCCTTGGACCTTCCCATTGACGATGAAACACAGAAATGGCATCGGAATTAAATATAAGAGACACAATGCAGACATAAGTACAGGAAGACTGAGTCTTCCTACTGTCTATGTTTTGAGCGTTTCCTGTGTCACTAGTTTTACATTCCGATGCACCTCAGCAGGTTTACTGTATCCCTTGGACCTTCCCATTGACGATGAAACACGGAAATTGCATCGGAATTAAATGTAAGAGACACAATGCCGACTTAAGTACAGGACGACCGAGTCTTCCTACTGTCCATGTTTTGACCGTTTCCTGTGTCACTAGTTTTACATTCCGATGCACCTCTGCAGGTTTACTGTATCCCTTGGACTTTCCCATTGACGATGAAACACAGAAATTGCATCGGAATTAAATATAAGAGACGCAATGCCGACTTAAGTACAGGAAGACTAAGTCTTCCTACTGTCTATGTTTTGAGCGTTTCCTGTGTCATCAGTTTTACTTTCCGATGCAACTCTGCATGTTTATTATATCCCTTGGACCTTCCCGTTGACGATGAAACACAGAAATTTCATTGGAAATAATTTTAAGAGACACAATGCCGACTTAAGTACATGAAGACTGAGTCTTCCTACTGTCTATGTTTTGAGCGTTTCTCGTGTCACCAGTTTTACATTCCGATGCACCTCTGCAGGTTTACTGTATCCCTTGGACCTTCCGAATGACGATGAAACACAGAAATTACATCGGAATTAAATGTAAGAGACACAATGCCGACTTTGTACAAGAAAACAGTCTTCTTACAGTCAATGTTTTGAGCGTTTCCTGTGTCACCAGTTTTACATTCCGATGCACCTCTGCAGGTTTACTGTATCCCCTGGACCTTCCCATTGGCGATGAAACACACAAATTGCATCGAAATTAAATATAAGAGACACAATGCCAGCTTAAGTACAGGAAGACTGAGTCTTCCTACTGTGTATGGTTTGAGTGTTTCCTGTGTCACCAGTTTTACATTCCGATTTACCTCTGCAGGTTTACTGTATCTATTGGACCTTCCCATTGACGATCAAACACAGAAATTGCATCGGAATTAAATATAAGAGACACAATGCCGACTAAAGTACAGGAAGACTCAGTCTTCCTACTGTCTATGTTTTGAGCGTTTCTTGTGTCACCAGTTTTACATTCTGATGCACCTCTGCAGGTTTACTGTATCCCTTGGACCTTCCCATTGACGATGAAACACAGAAATTGCATCGGAATTAAATATAAGAGACACAATGTAGACTTAAGTACAGGAAGACTGAGACTTCCTACTGTCTAAGTTTTGAGCGTTTCCTGTGTCATCAGTTTTACATTCCGATGCACCTCTGCAGGTTTACTGTATCCCTTGGACCTTCCCATTGACGATGAAACACAGAAATTGCATCGGAATTAAATGTAAGAGACACATTGCCGACTTACGTACAGGAAGACTGAGTCTTCCTACTGTCTATGTTTTGAGCGTTTCCTGTGTCACTAGTTTTACATTCCGATGCACCTCTGCAGGTTTACTGTATCCCTTGGACCTTCCCATTGACGATGAAACACAGAAATTGCATCGGAATTAAATGTAAGAGACACATTGCCGACTTAAGTACAGGAAGACTGAGTCTTCCTACTGTCTATGTTTTGAGAGTTTCCTGTGTCACTAGTTTTACATTCAGATGCACCTCTGCAAGTTTACTGTATCCGATGGACCTTCCCATTGGCGATGAAACACACAAATTGCATCGAAATTAAATATAAGAGACACAATGCCGACTTACGTAGAGGAAGACTGAGTCTTCCTACTGTCTATGCTTTGAGCGTTTCCTGTGTCACCAGTTTTTCATTCCGATTGACCTCTGCAGGATTATTGTATCCATTGGACCTTCCCATTGACGATATAACACAGAAATTGCATCGGAATTAAGTATAAGAGACACAACGCCGACTTAAGTACAAGAAAACTCAGTCTTCTTACGATCTATGTTTTGAGCGTTTCCTGTGTCACCAGTTTTACATTCCGATGCACCTCTGCAGGTTTACTGTATCCCTTCGACCTTCCGATTGACGATGAAACACAGAAATTGCATCGGAATTAAATATAAGAGACACAATGCCGACTTAAGTACATGAAGACTAAGTCTTCCTACTGTCTATGTTTTGAGCGTGTCCTGTGTCATCAGTTTTACTTTCCGATGCACCTCTGCAGGTTTACTATATCCCTTGGAACTTCCCATTCACGATGAAACACAGGAATTTCATCGGAAATAAATATAAGATACTCAATGCCGACTTAAGTACAGGAAGACTGAGTCTTGCTACTGTCTATGTTTTGAGCGTTTCCTGTGTCACCAGTTTAACATTCTGATGGACCTCAGCAGGTTTAGTGTTACCCTTGGACATTCCCATTGACGATGAAACACAGAAATTGCATCGGAATTAAATATAAGAGACACAATGCCGACTTAAGTTTAAGAAAACAGTCTTCTTACAGTCAATGTTTTTAGCGTTTCCTGTGTCACCAGTTTCACATTCCGATGATCCTCTGCAGGTTTACTGTATCCCATGTACCTTCCCATTGGCGATGAAACACACAAATTGCATCGAAATTAAATATAAGAGACACAATGCCGACTTAAGTAGAGGAAGACTGAGTCTTCCTACTGTCTATGTTTTGAGCGTTTCCTGTGTCACCAGTTTTTCATTCCGATTGACCTCTGCAGGATTATTGTATCCATTGGACCTTCCCATTGACGATATAACACAGAAATTGTATCGGAATTAAGTATAAGAGACACAACGCCGACTTAAGTACAAAAAAACTGAGTCTTCTTACGGACTATGTTTCGAGCGTTTCCTGTGTCACCAGTTTTACATTCCGATGCACCTCTGCAGGTTTACTGTATCCCTTGGACCTTCCGATTGACGATGAAACACAGAAATTGCATCGGAATTAAATATAAGAGACACAATGCCGACTTAAGTACAGGAAGACTGAGTCTTCCTACTGTCTATGATTTGAGCGTTTCCTGTGTCATCAGTTTTACATTCCGATGCACCTCTGCAGGTTTACTATATCCTTTGGACCTTCCCATTCACGATGAAAATCAGAAATTGCATCGGAATTAAATATAAGAGACACAATGCCGACTTAAGTACAGGAAGACTGAGTCTTCCTACTCTCTATGTTTTGAGCGTTTCCTGTGTCATCAGTTTTACTTTCCGATGCACCTCTGCTTGTTTATTATATCCCTTGGACGTTCCCGTTGACGATGAAACACAGAAATTTCATTGGAAATAATTATAAGAGACACAATGCCGACTTAAGTACATGAAGACTGAGTCTTCCTACTGTCTATGTTTTGAGCGTTTCTCGTGTCACCAGTTTTACATTCCGATGCACCTCTGCAGGTTTACCGTATCCCTTGGACCTTCCGATTGACGATGAAACACAGAAATTACATCGGAATTAAATGTAAGAGACACAATGCCGACTTAAGTACAGGAAGACTGAGTCTTCCTACTGTCTATGTTTTGAGCGTTTCCTGTGTCACTAGTTTTACATTCCGATGCACCTCTGCAGGTTTACTGTATCCCTTGGACCTTCCCATTGACGATCAAACACAGAAGTTGCATCGGAATTAAATATAAGAAGCACAATGCCGACATAAGTACAGGAAGACTGAGTCTTCCTACTGTCTATGTTTTGAGCGTTTCCTGTGTCACCAGTTTTTCATTCCGATTGACCTCTGCAGGATTATTGTATCCATTGGACCTTCCCATTGACGATATAACACAGAAATTGCATCGGAATTAAGTATAAGAGACACAACGCCCACTTAAGTACAAGAAAACTGAGTCTTCTTACGGTCTATGTTTCGAGCGTTTCCTGTGTCACCAGTTTTACATTCGGATGCACCTCTGCAGGTTTACTGTATCCCTTGGACCTTCCGATTGACGATGAAACACAGAAATTGCATCGGAATTAAATATAAGAGACACAATGCCGACTGAAGTACAGGAAGACTGAGTCTTCCTACTGTCTATGATTTGAGCGTTTCCTGTGTCATCAGTTTTACATTCCGATGCACCTCTGCATGTTTACTATATCCTTGGGACCTTCCCATTCACGATGAAAATCAGAAATTGCATCGGAATTAAATATAAGAGACACAATGCCGACTTAAGTACAGGAAGACAGAGTCTTCCTACTGTCTATGTTTTAGCGTTTCCTGTGTCATCAGTTTTACATTCCGTTGCACCTCTGCAGGTTTACTATATCCCTTGGACCTTCCCATTGACGATGAAACACGGAAATTGCATCGGAATTAAATGTAAGAGACACAATGCCGACTTAAGTACAGGAAGACTTAGTCTTCCTACTGTCCATGTTTTGAGCGTTTCCTGTGTCACTAGTTTTACATTCCGATGCACCTCTGCAGGTTTACTGTATCCCTTGGACCTTCCCATTGACGATCAAACACAGAAGTTGCATCGGAATTAAATATAAGAGACACAATGCCGACATAAGTACAGGAAGACTGAGTCTTCCTACTGTCTATGTTTTGAGCGTTTCTCGTGTCACCAGTTTTACATTCCGATGCACCTCTGCAGGTTTACTGTATCCCTTGGACCTTCCGATTGACGATGAAACACAGAAATTACATCGGAATTAAATGTAAGAGACACAATGCCGACTTTAGTACAGGAACACTGAGTCTTCCTACTGTCTATGTTTTGAGCGTTTCCTGTGTCACTAGTTTTACATTCCGATGCACCTCTGCAGGTTTACTGTATTCCTTGGACCTTCCCATTGACGATCAAACACAGAAGTTGCATCGTAATTAAATATAAGAGACACAATGCCGATATAAGTACAGGAAGACTGAGTCTTCCTACTGTCTATGATTTGAGCGTTTCCTGTGTCACCAGTTTTACATTCTGATGCACTTCTGCAGGTTTACTGTATCCCTTGGACCTTCCGATTGACGATGAAACACAGAAATTGCATCGGAATTAAATATAAGAGACACAATGCCGACTTAAGTACAGGAAGACTGAGTCTTCCTACTGTCTATAATTTGAGCGTTTCCTGTGTCACCAGTTTTACATTCCGATGCACCTCTACAGGTTTACTGTATCCCTTGGACCTTCACAATGACGATGAAACACAGAAATTGCATCGGAATAAAATATAAGAGACAAAACGCCGACTTAAGTACAAGAAAACTGAGTGTTCTTACGGTCTATGTTTTGAGCGTTTCCTGTGTCACCAGTTTTACATTCCGATGCACCTCTGCAGGTTTACTGTATCCCTTGGACCCTCCGATTGACGATGAAACACAGAAATTGCATCGGAATTAAATATAAGAGACACAATGCCGACTTATGTACAGGTAGACTGAGTCTTCCTACTGTCTATGATTTGAGCGTTTCCTGTGTCATCAGTTTTACATTCCGATGCACCTCTGTAGGTTTACTATATACCTTGGACCAGGCCATTGACGATGAAACACAGAAATTGCATCGGAATTATATATAAGAGACACAACGCCGATTTAAGTACATGAAAACTGAGTCATCTTACGGTCTATGTTTTGAGCGATTCCTGTGTCACCAGGTTTAAATTCCGATGCACCTCTGCAGGTTTTCTGTATCCCTTGGAACTTCCCATTGACGATGAAACACAGAAATTGCATCGGAATTAAATATAAGAGACACAATGCCAACTTAAGTACAGGAAGACTAAGTCCTCCTACTGTCTATGTTTTGAGCGTTTCCTGTGTCATCAGTTTTACTTTCCGATGCACCTCTGCTTGTTTATTATATCCCTTGGACCCTCCTGTTGACGATGAAACACAGAAATTTCATAGGAAATAATTATAAGAGACACAATGCCGACTTAAGTACAGGAAGACTGAGTCTACCTACTGTCTATGTTTTGAGTGTTTCCTGTGTCGCTAGTTTTACATTCCGATGCACCTCTGCAGGTTTAATGTATCCCTTGGACCTTCCCATTGACGATGAAACACAGAAATGGCATCGGAATTAAATATAAGAGACACAATGCAGACATAAGTACAGGAAGACTGAGTCTTCCTACTGTCTATGTTTTGAGCGTTTCCTGTGTCACTAGTTTTACATTCCGATGCACCTCAGCAGGTTTACTGTATCCCTTGGACCTTCCCATTGACGATGAAACACGGAAATTGCATCGGAATTAAATGTAAGAGACACAATGCCGACTTAAGTACAGGACGACTGAGTCTTCCTACTGTCCATGTTTTGACCGTTTCCTGTGTCACTAGTTTTACATTCCGATGCACCTCTGCAGGTTTACTGTATCCCTTGGACTTTCCCATTGACGATGAAACACAGAAATTGCATCGGAATTAAATATAAGAGACGCAATGCCGACTTAAGTACAGGAAGACTAAGTCTTCCTACTGTCTATGTTTTGAGCGTTTCCTGTGTCATCAGTTTTACTTTCCGATGCAACTCTGCATTTTTATTATATCCCTTGGACCTTCCCGTTGACGATGAAACACAGAAATTTCATTGGAAATAATTTTAAGAGACACAATGCCGACTTAAGTACGTGAAGACTGAGTCTTCCTACTGTCTATGTTTTGAGCGTTTCTCGTGTCACCAGTTTTACATTCCGATGCACCTCTGCAGGTTTACTGTATCCCTTGGACCTTCCGAATGACGATGAAACACAGAAATTACATCGGAATTAAATGTAAGAGACACAATGCCGACTTTGTACAAGAAAACAGTCTTCTTACAGTCAATGTTTTGAGCGTTTCCTGTGTCACCAGTTTTACATTCCGATGCACCTCTGCAGGTTTACTGTATCCCCTGGACCTTCCCATTGGCGATGAAACACACAAATTGCATCGAAATTAAATATAAGAGACACAATGCCAGCTTAAGTACAGGAAGACTGAGTCTTCCTACTGTGTATGGTTTGAGTGTTTCCTGTGTCACCAGTTTTACATTCCGATTTACCTCTGCAGGTTTACTGTATCTATTGGACCTTCCCATTGACGATCAAACACAGAAATTGCATCGGAATTAAATATAAGAGACACAATGCCGACTAAAGTACAGGAAGACTCAGTCTTCCTACTGTCTATGTTTTGAGCGTTTCTCGTGTCACCAGTTTTACATTCTGATGCACCTCTGCAGGTTTACTGTATCCCTTGGACCTTCCCATTGACGATGAAACACAGAAATTGCATCGGAATTAAATATAAGAGACACAATGTAGACTTAAGTACAGGAAGACTGAGACTTCCTACTGTCTAAGTTTTGAGCGTTTCCTGTGTCATCAGTTTTACATTCCGATGCACCTCTGCAGGTTTACTGTATCCCTTGGACCTTCCCATTGACGATGAAACACAGAAATTGCATCGGAATTAAATGTAAGAGACACATTGCCGACTTACGTACAGGAAGACTGAGTCTTCCTACTGTCTATGTTTTGAGCGTTTCCTGTGTCACTAGTTTTACATTCCGATCCACCTCTGCAGGTTTACTGTATCCCATGGACCTTCCCATTGGCGATGAAACACAGAAATTGCATCGAAATTAAAAATAAGAGACACAATGGCGCCTTACGTAGAGGAAGACTGAGTCTTCCTACTGTCTATGTTTTGAGCGTTTCCTGTGTCACCAGTTTTTCATTCCGATTGACCTCTGCAGGATTATTGTATCCATTGGACCTTCCCATTGACGACATAACAAAGAAATTGCATCGGAATTAAGTATAAGAGACACAACGCCGACTTAAGTACAAGAAAACTGAGTCTTCCTACTGTCTATGTTTTGAGCGTTTCCTGTGTCACTAGTTTTACATTCCGATCCACCTCTGCAGGTTTACTGTATCCCATGGACCTTCCCATTGGCGATGAAACACAGAAATTGCATCGAAATTAAAAATAAGAGACACAATGGCGCCTTACGTAGAGGAAGACTGAGTCTTCCTACTGTCTATGTTTTGAGCGTTTCCTGTGTCACCAGTTTTTCATTCCGATTGACCTCTGCAGGATTATTGTATCCATTGGACCTTCCCATTGACGACATAACAAAGAAATTGCATCGGAATTAAGTATAAGAGACACAATGCCGACTTAAGTACATGAAGACTAAGTCTTCCTACTGTCTATGTTTTGAGCGTATCCTGTGTCACCAGTTTTACATTCCGATGCACCTCTGCAGGCATACTTTATCCCTTGGACCTTCCCATTGACAATGAAACACAGAAATTTCATAGGAAATAATTATAAGAGTCACAATGCCGACTTAAGTACAGGAAGACTGAGTCTTCCTACTGTCTATGTTTTGAGAGTTTCCTGTGTCACTAGTTTTACATTCAGATGCACCTCTGCAAGTTTACTGTATCCGATGGACCTTCCCATTGGCGATGAAACACACAAATTGCATCGAAATTAAATATAAGAGACACAATGCCGACTTACGTAGAGGAAGACTGAGTCTTCCTACTGTCTATGTTTTGAGCGTTTCCTGTGTCACCAGTTTTTCATTCCGATTGACCTCTGCGGGATTATTGTATCCATTGGACCTTCCCATTGACGATATAACACAGAAATTGCATCGGAATTAAGTATAAGAGACACAACGCCGACTTAAGTACAAGAAAACTCAGTCTTCTTACGATCTATGTTTTGAGCGTTTCCTGTGTCACCAGTTTTACATTCCGATGCACCTCTGCAGGTTTACTGTATCCCTTCGACCTTCCGATTGACGATGAAACACAGAAATTGCATCGGAATAAGAGACACAATGCCGACTTAAGTACATGAAGACTAAGTCTTCCTACTGTCTATGTTTTGAGCGTGTCCTGTGTCATCAGTTTTACTTTCCGATGCACCTCTGCAGGTTTACTATATCCCTTGGAACTTCCCATTCACGATGAAACACAGAAATATCATCGGAAATAAATATAAGATACTCAATGCCGACTTAAGTACAGGAAGACTGAGTCTTGCTACTGTCTATGTTTTGAGCGTTTCCTGTGTCACCAGTTTAACATTCTGATGGACCTCAGCAGGTTTAGTGTTACCCTTGGACATTCCCATTGACGATGAAACACAGAAATTGCATCGGAATTAAATATAAGAGACACAATGCCGACTTAAGTTTAAGAAAACAGTCTTCTTACAGTCAATGTTTTTAGCGTTTCCTGTGTCACCAGTTTCACATTCCGATGATCCTCTGCAGGTTTACTGTATCCCATGTACCTTCCCATTGGCGATGAAACACACAAATTGCATCGAAATTAAATATAAGAGACACAATGCCGACTTAAGTAGAGGAAGACTGAGTCTTCCTACTGTCTATGTTTTGAGCGTTTCCTGTGTCACCAGTTTTTCATTCCGATTGACCTCTGCAGGATTTTTGTATCCATTGGACCTTCCCATTGACGATATAACACAGAAATGGCATCGGAATTAAGTATAAGAGACACAACGCCGACTTAAGTACAAGAAAACTGAGTCTTCTTACGGTCTATGTTTCGAGCGTCTCCTGTGTCACCAGTTTTACATTCCGATGCACCTCTGCAGGTTTACTGTATCCCTTGGACCTTCCGATTGACGATGAAACACAGAAATTGCACGGGAATTAAATATAAGAGACACAATGCCGACTTAAGTACAGGAAGACTGAGTCTTCCTACTGTCTATGATTTGAGCGTTTCCTGTGTCATCAGTTTTACATTCCGATGCACCTCTGCAGGTTTACTATATCCTTTGGACCTTCCCATTCACGATGAAAATCAGAAATTGAATCGGAATTAAATATATGAGACACAATGCCGACTTAAGTACAGGAAGACTGAGTCTTCCTACTCTCTATGTTTGAGCGTTTCCTGTGTCATCAGTTTTACTTTCCGATGCACCTCTGCTTGTTTATTATATCCCTTGGACCTTCCCGTTGACGATGAAACACAGAAATTTCATTGGAAATAATTATAAGAGACACAATGCCGACTTAAGTACATGAAGACTGAGTCTTCCTACTGTCTATGTTTTGAGCGTTTCTCGTGTCACCAGTTTTACATTCCGATGCACCTCTGCAGATTTACCGTATCCCTTGGACCTTCCGATTGACGATGAAACACAGAAATTACATCGGAATTAAATGTAAGAGACACAATGCCGACTTAAGTACAGGAAGACTGAGTCTTCCTACTGTCTATGTTTTGAGCGTTTCCTGTGTCACTAGTTTTACATTCCGATGCACCTCTGCAGGTTTACTGTATCCCTTGGACCTTCCGATTGACGATCAAACACAGAAATTGCATCGGAATTAAGTATAAGAGACACAACGCCCACTTAAGTACAAGAAAACTGAGTCTTCTTACGGTCTATGTTTCGAGCGTTTCCTGTGTCACCAGTTTTACATTCCGATGCACCTCTGCAGGTTTACTGTTTCCCTTGGACCTTCCGATTGACGATGAAACACAGAAATTGCATCGGAATTAAATATAAGAGACACAATGCCGACTGAAGTACAGGAAGACTGAGTCTTCCTACTGTCTATGATTTGAGCGTTTCCTGTGTCATCAGTTTTACATTCCGATGCACCTCTGCATGTTTACTATATCCTTGGGACCTTCCCATTCACGATGAAAATCAGAAATTGCATCGGAATTAAATATAAGAGACACAATGCCGTCTTAAGTACAGGAAGACAGAGTCTTCCTACTGTCTATGTTTTAGCGTTTCCTGTGTCATCAGTTTTACATTCCGTTGCACCTCTGCAGGTTTACTATATCCCTTGGACCTTCCCATTGACGATGAAACACGGAAATTGCATCGGAATTAAATGTAAGAGACACAATGCCGACTTAAGTACAGGAAGACTTAGTCTTCCTACTGTCCATGTTTTGAGCGTTTCCTGTGTCACTAGTTTTACATTCCGATGCACCTCTGCAGGTTTACTGTATCCCTTGGACCTTCCCATTGACGATCAAACACAGAAGTTGCATCGGAATTAAATATAAGAGACACAATGCCGAAATAAGTACAGGAAGACTGAGTCTTCCTACTGTCTATGTTTTGAGCGTTTCTCGTGTCACCAGTTTTACATTCCGATGCACCTCTGCAGGTTTACTGTATCCCTTGGACCTTCCGATTGACGATGAAACACAGAAATTACATCGGAATTAAATGTAAGAGACACAATGCCGACTTTAGTACAGGAACACTGAGTCTTCCTACTGTCTATGTTTTGAGCGTTTCCTGTGTCACTAGTTTTACATTCCGATGCACCTCTGCAGGTTTACTGTATTCCTTGGACCTTCCCATTGACGATCAAACACAGAAGTTGCATCGGAATTAAATATAAGAGACACAATGCCGATATAAGTACAGGAAGACTGAGTCTTCCTACTGTCTATGATTTGAGCGTTTCCTGTGTCACCAGTTTTACATTCTGATGCACTTCTGCAGGTTTACTGTATCCCTTGGACCTTCCGATTGACGATGAAACACAGAAATTGCATCGGAATTATATATAAGAGACACAATGCCGACTTAAGTACAGGAAGACTGAGTCTTCCTACTGTCTATAATTTGAGCGTTTCCTGTGTCACCAGTTTTACATTCCGATGCACCTCTACAGGTTTACTGTATCCCTTGGACCTTCACAATGACGATGATACACAGAAATTGCATCGGAATTAAATATAAGAGACAAAACGCCGACTTAAGTACAAGAAAACTGAGTGTTCTTACGGTCTATGTTTTGAGCGTTTCCTGTGTCACCAGTTTTACATTCCGATGCACCTCTGCAGGTTTACTGTATCCCTTGGACCCTCCGATTGACGATGAAACACAGAAATTGCATCGGAATTAAATATAAGAGACACAATGCCGACTTATGTACAGGTAGACTGAGTCTTCCTACTGTCTAAGATTTGAGCGTTTCGTGTGTCATCAGTTTTACATTCCGATGCACCTCTGTAGGTTTACTATATCCCTTGGACCAGGCCATTGACGATGAAACACAGAAATTGCATCGGAATTAAATATAAGAGACACAATGCCGTCTTAAGTACAGGAAGACAGAGTCTTCCTACTGTCTATGTTTTAGCGTTTCCTGTGTCATCAGTTTTACATTCCGTTGCACCTCTGCAGGTTTACTATATCCCTTGGACCTTCCCATTGACGATGAAACACGGAAATTGCATCGGAATTAAATGTAAGAGACACAATGCCGACTTAAGTACAGGAAGACTTAGTCTTCCTACTGTCCATGTTTTGAGCGTTTCCTGTGTCACTAGTTTTACATTCCGATGCACCTCTGCAGGTTTACTGTATCCCTTGGACCTTCCCATTGACGATGAAACACAGAAATTGCATCGGAATTAAATATAAGAGACACAATGCCAACTTAAGTACAGGAAGACTAAGTCCTCCTACTGTCTATGTTTTGAGCGTTTCCTGTGTCATCAGTTTTACTTTCCGATGCACCTCTGCTTGTTTATTATATCCCTTGGACCCTCCCGTTGACGATGAAACACAGAAATTTCATAGGAAATAATTATAAGAGACACAATGCCTGCTTAAGTACAGGAAGACTGAGTCTACCTACTGTCTATGTTTTGAGTGTTTCCTGTGTCGCTAGTTTTACATTCCGATGCACCTCTGCAGGTTTAATGTATCCGTTGGACCTTCCCATTGACGATGAAACACAGAAATGGCATCGGAATTAAATATAAGAGACACAATGCAGACATAAGTACAGGAAGACTGAGTCTTCCTACTTTCTATGTTTTGAGCGTTTCCTGTGTCATCAGTTTTACATTCCGATGCACCTCTGCAGGTTCACTGTATCCCTTGGACCTTCCCATTGACGATGGAAACCAGAAATTGTATCGGAATTAAATATAAGAGACACAAGGCCGACTTAAGTACAGGAAGACTAAGTCTTCCTACTGTCTATGTTTTGAGCGATTCCTGTGTCATCAGTTTTACTTTCCGATGCACTTCTGCTTGTTTATTATATCCCTTGGACCTTCCCATTCACGATGAAACACAGAAATTTCATCGGAAATATATATAAGAGACGCAATGCCGACTTAAGTACAGGAAGACTGAGTCTTCCTACTGTCTATGTTTTGATCGTTTCCTCTGTCACTAGTTTTACATTCCGATGCACCTCCGCAGGTTTACTGTTTCCCTTGGACCTTCCCATTGACGATGAAACACAGAAATTGCATCGGAATTAAATATAAGTGACACAATGCCGACTTAAGTACAGGAAGACTGAGTCTTCCTACTGTCTATAATTTGAGAGTTTCCTGTGTCACCATTTTTACATTCTGATGCACCTCTGCAGGTTTACTGTATCCCTTGGACCTTCCCATTGACGATGAAACACAGAAATTGCATCGGAATGAAATATAAGAGGCACAATGCCGACTTAAGTACAAGAAAACGGTCTTCTTACAGTCAATGTTATGAGCGTTTCCTGTGTCACCAGTTTTACATTCTGATGCACCTCTGCAGATTTACTGCATCCCTGGGACCTTCCCATTGACGATGAAACACAGAAATTGCATCGGAATTAAATATAAGAGACACAATGCCGACTTAAGTACAAGAAAACGGTCTTCTTACAGTCAATGTTATGAGCGTTTCCTGTGTCACCATTTTTACATTCTGATGCACCTCTGCAGATTTACTGCATCCCTTGGACCTTCACAGTGACGAACAATCACAGAAATTGCATCGGAATTAAATATAAGAGACACAGTGCCGACTTAAGTACAGGAAGACTGAGTCTTAGTACTGTCTGTGTTTTGAGCCTTTCCTGTGTCACCAGTTTTACATTCCGATGCACCTCTGCAGGTTTATTGTATCCCTTGGAACTTCCCATTGACGATGAAACACAGAAATTGAATCGGAATTAAAAATAAGAGACACAATGCTGACTTAGGTAAAGGAAGACTAAGTCTCCCTACTGTCTATGTTTTGAGCGTTTCCTGTGTCATCAGTTTTACATTCCGATGCACCTGTGCAGGTGTACTGTATCCCTTAGACCTTCCCATTGACGATGAAACACGGAAATGGCATCGGAATTAAATATAAGAGACACAATGCTGACTTAAGTACAGTAAGACTGAGACTTCCTACTTTCTATGCTTTGAGCGTTTCCTTTGTCATCAGTTTTACATTCCGATGGACTTCTGCAGGTTTACTGTATCAATTGGACCTTCCCATTGACGATGAAACACAGTAATTACATCGGAATTAAATATAAGAGACACAACGCCGACATAAGTACAAGAAAACTGAGTGTTCTTACGGTCTATGTTTTGAGCGTTTCCTGTGTCACCAGTTTTACATTCCGATGCACCTCTGCAGGTTTACTGTATCCCTTGGACCTTCCGATTGACGATGAAACACAGAAATTGCATCGGAATTAAATATAAGAGACACATTGCCGACTTAAGTACAGGTAGACTGAGTCTTCCTACTGTCTATGATTTGAGCGTTTCCTGTGTGATCAGTTTTACATTCCGATGCACCTCTGCAGGTTTACTATATCCCTTGGACCTTCCCATTCACGATGAAAATCAGAAATTGCGTCGGAATTATATACAAGAGAGACAACGCCGACTTAAGTACATGAAAACTGAGTCTTCTTACGGTCTATGTTTTGAGCGTTTCTCGTGTCACCAGTTTTACATTCCGATGCACCTCTGCAGGTTTACTGTATCCCTTGGACCTTCCGATTGACGATGAAACACAGAAATTACATCGGAATTAAATGTAAGAGACACAATGCCGACTTTAGTACAGGAACACTGAGTCTTCCTACTGTCTATGTTTTGAGCGTTTCCTGTGTCACTAGTTTTACATTCCGATGCACCTCTGCAGGTTTACTGTATTCCTTGGACCTTCCCATTGACGATCAAACACAGAAGTTGCATCGTAATTAAATATAAGAGACACAATGCCGATATAAGTACAGGAAGACTGAGTCTTCCTACTGTCTATGATTTGAGCGTTTCCTGTGTCACCAGTTTTACATTCTGATGCACTTCTGCAGGTTTACTGTATCCCTTGGACCTTCCGATTGACGATGAAACACAGAAATTGCATCGGAATTAAATATAAGAGACACAATGCCGACTTAAGTACAGGAAGACTGAGTCTTCCTACTGTCTATAATTTGAGCGTTTCCTGTGTCACCAGTTTTACATTCCGATGCACCTCTACAGGTTTACTGTATCCCTTGGACCTTCACAATGACGATGATACACAGAAATTGCATCGGAATTAAATATAAGAGACAAAACGCCGACTTAAGTACAAGAAAACTGCGTGTTCTTACGGTCTATGTTTTGAGCGTTTCCTGTGTCACCAGTTTTACATTCCGATGCACCTCTGCAGGTTTACTGTATCCCTTGGACCCTCCGATTGACGATGAAACACAGAAATTGCATCGGAATTAAATATAATAGACACAATGCCGACTTATGTACAGGTAGACTGAGTCTTCCTACTGTCTATGATTTGAGCGTTTCGTGTGTCATCAGTTTTACATTCCGATGCACCTCTGTAGGTTTACTATATCCCTTGGACCAGGCCATTGACGATGAAACACAGAAATTGCATCGGAATTAAATATAAGAGACACAATGCCGTCTTAAGTACAGGAAGACAGAGTCTTCCTACTGTCTATGTTTTAGCGTTTCCTGTGTCATCAGTTTTACATTCCGTTGCACCTCTGCAGGTTTACTATATCCCTTGGACCTTCCCATTGACGATGAAACACGGAAATTGCATCGGAATTAAATGTAAGAGACACAATGCCGACTTAAGTACAGGAAGACTTAGTCTTCCTACTGTCCATGTTTTGAGCGTTTCCTGTGTCACTAGTTTTACATTCCGATGCACCTCTGCAGGTTTACTGTATCCCTTGGACCTTCCCATTGACGATGAAACACAGAAATTGCATCGGAATTAAATATAAGAGACACAATGCCAACTTAAGTACAGGAAGACTAAGTCCTCCTACTGTCTATGTTTTGAGCGTTTCCTGTGTCATCAGTTTTACTTTCCGATGCACCTCTGCTTGTTTATTATATCCCTTGGACCCTCCCGTTGACGATGAAACACAGAAATTTCATAGGAAATAATTATAAGAGACACAATGCCTGCTTAAGTACAGGAAGACTGAGTCTACCTACTGTCTATGTTTTGAGTGTTTCCTGTGTCGCTAGTTTTACATTCCGATGCACCTCTGCAGGTTTAATGTATCCGTTGGACCTTCCCATTGACGATGAAACACAGAAATGGCATCGGAATTAAATATAAGAGACACAATGCAGACATAAGTACAGGAAGACTGAGTCTTCCTACTTTCTATGTTTTGAGCGTTTCCTGTGTCATCAGTTTTACATTCCGATGCACCTCTGCAGGTTTTGCTGTATCCCTTGGACCTTCCCATTGACGATGGAAACCAGAAATTGTATCGGAATTAAATATAAGAGACACAAGGCCGACTTAAGTACAGGAAGACTAAGTCTTCCTACTGTCTATGTTTTGAGCGATTCCTGTGTCATCAGTTTTACTTTCCGATGCACTTCTGCTTGTTTATTATATCCCTTGGACCTTCCCATTCACGATGAAACACAGAAATTTCATCGGAAATATATATAAGAGACGCAATGCCGACTTAAGTACAGGAAGACTGAGTCTTCCTACTGTCTATGTTTTGATCGTTTCCTCTGTCACTAGTTTTACATTCCGATGCACCTCCGCAGGTTTACTGTTTCCCTTGGACCTTCCCATTGACGATGAAACACAGAAATTGCATCGGAATTAAATATAAGTGACACAATGCCGACTTAAGTACAGGAAGACTGAGTCTTCCTACTGTCTATAATTTGAGAGTTTCCTGTGTCACCATTTTTACATTCTGATGCACCTCTGCAGGTTTACTGTATCCCTTGGACCTTCCCATTGACGATGAAACACAGAAATTGCATCGGAATGAAATATAAGAGGCACAATGCCGACTTAAGTACAAGAAAACGGTCTTCTTACAGTCAATGTTATGAGCGTTTCCTGTGTCACCAGTTTTACATTCTGATGCACCTCTGCAGATTTACTGCATCCCTGGGACCTTCCCATTGACGATGAAACACAGAAATTGCATCGGAATTAAATATAAGAGACACAATGCCGACTTAAGTACAAGAAAACGGTCTTCTTACAGTCAATGTTATGAGCGTTTCCTGTGTCACCATTTTTACATTCTGATGCACCTCTGCAGATTTACTGCATCCCTTGGACATTCACAGTGACGAACAATCACAGAAATTGCATCGGAATTAAATATAAGAGACACAGTGCCGACTTAAGTAGAGGAAGACTGAGTCTTAGTACTGTCTGTGTTTTGAGCCTTTCCTGTGTCACCAGTTTTACATTCCGATGCACCTCTGCAGGTTTATTGTATCCCTTGGAACTTCCCATTGACGATGAAACACAGAAATTGAATCGGAATTAAAAATAAGAGACACAATGCTGACTTAGGTAAAGGAAGACTAAGTCTCCCTACTGTCTATGTTTTGAGCGTTTCCTGTGTCATCAGTTTTACATTCCGATGCACCTGTGCAGGTGTACTGTATCCCTTAGACCTTCCCATTGACGATGAAACACGGAAATGGCATCGGAATTAAATATAAGAGACACAATGCTGACTTAAGTACAGTAAGACTGAGACTTCCTACTTTCTATGCTTTGAGCGTTTCCTTTGTCATCAGTTTTACATTCCGATGGACTTCTGCAGGTTTACTGTATCAATTGGACCTTCCCATTGACGATGAAACACAGTAATTACATCGGAATTAAATATAAGAGACACAACGCCGACATAAGTACAAGAAAACTGAGTGTTCTTACGGTCTATGTTTTGAGCGTTTCCTGTGTCACCAGTTTTACATTCCGATGCACCTCTGCAGGTTTACTGTATCCCTTGGACCTTCCGATTGACGATGAAACACAGAAATTGCATCGGAATTAAATATAAGAGACACATTGCCGACTTAAGTACAGGTAGACTGAGTCTTCCTACTGTCTATGATTTGAGCGTTTCCTGTGTGATCAGTTTTACATTCCGATGCACCTCTGCAGGTTTACTATATCCCTTGGACCTTCCCATTCACGATGAAAATCAGAAATTGCGTCGGAATTATATACAAGAGAGACAACGCCGACTTAAGTACATGAAAACTGAGTCTTCTTACGGTCTATGTTTTGAGCGTTTCCTGTGTCACCAGGTTTAATTCCGATGCATTTCTGCAGGTTTACTGTATTCCTTGGTACTTCCCATTGACGATGAAACACAGAAATTGCATCGGAATTAAATATAAGAGACACAATGCCGACTTAAGTACAGGAAGACTGAGTCTTCCTACTGTCTATGTTTTGATCGTTTCCTGTGTCATCAGTTTTACATTCCGATGCACCTCTGCAGGTTTACTGTATCCCTTGGACCTTCCCATTGACGATGGAAAACAGAAATTGCATCGGAATTAAATATAAGAGACACAATGCCGTCTTAAGTAAAGGAAGACTAAGTCTTCCTAATGTCTACGCTTTGAGCGTTTCCTGTGTAATCAGTTTTACTTTCCGAAGCACCTCTGCTTGTTTATTATATCCCTTGGACCTTCCCGTTGACGATGAAACACAGAAATTTCATAGGAAATAAATATAAGAGACACAATGCCGACTTAAGTACAGGAAGACTAAGTCTTCCTACTGTCTATGATTTGAGCGTTTCCTGTGTCATTTGTTTTATTTTCCGATGGACCTCTGCTTGTTTATTATATCCCTTGGACCTTCCCGTTGTAGATGAAACACAGAAATTTCATAGGAAATAAATATAAGAGACACAATGCCGACTTAAGTACATTTTGAGCGTTTCCTGTGTCACCAGTTTTACATTCCGATGCACCTCTACAGGTTTACTGTATCCCTTGGACCTTCACAGTGACGATGAAACACAGAAATTGGATCGGAATTAAATATAAGAGCCACAACGCCGTCTTAATTACAGGAAGACTGAGTCTTCCTACTGTTTATGATTTGAGCGTTTCCTGTGTCAACAGATTCACATTCCGATGCACCTCTGCAGGATTACTGTATCCCTTGGACCTTCCGATTGACGATGTAACACAGAAATTGCATCGGAATTAAATATAAGAGACACAATGCCGACTTAAGTACAGGAAGACTGAGTCTTCCTACTGTCTATGATTTGAGCGTTTCCTGTGTCATCAGTTTCACATTCCGATGCACCTCTGCAGGTTTACTATATCCCTTGGACCTTCCCATTGACGATGAAACACAGAAATTGCATCGGAATTAAATATTAGAGACACAGTGCCGAGTTAAGAACAGAATGACTGAGTCTCTCCTACTGTCTATGTTTTGAGCGTTTCCCGTGTCACCAGTTTTACATATCGATGCACCTCAGCAGGTTTGCTGTATCCCTTGGACCTTCACAGTGACGAACAATCACAGAAATTGCATCGGAATTAAATATAAGAGACACAGTGCCGACTTATGTACAGGTAGACTGAGTCTTAGTACTGTCTATGTTTTGAGCCTTTCCTGTGTCACCAGTGTTACATTCCGATGCACCTCTGCAGGTTTATTGTATCACTTGGAACTTCCCATTGACGATGAAACACAGAAATTGCATCGGAATTAAAAATAAGAGACACAATGCTGACTTAAGTACAGGAAGACTAAGTCTCCCTACTGCCTAAGTTATGAGCGTTTCCTGTGTCATCAGTTTTACATTCCGATGCAGCTGTGCAGGTGAACTGTGTCCCTTAGACCAACCCATTGACGATGAAACACAGAAATGGCATCGGAATTAAATATAAGAGACACAATGCAGACTTAAGTACAGGAAGACTGAGACTTCCTACTTTCTATGTTTTGAGCGTTTCCTGTGTCATCAGTTTTACATTCCGATGGACTTCTGCAGGTTTACTGTATTCATTGGACCTTCCCATTGACGATGAAACACAGTAATTACATCGGAATTTAATATAAGAGACACAACGCCGACTTAAGTACAAGAAAACTGAGTGTTCTTACGGTCTATGTTTTGAGCGATTCCTGTGTCACCAGGTTTACATTCCGATGCACCTCTGCAGGTTTACTGTATCCCTTGGAACTTCCCATTGACGATGAAACACAGAAATTGCATCGGAATTAAATATTAGAGACACAGTGCCGAGTTAAGAACAGAATGACTGAGTCTCTCCTACTGTCTATGTTTTGAGCGTTTCCCGTGTCACCAGTTTTACATTCCGATGCACCTCAGCAGGTTTGCTGTATCCCTTTGACCTTCACAGTGACGAACAATCACAGAAATTGCATCGGAATTAAATATAAGAGACACAGTGCCGACTTAAGTACAGGAAGACTGAGTCTTAGTACTGTCTATGTTTTGAGCCTTTCCTGTGTCACCAGTTTTACATTCCGATCCACCTCTGCAGGTTTACTGTATCCCTCGGACCTTCCGATTGACGATGAAACACAGAAATTGCATCGGAATTAAATATAAGAGACACAATGCCGACTTAAGTACAGGTAGACTGAGTCTTCCTACTGTCTATGATTTGAGCGTTTCCTGTGTCATCAGTTTTACATTCCGATGCACCTCTGGAGGTTTACTATATCCCTTGGACCTTCCCATTGACGATGAAAATCAGAAATTGCGACGGAATTATATATAAGAGACACAACGCCGACTTAAGTACATGAAAACTGAGTCTTCTTACGGTCTATGTTTTGAGCGTTTCCTGTGTCACCAGGTTTAATTCCGATGCACCTCTGCAGGCTTACTGTATCCCTTGGAACTTCCCATTGACAATGAAACACAGAAATTGCATCGGAATTAAATATAAGAGACACAATGCCGACTTAAGTACAGGAAGACTAAGACTTCCTAATGTCTATGCTTTGAGCGCTTCCTGTGTGATCAGTTTTACTTTCCGATGCACTTCTGCTTGTTTATTATATCCCTTGGACCTTCCCGTTGACGATGAAACACAGTAATTTCATAGGAAATAAATATAAGAGACACAATGCCGACTTAAGTACAGGAAGACTGAGTCTTCCTACTGTCTATGTTTTGAGCGTTTCCTGTGTCACCTGTTTTACATTCCGCTGGACCTCTGCAGGTTTACTGTATCCATTGGATCTTCCCATTGACGATGAAACACAGAAATTGAATCGGAATTAAATATAAGAGCCACAACGCCGTCTTAATTACAGGAAGACTGAGTCTTCCTACTGTTTATGATTTGAGCGTTTCCTGTGTCATCAGATTCACATTCCGATGCACCTCTGCAGGTTTACTATATCCCTTGGACCTTCCCATTGACGATGAAAATCAGAAATTGCATCGGAATTATATATAAGAGACACAACGCCGACTTAAGAACATGAATACTGAGTCTTAGTACTATCTATGTTTTGAGCCTTTCCTGTGTCACCAGTTTTACATTCCGATGCACCTCTGCAGGTTTATTGTATCCCTTGGAACTTCCCATTGACGATGAAACACAGAAATTGCATCGGAATTAAAAATGAGAGACACAATGCTGACTTAAGTACAGGAAGACTAAGTCTCCCTACTGCCTATGTTTTGAGCGTTTCCTGTGTCGTCAGTTTTACATTCCGATGCAGCTGTGCAGGTGTACTGTGTCCCTTAGACCTTCCCATTGACGATGAAACACAGAAATGGCATCGGAATTAAATATAAGAGACACAATGCAGACTTAAGTACAGGAAGACTGAGACATCCTACTTTCTATGTTTTGAGCGTTTCCTGTGTCATCAGTTTTACATTCCGATGGACTTCTGCAGGTTTACTGTATCCATTGGACCTTCCCATTGACGATGAAACACAGTAATTACATCGGAATTAAATATAAGAGACACAACGCCGACTTAAGTACAAGAAAACTGAGTGTTCTTACGGTCTATGTTTTGAGCGTTTCCTGTGTCACCAGGTTTACATTCCGATGCACCTCTGCAGGTTTACTGTATCCCTTGGAACTTCCCATTGACGATGAAACACAGAAATTGCATCGGAATTAAATATTAGAGACACAGTGCCGAGTGAAGAACAGAGTGACTGAGTCTCTCCTACTGTCTATGTTTTGAGCGTTTCCCGCGTCACCAGTTTTACATTCCGATGCACCTCAGCAGGTTGCTGTATCCCTTGGACCTTCACAGTGACGAACAATCACAGAAACTGCATCGGAATTAAATATAAGAGACACAGTGCCAACTTAAGTACAGGAAGACTGAGTCTTAGTACTGTCTATGTTTTGAGCCTTTCCTGTGTTACCAGTTTTACATTCCGATGCACCTCTGCAGGTTTACTTTATCCCTTGGATCTTCCGATTGACGATGAAACACAGAAATTGCATCGGAATTAAATATAAGAGACACAATGCCGACTTAAGTACAGGAAGACTAAGTCTTCCTAAAGTCTATGCTTTGAGCGTTTCCTGTGTGATCAGTTTTACTTTCGAATGCACCTCTGCTTGTTTATTATATCCCTTGGACCTTCCCGTTGACGATGAAACACAGAAATTTCAAAGGAAATAAATATAAGAGACACAATGCCGACTTAAGTACAGGAAGACTAAGTCTTCTAACTGTCTATGTTTTGAGCGTTTCCTGTGTCATCAGTTTTACTTTCCGATGCACCTCTGCTTCTTTATTATATCCCTCGGACCTTCCCGTTGACGATGAAACACAGAAATTTCATAGGAAATAAATATAAGAGACACAATGCCGACTTAAATACAGAAAGACTGAGTCTTACTACTGTCTATGTTTTGAGCGTTTCCTGTGTCACCTGTTTTACATTCCGATGGACCTCTGCAGGTTTACTGTATCCATTGGATCTTCCCATTGACGATGAAACACAGAAATTGGATCGGAATTAAATATAAGAGCCACAACGCCGTCTTAATTACAGGAAGACTGAGTCTTCCTACTGTTTATGATTTGAGCGTTTCCTGTGTCATCAGATTCACATTCCGATGCACCTCTGCAGGTTTACTATATCCCTTGGACCCTCCCATTGACGATGAAAATCAGAAATTGCATCGGAATTATATATAGGAGACACAACGCCGACTTAAGTACATTAAAACTGAGTCTTCTTACGGTCTATGTTTTGAGCGTTTCCTGTGTCACCAGGATTACAGTCCGATGCACCTCTGCAGGTTTACTGTATCCCTTGGAACTTCCCATTGACGATGAAACACTGAAATTGCATCGGAATTAAATATTAGAGACACAGTGCCGAGTTAAGAACAGAATGACTGAGTCTCTCCTACTGTCTATGTTTTGAGCGTTTCCCGTGTCACCAGTTTTACATATCGATGCACCTCAGCAGGTTTGCTGTATCCCTTGGACCTTCACAGTGACGAACAATCACAGAAATTGCATCGGAATTAAATATAAGAGACACAGTGCCGACATAAGTACAGGAAAACTGAGTCTTAGTTCTGTCTATGTTTTGAGTCTTTTCTGTGTCACCAGTTTTACATTCCGATGCACCTCTGCAGGTTTATTGTATCCCTTGGAACTTCCCATTGACGATGAAACACAGAAATTGCATCGGAATTAAAAATAAGAGACACAAAGCTGACTTAAGTACAGGAAGACTAAGTCTCCCTACTGCCTATGTTTTGAGCGTTTCCTGTGTCATCAGTTTTACATTCCGATGGACTTCTGCAGGTTTACTGTATCCATTGGATCTTCCCATTGACGATGAAACACAGAAATTGGATCGGAATTAAATATAAGAGCCACAACGCCGTCTTAATTACAGGAAGACTGAGTCTTCCTACTGTTTATGATTTGAGCGTTTCCTGTGTCATCAGATTCACATTCCGATGCACCTCTGCAGGTTTACTATATCCCTTGGACCTTCCCATTGACGATGAAAATCAGAAATTGCATCGGAATTATATATAAGAGACACAACGCCGACTCAAGTACATGAAAACTGAGTCTTCTTACGGTCTATGTTTTGAGCGTTTCCTGTGTCACCAGGTTTACATTCCGATGCACCTCTGCAGGTTTACTGTATCCCTTGGAACTTCCCATTGACGATGAAACACAGAAATTGCATCGGAATTAAATATTAGAGACACAGTGCCGAGTTAAGAACAGAATGACTGAGTCTCTCCTACTGTCTATGTTTTGAGCGTTTCCCGTGTCAACAGTTTTACATATCGATGCACCTCAGCAGGTTTGCTGTATCCCTTGGACCTTCACAGTGACGAACAATCACAGAAATTGCATCGGAATTAAATATAAGAGACACAGTGCCGACTTAAGTACAGGAAGACTGAGTCTTAGTACTGTCTATGTTTTGAGCCTTTCCTGTGTCACCAGTTTTACATTCCGATGCACCTCTGCAGGTTTATTGTATCCCTTGGAACTTCCCATTGACGATGAAACACAGAAATTGCATCGGAATTAAAAATAAGAGACACAATGCTGACTTAAGTACAGGAAGACTAAGTCTCCCTATTGCCTATGTTTGAGCGTTTCCTGTGTCATCAGTTTTACATTCCGATGCACCTGTGCAGGTGTACTGTGTCCCTTAGACCTTCCCATTGACGATGAATCACAGAAATTGCATCGGAATTAAATATAAGAGACACAATGCAGACTTAAGTACAGGAAGACTGAGACTTCCTACTTTCTATGTTTTGAGCGTTTCCTGTGTCATCAGTTTTACATTCCGATGGACTTCTGCAGGTTTACTGTATCCATTGGACCTTCCAATTGACGATGAAACACAGTAATTACATCGGAATTAAATTTAAGAGACACAACGCCGACTTAAGTACAAGAAAACTGAGTGTTCTTACGGTCTATGTTTTGATCGTTTCCTGTGTCACCAGGTTTACATTCCGATGCACCTCTGCAGGTTTACTGTATCCCTTGGAATTTCCCATTGACGATGAAACACAGAAATTGCATCGGAATTAAATATTAGAGACACAGTGCCGAGTTAAGAACAGAATGACTGAGACTCTCCTACTGTCTATGTTTTGAGCGTTTCCCGTGTCACATGCTTTACATTCCGATGCACCTCAGCAGGTTTGCTGTATCCTTTGGACCTTCACAGTGACGAACAATCACAGAAATTGCATCGGAATTAAAAATTAGAGACACAGTGCCGACTTAAGTACAGGAAGACTGAGTCTTAGTACTGTCTATGTTTTGAGCCTTTCCTGTGTTACCAGTTTTACATTCCGATGCACCTCTGCAGGTTTACTTTATCCCTTGGATCTTCCGATTGACGATGAAACACAGAAATTGCATCGGAATTAAATATAAGAGACACAATGCCGACTTAAGTACAGGAAGACTAAGTCTTCCTAAAGTCTATGCTTTGAGCGTTTCCTGTGTGATCAGTTTTACTTTCCGATGCACCTCTGCTTGTTTATTATATCCCTTGGACCTTCCCGTTGACGATGAAACACAGAAATTTCATAGGAAATAAATATAAGAGACACAATGCCGACTTAAGTACAGGAAGACTAAGTCTTCTTACTGTTTATGTTTTGAGCGTTTCCTGTGTCATCAGTTTTACTTTCCGATGCACCTCTGCTTCTTTATTATATCCCTCGGACCTTCCCGTTGACGATGAAACACAGAAATTTCATAGGAAATAAATATAAGAGACACAATGCCGACTTAAGTACATTTTGAGCGATTCCTGTGTCACCAGTTTTACATTCCGATGCACCTCTACAGGTTTACTGTATCCCTTGGACCTTCACAGTGACGATGAAACACAGAAATTGCATCGGAATTAAATATAAGAGACACAATGCCGACTTAAGTACAAGAAAACAGTCTTCTTACAGTCAATGTCTTGAGCGTTTCCTGTGTCACCATTTTTATATTCCGATGCACCTCTGCAGGTTTACTGTATCCATTGGACCTTCCCATTGACGATGAAACACTGAAATTGCATCAGAATTAAATATAAGAGACACAACGCCGACTTAAGTGCATGAAAACTGAGTCTACTTACGGTCTATGTTTTGAGCGCTTCCTGTGTCACAAGTTTTACATTCTGATGCACCTCTGCAGGTTTACTGTATCCCTTGGGCATCACAGTGACGATGAATCACAGAAATTGTATCGGAATTAAATATTAGAGACACAGTGGCGAGTTAAGAACAGAATGACTGAGTCTTCCTACTGTCTATGATTTGAGCGTTTCCCGTGTCACCAGTTTTACATTCCGATGCACCTCAGCTGGTTTGCTGTATCCCTTGGACCTTCACAAAGACGAACAATCACAGAAATTGCATCGGAATTAAATATAGGAGACACAATGCCAACTTAAGTACAGGAAGACTGAGTCTTCCTACTGTCTATGCTTTAAGCGTTTCCTGTGTCACCAGTTTTACATTCCGATGCACCTGTGCAGGTGTACTGTATCCCTTAGACCTTCCCATTGACGATGAAACACAGAAATTGCATCAAAATTAAAAATAAGAGACACAATGCTGACTTAAGTGCAGGAAGACTAAGTCTCCCTACTGTCTATGTTTTGAGCGTTTCCTGACTCATCTGTTTTACATTCCGATGCACCTGTGCAGGTTTACTGTATCCCTTAGACCTTCCCATTGACGATGAAACACAGACATTGCATCGGAATAAAATATAAGAGACACAATGCCTACTTAAGTACAGGAAGACTGAGTCTTCCTACTTTCTATGTTTTGAGCGCTTCCTGTGTCATCAGTTTTACTTTCCGATGCACCTCTGCTTGTTTTTTATATCCCTTGGACTTTCCCATTCACGATGAAACACAGAAATTTCAACGGAAATAAATATAAGAGACACAATGCCGACTTAAGTACAGGAAGTCTGAGTCTTCCAAATGTCTATAATTTGAGCGTTTCCTGTGTCACCCGTTTTACATTCCGATGCACCTTTACAGGTTTACTGTATCCCTTGGACTTCACAGAGACAATGAAACACAGAAATTGCTTCGGAATTAAATATAAGAGACACAATGCCGACTTAAGTACAAGAAAACTGTCTTCTTACAGTCAATGCTTTGAGCGTTTCCTGTGTCACCAGTTTTACATTCCGATGCACCTCTGCAGGTTTATTGTATCCCTTGGACCATCCCATTGACGATGAAACACAGAAATTGCATCGGAATTAAAAATAAGAGACACAATGCTGACTTAAGTACAGGAAGACTAAGTCTCCCTACTGTCTATGGTTTGAGGGTTTCCTGTGTCATCAGTTTTACATTCCGATGGACCTCTGCAGGTTTACTGTATCCCTTGGACATTCCCATTGACGATTAAAAACAGAAATTGCATCGGAATTAAATATAAGAGACACAATGCCGACTTAAGTACCGGAAGACTAAGTCTTCCTACTGTCTATGTTTTGAGCGTTTCCTGTGTCATCAGTTTTACTTTCCGATGCACCTCTGCTTTTTATAATATCCCTTGGACTTTCCCATTCACGATGAAACACAGAAATTTCATCGGAAATAAATATAAGAGACACAATGCCGACTTAAGTACAGGAAGACTGAGTCTTCCTACTGTCTATGATCTGAGCGTTTCCTGTGTCACCAGTTTTACATTCCGATGCACCTCTGCAGGTTTACTGTATCCCTTGGTCCTACCCATTGACGATGAAACACAGAAATTGCATCGGAATTAAATACAAGATACACAATGCCGACTTAAGTACAGGAAGTCTGAGTCTTCCTACAGTCTATAATTTGAGCGTTTCCTGTGTCACCAGTTTTACATTCCGATGCACCTCTACAGGTTTACTGTATGAGTTGGACCTTCACAGTGACAATGCAACACAGAAATTGCAACGCAATTAAATATAAGAGACACAATGCCGACTTAAGTACCAGAAAACAGTCTTCTTACGGTCTATATTTTGAGCGATTCCTGTGTCACCAGTTTTACATTCCGATGCACCTCTGCAGGTTTACTGTATCCCTTGGACCTTCCCATTGGCGATGAAACACACAAATTGCATCGAAATCAAATATAAGAGACACAATGCCTACTTAAGTACAGGAAGACTGAGTCTTCCTACTGTCTATGTTTTGAGCGCTTCCTGTGTCACCAGTTTTACATTCTGACGCACCTCTGCAGGTTTACTGTATCCCTTGGACTTCACAGTGACGATGAAAAACAGAAATTGCATCGGAATTAAATATAATAGACACAATGCCGACATAAGTACAAGAAAACAGTCTTCTTACAGTCAACGTTTTGAGCGTTTCCTGTGTCCCCAGTTTTACATTCCGATGCACTTCTGCAGGTTTACTGTATCCCCTGGACCTTCCCATTGGCGATGAAACACACAAATTGCATCGGAATTAAATAATAGAAACACAGTGCCGAGTTAAGAACAGGATGACTGAGTCTTCCTACTGTCTATGTTTTGAGCGTTTCCCGTGTCACCAGTTTTACAATCCGATGCACCTCAGCAGGTTTACTGTACCCCTTGGACCTTCACAGTGACGATGAATCACAGAAATTGCATCGGAATTAAATATAAGCGACACAGTGCCGACTTAAGTACAGGAAGACTGAGTCTTAGTACTGTGTATGTTTTGAGCGTTTCCTGTGTCACAAGTTTTACATTCCGATGCACATCTGCAGGTTTATTGTATCCCTTGGACCTTCCCATTGACGATGAAACACAGAAATTACATCGGAATTAAAAATAAGAGACACAATGCTGACTTAAGTACAGGAAGACTGAGTCTATCAACTTTCTATGTTTTGAGCGTTTCCTGTGTCATCAGTTTTACTTTCCGATGCACCTCTGCTTGTTTATTATATCCCTTGGACTTTCCCATTCACGATGAAACACAGAAATTTCATCGGAAATAAATATAAGAGACACAATGCCGAATTAAGTACAGGAAGACTGAGTCTTCCTACTGTCTATGATTTGAACGTTTCCTGTGTCACCAGTTTTACATTCCGATGCACCTCTGCAGGTTTACTGTATCCCTTGGGCCTTCCCAGTGACAATGAAACACAGAAATTGCATCGGAATTAAATATAAGAGACACAATGCCGACTTAAGTACAGGAAGTTTGAGTCTTCCTACTATCTATAATTTGAGCGTTTCCTGTGTCACCCGTTTTACATTCCGATGCACCTTTACAGGTTTACTGTATCCCTTGGACTTCACAGTGACGATGAAACACAGAAATAGCATCGGAATTAAATATAAGAGACACAATGCCGACTTAAGTACAAGAAAATAGTCTTCTTACAGTCAATGTTTTGAGCGTTTCCATATTTCACCAGTTTTACATCCCGATGCACCTCTGCAGGTTTATTGTATCCCTTGGACCTTCCCATTGACGATTAAACACAGAAATTGCATCGGAATAAAAAATAAGAGACACAATGCTGACTTAAGTACAGGAAGACTAAGTCTCCGTACTGTCTATGTTTTGAGCGTTTCCTGTGTCATCAGTTTTACATTCCGATGCACCTCTGCAGGTTTACTGTATCCCTTGGACCTTCCCATTGACGATTAAAAACAGAAATTGCATCGGAATTAAATATAAGAGACACAATGCCGACTTAAGTACAGGAAGACTAAGTCTTCCTACTGTCTATGTTTTGAGCGTTTCCTGTGTCATCAGTTTTACTTTCCGATGCACCTCTGCTTGTTTATTATATCCCTTCGACTTTCCCATTCTCCATGAATCACAGAAATTTCATCGGAAATAAATATAAGAGACACAATGCCGACTTAAGTACAGGAAGACTGAGTCTTCCTACTGTCTATGATTTGAGCGTTTCCTGTGTCACCAGTTTTACATTCCGATGCACCTCTGCAGGTTTACTGTATCCCTTGGACTTTCACATTCACGATGAAACACAGAAATTTCATCGGAAATAAATGTAAGAGACACAATGCCGACTTAAGTACAGGAAGTCTGAGTCTTCCTACTGTCTATAATTTGAGCGTTTCCTGTGTCACCAGTTTTACATTCCGATGCACCTCTACAGGTTTACTGTATGAGTTGGACCTTCACAGTGACAATGAAACACAGAAATTGCAACTGAATTAAATATAAGAGTCCCAATGCCGACTTAAGTACAGGAAGACTGAATCTTCCTACTGTCTATGTTTTGAGCGTATCCTGAGTTATCAGTTTTACATTCCGATGCACCTCTGCAGGTTTACTGTATCCCTTGTACCTTCCCACTGACGATGAAGAACAGAAATTGTATCGGAATTAAATATAAGAGACACAATGCCGACTTAAGTACAGGAAGACTAAGTCTTCCTACTGTCTATGTTTTGAGCGTCTCCTGTGTCATCAGTTTTACATTCCGATGCACCTCTGCAGGTTTACTGTATCCGTTGGACCTTCCCATTGACGATGGAAAACAGAAATCGCATCAGAATTAAATATAAGAGACACAATGCCGACTTAAGTACAGGAAGACTAAGTCTTCCTACTGTCTATAATTTGAGCGTTTCCTGTGTCACCAGTTTTACATTCCGATGCACCTGTACAGGTTTACTGTATCCCTTGGACCTTCCCATTGACGGTGAAACACAGAAATTGCATCGGAATTAAATTTAATAGACACAATGCCGACTTAAGAACAGGAAGACTGAGTCTTCCTACTGTCTATAATTTGAGCGTTTCCTGTGTCACCAGTTTTACATTCCGATGCACCTCTAAAGGTTTACTGTACCCCTTGGACCTTCACAGGGACGATGAAATACACAAATTGCATCGGAATTAAATATAAGAGACACAATGCCGACTTAAGTACAAGAAAACAGTCTTCTTACAGTCAATGTTTTGAGCGTTTCCTGTGTCACCAGTTTTACATTCCGATGCACCTCTGCAGGTTTACTGTATCCCCTGGACCATCCCATTGGCGATGAAACACACTAATTGCATCGAAATTAAATATAAGAGACACAATGCCGACTTAAGTACAGGAAGACTGAGTCTTCCTACTGTGTATGTTTTGAGCGTTTCCTGTGTCACCAGTTTTACATTCCGATGGACCTCTGCAGGTTTACCGAATCCATTGGACCTTCCCATTGACGATGATACACAGAAATTGCATCGGAATTAAATATAAGAGACACAATTCAGACTTAAGTACAGGAAGACTGAGTCTTCCTACTGTCTATGTTTGGAGCGTTTCCTGTGTCATCAGTTTTTCTTTCCGATGCACCTCTGCTTGTTTATTATATCCTTTGGACCTTCCCATTGACGATGAAACACAGAAATTGCATCGGAATTAAATGTAAGAGACACAATGCCGACTTAAGTACAGGAAGACAGAGTCTTCCTACTGTCTATGTTTTGAGCGTTTCCTGTGTCACCAGTTTTACATTCTGATGCACCTCTGCCGGTTTACTGTATCCCTTGGACCTTCCCATTGATGATGAAACACAGAAATTGCATCGGAATTAAAGATAAGACACGCAATGCCGACTTAAGTACAGGAAGACTGAGTCTTCCTACTGTCTATAATTTGAGCGTTTCCTGTGCCACGAGTTTTACATTCCGATGCACCTCTACAGGTTTACTGTATCCCTTGGACCTTCACAGTGAAGATGAAACACAGAAATAGCATCGCAATTAAATATAAGAGACACAATGCCGAATTAAGTACAAGAAAACAGTCATCTTACAGTCAATGATTTGAGCGTTTCCTGTGTCACCAGTTTTACATTCCGATTCACCCCTGCAGGTTTACTGTATCCCTTGGACCTTCCCATTGACGAAGAAACACAGAAATTGCATCGGAATTAAATATAAGAAACACAATGCCGACTTAAGTACAGGAAGACTAAGTCTTCCTACTGTCTATGTTTTGAGAGTTTCCTGTGTAACCAGTTTTACATTCCGATGCACCTCTGCAGGTTTACTGTATCCCTTGGATCTTCCCATTGACGATGAAACACAGAAATTGCATCGGAATTAAATATAAGAGACACAATGCCGACCTCAGTACAGGAAGACTGAGTCTTCGTACTGTCTATATTTTGAACGTTTCCTGTGTCACTAATTTTACATTCCGATGCACATCTGCAGGTTTACTGTATCCCTTGGACTTTCCCATTGACGATGAAACATAGAAATTGCATCGGAATTAAATATAAGAGACACAATGCCGACTTAAGTACAGGAAGACTGAGTCTTAGTGATGTCTATGTTTAGAGCGTTTCCTGTGTCACCAGTTTTACATTCCGATGCACCTCTGCAGGTTTACTGTATCACTTGGACCTTCCCATTGACGATGAAACACAGAAATTGCATCGGAATTAAATATAAGAGACACAATGCCGACATAAGTACCGGAAGACTGAGTCTTCTTACTGTCTAAGTTTTGAGCGTTTCCTGTGTCACTAGTTTTACATTCCGATGCACCTCTGCAGGTTTACTGTATCCCTTGGACCTTCCCATTGACGATGAAACACAGAAATTGCATCGGAATTAAATATAAGAGACACAATGCCGACTTAAGTACAGGAAGAATTAGTCTTCCTACTGTCTATGTTTTGAGCGTTCCCTGTGTCACCAGTTTTACATTCTGATGCACCTCTGCAGGTTTACTGTATCCCTTGTACCTTCCCATTGACGATGAAACACAGAAATTGCATCGGAATTAAATATAAGAGACACAATGCCGATTTAAGTTCAGGAAGCTTAAGTCTTCCTACTGTCTATGTTTTGAGCGTTTCCTGTGTCATCAGTTTTACTTTCCGATGCACGTCTGCTTGTTTATTATATCCCTTGGACTTTCCCATTCACGATGAAACACAGAAATTTCATCGGAAATAAATATAAGAGACACAATGCCGACTTAAGTACAGGAAAACTGAGTCTTCCTACTGTCTATAATTTGAGCGTTTCCTGTGTCACCAGTTTTCCATTCCGATGGATCTCTGCAGGTTTACCGAATCCATTGGACCTTCCCATTGACGATGATACACAGAAATTGCATCGGAATTAAATATAAGAGACACAATTCAGACTTAAGTACAGGAAGACTGAGTCTTCCTACTGTCTATGTTTGGAGCGTTTCCTGTGTCATCAGTTTTACTTTCCGATGCACCTCTGCAGGTTTACTGTATCCTTTGGACCTTCCCATTGACGATGAAACACAGAAATTGCATCGGAATTAAATGTAAGAGACACAATGCCGACTTAAGTACAGGAAGACAGAGTCTACCTACTGTCTATGTTTTGAGCGTTTCCTGTGTCACCAGTTTTACATTCTGATGCACCTCTGCCGGTTTACTGTATCCCTTGGACCTTCCCATTGACGATGAAACACAGAAATTGCATCGGAATTAAATATAAGACACGCAATGCCGACTTAAGTACAGGAAGACTGAGTCTTCCTACTGTCTATAATTTGAGCGTTTCCTGTGCCACGAGTTTTACATTCCGATGCACCTCTACAGGTTTACTGTATCCCTTGGACCTTCACAGTGAAGATGAAACACAGAAATAGCATCGCAATTAAATATAAGAGACACAATGCCGAATTAAGTACAAGAAAACAGTCTTCTTACAGTCAATGTTTTGAGCGTTTCCTGTGTCACCAGTTTTACATTCCGATTCACCTCTGCAGATTTACTGTATCCCTTGGACCTTCCCATTGACGAAGAAACACAGAAATTGCATCGGAATTAAATATAAGAAACACAATGCCGACTTAAGTACAGGAAGACTAAGTCTTCCTACTGTCTATGTTTTGAGCGTTTCCTGTGTAACCAGTTTTACATTCCGATGCACCTCTGCAGGTTTACTGTATCCCTTGGACCTTCCCATTGACGATGAAACACAGAAATTGCATCGGAATTAAATATAAGAGACACAATGCCGACTTAAGTACAGGAAGACTGAGTCTTAGTGATGTCTATGTTTAGAGCGTTTCCTGTGTCACCAGTTTTACATTCCGATGCACCTCTGCAGGTTTACTGTATCCCTTGGACCTTCCCATTCACGATGAAACACAGAAATTGCATCAGAATTAAATATAAGAGACACAATGCCGACATAAGTACCGGAAGACTGAGTCTTCTTACTGTCTAAGTTTTGAGCGTTTCCTGTGTCACTAGTTTTACATTCCGATGCACCTCTGCAGGTTTACTGTATCCCTTGGACCTTCCCATTGACGATGAAACACAGAAATTGCATCGGAATTAAATATAAGAGACATAATGCCGACTTAAGTACAGGAAGAATTAGTCTTCCTACTGTCTATGTTTTGAGCGTTTCCTGTGTCACCAGTTTTACATTCTGATGCACCTCTGCAGGTTTACTGTATCCCTTGTACCTTCCCAATTGGCGATGAAACACAGAAATTGCATCGGAATTAAATATAAGAGACACAATGCCGATTTAAGTTCAGGAAGCTTAAGTCTTCCTACTGTCTATGTTTTGAGCGTTTCCTGTGTCATCAGTTTTACTTTCCGATGCACGTCTGCTTGTTTATTATATCCCTTGGACTTTCCCATTCACGATGAAACACAGAAATTTCATCGGAAATAAATATAAGAGACACAATGCCGACTTAAGTACAGGAAGACTGAGTCTTCCTACTGTCTATAATTTGAGCGTTTCCTGTGTCACCAGTTTTCCATTCCGATGCACCTCTACAGGTTTACTGTATCCCTTGGACCTTCACAGTGACGATGAACCACAGGAATTGCATCGGAATTAAATATAAGAAACACAATGCCGACTTAAGTACAGGAAGACTGAGTCTTCCTACTGTCTATGATTTGAGCGTTTCCTGTGTCACCAGTTTTACATTCCGATGCACCTCTGCAGGTTTACTGTATCCCATGGTCCTTCCCATTAACGATGAAACACAGAAATTGTATCGGAATTAAATATAAGAGACACAATGCCGACTTAAGTACAGGAAGTCTGAGTCTTCCTTCTGTCTATAATTTGAGGGTTTCCTGTGTCACCAGTTTTACATTCCGATGCACCTCTACAGGTTTACTGTATGAGTTGGACCTTCACAGTGACGATGAACCACAGGAATTGCATCGGAATTAAATATAAGAAACACAATGCCGACTTAAGTACAGGAAGACTAAGTCTTCCTACTGTCTATGTTTTGAGCGTTTCCTGTGTCATCAGTTTTACTTTCCGATGCACCTCTGCTTGTTTATTATATCCCTTGGACTTTCCCATTCACGATGAAACACAGAAATTTCATCGGAAATAAATATAAGAGACACAATGCCGACTTAAGTACAGGAAGACTGAGTCTTCCTACTGGCTATGATTTGAGCGTTTCCTGTGTCACCAGTTTTACATTCCGATGCACCTCTGCAGGTTTACTGTATCCCATGGTCCTTCCCATTAACGATGAAACACAGAAATTGTATCGGAATTAAATATAAGAGACACAATGCCGACTTAAGTACAGGAAGTCTGAGTCTTCCTTCTGTCTATAATTTGAGCGTTTCCTGTGTCACCAGTTTTACATTCCGATGCACCTCTACAGGTTTACTGTATGAGTTGGACCTTATAAAATAAATAAATGAAATAAAATAAAATATTAATTATGTATAATAGTGATAGTGATTGGTTGTAATAAACGTTGCCTTATCTGGAACGTAGACGTTTAATTATTCGGTATCAGACGCTTGACAATGGCTATTTGGAAAAGGCAATGTAACTCGTAGTTGACCGTGAAAGAAAACTGAAATAATCGGACTTCGTAATTAAATCGTTTCCAAAGACTGCTGCGGTAGGTACGGACTCATGATCTAATCTCAATATTACAATGATTTGGCAGCCATGCCAAATACGTTGTACAGAGGTGATTGTCTACTAAACATAAAAAAGTTACACAGTTAGTTAAATCAGATATATTCAATGAAATAGCCTACAGTTCATAATCCTACTTACTTTTATAAATATAAATTCATTACTGAATCGAGTGCCTAGTGTGGTTGCAACTCGCAGTATTCTTCTATAACATGAAAATATGGCGGTGTGCCAGACAATAAAATAAAATACGTGCTTCTCGCACCACTTCTACCTGAGCTCTCCCTTTCTTAATCAAACATAAGAGTAACGTAATTATTCTTTTGTCTTTATCAGCGACACAGCGCTGCAGTTGTGTGCCATAGGCTTTATTTATTAGTCACTGATTATTTATTTATTTAATATTTCGCGTTTCCGCGGAAACTCACGCTCGGCATGCAAATGTGCCTTTATATTGCCCCCTGAATTGCGAGGCGAAAGGACACACCTGCAGGCGAGCAATTCACCTAAAGGCACAAGTAAATCTAAGTTATCTACAACTATTCACATGACTTACATTACACACATTACACACATTATATACAAAATTTGAATGACGCGGGTGCACCGTAAAAGTTCTTATGTTGGCAGATAGAGTGCGCGCATGCGCAGAAGCTTCTGTGTGACTCCGGCAGTGCCGTTATATTATACAGTTAGATCACGCGGCACAGTAATTCAGTTCATATTGTTCGTGTGCGCGCGTATCTTAGTCGTTGCACAAAGAAAATATTCAACCAAGATTACATATGAAGACTACATTCTATAACAGGTAACTTAGTTTTAAATTTACAATATTTGTTATATCACAATACAACTCAGATTGTTGAATGTTCTTAGTTACATAGTATTGTTTTGAAATACTTCAAAGAAAAATGTCCGTATGTTTCAGGTGCGTCGACCTATTCACTTCGTGTCGTTATTACAGTTCATATTCATCTGCTGCACAATAATTTTTTCACAGGTTAGTATCATCGTTGTATAACAACGTGATTAAAACATAAGCGTGTCCATTTCCATTTCCATTATAGTCGTTGTGATGCAGTTCGTTGTGACAAAAAAACATTGTTTATTACAGATTTGACGTGACCCGTTAGTAATTGGTCCAGGTGCAGTTCGTTTTTTACATTCCGTGGAAGCTTGGTTGCAGAACCTCGGACGGCACATAGCTGGCGTGGATCCTTGGACAGTCCAGGTAAGAGTGTCCGTCACATTTCGAGAACATTTCATTCCCTGAAGTTCCAACCAAAATTCTTCCACCCGTCGAGTTGTTTTCTGCACAGGCACTTTGTGTCCGTTTAATCCAGTTAACATCTTGAAGTTAGATACTGTAGTTTTGTCACTAGACGATGCACGAATTATGCACTTCACATTTTCAGTTTTTTTTTTTTTTTAATATAGCTCACCTAAATGTTCGTAGTTATTAATCAGAGAAATGGTTCATCGCGTTTACATAGGTACGATGCATAATGAATGTCATTAACAGTTTCTTTCCCATAGGTTTCTGCGTAGTTGCAGAGTTAGTAATGTTCATTTATGTCTGTGAACAATGGTTCACTATGCAATGACCTTTTGTCACTCGTTTTGTTCGAATTTCTTTTACATAGTAACAGTTACATTATACATCATTGAAAGAGAAGAAAAAAATATAAGTAATCATACATACACACGTCACATATTTTCTTAGCATAAATATAATACAGTTGCACATAAACATGTTTACATCATTATTACATAGCTATAAATTATCTCATTGTGTCACATTTGATTACATGAATTGCAGATATTTACGTCCTCTTTATCAGTTTTGCTGGGATTTTATCGATGTTTATTTTGTGATGTCATCTGAAATTAAGATAGGTTAGACACAACATTCATTACATCAGTAGGAAAGACCAGGCATTTTCACTACTCAATAAATATTCAAAATAGTAAGAGAGGAAAATGTTTGGTTCCTCGCGTTTTGTGCGTGTGTGTATAGTGTCTGTGTGGCCTTGACTACTGATAGATGCTTTTCTTGCTGAGAGATGTGCGTCTAATCTATTTCTCAAAGTAAAAGTTCGCTTCACAGATGACGTCTGTCGGTTCGTCAGGTGTCACACCAAGTCAGTGGTACCTACAGTCACAAATGTTCCGTGAAAAATTTATGTATCATTCACTGCTACGTAATCATAAATTTTACTTTAATATTCAGTCTTCTCGGTGGTGCCGCGGCGTTGAAAGAAAAGTTCTTCTGTCTTCAACTGCGTCACTGGAACCGCTGAAATGAAAATTTCTAGACTACTTATAATCTATGTTGTAATTTGTTTTAGTTCTTGCCACACAGCAGGTCGTTGAGATAACGGTACGTTATATGACCTGTGGTAGAAGATCTTGTGAGGCTTAACTTCAATCCTGTACACATACGTGTTGATAACACCTAATCGTTTGGTAAAAACTTGTAAATATTTGGATAACACTTCCTGTAGTTTTATACGTTCATGTACACTGAGAGCTGTAGCTTCATTTATCTTATGATCAAGCAATGTTTTCAAGTCCATTAGCTCTGTGTCAGATGAGTGTGTGTGCGTGTCTTGAATGTCATTGTCAAGTACTAACTGAACCTTGTACCCTGTACAGTGTTTGTCATGCTTTAGAGTTCTCCTGTCCAAATCAATAATAATTACACTGCCTTTATCATTTAAAATGCATTTACCTTTGGAGAAGTCTATAATGCAGTCCTTCTCGCTCATAATATCTATTCCTAATATGCAATTTGTCACAAGGTTTTGTACAACCAGGAATGGCCATTGTACGGTTCCATTCCCTATTTTAATGTTTACAAAAACTTGCTTCGTAACCCTACATGACTTATTACCTAGAGCAGTAGTTATTTTACAGTTTTGAGCAGGAAACTCAGGCACAGGCTCCAATTCACACATCCTTTTATAGAAATTAAAAGACAAAACGCTCACAGCTGCACCTGTATCTAAGATAATAGTAGTTGGAATCCCACCTACTACACCAGTAGTAGATGCTAAAACAATTTCATTTGTGTTTGAACGACATTGTGTACTGTCTTGCAAAAGTTCATCTGATATTTTGTCATTATGGTTCTATCTTATAAATAAAACAGGTAGTTTTTGTTTAGAATTATTAGGCATATCATTATTTTGTTGTTCAATTGTGGTGTCAAATAACTGATTAACATTGAAGTCGCCCCCCAAGAATTCTTCAGCCACGACCAGGGGCATAGAAGTGACTGTTTCTAGTTTGTTGGATTAGCATTTGTACTAGGTACTGACACAGATTGAGGTTGTGTATCAGGTGTCATTTGTATTATATTCACATTCGGATATTGCCTATTGTGATCTCCAAACTTTTGCGGTTGTTGTTGCTGTTGCGCATTATAACTTACCTGTCGGTCGTAAGGTATGCTCCAATTTTGTCCTGGTGGCTGCTGTGGTAAAGCAGTGTTTGAATGAAAGAATTGATCGTTACGACTCCAGCCTTGACGCTGTCTTGGCTCGTAGTTATTATTATTTCTGTTTCTGTTTGTGTTTTTGTTGTTGCCTATGTATCCGTTGTTACCGTTGTAGTTATTACCGCGGTGCCTTTTGTATGGATTGCCGCATGAAGTGTTATTACTGTTGTAACTATTGTTTGTATTGGAATACGCGTGTTGATTTTGATTTCCGTATTGAGACGGCATGTGAGTTTGCTGTTTTTGGTGTACCGCGTATCCAACTGTGGGCGCGCCAGAATTGAGTTGGCAAGCCTGCATGTTTTGCATACCACTAGTATAAACATTGTGGCTGCTGTTTTGCCGCGCGAAGCGCTGATCTTCTAGTAACATGTCGACCGAATCTAAAGCTGTTAAAAAATAATCTGAATCGTCATCCGGGATATGTAGGAGTTTTTCTTTAATGTTGAAAGGCAATTTGGCCTTCAACGCACGGAGTATATCGCGTGTTGCGACTGGTTCGTCTAAAAAGTGTCCCATGTTCAAGTATTTTTCAAAATATCTGCGTAAGTTGCCATTTTTATTGTTAAAAGTTTCAGGTTCTAGAATTTGTCTTCTGAGTCGCTCCTGGACGGATTGCGACCAGAATTTGTTCAGAAAAGCACGCTCAAACTCACTGTACGTGGTACATACGTCAGCTTGACTGTATGCCCAGACAGCTGCATCGCCTTGGATGTAACCGACAATATATGAAATCTTTTTCCGGTCACTCCAAGTGCGTGGAAATGCGTTACTAAAAGATTTAAGAAAAATCACCGTATGAATGGTTCGTTTTTCTGGGATAAAAATCTGAAATTGCCTGTGTTTCATTAAGCTTTCTTCTTCCTTCGCATTGTGATATGGATTTGTTCCACTGTAATTACTGCACTTTTCAGCTGGCGAGTAATTACAATAATGTTGCTGTGGTTTACCATGATAATAGCTTGTATTTGTGTTTGTACATCGTGGTATGTGTTGTAGTCGTGGTGTGTTTTGTTCTTGTGTGTTTGTCGTGTGCGGTATGTGTGTGTCATACTCGAATGTATATTGGTTCCTGAACTGTACATTTTGACTGATATTTTCGTTACATTCAGACTGTGGTTGATCGGTGAATTGTCTAATGGGTGCAGTGACGGATTGTACTGCGTCACTAATCAGCTGTTTGTTATTACTGATGTATTCCGCTACGGAGTCGTGCACAATTGTTGGTAAATTTTCACGTATGCATCTATCAAAATGTTTGTCTTTGTTCTCTACCCAATCATGAAATTCTTTATTAATATTTTGAAAATGAGCTGTGGCATCAGATTGTAAGATGTCAGTCAGGTGTTGTTCAACATCGTCAAATTTATTCTGCACGTCAGTAATTCGTTTTTCAAGGTTGTCGTGTACTGAAGGATATGTTTGAATTTGTTCAGTAAGAGCTTCACACGTGACATTAAGGTTTTTTACTTGTGTCTGTAAAAGTGCTACGTCATTTGTAGTCTTTTCTTGTATCGTATTAAGCTTGGAAAATTTCGTACTGAGTTCAGTCATCTGTTTGGTCAGTGTGGCGTCTATAAGTTCCACACGTTTACACAAAGTGTCACTACCTGTCTTGAATGCTATGAGATCAGATTTAATTTCGTCATTTTGTGTCTTTAACTGTTCATTTTGTGTCTTTAAGGTTGCCATGTTTTCCGCGTTCTGTTTCATTAACATTTGTAACATGTTGGCAATGTTTACTGTTTGCAAGGTCTCTGCCCCCGCCGCGTCATTAGACGTGACGTCATGTATTAACATGGGCTCTGACTGAGACTTTGAAATTTTTGGGGTGGACGGCCTATTGTCAAAATTTCCGTTAACACTTGCGTCAATATTTGATGAATCGTCACTACCGGTTGCTGTCGTAAAGTCATTTTCTAACACTTGTCTCTCGTCCGAGTCGGATTGCGTTTGAATAGTATGTCTTTGCTGTTCCATCCTTGCGTATTGTTTTCTAGTTATGACCATGCCACACGTGATATATGTTTCAAGAAAATAATTTTTGACACTGGTTTTAAAATAAAATGCAGTTGAGCATGAATCGCTCGTAGCAACAATGGCTGTTTGTTAATTTAAAAATGTAGACTGAATATCGGATTATTCTTAATGGCTGCTGGCCATGTTACAACGTATCGTACAGAAGTCGGCCATATTGTACACTCGTGTATTGGTATTGTTGCAGGAGTTATCGTTTAAGGAAAAGTACTGAGAATGAAATTTATCACTGAAAACTGCTACGCGCGAAAGAAATACTATAGAATCTACTGAAGAGCTAATACATTGAATTATGCGTCTGGTCAAGCCTGCCAATGCAAAGATGCTGCGTCTTACCTTATTTTGCTGGAAGCTTCATTGCGTCTTCACGCAAAATTTTATAATTGGCAAATATTTTCAGATTTTTGTTATTTCTCATATAGTCAAGTCCAGGTCCAGAAAGTTGATTTTTCACATGAAACAAAGAGAACAATGTAACAAATGACAAAATAACAAGTCCGACACGCAGTCGCCAATATAAAATAAGTAAATAAAATATTAATTATGTATAATAGTGATAGTGATTGGTTGTAATAAACGTTGCCTTATCTGGAACGTGGACGTTTAATTATTCGGTATCAGACGCTTGACAATGGCTATTTGGAAAAGGCAATGTAACTCGTAGTTGACCATGAAAGAAAACTGAAATAATCGGACTTCGTAATTAAATCGTTTCCAAAGACTGCTGCGGTAGGTATGGACTCATGATCTAATCTCAATATTACAATGATTTGCCAGCCATGCCAATACGTCGTACAGAGGTGAATGTCTACTAAACATAAAAAAGTTACACAGTTAGTTAAATCAGATATATTCAATGAAATAGCCTACAGTTCATAATCCTACTTACTTTTATAAATATAAGTTCATTACAGAATCGAGTGCCTAGTGTGGTTGCACCTCGCAGTATTCTTCTATAACATGAAAATATGGCGGTGTGCCAGACAATAAAATAAAATACGTGCTTCTCGCACCACTTCTACCTGAGCTCTCCCTTTCTTAATCAAACATAAGAGTAACGTAATTATTCTTTTGTCTTCATCCGCGACACAGCGCTGCAGTTGTGGGCCATAGGCTTTATTTATTTATTTATTTAATTAATATTTCGCGTTTCCGCGGAAAATCACGCTCGGCATGCAAATGTGCCTTTATAACCTTCACAGTGACAATGAAACACAGAAATTGCAACGGAATTAAATATAAGAGACACAATGCCGACTTAAGTACCAGAAAACAGTCTTCTTACGGTCTATATTTTGAGCGTTTCCTGTGACACCAGTTTTACATTCCGATGCACCTCTGCAGGTTTACTGTATCCCTTGGACCTTCCCATTGGCGATGAAACACACAAATTGCATCGAAATTAAATATAAGAGACACAATGCCGACTTAAGTACAGGAAGACTGAGTCTTCCTACTGTCTATGTTTTGAGCGTTTCCTGTGTCACCAGTTTAAATTCCGATTCACCTCTGCAGGTTTACTGTATCCATTGGACCTTCCCATTGACGATGAAACACAGATATTGCATCGGAATTAAATATAAGAGACACAACGCCGACTTAAGTACAAGAAAACTGAGTCTTCTTACGGTCTATGTTTTGAGCGTTTCCTGTGTCACCAGTTTTCCATTCCGATGCACCTCTGCAGGTTTACTGTATCCCTTGCACCTTCCCATTCACGATGAAACACAGAAATTTAATCGGAAATAAATATAAGAGTCCCAATGCCGACTTAAGTACAGGAAGACTGAGTCTTCCTACTGTCTATGTTTTGAGCGTTTCCTGTGTCATCAGTTTTACATTCCGATGCACCTCTGCAGGTTTACTGTATCCCTTGAACCTTCCCATTGACGATGGAAAACAGAAATCGCATCGGAATTAAATGTAAGAGACACAATGCCGACTTAAGTACAGGAAGACTGAGTCTTCCTACTGTCTATGTTTTGAGAGTTTCCTGTGTCACCAGTTTTACATTCTGATGCACCTCTGCAGGTTTACTGTATCCCTTGGACCTTCCCATTGACGATGAAACACATAAATTGCATCGGAATTAAATTTAAGAGACACAATGCCGACTTAAGAACAGGAAGACTGAGTCTTCCAACTGTCTATAATTTGAGCGTTTCCTGTGTCACCAGTTTTACATTCCGATGCACCTCTACAGGTTTACTGTATCCCTTGGAACTTCAAACTGACGATGAAACACAGAAAATGCATCGGAATTAAATATAAGAGACACAATGCCGACTTAAGTACAAGAAAACAGTCTTCTTACAGTCAATGTTTTGAGCGTTTCCTGTGTCACCAGTTTTACATTCCGATGCACCTCTGCAGGTTTACTGTATCCCTTGGACCTTCCCATTGGCGATGAAACACACAAATTGCATCGAAATTAAATATAAGAGACACAATGCCGACTTAAGTACAGGAAGACTGAGTCTTCCTACTGTGTATGTTTTGAGCGTTTCCTGTGTCACCAGTTTTACATTCTGATGCACCTCTGCAGGTTTACTGTATCCCTTGGACCTTCCCATTGACGATGAAACACAGAAATTGCATCGGAATTAAAAATAAGAGACACAATGCTGACTTAAGTACAGGAAGACTGAGTCTTCCTACTGTCTATGTTTGGAGCGTTTCCTGTGTCATCAGTTTTACTTTCCGATGCACTTCTGCTTGTTTATTTTATCCCTTGGACCTTCCCGTTGACGATGAAACACAGAAATTTCATAGGAAATAAATATAAGAGACACAATGCCGACTTAAGTACAGGAAAACTGAGTCTTCCTACTGTCTATGTTTTGAGCGTTTCCTGTGTCACCAGTTTTACATTCTGATGCGCCTCTGCAGGTTTACTGTATCCCTTGGACCTTCCCATTGACGATGAAACACAGAAATTGCATCGGAATCAAATATAAGACACACAATGCCGACTTAAGTACAGGAAGACTGAGTCTTCCTACTGTCTATAATTTGAGCGTTTCCTGTGCCACCAGTTTTACATTCCGATGCACCTCTACAGGTTTACTGTATCCCTTGGACCTTCACAGTGACGATGAAACACAGAAATTTCATCGGAATTAAATATAAGAGACACAATGCCGACTTAAGTACAAGAAAACAATCTTCTTACAGTCAATGTTTTGAGCGTTTCCTGTGTCACCAGTTTTACATTCCGATGCACCTCTGGAGGTTTACTGTATCCCTTGGACCTTCCCATTGACGATGAAACACAGAAATTGCATCGGAATTAAATATAAGAGACACAATGCCGACTTAAGTACAGGAACACTAAGCCTTCCTACTGTCTATAATTTGAGCGTTTAATGTGTCACCAGTTTTACATTCCGATGCACCTCTACAGGTTTTCTGTATCCCTTGGACCTTCACAGTGACGATGAAACACAGAAATAGCATCGGAATTAAATATAAGAGACACAATGCCGACTTAAGTACAAGAAAACTGTCTTCTTACAGTCAATGTTTTGAGCGTTTCCTGTGTCACCAGTTTTACATTCCGATGCACCTCTGCAGGTTTACTGTATCCCTTGGACCTTCCCATTGACGATGAAACACAGAAATTGCATCGGAATTAAATATAAGAGACACAATGCCGACTTAAGTACAGGAAGACTGAGTCTTCCTGCTGTCTATGTTTTGAGCGTTTCCTGTATCACTAGTTTTACATTCCGATGCACCTCTGCAGGTTTACTGTATCCCTTGGACCTTCCCATTGACGATGAAACACAGAAATTGCATCGGAATTAAACATAAGAGACACAATGCCGACTTAAGTATAGGAAGAATGACTCTTCCTACTGTCTATGTGTTGAGCGTTTCCTGTGTCACCAGTTTTACATTCTGATGCACCTCTGCAGGTTTACTGTATCCCTTGGACCTTTCCATTGACGATGACACACATAAATTGCATCGGAATTAAATATAAGAGACACAATGCCGACTTAAGTACAGGAAGATTGAGTCTTCCTACTGTCTATAATTTGAGCGTTTCCTGTGTCACCAGTTTTACATTCCGATGCACCTCTACAGGATTACTGTATCCCTTGGACCTTCACAGTGACGATGAACCACAGGAATTGCATCGGAATTAAATATAAGAAACACAATGCAAACTTAAGTACAGGAAGACTAAGCCTTCCTACTGTCTATGTTTTGAGCGTTTCCTGTGTCATCAGTTTTACTTTCCGATGCACCTCTGCAGGTTTAGTATATCCCTTGGACCTTCCCATTCACGATGAAAAACAGAAATTTCATCGGAAATAAATATAAGAGACACAATGCCGACTTAAGTACAGGAAGACTGAGTCTTCCTACTGTCTATGTTTTGAGCGTTTCCTGTGTCACCAGTTTTACATTCCCATGCACCTCTGCAGGTTTACTGTATCCCTTGGACCTTCCCATTGACGATGAAACACAGAAATTGCATCGGAATTAAATATAAGAGACACAATGCCGACTTAAGTACAGAATGAATGAGTCGCCCTACTGTCTAAGTGTTGAGCGTTTCCTGTGTCACCAGTTTTACGTTCTGATGCATCTCTGCAGGTTTACTGTATCCCTTGGACCTTCCCATTGACGATGAAACACAGAAATTGCATCGGAATTAATTATAAGTGACACAATGCCGACTTAAGTACAGGAAGACTGAGTCTTCCTACTGTCTATAATTTGAGCGTTTGCTGTGTCACCAGTTTTACATTTCGATACACCTCTGCATGTTTACTGTATCCCTTGGACCTTCCCATTGGCGATGAAACACAAATTGCATCGAAATTAAATATAAGAGACACAATGCTGACTTAAGTACAGGAAGACTACGTCTTCCTACTGTCTATGTTTTGAGCCTTCCCTGTGTCATCAGTTTTACTTTCCGATGCACCTCTGCAGGTTTACTATATCCCTTGGACCTTCCCATTCACGATGAAGCAGAGAAATTTCATTGGAAATAAATATAAGAGACACAATGCCGACTTAAGTACAGGAAGACTGAGTCTTCCTACTGTCTATGTTTTGAGCGGTTCCTGTGTCACCAGTTTTACATTCTGATCCACCTCTGCAGGTTTACTGTATCCCTTGGACCTTCCCATTGTCGATGAAACACACAAATTGCATCGGAATTAAATATAAGAGACACAATGCCGACTTAAGTTTAAGAAAACAGTCTTCTTACAGTCAATGTTTTGAGCGTTTCCTGTGTCACCAGTTTTACATTCCGATGCACCTCTGCAGGTTTACTGTATCCCATGGACCTTCCCATTGGCGATGAAACACACAAATTGCATCGAAATTAAATATAAGAGACACAATGCCGACTTAAGTACAGGAAGACTGAGACTTCCTACTGTCTATGTTTTGAGCGTTTCCTGTGTCACCATTTCTACATTCCGATGGACCTCTGCAGATTTACTGTATCCGTTATACCTTCCCATTGACGATGAAACACAGAAATTGCATCGGAATTAAATATAAGAGACATAACGCCGACTTAAGTACAAGAAAACTGAGTCTTCTTACGGTCTATGTTTTGAGCGTTTCCTGTGTCACCAGTTTTACATTCCGATGCACCTCTGCAGGTTTACTGTATCCTTTGGACCTTCCGATTGACGATGAAACACAGAAATTGCATTGGAAGTAAATATAAGAGACACAATGCCGACTTAAGTACAGGAAGACTGAGTCTTCCTACTGTCTACGATTTGAGCTCTTCCTGTGTCATCAGTTTTACATTCCGATGCACCTCTGCCGGTTTACTATATCCCTTGGACCTTCACATTGACGATGAAAATCAGAAATTGCATCGGAATTATATATAAGAGACACAACGCCGACTTAAGTACATGAAAACTGAGTCTTCTTACGGTCTATGTTTTGAGCGTTTCCTGTGTCACCAGGTTTAAATTCCGATGCACCTCTGCAGGTTTACTGTATCCCTTGGAACTTCCCATTGACGATGAAACACAGAAATTGCATCGGAATTAAATATTAGAGAGACAGTACCGAGTTAAGAACAGGATGATTGAGTCTTCCTACTGTCAATGTTTTGAGCGTTTCACGTGTCACCAGTTTTACATTACGATGCACCTCAGCAGGTTTACTGTATCGCTTGGACCTTCCCATTGACGATGAAACACAGAAATTGCATCGGAATTAAATATAAGAGACACAATGCCGACTTAAGCACAGGAAGACTGAGTCTTCCTACTGTCTAAGTTTTGAGCGTTTCCTGTGTCACCAGTTTTACATTCTGATGCACCTCTGCAGGTTTACTGTATCCCTTGGACCTTCCCATTGACGATGAAATACAGAAATTGCATCGGAATTAAATATAAGAGACACAAAGCAGACTTAAGTACAGGAAGACTGATTCTTCCTACTGTCTATGTTTTGAGCGTTTCCTGTGTCATCAGTTTTACATTCCGATGCACCTCTGCAGGTTTACTGTATCCCTTGGACCTTCCCATTGACGATGGAATACAGAAATTGCATCGGAATTAAATATAAGAGACACAATGCCGACTTAAGTACAGGAGGACTAAGTCTTCCTACTGTCTATGTTTTGAGCGTTTCCGGTGTCATCAGTTTTACTTTCCGATGTACCTCTGCTTGTTTATTATATCCCTTGGACCTTCCCGTGGACGATGAAACACAGAATTTTCATTGGAAATAAATATAAGAGACACAATGCCGACTTAAGTACAGGAAGACTGAGTGTTCCTACTGTCTATGTTTGAGCGTTTCCTGTGTCACCAGTTTTACATTCCGATGCACCTCTGCAGGTTTACTGTATCCCTTGGACCTTCCGATTGACGATGAAACACAGAAATTGCATCGGAATTAAATATAAGAGACACAATGCCAATTTAAGTACAGGAAGACTGAGTCTTCCTACTGTCTATGATTTGAGCGTTTCCTGTGTCATCAGTTTCACATTCCGATGCACCTCTGCAGGTTTACTATATCCCTTGGACCTTCCCATTGACGTTGAAAATCAGAAATTGCATCGGAATTATATATAAGAGACACAACGCCGACTTAAGTACATGAAAACTGAGTCTTCTTACGGTCTATGTTTTGAGCGTTTCCTGTGTCACCAGGTTTAAATTCCGATGCACCTCTGCAGGTTTACTGTATCCCTTGGAACTTCCCATTGACGATGAAACACAGAAATTGCATCGGAATTAAATATTAGAGACACAGTGCCGTGTTAAGAACAGGATGACTGAGTCTTCCTACTGTCTATGTTTTGAGCGTTTCCCGTGTCACCAGTTTTACATTCCGATGCACCTCAGCAGGTTTGCTGTATCCCTTGGACCTTCACAGTGACGATGAATCACACAAATTGCATCGGAATTAAATATAAGAGACACAGTGTCGACTTAAGTACAGGAAGACTGAGTCTTAGTACTGACTATGCTTCTGAGCGTTTCCTGTGTCACCAGTTTTACATTCCGATGCACCTGTGCAGGTTTACTGTATCCCTTAGACCTTCCCATTTACGATGAAACACAGAAATGGCATCGGAATTAAATATAAGAGACACAATGGAGACTTAAGTACAGGAAGACTGAGTCTTCCTACTTTCTATGTTTTGAGCGTTTCCTGTGTCATCAGTTTTACATTCCGATGCACCTCTGCAGGTTTACTGTATCCCTTGGAAATTCCCATTGACGATGAAACACAGAAATTGCATCGGAATTAAATATTAGAGACACAGTGCCGAGTTAAGAACAGGATAACTGAGTCTTCCTACTCTCTATGCTTTGAGCGTTTCCGTGTCACCAGTTTTACAATCCGATGCACCTCAGCAGGTTTACTGTATCCCTTTGACCTTCACAGTGACGAGGAATCACAGAAATTTCATCGGAATTAAATATAAGAGACACAGTGCCGACATAAGTACAGGAAGACTGAGTCTCAGTACTGTCTATGCTTTGAGCGTTTCCTGTGTCATCAGTTTTACATTCCGATGCACCTCTGCAGTTTTACTGTATCCCTTGGACCCTCCCATTGACGCTTAAAAACAGAAATTGCATCGGAATTAAATATAAGAGACACAATGCCGACTTAAGTACAGGATGACTAAGTCTTCCTACTATCTATGTTTTGAGCGTTTCCTCTGTCATCAGTTTTACTTTCCGATGCACCTCTGCTTGTTTATTATATCCCTTGGACCCTCACATTGACGATGAAACACAGACATTTCATCGGAAATAAATATAAGAGACACAATGACGACTTAAGTACAGGAAGACTGAGTCTTCCTACTGTCTATGATTTGAGCGTTACCTGTGTCACCGGTTTTACATTCCGATGCACATCTGCAGGTTTACTGTATCCCTTGGGCCTTCCCATTGACGATGAAACACAGAAATTGCATCGGAATTAAATATAAGAGACACAATGCCGACTTAAGTAAGGGAAGTCTGAGTCTTCCTACTGTCTATAATTTGAGCGTTTCCTGTGTCACCAGTTTTACATTTCGATGCACCTCAACAGGTTTACTGTATGAGTTGGACCTTCACAGTGACAATGAAACACAGAAATTGCATCGGAATTAAATATAAGAGACACAATGCCGACTTAAGTACAAGAAAACAGTCTTCTTACAGTCAATGTTTTGAGCATTTCCTGTGTCACCAGTTTAACATTCCGATGCACCTCTACAGGTTTACTGTATCCCCTGGACCTTCCCATTGGCGATGAAACTCACAAATTGCACCGAAATTAAATATAAGAGACAAAATGCCGACTTAAGTACAGGAAGACTGAGTCTTCTTACTGTCTATGTTTTGAGCGTTTCCTGTGTCACGAGTTTTACATCCCGATTCACATCTGCAGGTTTACTGTATCCATTGGACCTTCCCATTGACGATGAAAAACAGAAATTGCATCGGAGTTAAATATAATAGACACAACGCCGACTTAAGTACAAGAAAACTGTGTCTTCTTACGGTCTATGTTTTGAGCGTTTCCTGTGTCACCAGTTTTACATTCCGATGCACCTCTGCAGGTTTACTGTATCCCTTGGACCTTCCCATTCAAGATGAAACACAGAAATTTAATCGGAAATGACTATAAGAGTCCCAATGCCGACTTAAGTACAGGAAGACTGAGTCTTCCTACTGTCTATGTTTTGAGCGTTTCCTGTGTCATCAGTTTTACATTTCGATGCACCTCTGCAGGTTTACTGTATCCCTTTGACCTTCCCATTGACGATGGAAAACAGAAATTGCATGGGAATTAAATATAAGAGATACAACGCCGACTTAAGTACATGAAAACTGAGTCTTCTTACGGTCTATGTTTTGAGCGTTTCCTGTGTCACCAGGTTTAAGTTCCGATTCACCTCTGCAGGTTTACTGTATCCCTTGGAACTTCCCATTGACGATGAAACACAGATTTTTCATCGGAATTAAATATAAGAGACACAATGCCGACTTAAGTACACGAAGACTGAGTCTTCCTACTGTCTATGTTTGAGCGTTTCCTGTGTCACCAGTTTTACATTCCGATGGACCTCTGCATGTTTACTGTATCCATTGGACCTTCCCATTGACGATGAAACACAGTAATTGCATCGGAATTAAATATAAGAGACACAATGCCGACTTAAGTACAAGAAAACTGAGTCTTCTTACGGTCTATGTTTTGAGCGTTTCCTGTGTCACCAGTTTTACATTCTGATGCATCTCTGCAGGTTTACTGTATTCCTTGGACCTTCCGATTGACGATTAAACGCAGAAATTGCATCGCAATTAAATATAAGAGATACAACGCCGACTTAAGTACATGAAAACTGAGTCTTCTTACGGTCTATGTTTTGAGCGTTTCCTGTGTCACCAGGTTTAAGTTCCGATGCACCTCTGCAGGTTTAGTGTATCCCTTGGAAATTCCCATTGACGATGGAAAACAGAAATTGCATCGGAATTAAATATAAGAGACACAATTCCGACTTAAGTACACGAAGACTGAGTCTTCCTACTGTCTATGTTTTGAGCGTTTCCTGTGTCACCAGTTTTACATTCCGATTCACATCTGCAGGTTTACTGTATCCATTGGACCTTCCCATTGACAATGAAAAACAGAAATTGCATCGGAATTAAATATAAGAGACACAACGCCGACTTAAGTACAAGAAAACTGTGTCTTCTTACGGTCTATGTTTTGAGCGTTTCCTGTGTCACCAGTTTTACATTCCGATGCACCTCTGCAGGTTTACTGTATCCCTTGGACCTTCCCATTCACGATGAAACACAGAAATTTAATCGGAAATGAATATAAGAGTCCCAATGCCGACTTAAGTACAGGAAGACTGAGTCTTCCTACTGTCTATGTTTTGAGCGTTTCCTGTGTCATCAGTTTTACTTTCCGATGCACATCTGCTTGTTTATTATATCCCTTGGACCTTCCCGTTGACGATGAAACACAGAAATTTCATAGGAAATAAATATAAGAGACACAATGAAGACTTAAGTACAGGAAGACTGAGTCTTCCTACTGTCTATGTTTTGAGCGTTTCCTGTGTCACCAGTTTTACATTCTGATGCACCTCTGCAGGTATACTGTATCCCTTGGACCTTTCCATTGAGGATGAAACACAGAAATTGCATCGGAATTAAATATAAGAGACACAATGCCGACTTAAGTACAGGAAGACTGAGTATTCCTACTGTCTATAATTTGAGCGTTTCCTGTGTCACCAGTTTCACATTCCGATGCACCTCTACAGGTTTACTGTATCCCTTGGACCTTCACAGTGACGATTAAACACAGAAATTGCATCGGAATTAAATATAAGAGTCACACTGCCGACTTAAGTACAGGAAGACTGAGTGTTCCTACTGTCTATGTTTGAGCGTTTCCTGTGTCACCAGTTTTACATTCCGATTCACATCTGCAGGTTTACTGTATCCGTTGGACCTTCCCATTGACGATGAAACACAGAAATTGCATCGGAATTAAATATAAGAGACACAACGCCGACTTGAGTACAAGAAAACTGAGTCTTCTTAAGGTCTATGTCTTGAGCGTTTCCTGTGTCACCAGTTTTACATTCCGATGCACCTCAGCAGGTCTACTGTATCCCTTGCACCTTCCCATTCACTATGAAACACACAAATTTAATCGGATATGAATATACGAGTCCCAATGCCGACTTAAGTACAGGAAGACTGTGTCTTCCTACTGTCTATGTTTTGAGCGTTTCCCGGGTCACCAGTTTTACAATCCGATGCACCTCATCAGGTTTACTGTATCCCTTGGACCTTCACAGTGACGATGAATCACAGAAATTGCATCGGAATTAAATATAAGAGACACAGTACCGACTTAAGTACAGGAAGACTGAGTCTTAGTGATGTCTATGTTTTGAGCGTTTCCTGTGTCACCAGTTTTACATTCCGATGCACCTCTGCAGGTTTACAGTATCCCTTGGACCTACCCATTGGCGATGAAACACACAAATTGCATCGAAATTAAATATAAGAGACAAAATGCCGACTTAAGTACAGGAAGACTGAGTCTTCCTACTGTCTATGTTTGAGCGTTTCCTGTGTCACCAGTTTTACATTCCGATTCATATCTGCAGGTTTACTGTATCCCTTGGACCTTCACAGAGACGATGAATTACGGAAATTGCTTCGGAATTAAATATAAGAGACACAGTGCCGACTTATGTACAGGAAGACTGAGTCTTAGTACTGTCTATGTTTTGAGCGTTTCCTGTGTCATCAGTTTTACATTCCGATGCACCTCTGCAGGTTTACTGTATCCCTTGGACCTTCCCATTGACGATTAAAAACAGAAATTGCATCGGAATTAAATATAAGAGACACAATGCCGACTTAAGTACAGGAAGACTAAGTCTTCCAACTGTCTATGTTTTGAGCGTTTCCTGTGTCATCAGTTTTACTTTCCGATGCACCTCTGCTTGTTTGTTGTATCCCTTGGACCCTCCCATTGACGATGAAACACAGAAATTTTATCGGAAATAAAAATAAGAGACACAATGCCGACTTAAGTACAGGAAGACTGAGTCTTCCTACTGTCTATGTTTTGAGCGTTTCCCGTGTCACCAGTTTTACAATCCGATGCACGTCAGCAGGTTTACTGTATCCCTTGGGCCTTCACAGTGACGATGAATCACAGGAATTGCATCGGAATTAAATATAAGAGACACAGTACCGACTTAAGTACAGGAAGACTGAGTCTTAGTACTGTCTATGTCTTGAGCGTTTCCTGTGTCACCAGTTTTACATTCCGATGCACCTCTGCAGGTTTACTGTATCCCTTGGACCTTCCCATTGACGATGAAAATCAGAAATTGCATCGGAATTATATATAAGAGACACAACGCCGACTTGAGTACAAGAAAACTGAGTCTTCTTACGGTCTATGTTTTGAGCGTTTCCTGTGTCACCAGTTTTACATTCCGATGCACCTCTGCAGGATTACTGTATCCCTTGCACCTTCCCATTCACGATGAAACACAGAAATTTAATCGGAAATGAATATAAGAGTCCCAATGCCGACTTAAGTACAGGAAGACTGAGTCTTCCTACTGTCTATGTTTTGAGCGTTTCCTGTGTCATCAGTTTTACATTCCGATGCACCTCTGCAGGTTTACTGTATCCCTTGGACCTTCCCATTGACGATGGAAAACAGAAATTGCATCGGAATTAAATACAAGAGATACAACGCCGACTTAAGTACATGAAAACTGAGTCTTCTTACTGTCTATGTTTTGAGCGTTTCCTGTGTCACCAGGTTTAAGTTCCGATTCACCTCTGCAGGTTTACTGTATCCCTTGGAACTTCCCATTGACGATGAAACACAGAAATTACATCGGAATTAAATATAGCAGACACAATGCCGACTCAAGTACAGGAAGACTGAGTCTTCCTACTGTCTAAGTTTTGAGCGTTTCCTGTGTCACCAGTTTTACATTCTGATGCACCTCTGCAGGTTTACTGTATCCCTTGGACCTTCCCATTGACGATGAAACACAGAAATTGCATCGTAATTAAATATAAGAGACACAATGCAGACATGTACAGGAAGACTGAGTCTTCCTACTGTCTATGTTTTGAGCGTTTCCTGTCTCATCAGTTTTACATTCCTATGCACCTCTGCAGGTTTACTGTATCCCTTGGTCCTTCCCATTGACGATGGAAAACAGAAATTGCATCAGAAACAAATATAAGAGACACAATGCCGACTTAGGTACAGGAAGACTGAGTCTTCCTACAGTCTATGTTTTGAGCGTTTCCTGTGTCACCAGTTTTACATTCTGATGCGCCTCTGCAGGTTTACTGTATCCCTTGGACCATTCCATTGACGATGAAACACAGAAATTGAATCGGAATTAAATATAAGAGACACACTGCCGACTTAAGTACAGGAAGACTGAGAATTCCTAGTGTCTATACTTTGAGCGTTTCCTGTGTCACCAGTTTTCATTCCGATGGACCTCTGCACGTTTACTGTATCCATTGGACTTTCCCATTGACGATGAAACACATAAATTGCATCGGAATTCAATATAAGAGACACAACGCCGACTTAAGTACCAGAAAACTGAGTCTTCTTACGGTCTATGTTTTGAGCGTTTCCTGTGTCACCAGTTTCACATTCCGATGCGCCTCTGCAGGTTTACTGTATCCATTGGAACGTCCCATTGACGATGAAACACAGAAATTGCATCGGAATTAAATATAAGAGTCACAATGCCGACTTAAGTACAAGAAAACAGTCTTCTTACAGTCAATGTTTTGAGCGTTTCCTGTGTCACCAGTTTTACATTCCGATGCACCTCTACAGGTTTACTGTATCCCCTGGACGTTCCCATTGGCGATGAAACACACAAATTGCATCGAAATTAAATATAAGAGACACAATGCCGACTTAAGTACAGGAAGACTGAGTATTCCTACTGTCTATAATTTGAGCGTTTCCCGTGTCACCAGTTTGAAATTCCGATGCACCTCTACAGGTTTACTGTATCCCTTGGACCTTCCCATTCACGATGAAACACACAAATTTAATCGGAAATGAATATAAGAGTCCCAATGCCGACTTAAGTACAGGAAGACTGAGTCTTCCTACTGTCTATGTTTTGAGCGTTTCCTGTGTCATCAGTTTTACTTTCCGATGCACATCTGCTTGTTTATTATATCCCTTGGACCTTCCCGTTGACGATGAAACACAGAAATTTCATAGGAAATAAATATAAGAGACACAATGAAGACTTAAGTACAGGAAGACTGAGTCTTCCTACTGTCTATGTTTTGAGCGTTTCCTGTGTCACCAGTTTTACATTCTGATGCACCTCTGCAGGTATACTGTATCCCTTGGACCTTTCCATTGAGGATGAAACACAGAAATTGCATCGGAATTAAATATAAGAGACACAATGCCGACTTAAGTACAGGAAGACTGAGTATTCCTACTGTCTATAATTTGAGCGTTTCCTGTGTCACCAGTTTCACATTCCGATGCACCTCTACAGGTTTACTGTATCCCTTGGACCTTCACAGTGACGATTAAACACAGAAATTGCATCGGAATTAAATATAAGAGTCACACTGCCGACTTAAGTACAGGAAGACTGAGTGTTCCTACTGTCTATGTTTGAGCGTTTCCTGTGTCACCAGTTTTACATTCCGATTCACATCTGCAGGTTTACTGTATCCGTTGGACCTTCCCATTGACGATGAAACACAGAAATTGCATCGGAATTAAATATAAGAGACACAACGCCGACTTGAGTACAAGAAAACTGAGTCTTCTTAAGGTCTATGTCTTGAGCGTTTCCTGTGTCACCAGTTTTACATTCCGATGCACCTCAGCAGGTCTACTGTATCCCTTGCACCTTCCCATTCACTATGAAACACACAAATTTAATCGGATATGAATATAAGAGTCCCAATGCCGACTTAAGTACAGGAAGACTGTGTCTTCCTACTGTCTATGTTTTGAGCGTTTCCCGGGTCACCAGTTTTACAATCCGATGCACCTCATCAGGTTTACTGTATCCCTTGGACCTTCACAGTGACGATGAATCACAGAAATTGCATCGGAATTAAATATAAGAGACACAGTACCGACTTAAGTACAGGAAGACTGAGTCTTAGTGATGTCTATGTTTTGAGCGTTTCCTGTGTCACCAGTTTTACATTCCGATGCACCTCTGCAGGTTTACAGTATCCCTTGGACCTACCCATTGGCGATGAAACACACAAATTGCATCGAAATTAAATATAAGAGACAAAATGCCGACTTAAGTACAGGAAGACTGAGTCTTCCTACTGTCTATGTTTGAGCGTTTCCTGTGTCACCAGTTTTACATTCCGATTCATATCTGCAGGTTTACTGTATCCCTTGGACCTTCACAGAGACGATGAATTACGGAAATTGCTTCGGAATTAAATATAAGAGACACAGTGCCGACTTATGTACAGGAAGACTGAGTCTTAGTACTGTCTATGTTTTGAGCGTTTCCTGTGTCATCAGTTTTACATTCCGATGCACCTCTGCAGGTTTACTGTATCCCTTGGACCTTCCCATTGACGATTAAAAACAGAAATTGCATCGGAATTAAATATAAGAGACACAATGCCGACTTAAGTACAGGAAGACTAAGTCTTCCAACTGTCTATGTTTTGAGCGTTTCCTGTGTCATCAGTTTTACTTTCCGATGCACCTCTGCTTGTTTGTTGTATCCCTTGGACCCTCCCATTGACGATGAAACACAGAAATTTTATCGGAAATAAAAATAAGAGACACAATGCCGACTTAAGTACAGGAAGACTGAGTCTTCCTACTGTCTATGTTTTGAGCGTTTCCCGTGTCACCAGTTTTACAATCCGATGCACGTCAGCAGGTTTACTGTATCCCTTGGGCCTTCACAGTGACGATGAATCACAGGAATTGCATCGGAATTAAATATAAGAGACACAGTACCGACTTAAGTACAGGAAGACTGAGTCTTAGTACTGTCTATGTTTTGAGCGTTTCCTGTGTCACCAGTTTTACATTCCGATGCACCTCTGCAGGTTTACTGTATCCCTTGGACCTTCCCATTGACGATGAAAATCAGAAATTGCATCGGAATTATATATAAGAGACACAACGCCGACTTGAGTACAAGAAAACTGAGTCTTCTTACGGTCTATGTTTTGAGCGTTTCCTGTGTCACCAGTTTTACATTCCGATGCACCTCTGCAGGATTACTGTATCCCTTGCACCTTCCCATTCACGATGAAACACAGAAATTTAATCGGAAATGAATATAAGAGTCCCAATGCCGACTTAAGTACAGGAAGACTGAGTCTTCCTACTGTCTATGTTTTGAGCGTTTCCTGTGTCATCAGTTTTACATTCCGATGCACCTCTGCAGGTTTACTGTATCCCTTGGACCTTCCCATTGACGATGGAAAACAGAAATTGCATCGGAATTAAATACAAGAGATACAACGCCGACTTAAGTACATGAAAACTGAGTCTTCTTACTGTCTATGTTTTGAGCGTTTCCTGTGTCACCAGGTTTAAGTTCCGATTCACCTCTGCAGGTTTACTGTATCCCTTGGAACTTCCCATTGACGATGAAACACAGAAATTACATCGGAATTAAATATAGCAGACACAATGCCGACTCAAGTACAGGAAGACTGAGTCTTCCTACTGTCTAAGTTTTGAGCGTTTCCTGTGTCACCAGTTTTACATTCTGATGCACCTCTGCAGGTTTACTGTATCCCTTGGACCTTCCCATTGACGATGAAACACAGAAATTGCATCGTAATTAAATATAAGAGACACAATGCAGACATGTACAGGAAGACTGAGTCTTCCTACTGTCTATGTTTTGAGCGTTTCCTGTCTCATCAGTTTTACATTCCTATGCACCTCTGCAGGTTTACTGTATCCCTTGGTCCTTCCCATTGACGATGGAAAACAGAAATTGCATCGGAAACAAATATAAGAGACACAATGCCGACTTAGGTACAGGAAGACTGAGTCTTCCTACAGTCTATGTTTTGAGCGTTTCCTGTGTCACCAGTTTTACATTCTGATGCGCCTCTGCAGGTTTACTGTATCCCTTGGACCATTCCATTGACGATGAAACACAGAAATTGAATCGGAATTAAATATAAGAGACACACTGCCGACTTAAGTACAGGAAGACTGAGAATTCCTAGTGTCTATACTTTGAGCGTTTCCTGTGTCACCAGTTTTCATTCCGATGGACCTCTGCACGTTTACTGTATCCATTGGACTTTCCCATTGACGATGAAACACATAAATTGCATCGGAATTAAATATAAGAGACACAACGCCGACTTAAGTACCAGAAAACTGAGTCTTCTTACGGTCTATGTTTTGAGCGTTTCCTGTGTCACCAGTTTCACATTCCGATGCGCCTCTGCAGGTTTACTGTATCCATTGGAACGTCCCATTGACGATGAAACACAGAAATTGCATCGGAATTAAATATAAGAGTCACAATGCCGACTTAAGTACAAGAAAACAGTCTTCTTACAGTCAATGTTTTGAGCGTTTCCTGTGTCACCAGTTTTACATTCCGATGCACCTCTACAGGTTTACTGTATCCCCTGGACGTTCCCATTGGCGATGAAACACACAAATTGCATCGAAATTAAATATAAGAGACACAATGCCGACTTAAGTACAGGAAGACTGAGTATTCCTACTGTCTATAATTTGAGCGTTTCCCGTGTCATCAGTTTGAAATTCCGATGCACCTCTACAGGTTTACTGTATCCCTTGGACCTTCACAGTGACGATGAAACACAGAAATTGCATCGGAATTAAATATAAGAGTCACACTGCCGACTTAAGTACAAGAAAACAGTCTTCTTACAGTCAATGTTTTGAGCGTTTCCTGTGTCACCAGTTTTACATTCCGATGCACCTCTACAGGTTTACTGTATCCTCTGGACCTTCCCATTGGCGATGAAACTCACAAATTGCATCGAAATTAAATATCAGAGACACACTGCCGACTTAAGTACACGAAGACTGAGTCTTCCTACTGTCTATGTTTGAGCGTTTCCTGTGTCACCAGTTTTACATTCCGATGGATCTCTGCATGTTTACTGTATCCATTGGACCTTCCCATTGACGATGAAACACAGTAATTGCATCGGAATTAAGTATAAGAGACACAATGCAGACTTAAGTACAAGAAAACTGAGTCTTCTTACGGCCTATGTTTTGAGCGTTTCCTGTGTCACCAGTTTTACATTCTGATGCATCTCTGCAGGTTTACTGTATTCCTTGGACCTTCCGATTGACGATTAAACGCAGAAATTGCATCGCAATTAAATATAAGAGACACAATGCCGACTTAAGTACAGGAAGACTGAGTCTTCCTACTGTCTATGATTTGAACGTTTCCTGTGTCATCAGTTTGACATTCCGATGCACCTCTACAGGTTTACTGTATCCCTTGGACCTTCCCATTGACGATGAAAATAAGAAATTGCATCGGAATTGTATATAAGAGATACAACGCCGACTTAAGTACATGAAAACTGAGTCTTCTTACGGTCTATGTTTTGAGCGTTTCCTGTGTCACCAGGTTTAAGTTCCGATGCACCTCTGCAGGTTTACTGTATCCCTTGGAAATTCCCATTGACGATGGAAAACAGAAATTGCATCGGAATTAAATATAAGAGACACAATGCCGACTTAAGTACACGAAGACTGAGTCTTCCTACTGTCTATGTTTTGAGCGTTTCCTGTGTCATCAGTTTTACTTTCCGATGCACATCTGCTTGTTTATTATATCTCTTGGACCTTCCCGTTGACGATGAAACACAGAAATTTCATCGGAAATAAATATAAGAGACACAATGCCGACTTAAGTACAGGAAGACTGAGTCTTCCTACTGTCAATGTGTTGAGCGTTTCGTGTGTCACCAGTTTTACAGTCTGGCGCACCTCTGCAGGTTTACTGTATCCCCTGGACCTTCCATTGGCGATGAAACACACAAATTGCATCGAAATTAAATATAAGAGACACAATGCCGACTTAAGTACAGGAAGACTGAGTCTTGATACTGTCTATGTTTTGAGCGTTTCCTGTGTCACAAGTTTTACATTCCGATGGACCTCTGCACGTTTACTGTATCCATTGGACCTTCCCATTGACGATGAAACACAGAAATTGCATCGGAATTAAATATAAGAGACACAACGCCGACTTAAGTACCAGAAAACTGAGTCTTCTTACGGTCTATGTTTTGAGCGTTTCCTGTGTCACCAGTTTTACATTCCGATGCACCTCTGCAGGTTTACTGTATCCCTTGGAAATTCCCATTGACGATGAAACACAGAAATTGCATCGGAATTAAATATTAGAGACACAGTGCCGAGTTAAGAACAGGATGACTGAGTCTTCCTACTGTCTATGCTTTGAGCGTTTCCCGTGTCACCAGTTTTACAATCCGATGCACCTCAGCAGGTTTACTGTATCCCTTTGACCTTCACAGTGACGAGGAATCACAGAAATTGCATCGGAATTAAATATAAGAGACACAGTGCCGACTTAAGTACAGGAAGACTGAGTCTTAGTACTGTCTATGCTTTGAGCGTTTCCTGTGTCATCAGTTTTACTTTCCGATGCACCTCTGCTTGTTTATTATATCCCTTGGACCCTCACATTGACGATGAAACACAGAAATATCATCGGAAATAAATATAAGAGACACAATGACGTCTTAAGTACAGGAAGACTGAGTCTTCCTACTGTCTATGATTTGAGCGTTACCTGTGTCACCGGTTTTACATTCCGATGCACCTCTGCAGGTTTACTCTATCGCTTGGGCCTTCCCATTGACGATGAAACACAGAAATTGCATCGGAATTAAATATAAGAGACACAATGCCGACTTAAGTAAGGGAAGTCTGAGTCTTCCTACTGTCTATAATTTGAGCGTTTCCTGTGTCACCAGTTTTACATTTCGATGCACCTCAACAGGTTTACTGTATGAGTTGGACCTTCACAGTGACAATGAAACACAGAAATTGCATCGAAATTAAATATAAGAGACACAATGCCGACTTAAGTACCGGAAAACAGTCTTCTTACGGTCAATATTTTTAGCGTTTCCTGTGTCACCAGTTTTAGATTCCGATGCACCTCTGTAGGTTTACTGTATCCCTTGGACCTTCCCATTGGCGATGAAACACACAAATTGGATCGAAATTAAATATGAGACATAATGCCGAATTAAGTACAGGAAGACTGAGTCTTCTTACTGTCTATGTTTTGAGCGTTTCCTGTGTCACCAGTTTTACATTCCGATTCACATCTGCAGGTTTACTGTATCCATTGGACCTTCCCATTGACGATGAAAAACAGAAATTGCATCGGAATTAAATATAAGAGACACAACGCCGACTTAAGTACAAGAAAACTGTGTCTTCTTACGGTCTATGTTTTGAGCGTTTCCTGTGTCACCAGTTTTACATTCCGATGCACCTCTGCAGGTTTACTGTATCCCTTGGACCTTCCCATTCACGATGAAACACAGAAATTTAATCGGAAATGAATATAAGAGTCCCAATGCCGACATAAGTACAGGAAAACTGAGTCTTCCTACTGTCTATGTTTTGAGCGTTTCCTGTGTCATCAGTTTTACATTCCGATGCACCTCTGCAGGTTTACTGTATCCCTTGGACCTTCCCATTGACGATGGAAAACAGAAATTGCATGGGAATTAAATATAAGAGATACAACGCCGACTTAAGTACATGAAAACTGAGTCTTCTTACGGTCTATGTTTTGAGCGTTTCCTGTGTCACCAGGTTTAAGTTCCGATTCACCTCTGCAGGTTTACTGTATCCCTTGGAACTTCCCATTGACGATGAAACACAGAAATTGCATCGGAATTAAATATAAGAGACACAATGCCGACTTAAGTACAGGACCAGTTTTACATTCCGATTCACATCTGCAGGTTTACTGTATCCGTTGGACCTTCCCATTGACGATGAAACACAGAAATTCCATCGGAATTAAAAATAAGAGACACAACGCCGACTTGAGTACAAGAAAACTGAGTCTTCTTAAGGTCTATGTCTTGAGCGTTTCCTGTGTCACCAGTTTTACATTCCGATGCACCTCAGCAGGTCTACTGTATCCCTTGCACCTTCCCATTCACGATGAAACACACAAATTTAATCGGATATGAATATAAGAGTCCCAATGCCGACTTAAGTACAGGAAGACTGAGTCTTCCTACTGTCTATGTTTTGAGCGTTTCCCGGGTCACCAGTTTTACAATCCGATGCACCTCATCAGGTTTACTGGATCCCTTGGACCTTCACAGTGACGATGAATCACAGAAATTGCATCGGAATTAAATATAAGAGACACAGTACCGACTTAAGTACAGGAAGACTGAGTCTTAGTACTGTCTATGTTTTGAGCGTTTCCTGTGTCACCAGTTTTACATTCCGATGCACCTCTGCACGTTTACAGTATCCCTTGGACCTACCCATTGGCGGTGAAACACACAAATTGCATCGAAATTAAATATAAGAGACAAAATGCCGACTTAAGTACAGGAAGACTGAGTCTTCCTACTGTCTATGTTTGAGCGTTTCCTGTGTCACTAGTTTTACATTCCGATTCATATCTGCAGGTTTACTGTATCCCTTGGACCTTCACAGTGACGATGAATCACGGAAATTGCTTCGGAATTAAATATAAGAGACACAGTGCCGACTTATGTACAGGAAGACTGAGTCTTAGTACTGACTATGATTTGAGCGTTTCCTGTGTCATCAGTTTTACATTCCGATGCACCTCTGCAGGTTTACTGTATCCCTTGGACCTTCCCATTGACGATTAAAAACAGAAATTGCATCGGAATTAAATATAAGAGACACAATGCCGACTTAAGTACAGGAATACTAAGTCTTCCTACTGTCTATGCTTTTGAGCGTTTCCTGTGTCATCAGTTTTACTTTCCGATGCACCTCTGCTTGTTTGTTGTATCCCTTGGACCCTCCCATTGACGATGAAACACAGAAATTTTATCGGAAATAAAAATAAGAGACACAACGCCGACTTAACTACAGGAAGACTGAGTCTTCCTACTGTCTTTGATTTGAGCGTTTCCTGTGTCACCAGTTTTACATTCCGATGCACCTCGGCAGGTTTGCTGTATCCCTTGGACCTTCCCATTGACGATGAAACACAGAAATTGCATCGGAATTAAATATAAGAGACACAATGCCGACTTAAGTACAAGAAAACAGTCTTCTTACGGTCATTATTTTGAGCGTTTCCTGTGTCACCAGTTTTACATTCCGATGCACCTCTGCAGGTTTACTGTATCCCTTGTACCTTCCCATTGGCGATGAAACACACAAATTGCATCGAAATTAAATATAAGAGACATAATGCCGACTTATGTGCAGGAAGACTGAGTCTTCCTACTGTCTATGTTTGAGCGTTTCCTGTGTCACCAGTTTTACATTCCGATTCACATCTGCAGGTTTACTGTATCCGTTGGACCTTCCCATTGACGATGAAACACAGAAATTGCATCGGAATTAAAAATAAGAGACACAACGCCGACTTGAGTACAAGAAAACTGAGTCTTCTTAAGGTCTATGTCTTGAGCGTTTCCTGTGTCACCAGTTTTACATTCCGATGCACCTCAGCAGGTCTACTGTATCCCTTGCACCTTCCCATTCACGATGAAACACACAAATTTAATCGGATATGAATATAAGAGTCCCAATGCCGACTTAAGTACAGGAAGACTGAGTCTTCCTACTGTCTATGTTTTGAGCGTTTCCCGGGTCACCAGTTTTACAATCCGATGCACCTCATCAGGTTTACTGGATCCCTTGGACCTTCACAGTGACGATGAATCACAGAAATTGCATCGGAATTAAATATAAGAGACACAGTACCGACTTAAGTACAGGAAGACTGAGTCTTAGTACTGTCTATGTTTTGAGCGTTTCCTGTGTCACCAGTTTTACATTCCGATGCACCTCTGCAGGTTTACAGTATCCCTTGGACCTACCCATTGGCGGTGAAACACACAAATTGCATCGAAATTAAATATAAGAGACAAAATGCCGACTTAAGTACAGGAAGACTGAGTCTTCCTACTGTCTATGTTTGAGCGTTTCCTGTGTCACTAGTTTTACATTCCGATTCATATCTGCAGGTTTACTGTATCCCTTGGACCTTCACAGTGACGATGAATCACGGAAATTGCTTCGGAATTAAATATAAGAGACACAGTGCCGACTTATGTACAGGAAGACTGAGTCTTAGTACTGACTATGATTTGAGCGTTTCCTGTGTCATCAGTTTTACATTCCGATGCACCTCTGCAGGTTTACTGTATCCCTTGGACCTTCCCATTGACGATTAAAAACAGAAATTGCATCGGAATTAAATATAAGAGACACAATGCCGACTTAAGTACAGGAAGACTAAGTCTTCCTACTGTCTATGCTTTTGAGCGTTTCCTGTGTCATCAGTTTTACTTTCCGATGCACCTCTGCTTGTTTGTAGTATCCCTTGGACCCTCCCATTGACGATGAAACACAGAAATTTTATCGGAAATAAAAATAAGAGACACAACGCCGACTTAACTACAGGAAGACTGAGTCTTCCTACTGTCTTTGATTTGAGCGTTTCCTGTGTCACCAGTTTTACATTCCGATGCACCTCTGCAGGTTTACTGTATACCTTGGACCTTCCCATTGACGATGAAACATAGAAATTGCATCGGAATTAAATATAAGAGACACAACGCCGATTTAAGTACAAGAAAACTGTGTCTTCTTACGGTCAATATTTTGAGCGTTTCCTGTGTCACCAGTTTTACATTCCGATGCACCTCTGCAGGTTTTCTGTATCCCTTGGACCTTCCCATTCTCGATGAAACACGCAAATTGCATCGTAATTAAATATAAGGGACATAATGCCGACTTAAGTACAGGAAGACTGAGTCTTCCTACTGTCTATGTTTGAGCGTTTCCTGTGTCACCAGTTTTACATTCCGATGCACCTCTGCAGGTTTACTGTATCCCTTGCACCTTCCCATTCACGATGAAACACAGAAATTTAATCGGAAATGAATATAAGAGTCCCAATGCCGACTTAAGTACAGGAAGACTGAGTCTTCCTACTGTCTATGTTTTGAGCGTTTCCTGTGTCATCAGTTTTACATTCCGATGCACCTCTGCAGGTTTACTGTATCCCTTGGACCTTCCCATTGACGATGGAAAACAGAAATTGCATCGGAATTAAATATAAGAGACACAATGCGACTTAAGTACAAGAAAACAGTCTTCTTACAGTCAATGTTTTGAGCGTTTCCTGTGTCACCAGTTTTACATTCCGATGCACCCCTGCAGGTTTACTGTATCCCTTGGAACTTCCCATTGACGATGAAACACAGAAATTGCATCGGAATTAAATATAGCAGACACAATGCCGACTCAAGTACAGGAAGACTGAGTCTTCCTACTGTCTAAGTTTTGAGCGTTTCCTGTGTCACCAGTTTTACATTCTGATGCACCTCTGCAGGTTTACTGTATCCCTTGGACCTTCCCATTGACGATGGAAAACAGAAATTGCATCGGAAATAAATATAAGAGACACAATGCCGACTTAGGTACAGGAAGACTGAGTCTTCCTACAGTCTATGTTTTGAGCGTTTCCTGTGTCACCAGTTTTACATTCTGATGCGCCTCTGCAGGTTTACTGTATCCCTTGGACCATTCCATTGACGATGAAACACAGAAATTGAATCGGAATTAAATATAAGAGACACAATGCCGACTTAAGTACAGGAAGACTGAGAATTCCTAGTGTCTATAATTTGAGCGTTTCCTGTGTCACCAGTTTTCATTCCGATGGACCTCTGCACGTTTACTGTATCCATTGGACTTTCCCATTGACGATGAAATACATAAATTGCATCGGAATTAAATATAAGAGACACAACGCCGACTTAAGTACCTGAAAACTGAGTCTTCTTACGGTCTATGTTTTGAGCGTTTCCTGTGTCACCAGTTTCACATTCCGATGCACCTCTGCAGGTTTACTGTATCCCCTGGACGTTCCCATTGGCGATGAAACACACAAATTGCATCGAAATTAAATATAAGAGACACAATGCCGACTTAAGTACAGGAAGACTGAGTCTTCCTACTGTCTATGATTTGAGCGTTTCCTGTGTCACCAGTTTTACATTCCGATGGACCTCTGCACGTTTACTGTATCCATTGGACTTTCCCATTGACGATGAAACACAGAAATTGCATCGGAATTAAATATAAGAGACACAGTGCCGACTTAAGTACAAGAAGACTGAGTCTTAGTACTGTCTATGTTTTGAGCGTTTCCTGTGTCATCAGTTTTACATTCCGATGCACCTCTGCAGGTTTACTGCATCCCTTGGACCTTCGCATTGACGAAGAAACACAGAAATTGCATCGGAATTAAATATAAGAGACACAATGCCGACTTAAGTACAGGAAGACTAAGTCTTCCTACTGTCTATGTTTTGAGCGTTTCCTGTGTCATCAGTTTTACTTTCCGATGCTCCTCTGCTTGTTTATTATATCCCTTGGACCCTCCCATTGACGAAGGAACACAGAAATTTCATCGGAAATAAAAATAAGAGACACAAAGCCGACTGAAGTACAGGAAGACTGAGTCTTCCTACTGTCTATGTTTTGAGCGTTTCCTGTGTCACCAGTTTTACATTCTGATGCACCTATGCAGGTTTACTGTATCCCTTGGGCCTTCCCATTGACAATGAAACACAGAAATTGCATCGGAATTAAATATAAGAGACACAATGCCGAAATAATTACAGGAAGTCTGAGTCTTCCTACTGTCTATAATTTGAGCGTTTCCTGTGTCACCAGTTTTACATTTCGATGCACCTAAACAGGTTTACTGTATGAGTTGGACCTTCACAGTGACAATGAAACACAGAAATTGCATCGAAATTAAATATAAGAGACACAATGCCGACTTAAGTACCAGAAAACAGTCTTCTTACGGTTAATATTTTTAGCGTTTCCTGTGTCACCAGTTTTACATTCCGATGCACTTCTGCAGGTTTACTGTATCCGTTGGACCTTCCCATTGGCGATGAAACACACAAATTGCATCGAAATTAAATATAAGAGACATAACGCCGACTTAAGTAAAGGAAGACTGAGTCTTCCTACTGTCTATGTTTTGAGCGTTTTCTGTGTCACCTGGTTTAAATTCCGATGCACCTCTGCAGGTTTACTCTATCCCTTGGACCTTCCCATTGACGATAAAACACAGAAATTGCATCGGAATTAAATATAAGAGACATAATGCAGACTTAAGTACAGGAAGACTGAGTCTTCTTACTGTCTATGTTTTGAGCGTTTCCTGTCTCATCAGTTTACATTCCGATGCAACTCTGCAGGTTTACTGTATCCTTTGGACCTTCCCATTGACGATGGAAAAAGAAATTGCATCGGAATTAAATATAAGCGACACAATGCCGACTTAAGTACAGGAAGACTAAGTCTTCCTACTGTCTATGTTTTGAGCGTTTCCTGTGTCAGCAGTTTTACTTTCCGATGCACATCTGCTTGTTTATTATATCCCTTGGACCTTCCCGTTGACGATGAAACACAGAAATTTCATAGGAAATAAATATAAGAGACACAATGCCGACTTAAGTACAGGAAGACTGAGTCTTCCTACTGTCTATGTTTTGAGCGTTTCCTGTGTCACCAGTTTTACATTCCGATGGACCTCTGCAGGTTTACTGTATCCATTGGACCTTCCCATTGACGATGAAACACATAAATTGCATCGAAATTAAATATAAGAGGCACAATGCCGACTTAAGTACAGGAAGACTGAGTCTTCCTACTCTCTATGTTTTGAGCGTTTCCTGTGTCATCAGTTTACATTCCGATGTACCTCTGCAGGTTTACTGTATCCCTTGCACCTTCCCATTCACGATGGAAAACAGAAATTGCATCGGAATTAAATATAAGAGACACAATGCCGACTTAAGTACAGGAAGACTAAGTCTTCCTACTGTCTATGTTTTGAGCGTTTCCTGTGTCATCAGTTTTACTTTCCGATGCACATCTGCTTGTTAATTATATCCCTTGGACCTTCCTGTTGACGATGAAACACATAAATTTCATAGGAAATAAATATAAGAGTCACAATGCTGACTTAAGTACAGGAAGACTGAGTCTTCCTACTGTCTATGTTTTGAGCGTTTCCTGTGTCACCAGTTTTACATTCTGATGCACCTCTGCAGGTTTACTGTATCCCTTGGACGTTCCCATTGACGATGAAACACAGAAATTGCATCGGAATTAAATATAAGAGACACAATGCCGACTTAAGTACACGAAGACTGAGTCTTCCTACTGTCTATAATTTGAACGTTTCCTGTGTCACCAGTTTTACATTCCGATGGACCTCTGCAGGTTTACTGTATCCATTGGACCTTCCCATTGACGATGAAACACAGAAATTGCATCGGAGTTAAATATAAGAGACACAACGCCGACTTAAGTACAAGAAAACTGAGTCTTCTTACGGTCTATGTTTTGAGCGTTTCCTGTGTCACCAGTTTTACATTCCGATGCACCTCTGCAGGTTTACTGTATCCCTTGGAACTTTCCATTGACGATGAAACACAGAAATTGCATCGGAATTAAATATTAGAGACACAGTGCCGAGTTAAGAACAGGATGACTGAGTCCTCCTAGTGTCTATGTTTTGAGCGTTTCCCTTGTCACCAGTTTTACAATCCGATGCACCTCAGCAGGTTTACTGTATCCCTTGGACCTTCACGGTGACGATGAATTACAGGAATTGCATCGGAATTAAATATAAGAGACACAGTAGCGACTTAACTACAGGAAGACTGAGTCTTAGTACTGTCTATGTTTTGAGCGTTTCCTGTGTCACCAGTTTTACATTCCGATGCACCTCTGCAGGTTTACTGTATCCCTTGGACCTTCCCATTGACGATGAAAATCAGAAATTGCATCGGAATTATATATAAGAGATACAACGCCCACTTAACTACATGAAAACTCAGTCTTCTTACGGTCTATGATTTGAGCGTTTCCTGTGTCTCCAGGTTGAAATTCCGATGCACCTTTGCAGGTTTACCGTATCCCTTGGAACTTCCCATTGACGATGAAACACAGAAATTGCATCGGAATTAAATATTAGAGACACAGTGCCGAGTTAAGAACAGGATGACTGAGTCTTCCTACTGTCTATGCTTTGAGCGTTTCCCGTGTCACCAGTTTTACAATCCGATGCACCTCAGCAGGTCTACTGTATCCCGTGGATATTCACAGTGACGATGAATACACAGAAATTGCATCGGAATTAAATATAAGAGACACAGTGCCGACTTAAGTACAGGAAGACTGATTCTTAGTACTGTCTATGTTATGAGCGTTTCCTGTGTCATCAGTTTTACATTCCGATGCACCTCTGCAGGTTTACTGTATCCATTGGACCTTCCCATTGACGATGAAACACAGAAATTGCATCGGAATTAAATATAAGAGACACAACGCCGACTTAAGTACAAGAAAACTGAGTCTTCTTACAGTCTATGTCTTGAGCGTTTCCTGTGTCACCAGTTTTACATTCCGATACACCTCTGCAGGTTTACTGTATCCCTTGCACCTTCCCATTCACGATGAAACACAGAAATTTAATCGGATAGGACTATAAGAGTCCCAATGCCGACTTAAGTACAGGAAGACTGAGTCATCCTACTGTCTATGTTTTGAGCGTTTCCCGTGTCACCAGTTTTACAATCCGATGCACCTCAGCAGGTTAACTGTATCCCTTGGACCTTCACAGTGACGATGGAAAACAGAAATTGCATCGGAATTAAATATAAGAGACACAATGCCGACTTAAGTAGAAGGAAACAGTCTTCCTACAGTCAATGTTTTGAGCGTTTCCTGTGTCATCAGTTTTACATTCCGATGCACCTCTACAGGTTTACTGTATCCCTTGGACCTTCACAGTGACGATGAAACACAGAAATTGCATCGGAATTAAATATAAGAGACACAATGCCGACTTAAGTAGAAGGAAACAGTCTTCCTACAGTCAATGTTTTGAGCGTTTCCTGTGTCATCAGTTTTACATTCCGATGCACCTCTGCAGGTTTACTGCATCCCCTGGACCTTCCCATTGGCGATGAAACACAGAAATTGCATAGGAATTAAATATAAGAGACACAATGCAGACATAAGTACAGGAAGACTGAGTCTTCCTACTGTCTATGTTTTGAGCGTTTCCTGTCTCATCAGTTTACTTTCCGATGCACCTCTGCAGGTTTACTGTATCCCTTGGACCTTCCCATTGACGATGGAAAACAGAAATTGCATCGGAATTAAATATAAGAGACACAATGCTGACTTAAGTACAGGAAGACTAAGTCTTCCTAATGTCTATAATTTGAGCGTTTCCTGTGTCACCAGTTTTACATTCCGATGCACCTCTACAGGTTTACTGTATCCCTTGGACCTTCACAGTGACGATGAAACACAGAAATTGCATCGGAATTAAATATAAGAGACACAATGCCGACTTAAGTAGAAGGAAACAGTCTTCCTACAGTCAATGTTTTGAGCGTTTCCTGTGTCATCAGTTTTACATTCCGATGCACCTCTGCAGGTTTACTGCATCCCCTGGACCTTCCCATTGGCGATGAAACACACAAATTGCATCGAAATTAAATATAAGAGACACAATGCCGACTTAAGTACAATAAGAATAAGTCTTCCTACTGTCTATGTTTTGAGCGTTTCCTGTGTCACCAGTTTTACATTCCGATGGACCTCTGCAGGTTTACTGTATCCATTGGACATTCCCTTTGACGATGAAACACAGAAATAGCAACGGAATTAAATATAAGAGACACAACGCCGACTTAAGTACAAGAAAACTGAGTCTTCTTACGGTCTATGCTTTGAGCGTTTCCTGTGTCACCAGTTTTACATTCCGATGCACCTCTGCAGGTTTACTGTATCCCTTGGAACTTCCCATTGACGATGAAACACAGAAATTGCATCGGAATTAAATATTAGAGACACAGTGCCGAGTTAAGAACAGGATGACTGAGTCCTCCTAATGTCTATGTTTTGAGCGTTTCCCTTGTCACCAGTTTTACAATCCGATGCACCTCAGCAGGTTTACTGTATCCCTTGGACCTTCACAGTAACGATGAATCACAGAAATTGCACCGGAATTATCTATAAGAGACACAGTACCGACATATCTACAGGAAGACTGAGTCTTAGTGCTGTCTATGTTTTGAGCGTTTCCTGTGTCACCAGTTTTACATTCCGATGCACCTCTGCTGGTTTACTGTATCCCTTGGACCTTCCCATTGACGATGAAAATCAGAAATTGCATCGGAATTATATATAAGAGATACAACGCCGACTTAAGTACATGAAAACTGAGTCTTCTTACGGTCTATGTTTTGAGCGTTTCCTGTTTCACCAGGATTACATTCTGATGCACCTCTGCAGGTTTACTGTATCCCTTGGACCTTCCCATTGACGATGAAACACAGAAATTGCATCGAAATTAAATATAAGAGACACAATGCCGACTTAAGTACAGGAAGACTAAGTCTTCATACTGTCTATAATTTGAGCGTTTTCTGTGTCACCAGTTTTACATTCTGATGCACCTCTGCAGGTTTATTGTATCCCTTGGACCTTCCCATTGACGATGAACCACAGAAATTGCATCGGAATTAAATATAAGAGACACAATGAAGACTTAAGTACAGGAAGACTGAGTCTTCCTACTGTCTATGTTTTTAGCGTTTCCTGTCTCATCAGTTTACATTCCGATGCACCTCTGCAGGTTTACTGTATCCCTTGGACCTTCCCATTGACGATGGAAAACAGAAATTGCATCCGAATTGAATATAAGAGACACAATGCCGACTTAAGTACAGGAAGACTAAGTCTTCCTACTGCCTATGTTTTGAGCGTTTCCTGTGTCATCAGTTTTATTTTCCGATGCACATCAGCTTGTTTATTATATCCCTTGGACCTTCCCGTTGACGATGAAACACAGAAATTTCATAGGAAATAAATATAAGAGACACAATGCCGACTTAAGTACAGGAAGACTGAGTCTTCCTACTGTCTATGTTTTGAGCGTTTCCTGTGTCACCAGTTTTACATTCTGATGCACCTCTGCAGGTTTACTGTATCCCTTGGACCTTTCCAGTGACGATGAAACACAGAAATTGCATCGGAATTAAATATAAGAGACACAATGCCGACTTAAGTACAGGAAGACAGAGTCTTCCTACTGTCTATAATTTGAGCGTTTCCTGTGTCACCAGTTTTACATTCCGATGCACCTCTGCAGGTTTACTGTATCCCTTGGACCTTCCCATTGACGATTAAAAACAGAAATTGCATCGGAATTAAATATAAGAGACACAATGCCGACTTAAGAACAGGAGGACTGAGTCTTCCTACTGTCTATGTTTTGAGCGTTTCCTGTGTCACCAGTTTTACATTCTGATGCACCTATGGAGGTTTACTGTATCCTTGGAACTTTCCATTGACGATGAAACACAGAAATTGCATCGGAATTAAATATTAGAGACACAGTGCCGAGTTAAGAACAGGATGACTGAGTCCTCCTAATGTCTATGTTTTGAGCGTTTCCCTTGTCACCAGTTTTACAATCCGATGCACCTCAGCAGGTTTACTGTATCCCTTGGACCTTCACAGTAACGATGAATCACAGAAATTGCATCGGAATTATCTATAAGAGACACAGTACCGACATATCTACAGGAAGACTGAGTCTTAGTGCTGTCTATGTTTTGAGCGTTTCCTGTGTCACCAGTTTTACATTCCGATGCACCTCTGCAGGTTTACTGTATCCCTTGGACCTTCCCATTGACGATGAAAATCAGAAATTGCATCGGAATTATATATAAGAGATACATCGCCGACTTAAGTACATGAAAACTGAGTCTTCTTACGGTCTATGTTTTGAGCGTTTCCTGTTTCACCAGGATTACATTCTGATGCACCTCTGCAGGTTTACTGTATCCCTTGGACCTTCCCATTGACGATGAAACACAGAAATTGCATCGGAATTAAATATAAGAGACACAATGCCGACTTAAGTACAGGAAGACTAAGTCTTCATACTGTCTATAATTTGAGCGTTTTCTGTGTCACCAGTTTTACATTCTGATGCACCTCTGCAGGTTTATTGTATCCCTTGGACCTTCCCATTGACGATGAACCACAGAAATTGCATCGGAATTAAATATAAGAGACACAATGAAGACTTAAGTACAGGAAGACTGAGTCTTCCTACTGTCTATGTTTTTAGCGTTTCCTGTCTCATCAGTTTACATTCCGATGCACCTCTGCAGGTTTACTGTATCCCTTGGACCTTCCCATTGACGATGGAAAACAGAAATTGCATCCGAATTGAATATAAGAGACACAATGCCGACTTAAGTACAGGAAGACTAAGTCTTCCTACTGCCTATGTTTTGAGCGTTTCCTGTGTCATCAGTTTTATTTTCCGATGCACATCAGCTTGTTTATTATATCCCTTGGACCTTCCCGTTGACGATGAAACACAGAAATTTCATAGGAAATAAATATAAGAGACACAATGCCGACTTAAGTACAGGAAGACTGAGTCTTCCTACTGTCTATGTTTTGAGCGTTTCCTGTGTCACCAGTTTTACATTCTGATGCACCTCTGCAGGTTTACTGTATCCCTTGGACCTTTCCAGTGACGATGAAACACAGAAATTGCATCGGAATTAAATATAAGAGACACAATGCCGACTTAAGTACAGGAAGACTGAGTCTTCCTACTGTCTATAATTTGAGCGTTTCCTGTGTCACCAGTTTTACATTCCGATGCACCTCTGCAGGTTTACTGTATCCCTTGGACCTTCCCATTGACGATTAAAAACAGAAATTGCATCGGAATTAAATATAAGAGACACAATGCCGACTTAAGAACAGGAGGACTGAGTCTTCCTACTGTCTATGTTTTGAGCGTTTCCTGTGTCACCAGTTTTACATTCTGATGCACCTCTGCAGGTTTACTGTATCCTTGGAACTTTCCATTGACGATGAAACACAGAAATTGCATCGGAATTAAATATAAGAGACACAATGCCGACTTAAGTACAGGAAGACTGAGTCTTCCTACTGTCTATGTTTTGTGCGTTTCCTGTGTCACCAGTTTTACATTCCGATGGACCTCTGCACGTTTACTGTATCCATTGGACCTTCTCATTGACGATGAAACACAGAAATTGCATCGGAATTAAATATAAGAGACACAACGCCGACATAAGTACAAGAAAACTGAGTCTTCTTACGGTCTATGTTTTGAGCGTTTCCTGTGTCACCAGTTTCACATTCCGATGCACCTCTGCAGGTTTACTGTATCCCTTGGAACTTCCCATTGACGATGAAACACAGAAATTGCATCGGAATTAAATAATAGAGACACAGTGCCGAGTTAAGAACAGGATGACTGAGTCTTCCTACTGTCTATGCCTTGAGCGTTTCCCGTGTCACCAGTTTTACAAGCCGATGCACCTCAGCAGGTTTACTGTACCCGTGGACCTTCACAGTGACGATGAATGACAGAAATTGCATCGGAATTAAATATAAGAGACACAGTGCGGACTTAAGTACAGAAAGACTGAGTCTTAGTACTGTCTATGTTTTGAGCGTTTCCTGTGTCATCAGTTTTACATTCCGATGCACCTCTGCAGGTTTACTGTATCCCTTGGACCTTCCCATTGACGATTAAAAACAGAAATTGCATCGGAATTAAATATAAGAAACACAATGCTGACTTAAGTACAGGAAGACCAAGTCTTCCTACTGTCTATGTTTTGAGCGTTTCCTGTGTCATCAGTTTTACTTTCCGATGCACCTCTGCTTGTTTATTATATCCCTTGGACCCTCCCATTGACGATGAAACACAGAAATTTCATCGGAAATAAAAATAAGAGACCCAATGCCGACTTAAGTACAGGAAGACTGAGTCTTCCTACTGTCTATGATTTGATTGTGTCCTGTGTCACCAGTTTTACATTCCGATGCACCTCTGCAGGTTTACTGTATCCCTTGGACCTTCCCATTGGCGATGAAACACACAAATTGCATCGAAATTAAATATAAGAGACATAATGCTGACTTAAGTACAGGAAGACTGAGTCTTCCTACTGTCTATGTTTTGAGCGTTTCCTGTGTCACCAGTTTCACATTCCTATTCACATCTGCAGGTTTACTGTATCCATTGGACCTTCCCATTGACGATGAAACACAGAAATTACATCGGAATTAAATATAAGAGACACAACGCCGACTTAAGTACAAGAAAACTGAGTCTTCTTACGGTCTATGTCTTGAGCGTTTCCTGTGTTACCAGTTTTACATTCCGATGCACCTCTGCAGGTTTACTCTATCCCTTGCACCTTCCCATTCACGATGAAACACAGAAATTTAATCGGAAATGACTATAAGAGTCCCAATGCCGACTTAAGTACAGGAAGACTGAGTCTTCCTACTGTCTATGTATTGAGCGTTTCCTGTGTCACCAGTTTTACATTCTGCAGGTTTACTGTATCCCTTGGACCTTCCCATTGACGATGAAAATCAGAAATTGCATCGGAATTATATATAAGAGATACAACGCCGACTTAAGTACATCTAAACTGAGTCTTCTTACGGTCTATGTTTTGAGCGTTTCCTGTGTCACCGGGGTTAAAGTTCGATGCACCTCTGCAGGTTTACTGTATCCCTTGGAACTTCCCATTGACGATGAAACACAGAAATTGCATCGGAATTAAATATAAGAGACACAATGACGACTTAAGTACAGGAAGACTAAGTCTTCCTACTGTCTATGTTTTGAGCGTTTCCTGTGTCACCAGTTTTACATTCTGATGCACCTCTGCAGGTTTACAGTATCCCTTGGACCTTCCCATTGACGATGAAACACAGAAATTGCATAGGAATTAAATATAAGAGACACAATGCAGACTTAAGTACAGGAAGACTGAGTCTTCCTACTGTCTATGTTTTGAGCGTTTCCTGTCTCATCAGTTTACATTCCGATGCACCTCTGCAGGTTTACTGTATCCCCTGGACCTTCCCATTGGCGATGAAATACAAATTGCATCGAAATAAATATGAGAGACACAATGCCGACTTAAGTACAGGAAGACTGAGTCTTCCTACTGTCTATGTTTTGAGCGTTTCCTGTGTCACCAGTTTTACATTCCGATGGACCTCTGCCGGTTTACTGTATCCATTGGACCTTCCCATTGACGATGATACACAGAAATTGCATCGGAATTAAATATAAGAGACACAACGCCGACATAAGTACAAGAAAACTGAGTCTTCTTACGGTCTATGTTTTGAGCGTTTCCTGTGTCACCAGTTTTACATTCCGATGCATCTCTGCAGGTTTACTGTATCCCTTGGAACTTCCCATTGACGATGAAACACAGAAATTGCATCGGAATTAAATATTAGAGACACAGTGCCGAGTTAAGAACAGGATGACTGAGTCCTCCTAGGGTCTATGTTTTGAGCGTTTCCCTTGTCACCAGTTTTACAATCCGATGCACCTCAGCAGGTTTACTGTATCCCTTGGACCTACACAGTAACGATGAATCATAGAAATTGCATCGGAATTAAAATAAGAGACACAGTACCGACTTAACTACAGGAAGACTGAGTCTTAGTACAGTCTATGTTTTGAGCATTTCCTGTGTCACCAGTTTTACATTCCGATGGACCTCTGCAGGTTTACTGTATCCCTTGGACCTTCCCATTGACGATGAAAATCAGAAATTGCATCGGAATTATATATAAGAGATACAACGCCGACTTAAGTACATCTAAACTGAGTCTTCTTACGGTCTATGTTTTGAGCGTTTCCTGTGTCACCGGGGTTAAAGTTCGATGCACCTCTGCAGGTTTACTGTATCCCTTGGAACTTCCCATTGACGATGAAACACAGAAATTGCATCGGAATTAAATATAAGAGACACAATGACGACTTAAGTACAGGAAGACTGAGTCTTCCTACTGTCTATGTTTTGAGCGTTTCCTGTGTTATCAGTTTTACATTCCGATGCACCTCAGCAGTTTTCCTGTATCCCTTGGACATTCACAGTGACGATGAATCACAGAAATTGCATCGGAATTAAATATAAGAGACACAGTACCGACTTAAGAACAGGAAGACTGAGTCTTAGTACTGTCTATGTTTTGAGCGTTTCGTGTGTCACCAGTTTTACATTCTGCAGGTTTACTGTATCCCTTGGACCTTCCCATTGATGATGAAAATCAGAAATTGCATCGTAATTATATACAAGAGATACAACGCCGACTTAAGTACATGAAAACTGAGTCTTCTTACGGTCTATGTTTTGAGCGTTTCCTGTGTCTCCAGGTTTAAATTCCGATGCACCTCTGCAGGAAGACTAAGTCTTCCTACTGTCTATATTTTGAGCGTTTCCTGTGACACCAGTTTTACATTCTGATGCACCTCTGCAGGTTTACTGTATCCCTTGGACCTTCCCATTGACGATGAAACACAGAAATTGCATAGGAATTAAATATAAGAGACACAATGCAGACTTAGGTACAGGAAGACTGAGTCTTCCTACTGTCTACGATTTGAGCGTTTCCTGTCTCATCTGTTTACATTCCGATGCACCTCTGCAGGTTTACTGTATCCCTTGGACCTTCCCATTGACGATGGAAAACAGAAATTGCATCGGAATTAAATATAAGAGACACAATGCCGACTTAAGTACAGGAAGACTAATTTTTCCTACTGTCTATAATTTGAGCGTTTCCTGTGTCACCAGTTTTACATTCCGATGCACCTCTACAGGTTTACTGTATCCCTTGGACATTCACAGTGACGATGAAACACAGAAATTGCATCGGAATTAAATATAAGAGACACAATGGCGACTTAAGTGCAGGAAGACTGAGTCTTCCTACTGTCTATGTTTTGAGCGTTTCCTGTGTCACCAGTTTTACATTCCGATGGACCTCTGCAGGTTTACTGTATCCATTGGACCTTCCCATTGACGATGAAACACAGAAATTGCATCGGAATTAAATATAAGAGACACAACGCCGACTTAAGTACAAGAAAACTGAGTCTTCTTAAGGTTTATGTTTTGAGCGTTTCCTGTGTCACCAGTTTTACATTCCGATGAACCTCTGCAGGTTTACTGTATCCCTTGGAACTTCCCATTGACGGTGAAACGCAGAAATTGCATCGGAATTAAATATTAGAGACACAGTGCCGACTTAAGAACACGATGACTGAGTCCTCCTAGTGTCTATGTTTTGAGCGTTTCCCTTGTCACCAGTTTTACGATACGATGCACCTCAGCAGGTTTACTGTATCCCTTGGACCTTCCCATTTGCGATGAAACACACAAATTGCATCGAAATTAAGTGTAAGAGACACAATGCCGACTTAAGTACAGGAAGACTGAGTCTTCTTACAGTCAATGTTTTGAGCGTTTCCTGTGTCACCAGTTTTACATTCCGATGCACCTCTGCAGGTTTACTGTATCCCCTGGACCTTCCCATTTGCGATGAAACACACAAATTGCATCGAAATTAAATGTAAGAGACACAATGCCGACTTAAGTACAGGAAGACTGAGTCTTCCTACTGTCTATGTTTTGAGCGTTTCCTGTGTCACCAGTTTTACATTCCGATGGACCTCTGCAGGTTTACTGTATCCATTGGACCTTCCCATTGACGATGAAACACAGAAATTGCACCGGAATTAAATAAAAGAGTCACAACGCCGACTGAAGTACAAGAAAACTGAGTCTTCTTAAGGTTTATGTTTTGAGCGTTTCCTGTGTCACCAGTTTTACATTCCGATGAACCTCTGCAGGTTTACTGTATCCCTTGATCCCTTGGAACTTCCCATTGACGGTGAAACGCAGAAATTGCATCGGAATTAAATATTAGAGACACAGTGCCGAGTTAAGAACAGGATGACTGAGTCCTCCTAGTGTCTATGTTTTGAGCGTTTCCCTTGTCACCAGTTTTACAATACGATGCACCTCAGCAGGTTTACTGTATCCCTTGGACCTTCACAGTAACGATGAATCACAGAAATTGCATCGGAATTAAATATAAGAGACACAGTACCGACTTAACTACAGGAAGACTGAGTCTTAGTACTGTCTATGTTTTGAGCGTTTCCTGTGTCACCAGTTTTACATTCCGATGCACCTCTGCAGGTTTACTGTATCCCTTGGACCTTCCCATTGACGATGAAAATCAGAAATTGCATCGGAATTATATATAAGAGATACAACGCCGACTTAAGTACATGAAAACTGAGTCTTCTTACGGTGTATGTTTTGAGCGTTTCCTGTGTCACCAGGTTTAAATTCCGATGCACCTCTGCAGGTTTACTGTATCCCTTGGAACTTCCCATTGACGATGAAACACAGAAATTGCATCAGAATTAAATATAAGAGACAAAATGCCGACTTAAGTGCAGGAAGACTGAGTCTTCCTACTGTCTATGTTTTGAGCGTTTCCTGTGTCACCAGTTTTACATTCCGATGGACCTCTGCAGGTTTACTGTATCCATTGGACCTTCCCATTGACGATGAAACACAGAAATTGCATCGGAATTAAATATAAGAGACACAACGCCGACTTAAGTACATGAAAACTGAGTCTTCTTAAGGTTTATGTTTTGAGCGTTTCCTGTGTCACCAGTTTTACATTCCGATGAACCTCTGCAGGTTTACTGTATCCCTTGGAACTTCCCATTGACGGTGAAACGCAGAAATTGCATCGGAATTAAATATTAGAGACACAGTGCCGACTTAAGAACACGATGACTGAGTCCTCCAAGTGTCTATGTTTTGAGCGTTTCCCTTGTCACCAGTTTTACAATACGATGCACCTCAGCAGGTTTACTGTATCCCTTGGACCTTCACAGTAACGATGAATCACAGAAATTGCATCGGAAATAAATATAAGTGACACAGTACCGACTTAACTACAGGAAGACTGAGTCTTAGTACTGTCTATGTTTTGAGCGTTTCCTGTGTCACCAGTTTTACATTCCGATGCACCTCTGCAGGTTTACTGTATCCCTTGGACCTTCCCATTGACGATGAAAATCAGAAATTGCATCGGAATTATATATAAGAGATACAACGCCGACTTAAGTACATGAAAACTGAGTCTTCTTACGGTGTATGTTTTGAGCGTTTCCTGTGTCACCAGGTTTAAATTCCGATTCACCTCTGCAGGTTTACTGTATCCCTTGGAACTTCCCATTGACGATGAAACACAGAAATTGCATCAGAATTAAATATAAGAGACAAAATGCCGACTTAAGTGCAGGAAGACTGAGTCTTCCTACTGTCTATGTTTTGAGCGTTTCCTGTGTCACCAGTTTTACATTCTGATGCACCTCTGCAGGTTTACTGTATCTCTTGGACCTTTCCATTGACGATGAAACACAGAAATTGCATCGGAATTAAATATAAGAGACACAATGCCGTCTTAAGTACAGTAACACTAAGTCTTCCTGCTGTCTATGTTTTGAGCGTTTCCTGTGTCATCAGTTTTACATTCCGATGCACCTCAGCAGGTTTACTGTATCCCTTGGACATTCACAGTGACGATGAATCACAGAAATTGCATCGGAATTAAATATAAGAGACACAGTACCGACTTAAGAACAGGAAGACTGAGTCTTAGTTCTGTCTATGTTTTGAGCGTTTCGTGTGTCACCAGTTTTACATTCTGCAGGTTTACCTTATCCCTTGGACCTTCCCATTGACGATGAAAATCAGAAATTGCATCGGAATTATATACAAGAGATACAACGCCGACTTAAGTACATGAAAACTGAGTCTTCTTACGGTCTATGTTTTGAGCGTTTCCTGTGTCACCAGGTTTAAATTCCGATGCACCTCTGCAGGTTTACTGTATCCCTTGGAACTTCCCATTGACGATGAAACACAGAAATTGCATCGGATTTAAATATAAGAGACACAATGACGACTTAAGTACAGGAAGACTAAGTCTTCCTACTGTCTATATTTTGAGCGTTTCCTGTGACACCAGTTTTACATTCTGATGCACCTCTGCAGGTTTACTGTATCCATTGGACCTTCCCATTGACGATGAAACACAGAAATTGCATAGGAATTAAATATAAGAGACACAATGCAGACTTAGGTACAGGAAGACTGAGTCTTCCTACTGTCTACGTTTTGAGCGTTTCCTGTCTCATCTGTTTACATTCCGATGCACCTCTGCAGGTTTACTGTATCCCTTGGACCTTCCCATTGACGATGGAAAACAGAAATTGCATCGGAATTAAATATAAGAGACACAATGCCGACTTAAGTACAGGAAGACTAAGTTTTCCTACTGTCTATAATTTGAGCGTTTCCTGTGTCACCAGTTTTACATTCCGATGCACCTCTACAGGTTTACTGTATCCCTTGGATATTCACAGTGACGATGAAACACAGAAATTGCATCGGAATTAAATATAAGAGACACAATGGTGACTTAAGTACAAGGAAACAGTCTTCTTACAGTCAATGTTTTGAGCGTTTCCTGTGTCACCAGTTTTACATTCCGATGCACCTCTGCAGGTTTACTGTATCCCCTGGACCTTCCCATTTGCGATGAAACACACAAATTGCATCGAAATTAAATGTAAGAGACACAATGCCGACTTAAGTACAGGGAGACTGAGTCTTCCTACTGTCTATGTTTTGAGCGTTTCCTGTGTCACCAGTTTTACATTCCGATGGACCTCTGCAGGTTTACTGTATCCATTGGACCTTCCCATTGACGATGAAACACAGAAATTGCATCGGAATTAAATATAAGAGTCACAACGCCGACTTAAGTACAAGAAATCTGAGTCTTCTTAAGGTTTATGTTTTGAGCGTTTCCTGTGTCACCAGTTTTACATTCCGATGAACCTCTGCAGGTTTACTGTATCCCTTGGAACTTCCCATTGACGGTGAAACGCAGAAACTGCATCGGAATTAAATATTAGAGACACAGTGCCGAGTTAAGAACAGGATGACTGAGTCCTCCTAGTGTCTATGTTTTGAGCGTTTCCCTTGTCACCAGTTTTACAATACGATGCACCTCAGCAGGTTTACTGTATCCCTTGGACCTTCACAGTAACGATGAATCACAGAAATTGCATCGGAATTAAATATAAGAGACACAGTACCGACTTAACTACAGGAAGACTGAGTCTTAGTACTGTCTATGTTTTGAGCGTTTCCTGTGTCACCAGTTTTACATTCTGATGCACCTCTGCAGGTTTACTGTATCCCTTGGACCTTCCCATTGACGATGAAAATCAGAAATTGCATCGGAATTATATATAAGAGATACAACGCCGACTTAACTACATGAAAACTGAGTCTTCTTACGGTGTATGTTTTGAGCGTTTCCTGTGTCACCAGGTTTAAATTCCGATGCACCTCTGCAGGTTTACTGTATCCCTTGGAACTTCCCATTGCCGATGAAACACAGAAATTGCATCAGAATTAAATATAAGAGACAAAATGCCGACTTAAGTGCAGGAAGACTGAGTCTTCCTACTGTCTATGTTTTGAGCGTTTCCTGTGTCACCAGTTTTACATTCCGATGGACCTCTGCAGGTTTACTGTATTCATTGGACCTTCCCATTGACGATGAAACACAGAAATTGCATCGGAATTAAATATAAGAGACACAACGCCGACTTAAGTACAAGAAAACTGAGTCTTCTTAAGGTTTATGTTTTGAGCGTTTCCTGTGTCACCAGTTTTACATTCCGATGAACCTCTGCAGGTTTACTGTATCCCTTGGAACTTCCCAATGACGGTGAAACGCAGAAATTGCATCGGAATTAAATATTAGAGACACAGTGCCGAGTTAAGAACAGGATGACTGAGTCCTCCTAGTGTCTATGTTTTGAGCGTTTCCCTTGTCACCAGTTTTACAATACGATGCACCTCAGCAGGTTTACTGTATCCCTTGGACCTTCACAGTAACGATGAATCACAGAAATTGCATCGGAATTAAATATAAGAGACACAGTACCGACTTAACTACAGGAAGACTGAGTCTTAGTACTGTCTATGTTTTGAGCGTTTCCTGTGTCACCAGTTTTACATTCCGATGCACCTCTGCAGGTTTACTGTATCCCTTGGACCTTCCCATTGACGATGAAAATCAGAAATTGCATCGGAATTATATATAAGAGATACAACGCCGACTTAAGTACATGAAAACTGAGTCTTCTTACGGTGTATGTTTTGAGCGTTTCCTGTGTCACCAGGTTTAAATTCCGATGCACCTCTGCAGGTTTACTGTATCCCTTGGAACTTCCCATTGACGATGAAACACAGAAATTGCATCAGAATTAAATATAAGAGACAAAATGCCGACTTAAGTGCAGGAAGACTGAGTCTTCCTACTGTCTATGTTTTGAGCGTTTCCTGTGTCACCAGTTTTACATTCTGATGCACCTCTGCAGGTTTACTGTATCTCTTGGACCTTTCCATTGACGATGAAACACAGAAATTGCATCGGAATTAAATATAAGAGACACAATGCCGACTCAAGTACAGTAACACTAAGTCTTCCTGCTGTCTATGTTTTGAGCGTTTCCTGTGTCAACAGTTTCACTTTCCGATGCACCTCTGCTTGTTTATTATATCCGTTGGACCTTACCATTGACGATGAAACACAGAAATTTCATTGGAAATAAATATAAGAGACACAATGCCGACTTAAGTACAGGAAGACTGAGTCTTCCTACTGTCTATGTTTTGAGCGATTCCTGTGTCACCAGTTTTACATTCCAATGCACCTCTGCAGGTTTACTGTAACCCTTGGAACTTCCCATTGACGATGAAACACAGAAATTGCATCGGAATTAAATATTAGAGACACAGTGCCGAGTTAGGAACAGGATGACTGAGTCTTCCTACTGTCTGTGTTATGAGCGTTTCCCGTGTCTCCAGTTTTACAATCCGATGCACCTCAGCAGGTTTACTGTATCCCTTGGACCTTCCCAATGACGATGAAAATCAGAAATTGCATCGGAATTATATATAAGAGACACAGTACGAACTTAAGTACAGGAAGACTGAGTCTTAGTACTGTCTATGTTTTGAGGGTTTCCTGTGTCACCAGTTTTACATTCCGATGCACCTCTACAGGTTTACTGCATCCCTTGGACCTTCCCATTGACGATGAAAATCAGAAATTGCATCGGAATTATATATAACAGATACAACGCCGACTTAAGTAGATGAAAACTGAGTCTTCTTACGGTCTATGTTTTGAGCGTTTCCTGTGTCACCAGGTTTAAATTGCGATGCACCTCTGCTGGTTTACTGTATCCCTTGGAACTTCCCATTGACGATGAAACACAGAAATTGCATCGGAATTAAATATAAGAGACACAGTACCGACTTAAATACAGGAAGACTGAGTCTTAGTACTGTCTATGTTTTGAGCGTTTCCTGTGTCACCAGTTTTACATTCCGATGCACCTCTGCAGGTTTACTGTATCCCTTGGACCTTCCCATTGACGATGAAAATCAGAAATTGCATCGGAATTATATGTAAGAGATACAACGCCGACTTAAGTACATGAAAACTGAGTCTTCTTACGGTCTATGTTTTGAGCGTTTCCTGTGTCACCAGGTTTAAATTCCGATGCACCTCTGCAGGTTTACTGTATCCCTTGGAACTTCCCATTGACAATGAAACACAGATATTGCATCGGAATTAAATATAAGAGACACAATGCCAACTTAAGTGCAGGAAGACTGAGTCTTCCTACTGTCTATGTTTTGAGGGTTTCCTGTGTCACCAGTTTTACATTCTGATGCACCTCTGCAGGTTTATTGTATCCCTTGGACCTTCCCATTGGCGATGAAACACAGAAATTGCATCGGAATTAAATACAAGAGACACAATGCCGACTTAAGTACAAGAAAACAGTGTTCTTACAGTCAATGCTTTGAGCGTTTCCTGTGTCACCAGTTTTACATTCCGATGCACCTCTGCAGGTTTACTGTATCCCCTGGACCTTCCCATTGGCGATGAAACACACAAATTGCATCGAAAAATAAATATAAGAGACACAATGCCGACTTAAGTACAGGAAGACTGAGGCTTCCTACTGTCTATGTTTTGAGCGTTTCCTGTATCACCAGTTTTACATTCCGATGGACCACTGCAGGTTTACTGTATCCATTGGAATTTCCCATTGACGATGAAACACAGAAATTTAATCGGAAATAAATATAAGAGTCCCAATGCCGACTTAAGTACAGGAAGACTGAGTCTTCCTACTGTCTATGATTTGAGCGTTGCCTGTGTCATCAGTTTTACGTTCCGATGCACCTCTGCAGGTTTACTGTATCCCTTGGACCTTCCCATTGACGATGGAAAACAGAAATTGCGTCGGAATTAAATATAAGAGACACAACGCCGACTTAAGTACAAGAAAACTGAGTCTTCTTACGGTCTATGTTTTGAGCGTTTCCTGTGTCACCAGTTTTACATTCCGATGCACCTCTGCAGCTTTACTGTATCCCTTGGAACTTCCCATTGACGATGAAACACAGAAATTGCATCGGAATTAAATATTAGAGACACAGTGCCGAGTTAAGAACAGGATGACTGAGTCTTCCTACTGTCTATGTTTTGAGCGTTTCCTGTGTCACCAGTTTTACATTCCGATGCACCTCTGCAGCTTTACTGAATCCCTTGGAACTTCCCATTGACGATGTAACACAGAAATTGCATCGGAATTAAATATTAGAGACACAGTACCGACTTAAGTACAGGAAGACTGAGTCTTAGTACTGTCTATGTTTTGAGCGTTTCCTGTGTCACCAGTTTTACATTCCGATGCACCTCTATAGGTTTACTGTATCCCTTGGACCTTCCCATTGACGATGAAAATCAGAAATTGCATCGGAATTATATATAAGAGATACAACGCCGACTTAAGTACATGAAAACTGACTCTTCTTACGGTCTATGTTTTTAGCGTTTCCTGTGTCATCAGTTTCACTTTCCGATGCACATCTGCTTGTTTATTATATCCCTTGGACCTTCCCGTTGATGATGAAACACAGAAATTTCATAGGAAATAAATATAAGAGACACAATGCCGTCTTAAGTACAGGAAGACTGAGTCTTCCTACTGTCTATGTTTTGAGCGTTTCCTGTGTCACCAGTTTTACATTCCGATGCACCTCTGCAGGTTTACTGTATCCCTTGGACCTTTCCATTGAAGATGAAACACAGAAATTGCATCGGAATTAAATATAAGAGACACAATGCCGACTTAAGTACAGGAAGACTGAGTCTTCCTACTGTCTATAATTTGAGCGTTTCCTGTGTCACCAGTTTTACATTCCGATGCACCTCTACAGGTTTACTGTATCCCTTGGACCTTCACAGTGACGATGAAACACAGAAATTGCATCGGAATTAAATATAAGAGACACAATGCCGACTTAATTACAAGAAAACAGTCTTCTTACAGTCAATGGTTTGAGCGTTTCCTGTGTCAACAGTTTTACATTCCGATGGACCTCTGCAGGTTTACTGTATCCATTGGACCTTCCCATTGACGATGAAACACAGAAATTGCATCGGAATTAAATATAAGAGACACAACGCCGACTTAAGTACAAGAAAACTGAGCCTTCTTACGGTCTATGTTTTGAGCGTTTCCTGTGTCACCAGTTTTACATTCCGATGCACCTGAGCAGGTTTACTGTATCCCTTGGAACTTCCCATTGACGATGAAACACAGAAATTGCATCGGAATTAAATAATAGAGACACAGTGCCGAGTTAAGAACAGGATGACTGAGTCCTCCTTGTGTCTATGTTTTGAGCGTTTCCCTTGTCACCAGTTTTACAATCCGATGCACCTCAGCAGGTTTACTGTATCCCTTGGACCTTCACAGTGACGATGAATCACAGAAATTGTATCGGAATTAAATATAAGAGACACAGTACCGACTTAACTACAGGAAGACTGAGTCTTAGTACTGTCTATGTTTTGAGCGTTTCCTGTGTCACCAGTTTTACATTTCGATGCACCTCTGCAGGTTTTCTGTATCCCTTGGACCTTCCCATTTACGATGAAACACAGAAATTGCATCGGAATTAAATATAAGAGACACAATGCCGACTTAAGTGCAGGAAGACTGAGTCTTCCTACTGTCTATAATTTGAGCGTTTCCTGTGTCACCAGTTTTACATTCTGATGCACCTCTGCAGGTTTATTGTATCCCTTGGACCTTCCCATTGACGACAAAACACAGAAATTGCATCGGAATTAAATATAAGAGACACAATGCAGACTTAAGTACAGGAAGACTAAGTCTTCCTACTGCCTATGTTTTGAGCGTTTCCTGTGTCATCAGTTTTACTTTCCGATGCACATCTGCCTGTTTATTATATCCCTTGGACCTTCCCGTTGACGATGAAACACAGAAATTTCACAGGAAATAAATATAAGAGACACTATGCCGACTTAAGTACAGGAAAACTGAGTCTTCCGTACTGTCTATGATTTTAGCGTTTCCTGTGTCACCAGTTTTACATTCTGATGCAACTCTGCAGGTTTACTGTATCCCGTGGACCTTTCCATTGACGATGAAACACAGAAATTGCATCGAAATTAAATATAAGAGACACAATGCCGACTTAAGTACAGGAAGACTAAGTCTTCCTACTGTCTATGTTTTGAGCGTTTCCTGTGTCATCAGTTTTACTTTTCGATGCACCTCTGCTTGTTTATTATATCCCTTGGACCTTCCCATTGACGATGAAAATCAGAAATTGCATCGGAATTATATATAAGAGATACAACGCCGACTTAAGTACATGAAAACTGAGTCTTCTTACGGTGTATGTTTTGAGCGTTTCCTGTGTCACCAGGTTTAAATTCCGATGCACCTCTGCAGGTTTACTGTATCCCTTGGAACTTCCCATTGACGATGAAACACAGAAATTGCATCAGAATTAAATATAAGAGACAAAATGCCGACTTAAGTGCAGGAAGACTGAGTCTTCCTACTGTCTATGTTTTGAGCGTTTCCTGTGTCACCAGTTTTACATTCTGATGCACATCTGCAGGTTTATTGTATCCCTTGGTCCTTCCCATTGACGATGAAACACAGAATTGCATCGGAATTAAATATAAGAGACACAATGCAGACTTAAGTACAGAAAGACTGCGACTTCCTACTGTCTATGTTTTAAGCGTTTCCTGTCTCATTACTTTACATTCCGATGCACCTCTGCAGGTTTGCTGTATCCCTTGGACCTTCCCATTGACGATGGAAAACAGAAATTGCATCGGAATTGAATATAAGAGACACTATGCCGACTTAAGTACAGGAAAACTGAGTCTTCCGTACTGTCTATGTTTTGAGCGTTTCCTGTGTCATCAGTTTTACTTTCCGATGCACATCTGCTTGTTTATTATATCCCTTGGACCTTCCCGTTGACGATGAAACACAGAAATTTCATAGGAAATAAATATAAGAGACACAATGCCGACTTAAGTACAGGAAGACTGAGTCTTCCTACTGTCTATGTTTTGAGCGTTTCCTGTGTCACCAGTTTTACATTCTGATGCACCTCTGCAGGTTTACTGTATCCCTTGGACCTTTCCATTGACGATGAAACACAGAAATTGCATTGGAATTAAATATAAGAGACACAATGCCGACTTAAGTACAGTAACACTAAGTCTTCCTGCTGTCTATGTTTTGACCGTTTCCTGTGTCATCAGTTTCACTTTCCGATGCACCTCTGCTTCTTTATTATATCCGTTGGACCTTACCATTGACGATGAAACACAGAAATTTCATTGGAAATAAATATAAGAGACACAAGGCCGACTTAAGTACAGGAAGACTGAGTCTTCCTACTGTCTATGTTTTGAGCGATTCCTGTGTCACCAGTTTTACATTCCAATGCACCTCTGCAGGTTTACTGTATCCCTTGGAACTTCCCATTGACGATGAAACACAGAAATTGCATCGGAATTAAATATTAGAGACACAGTGCCGAGTTAGGAACAGGATGACTGAGTCTTCCTACTGTCTATGTTATGAGCGTTTCCCGTGTCACCAGTTTTACAATCCGATGCACCTCAGCAGGTTTACTGTATCCCTTGGACCTTCCCATTGACGATGAAAATCAGAAATTGCATCGGAATTATATATAAGAGACACAGTACGAACTTAAGTACAGGAAGACTGAGTCTTAGTACTGTCTATGTTTTGAGGGTTTCCTGTGTCACCAGTTTTACATTCCGATGCACCTCTACAGGTTTACTGTATCCCTTGGACCTTCCCATTGACGATGAAAATCAGAAATTGCATCGGAATTATATATAAGAGATACAACGCCGACTTAAGTAAATGAAAACTGAGTCTTCTTACGGTCTATGTTTTGAGCGTTTCCTGTGTCACCAGGTTTAAATTGCGATGCACCTCTGCAGGTTTACTGTATCCCTTGGAACTTCCCATTGACGATGAAACACAGAAATTGCATCGGAATTAAATATAAGAGACACAATGCCGACTTAAGTGCAGGAAGACTGAGTCTTCCTACTTTCTATGTTTTGAGAGTTTCCTGTGTCACCAGTTTTACATTCTGATGTACCTCTGCAGGTTTACTGTATCCCTTGGACCTTCCCATTGACGATGAAACACAGAAATTGCGTCGGAATTAAATATAAGAGACACAATGCCAACTTAAGTGCAGGAAGACTGAGTCTTCCTACTGTCTATGTTTTGAGGGTTTCCTGTGTCACCAGTTTTACATTCTGATGCACCTCTGCAGGTTTATTGTATCCCTTGGACCTTCCCATTGGCGATGAAACACAGAAATTGCATCGGAATTAAATATAAGAGACACAATGCCGACTTAAGTACAGGAAGACTGAGTCTTCCTACTGTCTATGTTTTGAGCGTTTCCTGTGTCATCAGTTTTACTTTCCGATGCACATCTGCTTGTTAATTATATCCCTTGGACCTTCCCGTTGACGATGAAACACAGAAATTTCATAGGAAATAAACATAAGAGACACAATGCCGTCTTTAGTACAGGAAGACTGAATCTTCCTACTGTCTATGTTTTGAGCGTTTCCTGTGTCACCAGTTTTACATTCTGATGCACCTCTGCAGGTTTACTGTATCCCTTGGACCTTCACAGTGACGATGAATCACAGAAATTGCATCGGAATTAAATATAAGAGACACAGTACCGACTTAACTACAGGAAGACTGAGTCTTAGTACTGTCTATGTTTTGAGCGTTTCCTGTGTCACCAGTTTTACATTCCGATGCACCTCTGCAGGTTTACTGTATCCCTTGGACCTTCCCATTGACGATGAAAATCAGAAATTGCATCGGAATTATATGTAAGAGATACAACGCCGACTTAAGTACATGAAAACTGAGTCTTCTTACGGTCTATGTTTTGAGCGTTTGCTGTGTCACCAGGTTTAAATTCCGATGCACCTCTGCAGGTTTACTGTATCCCTTGGAACTTCCCATTGACGATGAAACACAGAAATTGCATCGGAATTAAATATAAGAGACACAATGCCAACTTAAGTGCAGGAAGACTGAGTCTTCCTACTGTCTATGTTTTGAGGGTTTCCTGTGTCACCAGTTTTACATTCTGATGCACCTCTGCAGGTTTATTGTATCCCTTGGACCTTCCCATTGGCGATGAAACACAGAAATTGCATCGGAATTAAATATAAGAGACACAATGCCGACTTAAGTACAAGAAAACAGTCTTCTTACAGTCAATGCTTTGAGCGTTTCCTGTGTCACCAGTTTTACATTCCGATGCACCTCTGCAGGTTTACTGTATCCCTTGGACCTTCCCATTGGCGATGAAACACACAAATTGCATCGAAAAATAAATATAAGAGACACAATGCCGACTTAAGTACAGGAAGACTGAGGCTTCCTACTGTCTATGTTTTGAGCGTTTCCTGTGTCACCAGTTTTACATTCCGATGCACCTCTACAGGTTTACTGTATCCCTTGGACCTTCCCATTGACGATGAAAATCAGAAATTGCATCGGAATTATATATAAGAGATACAACGCCGACTTAAATAGATGAAAACTGAGTCTTCTTACGGTCTATGTTTTGAGCGTTTCCTGTGTCACCAGGTTTAAATTGCGATGCACCTCTGCAGGTTTACTGTATCCCTTGGAACTTCCCATTGACGATGAAACACAGAAATTGCATCGGAATTAAATATAAGAGACACAATGCCGACTTAAGTGCAGGAAGACTGAGTCTTCCTACTTTCTATGTTTTGAGAGTTTCCTGTGTCACCAGTTTTACATTCTGATGCACCTCTGCAGGTTTACTGTATCCCTTGGACCTTCCCATTGACGATGAAACACAGAAATTGCGTCGGAATTAAATATAAGAGACACAATGCAGACTTAAATACAGGAAGACTGAGTCTTCCTACTGTCTATGTTTTGAGCGTTTCCTGTCTCATCAGTTTACATTCCGATGCACCTCTGCAGGTTTACTGTATCCCTTGGACCTTCCCATTGACGATGGAAAACAGAAATTGCATCGGAATTAAATATAAGAGACACAATGCCGACTTAAGTACAGGAAGACTAAGTATTCCTACTGTCTATGTTTTGAGCGTTTCCTGTGCCATCAGTTTTACTTTCCGATGCGCATCTGCTTGTTAATTATATCCCTTGGACCTTCCCGTTGACGATGAAACACAGATATTTCATAGGAAATAAACATAAGAGACACAATGCCGTCTTTAGTACAGGAAGACTGAATCTTCCTACTGTCTATGTTTTGAGCGTTTCCTGTGTCACCAGTTTTACATTCTGATGCACCTCTGCAGGTTTACTGTATCCCTTGGACCTTCACAGTGACGATGAATCACAGAAATTGCATCGGAATTAAATATAAGAGACACAGTACCGACTTAACTACAGGAAGACTGAGTCTTAGTACTGTCTATGTTATGAGCATTTCCTGTGTCACCAGTTTTACATTCCGATGCACCTCTGCAGGTTTACTGTATCCCTTGGACCTTCCCATTGACGATGAAAATCAGAAATTGCATCGGAATTATATGTAAGAGATACAACGCCGACTTAAGTACATGAAAACTGAGTCTTCTTACGGTCTATGTTTTGAGCGTTTCCTGTGTCACCAGGTTTAAATTCCGATCCACCTCTGCAGGTTTACTGTATCCCTTGGAACTTCCCATTGACGATGAAACACAGAAATTGCATCGGAATTAAATATAAGAGACACAATGCCAACTTAAGTGCAGGAAGACTGAGTCTTCCTACTGTCTATGTTTTGAGGGTTTCCTGTGTCACCAGTTTTACATTCTGATGCACCTCTGCAGGTTTATTGTATCCCTTGGACCTTCCCATTGGCGATGAAACACAGAAATTGCATCGGAATTAAATATAAGAGACACAATGCCGACTTAAGTACAAGAAAAGTCTTCTTACAGTCAATGCTTTGAGCGTTTCCTGTGTCACCAGTTTTACATTCCGATGCACCTCTGCAGATTTACTGTATCCCCTGGACCTTCCCATTGGCGATGAAACACACAAATTGCATCGAAAAATAAATATAAGAGACACAATGCCGACTTAAGTACAGGAAGACTGAGGCTTCCTACTGTCTATGTTTTGAGCGTTTCCTGTGTCACCAGTTTTACATTCCGATGGACCTCTGCAAGTTTACTGTATCCATTGGAATTTCCCATTGACGATGAAACACAGATATTTAATCGGAAATAAATATAAGAGTCCCAATGCCGACTTAAGTACAGGAAGACTGAGTCTTCCTACTGTCTATGATTTGAGCGTTGCCTGTGTCATCAGTTTTACATTCCGATGCACCTCTGCAGGTTTACTGTATCCCTTGGACTTTCCCATTGACGATGGAAAACAGAAATTGCGTCGGAATTAAATATAAGAGACACAACGCCGACTTAAGTACAAGAAAACTGAGTCTTCTTACGGTCTATGTTTTGAGCGTTTCCTGTGTCACCAGTTTTACATTCCGATGCACCTCTGCAGCTTTACTGTATCCCTTGGAACTTCCCATTGACGATGAAACACAGAAATTGCATCGGAATTAAATATTAGAGACACAGTGCCGAGTTAAGAACAGGATGACTGAGTCTTCCTACTGTCTATGTTTTGAGCGTTTCCTGTGTCACCAGTTTACATTCCGATGCACCTCTGCAGCTTTACTGAATCCCTTGGAACTTCCCATTGACGATGAAACACAGAAATTGCATCGGAATTAAATATTAGAGACACAGTGCCGAGTTAAGAACAGGATGACTGATTCTTCCTACTGTCTATGTTATGAGCGTTTCCCGTGTCACCAGTTTTACAATCCGAGGCACCTCAGCAGGTTTACTGTATCCCTTGGACCTTCACAGTGACGATGAATCACAGAAATTGCATCGGAATTAAATATGAGAGACACAGTACCGACTTAAGTACAGGAAGACTGAGTCTTAGTACTGTCTATGTTTTGAGCGTTTCCTGTGTCACCAGTTTTACATTCCGATGGACCTCTGCAAGTTTACTGTATCCATTGGAATTTCCCATTGACGATGAAACACAGAAATTAAATCGGAAATAAATATAAGAGTCCCAATGCCGACTTAAGTACAGGAAGACTGAGTCTTCCTACTGTCTATGATTTGAGCGTTGCCTGTGTCATCAGTTTTACATTCCGATGCACCTCTGCAGGTTTACTGTATCCCTTGGACCTTCCCATTGACGATGAAAATCAGAAATTGCATCGGAATTATATATATAAGATACAACGCCGACTTAAGTACATGAAAACTGACTCTTCTTACGGTCTATGTTTTTAGCGTTTCCTGTGTCACCAGTTTTACATTCTGATGCACCTCTGCAGGTTTACTGTATCCCTTGGAACTTCCCATTGACGATGAAACACAGAAATTGCATCGGAATTAAATATAAGAGACACAATGCCGACTTAAGTACAGGAAGACTGAGTCTTCCTACTGTCTATGTTTTGAGCGTTTCCTGTGTCACCAGTTTTACATTCTGATGCACCTCTGCAGGTTTACTGTATCCCTTGGACCTTCCCATTGACGATGAAACACAGAAATTGCATCGGAATTAAATATAAGAGACACAATGCATACTTAAGTACAGGAAGACTGAGTCTTCCTACTGTCTATGTTTTGAGCGTTTCCTGTCTCATCAGTTTACATTCCGATGCACCTCTGCAGGTTTACTGTATCCCTTGGACCTTCCCATTGACGATGGAAAACAGAAATTGCATCGGAATTAAATATAAGAGACACAATGCCGACTTAAGTACAGGAAGACTAAGTCTTCCTACTGTCTATGTTTTGAGCGTTTCCTGTGTCATCAGTTTTACTTTCCGATGCACATCTGCTTGTTTATTATATCCCTTAGACCTTCCCGTTGATGATGAAACACAGAAATTTCATAGGAAATAAATATAAGAGACACAATGCCGTCTTAAGTACAGGAAGACTGAGTCTTCCTACTGTCTATGTTTTGAGCGTTTCCTGTGTCACCTGTTTTACATTCCGATGCACCTCTGCAGGTTTACTGTATCCCTTGGACCTTTCCATTGAAGATGAAACACAGAAATTGCATCGGAATTAAATATAAGAGACACAATGCCGACTTAAGTACAGGAAGACTGAGTCTTCCTACTGTCTATAATTTGAGCGTTTCCTGTGTCACCAGTTTTACATTCCGATGCACCTCTGCAGGTTTACTGTATCCCTTGGACCTTCACAGTGACGATGAAACACAGAAATTGCATCGGAATTAAATATAAGAGACACAATGCCGACTTAAGTACAAGAAAACAGTCTTCTTACAGTCAATGGTTTGAGCGTTTCCTGTGTCACCAGTTTTACATTCCGATGCACCTCTGCAGGTTTACTGTATCCCCTGGACATTCCCATTGGCGATGAAACACACAAATTGCATCGAAATTAAATATAAGAGACACAATGCCGACTTAAGTACAGGAAGACTGAGTCTTCCTACTGTCTATGTTTTGAGCGATTCCTGTGTCACCAGTTTTACATTCCGATGGACCTCTGCAGGTTTACTGTATCCATTGTTCCTTCCCATTGACGATGAAACACAGAAATTGCACCGGAATTAAATATAAGAGACACAACGCCGCCTTAAGTACAAGAAAACTGAGCCTTCTTACGGTCTATGTTTTGAGCGTTTCCTGTGTCACCAGTTTTACATTCCGATGCACCTCAGCAGGTTTACTGTATCCCTTGGAACTTCCCATTGACGATGAAACACAGAAATTGCATCGGAATTAAATAATAGAGACACAGTGCCGAGTTAAGAACAGGATGACTGAGTCCTCCTTGTGTCTATGTTTTGAGCGTTTCCCTTGTCACCAGTTTTACAATCCGATGCACCTCAGCAGGTTTACTGTATCCCTTGGACCTTCACAGTGACGATGAATCACAGAAATTGTATCGGAATTAAATATAAGAGACACAGTACCGACTTAACTACAGGAAGACTGAGTCTTAGTACTGTCTATGTTTTGAGCGTTTCCTGTGTCACCAGTTTTACATTCCGATGCACTTCTGCAGGTTTACTGTATCCCTTGGACCTTCCCATTTACGATGAAACACAGAAATTGCATCGGAATTAAATATAAGAGACACAATGCCGACTTAAGTACAGGAAGACTAAGTCTTCCTACTGCCTATGTTTTGAGCGTTTCCTGTGTCATCAGTTTTACTTTCCGATGCACATCTGCCTGTTTATTATATCCCTTGGACCTTCCCGTTGACGATGAAACACAGAAATTTCACAGGAAATAAATATAAGAGACACTATGCCGTCTTATGTATTGGAAAACTGAGTCTTCCTACTGTCTATGATTTGAGCGTTTCCGGTGTCACCAGTTTTACATTCTGATGCACCTCTGCAGGTTTACTGTATCCCCTGGACCTTCCCATTGGCGATGAAACACACAAATTGCATCGAAAAATAAATATAAGAGACACAATGCCGACTTAAGTACAGGAAGACTGAGGCTTCCTACTGTCTATGTTTTGAGCGTTTCCTGTGTCACCAGTTTTACATTCCGATGGACCTCTGCAAGTTTACTGTATCCATTGGAATTTCCCATTGACGATGAAACACAGAAATTTAATCGGAAATAAATATAAGAGTCCCAATGCCGACTTAAGTACAGGAAGACTGAGTCTTCCTACTGTCTATGATTTGAGCGTTGCCTGTGTCATCAGTTTTACATTCCGATGCACCTCTGCAGGTTTACTGTATCCCTTGGACCTTCCCATTGACGATGGAAAACAGAAATTGCGTCGGAATTAAATATAAGAGACACAACGCCGACTTAAGTACAAGAAAACTGAGTCTTCTTACGGTCTATGTTTTGAGCGTTTCCTGTGTCACCAGTTTTACATTCCGATGCACCTCTGCAACTTTACTGTATCCCTTGGAGCTTCCCATTGACGATGAAACACAGAAATTGCATCGGAATTAAATATAAGAGACACAATGCATACTTAAGTACAGGAAGACTGAGTCTTCCTACTGTCTATGTTTTGAGCGTTTCCTGTCTCATCAGTTTACATTCCGATGCACCTCTGCAGGTTTACTGTATCCCTTGGACCTTCCCATTGACGATGGAAAACAGAAATTGCATCGGAATTAAATATAAGGGACACAATGCCGACTTAAGTACAGGAAGACTAAGTCTTCCTACTGTCTATGTTTTGAGCGTTTCCTGTGTCATCAGTTTTACTTTCCGATGCACATCTGCTTGTTTATTATATCCCTTTGACCTTCCCGTTGATGATGATACACAGAAATTTCATAGGAAATAAATATAAGAGACACAATGCCGTCTTAAGTACAGGAAGACTGAGTCTTCCTACTGTCTATGTTTTGAGCGTTTCCTGTGTCACCAGTTTTACATTCCGATGCACCTCTGCAGGTTTACTGTATCCCTTGGACCTTTCCATTGAAGATGAAACACAGAAATTGCATCGGAATTAAATATAAGAGACACAATGCCGACTTAAGTACAGGAAGACTGAGTCTTCCTACTGTCTATAATTTGAGCGTTTCCTGTGTCACCAGTTTTACATTCCGATGCACCTCTGCAGGTTTACTGTATCCCTTGGACCTTCACAGTGACGATGAAACACAGAAATTGCATCGGAATTAAATATAAGAGACACAATGCCGACTTAAGTACAAGAAAACTGAGCCTTCTTACGGTCTATGTTTTGAGCGTTTCCTGTGTCACCAGTTTTACATTCCGATGCACCTCAGCAGGTTTACTGTATCCCTTGGAACTTCCCATTGACGATGAAACACAGAAATTGCATCGGAATTAAATAATAGAGACACAGTGCCGAGTTAAGAACAGGATGACTGAGTCCTCCTTGTGTCTATGTTTTGAGCGTTTCCCTTGTCACCAGTTTTACAATCCGATGCACCTCAGCAGGTTTACTGTATCCCTTGGACCTTCACAGTGACGATGAATCACAGAAATTGTATCGGAATTAAATATAAGAGACACAGTACCGACTTAACTACAGGAAGACTGAGTCTTAGTACTGTCTATGTTTTGAGCGTTTCCTGTGTCACCAGTTTTACATTCCGATGCACCTCTGCAGGTTTACTGTATCCCTTGGACCTTCCCATTTACGATGAAACACAGAAATTGCATCGGAATTAAATATAAGAGACACAATGCCGACTTAAGTACAGGAAGACTAAGTCTTCCTACTGCCTATGTTTTGAGCGTTTCCTGTGTCATCAGTTTTTCTTTCCGACGCACATCTGCCTGTTTATTATATCCCTTGGTCCTTCCCGTTGACGATGAAACACAGAAATTTCACAGGAAATAAATATAAGAGACACTATGCCGTCTTAAGTATTGGAAAACTGAGTCTTCCTACTGTCTATGATTTGAGCGTTTCCGATGTCACCAGTTTTACATTCTGATGCACCTCTGCAGGTTTACTGTATCCCTTGGACCTTCCCATTCACGATGAAACACAGAAATTTCATCGGAAATAAATATAAGAGACACAATGCCGACTTAAGTACAGGAAGACTGAGTCTTCCTACTGTCTTTGATTTGAGCGTTTCCTGTGTCACCAGTTTTACATTCCGATGCACCTCTACAGGTTTACTGTATCCCTTGGACCTTCCCATTGACGATGAAAATCAGAAATTGCATCGGAATTATATATAAGAGATACAACGCCGACTTAAGTAGATGAAAACTGAGTCTTCTTACGGTCTATGTTTTGAGCGTTTCCTGTGTCACCAGGTTTAAATTGCGATGCACCTCTGCAGGTTTACTGTATCCCTTGGAACTTCCCATTGACGATGAAACACAGAAATTGCATCGGAATTAAATATAAGAGACACAATGCCGACTTAAGTGCAGGAAGACTGAGTCTTCCTACTTTCTATGTTTTGAGAGTTTCCTGTGTCACCAGATTTACATTCTGATGTACCTCTGCAGGTTTACTGTATCCCTTGGACCTTCCCATTGACGATGAAACACAGAAATTGCGTCGGAATTAAATATAAGAGACAATTTGCAGACTTAAATACAGGAAGACTGATTCTTCCTACTGTCTATGTTTTGAGCGTTTCCTGTCTCATCAGTTTACATTCCGATGCACCTCTGCAGGTTTACTGTATCCCTTGGACCTTCCCATTGACGATGGAAAACAGAAATTGCATCGGAATTAAATATAAGAGACACAATGCCGACTTAAGTACAGGAAGACTAAGTCTTCCTACTGTCTATGTTTTGAGCGTTTCCTGTGTCATCAGTTTTACTTTCCGATGCACATCTGCTTGTTAATTATATCCCTTGGACCTTCCCGTTGACGATGAAACACAGAAATTTCATAGGAAATAAACATAAGAGACACAATGCCGTCTTTAGTACAGGAAGACTGAATCTTCCTACTGTCTATGTTTTGAGCGTTTCCTGTGTCACCAGTTTTACATTCTGATGCACCTCTGCACGTTTACTGTATCCCTTGGACCTTCACAGTGACGATGAATCACAGAAATTGCATCGGAATTAAATATAAGAGACACAGTACCGACTTAACTACAGGAAGACTGAGTCTTAGTACTGTCTATGTTTTGAGCGTTTCCTGTGTCACCAGTTTTACATTCCGATGCACCTCTGCAGGTTTACTGTATCCCTTGGACCTTCCCATTGACGATGAAAATCAGAAATTGCATCGGAATTATATGTAAGAGATACAACGCCGACTTAAGTACATGAAAACTGAGTCTTCTTACGGTCTATGTTTTGAGCGTTTCCTGTGTCACCAGGTTTAAATTCCGATGCACCTCTGCAGGTTTACTGTATCCCTTGGAACTTCCCATTGACGATGAAACACAGAAATTGCATCGGAATTAAATATAAGAGACACAATGCCAACTTAAGTGCAGGAAGACTGAGTCTTCCTACTGTCTATGTTTTGAGGGCTTCCTGTGTCACCAGTTTTACATTCTGATGCACCTCTGCAGGTTTATTGTATCCCTTGGACCTTCCCATTGGCGATGAAACACAGAAATTGCATCGGAATTAAATATAAGAGACACAATGCCGACTTAAGTATAAGAAAACAGTCTTCTTACAGTCAATGCTTTGAGCGTTTCCTGTGTCACCAGTTTTACATTCCGATGCACCTCTGCAGGTTTACTGTATCCCCTGGACCTTCCCATTGGCGATGAAACACACAAATTGCATCGAAAAATAAATATAAGAGACACAATGCCGACTTAAGTACAGGAAGACTGAGGCTTCCTACTGTCTATGTTTTGAGCGTTTCCTGTGTCACCAGTTTTACATTCCGATGGACCTCTGCAAGTTTACTGTATCCATTGGAATTTCCCATTGACGATGAAACACAGAAATTTAATCGGAAATAAATATAAGAGTCCCAATGCCGACTTAAGTACAGGAAGACTGAGTCTTCCTACTGTCTATGATTTGAGCGTTGCCTGTGTCATCAGTTTTACATTCCGATGCACCTCTGCAGGTTTACTGTATCCCTTGGACCTTCCCATTGACGATGGAAAACAGAAATTGCGTCGGAATTAAATATAAGAGACACAACGCCGACTTAAGTACAAGAAAACTAAGTCTTCTTACGGTCTATGTTTTGAGCGTTTCCTGTGTCACCAGTTTTACATTCCGATGCACCTCTGCAACTTTACTGTATCCCTTGGAACTTCCCATTGACGATGAAACACAGAAATTGCATCGGAATTAAATATAAGAGACACAATGCATACTTAAGTACAGGAAGACTGAGTCTTCCTACTGTCTATGTTTTGAGCGTTTCCTGTCTCATCAGTTTACATTCCGATGCACCTCTGCAGGTTTACTGTATCCCTTGGACCTTCCCATTGACGATGGAAAACAGAAATTGCATCGGAATTAAATATAAGAGACACAATGCCGACTTAAGTACAGGAAGACTAAGTCTTCCTACTGTCTATGTTTTGAGCGTTTCCTGTGTCATCAGTTTTACTTTCCGATGCACATCTGCTTGTTTATTATATCCCTTTGACCTTCCCGTTGATGATGAAACACAGAAATTTCATAGGAAATAAATATAAGAGACACAATGCCGTCTTAAGTACAGGAAGACTGAGTCTTCCTACTGTCTATGTTTTGAGCGTTTCCTGTGTCACCAGTTTTACATTCCGATGCACCTCTGCAGGTTTACTGTATCCCTTGGACCTTTCCATTGAAGATGAAACACAGAAATTGCATCGGAATTAAATATAAGAGACACAATGCCGACTTAAGTACAGGAAGACTGAGTCTTCCTACTGTCTATAATTTGAGCGTTTCCTGTGTCACCAGTTTTACATTCCGATGCACCTCTGCAGGTTTACTGTATCCCTTGGACCTTCACAGTGACGATGAAACACAGAAATTGCATCGGAATTAAATATAAGAGACACAATGCCGACTTAAGTACAGGAAGACTGAGTCTTCCTACTGTCTATGTTTTGAGCGTTTCCTGTGTCCCCAGTTTTACATTCCGATGGACCTCTGCAGGTTTACTGAATCCATTGGACCTTCCCATTGACGATGAAACACAGAAATTGCACCGGAATTAAATATAAGAGACACAACGCCGACTTAAGTACAAGAAAACTGAGCCTTCTTACGGTCTATGTTTTGAGCGTTTCCTGTGTCACCAGTTTTACATTCCGATGCACCTCAGCAGGTTTACTGTATCCCTTGGAACTTCCCATTGACGATGAAACACAGAAATTGCATCGGAATTAAATAATAGAGACACAGTGCCGAGTTAAGAACAGGATGACTGAGTCCTCCTTGTGTCTATGTTTTGAGCGTTTCCCTTGTCACCAGTTTTACAATCCGATGCACCTCAGCAGGTTTACTGTATCCCTTGGACCTTCACAGTGACGATGAATCACAGAAATTGTATCGGAATTAAATATAAGAGACACAGTACCGACTTAACTACAGGAAGACTGAGTCTTAGTACTGTCTATGTTTTGAGCGTTTCCTGTGTCACCAGTTTTACATTCCGATGCACCTCTGCAGGTTTACTGTATCCCTTGGACCTTCCCATTTACGATGAAACACAGAAATTGCATCGGAATTAAATATAAGAGACACAATGCCGACTTAAGTACAGGAAGACTAAGTCTTCCTACTGCCTATGTTTTGAGCGTTTCCTGTGTCATCAGTTTTACTTTCCGACGCACATCTGCCTGTTTATTATATCCCTTGGTCCTTCCCGTTGACGATGAAACACAGAAATTTCACAGGAAATAAATATAAGAGACACTATGCCGTCTTAAGTATTGGAAAACTGAGTCTTCCTACTGTCTATGATTTGAGCGTTTCCGATGTCACCAGTTTTACATTCTGATGCACCTCTGCAGGTTTACTGTATCCCTTGGACCTTCCCATTCACGATGAAACACAGAAATTTCATCGGAAATAAATATAAGAGACACAATGCCGACTTAAGTACAGGAAGACTGAGTCTTCCTACTGTCTTTGATTTGAGCGTTTCCTGTGTCACCAGTTTTACATTCCGATGCACCTCTACAGGTTTACTGTATCCCTTGGACCTTCCCATTGACGATGAAAATCAGAAATTGCATCGGAATTATATATAAGAGATACAACGCCGACTTAAGTAGATGAAAACTGAGTCTTCTTACGGTCTATGTTTTGAGCGTTTCCTGTGTCACCAGGTTTAAATTGCGATGCACCTCTGCAGGTTTACTGTATCCCTTGGAACTTCCCATTGACGATGAAACACAGAAATTGCATCGGAATTAAATATAAGAGACACAATGCCGACTTAAGTGCAGGAAGACTGAGTCTTCCTACTTTCTATGTTTTGAGAGTTTCCTGTGTCACCAGATTTACATTCTGATGTACCTCTGCAGGTTTACTGTATCCCTTGGACCTTCCCATTGACGATGAAACACAGAAATTGCGTCGGAATTAAATATAAGAGACAATTTGCAGACTTAAATACAGGAAGACTGATTCTTCCTACTGTCTATGTTTTGAGCGTTTCCTGTCTCATCAGTTTACATTCCGATGCACCTCTGCAGGTTTACTGTATCCCTTGGACCTTCCCATTGACGATGGAAAACAGAAATTGCATCGGAATTAAATATAAGAGACACAATGCCGACTTAAGTACAGGAAGACTAAGTCTTCCTACTGTCTATGTTTTGAGCTTTTCCTGTGTCATCAGTTTTACTTTCCGATGCACATCTGCTTGTTAATTATATCCCTTGGACCTTCCCGTTGACGATGAAACACAGAAATTTCATAGGAAATAAACATAAGAGACACAATGCCGTCTTTAGTACAGGAAGACTGAATCTTCCTACTGTCTATGTTTTGAGCGTTTCCTGTGTCACCAGTTTTACATTCTGATGCACCTCTGCACGTTTACTGTATCCCTTGGACCTTCACAGTGACGATGAATCACAGAAATTGCATCGGAATTAAATATAAGAGACACAGTACCGACTTAACTACAGGAAGACTGAGTCTTAGTACTGTCTATGTTTTGAGCGTTTCCTGTGTCACCAGTTTTACATTCCGATGCACCTCTGCAGGTTTACTGTATCCCTTGGACCTTCCCATTGACGATGAAAATCAGAAATTGCATCGGAATTATATGTAAGAGATACAACGCCGACTTAAGTACATGAAAACTGAGTCTTCTTACGGTCTATGTTTTGAGCGTTTCCTGTGTCACCAGGTTTAAATTCCGATGCACCTCTGCAGGTTTACTGTATCCCTTGGAACTTCCCATTGACGATGAAACACAGAAATTGCATCGGAATTAAATATAAGAGACACAATGCCAACTTAAGTGCAGGAAGACTGAGTCTTCCTACTGTCTATGTTTTGAGGGCTTCCTGTGTCACCAGTTTTACATTCTGATGCACCTCTGCAGGTTTATTGTATCCCTTGGACCTTCCCATTGGCGATGAAACACAGAAATTGCATCGGAATTAAATATAAGAGACACAATGCCGACTTAAGTACAAGAAAACAGTCTTCTTACAGTCAATGCTTTGAGCGTTTCCTGTGTCACCAGTTTTACATTCCGATGCACCTCTGCAGGTTTACTGTATCCCCTGGACCTTCCCATTGGCGATGAAACACACAAATTGCATCGAAAAATAAATATAAGAGACACAATGCCGACTTAAGTACAGGAAGACTGAGGCTTCCTACTGTCTATGTTTTGAGCGTTTCCTGTGTCACCAGTTTTACATTCCGATGGACCTCTGCAAGTTTACTGTATCCATTGGAATTTCCCATTGACGATGAAACACAGAAATTTAATCGGAAATAAATATAAGAGTCCAATGCCGACTTAAGTACAGGAAGACTGAGTCTTCCTACTGTCTATGATTTGAGCGTTGCCTGTGTCATCAGTTTTACATTCCGATGCACCTCTGCAGGTTTACTGTATCCCTTGGACCTTCCCATTGACGATGGAAAACAGAAATTGCGTCGGAATTAAATATAAGAGACACAACGCCGACTTAAGTACAAGAAAACTGAGTCTTCTTACGGTCTATGTTTTGAGCGTTTCCTGTGTCACCAGTTTTACATTCCGATGCACCTCTGCAACTTTACTGTATCCCTTGGAACTTCCCATTGACGATGAAACACAGAAATTGCATCGGAATTAAATATAAGAGACACAATGCATACTTAAGTACAGGAAGACTGAGTCTTCCTACTGTCTATGTTTTGAGCGTTTCCTGTCTCATCAGTTTACATTCCGATGCACCTCTGCAGGTTTACTGTATCCCTTGGACCTTCCCATTGACGATGGAAAACAGAAATTGCATCGGAATTAAATATAAGAGACACAATGCCGACTTAAGTACAGGAAGTCTAAGTCTTCCTACTGTCTATGTTTTGAGCGTTTCCTGTGTCATCAGTTTTACTTTCCGATGCACATCTGCTTGTTTATTATATCCCTTTGACCTTCCCGTTGATGATGAAACACAGAAATTTCATAGGAAATAAATATAAGAGACACAATGCCGACTTAAGTACAGGAAGACTGAGTCTTCCTACTGTCTATGTTTTGAGCGTTTCCTGTGTCACCAGTTTTACATTCCGATGCACCTCTGCAGGTTTACTGTATCCTTTGGACCTTTCCATTGAAGATGAAACACAGAAATTGCATCGGAATTAAATATAAGAGACACAATGCCGACTTAAGTACAGGAAGACTGAGTCTTCCTACTGTCTATAATTTGAGCGTTTCCTGTGTCACCAGTTTTACATTCCGATGCACCTCTGCAGGTTTACTGTATCCCTTGGACCTTCACAGTGACGATGAAACACAGAAATTGCATCGGAATTAAATATAAGAGACACAATGCCGACTTAAGTACAGGAAGACTGAGTCTTCCTACTGTCTATGTTTTGAGCGTTTCCTGTGTCACCAGTTTTACATTCCGATGGACCTCTGCAGGTTTACTGTATCCATTGGACGTTCCCATTGACGATGAAACACAGAAATTGCACCGGAATTAAATATAAGAGACACAACGCCGACTTAAGTACAAGAAAACTGAGCCTTCTTACGGTCTATGTTTTGAGCGTTTCCTGTGTCACCAGTTTTACATTCCGATGCACCTCAGCAGGTTTACTGTATCCCTTGGAACTTCCCATTGACGATGAAACACAGAAATTGCATCGGAATTAAATAATAGAGACACAGTGCCGAGTTAAGAACAGGATGACTGAGTCCTCCTTGTGTCTATGTTTTGAGCGTTTCCCTTGTCACCAGTTTTACAATCCGATGCACCTCAGCAGGTTTACTGTATCCCTTGGACCTTCACAGTGACGATGAATCACAGAAATTGTATCGGAATTAAATATAAGAGACACAGTACCGACTTAACTACAGGAAGACTGAGTCTTAGTACTGTCTATGTTTTGAGCGTTTCCTGTGTCACCAGTTTTACATTCCGATGCACCTCTGCAGGTTTACTGTATCCCTTGGACCTTCCCATTTACGATGAAACACAGAAATTGCATCGGAATTAAATATAAGAGACACAATGCCGACTTAAGTACAGGAAGACTAAGTCTTCCTACTGCCTATGTTTTGAGCGTTTCCTGTGTCATCAGTTTTACTTTCCGACGCACATCTGCCTGTTTATTATATCCCTTGGTCCTTCCCGTTGACGATGAAACACAGAAATTTCACAGGAAATAAATATAAGAGACACTATGCCGTCTTAAGTATTGGAAAACTGAGTCTTCCTACTGTCTATGATTTGAGCGTTTCCGATGTCACCAGTTTTACATTCTGATGCACCTCTGCAGGTTTACTGTATCCCTTGGACCTTCCCATTCACGATGAAACACAGAAATTTCATCGGAAATAAATATAAGAGACACAATGCCGACTTAAGTACAGGAAGACTGAGTCTTCCTACTGTCTTTGATTTGAGCGTTTCCTGTGTCACCAGTTTTACATTCCAATTCACCTCTGCATGTTTACTGTATCCCTTGGGCCTTCCCATTGACGATGAACCACAGAAATTGCATCGGAATTAAATATAAGAGACACAATTCCGACTTAAGTACAGGAAGTCTGAGTCTTCCTACTGTCTAAAATTTGAGCGTCTCCTGTGTCACCAGTTTTTCATTCCGATCCACCTATACAGGTTTACTGTATGAGTTGGACCTTCACAGTGACAATGAAACACAGAAATTGCATCGGAATTAAATATAAGAGACAAAATGCCGCCTTAAGTACCAGAAAACAGTCTTCTTACAGTCTATGTTTGAGCGTATCCTGTGTCACCAGTTTTACATTCCGATGCACCTCTGCAGGTTTACTGTATCCCATGCACCTTCCCATTCACGATGAAACACAGAAATTTAATCGGAAATAAATATAAGAGTCCCAATGCCGACTTAAGTACAGGAAGACTGAGTCTTCCTACTGTCTATGTTTTGAGCGTTTCCTGTGTCACCAGTTTTACATTCCGATGCACCTCTGCAGCTTTACTGTATCCCTTGGAACTTCCCATTGACGATGAAACACAGAAATTGCATCGGAATTAAATATTAGATACACAGTGCCGAGTTAAGAACAGGATGACTGAGTCTTCCTACTGTCTATGTTATTAGCGTTTCCCGTGTCACCAGTTTTACAATCCGATGCACCTCAGCAGGTTTACTGTATCCCTTGGACCTTCACAGTGACGATGAATCACAGAAATTGCATCGGAATTAAATATAAGAGACACAGTACCGACTTAAGTACAGGAAGACTGAGTCTTAGTACTGTCTATGTTTTGAGCGTTTCCTGTGTCACCAGTTTTACATTCTGATGCACCTCTGCAGGTTTACTGTATCCCCTGGACCTTCCCATTGGCGATGAAACACACAAATTGCATCGAAATTAAATATAAGAGACACAATGCCGACTTAAGTACAGGAAGACTGAGTCTTCCTACTGTCTATGTTTTGAGCGTTTCCTGTGTCACCAGTTTTACATTCCGATGGGCCTCTGCAAGTTTACTGTATCCATTGGACCTTCCCATTGACGATGAAACACAGAATTTGCATCGGAATTAAATATAAGAGACACAACGCCGACTTAAGTACAAGAAAACTGAGTCTTCTTACGGTCTATGTTTTGAGCGTTTCCTGTGTCACCAGTTTTACATTTCGATGCACCTCTGCAGGTTTACTGTATCCCTTGGAACTTCCCATTGACGATGTAACACAGAAATTGCATCGGAATTAAATATTAGAGACACAGTGCCGAGTTAAGAACAGGATGACTGAGTCTTCCTACTGTCTATGTTTTGAGCGTTTCCCGTGTCACCAGTTTTACAATCCGATGCACCTCAGCAGGTTTACTGTATCCCTTGGACCTTCACAGTGACGATGAATCACAGAAATTGCATCGGAATTAAATATAAGAGACACAGTGCCGACTTAGGTACAGGAAGACTGAGTCTTAGTACTGTCTATGTTTTGAGCGTTTCCTGTGTCACCAGTTTTACATTCCGATGCACCTCTGCAGGTTTGTGGTATCCCTTGGACCTTCCCTTTGACGATGAAACACAGAATTTGCATCGGAATTAAAAATAAGAGACACAATGCTGACTTAAGTACAGGAAGACTAAGTCTCCCTACTGTCTATGTTTTGAGCGTTTCCTGTGTCATCAGTTTTACATTCGGATGCACCTCTGCAGGTTTACTGTATCCCTTGGACCTTCCCATTGACGATTAAAAACAGAAATTGCATCGGAATTAAATATAAGAGACACAATCCCGACTTAAGTACAGGAAGACTAAGTCTTCCTACTGTCTATGATTTGAGCGTTTCCTGTGTCATCAGTTTTACATTCGCATGCACCTCTGCAGGTTTACTGTATCCCTTGGACCTTCCCATTGGCGATGAAACACAGAAATTTCATCGGAAATAAATATAAGAGACACAATGCCGACTTAAGTACAGGAAGACTGAGTATTCCTACTGTCTATGATTTGAGCGTTTCCTGTGTCACCAGTTTTACATTCCGATGCACCTCTGCAGGTTTACTGTATCCCTTGGGCCTTCCCATTGACGATGAAACACAGAAATTGCATCGGAATTAAATATAAGAGACACAACGCCGACTTAAGTACAAGAAAACTGAGTATTCTTACGGTCTATGTTTTGAGCGTTTCCTGTGTCACCAGTTTTACATTCCGATGCACCTCTGCAGGTTTACTGTATCCCTTGCACCTTCCCATTCACGATGAAACACAGAAATTTAATCGGAAATAAATATAAGAGTCCCAATGCCGACTTAAGTACAGGAAGACTGAGTCTTCCTACTGTCTATGTTTTGAGCGTTTCCCGTGTCACCAGTTTTACAATCCGATGCACCTCGGCAGGTTTACTGTATCCCTTGGACCTTCACAGTGACGATGAATCACAGAATCGGAATTAAATATAAGAGACACAGTGCCGACTTAAGTACAGGAAGACTGAGTCTTCCTACTGTCTAATTTTTGAGCGTTTCCTGTGTCACCAGTTTTACATTCCGATGCACTCTGCAGGTTTACTGTATCCCTCGGACATTCCCATTGACGATGAAACACAGAAATTCCATCGGAATCAAATATAAGAGACACAATGCCGACTTAAGTACAGGAAGACTAAGTCTTCCTACTGTCTATGTTTTGAGCGTTTCCTGTGTCATCAGTTTTACTTTCCGATGCACTTCTGATTGTTTATTACATCCCTTCGACCTTCCCGTTGACGATGAAACACAGAAATTGCATCGGAAATAAATATAAGAGACACAACGCCGACTTAAGTACAAGAAAACTGAGTCTTCTTACGGTCTATGTTTTGAGCGTTTCCTGTGTCACCAGTTTTACATTCCGATGCACCTCCGCAGGTTTACTGTATCACTTGGACCTTCCGACTGACGATGAAACACAGGAATTGCTTCGGAATTAAATATAAGAGACACAATGCCGACTTAAGTACAGGAAGAATGAGTCTTCCTACTGTCTATGTTTTGAGCGTTTCCTGTGTCACCAGTTTTACATTCTGATGCACCTCTGCAGGTTTACTGTATCCCTTGGACCTTCCCATTGACGATGAAACACAGAAATTGCATCGGAATTAAATATAAGAGACACAATGCCGACTTAAGTACAGGAAGACTGAGTCTTCCTACTGTCTATGTTTTGAGCGTTTCCTGTGTCACCCGTTTTACATTCCGATGCACCTCTACAGGGTTACTGTATCCCTTGGACTTCACAGTGACGATGAAACACAGAAATTGCATCGGAATTAAATATAAGAGACACAATGCCGACTTAAGTACAAGAAAACAGTCTTCTTACAGTCAATGCTTTCAGCGTTTCCCGAGTCACCAGTTTTACATTCCGATGCACCTCTGCAGGTTTACTGTATCCCTTTGACCTTCCGATTGACGATGAAACACAGAAATTGCATCGGAATTAAAAATAAGAGACACAATGCCGACTTAAGTACAGGAAGACTGAGTCTTCCTACTGTCTATGTTTTGAGCGTTTTCTGTGACACCAGTTTTACATTGTGATGCACGTCTGCAGGTTTACTGTATCCCTTGGACCTTCCCATTGACGATGAAACACAGAAATTGCATCGGAATTAAATATAAGAGACACAATGCCGACTTAAGAACAGGAAGACTGAGTCTTCCTACTGTCTATAATTTGAGCGTTTCCTGTTTCACCAGTTTTACATTCCGATGCACCTCTACAGGTTTAATGTATCCCTTGGTCCTTCACAGTGACGATGAAACACAGAAATTGCATCGGAATTAAATATAAGATACACAATGCCGACTTTAGTACAAGAAAACAGTCTTCTTATAGTCAATGTTTTGAGCGTTTCCTGTGTCACCAGTTTTACATTCCGATGCACCTCTGCAGGTTTACTGTATCCCCTGGACCTTCCCATTGGCGATGAAACACACAAATTGCATCGAAATTAAATATAAGAGACAGAATGCCGACTTAAGTACAGGAAGACTGAGGCTTCATACTGTCTATGTTTTGAGCGTTTCCTGTGTCACGAATTTTACATTCCGAAGGAACTATGCAGGTTTACTGTATCCATTGGACCTTCCCACTGACGATGAAACACAGAAATTTCATCGGAATTAAAAATAAGAGACACAACGCCGACTTAAGTACAAGAAAACTGAGTCTTCTTACGGTCTATGTTTTGAGCGTTTCCTGTGTCACCAGTTTTACATTCCGATGCACCTCTGCAGGTTTACTGTATCCCCTGGACCTTCCGGTTGACGATGAAGCACAGAAATTGCATCGAAATTAAGTATAAGAGACACAATGCCGAATTAAGTACAGGAAGACTGAGTCTTCCTACTGTCTATGTTTTCAGCGTTTCCTGTGTCACCAGTTTTACATTCTGATGCACCTCTGCAGGTTTACTGTATCCCTTGGACCTTCCCATTGACGATGAAACACTGAAATTGCATCGGAATTAAATATAAGAGACACAATGCCGACTTAAGTACAGGAAGACTGAGTCTTCCTAGTGTCTATGTTTTGAGCGTTTCCTGTGTCACCAGTTTTACATTCCGATGCACCTCTGCAGGTTTACTGTATCCCTTGGACCTTTCCATTACCTATGAAACACAGAAATTGCATCGGAATTAAATATAAGAGACACAATGCCGACTTAAGTACAGGAAGACTGAGTCTTCCTACTGTCTATAATTTGAGCGTTTCCTGTGTCACTAGTTTTACATTCCGATGCACCTCTACAGGTTTTTTTGTATTCCTTGGACCCTCACAGTGAAGATGAAACACAGAAATTGCATCGGAATTAAATATAAGAGACACAATGCCGACTTAAGTACAAGAAAACAATCTTCTTACAGGCAATGCTTTGAGCGCTTCCTGTGTCACCAGTTTTACATTCCGATGCACCTCTGCAGGTTTACTGTATCCCTTGGACCTTCCCATTGGCGATGAAACACACAAATTGCATCGAAATTAAATATAAGAGACACAATGCCGTCTTAAGTACAGGAAGACTGAGTCTTCCTACTGTCTATGTTTTGAGCGTTTCCTGTGTCACCAGTTTTACATTCCGATGGGCCTCTGCAGGTTTACTGTATCCACTGGATCTTCCCGTTGACGATGAAACACAGAAATTGCATCGGAATTAAATATAAGAGACACAACGCCGACTTAAGTACAAGAAAACTGAGTCTTCTTACGGTCTATGTTTGAGCGTTTCCTGTGTCATCAGTTTTACTTTCCGATGCACATCTGCTTGTTTATTATATCCCTTTGACCTTCCCGTTGATGATGAAACACAGAAATTTCATAGGAAATAAATATAAGAGACACAATGCCGTCTTAAGTACAGGAAGACTGAGTCTTCCTACTGTCTATGTTTTGAGCGTTTCCTGTGTCACCAGTTTTACATTCCGATGCACCTCTGCAGGTTTACTGTATCCCTTGGACCTTTCCATTGAAGATGAAACACAGAAATTGCATCGGAATTAAATATAAGAGACACAATGCCGACTTAAGTACAGGAAGACTGAGTCTTCCTACTGTCTATAATTTGAGCGTTTCCTGTGTCACCAGTTTTACATTCCGATGCACCTCTGCAGGTTTACTGTATCCCTTGGACCTTCACAGTGACGATGAAACACAGAAATTGCATCGGAATTAAATATAAGAGACACAATGCCGACTTAAGTACAAGAAAACAGTCTTCTTACAGTCAATGGTTTGAGCGTTTCCTGTGTCACCAGTTTTACATTCCGATGCACCTCTGCAGCTTTACTGTATCCCCTGGACATTCCCATTGGCGATGAAACACACAAATTGTATCGAAATTAAATATAAGAGACACAATGCCGACTTAAGTACAGGAAGACTGAGTCTTCCTACTGTCTATGTTTTGAGCGTTTCCTGTGTCACCAGTTTTACATTCCGATGGACCTCTGCAGGTTTACTGTATACATTGGACCTTCCCATTGACGATGAAACACAGAAATTGCACCGGAATTAAATATAAGAGACACAACGCCGACTTAAGTACAAGAAAACTGAGCCTTCTTACGGTCTATGTTTTGAGCGTTTCCTGTGTCACCAGTTTTACATTCCGATGCACCTCAGCAGGTTTACTGTATCCCTTGGAACTTCCCATTGACGATGAAACACAGAAATTGCATCGGAATTAAATAATAGAGACACAGTGCCGAGTTAAGAACAGGATGACTGAGTCCTCCTTGTGTCTATGTTTGAGCGTTTCCCTTGTCACCAGTTTTACAATCCGATGCACCTCAGCAGGTTTACTGTATCCCTTGGACCTTCACAGTGACGATGAATCACAGAAATTGTATCGGAATTAAATATAAGAGACACAGTACCGACTTAACTACAGGAAGACTGAGTCTTAGTACTGTCTATGTTTTGAGCGTTTCCTGTGTCACCAGTTTTACATTCCGATGCACCTCTGCAGGTTTACTGTATCCCTTGGACCTTCCCATTTACGATGAAACACAGAAATTGCATCGGAATTAAATATAAGAGACACAATGCCGACTTAAGTACAGGAAGACTAAGTCTTCCTACTGCCTATGTTTTGAGCGTTTCCTGTGTCATCAGTTTTACTTTCCGATGCACATCTGCCTGTTTATTATATCCCTTGGACCTTCCCGTTGACGATGAAACACAGAAATTTCACAGGAAATAAATATAAGGGACACTATGCCGTCTTAAGTATTGGAAAACTGAGTCTTCCTACTGTCTATGATTTGAGCGTTTCCGATGTCACCAGTTTTACATTCAGATGCACCTCTGCAGGTTTACTGTATCCCTTGGACCTTCCCATTCACGATGAAACACAGAAATTTCATCGGAAATAAATATAAGAGACACAATGCCGACTTAAGTACAGGAAGACTGAGTCTTCCTACTGTCTTTGATTTGAGCGTTTCCTGTGTCACCAGTTTTACATTCCAATTCACCTCTGCATGTTTACTGTATCCCTTGGGCCTTCCCATTGACGATGAACCACAGAAATTGCATCGGAATTAAATATAAGAGACACAATGCCGACTTAAGTACAGGAAGTCTGAGTCTTCCTACTGTCTAAAATGTGAGCGTCTCCTGTGTTACCAGTTTTTCATTCCGATCCACCTATACAGGTTTACTGTATGAGTTGGACATTCACTGTGACAATGAAACACAGAAATTGCATCGGAATTAAATATAAGAGACACAATGCCGCCTTAAGTACCAGAAAACAGTCTTCTTACTGTCTATGTTTTGAGCGTTTCCTGTGTCACCAGTTTTACATTCCGATGCACCTCTGCAGGTTTACTGTATCCCATGCACCTTCCCATTCACGATGAAACACAGAAATTTAATCGGAAATAAATATAAGAGTCCCAATGCCGACTTAAGTACAGGAAGACTGAGTCTTCCTACTGTCTATGTTTTGAGCGTTTCCTGTGTCACCAGTTTTACATTCCGATGCACCTCTGCAGCTTCACTGTATCCCTTGGAACTTCCCATTGACGATGAAACACAGAAATTGCATCGGAATTAAATATTAGATACACAGTGCCGAGTTAAGAACAGGATGACTGAGTCTTCCTACTGTCTATGTTATTAGCGTTTCCCGTGTCACCAGTTTTACAATCCGATGCACCTCAGCAGGTTTACTGTATCCCTTGGACCTTCACAGTGACGATGAATCACAGAAATTGCATCGGAATTAAATATAAGATACACAGTACTGACTTAAGTACAGGAAGACTGAGTCTTAGTACTGTCTATGTTTTGAGCGTTTCCTGCGTCACCAGTTTTACATTCTGATGCACCTCTGCAGGTTTACTGTATCCCCTGGACCTTCCCATTGGCGATGAAACACACAAATTGCATCGAAATTAAATATAAGAGACACAATGCCGACTTAAGTACAGGAAGACTGAGTCTTCCTACTGTCTATGTTTTGAGCGTTTCCTGTGTCACCAGTTTTACATTCCGATGGGCCTCTGCAAGTTTACTGTATCCATTGGACCTTCCCATTGACGATGAAACACAGAATTTGCATCGGAATTAAATATAAGAGACACAATGCAGACTTAAGTACAAGAAAACTGAGTCTTCTTACGGTCTATGTTTTGAGCGTTTCCTGTGTCACCAGTTTTACATTTCGATGCACCTCTGCAGGTTTACTGTATCCCTTGGAACTTCCCATTGACGATGTAACACAGAAATTGCATCGGAATTAAATATTAGAGACACAGTACCGAGTTAAGAACAGGATGACTGAGTCTTCCTACTGTCTATGTTTTGAGCGTTTCCCGTGTCACCAGTTTTACAATCCGATGCACCTCAGCAGGTTTACTGTATCCCTTGGACCTTCACAGTGACGATGAATCACAGAAATTGCATCGGAATTAAATATAAGAGACACAGTGCCGACTTAGGTACAGGAAGACTGAGTCTTAGTACTGTCTATGTTTTGAGCGTTTCCTGTGTCACCAGTTTTACATTCCGATGCACCTCTGCAGGTTTGTGGTATCCCTTGGAACTTCCCTTTGACGATGAAACACAGAAATTGCATCGGAATTAAAAATAAGAGACACAATGCTGACTTAAGTACAGGAAGACTAAGTCTCCCTACTGTCTATGTTTTGAGCGTTTCCTGTGTCATCAGTTTTACATTCGGATGCACCTCTGCAGGTTTACTGTATCCCTTGGACCTTCCCATTGACGATTAAAAACAGAAATTGCATCGGAATTAAATATAAGAGACACAATCCCGACTTAAGTACAGGAAGACTAAGTCTTCCTACTGTCTATGATTTGAGCGTTTCCTGTGTCATCAGTTTTACATTCGCATGCACCTCTGCAGGTTTACTGTATCCCTTGGACCTTCCCATTGACGATGAAACACAGAAATTTCATCGGAAATAAATATAAGAGACACAATGCCGACTTAAGTACAGGAAGACTGAGTCTTCCTACTGTCTATGATTTGAGCGTTTCCTGTGTCACCAGTTTTACATTCCGATGCACCTCTGCAGGTTTACTGTATCCCTTGGGCCTTCCCATTGACGATGAAACACAGAAATTGCATCGGAATTAAATATAAGAGACACAACGCCGACTTAAGTACAAGAAAACTGAGTATTCTTACGGTCTATGTTTTGAGCGTTTCCTGTGTCACCAGTTTTACATTCCGATGCACCTCTGCAGGTTTACTGTATCCCTTGCACCTTCCCATTCACGATGAAACACAGAAATTTAATCGGAAATAAATATAAGAGTCCCAATGCCGACTTAAGTACAGGAAGACTGAGTCTTCCTACTGTCTATGTTTTGAGCGTTTCCCGTGTCACCAGTTTTACAATCCGATGGGCCTCTGCAGGTTTACTGTATCCCTTGGACCTTCACAGTGACGATGAATCACAGAATCGGCATTAAATATAAGAGACACAGTGCCGACTTAAGTACAGGAAGACTGAGTCTTCCTACTGTCAAATTTTTGAGCGTTTCCTGTGTCACCAGTTTTACATTCCGATGCACTCTGCAGGTTTACTGTATCCCTTGGACATTCCCATTGACGATGAAACACAGAAATTCCATCGGAATCAAATATAAGAGACACAATGCCGACTTAAGTACAGGAAGACTAAGTCTTCCTACTGTCTATGTTTTGAGCGTTTCCTGTGTCATCAGTTTTACTTTCCGATGCACTTCTGATTGTTTATTACATCCCTTCGACCTTCCCGTTGACGATGAAACACAGAAATTGCATCGGAAATAAATATAAGAGACACAACGCCGACTTAAGTACAAGAAAACTGAGTCTTCTTACGATCTATGTTTTGAGCGTTTCCTGTGTCACCAGTTTTACATTCCGATGCACCTCCGCAGGTTTACTGTATCACTTGGACCTTCCGACTGACGATGAAACACAGAAATTGCTTCGGAATTAAATATAAGAGACACAATGCCGACTTAAGTACAGGAAGAATGAGTCTTCCTACTGTCTATGTTTTGAGCGTTTCCTGTGTCACCAGTTTTACATTCTGATGCACCTCTGCAGGTTTACTGTATCACTTGGACCTTCCCATTGACGATGAAACACAGAAATTGCATCGGAATAAAATATAAGAGACACAATGCCGACTTAAGTACAGGAAGACTGAGTCTTCCTACTGTCTATGTTTTGAGCGTTTCCTGTGTCACCCGTTTTACATTCCGATGCACCTCTACAGGGTTACTGTATCCCTTGGACTTCACAGTGACGATGAAACACAGAAATTGCATCGGAATTAAATATAAGAGACACAATGCCGACTTAAGTACAAGAAAACAGTCTTCTTACAGTCAATGCTTTCAGCGTTTCCCGTGTCACCAGTTTTACATTCCGATGCACCTCTGCAGGTTTACTGTATCCCCTGGACCTTCCCATTGGCGATGAAACACACAAATAGCATCGAAATTAAATATAAGAGACACAATGCCGACTTAAGTACAGGAAGACTGAGTCTTCCTACTGTCTATGTTTTGAGCGTTTCCTGTGTCACCAGTTTTACATTCCGATGGACCTCTGCAGGTTTACTGTATCCATTGGACCTTCCCATTGACGATGAAACACAGAAATTGCATCGGAATTAAATATTAGAGCCACAACGCCGACTTAAGTACAAGAAAACTGAGTCTTCTTACGGTCTATGTTTTGAGCGATTCCTGTGTCACCAGTTTTACATTCCGATGCACCTCTGCAGGTTTACTGTATCCCTTGGACCTTCCGATTGACGATGAAACACAGAAATTGCATCGGAATTAAAAATAAGAGACACAATGCCGACTTAAGTACAGGAAGACTGAGTCTTCCTACTGTCTATGTTTTGAGCGTTTTCTGTGACACCAGTTTTACATTGTGATGCACGTCTGCAGGTTTACTGTATCCCTTGGACCTTCCCATTGACGATGAAACACAGAAATTGCATCGGAATTAAATATAAGAGACACAATGCCGACTTAAGAACAGGAAGACTGAGTCTTCCTACTGTCTATAATTTGAGCGTTTCCTGTTTCACCAGTTTTACATTCCGATGCACCTCTACAGGTTTACTGTATCCCTTGGACCTTCACAGTGACGATGAAACACAGAAATTGCATCGGAATTAAATATAAGATACACAATGCCGACTTAAGTACAAGAAAACAGTCTTCTTATAGTCAATGATTTGAGCGTTTCCTGTGTCACCAGTTTTACATTCCGATGCACCTCTGCAGGTTTACTGTATCCCCTGTACCTTCCCATTGGCGATGAAACACACAAATTGCATCGAAATTAAATATAAGAGACAGAATGCCGACTTAAGTACAGGAAGACTGAGGCTTCATACTGTCTATGTTTTGAGCGTTTCCTGTGTCACGAATTTTACATTCCGAAGGAACTATGCAGGTTTACTGTATCCATTGGACCTTCCCACTGACGATGAAACACAGAAATTTCATCGGAATTAAAATAAAGAGACACAACGCCGACTTAAGTACAAGAAAACTGAGTCTTCTTACGGTCTATGTTTTGAGCGTTTCCTGTGTCACCAGTTTTACATTCCGATGCACCTCTGCAGGTTTACTGTATCCCCTGGACCTTCCGGTTGACGATGAAGCACAGAAATTGCATCGAAATTAAGTATAAGAGACACAATGCCGAATTAAGTACAGGAAGACTGAGTCTTCCTACTGTCTATGTTTTCAGCGTTTCCTGTGTCACCAGTTTTACATTCTGATGCACCTCTGCAGGTTTACTGTATCCCTTGGACCTTCCCATTGACGATGAAACACTGAAATTGCATCGGAATTAAATATAAGAGACACAATGCCGACTTAAGTACAGGAAGACTGAGTCTTCCTACTGTCTATGTTTTGAGCGTTTCCTATGTCACCCGTTTTACATTCCGATGCACCTCTACAGGTTTACTGTATCCCTTGGACTTCACAGTGACGATGAAACACAGAAATTGCATCGGAATTAAATATAAGAGACACAATGCCGACTTAAGTACAGGAAGACTGAGTCTTCCTACTGTCTATGTTTTGAGCGTTTCCTGTGTCACCAGTTTTACATTCCGATGCACCTCTGCAGGTTTACTGTATCCCTTGGACCTTTCCATTACCTATGAAACACAGAAATTGCATCGGAATTAAATATAAGAGACACAATGCCGACTTAAGTACAGGAAGACTGAGTCTTCCTACTGTCTATAATTTGAGCGTTTCCTGTGTCACTAGTTTTACATTCCGATGCACCTCTACAGGTTTTTTTGTATTCCTTGGACCTTCACAGTGAAGATGAAACACAGAAATTGCATCGGAATTAAATATAAGAGACACAATGCCGACTTAAGTACAAGAAAACAATCTTCTTACAGTCAATGTTTTGAGCGTTTCCTGTGTCACCAGTTTTACATTCCGATGCACCTCTGCAGGTTTACTGTATCCCTTGGACCTTCCCATTGGCGATGAAACACACAAATTGCATCGAAATTAAATATAAGAGACACAATGCCGTCTTAAGTACAGGAAGACTGAGTCTTCCTACTGTCTATGTTTTGAGCGTTTCCTGTGTCACCAGTTTTACATTCCGATGGGCCTCTGCAGGTTTACTGTATCCACTGGATCTTCCCATTGACGATGAAACACAGAAATTGCATCGGAATTAAATATAAGAGACACAACGCCGACTTAAGTACAAGAAAACTGAGTCTTCTTACGGTCTATGTTTGAGCGTTTCCTGTGTCACCAGTTTTACATTCCGATGCACCTCTGCAGGTTTACTGTATCCCTTGGAACTTCCCATTGACGATGACACACAGAAATTGCATCGGAATTAAATATTAGAGACATAGTGCCGAGTTAAGAACAGGATGACTGAGTCTTCCTACTGTCTATGTTTTGAGCGTTTCCCGTGCACCAGTTTTACAATCCGATGCACCTCAGCAGGTTTACTGTATCCCTTGGACCTTCACAGTGACGATGAATCACATAAATTGCACCGGAATGAAATATAAGAGACACAGTGCCGACTTAAGTACAGGAAGACTGAGTCTTAGTACTGTCTCTGTTTTGAGCGTTTCCTGTGTCACCAATTTTACATTCCGATGCACTTCTGCAGGTTTATTGTATCCATTGAACCTACCCATTGACGATGAAACACTGATATTACATCGGAATTAAAAATAAGAGACACAATGCTGACTTAAGTACAGGAAGACTAAGTCTCCCTACTGTCTATGTTATGAGCGTTTCCTGTGTCATCAGTTTTACATTCCGATGCACCTGGGCAGGTTTACTGTATCCCTTACACCTTCCCATTGACGATGAAAAACAGAAATTACAGCGGAATTAAATATAAGAGACACAATGCAGACTTAAGTACAGGAAGACTGAGTCTTCCTACTTTCTATGTTTTGAGCGTTTCCTGTGTCATCAGTTTTACTTTCCGATGCAGCTCTGCATGTTTATTGTATCCCTTAGACCTTCCCATTGACGATGAAACACAGAAATTGCATCGGAATTAAATGTAAGAGACACACTGCTGACTTAAGTACAGGAAGTCTGAGTCTTCCTACTGTCTATAATTTGAGCGTATCCTGTGTCACCAGCTTTACATTCCGATTCACCTCTACAGGTTTACTGTATGAGTTGGACCTTCACAGTGACAATGAAACACAGAAATTGCATCGGAATTAAATATAAGAGACACAATGGCGACTTAAGTACCAGAAAACAGTATTCTTACGGTCAATATTTTGAGCGTTTCCTGTGTCACCAGTTTTACATTCCGATGCACCTCTGCAGGTTTACTGTATTCCTTGGGCCTTCCCATTGGCGATGAAACACAGACATTGCATCGGAATTAAATATAAGAGACACAATGCCGACTTAAGTACAAGAAAACTGAGTCTTCTTACGGTCTATGTTTTGAGCGTTTCCTGTGTCACCAGTTTTTTATTCCGATTCACCTCTGCAGGTTTACTGTATCCATTGGATCTTCCCATTGACGATGAAACACAGAAATTGCATCGGAATTTAATATAAGAGACACAACGCGGACTTAAGTACAAGAAAACTGAGTCTTCTTACGGTCTATGTTCTGAGCGTTTTCTGTGTCAACAGTTTTACATTCCGATGCACATCTGCAGGTTTACTGTATCCCTTGCACCTTCCCATACACGATGAAACACAGAAATTTAATCGGAAATAAATATAAGAATCCCAATTGCGACTTAAGTACAGGAAGACTGAGTCTTCCTACTGTCTATGTTTTGAGCGTTTCCTGTGTCATCAGTTTTACATTCCGATGCACTTCTGCAGGTTTATTGTATCCATTGGACCTACCCATTGACGATGAAACACTGATATTACATCGGAATTAAAAATAAGAGACACAATGCTGACTTAAGTACAGGAAGACTAAGTCTCCCTACTGTCTATGTTATGAGCGTTTCCTGTGTCATCAGTTTTACATTCCGATGCACCTGTGCAGGTTTACTGTATCCCTTACACCTTCCCATTGACGATGAAAAACAGAAATTACAGCGGAATTAAATATAAGAGACACAATGCCGACTTAAGTACAAGAAAACTGAGTCTTCTTACGGTCTATGTTTTGAGCGTTTCCTGTGTCACCAGTTTTTTATTCCGATTCACCTCTGCAGGTTTACTGTATCCATTGGATCTTCCCATTGACGATGAAACACAGAAATTGCATCGGAATTTAATATAAGAGACACAATGCCGACTTAAGTACAGGAAGACTGAGTCTTCCTACTGTCTATGATTTGAGCGTTTCCTGTGTCACCAGTTTTACATTCCGATGCACCACTGCAGGTTTACTGTATCCCTTGGACCTTCCCATTGACGATGAAACTCAGAAATTGCATCGGAATTAAATATAAGAGACACAATGCCGACTTAAGTACAGGAAGACTGAGTCTTCCTACTGTCTATGTTTTGAGCGCTTCCTGTGTCACCAGTTTTACATTCTGATGCACCTCTGCAGGTTTACTGTATCCCCTGGACCTTCCCATTGGCGATGAAACACACAAATTGCATCGAAATTAAATATAAGAGACACATGCCGACTTAAGTACAGGAAGACTGAGTCTTCCGACTGTCTATGTTTTGAGCGTTTCCTGTGTCATACGTTTTACATTCCGATGCACCTCTGCAGGTTTACTGTATCCCTTGGACCTTCCCATTGACGATGGAAAACAGAAATTGCATCGGAATTAAGTATAAGAGACACAAAGCCGACTTAAGTACAAGAAAACTGAGTCTTCTTACGGTCTATGTTTTGAGCGTTATCTGTGTCACCAGTTTTACATTCCGATGCACCTCTGCGGGTTTACTGTATCCCTTGGAACTTCCCATTGACGATGAAACACAGAAATTGCATCGGAATTAAATATGAGAGACACAGTGCCGAGTTAAGAACAGGATGACAGAGTCTTCCTACTGTCTATGTTTTGAGCGTTTCCCGTGTCACCAGTTTTACAATACGATGCACCTCAGCAGGTTTACTGTATCCCTTGGACCTTCACAGTGACGATGAATCACAGAATCGGAATTAAATATAAGAGACACAGTGCCGACTTAAGTACAGGAAGACTGAGTCTTCCTACTGTCTAATTTTTGAGCGTTTCCTGTGTCACCAGTTTTACATTCCGATGCACTCTGCAGGTTTACTGTATCCCTTGGACATTCCCATTGACGATGAAACACAGAAATTCCATCGGAATTAAATATAAGAGACACAATGCCGACTTAAGTACAGCAAGACTAAGTCTTCCTACTGTCTATGTTTTGAGCGTTTCCTGTGTCATCAGTTTTACTTTCCGATGCACTTCTGATTGTTTATTACATCCCTTCGACCTTCCCGTTGACAATGAAACACAGAAATTTCATAGGAAATAAATATAAGAGACACAATGCCGACTTAAGTACAGGAAAACTGAGTCTTCTTACTGTCTATGTTTTGAGCGTTTCCTGTGTCACCAGTTTTACATTCCGATGCAACTCCGCAGGTTTACTGTATCCCTTGGAACTTCCGACTGACGATGAAACACAGAAATTGCTTCGGAATTAAATATAAGAGACACTATGCCGACTTAAGTACAGGAAGACTGAGTCTTCCTACTGTCTATGCTTTGAGCGTTTCCTGTGTCACTAGTTTTACATTCCGATGCACCTCTGCAGGTTTACTGTATCCCTTGGACCTTCCCATAGACGATGAAACACAGAAATTGCATCGGAAATAAATATAAGAGACACAACTCCGACTTAAGTACAAGAAAACTGAGTCTTCTTACGGTCTATGTTTTGAGCGTTTCCTGTGTCACCAGTTTTACATTCCGATGCACCTCCGCAGGTTTACTGTATCCCTTGGACATTCCGACTGGCGATGAAACACAGAAATTGCTTCGGAATTAAATATAAGAGACACAATGCCGACTTAAGTACAGGAAGACTGAGTCTTCCTACTGTCTATGTTTTGAGCGTTTCCTGTGTCACCAGTTTTACATTCTGATGCACCTCTGCAGGTTTACTGCATCCCTTGGACCTTCCCATTGACGATGAAACACTGAAATTGCATCGGAATTAAATGTAAGAGACACAATGCCGACTTAAGTACAGGAAGACTGAGTCTTCCTACTGTCTATAATTTGAGCGTTTCCTATGTCACGCGTTTTACATTCCGATGCACCTCTACAGGTTTACTGTATCCCTTGGACTTCACAGTGACGATGAAACGCGGAAATTCCATCGGAATTAAATGTAAGAGACAAAATGCCAACTTAAGTACAGGAAGACTGAGTCTTCCTACTGTCTATGTTTTGAGCGTTTCCTGTGTCACCAGGTTTACATTCTGATGCACCTCTGCAGGTTTACTGTATCCCCTGGACCTTCCCATTGGCGATGAAACACACAAATAGCATCGAAATTAAATATAAGAGACACAATGCCGACTTAAGTACAGGAAGACTGAGTCTTCTTACAGTCAATGTTTTGAGCGTTTCCTGTGTCACCAGTTTTACATTCCGATGCACCTCTGCAGGTTTACTGTATCCCCTGGACCTTCCCATTGGCGATGAAACACACAAATTGCATAGAAATTAAATATAAGAGACACAATGCCGACTTAAGTACAGGAAGACTGAGTCTTCCTACTGTCTATGTTTTGAGCGTTTCCTGTGTCACCAGTTTTACATTCTGATGCACCTCTGCAGGTTTACTGTATCCCTTGGACCTTCCCATTGACGATGAAACACTGAAATTGCATCGGAATTAAATATAAGAGACACAATGCCGACTTAAGTACAGGAAGACTGAGTCTTCCTACTGTCTATGTTTTGAGCGTTTCCTATGTCACCCGTTTTACATTCCGATGCACCTCTACAGGTTGCTGTATCCCTTGGACTTCACAGTGACGATGAAACACAGAAATTGCATCGGAATTAAATATAAGAGACACAATGCCGACTTAAGTACAGGAAGACTGAGTCTTCCTACTGTCTATGTTTTGAGCGTTTCCTGTGTCACCAGTTTTACATTCCGATGCACCTCTGCAGGTTTACTGTATCCCTTGGACCTTCCCATTGACGATGAAACACTGAAATTGCATCGGAATTAAATATAAGAGACACAATGCCGACGTAAGTACAGGAAGACTGAGTCTTAGTACTGTCTCTGTTTTGAGCGTTTCCTGTGTCACCCGTTTTACATTCCGATGCACCTCTACAGGTTTCCTGTATCCCTTGGACTTCACAGTGACGATGAAACACAGAAATTGCATCGGAATTAAATATAAGAGACACAATGCCGACTTAAGTACTAGAAAACAGTCTTCTTACAGTCAATGTTTTCAGCGTTTCCCGTGTCACCAGTTTTACATTCCGATGCACCTCTGCAGGTTTACTGTATCCCCTGGACCTTCCCATTGGCGATGAAACACACAAATTGCATCGAAATTAAGTATAAGAGACACAATGCCGACTTAAGTACAGGAAGACTGAGTCTTCCTACTGTCTATGTTTTGAGCGTTTCCTGTGTCACCAGTTTTACATTCCGATGGACCTCTGCAGGTTTACTGTATCCATTGGACCTTCCCATTGACGATGAAACACAGTAATTGCATCGGAATTAAATATAAGAGACACAACGCCGACTTAAGTACAAGAAAACTGAGTCTTCTTACGGTCTATGTTTGAGCGTTTCCTGTGTCACCAGTTTTACATTCTGATGCACCTCTGCAGGTTTAGTGTATCCCTTGGACCTTCCCATTGACGATGAAACACTGAAATTGCATCGGAATTAAATATAAGAGACACAATGCCGACTTAAGTACAGGAAGACTGAGTCTTCCTACTGTCTATGTTTTGAGCGTTTCCTATGTCACCCGTTTTACATTCCGATGCACCTCTACAGGTTTTTTTGTATTCCTTGGACCTTCACAGTGAAGATGAAACACAGAAATTGCATCGGAATTAAATATAAGAGACACAATGCCGACTTAAGTACAAGAAAACAATCTTCTTACAGTCAATGTTTTGAGCGTTTCCTGTGTCACCAGTTTTACATTCCGATGCACCTCTGCAGGTTTACTGTATCTCCTGGACCTTCCCATTGGCGATGAAACACACAAATTGCATCGAAATTAAGTATAAGAGACACAATGCCGACTTAAGTACAGGAAGACTGAGTCTTCCTACTGTCTATGTTTTGAGCGTTTCCTGTGTCACCAGTTTTACATTCCGATGGACCTCTCCAGGTTTACTGTATCCATTGGACCTTCCCATTGACGATGAAACACAGTAATTGCATCGGAATTAAATATAAGAGACACAACGCCGACTTAAGTACAAGAAAACTGAGTCTTCTTACGGTCTATGTTTTGAGAGTTTCCTGTGTCACCAGTTTTACATTCCGATGCACCTCTGCAGGTTTACTGTATCCCTTGGACCTTTCCATTACGTATGAAACACAGAAATTGCATCGGAATTAAATATAAGAGACACAATGCCGACTTAAGTACAGGAAGACTGAGTCTTCCTACTGTCTATAATTTGAGCGTTTCCTGTGTCACTAGTTTTACATTCCGATGCACCTCTACAGGTTTTTTTGTATTCCTTGGACCTTCACAGTGAAGATGAAACACAGAAATTGCATCGGAATTAAATATAAGAGACACAATGCCGACTTAAGTACAAGAAAACAATCTTCTTAGAGTCAATGTTTTGAGCGTTTCCTGTGTCACCAGTTTTACATTCCGATGCACCTCTGCAGGTTTACTGTATCCCTTGGACCTTCCCATTGGCGATGAAACACAAAAATTGCATCGAAATTAAATATAAGAGACACAATGCCGACTTAAGTACAGGAAGTCTGAGTCTTCCTACTGTCTATGTTTTGAGCCTTTCCTGTGTCACCAGTTTTACATTCCGATGGGCCTCTGCAGGTTTACTGTATCCACTGGACCTTCCCATTGACGATGAAACACAGAAATTGCATCGGAATTAAATATTAGAGACATAGTGCCGAGTTAAGAACAGGATGACTGAGTCTTTCTACTGTCTATGTTTTGAGCGTTTCCCGTGTCACCAGTTTTACAATCCGATGCACCTCAGCAGGTTTACTGTATCCCTTGGACCTTCACAGTGACGATGAATCACATAAATTGCACCGGAATGAAATATAAGAGACACAGTGCCGACTTAAGTACAGGAAGACTGAGTCTTAGTACTGTCTCTGTTTTGAGCGTTTCCTGTGTCACCAGTTTTACATTCCGATGCACTTCTGCAGGTTTATTGTATCCATTGGACCTACCGATTGACGATGAAACACAGAAATTACATCTGAATTAAAAATAAGAGACACAATGCTGACTTAAGTACAGGAAGACTAAGTCTCCCTACTGTCTATGTTTTGAGCGTTTCCTGTGTCATCAGTTTTACATTCCGATGCACCTGTGCAGGTTTACTGTATCCCTTACACCTTCCCATTGACGATGAAAAACAGAAATTACAGCGGAATTAAATATAAGAGACACAATGCCGACTTAAGTACAGGAAGACTGAGTCTTCCTACTTTCTATGTTTTGAGAGTTTCCTGTATCATCAGTTTTACATTCCGATGCACCTCTGCAGGTTTACTGTATCCCTTGGACCTTCCCATTAACGATTAAAAACAGAAATTGCATCGGAATTAAATATAAGAGACACTATGCCGACTTAAGTACAGGAAGACTAAGTCTAACTACTGTCTATGTTTTTAGCGTTTCCTGTGTCATCAGTTTTACTTTCCGATGCAGCTCTGCATGTTTATTGTATCCCTTGGACCTTCCCATTGACGATGAAACACAGAAATTGCATCGGAATTAAATGTAAGAGACACACTGCTGACTTAAGTACAGGAAGTCTGAGTCTTCCTACTGTCTATAATTTGAGCGTTTCCTGTGTCACCAGCTTTACATCCCGATTCACCTCTACAGGTTTACTGTATGAGTTGGACCTTCACAGTGACAATGAAACACAGAAATTGCATCGGAATTAAATATAAGAGACACAATGCCGACTTAAGTACCAGAAAACAGTATTCTTACGGTCAATATTTTGAGCGTTTCCTGTGTCACCAGTTTTACATTCCGATGCACCTCTGCAGGTTTACTGTATCCTTTGGGCCTTCCCATTGGCGATGAAACACAGAAATTGCATCGGAATTAAATATAAGAGACACAATGCCGACTTAAGTACAAGAAAACTGAGTCTTCTTACGGTCTATGTTTTGAGCGTTTCCTGTGTCACCAGTTTTTTATTCTGATTCACCTCTGCAGGTTTACTGTATCCATTGAATCTTCCCATTGACGATGAAACACAGAATTTGCATCGGAATTTAATATAAGAGACACAACGCCGACTTAAGTACAAGAAAACTGAGTCTTCCTACGGTCTATGTTCTGAGCGTTTCCTGTGTCAACAGTTTTACATTCCGATGCACATCTGCAGGTTTACTGTATCCCTTGCACCTTCCCATACACGATGAAATTCAGAAATTTAATCGGAAATAAATATAAGAGTCCCAATTACGACTTAAGTACAGGAAGACTGAGTCTTCCTACTGTCTATGTTTTGAGCGTTTCCTGTGTCATCAGTTTTACATTCCGATGCAACTCTGCAGGTTTACTGTATCCCTTGGACCTTCCCATTGACGATGGAAAACAGAAATTGCATCGGAATTAAATATAAGAGACACAACGCCGACTTAAGTACAAGAAAACTGAGTCTTCTTATGGTCTATGTTTTGAGCGTTTCCTGTGTCACCAGTTTTACATTCCGATGGACCTCTGCAGGTTTACTGTATCCCTTGGAACTTCCCATTGACGATGAAACACAGAAATTGTATCGGAATTAAATATTAGAGACACAGTGCCGAGTTAAGAACAGGGTGACTGAGTCTTCCTACTGTCTATGTTTTGAGCGTTTCCCGTGTCACCAGTTTTACATTCTGATGCACCTCTGCAGGTTTACTGTATCCCTTGCACCTTCCCATACACGATGAAACACAGAAATTTAATCGGAAATGAATATAAAAGTCCCAATTGCGACTTAAGTACAGGAAGACTGAGTCTTCCTACTGTCTATGTTTTGAGCGTTTCCTGTGTCATCAGTTTTACATTCCGATGCAACTCTGCAGGTTTACTGTATCCCTTGGACCTTCCCATTGACGATGGAAAACAGAAATTGCATCGGAATTAAATATAAGAGACACAACGCCGACTTAAGTACAAGAAAACTGAGTCTTCTTATGGTCTATGTTTGGGCGTTTCCTGTGTCACCAGTTTTACATTCCGATGGACCTCTGCAGGTTTACTGTATCCCTTGGAACCTCCCATTGACGATGAAACACAGAAATTGTATCGGAATTAAATATAAGAGACACAGTGCCGACTTAAGTACAGGAAGACTGAGTCTTAGTACTGTCTATGTTTTGAGCGTTTCCTGTGTCACCAGTTTTACATTCCGATGCACCTCTGCAGGTTTACTGTATCCCTTGGACATTCCCATTGACGATGAAACACAGAAACTGCATCGGAATTAAATATAAGAGACACAATGCCGACTTAAGTACAGGAAGACTGAGTCTTCCTACTGTCTATGATTTGAGCGTTTCCTGTGTCACCAGTTTTACATTCTGATGCACCTCTGCAGATTTACTGTATCCCTTGGACCCTCCCATTGACGATGAAACACAGAAATTGCATCGGAATTAAATATAAGAGACACAATGCCGACATAAGTACAGGAAGACTGAGTCTTCCTACAGTCTATGAATTGAGCGTTTCCTGTGTCACCAGTTTTACATTCCGATGCACCTCTACAGGTTTACTGTATCCCTTGGACCTTCACAGTGACGATGAAACACAGAAATTGCGTCGGAATTAAATATAAGAGACACAATGCCGACTTAAGTACAAGAAAACAGTCTTCTAACAGTCAATAATTTGAGCGTTTCCTGTGTCACCAGTTTTACATTCCGATGCACCTCTGCAGGTTTACAATATCCCCTGGACCTTCCCATTAGCGATGAAACACACAAATTGCATCGAAATTAAATATAAGAGAAACAATGCCGACTTAAGTACAGGAAGACTGAGTCTTAGTACTGTCTCTGTTTTGAGCGTTTCCTGTGTCACCAGTTTTACATTCCGATGCACTTCTGCAGGTTTATTGTATCCATTGGACCTACCCATTGACGATGAAACACAGAAATTGCATCGGAATTAAAAATAAGAGACACAATGCTGACTTAAGTACAGGAAGAATAAGTCTCCCTACTGTCTATGTTTTGAGCGTTTCCTGTGTCATCAGTTTTACATTCCGATGCACCTGTGCAGGTTTACTGTATCCCTTAGACCTTCCCATTGACGATGAAACACAGAAATTGCATCGGAATTAAATATAAGAGACACAATGCAGACTTAAGTACAGGAAGACTGAGTCTTCCTACTTTCTATGTTTTGAGCGTTTCCTGTGTCATCAGTTTTACATTCCGATGCACCTCTGCAGGTTTACTGTATCCCTTGGACCTTCCCATTAACGATTAAAAACAGAAATTGCATCGGAATTAAATATAAGAGACACAATGCCGACTTAAGTACAGGAAGACTAAGTCTTCCTACTGTCTATGTTTTGAGCGTTTCCTGTGTCATCAGTTTTACTTTCCGATGCACCTCTGCTTGTTTATTATATCCCTTGGACCTTCCCATTGACGATGAAACACAGAAATTTCATCGGAAATAAATATGAGAGACACAATGCCGACATAAGTACAGGAAGACTGAGTCTTCCTACTGTCTATGATTTGAGCGTTTCCTGTGTCACCAGTTTTACATTCCGATGCACCTCTGCAGGTTTACTGTATCCCTTGGACCTCCCCATTGACGATGAAACACAGAAATTGCATCGTAATTAAATGTAAGAGACACAATGCTGACTTAAGTACAGGAAGTCTGAGTCTTCCTACTGTCTATAATTTGAGCGTTTCCTGTGTCACCAGTTTTACATTCCGATTCAAATCTGCAGGTTTACTGTATCCATTGGACCTTCCCATTGACGATGAAACACAGATATTGCATCGGAATTAAATATAAGAGACACAACGCCGACTTAAGTACAAGAAAACTGAGTCTTCTAACGGTCTATGTTTTGAGCGTTTTCTGTGTCACCAGTTTTACATTCCGATGCACCTCTGCAGGTTTACTGTATCCCTTGCACCTTCCCATTCACGATGAAACACAGAAATTTAATCGGAAATAAATATAAGAGTCCCAATCCCGACTTAAGTACAGGAAGACTGAGTCTTCCTACTGTCTATGTTTTGAGCGTTTCCTGTGTCATCAGTTTTACATTCCGATGCACCTCTGCAGGTTTACTGTATCCCTTGGACCTTCCCATTGACGATGGAAAACAGAAATTGCATCGGAATTAAATATAAGAGACACAACGCCGACTTAAGTACAAGAAAACTGAGTCTTCTTACGGTCTATGTTTTGAGCGTTTCCTTTGTCACCAGTTTTACATTCCGTTGCACCTCTGCAGGTTTACTGTATCCCTTGGAACTTGCCATTGACGATGAAACACAGAAATTGTATCGGAATTAAATATTAGAGACACAGTGCCGAGTTAAGAACAGGGTGACTGAGTCTTTCTACTGTCTATGTTTTGGGCCTTTCCCGTGTCACCAGTTTTACAATCCGATGCACCTCAGCAGGTTTACTGTATACCTTGGACCTTCACAGTGACGATGAATCACAGAAATTGCATCGGAATTAAATATAAGAGACACAATGCCGACTTAAGTACAGGAAGACTGAGTCTTCCTACTGTCTATGTTTTGAGCGTTTCCTGTGTCACCAGTTTTACATTCTGATGCACCTCTGCAGGTTCATTGTATACCTTGGACCTTCCCATTGACGATGAAACACAGAAATTGCATCGGAATTAAATATAAGAGACAAAATGCAGACTTAAGAACAGGAAGACTGAGTCTTCCTACTGTCTATGTTTTGAGCGTTTCCTTTGTCATCAGTTTTACTTTCCGATCCACCTCTGCAGGTTTACTGTATCCGCTGGAACTTCCCATTGACGATGGAAAACAGAAATTGCATCGGAATTAAATATAAGAGACACAATGCCGACTTAAGTACAGGAAGACTAAGTCTTCCTACTGTCTATGTTTTGAGCGTTTCCTGTGTCATCAGTTTTACTTTCCGATGCCTTTCTGCTTGTTTATTATATCCCTTGGACCTTCCCGTTGACGATGAAACACAGAAATTTCAAAGGAAATAAATATAAGAGACACAATGCCGACTTAAGTACAGGAAAACTGAGTCTTAGTACTGTCTCTGTTATGAGCGTTTCCTGTGTCACCAGTTTTACATTCCGATGCACTTCTGCAGGTTTATTGTATCCATTGGACCTACCCATTGACGATGAAACACAGAAATTGCATCGAAATTAAAAATAAGAGACACAATGCTGACTTAAGTACAGGAAGACTAAGTCTCCCTACTGTCTATGTTTTGAGCGTTTCCTGTGTCATCAGTTTTACATTCCGATGCACCTCTGCAGGTTTACTGATCCCTTGGACCTTCCCATTGACAATTTAAAACAGAAATTGCATCGGAATTAAATATAAGAGACACAATGCCGACTTAAGTACAGGAAGACTAAGTCTTCCTACTGTCTATGTTTTGAGCGTTTCCTGTGTCACCAGTTTTACATTCCGATGCACCTCTGCAGGTTCACTGTATCCCTTGGACCTTCCCACTGGCGATGAAACACACAAATTGCATCCAAATTAGATATAAGAGACAAAATGCCGACTTAAGTGCAGGAAGACTGAGTGTTCCTACTGTCTATGTTTTGAGCGTTTCCTGTGTCACCAGTTTTACATTCCGATTCATCTCTGCAGGTTTACTGTATCCATTGGATCTTCACAGTGACGATGAAACTCAGAAATTGCATCGGAATTAAAGATAAGAGACACAATGCCGACTTAAGTACAGGAAGACTGAGTCTTCCTATTGTCTATAATTTGAGCGTTTCCTGTGTCACCAGTTTTACATTCCGATGCACCGCTACAGGTTTACTGTATTCCTTGGATCTTCCCATTCACGATGAAAAACAGAAATTGCATCGGAATTAAATATAAAAGACACAATGCCGACTTAAGTACAGGAAGACTAACTCCTCCTTCTGTCTATGTTTTGAACGTTTCCTGTGTCACCAGTATTACATTCCGTTTCACCTCTGCAGGTTTACTGTATCCCTTCCACCTTCCCATTGACAATGAAACACAGAAATTACATCGGAATTAATATAAGAGACACAATGCCGACTTAAGTACAGGAAGACTGAGTCTTCCTACTGTCTATGTTTTGAGCTTTCCTGTGTCACCAGTTTTACATTCCGATGGACCTCTGCAGGTTTACTGTATCCATTGGACCTTCCCATTGATGATGAAACACAGAAATTGCATCGGAATTAAATATAAGAGACACAATGCCGACTTAAGTACAGGAAGACTGAGACTTCCTACTGTCTTTGCTTTGAGCGTTTCCTGTGTCACCAGTTTTACATTCTGATGCACCTCTGCAGGTTTATTGTATCCCTTGGACCTTCCCATTCACGATGAAACACAGAAATTTCATCGGAAATAACTATGAGACACAACGCCGACTTAGGTACATGAAAAGTGAGTCTTCTTACGGTCTATGATTAGAGCGTTTCCTGTGTCACCAGGTTTAAATTCCGATGCACCTCTGCAGGTTTACTGTATCCCTCGGAACTTCCCATTGACGATGAAGCACAGAAATTGCATCGGAATTAAATATTAGACACACAGTGCCGAGTTAAGAACAGGATGACTGAGTCTTCCTACTGTCTATACTTTGAGCATTTCCCCTGTCACCAGTTTTACATTCCGATGCACCTCAGCAGGTTTGCTGTATCCCTTGGACCTTCACAGTGACGATGATTCACAGAAATTGCATCGGAATTCAATATAAGAGACACAGTGCCGACTTAAGTACAGGAAGACTGAGTCTTAGTACTGCCTATGTTTTGAGCCTTTCCTGTGTCACCAGTTTTACATTCCGATGCACCTCTGCAGGTTTATTGTATCCCTTGGACCTTCCCATTGACGATGAAACTCAGAAATTGCATCGGAGTTAAAAATAAGAGACACAATGCTGACTTAAGTACAGGAAGACTAAGTCTCCCTACTGTCTCTTTTTTCAGCGTTTCCTGTGTCATCAGTTTTACATTCCAATGCACCTGTGCAGGTTTACTGTATCCCTTAGACCTTCCCATTGACGATGAAACACAGAAATGGCATCGGAATTAAATATAAGAGACACAATGCAGACCTAAGTACAGGAAGACTGAGTCTTCCTACTTTCTATGTTTTGAGCGTTTCCTGTGTCATCAGTTTTACATTACGATGCACCTCTGCAGGTTTACTGTATCCCTTGGACCTTCCCATTGACGATGGAAAACAGAAATTGCATCGGAATTAAATATAAGAGACACAAGGCCGACTTAAGTACAGGAAGACTAAGTCTTCCTACTGTCTAAGTTTTGAGCGTTTCCTGTATCATCAGTTTTACTTTCCGATGCACCTCTGCTTGTTTATTACATTCCTTGGACCTTCCCATTCACGATGAAACACAGCAATTTCATCGGAAATAAATATAAGAGGCGCAATGCCGACTTAAGTACAGGAAGACTGAGTCTTGCTACTGTCTATGTTGTGAGCGTTTCCTGTGTCACTAGTTTTACATTCCGACGCACCTCTGCAGGTTTTCTGTATCCCTTGGACCTTCCCATTGACGATGAAACACAGAAATTGCTTCGGAATTAAATATAAGAGACACAATGCCGACTTAAGTACAGGAAGACTGAGTCTTCCTACTGTCTATGTTTTGAGCGTTTCCTGTGTCACCCGTTTTACATTCTGATGCACCTCTGCAGGTTTACTGTATCCCTTGGACCTTCGCAGTGACGATGAAACACAGAAATTGCGTCGGAATTAAATATAAGAGACACAATGCCGACTTAAGTACATGAAAACAGTCTTCCTACAGTCAATGTTTTGAGCGTTTCCTGTGTCACCAGTTATACATTCCGTTGCACCTCTGCAGGTTTACTGTATCCCCTGGACCTTCCCATTAGCGATGAAACACACAAATTGCATCCAAATTAAATATAAGAAACACAATGCCGACTTAAGTACAGGAAGACTGAGTCTTCCTACTGTATATGTTTTGAGCGTTTCCTGTGTCACCAGTTTTACATTCGGATGCATCTCTGCAGGTTTACTGTATCCCTTGGACCTTCCCATTCACGATGAAACACAGAAATTTAATCGGAAATAAATATAAGAGACACAATGCCAACTTAAGTACAGGAGGACTGAGTCTTCCTACTGTCTATGTTTTGAGCGTTTCCTGTGTCACCAGGTTTAAATTCCGATGCACCTATGCAGGTTTACTGTATCCCTTGGAACTTCCCATTGACGATGAAACACAGAAATTGCATCGGAATTAAATATTAGAGACACAGTGCCGAGTTAAGAACAGGATGACTGAGTCTTCCTACTGTCTATGTTTTGAGCGTTTCCCGTGTCACCAGTTTTACATTCCGATGCACCTCTGCAGGTTTACTGTATCCCTTGGACCTTCTCAGTGACGTTGAATCACAGAAATTGCACCCTAATTAAATATAAGAGACACAGTGCCGACTTAAGTACAGGAAGACTGAGTCTTCCTAATTTCTATGTTTTGAGCGTTTCCCGTGTCACCAGTTTTACAATCCGATGCACCTCTGCAGGTTTACTGTATCCCTTGGACCTTCCCATTGACGATTAAAAACAGAAATTGCATCGGAATTAAATATAAGAGACACAATGCAGACATAAGTACAGGAAGACTGAGTCTTCCTAATTTCTATGTTTTGAGCGTTTCCCGTGTCATCAGTTTTACATTCCGATGCACCTCTGCAGGTTTACTGTATCCCTTGGACCTTCCCATTGACGATTAAAAACAGAAATTGCATCGGAATTAAATATAAGAGACACAATGCCGACTTAAGTACAGGAAGACTAAGTCTTCCTACTGTCTATGTTTTGAGCGTTTCCTGTGTCACCAGTTTTACATTCCGATGCACCTCTGCAGGTTCACTGTATCCCTTGGACCTTCCCATTGGCGATGAAACACACAAATTGCATCCAAATTAGATATAAGAGACACAATGCCGACTTAAGTACAGGAAGACTGAATCTTCCAACTGTCTATGTTTTGAGCGTTTCCTGTGTCACCAGTTTTACATTCCGATTCACCTCTGCAGGTTTACTGTATCCATTGGATCTTCACAGTGACGATGAAACGCAGAAATTGCATCGGAATTAAAGATAAGAGACACAATGCCGACTTAAGTACAGGAAGACTGAGTCTTCCTACTGTCTATAATTTGAGCGTTTCCTGTGTCACCAGTTTTACATTCTGATGCACCTCTGCAGGTTTATTGTATCCCTTGGACCTTCCCATTGACGATGAAACACAGAAATTTCATCGGAAATAACAATAAGAGACACAAAGCCGACTTAAGTACATGAAAAGTGAGTCTTCTTACGGTCTATGTTTTGAGCGTTTCCTGTGTCATCAGTTTTACATTCCGATGCACCTCTGCAGGTTTGCTGTATCCCTTGGACCATCCCATTGACGATGGAAAACAGAAATTGCATCGGAATTAAATGTAAGAGACACAATGCCAACTTAAGTACAGGAAGACTAAGTCTTCCTACTGTCTATGTTTTGAGCGTTTCCTGTGTCACCAGTTTTACATTCCGATGGAACTCTGCAGGTTTACTGTATCCATTGGACCTTCCCACTCACGATGAAACACAGAAATTGCATCGGAATTAAATATAAGAGCCACAACGCCATCTTAAGTACAAGAAAACTGAGTCTTCTTACGGTCTATGTTTTGAGCGTTTCCTGTGTCACCAGTTTTACATTCCGATGCACCTCTGCAGGTTTACTGTATCCCTTGGACCTTCCCATTCACGATGAAACACAGAAATTTCATCGGAAATAACTACAAGAGACACAACGCCGACTTAAGTACATGAAAAGTGAGTCTTCTTACGGTCTATGATTTGAGCGTTTCCTGTGTCACCAGGTTTAAATTCCGATGCACCTCTGCAGGTTTACTGTATCCCTTGGAACTTCCCATTGACGAAACACAGAAATTGCATCGGAATTAAATATTAGAGACACAGTGCCGAGTTAAGAACAGGATGACTGAGTCTTCCTACTGTCTATATTTTGAGCGTTTCCCCTGTCACCAGTTTTACATTCCGATGCACATCAGCAGGTTTGCTGTATCCCTTGGACCTTAACAGTGACGATGATTCACAGAAATTGCATCGGAATTCAATATAAGAGACACAGTGCCGACATAAGTACAGGAAGACTGAGTCTTAGTACTGCCTATGTTTTGAGCCTTTCCTGTGTCACCAGTTTTACATTCCGATGCACCTCTGCAGGTTTACTGTATCCCTTGGTTCTTCCCATTGACGATGGAAAACAGAAATTGCATCGGAATTAAATATAAGAGACACAAGGCCGACTTAAGTACAGGAAGACCAAGTCTTCCTACTGTCTAAGTTTTGAGCGTTTCCTGTATCATCAGTTTTACTTTCCGATGCACCTCTGCTTGTTTATTACATCCCTTGGACCTTCCCATTCACGATGAAACACAGCAATTTCATCGGAAATAAGTTTAAGAGACGCAATGCCGACTTAAGTACAGGAAGACTGAGTCTTCCTACTGTCTATGTTGTGAGCGTTTCCTGTGTCACTAGTTTTACATTCCGATGCACCTCTGCAGGTTTACTGTATCCCTTGGACCTTCCCATTGACGATGAAACACAGAAATTGCTTCGATATTAAATATAAGAGACACAATGCCGACTTAAGTGCAGGAAGACTGAGTCTTCCTACTGTCTATGTTTTGAGCGTTTCCTGTGTCACCAGTTTTACATTCCGATTCACCTCTGCAGGTTTACTGTATCCCTTGGACCTTCGCAGTGACGATGAATCACAGAAATTGCACCCTAATTAAATATAAGAGACACAGTGCCGACTTAAGTACAGAAAGACTGAGTCTTAGTACTGTCTATGTTTTGAGCGTTTCCTGTGCCATCAGTTTTACATTCCGATGCACCTCTGCAGGTTTACTGTATCCCTAGGACCTTCCCATTGACGATTAAAACAGAAATTGCATCGGAATTAAATATAAGAGACACAATGCCGACTTAAGTACAGGAAGACTGAGTCTTAGTACTGCCTATGTTTTGAGCCTTTCCTGTGTCACCAGTTTTACATTCCGATGCACCTCAGCAGGTTTACTGTATCCCTAGGACCTTCCCATTGACGATTAAAAACAGAAATTGCATCGGAATTAAATATTAGAGACACAGTGCCGAGTTAAGAACAGGATGACTGAGTCTTCCTACTGTCTATGTTTTGAGCGTTTCCCGTGTCACCAGTTTTACATTCCGATGCACCTCAGCAGGTTTACTGTATCACTTGGACCTTCACAGTTACGATGAATCATAGAAATTGCACCCTAATTAAATATAAGAGACACAATGCCGACTTAAGTACAAGAAGACTGAGTCTTAGGACTGTCTATGTTTTGAGCGTTTCCTGTGTCATCTGTTTTACATTCCAATGCACCTGTGCAGGTTTTACTGTATCCCTCAGACCTTCCCATTGACGATGAAATACAGAAATTATATCGGAATTAAATATAAGAGACACAATGCAGACTTAAGTACAGGAAGACCGAGTCTTCCTAATTTCTATGTTTTGAGCGTTTCCTGTGTCATCAGTTTTACATTCCGATGCACCGCTAGAGGTTTACTGTATTCCTTGGACCTTCCCATTGACGATTAAAAACAGAAATTGCATCGGAATTAAATATAAGAGACACAATGCCGACTTAAGTACAGGAAGACTAAGTCTTCCTACTGTCTATGTTTTGAGCGTTTCCTGTGTCACCAGTTTTACATTCCGATGCACCTCTGCAGGTCCACTGTATCCCTTGGACCTTCCCATTGGCGATGAAACACACAAATTGCATCCAAATTAGATATAAGAGACACAATGCCGACTTAAGTGCAGGAAGACTGAGTCTTCCTACTGTCTTTATTTTGAGCGTTTCCTGTGTCACCAGTTTTACATTCCGATTCACCTCTGCAGGTTTACTGTATCCATTGGATCTTCACAGTGACAATGAAACGCAGAAATTGCATCGGAATTAAAGATAAGAGACACAATGCCGACTTAAGTACCGGAAGACTGAGTCTTCCTACTGTCTATAATTTGAGCGTTTCCTGTGTCACCAGTTTTACATTCCGATGCACCGCTAGAAGTTTACTGTATTCCTTGGACCTTCCCATTGACGATGAAAAACAGAAATTGCATCGGAATTAAATATAAAAGACACAATGCCGACTTAATTACAGGAAGACTAACTCCTCCTTCTGTCTATGTTTTGAGCGTTTCTTGTGTCACCACTATTACATTCCGATTCACCTCTGCAGGTTTACTGTATCCCTTGCACCTTCCCATTGACAATGAAACACAGAAATTACATCGGAATTAAATATAAGAGACACAATGCCGACTTAGTACAGGAAGACTGAGTCTTCCTACTGTCTGTGTTTTGAGCGTTTCCTGTGTCACCAGTTTTACATTCTGATGCACCTCTGCAGGTTTATTGTATACCTTGGACCTTCCCATTGACGATGAAACACAGAAATTTCATCGGAAATAACTATAAGAGAAACAACGCCGACTTAAGTACATGAAAAGTGAGTCTTCTTACGGTCTATGTTTTGAGCGTTTCCCGTGTCATCAGTTTTACATTCCGATGCACCTCTGCAGGTTTACTGTATTCCTTGGACCTTCCCATTGACGATGGAAAACAGAAATTGCATCGGAATTAAATGTAAGAGACACAATGCCAACTTAAGTACAGGAAGACTATGTCTTCCTACTGTCTATGTTTTGAGCGTTTCCTGTGTCAGCAGTTTTACTTTCCGATGCACTTCTGCTTGTTTATTATATCCCTTGGACCTTCCCGTTGACGATGAAACACGGAAATTTGATAGGAAGTAAATATAAGAGAAACAATGCCGTCTTAAGTACAGGAAAACTGAGTCTTCTTACTGTCTATGTTTTGAGCGTTTCCTGTGTCACCAGTTTTACATTCCGATGGAACTCTGCAGGTTTACTGTATCCATTGGACCTTCCCACTCACGATGAAACACAGAAATTGCATCGGAATTAAATATAAGAGGCACAACGCCGACTTAAGTACAAGAAAATTGAGTCTTCTTACGGTCTATGTTTTGAGCGTTTCCTGTGTCACCAGTTTTACATTCCGATGCACCTCTGCAGGTTTACTGTATCCCTTGGACCTTCCCATTCACGATGAAACACAGAAATTTCATCGGAAATAACTATAAGAGACACAACGCCGACTTAAGTACATGAAAAGTGAGTCTTCTTACGGTCTATGATTTGAGCGTTTCCTGTGTCACCAGGTTTAAATTCCGATGCACCTCTGCAGGTTTACTGTATCCCTTGGAACTTCCCATTGACGATGAAACACAGAAATTGCATCGGAATTAAATATTAGATACACAGTGCCGAGTTAAGAAGAGGATGACTGAGTCTTCCTACTGTCTATATTTTGAGCGTTTCCCCTGTCACCAGTTTTACATTCCGATGCACCTCAGCAAGTTTGCTGTATCCCTTGGACCTTCACAGTGACGATGATTCACAGAAATTGCATCGGAATTCAATATAAGAGACACAGTGCCGACTTAAGTACAGGAAGACTGAGTCTTAGTACTGCCTATGTTTTGAGCCTTTCCTGTGTCACCAGTTTTACATTCCGATGCACCTCTGCAGGTTTATTGTATCCCTTGGACCTTCCCATTGACGATGAAACTCAGAAATTGCATCGGAATTAAAAATAAGAGACACAATGCTGACTTGAGTACAGGAAGACTAAGTCTCCCTACTGTCTCTGTTTTCAGCGTTTCCTGTGTCATCAGTTTTACATCCCAATGCACCTGTGCAGGTTTACTGTATCCCTTAGACCTTCCCATTGACGATGAAACACAGAAATGGCATCGGAATTAAATAAAAGAGTCACAATGCAGCCTTAAGTACAGGAAGACTTAGTCTTCCTACTTTCTATGTTTTGTGCGTTTCCTGTGTCACCCGTTTTACATTCTGATGCACCTCTTCAGGTTTACTGTATCCCTTGGACCTTCGCAGTGACGATGAAACACAGAAATTACATCGGAATAAATTATAACAGACACAATGCCGACTTAAGTAAAAGAAAACAGTCTTCTTACGGTCTATGATTTGAGCGTTTCCTGTGTCACCGGTTTTACATTCCGATGCACCTCTGCCGTGTTACTGTATCCCTTGGACCTTCCCATTGTCGATGAAACAAAGAAATCGCATCGGAATTAAATATAAGAGACACAATGCCGACTTAAGTACAGGAAGACTAAGTCTTCCTACTGTCTATGATTTGAGCGTTTCCTGTGTCACCAGTTTTACATTCCGATGCACCTCTGCAGGTTCACTGTATCCCTTGGACCTTCCCATTGGCAATAAAACACACAAATTGCATCGAAATTAAATATAACAGACACAATGCCGACTTAAGTAAAAGAAAACAGTCTTCTTACGGTCAATGTTTTGAGCGTTTCCTGTGTCACCAGGTTTAAATTCCGATGCACCTCTGCAGGTTTACTGTATTCCTTGGAACTTCCCATTGACGATGAAACACAGAAATTGCATCGGAATTAAATATTAGAGACACAGTGCCGAGTTAAGAACAGGATGACTGAGTCTTCCTACTGTCTATGTTTTGAGCGTTTCCCGTGTCACCAGTTTTACATTCCGATGCACCTCAGCAGGTTTACTGTATCCCTTGGACCTTCACAGTGACGATGAATCATAGAAATTGCACCCTAATTAAATATAAGAGACACAATGCCGACTTAAGTACAAGAAGACTGAGTCTTAGGACTGTCTATGTTTTGAGCGTTTCCTGTGTCATCTGTTTTACATTCCAATGCACCTGTGCAGGTTTTACTGTATCCCTCAGACCTTCCCATTGACGATGAAATACAGAAATTATATCGGAATTAAATATAAGAGACACAATGCAGACTTAAGTACAGGAAGACTGAGTCTTCCTATTTTCTATGTTTTGAGCGTTTCCTGTGTCATCAGTTTTACATTCCGATGCACCTCTGCAGGTTTTCTGTATCCCTTGGACCTTCCCATTGACGATTAAAAACAGAAATTGCATCGGAATTAAATATAAGAGACACAATGCCGAATTAAGTACAGGAAGACTAAGTCTTCCTACTGTCTATGTTTTGAGCGTTTCCTGTGTCACCAGTTTTACATTCCGATGCACCTCTGCAGGTCCACTGTATCCCTTGGACCTTCCCATTGGCGATGAAACACACAAATTGCATCCAAGTTAGATATAAGAGACACAATGCCGACTTAAGTGCAGGAAGACTGAGTCTTCCTACTGTCTTTATTTTGAGCGTTTCCTGTGTCACCAGTTTTACATTCCGATTCACCTCTGCAGGTTTACTGTATCCATTGGATCTTCACAGTGACAATGAAACGCAGAAATTGCATCGGAATTAAAGATAAGAGACACAATGCCGACTTAAGTACCGGAAGACTGAGTCTTCCTACTGTCTATAATTTGAGCGTTTCCTGTGTCACCAGTTTTACATTCCGATGCACCGCTACAGGTTTACTGTATTCCTTGGACCTTCCCATTGACGATGAAAAACAGAAATTGCATCGGAATTAAATATAAAAGACACAATGCCGACTTAATTACAGGAAGACTAACTCCTCCTTCTGTCTATGTTTTGAGCGTTTCTTGTGTCACCACTATTACATTCCGATTCACCTCTGCAGGTTTACTGTATCCCTTGCACCTTCCCATTGACAATGAAACACAGAAATTACATCGGAATTAAATATAAGAGACACAATGCCGACTTAGTACAGGAAGACAGAGTCTTCCTACTGTCTGTGTTTTGAGCGTTTCCTGTGTCACCAGTTTTACATTCTGATGCACCTCTGCAGGTTTATTGTATCCCTTGGACCTTCCCATTGACGATGAAACACAGAAATTTCATCGGAAATAACTATAAGAGAAACAACGCCGACTTAAGTACATGAAAAGTGAGTCTTCTTACGGTCTATGTTTTGAGCGTTTCCCGTGTCATCAGTTTTACATTCCGATGCACCTCTGCAGGTTTACTGTATTCCTTGCACCTTCCCATTGACGATGGAAAACAGAAATTGCATCGGAATTAAATGTAAGAGACACAATGCCAACTTAAGTACAGGAAGACTATGTCTTCCTACTGTCTATGTTTTGAGCGTTTCCTGTGTCAGCAGTTTTACTTTCCGATGCACTTCTGCTTGTTTATTATATCCCTTGGACCTTCCCGTTGACGATGAAACACGGAAATTTGATAGGAAGTAAATATAAGAGAAACAATGCCGTCTTAAGTACAGGAAAACTGAGTATTCTTACTGTCTATGTTTTGAGCGTTTCCTGTGTCACCAGTTTAAATTCCGATGGAACTCTGCAGGTTTACTGTATCCATTGGACCTTCCCACTCACGATGAAACACAGAAATTGCATCGGAATTAAATATAAGAGGCACAACGCCGACTTAAGTACAAGAAAATTGAGTCTTCTTACGGTGTATGTTTTGAGCGTTTCCTGTGTCACCAGTTTTACATTCCGATGCACCTCTGCAGGTTTACTGTATCCCTTGGACCTTCCCATTGACGATGAAACTCAGAAATTGCATCGGAATTAAAAATAAGAGACACAATGCTGACTTAAATACAGGAAGACTAAGTCTCCCTACTGTCTCTGTTTTCAGCGTTTCCTGTGTCATCAGTTTTACATCCCAATGCACCTGTGCAGGTTTACTGTATCCCTTAGACCTTCCCATTGACGATGAAACACAGAAATGGCATCGGAATTAAATAAAAGAGTCACAATGCAGACTTAAGTACAGGAAGACTGAGTCTTCCTACTGTCTATGTTTTGAGCGTTTCCTGTGTCACCAGTTTTACATTCCGATGCACATCTGCAGGTTTACTGTATCCCCTGGACCTTCCCATTAGCGATGAAACACACAAATTGCATCGAAATTAAATATAAGAGACACAATGCCGACATAAGTACAGGAAGACTGAGTCTTCCTACTGTCTATGCATTGAGCGTTTCCTGTGTCACCAGTTTTACATTCCGATGGACCTCTGCAGGTTTACTGTATCCATTGGACCTTCCCATTGACAATGAAACGCAGAAATTACATCGGAATAAAATATAACAGACACAATGCCGACATAAGTAAAAGAAAACAGTGTTCTTACGGTCAATGTTTTGAGCGTTTCCTGTGTCACGAGTTTTACATTCCGATGCACCTCTGCAGGTTTACTGTATCCCTTGGACCTTCACAGTGACGATGAATCACAGAAATTGCACCCTAATTAAATATAAGAGACACAGTGCCGACTTAAGTACAGGAAGACTGAGTCTTAGTACTGTCTATGTTTTGAGCGTTTCCTGTGTCATCAGTTTTACATTCCGATGCACCTCTGCAGGTTTACTGTATCCCTTGGACCTTCCCATTGACGATTAAAAACAGAAATTGCATCGGAATTAAATAGAAGAGACACAATGCCGACTTAAGTACAGGAAGACTAAGTCTTCCTACTGTCTATGTTTTGAGCGTGTCCTGTGTCACCAGTTTTACATTCCGATGCACGTCTGCAGGTTCACTGTATCCCTTGGACCTTCCCATTGGCGATAAAACACACAAATTGCATCGAAATTAAATATAAGAGACACAATGCCGACTTAAGTGCAGGAAGACTGAGTCTTCCTACTGTCTATGTTTTGAGCGTTTCCTGTGTCACCAGTTTTACATTCCGATGCACCTCTGCAGGTTCACTGTATCCCTTGGACCTTCCCATTGGCGATGAAACACACAAATTGCATCCAAATTAGATATAAGAGACACAATGCCGACTTAAGTACAGGAAGACTGAGTCTTCCTACTGTCTATGTTTTGAGCGTTTCCTGTGTCACCAGTTTTACATTCCGATTCACCTCAGCAGGTTTACTGTATCCATTGGATCTTCACAGTGACGATGAAACGCAGAAATTGCATCGGAATTAAAGATAAGAGACACAATGCCGACTTAAGTACAGGAAGACTGAGTCTTCCTACTGTCTATAATTTGAGCGTTTCCTGTATCACCAGTTTTACATTCTGATGCACCTCTGCAGGTTTATTGTATCCCTTGGACCTTCCCACTGACGATGAAACACAGAAATTTCATCGGAAATTACAATAAGAGACACAACGCCGACATAAGTACATGAAAAGTGAGTCTTCTTCCGGTCTATGTTTTGAGCGTTTCCTGTGTCATCAGTTTTACATTCCGATGCACCTCTGCAGGTTTGCTGTATCCCTTGGACCATCCCATTGACGATGGAAAACAGAAATTGCATCGGAATTAAATGTAAGAGACACAATGCCAACTTAAGTACAGGAAGACTAAGTCTTCCTACTGTCTATGTGTTGAGCGTTTCCTGTGTCATCAGTTTTACTTTCCGATGCACTTCTGCTTGTTTATTATATCCCTTGGACCTTCCCGTTGACGATGAAACACAGAAATTTGATAGGAAATAAATATAAGAGACTCAATGCCGACTTAAGTACAGGAAAACTGAGTCTTCTTACTGTCTATGTTTTGAGCGTTTCCTGTGTCACCAGTTTCACATTCCGATGGAACTCTGCAGGTTTACTGTATGCATTGGACCTTCCCACTCACGATGAAACACAGAATTTGCAACGGAATTAAATATAAGAGACACAACGCCACCTTAAGTACAAGAAAACTGAGTCTTCTTACGGTCTATGTTTTGAGCGTTTCCTGTGTCACCAGTTTTACATTCCGATGCACCTCTGCAGGTTTACTGTATCCCTTGGACCTTCCAATTCACGATGAAACACAGAAATTTCATCGGAAATAACTATAAGAGACACAACGCCGACTTAAGTACATGAAAAGTGAGACTTCTTACGGTCTATGATTTGAGCGCTTCCTGTGTCACCAGGTTTATATTCCGATGCACCTCTGCAGGTTTACTGTATCCCTTGGAACTTCCCATTGACGATGAAACACAGAAATTGCATCGGAATTAAATATTAGAGACACAGTGCCGAGTTAAGAACAGGATGACTGAGTCTTCCTACTGTCTATACTTTGAGCGTTTCCCCTGTCACCAGTTTTACATTCCGATGAACCTCAGCAGGTTTGCTGTATCCCTTGGACCTTCACAGTGACGATGATTCACAGAAATTGCATCGGAATTCAATATAAGAGACACAGTGCCGACTTAAGTACAGGAAGACTGAGTCTTAGTACTGCCTATGTTTTGAGCCTTTCCTGTGTCACCAGTTTTACATTCCGATGCACCTCTGCAGATTTATTGTATCCCTTTGACCTTCCCATTGACGATGAAACTCAGAAATTGCATCGGAATTAAAAATAAGAGACACAATGCTGACTTAAGTACAGGAAGACTAAGTCTCCCTACTCTCTCTGTTTTCAGCATTTCCTGTGTCACCAGTTTTACATTCCAATGCACCTGTGCATTTCTACTGTATCCCTTAAACTTTCCCATTGACGATGAAACAGAGAAATGGCATCGGAATTAAATATAAGAGTCACAATGCAGACTTAAGTACAGGAAGACTGAGTCTTCCTAGTGTCTATGTTGTGAGCGTTTCCTGTGTCACTAGTTTTACATTCCGATGCACCTCTGCAGGTTTACTGTATCCATTGGACCTACCCATTGACGATGAAACACAGAAATTACATCGGAATAAAATATAACAGACACAATGCCGACTTAAGTAAATAAAACAGTCTCCTTACGGTCAATGTTTTGAGCGTTTCCTGTGTCACCAGTTTTACATTCAGATGCACCTCTGCAGGTTTACTGTATCCATTGGACCTTCCCATTGACGATGAAACACAGAAATTGCATCGGAATTAAATATAAGAGACACAACGCCGACTTAAGTGCAAGAAAACTGAGTCTTCTTACGGTCTATGTTTTGAGCGTTTCCTGTGTCACCGGTTTTACATTCCGATGCACCTCTGCCGTGTTACTGTATCCCTTGGACCTTCCCATTGTCGATGAAACAAAGAAATCGCATCGGAATTAAATATAAGAGACATAATGCCGACTTAAGTACAGGAAGACTGAGTCTTCCTACTGTCTATGTTTTGAGCGTTTCCCGTGTCACCAGTTTTACATTCCGATGCACCTCAGCAGGTTTACTGTATCCCTTGGACCTTCGCAGTGACGATGAATCACAGAAATTGCACCCTAATTAAATATAAGAGACACAGTGCCGACTTAAGTACAGAAAGACTCAGTCTTAGTACTGTCTATGTTTTGAGCGTTTCCTGTGTCATCAGTTTTACATTCCGATGCACCTCTGCAGGTTTACTGTATCACTTGGACCTTCCCATTGACGATTAAAAACAGAAATTGCATCGGAATTAAATATAAGAGACACAATGCCGACTTAAGTACAGGAAGACTAAGTCTTCCTACTGTCTATGTTTTGAGCGTTTCCTGTGTCACCAGTTTTACATTCTGATGCACCTCTGCAGGTTCACTGTATCCCTTGGACCTTCCCATTGGCGATAAAACACACAAATTGCATCGAAATTAAATATAACAGACACAATGCCGACTTAAGTAAAAGAAAACAGTCTTCTTACGGTCAATGTTTTGAGCGTTTCCTGTGTCACCAGTTTTACATTCCGATGCACCTCTGCAGGTTTACTGTATCCCTTGGACCTTCCCATTCACGATGAAACACAGAAATTTAATCGGAAATAAATATAAGAGACACAATGCCGACTTAAGTACAGGAAGACTGAGTCTTCCTACTGTCTACGTTTTGAGCGTTGTCTGTGTCACCAGGTTTACATTCCGATGCACCTCTGCAGGTTTACTGTATCCCTTGGAACTTCCCATTGACGATGAAACACAGAAATTGCATCGGAATTAAATATTAGAGACACAGTGCCGAGTTAAGAACAGGATGACTGAGTCTTCCTACTGTCTATGTTTTGAGCGTTTCCCGTGTCACCAGTTTTACATTCCGATGCACCTCAGCAGGTTTACTGTATCCCTTGGACCTTCACAGTGACGATGAATCACAGAAATTGCACCCTAATTAAATATAAGAGACACAATGCCGACTTAAGTACAAGAAGACTGAGTCTTAGGACTGTCTATGTTTTGAGCGTTTCCTGTGTCATCTGTTTTACATTCCGATGCACCTCTGCAGGTTTACTGTATCCCTTGGTTCTTCCCATTGACGATGGAAAACAGAAATTGCATCGGAATCAAATATAAGAGACACAAGGCCGACTTAAGTACAGGAAGACTAAGTCTTCCTACTGTCTATGTTTTGAGCGTTTCCTGTATCATCAGTTTTACTTTCCGATGCACCTCTGCTTGTTTATTACATCCCTTGGACCTTCCCATTCACGATGAAACACAGCAATTTCATCGGAAATAAGTTTAAGAGACGCAATGACGACTTAAGTACAGGAAGACTGAGTCTTCCTACTGTCTATGTTGTGAGCGTTTCCTGTGTCACTAGTTTTACATTCCGATGCACCTCTGCAGGTTTACTGTATCCCTTGGACCTTCCCATTGACGATGAAACACAGAAATTGCTTCGGAATTAAATATAAGAGACACAATGCCGACTTAAGTGCAGGAAGACTGAGTCTTCCTACTGTCTATGATTTGAGCGTTTCCTGTGTCACCAGTTTTACATTCCGATTCACCTCTGCAGAATTACTGTATCCATTGGATCTTCACAGTGACGATGAAACGCAGAAATTGCATCGGAATTAAAGATAAGAGACACAATGCCGACTTAAGTACAGGAAGACTTAGTCTTCCTACTTTCTATGTTTTGAGCGTTTCCTGTGTCACCCGTTTTACATTCTGATGCACCTCTGCAGGTTTACTGTATCCCTTGGACCTTCGCAGTGACGATGAAACACAGAAATTGCGTCGGAATTAAATATAAGAGACACAATGCCGACTTAAGTACAAGAAAACAGTCTTCTTACAGTCAATGTTTTGAGCGTTTCCTGTGTCACCAGTTTTACATTCCGATGCACATCAGCAGGTTTACTGTATCCCCTGGACCTTCCCATTAGCGATGAAACACACAAATTGCATCGAAATTAAATATAAGAGACACAATGCCGACTTAAGTACAGGAAGACTGAGTCTTCCTACAGTCTATAATTTGAGCGTTTCCTGTATCACCAGTTTTACATTCTGATGCACCTCTGCAGGTTTATTGTATCCCTTGGACCTTCCCATTAACGATGAAACACAGAAATTTCATCGGAAATAACAATAAGAGACACAACGCCGACTTAAGTACATGAAAAGTGAGTCTTCTTACGGTCTATGTTTTGAGCGTTTCCTGTGTCATCAGTTTTACATTCCGATGCACCTCTGCAGGTTTGCCTTATCCCTTGGACCATCCCATTGACGATGGAAAACAGAAATTGCATCGGAATTAAATGTAAGAGACACAATGCCAACTTAAGTACAGGAAGACTAAGTCTTCCTACTGTCTATGTTTTGAGCGTTTCCTGTGTCATCAGTTTTACTTTCCGATGCACTTCTGCTTGTTTATTATATCCCTTGGACCTTCCCGTTGACGATGAAACACAGAAATTTGATAGGAAATAAATATAAGAGACACAATGCCGACTTAAGTACAGGAAAACTGAGTCTTCTTACTGTCTATGTTTTGAGCGTTTCCTGTGTCACCAGTTTTACATTCCGATGGAACTCTGCAGGTTTACTGTATCCATTGGACCTTCCCACTCACGATGAAACACAGAATTTGCATCGGAGTTAAATATAAGAGACACAACGCCACCTTAAGTACAAGAAAACTGAGTCTTCTTACGGTCTATGTTTTGAGCGTGTCCTGTGTCACCAGTTTTACATTCCGATGCACCTCTGCAGGTTTACTGTATCCCTTGGACCTTCCAATTCACGATGAAACACAGAAATTTCATCGGAAATAACTATAAGAGACACAACGCCGACTTAAGTACATGAAAAGTGAATCTTCTTACGGTCTATGATTTGAGCGTTTCCTGTGTCACCAGGTTTATATTCCGATGCACCTCTGCAGGTTTACTGTATCCCTTGGAACTTCCCATTGACGATGAAACACAGAAATTGCATCGGAATTAAATATTAGAGACACAGTGCCGAGTTAAGAACAGGATGACTGAGTCTTCCTACTGTCTATATTTTGAGCGTTTCCCCTGTCACCAGTTTTACATTCCGATGAACCTCAGCAGGTTTGCTGTATCCCTTGGACCTTCACAGTGACGATGATTCACAGAAATTGCATCGCAATTCAATATAAGAGACACAGTGCCGACTTAAGTACAGGAAGACTGAGTCTTAGTACTGCCTATGTTTTGAGCCTTTCCTGTGTCACCAGTTTTACATTCCGATGCACCTCTGCAGATTTATTGTATCCCTTTGACCTTCCCTTTGACGATGAAACTCAGAAATTGCATCGGAATTAAAAATAAGAGACACAATGCTGACTTAAGTACAGGAAGACTAAGTCTCCCTACTCTCTCTGTTTTCAGCGTTTCCTGTGTCATCAGTTTTACATTCCAATGCACCTGTGCATTTCTACTGTATCCCTTAAACTTTCCCATTGACGATGAAACAGAGAAATGGCATCGGAATTAAATATAAGAGACACAATGCCGACTTAAGTGCAGGAAGACTGAGTCTTCCTACTGTCTATGATTTGAGCGTTTCCTGTGTCACCAGTTTTACATTCCGATTCACCTCTGCAGGTTTACTGTATCCATTGGATCTTCACAGTGACGATGAAACGCAGAAATTGCATCGGAATTAAAGATAAGAGATACAATGCCGACTTAAGTACAGGAAGACTTAGTCTTCCTACTTTCTATGTTTTGAGCGTTTCCTGTGTCACCCGTTTTACATTCTGATGCACCTCTGCAGGTTTACTGTATCCCTTGGACCTTCGCAGTGACGATGAAACACAGAAATTGCGTCGGAATTAAATATAAGAGACACAATGCCGACTTAAGTACAAGAAAACAGTCTTCTTACAGTCAATGTTTTGAGCGTGTCCTGTGTCACCAGTTTTACATTCCGATGCACCTCAGCAGGTTTACTGTATCCCCTGGACCTTCCCATTAGCGATGAAACACACAAATTGCATCGAAATTAAATATAAGAGACACAATGCCGACTTAAGTACAGGAAGACTGAGTCTTCCTACTGTCTATGTTTTGAGCGTTTCCTGTGTCACCAGTTTTACATTCCGATGGACCTCTGCAGGTTTACTGTATCCATTGGACCTACCCATTGACGATGAAACACAGAAATTACATCGGAATAAAATATAACAGACACAATGCCGACTTAAGTAAAAGAAAACAGTCTTCTTACGGTCAATGTTTTGAGCGTTTCCTGTGTCACCAGTTTTACATTCCGATGCACCTCTGCAGGTTTACTGTATCCATTGGACCTTCCCATTGACGATGAAACACAGAAATTGCATCGGAATTAAATATAAGAGACACAACGCCGACTTAAGTACAAGAAAACTGAGTCTTCTTACGGTCTATGTTTTGAGCGTTTCCTGTGTCACCGGTTTTACATTCCGATGCACCTCTGCCGTGTTACTGTATCCCTTGGACCTTCCCATTGTCGATGAAACAAAGAAATCGCATCGGAATTAAATATAAGAGACACAATGCCGACTTAAGTACAGGAAGACTGAGTCTTCCTACTGTCTATGTTTTGAGCGTTTCCCGTGTCACCAGTTTTACATTCCGATGCACCTCAGCAGGTTTACTGTATCCCTTGGACCTTCGCAGTGACGATGAATCACAGAAATTGCACCCTAATTAAATATAAGAGACACAGTGCCGACTTAAGTACAGAAAGACTGAGTCTTATTACTGTCTATGTTTTGAGCGTTTCCTGTGTCATCAGTTTTACATTCCGATGCACCTCTGCAGGTTTACTGTATCCCTTGGTTCTTCCCATTGACGATGGAAAACAGAAATTCCATCGGAATCAAATATAAGAGACACAAGGCCGACTTAAGTATAGGAAGACTAAGTCTTCCTACTGTCTATGTTTTGAGCGTTTCCTGTATCATCAGTTTTACTTTCCGATGCACCTCTGCTTGTTTATTACATCCCTTGGACCTTCCCATTCACGATGAAACACAGCAATTTCATCGGAAATAAGTTTAAGAGACGCAATGCCGACTTAAGTACAGGAAGACTGAGTCTTCATACTGTCTATGTTGTGAGCGTTTCCTGTGTCACTAGTTTTACATTCCGATGCACCTCTGCAGGTTTACTGTATCCATTGGACCTACCCATTGACGATGAAACACAGAAATTACATCGGAATAAAATATAACAGACACAATACCGACTTAAGTAAAAGAAAACAGTCTCCTTACGGTCAATGTTTTGAGCGTTTCCTGTGTCACCAGTTTTACATTCAGATGCACCTCTGCAGGTTTACTGTATCCATTGGACCTTCCCATTGACGATGAAACACAGAAATTGCATCGGAATTAAATATAAGAGACACAACGCCGACTTAAGTACAAGAAAACTGAGTCTTCTTACGGTCTATGTTTTGAGCGTTTCCTGTGTCACCGGTTTTACATTCCGATGCACCTCTGCCGTGTTACTGTATCCCTTGGACCTTCCCATTGTCGATGAAACAAAGAAATCGCATCGGAATTAAATATAAGAGACACAATGCCGACTTAAGTACAGGAAGACTGAGTCTTCCTACTGTCTATGTTTTGAGCGTTTCCCGTGTCACCAGTTTTACATTCCGATGCAGCTCAGCAGGTTTACTGTATCCCTTGGACCTTCGCAGTGACGATGAATCACAGAAATTGCACCCTAATTAAATATAAGAGACACAGTGCCGACTTAAGTACAGAAAGACTCAGTCTTAGTACTGTCTATGTTTTGAGCGTTTCCTGTGTCATCAGTTTTACATTCCGATGCACCTCTGCAGGTTTACTGTATCACTTGGACCTTCCCATTGACGATTAAAAACAGAAATTGCATCGGAATTAAATATAAGAGACACAATGCCGACTTAAGTACAGGAAGACTAAGTCTTCCTACTGTCTATGTTTTGAGCGTTTCCTGTGTCACCCGTTTTACATTCTGATGCACCTCTGCAGGTTTACTGTATCCCTTGGACCTTCGCAGTGACGATGAAACACAGAAATTGCGTCGGAATTAAATATAAGAGACACAATGCCGACTTAAGTACAAGAAAACAGTCTTCTTACAGTCAATGTTTTGAGCGTGTCCTGTGTCACCAGTTTTACATTCCGATGCACCTCAGCAGGTTTACTGTATCCCCTGGACCTTCCCATTAGCGATGAAACACACAAATTGCATCGAAATTAAATATAAGAGACACAATGCCGACTTAAGTACAGGAAGACTGAGTCTTCCTACTGTCTATGTTTTGAGCGTTTCCTGTGTCACCAGTTTTACATTCCGATGCACCTCTGCAGGTTTACTGTATCCATTGGACCTTCCCATTGACGATGAAACACAGAAATTGCATCGGAATTAAATATAAGAGACACAACGCCGACTTAAGTACAAGAAAACTGAGTCTTCTTACGGTCTATGTTTTGAGCGTTTCCTGTGTCACCGGTTTTACATTCCGATGCACCTCTGCCGTGTTACTGTATCCCTTGGACCTTCCCATTGTCGATGAAACAAAGAAATCGCATCGGAATTAAATATAAGAGACACAATGCCGACTTAAGTACAGGAAGACTGAGTCTTCCTACTGTCTATGTTTTGAGCGTTTCCCGTGTCACCAGTTTTACATTCCGATGCACCTCAGCAGGTTTACTGTATCCCTTGGACCTTCGCAGTGACGATGAATCACAGAAATTGCACCCTAATTAAATATAAGAGACACAGTGCCGACTTAAGTACAGAAAGACTGAGTCTTATTACTGTCTATGTTTTGAGCGTTTCCTGTGTCATCAGTTTTACATTCCGATGCACCTCTGCAGGTTTACTGTATCCCTTGGTTCTTCCCATTGACGATGGAAAACAGAAATTCCATCGGAATCAAATATAAGAGACACAAGGCCGACTTAAGTACAGGAAGACTAAGTCTTCCTACTGTCTATGTTTTGAGCGTTTCCTGTATCATCAGTTTTACTTTCCGATGCACCTCTGCTTGTTTATTACATCCCTTGGACCTTCCCATTCACGATGAAACACAGCAATTTCGTCGGAAATAAGTTTAAGAGACGCAATGCCGACTTAAGTACAGGAAGACTGAGTCTTCCTACTGTCTATGTTGTGAGCGTTTCCTGTGTCACTAGTTTTACATTCCGATGCACCTCTGCTGGTTTACTGTATCCATTGGACCTACCCATTGACGATGAAACACAGAAATTACATCGGAATAAAATATAACAGACACAATAACGACTTAAGTAAAAGAAAACAGTCTCCTTACGGTCAATGTTTTGAGCGTTTCCTGTGTCACCAGTTTTACATTCAGATGCACCTCTGCAGGTTTACTGTATCCATTGGACCTTCCCATTGACGATGAAACACAGAAATTGCATCGGAATTAAATATAAGAGACACAACGCCGACCTAAGTACAAGAAAACTGAGTCTTCTTACGGTCTATGTTTTGAGCGTTTCCTGTGTCACCGGTTTTACATTCCGATGCACCTCTGCCGTGTTACTGTATCCCTTGGACCTTCCCATTGTCGATGAAACAAAGAAATCGCATCGGAATTAAATATAAGAGACACAATGCCGACTTAAGTACAGGAAGACTGAGTCTTCCTACTGTCTATGTTTTGAGCGTTTCCCGTGTCACCAGTTTTACATTCCGATGCACCTCAGCAGGTTTACTGTATCCCTTGGACCTTCGCAGTGACGATGAATCACAGAAATTGCACCCTAATTAAATATAAGAGACACAGTGCCGACTTAAGTACAGAAAGACTCAGTCTTAGTACTGTCTATGTTTTGAGCGTTTCCTGTGTCATCAGTTTTACATTCCGATGCACCTCTGCAGGTTTACTGTATCACTTGGACCTTCCCATTGACGATTAAAAACAGAAATTGCATCGGAATTAAATATAAGAGACACAATGCCGACTTAAGTACAGGAAGACTAAGTCTTCCTACTGTCTATGTTTTGAGCGTTTCCTGTGTCACCAGTTTTACATTCTGATGCACCTCTGCAGGTTCACTGTATCCCTTGGACCTTCCCATTGGCGATAAAACACACAAATTGCATCGAAATTAAATATAACAGACACAATGCCGACTTAAGTAAAAGAAAACAGTCTTCTTACGGTCAATGTTTTGAGCGTTTCCTGTGTCACCAGTTTTACATTCCGATGCACCTCTGCAGGTTTACTGTATCCCTCGGACCTTCCCATTCACGATGAAGCACAGAAATTTAATCGGAAATAAATATAAGAGACACAATGCCGACTTAAGTACAGGAAGACTGAGTCTTCCTACTGTCTACGTTTTGAGCGTTGTCTGTGTCACCAGGTTTACATTCCGATGCACCTCTGCAGGTTTACTGTATCCCTTGGAACTTCCCATTGACGATGAAACACAGAAATTGCATCGGAATTAAATATTAGAGACACAGTGCCGAGTTAAGAACAGGATGACTGAGTCTTCCTACTGTCTATGTTTTGAGCGTTTCCCGTGTCACCAGTTTTACATTCCGATGCACCTCTGCAGGTTTACTGTATCCCTTGGTTCTTCCCATTGACAATGGAAAACAGAAATTCCATCGGAATCAAATATAAGAGACACAAGGCCGACTTAAGTACAGGAAGACTAAGTCTTCCTACTGTCTATGTTTTGAGCGTTTCCTGTATCATCAGTTTTACTTTCCGATGCACCTCTGCTTGTTTATTACATCCCTTGGACCTTCCCATTCACGATGAAACACAGCAATTTCATCGGAAATAAGTTTAAGAGACGCAATGCCGACTTAAGTACAGGAAGACTGAGTCTTCCTACTGTCTATGTTGTGAGCGTTTCCTGTGTCACTAGTTTTACATTCCGATGCACCTCTGCTGGTTTACTGTATCCATTGGACCTACCCATTGACGATGAAACACAGAAATTACATCGGAATAAAATATAACAGACACAATACCGACTTAAGTAAAAGAAAACAGTCTCCTTACGGTCAATGTTTTGAGCGTTTCCTGTGTCACCAGTTTTACATTCAGATGCACCTCTGCAGGTTTACTGTATCCATTGGACCTTCCCATTGACGATGAAACACAGAAATTGCATCGGAATTAAATATAAGAGACACAACGCCGACTTAAGTACAAGAAAACTGAGTCTTCTTACGGTCTATGTTTTGAGCGTTTCCTGTGTCACCGGTTTTACATTCCGATGCACCTCTGTCGTGTTACTGTATCCCTTGGACCTTCCCATTGTCGATGAAACAAAGAAATCGCATCGGAATTAAATATAAGAGACACAATGCCGACTTAAGTACAGGAAGACTGAGTCTTCCTACTGTCTATGTTTTGAGCGTTTCCCGTGTCACCAGTTTTACATTCCGATGCACCTCAGCAGGTTTACTGTATCCCTTGGACCTTCGCAGTGACGATGAATCACAGAAATTGCACCCTAATTAAATATAAGAGACACAGTGCCGACTTAAGTACAGAAAGACTCAGTCTTAGTACTGTCTATGTTTTGAGCGTTTCCTGTGTCATCAGTTTTACATTCCGATGCACCTCTGCAGGTTTACTGTATCACTTGGACCTTCCCATTGACGATTAAAAACAGAAATTGCATCGGAATTAAATATAAGAGACACAATGCCGACTTAAGTACAGGAAGACTAAGTCTTCCTACTGTCTATGTTTTGAGCGTTTCCTGTGTCACCAGTTTTACATTCTGATGCACCTCTGCAGGGTCACTGTATCCCTTGGACCTTCCCATTGGCGATAAAACACACAAATTGCATCGAAATTAAATATTACAGACACAATGCCGACTTAAGTAAAAGAAAACAGTCTTCTTACGGTCAATGTTTTGAGCGTTTCCTGTGTCACCAGTTTTACATTCCGATGCACCTCTGCAGGTTTACTGTATCCCTCGGACCTTCCCATTCACGATGAAGCACAGAAATTTAATCGGAAATAAATATAAGAGACACAATGCCGACTTAAGTACAGGAAGACTGAGTCTTCCTACTGTCTACGTTTTGAGCGTTGTCTGTGTCACCAGGTTTACATTCCGATGCACCTCTGCAGGTTTACTGTATCCCTTGGAACTTCCCATTGACGATGAAACACAGAAATTGCATCGGAATTAAATATTAGAGACACAGTGCCGAGTTAAGAACAGGATGACTGAGTCTTCCTACTGTCTATGTTTTGAGCGTTTCCCGTGTCACCAGTTTTACATTCCGATGCACCTCAGCAGGTTTACTGTATCCCTTGGACCTTCACAGTGACGATGAATCACAGAAATTGCACCCTAATTAAATATAAGAGACACAATGCCGACTTAAGTACAAGAAGACTGAGTCTTAGGACTGTCTATGTTTTGAGCGTTTCCTGTGTCATCTGTTTTACATTCCGATGCACCTCTGCAGGTTTACTGTATCCCTTGGTTCTTCCCATTGACGATGGAAAACAGAAATTGCATCGGAATCAAATATAAGAGACACAAGGCCGACTTAAGTACAGGAAGACTAAGTCTTCCTACTGTCTATGTTTTGAGCGTTTCCTGTATCATCAGTTCTACTTTCCGATGCACCTCTGCTTGTTTATTACATCCCTTGGACCTTCCCATTCACGATGAAACACAGCAATTTCATCGGAAATAAGTTTAAGAGACGCAATGCCGACTTAAGTACAGGAAGACTGAGTCTTCCTACTGTCTATGTTGTGAGCATTTCCTGTGTCACTAGTTTTACATTCCGATGCACCTCTGCAGGTTTACTGTATCCCTTGGACCTTCCCATTGACGATGAAACACAGAAATTGCTTCGGAATTAAATATAAGAGACACAATGCCGACTTAAGTGCAGGAAGACTGAGTCTTCCTACTGTCTATGATTTGAGCGTTTCCTGTGTCACCAGTTTTACATTCCGATTCACCTCTGCAGGTTTACTGTATCCATTGGATCTTCACAGTGACGATGAAACGCAGAAATTGCATCGGAATTAAAGATAAGAGACACAATGCCGACTTAAGTACAGGAAGACTTAGTCTTCCTACTTTCTATGTTTTGAGCGTTTTCTGTGTCACCCGTTTTACATTCTGATGCACCTCTGCAGGTTTACTGTATCCCTTGGACCTTCGCAGTGACGATGAAACACAGAAATTGCGTCGGAATTAAATATAAGAGACACAATGCCGACTTAAGTACAAGAAAACAGTCTTCTTACAGTCAATGTTTTGAGCGTTTCCTGTGTCACCAAGTTTACATTCCGATGCACCTCAGCAGGTTTACTGTATCCCCTGGACCTTCCCATTAGCGATGAAACACACAAATTGCATCGAAATTAAATATAAGAGACACAATGCCGACTTAAGTACAGGAAGACTGAGTCTTCCTACTGTCTATAATTTGAGCGTTTCCTGTATCACCAGTTTTACATTCTGATGCACCTCTGCAGGTTTATTGTATCCCTTGGACCTTCCCATTGACGATGAAACACAGAAATTTCATCGGAAATAACAATAAGAGACACAACGCCGACTTAAGTACATGAAAAGTGAGTCTTCTTACGGTCTATGTTTTGAGCGTTTCCTGTGTCATCAGTTTTACATTCCGATGCACCTCTGCAGGTTTGCTGTATCCCTTGGACCATCCCATTGACGATGGAAAACAGAAATTGCATCGGAATTAAATGTAAGAGACACAATGCCAACTTAAGTACAGGAAGACTAAGTCTTCCTACTGTCTATGTTTTGAGCGTTTCCTGTGTCATCAGTTTTACTTTCCGATGCACTTCTGCTTGTTTATTATATCCCTTGGACCTTCCCGTTGACGATGAAACACAGAAATTTGATAGGAAATAAATATAAGAGACACAATGCCGACTTAAGTACAGGAAAACTGAGTATTCTTACTGTCTATGTTTTGAGCGTTTCCTGTGTCACCAGTTCTACATTCCGATGGAACTCAGCAGGTTTACTGTATCCATTGGACCTTCCCACTCACGATGAAACACAGAATTTGCATCGGAGTTAAATATAAGAGACACAACGCCACCTTAAGTACAAGAAAACTGAGTCTTCTTACGGTCTATGTTTTGAGCGTGTCCTGTGTCACCAGTTTTACATTCCGATGCACCTCTGCAGGTTTACTGTATCCCTTGGACCTTCCAATTCACGATGAAACACAGAAATTTCATCGGAAATAGCTATAAGAGACACAACGCCGACTTAAGTACATGAAAAGTGAATCTTCTTACGGTCTATGATTTGAGCGTTTCCTGTGTCACCAGGTTTATATTCCGATGCACCTCTGCAGGTTTACTGTATCCCTTGGAACTTCCCATTGACGATGAAACACAGAAATTGCATCGGAATTAAATATTAGAGACACAGTGCCGAGTTAAGAACAGGATGACTGAGTCTTCCTACTGTCTATATTTTGAGCGTTTCCCCTGTCACCAGTTTTACATTCCGATGAACCTCAGCAGGTTTGCTGTATCCCTTGGACCTTCACAGTGACGATGATTCACAGAAATTGCATCGCAATTCAATATAAGAGACACAGTGCCGACTTAAGTACAGGAAGACTGAGTCTTAGTACTGCCTATGTTTTGAGCCTTTCCTGTGTCACCAGTTTTACATTCCGATGCACCTCTGCAGATTTATTGTATCCCTTTGACCTTCCCTTTGACGATGAAACTCAGAAATTGCATCGGAATTAAAAATAAGAGACACAATGCTGACTTAAGTACAGGAAGACTAAGTCTCCCTACTCTCTCTGTTTTCAGCGTTTCCTGTGTCATCAGTTTTACATTCCAATGCACCTATGCATTTCTACTGTATCCCTTAAACTTTCCCATTGACGATGAAACAGAGAAATGGCATCGGAATTAAATATAAGAGTCACAATGCTGACTCAAGTACAGGAAGACTGAGTCTTCCTACTTTCTATGTTTTGAGCGTTTCCTGTGTCATCAGTTTTACATTCCGATGCACCTCTGCAGGTTTACTGTATCCCTTGGTTCTTCCCATTGACGATGGAAAACAGAAATTGCATTGGAATCAAATATAAGAGACACAAGGCCGACTTAAGTACAGGAAGACTAAGTCTTCCTACTGTCTATGTTTTGAGCGTTTCCTGTATCATCAGTTTTACTTTCCGATGCACCTCTGCTTGTTTATTACATCCCTTGGACCTTCCCATTCACGATGAAACACAGCAATTTCATCGGAAATAAGTTTAAGAGACGCAATGCCGACTTAAGTACAGGAAGACTGAGTCTTCCGACTGTCTATGTTGTGAGCGTTTCCTGTGTCACTAGTTTTACATTCCGATGCACCTCTGCAGGTTTACTGTATCCCTTGGACCTTCCCATTGACGATGAAACACAGAAATTGCTTCGGAATTAAATATAAGAGACACAATGCCGACTTAAGTGCAGGAAGACTGAGTCTTCCTACTGTCTATGATTTGAGCGTTTCCTGTGTCACCAGTTTTACATTCCGATTCACCTCTGCAGGTTTACTGTATCCATTGGATCTTCACAGTGACGATGAAACGCAGAAATTGCATCGGAATTAAAGATAAGAGACACAATGCCGACTTAAGTACAGGAAGACTTAGTCTTCCTACTTTCTATGTTTTGAGCGTTTCCTGTGTCACCCGTTTTACATTCTGATGCACCTCTGCAGGTTTACTGTATCCCTTGGACCTTCGCAGTGACGATGAAACACAGATATTGCGTCGGAATTAAATATAAGAGACACAATGCCGACTTAAGTACAAGAAAACAGTCTTCTTACAGTCAATGTTTTGAGCGTGTCCTGTGTCACCAGTTTTACATTCCGATGCACCTCAGCAGGTTTACTGTATCCCCTGGACCTTCCCATTAGCGATGAAACACACAAATTGCATCGAAATTAAATATAAGAGACACAATGCCGACTTAAGTACAGGAAGACTGAGTCTTCCTACTGTCTATGTTTTGAGCGTTTCCTGTGTCACCAGTTTTACATTCCGATGGACCTCTGCAGGTTTACTGTATCCATTGGACCTTCCCATTGTCGATGAAACAAAGAAATCGCATCGGAATTAAATATAAGAGACACAATGCAGACTTAAGTACAGGAAGACTGAGTCTTCCTAATTTCTATGCTTTGAGCGTTTCCTGTGTCATCAGTTTTACATTCCGATGCACCTCTGCAGGTTTACTGTATCCCTTGGACCTTCCCATTGACGATTAAAAACAGAAATTGCATCGGAATTAAATATAAGAGACACAATGCCGACTTAAGTACAGGAAGACTAAGTCTTCCTACTGTCTATGTTTTGAGCGTTTCCTGTGTCACCAGTTTTACATTCCGATGCACCTCTGCAGGTCCACTGTATCCCTTGGACCTTCCCATTGGCGATGAAACACACAAATTACATCAAAATTAGATATAAGAGACACAATGCCAACTTAAGTGCAGGAAGACTGAGTCTTCCTAGTGTCTATGTTTTGAGCGTTTCCTGTGTCACCAGTATTACATTCCGATTCACCTCTGCAGGTTAACTGTATCCCTTGCACCTTCCCATTGACAATGAAACACAGAAATTACATCGGAATTAAATATAAGAGACACAATGCCGACTTAGTACAGGAAGACTGAGTCTTCCTACTGTCTGTGTTTTTAGCGTTTCCTGTGTCACCAGTTTTACATTCCGATGGACCGCTGCAGGTTTACTGTATCCATTGGACCTTCCCACTCACGATGAAACACAGAAATTGCATCGGAATTAAATATAAGAGGCACAACGCCGACTTAAGTACAAGAAAATTGAGTCTTCTTACGGTCTATGTTTTGAGCGTTTCCTGTGTCACCAGTTTTACATTCCGATGCACCTCTGCAGGTTTACTGTATCCCTTGGATCTTCACAGTGACGATGAAACGCAGAAATTGCATCGGAATTAAAGATAAGAGACACAATGCCGACTTAAGTACAGGAAGACTTAGTCTTCCTACTTTCTATGTTTTGAGCGTTTCCTGTGTCACCAGTTTTACATTCCGATGCACCTCTGCAGGTTTACTGTATCCATTGGACCTTCCCATTGACGATGAAACACAGAAATTGCATCGGAATTAAATATAAGAGACACAACGCCGAATTAAGTACAAGAAAACTGAGTCTTCTTACGGTCTATGTTTTGAGCGTTTCCTGTGTCACCAGTTTTACATTCCGATGCACCTCTGCCGTGTTACTGTATCCCTTGGACCTTCCCATTGTCGATGAAACAAAGAAATCGCATCGGAATTAAATATAAGAGACACAATGCCGACTTAAGTACAGGAAGACTGAGTCTTCCTACTGTCTATGTTTTGAGCGTTTCCCGTGTCACCAGTTTTACATTCCGATGCACCTCAGCAGGTTTACTGTATCCCTTGGACCTTCGCAGTGACGATGAATCACAGAAATTGCACCCTAATTAAATATAAGAGACACAGTGCCGACTTAAGTACAGAAAGACTGAGTCTTAGTACTGTCTGTGTTTTGAGCGTTTCCTGTGTCATCAGTTTTACATTCCGATGCACCTCTGCAGGTTTACTGTATCCCTTGGACCTTCCCATTGACGATTAAAAACAGAAATTGCATCGGAATTAAATATAAGAGACACAATGCCGACTTAAGTACAGGAAGACTAAGTCTTCCTACTGTCTATGTTTTGAGCGTTTCCTGTGTCACCAGTTTTACATTTCGATGCACCTCTGCTGGTTCACTGTATCCCTTGGACCTTCCCATTGGCGATAAAACACACAAATTGCATCGAAATTAAATATAACAGACACAATGCCGACTTAAGTAAAAGAAAACAGTCTTCTTACGGTCAATGTTTTGAGCGTTTCCTGTGTCACCAGTTTTACATTCCGATGCACCTCTGCAGGTTTACTGTATCCCTTGGACCTTCCCATTCACGATGAAACACAGAAATTTAATCGGAAATAAATATAAGAGACACAATGCCGACTTAAGTACAGGAAGACTGAGTCTTCCTACTGTCTACGTTTTGAGCGTTTCCTGTGTCACCAAGTTTAAATTCCGATGCACCTCTGCAGGTTTACTGTATCCCTTGGAACTTCCCATTGACGATGAAACACAGAAATTGCATCGGAATTAAATATAAAAGACACAATGCCGACTTAAGTACAGGAAGACTAACTCCTCCTTCTGTCTATGTTTTGAGCGTTTCCTGTGTCACCAGTATTACATTCCGATTCACCTCTGCAGGTTAACTGTATCCCTTGCACCTTCCCATTGACAATGAAACACAGAAATTACATCGGAATTAAATGTAAGAGACACAAAGCCGACTTAGTACAGGAAGACTGAGTCTTCCTACTGTCTATGTTTTGAGCGTTTCCCGTGTCACCAGTTTTACATTCCGATGCACCTCAGCAGGTTTACTGTATCCCTTGGACCTTCACAGTGACGATGAATCACAGAAATTGCTCCCTAATTAAATATAAGAGACACAATGCCGACTTAAGTACAAGAAGAATGAGTCTTAGGACTGTCTATGTTTTGAGCGTTTCCTGTGTCATCTGTTTTACATTCCGATGCACCTGTGCAGGTTTTACTGTATCCGTCAGACCTTCCCATTGACGATGAAATACAGAAATTATATCGGAATTAAATATAAGAGACACAATGCAGACTTAAGTACAGGAAGACTGAGTCTTCCTAATTTCTATGTTTTGAGCGATTCCTGTGTCATCAGTTTTACATTCCGATGCACCTCTGCAGGTTTACTGTATCCCTTGGACCTTCCCATTGACGATTAAAAACAGAAATTGCATCGGAATTAAATATAAGAGACACAATGCCGACTTAAGTACAGGAAGACTAAGTCTTCCTACTGTCTATGTTTTGAGCGTTTCCTGTGTCACCAGTTTTACATTCCGATGCACCTCTGCAGGTCCACTGTATCCCTTGGACCTTCCCATTGGCGATGAAACACACACATTGCATCCAAATTAGATATAAGAGACACAATGCCGACTTAAGTGCAGGAAGACTGAGTCTTCCTAGTGTCTATGTTTTGAGCGTTTCCTGTGTCACCAGTTTTACATTCCGATTCACCTCTGCAGGCTTACTGTATCCATTGGATCTTCACAGTGACAATGAAACGCAGAAATTGCATCGGAATTAAAGATAAGAGACACAATGCCGACTTAAGTACAGGAAGACTGAGTCTTCCTACTGTCTATAATTTGAGCGTTTCCTGTGTCACCAGTTTTACATTCCGATGCACCGCTACAGGTTTACTGTATTCCTTGGACCTTCCCATTGACGATGAAAAACAGAAATTGCATCGGAATTAAATATAAAAGACACAATGCCGACTTAAGTACAGGAAGACTAACTCCTCCTTCTGTCTATGTTTTGAGCGTTTCCTGTGTCACCAGTATTACATTCCGATTCACCTCTGCAGGTTAACTGTATCCCTTGCACCTTCCCATTGACGATGGAAAACAGAAATTGCATCGGAATTAAATATAAGAGACACAATGCCGTCTTAAGTACAGGAAAACTAAGTCTTCTTACTGTCTATGTTTTGAGCGTTTCCTGTGTCACTAGTTTTACATTCCGATGGAACTCTGCAGGTTTACTGTATCCCTTGGACCTTCCCATTCACGATGAAACACAGATATTTCATCGGAAATAACTATAAGAGACACAACGCCGACTTAAGTACATGAAAAGTGCGTCTTCTTACGGTCTATGATTTGAGCGTTTCCTGTGTCACCAGGTTTAAATTCCGATGCACCTCTGCAGGTTTACTGTATCCCTTGGAACTTCCCATTGACGATGAAACACAGAAATTGCATCGGAATTAAATATTAGAGACACAGTGGCGAGTTAAGAAGAGGATGACTGAGTCTTCCTACTGTCTATATTTTGAGCGTTTCCCCTGTCACCAGTTTTACATTCCGATACACCTCAGCAATTTTGCTGTATCCCTTGGACCTTCACAGTGACGATGATTCACAGAAATTGCATCGGAATTCAATATAAGAGACACAGTGCCGACTTAAGTACAGGAAGACTGAGTCTTAGTACTACCTATGTTTTCAGCCTTTCCTGTGTCACCAGTTTTACATTCCGATGCACCTCTGCAGGTTTATTGTATCCCTTGGACATTCCCATTGACGATGAAACTCAGAAATTGCATCGGAATTAAAAATAAGAGACACAATGCTGACTTAAGTACAGGAAGACTAAGTCTCCCTAATGTCTCTGTTTTCAGCGTTTCCTGTGTCATCAGTTTTACATCCCAATGCACCTGTGCAGGTTTACTGTATCCCTTAGACCTTCCCATTGACGATGAAACACAGAAATGGCATCGGAATTACATAAAAGAGTCACAATGCAGACTTAAGTACAGGAAGACTGAGTCTTCCTACTTTCTATGTTTTGAGCGTTTCCTGTGTCATCAGTTTTACATTACGATGCACCTCTACAGGTTTACTGTATCCCTTGGACCTTCCCATTGACGATGGAAAACAGAAATTGCATCGGAATTAAATATAAGAGACACAAGGCCGACTTAAGTACAGGAAGACTAAGTCTTCCTACTGTCTAAGTTTTGAGCGTTTCCTGTATCATCAGTTTTACTTTCCGATGCACCTCTGCTTGTTTATTACATCCCTTGGACCTTCCCATTCACGATGAAACACAGCAATTTCATCGGAAATAAATATAAGAGACGCAATGCCGACATAAGTACAGGAAGACTGAGTCTTCCTACTGTCTATGTTGTGAGCGTTTCCTGTGTCACTAGTTTTACATTCCGATGCACCTCTGTAGGTTTACTGTAACCCTTGGACCTTCCCATTGACGATGAAACACAGAAATGGCATCGGAATTAAATATAAGAGACATAATGCCGACTTAAGTACAGGAAGACTGAGTCTTCCTACTGTCTATGTTTTGAGCGTTTCCTGTGTCACCCGTTTTACATTCTGATGCACCTCTGCAGGTTTACTGTATCCCTTGGACCTTCGCAGTGACGATGAAACACAGAAATTGCGTCGGAATTAAATATAAGAGACACAATGCCGACTTAAGTACAAGAAAACAGTCTTCTTACAGTCAATGTTTTGAGCGTTTCCTGTGTCACCAGTTTTACATTCCGATGCACATCTGCAGGTTTACTGTATCCCCTGGACCTTCCCATTAGCGATGAAACACACAAATTGCATCGAAATTAAATATAAGAGACACAAAAGCGACATAAGTTCAGGAAGACTGAGTCTTCCTTCTGTCTATGTTTTGAGCGTTTCCTGTGTCACCAGTTTTACATTCCGATGGACCTCTGCAGGTTTACTGTATCCATTGGACCTTCCCATTGACGATGAAACGCAGAAATTACATCGGAATAAAATATAACAGACACAATGCCGACTTAAGTAAAAGAAAACAGTCTTCTTACGGTCAATGTTTTGAGCGTTTCCTGTGTCACCAGTTATACATTCCGATGCATCTCTGCAGGTTTACTGTATCCATTGGACCTTCCCATTGTCGATGAAACAAAGAAATCGCATCGGAATTAAATATAAGAGACACAATGCCGACTTAAGTACTGGAAGACTGGGTCTTCCTACTGTCTATGATTTGAGCGTTTCCCGTGTCACCAGTTTTACATTCCGATGCACCTCAGCAGGTTTACTGTATCCCTTGGACCTTCACAGTGACGATGAATCACAGAAATTGCACCCTAATTAAATATAAGAGACACAGTGCCGACTTAAGTACAGGAAGACTGAGTCTTAGTACTGTCTATATTTTGAGCGTTTCCTGTGTCATCAGTTTTACATTCCGATGCACTTCTGCAGGCTTACTGTATCCCTTGGACCTTCCCATTGACGATTAAAAACAGAAATTGCATCGGAAATAAATATAAGAGACACAATGCCGACTGAAGTACAGGAAGACTAAGTCTTCCTACTGTCTATGTTTTGAGCGTTTCCTGTGTCACCAGTTTTACATTCCGATGCACCTCTGCAGGTTCACTGTATCCCTTGGACCTTCCCATTGGCGATAAAACACACAAATTGCATCGAAATTAAATATAAGAGACACAATGCCGACTTAAGTGCAGGAAGACTGAGTCTTCCTACTGTCTATGTTTTGAGCGTTTCCTGTGTCATGAGTTTTATTTTCCGATGCACCTCTGCATGTTTACTATATCCCTTGGACCTTCCCATTCACGATGAAACACAGAAATTTAATCGGAAATAAATATAAGAGGCACAATGCTGACTTAAGTACAGGAAGACTGAGTCTTCCTACTGTCTATGTTTTGAGCGTTTCCTGTGTCACCAGTTTTACATTCTGATGCACCTCTGCAGGTGTACTGTATCCCTTGGACCTTCCCATTGACGATGAAACACAGAAATTACATCGGAATAAAATATAACAGACACAATGCCGACTTAAGTAAAAGAAAACAGTCTTCTAACGGTCAATGTTTTGAGCGTTTCCTGTGTCACCAGTTTTACATTCCGATGCACCTCTGCAGGTTTACTGCATCCATTGGACCTTCCCATTCACGATGAAACACAGAATTTTAATCGGAAATAAATATAAGAGACACAATGCCGACTTAAGTACAGGAAGACTGAGTCTTCCTACTGACTATGTTTTGAGCGTTTCCTGTGTCATCAGTTTTACATTCCGATGCACCTCTGCAGGTTTACTGTATCCCTTGGACCTTCCCATTGACGATTAAAAGCAGAAATTGCATCGGAATTAAATATAAGAGACACAATGCCGACTTAAGTACAGGAAGACTAAGTCTTCCTACTGTCTATATTTTGAGCGTTTCCTGTGTCACCAGTTTTACATTCTGATGCACCTCTGCAGGTTTACTGTATCCCTTGGACCTTCGCAGTGACGATGAAACACAGAAATTGCGTCGGAATTAAATATAAGAGACACAATGCCGACTTAAGTACAAGAAAACAGTCTTCTTACAGTCAATGTTTTGAGCGTTTCCTGTGTCACCAGTTTTACATTCCGATGCACCTCTGCAGGTTTACTGTATCCCCTGGACCTTCCCATTAGCGATGAAACACACAAATTGCATCGAAATTAAATATAAGAGACACAATGCCGACTTAAGTACAGGAAGACTGAGTCTTCCTACTGTCTATGTTTTGAGCGTTTCCTGTGTCACCAGTTTTACATTCCGATGGACCTCTGCAGGTTTACTGTATCCATTGGACCTTCCCATTGACGATGAAACGCAGGAATTACATCGGAATAAAATATAACAGACACAATGCCGACTTAAGTAAAAGAAAACTGAGTCTTCTTACGGTCTATGTTTTGAGCGTTTCCTGTGTCACCGGTTTTACATTCCGATGCACCTCTGCCGTGTTACTGAATCCCTCGGACCTTCCCATTGTCGATGAAACAAAAAATCGCATCGGAATTAAATATAAGAGACACAATGCCGACTTAAGTACAGGAAGACTGGGTCTTCCTACTGTCTATGTTTTGAGCGTTTCCTGTGTCACCAGTTTTACATTCTGATGCACCTCTGCAGGTGTACTGTATCCCTTGGACCTTCCCATTGACGATTAAACACAGAAATTACATCGGAATTAAATATAACAGACACAATGCCGACTTAAGTACAAGAAAACAGTCTTCTTACGGTCAATGTTTTGGGCGTTTCCTGTGTCACCAGTTTTACATTTCGATGTACCTCTGCAGGTTTACTGTATCCATTGGACCTTAGCATTGACGATGAAACACAGAAATTGCATCGGAAATAAATATAAGAGACACAATGCCGACTTAAGTACAGGAAGACTGAGTCTTCCTACTGTCTATGTTATGAGCGTTTCTTGTGTCACCAGTTTTACATTCCAATGCACCTCTGTAGGTTTACTGTATCCCTTGGACCTTCCCATTGACGATGAAACACAGGAATTGCATCGGAATTAAATATAAGAAACACAATGCCGACTTAAGTACAGGAAGACTGAGTCTTCCTACTGTCTATGTATTGAGCGTTTCCTGTGTCACTAGTTTTACATTCCGATGCACCTCTGCAGGTTTACTGTATCCCTTGGACCTTCCCATTGACGATGAAACACAGAAATTGCATCGGAATTAAATATAAGAGACACAATGCCGACTTAAGTACAGGAAGACTGAGTCTTCCTACTGTCTATGTTTTAAGCGTTTCCTGTGTCATCAGTTTTACTTTCCGATGCACCTCTGCATGTTTACTATATCCCTTGGACCTTCCCATTCACGATGAAACACAGAAATTCTATCGGAAATAAATATTAGAGACACAATGCCGACTTAAGTACTGGAAGACTGAGTCTTCCTACTGTCTATGTTTTGAGCGTTTCCTGTGTCACCAGTTTTACATTCTGATGCACCTCTGCAGGTGTACTGTATCCCTTGGAACTTCCCATTGACGATGAAACACAGAAATTACACCGGAATAAAATATAACAGACACAATGCCGACTTAAGTAAAAGAAAACAGTCTTCTTACGGTCAATGTTTTGAGCGTTTCCTGTGTCACCAGTTTTACCTTCCGATGCACCTCTGCAGGTTTACTGTATCCCTTGGACCTTCCCATTGACGATGAAACACAGAAATTGCATCGGAATTAAATATAAGAGACACAATGCCGACTTAAGTACAGGAAGACTGAGTCTTCCTACTGTCTATGTTTTAAGCGTTTCCTGTGTCATCAGTTTTACTTTCCGATGCACCTCTGCATGTTTACTATATCCCTTGGACCTTCCCATTCACGATGAAACACAGAAATTTTATCGGAATTAAATATAAGAGACACAACGCCGACTTAAGTACAAGAAAACTGAGTCTTCTTACGGTCTTTGTTTTGAGCGTTTCCTCTGTCACCGGTTTTACATTCCGATGCACCTCTGCCGTGTTACTGTATCCCTTGGACCTTCCCATTGTCGATGAAACAAAGAAATCGCATCGGAATTAAATATAAGGGACACAATGCCGACTTCAGTACAGGAAGACTGAGTCTTCCTACTGTATATGCTTTGAGCGTTTCCTGTGTCACCAGTTTTACATTCGGATGCATCTCTGCAGGTTTACTGTATCCCTTGGACCTTCCCATTCACGATGAAACACAGAATTTTAATCGGAAATAAATATAAGAGACACAATGCCGACTTAAGTACAGGAAGACTGAGTCCTCCTACTGTCTATGTTTTGAGCGTTTCCTGTGTCACGAGTTTTACATTCTGATGCACCTCTGCACGTGTACCGTATCCCTTGGACCTTCCCATTGACGATTAAACACAGAAATTACATCGGAATTAAATATAACAGACACAATGCCGACTTAAGTACAAGAAAACAGTCCTCTTACGGTCAATGTCTTGGGCGTTTCCTGTGTCACCAGTTTTACATTCCGATGCACCTCTGCAGGTTTACTGTATCCATTGGACCTTCCCATTGACGATGAAACACAGAAATTGCATCGGAAATAAATATAAGAGGCACAATGCCGACCTAAGTACAGGAAGACTGAGTCTTCCTACTGTCTATGTTTTAAGCGTTTCCTGTGTCATCAGTTTTACTTTCCGATGCACCTCTGCATGTTTACTATATCCCTTGGACCTTCCCATTCACGATGAAACACAGAAATTCTATCGGAAATAAATATTAGAGACACAATGCCGACTTAAGTACTGGAAGACTGAGTCTTCCTACTGTCTATGTTATGAGCGTTTCTTGTGTCACCAGTTTTACATTCCAATGCACCTCTGAAGGTTTACTGTATCCCTTGGACCTTCCCATTGACGATGAAACACAGAAATCGCATCGGAATTAAATATAAGAGACACAATGCCGACTTAAGTACTAGAAAACAGTCTTCTTACAGTCAATGTTTTGAGCGTTTCCTGTGTCACCAGTTTTACATTCCGATGCACCTCTGCAGGTTTACTGTATCCCCTGGACCTTCCCATTAGCGATGAAACACACAAATTGCATCGAAATTAAATATAAGAGACACAATGCCGACTTAAGTACAGGAAGACTGAGTCTTCCTACTGTCTATGTTTTGAGCGTTTCCTGTGTCACCAGTTTTACATTCCGATGGACCTCTGCAGGTTTACTGTATCCATTGGACCTTCCCATTGACGATGAAACGCAGAAATTACATCGGAATAAAATATAACAGACACAATGCCGACTTAAGTAAAAGAAAACAGTCTTCTACCGGTCAATGTTTTGAGCGTTTCCTGTGTCAGCAGTTTTACATTCCGAAGCACCTCTGCAGGTTTACTGTATCCATTGGACCTTCCCATTGACGATGAAACACAGAAATTGCATCGGAATTAAATATAAGAGACACAACTCCGACTTAAGTACAAGAAAACTGAGTCTTCTTACGGTCTATGTTTTGAGCGTATCCTGTGTCACAGGTTTTACATTCCGATGCACCTCTGCCGTGTTACTGTATCCCTTGGGCCTTCCCATTGTCGATGAAACAAAGAAATCGCATCGGAATTAAATATAAGAGACACAATGCCGACTTAAGTACAGGAAGACTGAGTCTTCCTACTGTCTATGTTTTGAGCGTTTCCTGTGTCACCCGTTTTACATTCTGATGCACCTCTGCAGGTGTACTGTATCCCTTGGAACTTCCCATTGACGATTAAACACAGAAATTACATCGGAATTAAATATAACAGACACAATGCCGACTTAAGTACAAGAAAACAGTCTTCTTACGGTCAATGTTTTGGGCGTTTCCTGTGTCACCAGTTTTACATTCCGATGCCCCTCAGCAGGTTTACTGTATCCATTGGACCTTCCCATTGACGATGAAACACAGAAATTGCATAGGAAATAAGTACAAGAGACACAATGCCGACTTAAGTACAGGAAGACTGAGTCTTCCTACTGTCTATGTTATGAGCGTTTCTTGTGTCACCAGTTTTACATTCCAATGCACCTCTGTAGGTTTACTGTATCCCTTGAATCTTCCCATTGACGATGAAACACAGGAATTGCATCGGAATTAAATATAAGAAACACAATGCCGACTTAAGTACAGGAAGACTGAGTCTTCCTACTGTCTATGTTTTGAGCGTTTCCTGTGTCACTAGTTTTACATTCCGATGCACCTCTGCAGGTTTACTGTATCCCTTGGACCTTCCCATTGACGATGAAACACAGAAATTGCATCGGAATTAAATATAAGAGACACAATGCCGACTAAAGTACAGGAAGACTGAGTCTTCCTACTGTCTATGTTTTAAGCGTTTCCTGTGTCATCGATTTTACTTTCCGATGCACCTCTGCATGTTTACTATATCCCTTGGACCTTCCCATTCACGATGAAACACAGAAATTTAATCGGAAATAAATATAAGAGACAATGCCGACTTAAGTACAGGAAGACTGAGTCTTCCTACTGTCTATGTTTTGAGCGTTTCCTGTGTCACCAGTTTTACATTCTGATGCACTTCTGCAGGTGTACTGTATCCCTTGGACCTTGCCATTGACGATGAAACACAGAAATGGCATCGGAATTAAATATAAGAGACACAAAGCCGACTTAAGTACAGGAAGACTAAGTCTTCCTACTGTCTATGCTTTGATTGTTTCCTGTGTCATCAGTTTTACTTTACGATGCACCTCTGCAGGTTTACTATTACCCTTGGACCTTTCCATTGACGATGAAAAACAGAAATTGCATCGGAATTAAATATAAGAGACACAGTGCCGACTTAAGTACAGGAAGACTAACTCCTCCTACTGTCTATGTTTTGAGCGTTTCCTGTGTCACCAGTTTTACATTCCGATTCACCTCTGCAGGTTTACTGTATCCATTAAAACTTCCCATTGACGATGAAACACAGAAATTGCATCGGATTTAAATATATGAGACACAACGCCGACTTAAGTACAAGAAAACTGAGTCTTCTTCCGGTCTATGTTTTGAGCGTTTCCTGTGTCACCAGATTTACATTCCGATATACCTCTGCAGGTTTACTGTATCCCTTGGACCTTCCCATTGTCGATGAAACACGGAAATCGCATCGGAATTAAATATAAGAGACACAATGCCGACTTAAGTACAGGAAGACTGAGTCTTCCTACTGTCTATGATTTGAGCGTTTCCTGTGTCACCAGTTTTACTTTCCGATGCACCTGTGCAGGTTTACTGTATCCATTGGATCTTCACAGTGACGATGAAACACAGAAATTGCATCGGAATTAAGGATAAGAGATACTATGCCGACTTAAGTACAGGAAGACTGAGTCTTCCTACTATCTATAATTTGAGCGTTTCCTGTGTCACCAGTTTTACATTCCGATGCACCTCTGCAGGTTTACTGTATCCATTGGAACTTCCCATTGACGATATAACACAGAAATTGCATCGGAATTAAATATAAGAGACACAACGCCGACTTAAGTACAAGAAAACTGAGTCCTCTTACGGTCTATGTTTTGAGCGTTTCCTGTGTCACCAGTTTCACATTCCGATGCACCTCTGCAGGTTTACTGTATCCCTTGGACCTTCCCATTGTCGATGAAACACGGAAATCGCATCGGAATTAAATATAAGAGACACAATGCCGACTTAAGTACAGGAAGACTGAGTCTTCCTACTGTCTATGTTTTGAACGTTTCCTGTGTCATCAATTTTATATTCCGATGCACCTGTGCTGGTTTACTGTATCCATTGGATCTTCACAGTGACGATGAAACACAGAAATTGCATCGGAATTAAAGATAAGAGACACAATGCCGACTTAAGTACAGGAAGACTGAGTCTTCCTACTGTCTATAATTTGAGCGTTTCCTGTGTCACCAGTTTTACATTCCGATGCACCTCTACAGGTTTACTGTATTCCTTGGACCTTCCCATTGACGATGGAAAACAGAAATTGCATCGGAATTAAATATAAGAGACACTATAACACCGCCGCAAGCCGGTCCCAAGCCTGGGCCCATCTAAAAACAAGAGGATGGGGAAGTGTGGAGGGGGATGAGTAACAACCTCGTAAAAAAACCAGGGTCCATCCGGCTCCAGATGGTAGCACCCTGTCATAGGCCCCTGCCTAGGGTTACTAGGTGAAACCCAGCCAAAGGTCTCAATGGCGGAAGAGGAACAATTTCCCAACGGCAGAGAGAGCGGAAGAGCTAACTCCAGGGCTTACTACCTTGGTTTTAATGTCGGATTCGGGGCAACCCGATCCCCTAATTTATTATCCAACAATTACTGCAAAGCATGATGGGAACGTCGTCAAAGATAGACACTACTCCAAGAGGTAGACCGAATGGCAAATCCTCCGTTGTTCGTAGAAACAATTCAAAGGAGTCAAAGGATTTTGGAGGACCCCAACCAACATGTATGCAGCCCTCAACACTGAAATTTAAGAAAGCAACTATGTTTGCAACCCTAAATGTAAACTCTCTAATTAAAGTAGGAAAATTGAAATTATTGATTGAAAAGCTGAACCAGAAAGAAATTTTAATATGTGCATTGCAAGAAACAAGGTTTTAAGATGAAACTGCTTAAGATTTTGAAAACTATCGTTTATTTAAAGGAAAACCAGGTAAAACTTAACGAAACAAATGCCATACCTGGGAACAGCATTTCTGGTACATCACTCAATTTTAGATTCAGTTACTAACTTCTACTCGAGTTCTGAGAGACTATCCATTCTTGAGATTAAATGTAAAAACAAAGGATACTCTATAATCAACTGCCATGCACCCATAAACCAGGACAACAAAAATAACCCGGAGAAAGTTGAAGAATTTTGGGAGATACTTGAAATGGAACTGGATAGGTGCTCAAAGAAGAACATCAAAATGTTAGTAGGCGATTTTAACGCACAAATAGGAAGGGAGAAAAAATACCATGGAACAGTAGGCCTCTTCCCAGGTCACAAAAGAACTTCAAAAAATGGAGAAAGGCTTATAGAGGTATGTAGGCATTTCAACTTGAAAATAATGACAACACATTTCAAAAAGCTGAGCCGAAAAACTGAAACATGGCGATCACCAAATCCACTTCTCGGAGAATTCCAAATTGACCATGTGGCTATCTCACTTCATTGTCAAGAAGAAATTCAAAACACTAAAGTGCTGAAAAGCCTTGATGTTGATTCAGATCACTATTTCACTACGATTAAATTCAGACCACTCCCATTTCGAAAAGAGAAGAAAACCTTTTACAAAATTCCAAAATATAACACAGAAACTTTAAAAAATGAAGAAATTAAACAACGGTTTCAAAGAGCATTGCACAAAGATAGCGATGGCATATCCACAATAAATAAGGAAGCGGGATGGGAGGAGATCAAAAACGAAATAGTTGAAATAGCAAAAGAAAATTGTCTCGTGAAAAGAGTAAGAAGACATCCATGGTGGGACAATGAATGTGATGAGAACCTGGAGAAGAGACAGAAATTGTGGCAGAAATGGAACTCCACAAAAGATCCTCAAGATCTTGACAATTTTAAAATCCAGAGAAGAGAAACAGCTAAGCTTTTCCGTAATAAAAAAAGAACACAATTTCAGGATAACCTAGAACAGATTGAGGAAGTCTTAAAAAGAAATAATTCTAGAGATTTCTACAAAACTTTTAGAAAACAGCTAACCAAATACCAATCCCCAAATTTATGTTTTAAAGACGAAGAGAACAAGCTAGGTTTGACAAACAAGACTAATTGTGAAATATTAGCAAAATATTTCGAGAATCTACTAAATTGTGAACCCCCCAAAGATAAAATGAGTTTCGAAAACCACCGAAATACTAATACCGAGTCAAAACTTCCAGACGCTGAAGAAATAAAACACATAATACACAGTCTAAAAAACAATAAAGCCCCAGGTGAAGACTCCATAGTACCAGAAATCCTAAAAATAATGGATACCAACCTCCCACAAGTTTTGGAACATATGTTTAAGAAGATCTGGGACGAAGAAAGAATTCCTGAAGACTGGCAGTGTGCCCTGATACACCCACTACACAAAAAGGGGGATAAGATGAATGTTAATAATTATAGAGGGATCTCGCTACTACCAGTAGCATACAAAATTTTGTCAAGGAAATTACTTCAAATCGTGGAGCCAGTTCTGGATAAAAAAATAGGTGAATATCAAGCAGGTTTTAGACAAGGTAGATCCTGTGTTGAACAAATATTTCACCTGAAAACACTAATTCGTTACAGAATCTCAAGAGGCCAGAGATTTGCAATAGTATTTGTAGATTTCAAAAAAGCATACGACTCGGTAGATAGAGAAACATTACTGAAAGTATTGGAAGAATTTGGGGTCGATAAGAAAACAATTCAAATTATCAAACAGACGCTAACAAACAGTAAGGCCAAAGTTAAATTTATGGGTGAAATTTCAAGGAAGTTCGAAATTAAAACAGGTGTTAGACAAGGTGATGGTTTATCCCCAATCCTCTTCAACTGCGTACTGGAAAAGATATTGAGAATATGGAAAGAAGAACTCAAAGGCACCAAGAATGACATCAGAATTGGAACAAAAAAAGAAAAAATAGAAGTGGACTGTTTAGCTTTTGCAGACGATCTGGCAATAATTACAGAAAACGAAGAAATAGCTCAGAATTACTTGGAGAAACTACAAGAAGTTTCGGCCAGAGCTGGACTGCAGATTTCATTTGAAAAAACCGTGTATATGTCTAATCATAGAAATAACAAGAAAAATCTTATTACTAAATACGGCAATATAAAGAGAGTAGAAAAATTTAAGTATTTAGGTGAAATAATTCAAGTGAATGGTTTAGACAAGAGTGCAAACCAGGCGAGAGCAAGGAAAATGGAATTTGCTTTTCAAAAAACCAAAGACATATATAACAAAAAAAACATTTCGAATCAAGCTAAATTAAGACATTATAAAACTGCCATTAGACCAGAATGCCTGTATGCATCGGAGTGCCTAACTCTTAAAAAAAAGGGGGAAATAGAAAACATGGAAAGGAAAATTTTGAGAAAAATATTAGGACCGAGAAAGATTGGAGAAGAGTACAAGCTAAAGAGTAACAAGGAAATATACAAAACTATTGAGAAAGTGAGTGATGCAATGCGTAAACGCAGACTAACGTTTTATGGTCACCTGTCGAGGATGGATGGAAACAGACTAACAAGAAAATTGTTTGAACATAGTAACAGGAACGAAAAAACCAACAATAAATGGATACAGATGGTGAAAAAGGATTTGGCCTATTTTAATGTCACCCGTGAGTCAATCAGGGACAGGAAAAAGTTTAGACAAATAGTGAACGAAATTAAGTGTTTTCCAGAAGAAACGAAACTAAAGAATAATAACAGGAAATGGTCGGAAGAGCAGAGGAGGAACCATTCGAAAATGATGAGGAAATATTGGGAAGAGAGAAAAAAGATTAAAAAGCCGGGCAAGTGAATTGTTGAACGTGGTCCAAAGATGGCCGAAATCGAAAGAAGAAGAAGAAGAGACACAATGCCGACTTACGTACAGGAAGACTAACTCCTCCTACTGTCTATGCTTTGAGCGTTTCCTGTGTCACCAGTTTTACATTCCGATTCACCTCTGCAAGGTTACTGTATCCTTTGGAACTTCCCATTGACGATGAAACACAGAAATTGCATCGGAATTAAATATAAGAGACACAATGCCGACTTAAGTACAAGAAAACTGAGTCTTCATACGGTCTATGTTTTGAGCGTTTCCTGTGTCACCAGTTTTACATCCGATGCACCTCTGCAGGTTTACTGTATCCCTTGGACCTTCCCATTGTCGATGATACACGGAAAACGCATCGGAATTAAATATAAGAGACACAATGCCGACTTAAGTACAGGAAGACTGAGTCTTCCTACTGTCTATGTTTTGAGCGTTTCCTGTGTCACCAGTTTTACATCCGATGCACCTCTGCAGGTTTACTGTATCCCTTGGACCTTCCCATTGTCGATGATACACGGAAAACGCATCGGAATTAAATATAAGAGACACAATGCCGACTTAAGTACAGGAAGACTGAGTCTTCCTACTGTCTATGTTTTGAGCGTTTCCTGTGTCACCAGTTTTACATTCTGATGCACCTCTACGGGTTTACTGTATCCCTTGGACGTTCACAGTGACGATGAAACACAGAAATTGCATCGGAATTAAATATAAGAGACACAATGCCGACTTAAGTACAAGAAACCAGTCTTCTTACGGTCAATGTTTTGAGCTTTTCCTGTGTCACCAGTTTTACATTCCGATGCACCTCTGCAGGTTTACTGTATCCCATGGACCTTCCCATTGGCGATGAAACACACAAATTGCATCGAAATTAAATATAAGAGACACAATGCCGGCTTAAGAACAGGAAGACTAAGTCTTCCTACTGTCTATGTTTTGAGCGTTTCTTGTGTCACCAGTTTTACATTCCGATTCACCTCTGTCGGTTTGCTGTATCCATTGGACCTTCCCATTGACGATGAAACACAGAAATTGCATCGGAATTAAATATACGAGACACAACGCCGACTTAAGTACAAGAAAACTGTGTCTTCTTACGGTCTATGTTTTGAGCGTTTCCTGTGTCGCCAGTTTTACATTCCGATGCACCTCTGCCGGTTTACTGTATCCTTGCACCTTCCCATTGTCGATGAAACACAGAAATCGCATCGGAATTTAATATAAGAGACACAATGCCGACTTAAGTACAGGAAGACTGAGTCTTCCTACTGTCTATGTTTTGAGCGTTTCCTGTGTCACCAGTTTTACATTCCGATGCACCTCTGCAGGTTTACTGTATCCCTTGGACCTTCCCATTGACGATGAAACACAGAAATAGCATCGGAATTAAATATAAGGGACTCAATGCCGAGTTAAGTACAGGAGGACTGAGTCTTCCTACTGTCTATGATTTGAGCGTTTCCTATGTCACTAGTTTAACATTCCGATGCACCTCTGCAGGTTTACTGTATCTCTTGGACCTTCCCATTGACGATGAAACACAGAAATTGCATCGGAATTAAATATAAGAGACACAACGCCGACTTAAATACAAGAAAATTGAGTCTTCTTACGGTCTATGTTTTGAGCGTTTCCTGTGTCATCAGTTTTACTTTCCGATGCACCTCTGAATGTTTACTATATCCCTTGGACCTTCCCATTCACGATGAAACACAGAAATTTAATCGGAAATAAATATAAGAGACACAATGCCGACTTAAGTACAGGAAGACTGAGTCTTCCTACTGTCTATGTTTTGAGCGTTTCCTGTGTCACCAGATTTACATTCCGATTCACCTCTGCAGGTTTACTGTATCCATTGGACCTTCCCATTGACGATGAAACAAGAAATTGCATCGGAATTAAATATAAGAGACACAACGCCGACTTAAGTACAAGAAAACTGAGTCTTCTTACAGCCTATGTTTTGAGCGTTTCCTGTGTCACCAGTTTTACATTCCGATGCACCTCTGCAGGTTTACTGTATCACTTGGACCTTCCCATTGACGATGAAACACACAAATTGCATCGAAATTAAATATAAGAGACACAATGCCGACTTAAGTACAGGAAGACTGAGTCTTCCTACAGTCTATGTTTTGAGCGTTTCCTGTGTCACCAGTTTTACATTCCGATGCACATGTGCAGGTTTACTATATTCATTGGATCTTCACAGTGACGATGAAACACAGAAATTACATCGGAATTAAAGATAAGAGACACAATGTCGACTTAAGTACAGGAAGACTGAGTCTTCCTACTGTCTATAGTTTGAGCGTTTCCCCTGTCACCAGTTTTACATTCCGATGCACCTCAGCAGGTTTGCTGTATCCCTTGGACCTTCACAGTGACGATGATTCACAGAAATTGCATCGGAATTAAATATAAGAGACACAGTGCCGACTTAAGTACAGGAAGACTGAGTCTTAGTACTGCCTATGTTTTGAGCCTTTCCTGTGTCACCAGTTTTTCATTCCGATGCACCTCTGCAGGTTTATTGTATCCCTTGGACCTTCCCATTGACGATGAAAGACAGAAGTGGCATCGGAATTAAATATAAGAGACACAATGCCGACTTAAGTAGAGGACTGCGTCTTCCTACTTTCTATGTTTTGAGCGTTTCCTGTGTCATCAGTTTTACATTCCGATGCACCTCTGCAGGTTTATTGTATCCCTTGGGCCTTCCCATTGACGATGGAAAACAGAAATTGCATCGGAATTAAATATAAGAGACACAAGGCCGACTTAAGTACAGGAAGACTAAGTCTTCCTACTGTCTAAGTTTTGAGGGTTTCCTGTGTCATCAGTTTTACTTTCCGATGCACCTCTGCTTGTTTATTACATCCCTTGGACCTTCCCATTCACGATGAAACACAGCAATTTCATCGGAAATAAATAAAAGAGACGCAATGCCGACTTAAGTACAGGAAGACTGAGTCTTCCAACTGTCTATGTTGTGAGCGTTTCCTGTGTCACTAATTTTACATTCCGATGCACCTGTGCAGGTTTACTGTATCCCTTGGACCTTCCCATTGACGATGAAACACAGAAATTGCTTCGGAATTAAATATAAGAGACACAATGCCGACATAAGTACAGGAAGACTGAGTCTTCCTACTGTCTATGTTTTGAGCGTTTCCTGTGTCACCCGTTTTACATTCTAATGCACCTCTGCAGGTTTACTGTATCCCTTGGACCTTCTTATTGACGATGAAACACAGAAATTGCATCGGAATTAAATATAAGAGACACAATGCCGACTTAAGTACAGGAAGACTGAGTCTTCCACCTGTCTATAATTTGAGCGTTTCCTGTGTCACCCGTTTTACATTCCGATTCACCTCTACTGGTTTACTGTATCCCTTGGACTTCACACTGACGATGAAACACAGAAATTGCATCGAAATTAAATATAAGAGACACATTGCCGACTTAAGTACATGAAAACTGAGTCTTCTTACGGTCTATGTTTTGAGCGTTTCCTGTGTCACAAGGTTTAAATTCCGATGCACCTCTGCAGGTTTACTGTATCCCTTGGAACTTCCCATTGACGATGAAACACAGAAATTGCATCGGAATTAAATATTAGAGACACAGTGCCGAGTTAAGAACAGGATGACTGAGTCTTCCTACTGTCTATGTTTTGAGCGTTTCCCGTGTCACCAGATTTAAATTCCGATGCACCTCACCAGGTTTACTGTATCCCTTGGACCTTCACAGTGACGATGAATCACAGAAATTACATCGAAATTAAATATAAGAGACACAGTGCCGACTTAACAACAGGAAGACTGAGTCTTCCTACTGTCTATGTTTTGAGCGTTTCCTGTGTCACCAGATTTACACTCCGATTCACCTCTGCAGGTTTACTGTATCCATTGGACCTTCCCATTGACGATGAAACACAGAAATTGCATCGTAATTAAATATAAGAGACACAACGCCGACTTAAATACAAGAAAATAGAGTCTTCTTACGGTCTATGTTTTGAGCGTTTCCTGTGTCATGAGTTTTACTTTCCGATGCACGTCTGCATGTTTACTATATCCCTTGGACCTTCCCATTCACGATGAAACACAGAAATTTAATCGGAAATAAGTATAAGAGACACAATGCCGACTTAAGTACAAGAAAACTGAGTCTTCTTACGGTCTATGTTTTGAGCGTTTCCTGTGTCACCGGTTTTACATTCCGATGCACCTCTGCCGTGTTACTGTATCCCTTGGACCTTCCCATTGTCGATGAAACAAAGAAATCGCATCGGAATTAAATATAAGAGACACAATGCTCACTTAAGTACAGGAAGACTGAGCCTTCCTACTGTATATGTTTTGAGCGTTTCCTGTGTCACCAGTTTTACATTCGGATGCACCTCTGCAGGTTTACTGTATCCCTTGGACCTTCCCATTCACGATGAAACACATAATTTTAATCGGAAATAAATATAAGAGACACAATGCCGACTTAAGTACAGGAAGACTGAGTCTTCCTACTGTCAATGTTTTGAGCCTTTCCTGTGTCACCCGATTTACATTCCGATTCACCTCTGCAGGTATACTGTATCCATTGGACCTTCCCATTGACGATGAAACACAGAAATTCAATCGGAATAAAATATAACAGACACAATGCCGACTTATGTAAAAGAAAACAGTCTTCTTACGGTCAATGTTTTGAGCGTTTCTTGTGTCACCAGATTTACACTCCGATTCACCTCTGCAGGTATACTGTATCCATTGGACCTTCCCATTGACGATGAAACACAGAAATTCAATCGGAATAAAATATAACAGACACAATGCCGACTTATGTAAAAGAAAACAGTCTTCTTACGGTCAATGTTTTGAGCGTTTCCTGTGTCACCATATTTACACTCCGATTCACCTCTGCAGGTTTACTGTATCCATTGGACCTTCCCATTGACGATGAATCACAGAAATTGCATCGCAATTAAATATAAGAGACACAATGCCGACTTACGTACAAGAAAACTGAGTCTTCTTACGGTCTATGTTTTGAGCGTTTCCTGTGTCACCGGTTTTACATTCCGATGCACCTCTGCCGTGTTACTGTATCCCTTGGACCTTCCCATTGTCGATGAAACAAAGAAATCGCATCGGAATTAAATATAAGAGACACAATGCTCACTTAAGTACAGGAAGACTGAGTCTTCCTACTGTATATGTTTTGAGCGTTTCCTGTGTCACCAGTTTTACATTCGGATGCACCTCTGCAGGTTTACTGTATCCCTTGGACCTTCCCATTCACGATGAAACACATAATTTTAATCGGAAATAAATATAAGAGACACAATGCCGACTTAAGTACAGGAAGACTGAGTCTTCCTACTGTCTATGTTTTGAGCGTTTCCTGTGTCACCGGTTTTACATTCCGATGCACCTCTGCCGTGTTACTGTATCCCTTGGACCTTCCCATTGACGATGAAACACAGAAATTACATCGGTATTAAATATAACAGACACAATGCCGACTTAAGTACAAGAAAACAGTCTTCTTAAGGTCAATGTTTTGGGCGTTTCCTCTGTCACCAGTTTTACGTTCCGATGCACCTCTGCAGGTTAACTGTATCCATTGGACCTTCCCATTGACGATGAAACACAGAAATTGCATCGGAAATAAATATAAGAGACACAATACCGACTTAAGTACACGAAGACTGAGTCTTCCTACTGTCTATGTTATGAGCGTTTCTTGTGTCACCAGTTTTACATTCCGATGCACCTCTGCAGGTTTACTGGATCCCTTGGACCTTCCCATTGACGATGAAACACAGAAATTGCATCGGAATTAAATATAAGAGACAGAATGCCGACTTAAGTACAGGAAGACTGAGTCTTCCTACTGTCTATGTTTTGAGCGTTTCCTGTGTCACTAGTTTTACATTCCGATGCACCTCTGCAGGTTTACTGTATCCCTTGGACCTTCCCATTGAAATTGCATCCTAATTAAATATAAGAGACTCATTGCCGAGTTAAGTACAGGAAGACTGAGTCTTCCTACTGTCTATGATTTGAGCGTTTCCTATGTCACTAGTTTAACATTCCGATGCACCTCTGCAGGTTTACTGTATCCCTTGGACCTTCCCATTGACGATGAAACACAGAAATTGCATCGGAATTAAATATAAGAGACACAACGCCGACTTAAGTACAAGAAAACTGAGTCTTCTTACAGTCTATGCTTTGAGCGTTTCCTGTGTCACCAGTTTTACATTCCGATGCACCTCTGCAGGTTTACTGTATCACTTGGACCTTCCCATTGACGATGAAACACACAAATTGCATCGAAATTAATTATAAGAGACACAATGCCGACTTAAGTACAGGGAGACTGAGTCTTCCTACAGTCTATGTTTGGAGCGTTTCCTGTGTCACCAGTTTTACATTCCGATGCACATGTGCAGGTTTACTATATCCATTGGATCTTCACAGTGACGATGAAACACAGAAATTGCATCGGAATAAAAGATAAGAGACACAATGCCGACTTAAGTACAGGAAGACTGAGTCTTCCTACTGTTTATAATTTGAGCGTTTCCTGTGTCACGAGTTTTACATTCCGATGCACCTCTACAGGTTTACTGTATTCCTTGGACCTTCCCATTGACGATGAAAAACAGAAATTGCATCGGAATTAAATATAAGAGACACAATGCCGACATAAATACAGGAAGTCTAAGTCTTCCTACTGTCTATGTTTTGAGCGTTTCCTGTGTCACCAGTTTTACATTCCGATGCACCTCTGCAAGTTTACTGTATCCCTTGGACCTTCCCATTGACGATGAAACACAGAAATTGCATCGGAATTAAATATAAGAGACACAATGCCGACTTAAGTACAGGAAGACTGAGTCTTCCTACTGTCTATGTTTTGAGCGTTTCCTGTGTCACCAGTTTTACATTCCGATGCACATCTGCAGGTTTACTGTATCCCTTGACCTTCCCATTGACGATGAAACACAGAAATTGCATCGGATTTAAATATAAGAGACACAATGCCGACTTAAGTACAGGAAGACTAAGTCTTCCTACTGTCTATGTTTTGAGCGTTTCCTGTGTCATCAGTTTTACTTTCCGATGCACCTCTGCAGGTTTACTATATCCGTTGGACCTTCCCATTCACGATGAAACACAGCAATTTCATTGGAAATAAATATAAGAGACACAATGCCGACTGAAGTACAGGAAGACTGAGTCTTCCTACTGTCTAAGATTTGAGCGTTTCCTGTGTCACCAGTTTTACATTCCGATGCACGTCTGCAGGTTTACTGTATCCCTTGGACATTCCCATTGACGATGAAACACAGAAATTGCATCGGAATTAAATATAAGAGACACAATGCCGACTTAAGTACAGGAAGACTGAGTCTTCCTACTGTTTATGTTTTGAGCGTTTCCTGTGTCACTAGCTTTACATTAAGATGCACCTCTGCAGGTTTACTGTATCCCTTGGACCTCCCCATTGACGATGAAACACAGAAATTGCATCGCAATTAAAAATAAGAGACACAATGCCAACATAAGTACAGGAAGACTGAGTCTTCCTACTGTCTATAATTTGAGCGTTTCCTGTGTCACCAGTTTTACATTCCGATGCACCTCTACAGGTTTACTGTATCCCTTGGACCTTCACAGTGACGATGAAACACAGAAATTTCTTCGGAATTTAATGTAAGAGACACAATGCCGACTTAAGTACAGGTAGACTGAGTCTTCCTACTGTCTATGTTTTGAGCGTGTCCTGTGTCACTAGTTTTACATTCCGATGCACCTCTGCAGGTGTACTGTAATCCCTTGGACCTTCCCATTGACGATGAAAAACAGAAATTGCATCGGAATTAAATATAAGAGACACAATGCCGACTTAAGTACGGGAAGACTAAGTCTTCCTACTGTCTATGTTTTGAGCGTTTCCTGTGCCATCAGTTTTACTTTCCGATGCACCTCTGCAGATTTACTATATCCGTTGGAACTTCCCATTGACGATGAAACACAGAAATTGCATCGGAATTAAATATAAGAGACACAATGCCGACTTAAGTACAGGAAGACTAAGTCTTCCTACTGTCTATGTTATGAGCGTTTCCTGTGTCATCAGTTTTACTTTCCGATGCACCTCTGCAGGTTTACTATATCCGTTGGACCTTCCCATTCACGATGAAACACAGCAATTTCATTGGAAATAAATATAAGAGACACAATGCCGACTGAAGTACAGGAAGACTGAGTCTTCCTACTGTCTAAGATTTGAGCGTTTCCTGTGTCACCAGTTTTACATTCCGATGCACGTCTGCAGGTTTACTGTATCCCTTGGACATTCCCATTGACGATGAAACACAGATATTGCATCGGAATTAAATATAAGAGACACAATGCCGACTTAAGTACAGGAAGACTGAGTCTTCCTACTGTCTATGTTTTGAGCGTTTCCTGTGTCACTAGTTTTACATTAAGATGCACCTCTGCAGGTTTACTGTATCCCTTGGACCTCCCCATTGACGATGAAACACAGAAATTGCATCGCAATTAAATATAAGAGACACAATGCCAACATAAGTACAGGAAGACTGAGTCTTCCTACTGTCTATAATTTGAGCGTTTCCTGTGTCACCAGTTTTACATTCCGATGCACCTCTACAGGTTTACTGTATCCCTTGGACCTTCACAGTGACGATGAAACACAGAAATTTCATCGGAATTAAATGTAAGAGACACAATGCCGACTTAAGTACAGGTAGACTGAGTCTTCCTACTGTCTATGTTTTGAGCGAGTCCTGTGTCACTAGTTTTACATTCCGATGCACCTCTGCAGGTGTACTGTAACCCCTTGGACCTTCCCATTGACGATGAAAAACAGAAATTGCATCGGAATTATATATAAGAGACACAATGCCAACTTAAGTACGGGAAGACTAAGTCTTCCTACTGTCTATGTTTTGAGCGTTTCCTGTGTCATCAGTTTTACTTTCCGATGCACCTCTGCAGGTTTACTATATCCGTTGGACCTTCCCATTCACGATGAAACACAGCCATTTCATCGGAAATAAATATAAGAGACACAATGCCGACTGAAGTACAGGAAGACTGAGTCTTCCTACTGTCTAAGATTTGAGCGTTTCCTGTGTCACCAGTTTTACATTCCGATGCACCTCTGCAGGTTTACTGTATCCCTTGGACATTCCCATTGACGATGAAACACAGAAATTGCATCGGAATTAAATATAAGAGACACAATGCCGACTTAAGTACAGGAAGACTGAGTCTTCCTACTGTCTATGTTTTGAGCGTTTCCTGTGTCACTAGTTTTACATTCCGATGCACCTCTGCAGGTTTACTGTATCCCTTGGAACTTCCCATTGACGATGAAAAACAGAAATTGCATCGGAATTAAATATAAGAGACACAATGCCGACTTAAGTACAGGAAGACTGAGTCTTCCTACTGTCTATGCTTTGAGCGTTTCCTGTGTCACCAGTTTTACATTCTGATGCACCTCTGTAGGTTTCCTGTATCCCTTGGACCTTCCCATTGTCGATCAAACACAGAAATCGCATCGGAATTACATATAAGAGACACAATGCCTACATAAGTAAAGGAAGACTGAGTGTTCCCACTGTCTATGTTTTGAGCGTTTCCTGTGTCACCAGTTTTACATTCTGATGCACCTCTGCAGGTTTACTGTATCCCTTGGACATTCCCATTGACGATGAAACACAGAAATTGCATCGGAATTAAATGTAAGAGACACAATGCCGACTTAAGGACAGGAAGACTGAGTCTTCCCACTGTCTATGTTTTGAGCGTTTCCTGTGTCACCAGTTTTACATTCTGATGCACCTCTGCAGGTTTACTGTATCCATTGGACCTTCCCATTGACGATGAAACACAGAAATTGCATCGGAATTAAATATAAGAGACACAATGCCGAGTTAAGTACAGGAAGACTGAGTCTTCCTACTGTCTACAATTTGAGCGTTTCCTGTGTCACCAGTTTTACATTCCGATGCACCTCTACAGGTTGACTGTATCCCTTGGACCTTCACAGTGACGATGAAACACAGAAATTGCATCGGAATTAAATGTAAGAGACACAATGCCGACTTAAGGACAGGAAGACTAAGTCTTCCTACTGTCAATGCTTTGATTGTTTCCTGTGTCATCAGTTTTACTTTCCGATGCACCTCTGCAGGTTTACTATATCCCTTGGACCTTCCCATTCACAATGAAACACAGAAATTTCATCGGAAATAAATATAAATGACACAATGCCGACTTAAGTACAGGAAGACTGAGTCTTCCTACTGTCTATATTTTGACCGTTTCCTGTGTCACCAGTTTTACATTCTGATGCACCTCTGTAGGTTTCCTGTATCCCTTGGACCTTCCCATTGGCGATGAAACGCAGAAATTGCATCGAAATTAAATATAAGAGACACAATGCCGACTTAAGTTCAAGAAAAATGTCTTCGTACGGTCAATGTTTGAGCGTTTCCTGTGTCACCAGTTTTACATTCCGATGCACCTCTGCCGGTTTACTGTATCCCTTGGACTTTCCCATTGTCGATCAAACACAGAAATCGCATCGGAATTAAATATAAGAGACACAATGACAACTTAAGTACAGGAAGACTGAGTCTTCCTACTGTCTATGTTTTGAGCGTTTCCTGTGTCACCAGTTTTAAATTCTGATGCACCTCTGCAGGTTTACTGAATCCCTTGGACCTTCCCATCGACGATGAAACACAGAAATTGCATCGGAATTAAAATAAAGAGACACAATGCCGACTTAGGTACAGGAAGACTGAGTCTTCCTACTGTCTATATTTTGACCGTTTCCTGTGTCACCAGTTTTACATTCTGATGCACCTCTGCAGGTTTACTGTATCCCTTGGACCTTCCCATTGACGATGAAACACAGAAATTGCATCGCAACGAAATATAAGAGACACAATGCCGACTTAAGCACAGGAAGACTGAGTCTTCCTACTGTCTATGTTTTGAGCTTCTCCTGTGTCACCAGTTTCACATTCCGATTCACCTGTGCAGGTTTACTGCATCCATTGGATCTTCACAGTGACGATGAAACACAGAAATTGCATCGGAATTAAAGATCTGAGACACAATGCCGACTTAAGTACAGGAAGACTGAGTCATCCAACTGTCTATAATTTGAGCGTTTCCTGTGTCACCAGTTTTACATTCCGATGCACCTCTGCAGGTTTACTGTATCCCTTGGACCTTCCCATTGACGATGAAACACAGAAATTGCATCGCAAATAAATATAAGAGACACAATGCCAAAATAAGTACAGAAAGACTGAGTCTTCCTACTGTCTGTAATTTGAGCGTTTCCTGTGTCACCAGTTTTACATGCCGATGCACCTCTACAGGTTTACTGTATCCCCTTGACCTTCACAGTGACGATGAAACACAGAAATTGCATCGGAATTAATTATAAGAGACACAATGCCGACTTAAGTACAGGAAGACTGAGTCTTCCTACTGTCTATGTTTTGAGCGTTTCCTGTGTCACCAGTTTTACAATCTGATGCACCTCTGTAGGTTTCCTGTATCCCTTGGACCTTCCCATTGACGATGAAACACAGAAATTGCATCGGAATTAAATATAAGAGACACAATGCCGACTTAAGTACAGGAAGACTGAGTCTTCCTACTGTCTATGTGTTGAGCGTTTCCTGTGTCACCAGTTTTGCAATCTGATGCACCTCTGTAGGTTTCCTGTATCCCTTGGACCTTCCCATTGACGATGAAACACAGAAATTGCATCGAAATTAAATATTAGAGACACAATGCCGACTTAAGTACAAGTAAAATGTCTTCGTACGGTCAATGTTTTGAGCGTTTCCTGTGTCACCAGTTTTACATTCCTATGCACCTCTGCAGGTTTACTGTATCCCTTAGACCTTCCCATTGAGGATGAAAAACAGAAATTGCATCGGAATTAAATATAAGAGACACAATGCCGACTTAAGTACAATAAGACTGAGTCATCCTACTGTCTATGTTTTCAGCGATTCCTGTGTCACCAATTTTACATTCTGATGCACCTCTGTAGGTTTCCTGTATCCCTTGGACCTTCCCATTGACGATGAAACACAGAAATTGCATCGGAATTAAATATAAGAGACACAATGCCGACTTAAGTACAGGAAGACTAAGTCTTCCTACTGTCTATGTTTTGAGCGTTTCCTGTGTCATCAGTTTTACTTTCCGATGCACCTCTGCAGGTTTACTATATCCGTTGGACCTTCCCATTGACGATGAAACACAGAAATTTCATCGGAAATAAATATAAGAGACACAATGCCGACTGAAGTAGAGGAAGACTGAGTCTTCCTACTGTCTAAGATTTGAGCGTTTCCTGTGTCACCAGTTTTACATTCCGATGCACGTCTGCAGGTTTACTGTATCCCTTGGACATTCCCATTGACGATGAAACACAGAAATTGCATCGGAATTAAATATAAGAGACACAATGCCGACTTAAGTACAGGAACACTGAGTCTTCCTACTGTCTATGTTTTGAGCGTTTCCTGTGTCACTAGTTTTACATTCCGATGCACCTCTGCAGGTTTACTGTATCCCTTAGACCTTCCCATTGAGGATGAAAAACAGAAATTGCATCGGAATTAAATATAAGAGACACAATGCCGACTTAAGTCCAGGAAGACTGAGTCTTCCTACTGTCTATGTTTTCACCGATTCCTGTGTCACCAATTTTACATTCTGATGCACCTCTGTAGGTTTCCTGTATCCCTTGGACCTTCCCATTGACGATGAAACACAGAAATTGCATCGCAATTAAATATAAGAGACACAATGCCGACTTAAGTACAGGAAGACTAAGTCTTCCTACTGTCTATGTTTTGAGCGTTTCCTGTGTCAACAGTTTTACTTTCCGATGCACCTCTGCAGGTTTACTATATCCGTTGGACCTTCCCATTGACGATGAAACACAGAAATTTCATCGGAAATAAATATAAGAGACACAATGCCGACTGAAGTAGAGGAAGACTGAGTCTTCCTACTGTCTAAGATTTGAGCGTTTCCTGTGTCACCAGTTTTACATTCCGATGCACGTCTGCAGGTTTACTGTATCCCTTGGACATTCCCATTGACGATGAAACACAGAAATTGCATTGGAATTAAATATAAGAGACACAATGCCGACTTAAGTACAGGAAGACTGGGTCTTCCTTCTGTCTATGTTTTGAGCGTTTCCTGTGTCACTAGTTTTACATTCCGATGCACCTCTGCAGGTTTACTGTATCCCTTGGACCTTCCCATTGACGATGAAACACAGAAATTGCATCGAATTTAAATATAAGTTACACAATGCCGACTTAAGTACAAGAAAACAGTCTTCGTACGGTCAATGCTTGAAGCGTTTCTGTGTCACCAGTTTTACATTCCGATAGACCTCTGCCGGTTTACTGTATCCCTTGGACCTTCCCATTGTCGATCAAACACAGCAATCGCATCGGAATTAAATATAAGAGACACAATGCCTACTTAAGTAAAGGAAGACTAAGTGTTCCTACTGTCTATGTTTTGAGCGTTTCCTGTGTCACCAGTTTTACATTCTGATGCACCTCTGCAGGTTTACTGTATCCCTTGGACCTTCCCATTGACGATGAAACACAGAAATTGCATCGGAATTAAATATAAGAGACACAATGCCGACTTAAGTACAGGAAGACTGAGTCTTCCTACTGTCTATGTTTTGAGCGTTTCCTGTGTCACTAGTTTTACATTAAGATGCACCTCTGCAGGTTTACTGTATCCCGTGGACCTCCCCATTGACGATGAAACACAGAAATTGCATCGCAATTAAATATAAGAGACACAATGCCAACATAAGTACAGGAAGACTGAGTCATCCTACTGTCTATAATTTGAGCGTTTCCTGTGTCACCAGTTTTACATTCCGATGCACCTCTACAGGTTTACTGTATACCTTGGACCTTCACAGTGACGATGAAACACAGAAATTTCATCGGAATTAAATGTAAGAGACACAATGCCGACTTAAGTACAGGTAGACTGAGTCTTCCTACTGTCTATGTTTTGAGCGTGTCCTGTGTCACTAGTTTTACATTCCGATGCACCTCTGCAGGTGTACTGTAATCCCTTGGACCTTCCCATTGACGATGAAAAACAGAAATTGCATCGGAATTAAATATAAGAGACACAATGCCGACTTAAGTACGGGAAGACTAAGTCTTCCTACTGTCTATGTTTTGAGCGTTTCCTGTGTCATCAGTTTTACTTTCCGATGCACCTCTGCAGGTTTACTATATCCGTTGGACCTTCCCATTCACGATGAAACACAGCAATTTCATCGGAAATAAATATAAGAGACACAATGCCGACTGAAGTACAGGAAGACTGAGTCTTCCTACTGTCTAAGATTTGAGCGTTTCCTGTGTCACCAGTTTTACATTCCGATGCACCTCTGCAGGTTTACTGTATCCCTTGGACATTCCCATTGACGATGAAACACAGAAATTGCATCGGAATTAAATATAAGAGACACAATGCCGACTTAAGTACAGGATGACTGAGTCTTCCTACTGTCAATGTTTTGAGCGTTTCCTGTGTCACTAGTTTTACATTCCGATGCACCTCTGCAGGTTTACTGTATCCCTTGGAACTTCCCATTGACGATGAAAAACAGAAATTGCATCGGAATTAAATATAAGAGACACAATGCCGACTTAAGTACAGGAAGACTGAGTCTTCCTACTGTCTATGTTTTGAGCGTTTCCTGTGTCACCAGTTTTACATTCTGATGCACCTCTGTAGGTTTCCTGTATCCCTTGGACCTTCCCATTGTCGATCAAACACAGAAATCGCATCTGAATTACATATAAGAGACACAATGCCTACATAAGTAAAGGAAGACTGAGTGTTCCTACTGTCTATGTTTTGAGCGTTTCCTGTGTCACCAGTTTTACATTCTGATGCACCTCTGCAGGTTTACTGTATCCCTTGGACATTCCCATTGACGATGAAACACAGAAATTGCATCGGAATTAAATGTAAGAGACACAATGCCGACTTAAGGACAGGAAGACTGAGTCTTCCTACTGTCTATGTTTTGAGCGTTTCCTGTGTCACCAGTTTTACATTCTGATGCACCTCTGCAGGTTTACTGTATCCATTGGATCTTCCCATTGACGATGAAACACAGAAATTGCATCGGAATTAAATATAAGAGACACAATGCCGAGTTAAGTACAGGAAGACTGAGTCTTCCTACTGTCTACAATTTGAGCGTTTCCTGTGACACCAGTTTTACATTCCGATGCACCTCTACAGGTTGACTGTATCCCTTGGACCTTCACAGTGACGATGAAACACAGAAATTGCATCGGAATTAAATGTAAGAGACACAATGCCGACTTAAGTACAGGAAGACTAAGTCTTCCTACTGTCAATGCTTTGATTGGTTCCTGTGTCATCAGTTTTACTTTCCGATGCACCTCTGCAGGTTTACTATAACCCTTGGACCTTCCAATTCACAATGAAACACAGAAATTTCATCGGAAATAAATATAAGAGACACAATGCCGACTTAAGTACAGGATGACTGAGTCTTCCTACTGTCTATGTTTTTAGCGTTTCCTGTGTCACTAGTTTTACATTCCGATGCACCTCTGCAGGTTTACTATATCCCTTGGACCTTCCCATTGACGATGAAACACAGTAATTGCATCGCAATTACATATAAGAGACACAATGCCAACTTAAGTACAGGAAGACTGAGTCTTCCTACTGTCTATATTTTGACCGTTTCCTGTGTCACCAGTTTTACATTCTGATGCACCTCTGTAGGTTTCCTGTATCCCTTGGACCTTCCCATTGGCGATGAAACGCAGAAATTGCATCGAAATTAAATATAAGAGACACAATGCCGACTTAAGTTCAAGAAAAATGTCTTCGTACGGTCTATGTTTGAGCGTTTCCTGTGTCACCAGTTTTACATTCCGATGCACCTCTGCCGGTTTACTGTATCCCTTGGACTTTCCCATTGTCGATCAAACACAGAAATCGCATCGGAATTAAATATAAGAGACACAATGACAACTTAAGTACAGGAAGACTGAGTCTTCCTACTGTCTATGTTTTGAGCGTTTCCTGTGTCACCAGTTTTAAATTCTGATGCACCTCTGCAGGTTTACTGAATCCCTTGGACCTTCCCATCGACGATGAAACACAGAAATTGCGTCGGAATTAAATATAAGGGACACAATGCCGACTTAGGTACAGGAAGACTGAGTCTTCCTACTGTCTATGTTTTGAGCGTTTCCTGTGTCACCAGTTTTACATTCTGATGCACCTCTGCAGGTTTACTGTATCCCTTGGACCTTCCCATTGACGATGAAACACAGAAATTGCATCGCAATTAAATATAAGAGACACAATGCCGACTTAAGCACAGGAAGACTGAGTCTTCCTACTATGTTTTGAGCGTCTCCTGTGTCACCAGTTTCACATTCCGATGCACCTGTGCAGGTTTACTGCATCCATTGGATCTTCACAGTGACGATGAAACACAGAAATTGCATCGGAATTAAAGATCTGAGACACAATGCCGACTTAAGTACAGGAAGACTGAGTCATCCAACTGTCTATAATTTGAGCGTTTCCTGTGTCACCAGTTTTACATTCCGATGCACCTCTGCAGGTTTACTGTATCCCTTGGACCTTCCCATTGACGATGAAACACAGAGATTGCATCGCAAACAAATATAAGAGACACAATGCCAACATAAGTACAGAAAGACTGAGTCTTCCTACTGTCTGTAATTTGAGCGTTTCCTGTGTCACCAGTTTTACATGCCGATGCACCTCTACAGGTTTACTGTATCCCCTTGACCTTCACAGTGACGATGAAACACAGAAATTGCATCGGAATTAAATATAAGAGACACAATGCCGACTTAAGTACAGGAAGACTGAGTCTTCCTACTGTCTATGTTTTGAGCGTTTCCTGTGTCACCAGTTTTACAATCTGATGCACCTCTGTAGGTTTCCTGTATCCCTTGGACCTTCCCATTGACGATGAAACACAGAAATTGCATCGGAATTAAATATAAGAGACACAATTCCGACTTAAGTACAGGAAGACTGAGTCTTCCTACTGTCTATGTTTTGAGCGTTTCCTGTGTCACCAGTTTTGCAATCTGATGCACCTCTGTAGGTTTCCTGTATCCCTTGGACCTTCCCATTGACGATGAAACACAGAAATTGCATCGAAATTAAATATTAGAGACACAATGCCGACTTAAGTACAAGTAAAATGTCTTCGTACGGTCAATGTTTTGAGCGTTTCCTGTGTCACCAGTTTTACATTCCTATGCACCTCTGCAGGTTTACTGTATCCCTTGGATCTTCCCATTGTCGATCAAACACAGAAATCGCATCGGAATTAAATATAAGAGACACAATGCCGACTTAAGTACAGGAAGACAGAGTCTTCGAACTGTCTATGCTTTGAGTTTTTCCTGTGTCACCAGTTTTACATTCTGATGCACCTCTGCGGGTTTACTGTATCCATTGTTCCTTCCCATTGACGATGAAACACAGAAATTGCATCGGAATTAAATATAAGAAACACAATGCCGACTTAAGTACAGGAAGACGGAGTCTTCCTACTGTCTAAGTTTTGAGCGTTTCCTGTGTCACCAGTTTTACATTCTGATGCACCTCTGCAGGTTTACTGTATCCCTTGGATCTTCCCATTGACGATGAAACACAGAAATTGCATCGGAAATAAATAGAAGAGACACAATGCCGACTTAAGCACAGGAAGACTGAGTCTCCCTACTGTCTATGTTTTGAGCGTTTCCTGTGTCACCAGTTTTACATTCCGATGCACCTCTGCAGGTTTACTGTATCCCCTGGACATTCCCATTGACGATGAAACACAGAAATTGCATCGGAATTAAATATAAGAGACACAATGCCGACTTAAGTACAGGAAGACTGAGTCTTCCTACTGTCTATGTTTTGAGCGTTTCCTGTGTCACTAGTTTTACATTCCGATGCACCTCTGCAGGTTTACTGTATCTCTTAGACCTTCCCATTGAGGATGAAAAACAGAAATTGCATCGGAATTAAATATAAGAGACACAATGCCGACTTAAGTACAGGAAGACTGAGTCATCCTACTGTCTATGTTTTCAGCGATTCCTGTGTCACCAATTTTACATTCTGATGCACCTCTGTAGGTTTCCTGTATCCCTTGGACCTTCCCATTGACGATGAAACACCGAAATTGCATCGGAATTAAATATAAGAGACACAATGCCGACTTAAGTACAGGAAGACTAAGTCTTCCTACTGTCTATGTTTTGAGCGTTTCCTGTGTCATCAGTTTTACTTTCCGATGCACCTCTGCAGGTTTACTATATCCGTTGGACCTTCCCATTGACGATGAAACACAGAAATTTCATCGGAAATAAATATAAGAGACACAATGCCGACTGAAGTAGAGGAAGACTGAGTCTTCCTACTGTCTAAGATTTGAGCGTTTCCTGTGTCACCAGTTTTACATTCCGATGCACGTCTGCAGGTTTACTGTATCCCTTGGACATTCCCATTGACGATGAAACACAGAAATTGCATCGGAATTAAATATAAGAGACACAATGCCGACTTAAGTACAGGAAGACTGAGTCTTCCTACTGTCTATGTTTTGAGCGTTTCCTGTGTCACTAGTTTTACATTCCGATGCACCTCTGCAGGTTTACTGTATCCCTTAGACCTTCCCATTGAGGATGAAAAACAGAAATTGCATCGGAATTAAATATAAGAGACACAATGCCGACTTAGGTCCAGGAAGACTGAGTCTTCCTACTGTCTATGTTTTCACCGATTCCTGTGTCACCAATTTTACATTCTGATGCACCTCTGTAGGTTTCCTGTATCCCTTGGACCTTCCCATTCACGATGAAACACAGAAATTGCATCGGAATTAAATATAAGAGGCACAATGCCGACTTAAGTACAGGAAGACTAAGTCTTCCTACTGTCTATGTTTTGAGCGTTTCCTGTGTCAACAGTTTTACTTTCCGATGCACCTCTGCAGGTTTACTATATCCGTTGGACCTTCCCAATGACGATGAAACACAGAAATTTCATCGGAAATAAATATAAGAGACACAATGCCGACTGAAGTAGAGGAAGACTGAGTCTTCCTACTGTCTAAGATTTGAGCGTTTCCTGTGTCACCAGTTTTACATTCCGATGCACGTCTGCAGGTTTACTATATCCCTTGGACATTCCCATTGACGATGAAACACAGAAATTGCATTGGAATTAAATATAAGAGACACAATGCCGACTTAAGTACAGGAAGACTGAGTCTTCCTTCTGTCTATGTTTTGAGCGTTTCCTGTGTCACTAGTTTTACATTCCGATGCACCTCTGCAGGTTTACTGTATCCCTTAGACCTTCCCATTGAGGATGAAAAACAGAAATTGCATCGGAATTAAATATAAGAGACACAATGCCGACTTAAGTTCAGGAAGACTGAGTCTTCCTACTGTCTATGTTTTCAGCGATTCCTGTGTCACCAATTTTACATTCTGATGCACCTCTGTAGGTTTCCTGTATCCCTTGGACCTTTCCATTGACGATGAAACACAGAAATTGCATCGGAATTAAATATAAGAGACACAATGCCGACTTAAGTACAGGAAGACTGAGTCTTCCTAATGTCTATGTTTTGAGCGTTTCCTGTGTCACTAGTTTTACATTCCGATGCACCTCTGCAGGTTTACTATATCCCTTGGACCTTCCCATTGACGATGAAACACAGAAATTGCATCGGAATGAAATATAAGAGACACAATGCCGACTTAAGTACAGGAAGACTGAGTCTTCCTACTGTCTATGTTTTGAGCGTTTCCTGTGTCACCAGTTTTACATTCTGATGCACCTCTGTAGGTTTCCTGTATCCCTTGGACCTTCCCATTGACGATGAAACACAGAAATTGCATCGAAATTAAATATAAGTTACACAATGCCGACTTAAGTACAAGAAAACAGTCTTCGTACGGTCAATGCTTGAAGCGTTCCTGTGTCACCAGTTTTACATCCCGATGCACCTCTGCCGGTTTACTGTATCCCTTGGACCTTCCCATTGTCGATCAAACACAGCAATCGCATCGGAATTAAATATAAGAGACACAATGCCTACTTAAGTAAAGGAAGACTGAGTGTTCCTACTGTCTATGTTTTGAGCGTTTCCTGTGTCACCAGTTTTACATTCTGATGCACCTCTGCAGGTTTACTGTATCCATTGGACCTTCCCATTGACGATGAAACACAGAAATTGCATCGGAATTAAATATAACAGACACAATGCCGACTTAAGTACAGGAAGACTGAGTCTTCCTACTGTCTATGTTTTGAGCGTTTCCTGTGTCACCAGTTTTACATTCTGATGCACCTCTGCAGGTTAACTGTATCCCTTGGACCTTCCCATTGACGATGAAAAACAGAAATTGCATCGGAATTAAATACAACAGACACAATGCCGACTTAAGTACAGGAAAACTGAGTCTTCCTACTGTCTATGTTTTGAGCGTTTCCTGTGTCACCAGTTTTACATTCCGATGCACCTGTGCAGGTTTACTGTATCCATTGGATCTTCACAGTGACGATGAAACACAGAAATTCCATCGGAATTAAAGATAAGACTGAGTCTTCCTACTGTCTATAATTTGAGCGTTTCCTGTGTCACCAGTTTTACATTCCGATGCACATCTACAGGTTTACTGTATTCCTTGGACCTTCCCATTGACGATGAAACACAGAAATTTCATCGGAATTAAATATAAGAGACACAATGCGCGACTTAAGTACAGGAAGACTGAGTCTTCCCACTGTCTATGTTTTGAGCGTTTCCTGTGTCACCAGTTTTAAATTCTGATGCACCTCTGCAGGTTTACTGTATCCATTGGACCTTCCCATTGACGATGAAACACAGACATTGCATCGGAATTAAATATAAGAGACACAATGCCTACTTAAGTAAAGGAAGACTGAGTGTTCCTACTATCTATGTTTTGAGCGTTTCCTGTGTCACCAGTTTTACATTCTGATGCACCTCTGCAGGTTTACTGTATCCATTGGACCTTCCCATTGACGATGAAACATAGATATTGCATCGGAATTAAATATAAGCGACACAATGCCGACTTAAGTACAGGAAGACTGAGTCTTCCTACTGTCCATGTTTGAGCGTTTCCTGTGTCACCAGTTTTACATTCTGATGCACCTCTGCAGGTTTACTGTATCCCTTGGACCTTCCCATTGACGATGAAACACAGAAATTGCATCGGAATTAAATATAAGAGACACAATGCGCGACTTAAGTACAGGAAGACTGAGTCTTCCTACTGTCTATGTTTTGAGCGTTTCCTGTGTCACCAGTTTTACATTCCGATGCACGTCTGCAGGTTTACTGTATCCCTTGGACCTTCCCATTGACGATGAAACACAGAAATTGCATCGGAATTAAATATAAGAGACACAATGCCGACTAAAGTTCAGGAAGACTGAGTCTTCCTACTGTCTATGTTTTGAGCGTTTCCTGTGTCACTAGTTTTACATTCCGATGCACCTCTGCAGGATTACTATGTCTCTTGGACCTTCCCATTGACGATGAAACACAGGAATTCCTTCAGAATTAAATATAAGAGACACAATGACGTCTTAAGTACAGGAAGACTGAGTCTTCCTACTGTCTATGTTTTGAGCGTTTCCTGTGTCACCAGTTTTACATTCTGATGCACCTCTGTAGGTTTCCTGTATCCCTTGGACCTTCCCATTGACGATGAAACCCAGAAATTGCATCAAAATTAAATATAAGAGACACAATGCCGACTTAAGTACAAGAAAAATGTCTTCGTACGGTCAATGTTTTGAGCGTTTCCTGTGACACCAGTTTTACATTCCTATGCACCTCTGCCGGTTTACAGTATCCCTTGGACCTTCCCATTGTCGATCAAACACAGAAATCGCATCGGAATTAAAAATAAGGACACAATGACGACTTATGTACAGGAAGACTGAGTCTTCCTACTGTCTATGTTTTGAGCGTTTCCTGTGTCACCAGTTTTACATTCTGATGCACCTCTGCAGGTTTACTGTATCCCTTGGACCTTCCCATTGACGATGAAAAACAGAAATTGCATCGGAATTAAATATAACAGACACAATGCCGACTTAAGTACAGGATGACTGAGTCTTCCTACTGTCTATGTTTTGAGCGTTTCCTGTGTCACCAGTTTTACATTCCGATGCACCTCTGCAGCTTTACTGAATCCCTTGGAACTTCCCATTGACGATGAAACACAGAAATTGCATCGGAATTAAATATTAGAGACACAGTGCCGAGTTAAGTACAGGAAGACTGAGTCTTCCCACTGTCTATGTTTTGAGCGTTTCCTGTGTCACCAGTTTTACATTCTGATGCACCTCTGCAGGTTTACTGTATCCATTGGACCTTCCCATTGACGATGAAACACAGACATTGCATCGGAATTAAATATAAGAGACACAATGCCTACTTAGGTAAAGGAAGACTGAGTGTTCCTACTGTCTATGTTTTGAGCGTTTCCTGTGTCACCAGTTTTACATTCTGATGCACCTCTGCAGGTTTACTGTATCCATTGGACCTTCCCATTGACGATGAAACACAGATATTGCATCGGAATTAAATATAAGAGACACAATGCCGACTTAAGTACAGGAAGACTGAGTCTTCCTACTGTCTATGTTTTGAGCGTTTCCTGTGTCACCAGTTTTACATTCCGATGCGCGTCTGCAGGTTTACTGTATCCCTTGGACCTTCCCATTGACGATGAAACACAGAAATTGCATCGGAATTAAATATAAGAGACACAATGCCGACTAAAGTACAGGAAGACTGAGTCTTCCTACTGTCTATGTTTTGAGCGTTTCCTGTGTCACTAGTTTTACATTCCGATGCACCTCTGCAGGATTACTATGTCCCTTGGACCTTCCCATTGACGATGAAACACAGGAATTGCTTCAGAATTAAATATAAGAGACACAATGACGTCTTAAGTACAGGAAGACTGAGTCTTCCTACTGTCTATGTTTTGAGCGTTTCCTGTGTCACCAGTTTTACATTCTGATGCACCTCTGTAGGTTTCCTGTATCCCTTGGACCTTCCCATTGACGATGAAACACAGAAATTGCATCAAAATTAAATATAAGAGACACAATGCCGACTTAAGTACAAGAAAAATGTCTTCGTACGGTCAATGTTTTGAGCGTTTCCTGTGTCACCAGTTTTACATTCCTATGCACCTCTGCCGGTTTACAGTATCCCTTGGACCTTCCCATTGTCGTTCAAACACAGAAATCGCATCGGAATTAAAAATAAGGACACAATGACGACTTAAGTACAGGAAGACTGAGTCTTCCTACTGTCTATGTTTTGAGCGTTTCCTGTGTCACCAGTTTTACATTCTGATGCACCTCTGCAGGTTTACTGTATCCCTTGGACCTTCCCATTGACGATGAAACACAGAAATTGCATCGGAATTAAACATAAGAGACACAATGCCGACTTAAGTACAGGAAGACTGAGTCTTCCTACTGTCTATGTTTTGAGCGTTTCCGGTGTCATCAGTTTTACATTCCGATGCACCTCTGCAGGTTTACTGTATCCCTTGGACCTTCCCATTGACGATGAAAAACAGAAATTGCATCGGAATTAAATATAACAGACACAATGCCGACTTAAGTACAGGAAGACTGAGTCTTCCTACTGTCTATGTTTTGAGCGTTTCCTGTGTCACCAGTTTTACATTCCGATGCACCTCTGCAGCTTTACTGAATCCCTTGGAACTTCCCATTGACGATGAAACACAGAAATTGCATCGGAATTAAATATTAGAGACACAGTGCCGAGTTAAGTACAGGAAGACTGAGTCTTCCCACTGTCTATGTTTTGAGCGTTTCCTGTGTCACCAGTTTTACATTCTGATGCACCTCTGCAGGTTACTGTATCCATTGGACCTTCCCATTGACGATGAAACACAGACATTGCATCGGAATTAAATATAAGAGACACAATGCCTACTTAAGTAAAGGAAGACTGAGTGTTCCTGCTGTCTATGTTTTGAGCGTTTCCTGTGTCACCAGTTTTACATTCTGATGCACCTCTGCAGGTTTACTGTATCCATTGGACCTTCCCATTGACGATGAAACACAGATATTGCATCGGAATTAAATATAAGAGACACAATACCGACTTAAGTACAGAAAGACTGAGTCTTCCTACTGTCCATGTTTGAGCGTTTCCTGTGTCACCAGTTTTACATTCTGATGCACGTCTGCAGGTTTACTGTATCCCTTGGACCTTCCCATTGACGATGAAACACAGAAATTGCATCGGAATTAAATATAAGAGACACAATGCGCGACTTAAGTACAGGAAGACTGAGTCTTCCTACTGTCTATGTTTTGAGCGTTTCCTGTGTCACCAGTTTTACATTCCGATGCGCGTCTGCAGGTTTACTGTATCCCTTGGACCTTCCCATTGACGATGAAACACAGAAATTGCATCGGAATTAAATATAAGAGACACAATGCCGACTAAAGTACAGGAAGACTGAGTCTTCCTACTGTCTATGTTTTGAGCGTTTCCTGTGTCACTAGTTTTACATTCCGATGCACCTCTGCAGTATTACTATGTCCCTTGGACCTTCCCATTGACGATGAAACACAGGAATTGCTTCAGAATTAAATATAAGAGACACAATGACGTCTTAAGTACAGGAAGACTGAGTCTTCCTACTGTCTATGTTTTGAGCGTTTCCTGTGTCACCAGTTTTACATTCTGATGCACCTCTGTAGGTTTCCTGTATCCCTTGGACCTTCCCATTGACGATGAAACACAGAAATTGCATCAAAATTAAATATAAGGGACACAATGCCGACTTAAGAAAAATGTCTTCGTACGGTCAATGTTTTGAGCGTTTCCTGTGTCACCAGTTTTACATTCCTATGCACCTCTGCCGGTTTACAGTATCCCTTGGACCTTCCCATTGTCGATCAAACACAGAAATCGCATCGGAATTAAAAATAAGGACACAATGACGACTTAAGTACAGGAAGACTGAGTCTTCCTACTGTCTATGTTTTGAGCGTTTCCTGTGTCACCAGTTTTAAATTCTGATGCACCTCTGCAGGTTTACTGTATCCATTGGACCTTCCCATTGACGATGAAACACAGACATTGCATCGGAATTAAATATAAGAGACACAATGCCTACTTAAGTAAAGGAAGACTGAGTGTGCCTACTGTCTATGTTTTGAGCGTTTCCTGTGTCACCAGTTTGACATTCTGATGCACCTCTGCAGGTTTACTGTATCCATTGGACCTTCCCATTGACGATGAAACACAGATATTGCATCGGAATTAAATATAAGAGACACAATGCCGACTTAAGTACAGGAAGACTGAGTCTTCCTACTGTCCATGTTTGAGCGTTTCCTGTGTCACCAGTTTTTCATTCTGATGCACCTCTGCAGGTTTACTGTATCCCTTGGACCTTCCCATTGACGATGAAACACAGAAATTGCATCGGAATTAAATATAAGAGACACGATGCGCGACTTAAGTACAGGAAGACTGAGTCTTCCTACTGTCTATGTTTTGAGCGTTTCCTGTGTCACCAGTTTTACATTCCGATGCACGTCTGCAGGTTTACTGTATCCCTTGGACCTTCCCATTGACGATGAAACACAGAAATTGCATCGGAATTAAATATAAGAGACACAATGCCGACTAAAGTACAGGAAGACTGAGTCTTCCTACTGTCTATGTTTTGAGCGTTTCCTGTGTCACTAGTTTTACATTCCGATGCACCTCTGCAGGATTACTATGTCCCTTGGACCTTCCCATTGACGATGAAACACAGGAATTGCTTCAGAATTAAATATAAGAGACACAATGACGTCTTAAGTACAGGAAGACTGAGTCTTCCTACTGTCTATGTTTTGAGCGTTTCCTGTGTCACCAGTTTTACATTCTGATGCACCTCTGTAGGTTTCCTGTATCCCTTGGACCTTCCCATTGACGATGAAACACAGAAAATGCATCAAAATTAAATATAAGAGACACAATGCCGACTTAAGTACAAGAAAAATGTCTTCGTACGGTCAATGTTTTGAGCGTTTCCTGTGTCACCAGTTTTACATTCCTATGCACCTCTGCCGGTTTACAGTATCCCTTGGACCTTCCCATTGTCGATCAAACACAGAAATCGCATCGGAATTAAAAATAAGGACACAATGACGACTTAAGTACAGGAAGACTGAGTCTTCCTACTGTCTATGTTTTGAGCGTTTCCTGTGTCACCAGTTTTACATTCTGATGCACCTCTGCAGGTTTACTGTATCCCTTGGACCTTCCCATTGACGATGAAACACAGAAATTGCATCGGAATTAAATATAAGAGACACAATGCTGACTTAAGTACAGGAAGAATGAGTCTTCCGACTGTCTATGTTTTAAGCGTTTCCGGTGTCATCAGTTTTACATTCCGATGCACCTCTGCAGGTTTACTGTATCCCTTGGACCTTCCCATTGACGATGAAAAACAGAAATTGCATCGGAATTAAATATAACAGACACAATGCCGACTTAAGTACAGGAAGACTGAGTCTTCCTACTGTCTATGTTTTGAGCGTTTCCTGTGTCACCAGTTTTACATTCCGATGCACCTCTGCAGCTTTACTGAATCCCTTGGAACTTCCCATTGACGATGAAACACAGAAATTGCATCGGAATTAAATATTAGAGACACAGTGCCGAGTTAAGTACAGGAAGACTGAGTCTTCCCACTGTCTATGTTTTGAGCGTTTCCTGTGTCACCAGTTTTACATTCTGATGCACCTCTGCAGGTTTACTGTATCCATTGGACCTTCCCATTGACGATGAAACACAGACATTGCATCGGAATTAAATATAAGAGACACATTGCCTACTTAAGTAAAGGAAGACTGAGTGTTCCTACTGTCTATGCTTTGAGCGTTTCCTGTGTCACCAGTTTTACATTCTGATGCACCTCTGCAGGTTTACTGTATCCATTGGACCTTCCCATTGACGATGAAACACAGATATTGCATCGGAATTAAATATAAGAGACACAATGCCGACTTAAGTACAGGAAGACTGAGTCTTCCTACTGTCCATGTTTGAGCGTTTCCTGTGTCACCAGTTTTACATTCTGATGCACCTCTGCAGGTTTACTGTATCCCTTGGACCTTCCCATTGTCGATCAAACACAGAAATCGCATCGGAATTAAAAATGAGGACACAATGACGACTTAAGTACAGGAAGACTGAGTCTTCCTACTGTCTATGTTTTGAGCGTTTCCTGTGTCACCAGTTTTACATTCTGATGCACCTCTGCAGGTTTACTGTATCCCTTGGACCTTCCCATTGACGATGAAACACAGAAATTGCATCGGAATTAAATATAAGAGACACAATGCCGACTTAAGTACAGGAAGACTGAGTCTTCCTACTGTCTATGTTTTGAGCGTTTCCGGTGTCATCAGTTTTACATTCCGATGCACCTCTGCAGGTTTACTGTATCCTTTTGACCTTCCCATTGACGATGAAACACAGATATTGCATCGAAATTAAATATAAGAGACACAATGCCGACTTAAGTACAAGAAAACAGTCTTCGTACGGTCAATGCTTGAAGCATTTCCTGTGTCACCAGTTTTACATTCCGATGCACCTCTGCCGGTTTACTGTATCCCTTGGACCTTCCCATTGTCGATCAAACACAGAAATCGCATCGGAATTAAATATAAGAGACACAATGCCTACTTAAGTAAAGGAAGACTGAGTGTTCCTACTGTCTATGTTTTGAGCGTTTCCTGTGTCACCAGTTTTACATTCTGATGCACCTCTGCAGGTTTACTGTATCCATTGGACCTTCCCATTGACGATGAAACACAGAAATTGCCTCGGAATTAAATATAAGAGACACAATGCCGACTTAAGTACAGGAAGACTGAGTCTTCCTACTGTCCATGTTTTGAGCGTTTCCTGTGTCACCAGTTTTAGATTCTGATGCACCTCTGCAGGTTTACTGTATTCCTTGGACCTTTCCATTGACGATGAAACACAGAAATCGCTTCGGAATTAAATATAAGAGACACAATGCGCGACTTAAGTACAGGAAGACTGAGTCTTCCTACTGTCTATGTTTTGAGCGTTTCCTGTGTCACCAGTTTTACATTCCGATGCACGTCTGCAGGTTTACTGTATCCCTTGGACCTTCCCATTGACGATGAAACACATAAATTGCATCGGAATTAAATATAAGAGACACAATGCCGACTTAAGTACAGGAAGACTGAGTCTTCCTACTGTCTATGTTTTGAGCGTTTCCTGTGTCACTAGTTTTACATTCCGATGCACCTCTGCAGGATTACTATGTCCCTTGGACCTTCCCATTGACGATGAAACACAGGAATTGCTTCAGAATTAAATATAAGAGACACAATGACGTCTTAAGTACAGGAAGACTGAGTCTTCCTACTGTCTATGTTTTGAGCGTTTCCTGTGTCACCAGTTTTACATTCTGATGCACCTCTGCAGGTTTACTGTATCCCTTGGACCTTCCCATTGACGATGAAACACAGAAATTGCATCGGAATTAAATATAAGAGACACAATGCCGACTTAAGTACAGGAAGACTGAGTCTTCCTACTGTCTATGTTTTGAGCGTTTCCGGTGTCATCAGTTTTACATTCCGATGCACCTCTGCAGGTTTACTGTATCCCTTGGACCTTCCCATTGACGATGAAACACAGATATTGCATCGAAATTAAATATAAGAGACACAATGCCGACTTAAGTACAAGAAAACAGTCTTCGTACGGTCAATGCTTGAAGCATTTTCTGTGTCACCAGTTTTACATTCCGATGCACCTCTGCCGGTTTACTGTATCCCTTGGACCTTCCCATTGTCGATCAAACACAGAAATCGCATCGGAATTAAATATAAGAGACACAATGCCTACTTAAGTAAAGGAAGACTGAGTGTTCCTACTGTCTATGTTTTGAGCGTTTCCTGTGTCACCAGTTTTACATTCTGATGCACCTCTGCAGGTTTACTGTATCCATTGGACCTTCCCATTGACGATGAAACACAGAAATTGCCTCGGAATTAAATATAAGAGACACAATGCCGACTTAAGTACAGGAAGACTGAGTCTTCCTACTGTCCATGTGTTGAGCGTTTCCTGTGTCACCAGTTTTAGATTCTGATGCACCTCTGCAGGTTTACTGTATTCCTTGGACCTTTCCATTGACGATGAAACACAGAAATCGCTTCGGAATTAAATATAAGAGACACAATGCGCGACTTAAGTACAGGAAGACTGAGTCTTCCTACTGTCTATGTTTTGAGCGTTTCCTGTGTCACCAGTTTTACATTCCGATGCACGTCTGCAGGTTTACTGTATCCCTTGGACCTTCCCATTGACGATGAAACACAGAAATTGCATCGGAATTAAATATAAGAGACACAATGCCGACTTAAGTACAGGAAGACTGAGTCTTCCTACTGTCTATGTTTTGAGCGTTTCCTGTGTCACTAGTTTTACATTCCGATGCACCTCTGCAGGTTTACTATGTCCCTTGGACCTTCCCATTGACGATGAAACACAGGAATTGCATCGGATTTAAATATAAGAGACACAATGCCGACTTATTACAGGAAGACTGAGTCTTCCTACTGTCTATGTTTTGAGCGTTTCCTGTGCCACCAGTTTTACATTCTGATGCACCTCTGTAGGTTTCCTGTATCCCTTGGACCTTCCCATTGACGATGAAACACAGAAATTGCATCGAAATTAAATATAAGAGACACAATGCCGACTTAAGTACAAGAAAAATGTCTTCGTACGGTCAATGTTTTGAGCGTTTCCTGTGTCACCAGTTTTACATTCCGATGCACTTCTGCAGGTTTACTGTATCCCTTGGACCTTCCCATTGTCGATCAAACACAGAAATCGCATCGGAATTAAAAATAAGAGACACAATGACGACTTAAGTACAGGAAGACTGAGTCTTCCTACTGTCTATGTCTTGAGCGTTTCCTGTGTCACCAGTTTTACATTCTGATGCACCTATGCAGGTTTACTGTATCCATTGTACCTTCCCATTGACGATGAAACACAAAAATTGCATCGGAATTTAATATAAGAGACACAATGCCGACTTAAGTACAGGAAGACTGAGTCTTCCTACTGTCTATGTTTTGAGCGTTTCCTGTGTCACCAGTTTTACTTTCTGATGCACCTCTGCAGGTTTACTGTATCCCTTGGACCTTCCCATTGACGATGAAAAACAGAAATTGCATCGGAATTAAATATAACAGACACAATGCCGACTTAACTACAGGAAAACTGAGTCTTCCTACTGTCTATGTTTTGAGCGTTTCCTGTGTCACCAGTTTTACATTCCGATGCACCTGTGCAGGTTTGCTGTATCCATTGGAGCTTCACAGTGACGATGAAACACAGAAATTCCATCGGAATTAAAGATAAGACTGAGTCTTCCTACTGTCTATAATTTAAGCGTTTCCTGTGTCACCAGTTTTACATTCCGATGCACATCTACAGCTTTACTGTATTCCTTGGACCTTCCCATTGACGATGAAACACAGAAATTTCATCGGAAATAAATATAAGAGACACAATGCCGACTGAAGTACAGGAAGACTGAGTCTTCCTACTGTCTATGATTTGAGCGTTTCCTGTGTCACCAGTTTTACATTCCGATGCACGTCTGATGGTTTACTGTATCCCTTGGACATTTCCATTGACGATGAAACACAGAAATTGCATCGGAATTAAATATTAGAGACACAATGCCGTCTTAAGTACAGGAAGATTGAGTCTTCCTACTGTCTATGTTTTGACCGTTTCCTGTGTCACCAGTTTTACATTCTGATGCACCTCTGCAGGTTTACTGTATCACTTGGACCTTCCCATTGACGATGAAACACAGGAATTGCATCGGATTTAAATATAAGAGACACAATGCCGACTTATTACAGGAAGACTGAGTCTTCCTACTGTCTATGTTTTGAGCGTTTCCTGTGTCACCAGTTTTACATTCTGATGCACCTCTGTAGGTTTCCTGTATCCCTTGGACCTTCCCATTGACGATGAAACACAGATATTGCATCGAAATTAAATATAAGAGACACAATGCCGACTTAAGTACAAGAAAACAGTCTTCGTACGGTCAATGCTTGAAGCATTTCCTGTGTCACCAGTTTTACATTCCGATGCACCTCTGCCGAATTACTGTATCCCTTGGACCTTCCCATTGTCGATCAAACACAGAAATCGCATCGGAATTAAATATAAGAGACACAATGCCTACTTAAGTAAAGGAAGACTGAGTGTTCCTACTGTCTATGTTTTGAGCGTTTCCTGTGTCACCAGTTTTACATTCTGATGCACCTCTGCAGGTTTACTGTATCCATTGGACCTTCCCATTGACGATGAAACACAGAAATTGCCTCGGAATTAAATATAAGAGACACAATGCCGACTTAAGTACAGGAAGACTGAGTCTTCCTACTGTCCATGTTTTGAGCGTTTCCTGTGTCACCAGTTTTACATTCTGATGCACCTCTGCAGGTTTACTGTATTCCTTGGACCTTTCCATTGACGATGAAACACAGAAATCGCTTCGGAATTAATATATAAGAGACACAATGCGCGACTTAAGTACAGGAAGACTGAGTCTTCCTACTGTCTATGTTTTGAGCCTTTCCTGTGTCACCAGTTTTACATTCCGATGCACGTCTGCAGGTTTGCTGTATCCCTTGGACCTTCCCATTGACGATGAAACACAGAAATTGAATCGGAATTAAATATAAGAGACAAAATGCCGACTTAAGTACAGGAAGACTGAGTCTTCCTACTGTCTATGTTTTGAGCGTTTCCTGTGTCACTAGTTTTACATTCCGATGCACCTCTGCAGGTTTACTATGTCCCTTGGACCTTCCGATTGACGATGAAACACAGGAATTGCATCGGATTTAAATATAAGAGACACAATGCCGACTTATTACAGGAAGACTGAGTCTTCCTACTGTCTATGTTTTGAGCGTTTCCTGTGCCACCAGTTTTACATTCTGATGCACCTCTGTAGGTTTCCTGTATCCCTTGGACCTTCCCATTGACGATGAAACACAGAAATTGCATCGAAATTAAATATAAGAGACAGAATGCCGACTTAAGTACAAGAAAAATGTCTTCGTACGGTCAATGTTTTGAGCGTTTCCTGTGTCACCAGTTTTACATTCCGATGCACCTCTGCAGGTTTACTGTATCCCTTGGACCTTCCCATTGTCGATCAAACACAGATATCGCATCGGAATTAAAAATAAGAGACACAATGACGACTTAAGTACAGGAAGACTGAGTCTTCCTACTGTCTATGTCTTGAGCGTTTCCTGTGTCACCAGTTTTACATTCTGATGCACCTATGCAGGTTTACTGTATCCATTGTACCTTCCCATTGACGATGAAACACAAAAATTGCATCGGAATTTAATATAAGAGACACAATGCCGACTTAAGTACAGGAAGACTGAGTCTTCCTACTGTCTATGTTTTGAGCGTTTCCTGTGTCACCAGTTTTACATTCTGATGCACCTCTGCAGGTTTACTGTATCCCTTGGACCTTCCCATTGACGATGAAAAACAGAAATTGCATCGGAATTAAATATAACAGACACAATGCCGACTTAACTACAGGAAAACTGAGTCTTCCTACTGTCTATGTTTTGAGCGTTTCCTGTGTCACCAGTTTTAGATTCCGATGCACCTGTGCAGGTTTGCTGTATCCATTGGAGCTTCACAGTGACGATGAAACACAGAAATTCCATCGGAATTAAAGATAAGACTGAGTCTTCCTACTGTCTATAATTTAAACGTTTCCTGTGTCACCAGTTTTACATTCCGATGCACATCTACAGCTTTACTGTATTCCTTGGACCTTCCCATTGACGATGAAACACAGAAATTTCATCGGAAATAAATATAAGAGACACAATGCCGACTGAAGTACAGGAAGACTGAGTCTTCCTACTGTCTGTGATTTGAGCGTTTCCTGTGTCACCAGTTTTACATTCCGATGCACGTCTGATGGTTTACTGTATCCCTTGGACATTCCCATTGACGATGAAACACAGAAATTGCATCGGAATTAAATATAAGAGACACAATGCCGTCTTAAGTACAGGAAGATTGAGTCTTCCTAATGTCTATGATTTGAGCGTTTCCTGTGTCACTAGTTTTACATTCCGATGCACCTCTGCAGGTTTACTGTATCCCTTGGACCTTACCATTGACGATAAAAAACAGAAATTGCATCGGAATTAAACATAAGAGACACAATGCCGACTTAAGTACTTGAATACTGAGTCTTCCTACTGTCTATGCTTTGAGCGTTTCCTGTGTCACCAGTTATACATTCTGATGCACCTCTGTAGGTTTCCTGTATCCCTTGGACCTTCCCATTGACGATGAAACACAGATATTGCATCGAAATTAAATATAAGAGACACAATGCCGACTTAAGTACAAGAAAACAGTCTTCGTACGGTCAATGCTTGAAGCGTTTCCTGTGTCACCAGTTTTACATTCCGATGAACCTCTGCCGGTTTACTGTATCCCTTGGACCTTCCCATTGTCGATCAAACACAGAAATCGCATCGGAATTAAATATAAGAGACACAATGCCTACTTAAGTAAAGGAAGACTGAGTGTTCCTACTGTCTATGTTTTGAGGGTTTCCTGTGTCACCAGTTTTACATTCTGATGCACCTCTGCAGGTTTACTGTATCCATTGGACCTTCCCATTGACGATGAAACACAGAAATTGCCTCGGAATTAAATATAAGAGACATAATGCCGACTTAAGTACAGGAAGTCTGAGTCTTCCTACTGTCCATGTTTTGAGCGTTTCCTGTGTCACCAGTTTTACATTCTGATGCACCTCTGCAAGTTTACTGTATTCCTTGGACCTTTCCATTGACGATGAAACACAGAAATCACTTCGGAATTATATATAAGAGACACAATGCGCGACTTAAGTACAGGAAGACTGAGTCTTCCTACTGTCTATGTTTTGAGCGTTTCCTGTGTCACCAGTATTACATTCCGATGCACGTCTGCAGGTTTACTGTATCCCTTGGACCTTCCCATTGACGATGAAACACAGAAATTGCATCGGAATTAAATATTAGAGACACAATGCCGACTTAAGTACAGCAAGACTGAGTCTTCCTACTGTCTATGTTTTGAGCGTTTCCTGTGTCACTAGTTTTTCATTCCGATGCACCTCTGCAGGTTTACTTTGTCCCTAGGACCTTCCCATTGACGATGAAACACAGGAATTGCATCGGAATTAAATATAAGAGACACAATGCCGACTTATTACAGGAAGACTGAGTCTTCCTACTGTCTATGTTTTGAGCGTTTCCTGTGCCACCAGTTTTACATTCTGATGCACCTCTGTAGGTTTCCTGTATCTCTTGGACCTTCCCATTGACGATGAAACACAGAAATTGCATCGAAATTAAATATAAGAGACACAATGCCGACTTAAGTACAAGAAAAATGTTTTCGTACGGTCAATGTTTTGAGCGTTTCCTGTGTCACCAGTTTTACATTCCGATGCACCTCTGCAGGTTTACTGTTTCCCTTGGACCTTCCCATTGTCGATCAAACACAGAAATCGCATCGGAATTAAAAATAAGAGACACAATGACGACTTAAGTATAGGAAGACTGAGGCTTCCTACTGGCTATGTCTTGAGCGTTTCCTGTGTCACCAGTTTTACATTCTGATGCACCTATGCAGGTTTACTGTATCCATTGTACCTTCCCATTGACGATGAAACACAAAAATTGCATCGGAATTTAATATAAGAGACACAATGCCGACTTAAGTACAGGAAGACTGAGTCTTCCTACTGTCTATGTTTTGAGCGTTTCCTGTGTCACCAGTTTTACATTCTGATGCACCTCTGCAGGTTTACTGTATCCCTTGGACCTTCCCATTGACGATGAAAAACAGAAATTGCATCGGAATTAAATATAACAGACACAATGCCGACTTAACTACAGGAAAACTGAGTCTTCCTACTGTCTATGTTTTGAGCGTTTCCTGTGTCACCAGTTTTACATTCCGATGCACCTGTGCAGGTTTGCTGTATCCATTGGATCTTCACAGTGACGATGAAACACAGAAATTCCATCGGAATTAAAGATAAGACTGAGACTTCCTACTGTCTATAATTTGCGCGTTTCCTGTGTCACCAGTTTTACATTCCGATGCACATCTACAGCTTTACTGTATTCCTTGGACCTTCCCATTGACGATGAAACACAGAAATTTCATCGGAAATAAATATAAGAGACACAATGCCGACTGAAGTAGAGGAAGACTGAGTCTTCCTACTGTCTATGATTTGAGCGTTTCCTGTGTCACCAGTTTTACATTCCGATGCACGTCTGATGGTTTACTGTATCCCTTGGACATTCCCATTGACGATGAAACACAGAAATTGCATCGGAATTAAATATTAGAGACACAATGCCGTCTAAAGTACAGGAAGATTGAGTCTTCCTAATGTCTATGATTTGAGCGTTTCCTGTGTCACTAGTTTTACATTCCGATGGACCTCTGCAGGTTTACTGTATCCCTTGGACCTTACCATTGACGATAAAAAACAGAAATTGCATCGGAATTAAACATAAGAGACACAATGCCGACTTAAGTACTTGAATACTGAGTCTTCCTACTGTCTATGCTTTGAGCGTTTCCTGTGTCACCAGTTATACATTCTGATGCACCTCTGTAGGTTTCCTGTATCCCTTGGACCTTCCCATTGACGATGAAACACAGATATTGCATCGAAATTAAATATAAGAGACACAATGCCGACTTAAGTACAAGAAAACAGTCTTCGTACGGTCAATGTTTGAAGCGTTTCCTGTGTCACCAGTTTTACATTCCGATGCACCTCTGCCGGTTTACTGTATCCCTTGGACCTTCCCATTGTCGATCAAACACAGAAATCGAATCGGAATTAAATATAAGAGACACAATGCCTACTTAAGTAAAGGAAGACTGAGTGTTCCTACTGTCTATGTTTTGAGCGTTTCCTGTGTCACCAGTTTTACATTCTGACGCACCTCTGCAGGTTTACTGTATCCATTGGACCTTCCCATTGACGATAAATCACAGATATTGCATCGGAATTAAATATAAGAGACACAATGCCGACTTAAGTACTGGATGACTGAGTCTTCCTACTGTCCATGTTTTGAGCGTTTGCTGTGTTACCAGTTTTACATTCCGATGCACCTCTGCCGAATTACTGTATCCATTGGACCTTCCCATTGACGATGAAACACAGAAATTGCCTCGGAATTAAATATAAGAGACACAATGCCGACTTAAGTACAGGAAGACTGAGTCTTCCTACTGTCCATGTTTTGAGCGTTTCCTGTGTCACCAGTTTTACATTCTGATGCACCTCTGCAGGTTTACTGTATCCATTGGACCTTCCCATTGACGATGAAACACAGAAATTGCCTCGGAATTAAATATAAGAGACACAATGCCGACTTAAGTACAGGAAGACTGAGTCTTCCTACTGTCCATGTTTTGAGCGTTTCCTGTGTCACCAGTTTTACATTCTGATGCACCTCTGCAGGTTTACTGTATTCCTTGGACCTTTCCATTGACGATGAAACACAGAAATCGCTTCGGAATTAGTATATAAGAGACACAATGCGCGACTTAAGTACAGGAAGACTGAGTCTTCCTACTGTCTATGTTTTGAGCGTTTCCTGTGTCACCAGTTTTACATTCCGATGCACGTCTGCAGGTTTGCTGTATCCCTTGGACCTTCCCATTGACGATGAAACACAGATATTGAATCGGAATTAAATATAAGAGACAAAATGCCGACTTAAGTACAGGAAGACTGAGTCTTCCTACTGTCTATGTTTTGAGCGTTTCCTGTGTCACTAGTTTTACATTCCGATGCACCTCTGCAGGTTTACTATGTCCCTTGGACCTTCCGATTGACGATGAAACACAGGAATTGCATCGGATTTAAATATAAGAGACACAATGCCGACTTATTACAGGAAGACTGAGTCTTCCTACTGTCTATGTTTTGAGCGTTTCCTGTGCCACCAGTTTTACATTCTGATGCACCTCTGTAGGTTTCCTGTATCCCTTGGACCTTCCCATTGACGATGAAACACAGAAATTGCATCGAAATTAAATATAAGAGACACAATGCCGACTTAAGTACAAGAAAAATGTCTTCGTACGGTCAATGTTTTGAGCGTTTCCTGTGTCACCAGTTTTACATTCCGATGCACCTCTGCAGGTTTACTGTATCCCTTGGACCTTCCCATTGTCGATCAAACACAGATATCGCATCGGAATTAAAAATAAGAGACACAATGACGACTTAAGTACAGGAAGACTGAGTCTTCCTACTGTCTATGTCTTGAGCGTTTCCTGTGTCACCAGTTTTACATTCTGATGCACCTATGCAGGTTTACTGTATCCATTGTACCTTCCCATTGACGATGAAACACAAAAATTGCATCGGAATTTAATATAAGAGACACAATGCCGACTTAAGTACAGGAAGACTGAGTCTTCCTACTGTCTATGTTTTGAGCGTTTCCTGTGTCACCAGTTTTACATTCTGATGCACCTCTGCAGGTTTACTGTATCCCTTGGACCTTCCCATTGACGATGAAAAACAGAAATTGCATCGGAATTAAATATAACAGACACAATGCCGACTTAACTACAGGAAAACTGAGTCTTCCTACTGTCTATGTTTTGAGCGTTTCCTGTGTCACCAGTTTTACATTCCGATGCACCTGTGCAGGTTTGCTGTATCCATTGGAGCTTCACAGTGACGATGAAACACAGAAATTCCATCGGAATTAAAGATAAGACTGAGTCTTCCTACTGTCTATAATTTAAGCGTTTCCTGTGTCACCAGTTTTACATTCCGATGCACATCTACAGCTTTACTGTATTCCTTGGACCTTCCCATTGACGATGAAACACAGAAATTTCATCGGAAATAAATATAAGAGACACAATGCCGACTGAAGTACAGGAAGACTGAGTCTTCCTACTGTCTATGATTTGAGCGTTTCCTGTGTCACCAGTTTTACATTCCGATGCACGTCTGATGGTTTACTGTATCCCTTGGACATTCCCATTGACGATGAAACACAGAAATTGCATCGGAATTAAATATAAGAGACACAATGCCGTCTTAAGTACAGGAAGATTGAGTCTTCCTAATGTCTATGATTTGAGCGTTTCCTGTGTCACTAGTTTTACATTCCGATGCACCTCTGCAGGTTTACTGTATCCCTTGGACCTTACCATTGACGATAAAAAACAGAAATTGCATCGGAATTAAACATAAGAGACACAATGCCGACTTAAGTACTTGAATACTGAGTCTTCCTACTGTCTATGCATTGAGCGTTTCCTGTGTCACCAGTTATACATTCTGATGCACCTCTGTAGGTTTCCTGTATCCCTTGGACCTTCCCATTGACGATGAAACACAGATATTGCATCGAAATTAAATATAAGAGACACAATGCCGACTTAAGTACAAGAAAACAGTCTTCGTACGGTCAATGCTTGAAGCGTTTCCTGTGTCACCAGTTTTACATTCCGATGAACCTCTGCCGGTTTACTGTATCCCTTGGACCTTCCCATTGTCGATCAAACACAGAAATCGCATCGGAATTAAATATAAGAGACACAATGCCTACTTAAGTAAAGGAAGACTGAGTGTTCCTACTGTCTATGTTTTGAGGGTTTCCTGTGTCACCAGTTTTACATTCTGATGCACCTCTGCAGGTTTACTGTATCCATTGGACCTTCCCATTGACGATGAAACACAGAAATTGCCTCGGAATTAAATATAAGAGACATAATGCCGACTTAAGTACAGGAAGTCTGAGTCTTCCTACTGTCCATGTTTTGAGCGTTTCCTGTGTCACCAGTTTTACATTCTGATGCACCTCTGCAGGTTTACTGTATTCCTTGGACCTTTCCATTGACGATGAAACACAGAAATCACTTCGGAATTATATATAAGAGACACAATGCGCGACTTAAGTACAGGAAGACTGAGTCTTCCTACTGTCTATGTTTTGAGCGTTTCCTGTGTCACCAGTATTACATTCCGATGCACGTCTGCAGGTTTACTGTATCCCTTGGACCTTCCCATTGACGATGAAACACAGAAATTGCATCGGAATTAAATATAAGAGACACAATGCCGACTTAAGTACAGGAAGACTGAGTCTTCCTACTGTCTATGTTTTGAGCGTTTCCTGTGTCACTAGTTTTTCATTCCGATGCACCTCTGCAGGTTTACTTTGTCCCTTGGACCTTCCCATTGACGATGAAACACAGGAATTGCATCGGAATTAAATATAAGAGACACAATGCCGACTTATTACAGGAAGACTGAGTCTTCCTAGTGTCTATGTTTTGAGCGTTTCCTGTGCCACCAGTTTTACATTCTGATGCACCTCTGTAGGTTTCCTGTATCCCTTGGACCTTCCCATTGACGATGAAACACAGAAATTGCATCGAAATTAAATATAAGAGACACAATGCCGACTTAAGTACAAGAAAAATGTTTTCGTACGGTCAATGTTTTGAGCGTTTCCTGTGTCACCAGTTTTACATTCCGATGCACCTCTGCAGGTTTACTGTTTCCCTTGGACCTTCCCATTGTCGATCAAACACAGAAATCGCATCGGAATTAAAAATAAGAGACACAATGACGACTTAAGTATAGGAAGACTGAGGCTTCCTACTGTCTATGTCTTGAGCGTTTCCTGTGTCACCAGTTTTACATTCTGATGCACCTATGCAGGTTTACTGTATCCATTGTACCTTCCCATTGACGATGAAACACAAAAATTGCATCGGAATTAAATATTAGAGACACAATGCCGTCTAAAGTACAGGAAGATTGAGTCTTCCTAATGTCTATGATTTGAGCGTTTCCTGTGTCACCAGTTATACATTCTGATGCACCTCTGTAGGTTTCCTGTATCCCTTGGACCTTCCCATTGACGATGAAACACAGATATTGCATCGAAATTAAATATAAGAGACACAATGCCGACTTAAGTACAAGAAAACAGTCTTCGTACGGTCAATGTTTGAAGCGTTTCCTGTGTCACCAGTTTTACATTCCGATGCACCTCTGCCGGTTTACTGTATCCCTTGGACCTTCCCATTGTCGATCAAACACAGAAATCGAATCGGAATTAAATATAAGAGACACAATGCCTACTTAAGTAAAGGAAGACTGAGTGTTCCTACTGTCTATGTTTTGAGCGTTTCCTGTGTCACCAGTTTTACATTCTGACGCACCTCTGCAGGTTTACTGTATCCATTGGACCTTCCCATTGACGATAAAACACAGATATTGCATCGGAATTAAATATAAGAGACACAATGCCGACTTAAGTACTGGAAGACTGAGTCTTCCTACTGTCCATGTTTCGAGCGTTTCCTGTGTCACCAGTTTTACATTCCGATGCACCTCTGCAGGTTTACTGTATCCCTTGGACCTTTCCATTGACGATGAAACACAGAAATTGCATCGGAATTAAATATAAGAGACACATTGCCGACTAAAGTACAGTAAGACTGAGTCTTCCCACTGTCTATGTTTTGAGCGTTTCCTGTGTCACTAGTTTTAAATTCCGAAGCACCTCTGCAGGTTTACTATGTCCCTTGGACCTTCCCATTGACGATGAAACACAGGAATTGCTTCAGAATTAAATATAAGAGACACAATGACGTCTTAAGTACAGGAAGACTGAGTCTTCCTACTGTCTATGTTTTGAGCGTTTCCTGTGTCACCAGTTTTACATTCGGATGCACCTCTGTAGGTTTCCTTTATCCCTTGGACTTTCCCATTGACGATGAAGCACAGAAATTGCATCAAAATTAAATATAAGAGACACAATGCCGACTTGAGTACAAGAAAACTGAGTCTTCTTACGGTCTATGTTTTGAGCGTTTCCTGTGTCACTAGTTTTATATTCCGATGCACCTCTGCAGGTTTACTGTATCACTTGGACCTTCCCATTGGCGATGAAAACACAAATTGCATCGAAATTAAATATAAGAGACACAATGCCGACTTAAGTACAGGAAAACTTTGTCTTCCTACTGTCTATGTTTTGAGCGTTTCCTGTGTCACCAGTTTAACATTCTGATGCACCTCTGCAGGTTCACTGTATCCCTTGGAACTTCCCATTGACGATGAAACACAGAAATTGCATCGGAATTAAATATAAGAGACACAATGCCGACTTAAGTACAGGAAGACTGAGTCTTCCTACTGTCTATGTTTTGAGCGTTTCCTGTGTCACTAGTTTTACATTCCGATGCACCTCTGCAGGTTTACTATGTCCCTTGGACCTTCCCATTGACGATGAAACACAGGAATTGCATCGGAATTAAATATAAGAGACACAATGCCGACTTATTACAGGAAGACTGAGTCTTCCTACTGTCTATGTTTTGAGCGTTTCCTGTGCTACCAGTTTTACATTCTGATGCACCTCTGTAGGTTTCCTGTATCCCTTGGACCTTCCCATTGACGATGAAACACAGAAATTGCATCGATATTAAATATAAGAGACACAATGCCGACTTAAGTACAAGAAAAATGTCTTCGTACGGTCAATGTTTTGAGCGTTTCCTGTGTCACCAGTTTTACATTCCGATGCACCTCTGCAGGTTCACTGTATCCCTTGGACATTCCCATTGTCGATCAAACACAGAAATCGCATCGGAATTAAAAATAAGAGACACAATGACGACTTAAGTACAGGAAGACTGAGTCTTCCTACTGTCTATGTCTTGAGCGTTTCCTGTGTCACCAGTTTTACATTCTGATGCACCTATGCAGGTTTACAGTATCCATTGTACCTTCCCATTGACGATGAAACACAAAAATTGCATCGGAATTTAATATAAGAGACACAATGCCGACTTAAGTACAGGAAGACTGAGTCTTCCTACTGTCTATGATTTGAGCGTTTCCTGTGTCACCAGTTTTACATTCCGATGCACGTCTGATGGTTTACTGTATCCCTTGGACATTGCCATTGACGATGAAACACAGAAATTGCATCGGAATTAAATATTAGAGTCACAATGCCGTCTTAAGTACAGGAAGATTGAGTCTTCCTAATGTCTATGATTTGAGCGTTTCCTGTGTCACTAGTTTTACATTCCGATGCACCTCTGCAGGTTTACTGTATCCCTTGGACCTTACCATTGACGATAAAAAACAGAAATTGCATCGGAATTAAACATAAGAGACACAATGCAGACTTAAGTACAAGAAAACAGTCTTCGTACGGTCAATGTTTGAAGCGTTTCCTGTGTCACCAGTTTTACATTCCGATGCACCTCTGCCGGTTTACGGTATCCCTTAGACCTTCCCATTGTCGATCAAACACAGAAATCGAATCGGAATTACATATAAGAGACACAATGCCGACTTAAGTACAGGAAGACTGAGTCTTCCTACTGTCTATGTTTTGAGCGTTTCCTGTGTCACCAGTTTTACATTCAGACGCACCTCTGCAGGTTTACTGTATCCATTGGACCTTCCCATTGACGATAAAACACAGATATTGCATCGGAATTAAATATAAGAGACACAATGCCGACTTAAGTACAGGAAGACTGAGTCTTCCTACTGTCCATGTTTTGAGCGTTTCCTGTGTCACCAGTTTTACATTCTGATGCACCTCTGCAGGTTTACTGTATCCCTTGGACCTTCCCATTGACGATGAAACACAGAAATTGCATCGGAATTAAATATAAGAGACACAATGCGCGACTTAAGTACAGGAAGGCTGAGTCTTCCTACTGTCTATGTTTTGAGCGTTTCCTGTGTCACCAGTCTTACATTCCGATGCACGTCTGCAGGTTTACTGAATCCCTTGGACCTTCCCATTGACGATGAAAACACAGAAATTGCATCGGAATTAAATATAAGAGACACAATGCCGACTAAAGTACAGTAAGACTGAGTCTTCCTACTGTCTATGTTTTGAGCGTTTCCTGTGTCACTAGTTTTAAATTCCGAAGCACCTCTGCAGGTTTACTATGTCCCTTGGACCTTCCCATTGACGATGAAACACAGGAATTGCTTCAGAATTAAATATAAGAGACACAATGACGTCTTAAGTACAGGAAGACTGAGTCTTCCTACTGTCTATGTTTTGAGCGTTTCCTGTGTCACCAGTTTTACATTCTGATGCACCTCTGTAGGTTTCCTTTATCCCTTGGACTTTCCCATTGACGATGAAGCATAGAAATTGCATCAAAATAAAATATAAGAGACACAATGCCGACTTGAGTACAAGAAAACTGAGTCTTCTTACTGTCTATGTTTTGAGCGTTTCCTGTGTCACTAGTTTTACATTCCGATGCACCTCTGCAGGTTTACTGTATCACTTGGACCTTCCCATTGGCGATGAAAACACAAATTGCATCGAAATTAAATATAAGAGACACAATGCCGACTTAAGTACAGGAAAACTGTGTCTTCCTACTGTCTATGTTTTGAGCGTTTCCTGTGTCACCAGTTTTACATTCTGATGCACCTCTGCAGGTTTACTGTATCCCTTGGACCTTCCCATTGACGATGAAACACAGAAATTGCATCGGAATTAAATATAAGAGACACAATGCCGACTTAAGTACAGAGAGACTGAGTCTTCCTACTGTCTATGTTTTGAGCGTTTCCTGTGTCATCAGTTTTACATTCCGATGCACCTCTGCAGGTTTACTGTATCCATTGGACCTTCCCATTGACGATGAAACACAGAAATTGCATCGGAATTAAATATAACAGACACAATGCCGACTTAAGTACAGGAAGACTGAGTCTTCCTACTGTCCATGTTTTGAGCGTTTCCTGTGTCACCAGTTTTACATTCTGATGCACCTCTGCAGGTTTACTGTATCCCTTGGACCTTCCCATTGACGATGAAACACAGAAATTGCTTCGGAATTAAATATAAGAGACACAATGCGCGACTTATGTACAGGAAGACTGAGTCTTCCTACTGTCTATGTTTTGAGCGTCTCCTGTGTCACCAGTTTTACATTCCGATGCACGTCTGCAGGTTTACTGTATCCCTTGGTCGTTCCCATTGACGATGAAACACAGAAATTGCATCGGAATTAAATATAAGAGACACAATGCCGACTTAAGTACAGGAAGACTGAGTCTTCCTACTGTCTATGTTTTGAGCGTTTCCTGTGTCACTAGTTTTACATTCCGATGCACCTCTGCAGGTTTACTATGTCCCTTGGACCTTCCCATTGACGATGAAACACAGGAATTGCATCGGAATTAAATATAACAGACACAATGCCGACTTATGTACAGCAAGACTGAGTCTTCCTTCTGTCTATGTTTTGAGCGTTTCCTGTGTCACCAGTTTTACATTCTGATGCACCTCTGTAGGTTTCCTGTATCCCTTGGACCTTCCCATTGACGATGAAACACAGAAATTGCATCGAAATTAAATATAAGAGACACAATGCCGACTTAAGTACAAGTTTAATGTCTTCGTACGGTCAATATTTTGAGCGTTTCCTGTGTCACCAGTTTTATATTCCGATGCACCTCTGCCGGTTTACTGTATCCCTTGGACCTTCCCATTGTCGATCAAACACAGAAATCGCATCGGAATTAAAAATAAGAGACACAATGACGACTTAAGTACAGGAAGACTGAGTCTTCCTACTGTCTATGCTTTGAGCGTTTCCTGTGTCACCAGTTTTACATTCTGATGCACCTCTGCAGGTTTACTGTATCCCTTGGACCTTCCCATTGACGATGAAAAACAGAAATTGCATCGGAATTAGATATAACAGACACAATGCCGACTTAAGTACAGAAAAACTGAGTCTTCCTACTGTCTATGTTTTGAGCGTTTCCTGTGTCACCAGTTTTACATTCCGATGCACCTGTGCAGGTTTACTGTATCCATTGGATCTTCACAGTGACGATGAAACACACAAATTCCATCGGAATTAAAGATAAGACTGAGTCTTCCTACTGTCTATAATTTGAGCGTTTCCTGTGTCACCAGTTTTACATTCCTATGCACCCCTGCCGGTTTACTGTATCCCTTGGACCTTCCCATTGTCGATCAACCACAGAAATCGCATCGGAATTAAATATAAGGACACAATGACGACTTAAGTACAGGAAGACTGAGTCTTCCTACTGTCTATGTTTTGAGCGTTTCCTGTGTCACCAGTTTTACATTCTGATGCACCTATGCAGGTTTACTGTATCCCTTGGACCTTCCCTTTGACGATGAAACACAGAAATTGCATCGGAATTAAATATAAGAGACACAATGCCGACTTATGTACAGGAAGACTGAGTCTTCCTACTGTCTATGTTTTGAGCGTTTCCTGTGTCATCAGTTTTACATTCCGATGCACCTCTTCAGGTTTACTGTATCCCTTGGACCTTCCCATTGACGATGAAAAACTGAAATTGCATCGGAATTAAATATAACAGACACAATGCCGACTTAAGTACAGGAAAACTGAGTCTTCCTACTGTCTATGTTTTGAGCGTTTCCTGTGTCACCAGTTTTACATTCCGATGCACCTGTGCAGGTTTACTGTATCCATTGGATCTTCACAGTGACGATGAAACACAGAAATTGCATCGGAATTTAAGATAAGACTGAGTCTTCCTACTGTCTATAATTTGAGCGTTTCCTGTGTCACCAGTTTTACATTCCGATGCACATCTACAGGTTTACTGTATTCCTTGGACCTTCCCATTGACGATGAAACACAGAAATTGCATCGGAATTAAATATAAGAGACACAACGCCGACTTAAGTACAAGAAAACTGAGTCTTCTTACGGTCTATGTTTTGAGCGTTTCCTGTGTCACCAGTTTTACATTCCGATGCACCTCTGCAGGTTTACTGTATCACTTGGACCTTACCATTGGCGATGAAAACACAAATTGCATCGAAATTAAATATAAGAGACACAATGCCGACTTAAGTACAGGAAAACTGTGTCTTCCTACTGTCTATGTTTTGAGCGTTTCCTGTGTCACTAGTTTTACATTCCGATGCACCTCTGCAGGTTTACTGTATCCCTTGGACCTTCCCATTGACGATGATAAACAGAAATTGCATCAGAATTAAATATAAGAGACACAATGCCGACTTAAGTACAGGAAGACTGAGTCTTCCTACTGTCTATGTTTTGAGCGTTTCCTGTGTCACCAGTTTTACATTCTGATGCACCTCTGTAGGTTTCCTGTATCCCTTGGACCTTCCCATTGACGATGAAACACAGCAATTGCATCGGAATTAAATATAAGAGACACAATGCCGACTTAAGTACAGGAAGACTGAGTCTTCCTACTGCCTATGATTTGAGCGTTTCCTGTGTCACTAGTTTTACATTCCGATGCACCTCTGCAGGTTTACTGTATCCCTTGGACCTTCCCATTGACGATGAAACACAGAAATTGCATCGGAATTAAATATAAGAGACACAATGCGCGACTTAAGTACAGGAAGGCTGAGTCTTCCTACTGTCTATGTTTTGAGCGTTTCCTGTGTCACCAGTCTTACATTCCGATGCACGTCTGCAGGTTTACTGAATCCCTTGGACCTTCCCATTGACGATGAAAACACAGAAATTGCATCGGAATTAAATATAAGAGACACAATGCCGACTAAAGTACAGTAAGACTGAGTCTTCCTACTGTCTATGTTTTGAGCGTTTCCTGTGTCACTAGTTTTAAATTCCGAAGCACCTCTGCAGGTTTACTATGTCCCTTGGACCTTCCCATTGACGATGAAACACAGGAATTGCTTCAGAATTAAATATAAGAGACACAATGACGTCTTAAGTACAGGAAGACTGAGTCTTCCTACTGTCTATGTTTTGAGCGTTTCCTGTGTCACCAGTTTTACATTCTGATGCACCTCTGTAGGTTTCCTTTATCCCTTGGACTTTCCCATTGACGATGAAGCATAGAAATTGCATCAAAATAAAATATAAGAGACACAATGCCGACTTGAGTACAAGAAAACTGAGTCTTCTTACTGTCTATGTTTTGAGCGTTTCCTGTGTCACTAGTTTTACATTCCGATGCACCTCTGCAGGTTTACTGTATCACTTGGACCTTCCCATTGGCGATGAAAACACAAATTGCATCGAAATTAAATATAAGAGACACAATGCCGACTTAAGTACAGGAAAACTGTGTCTTCCTACTGTCTATGTTTTGAGCGTTTCCTGTGTCACCAGTTTTACATTCTGATGCACCTCTGCAGGTTTACTGTATCCCTTGGACCTTCCCATTGACGATGAAACACAGAAATTGCATCGGAATTAAATATAAGAGACACAATGCCGACTTAAGTACAGAGAGACTGAGTCTTCCTACTGTCTATGTTTTGAGCGTTTCCTGTGTCATCAGTTTTACATTCCGATGCACCTCTGCAGGTTTACTGTATCCATTGGATCTTCCCATTGACGATGAAACACAGAAATTGCATCGGAATTAAATATAACAGACACAATGCCGACTTAAGTACAGGAAGACTGAGTCTTCCTACTGTCCATGTTTTGAGCGTTTCCTGTGTCACCAGTTTTACATTCTGATGCACCTCTGCAGGTTTACTGTATCCCTTGGACCTTCCCATTGACGATGAAACACAGAAATTGCTTCGGAATTAAATATAAGAGACACAATGCGCGACTTATGTACAGGAAGACTGAGTCTTCCTACTGTCTATGTTTTGAGCGTCTCCTGTGTCACCAGTTTTACATTCCGATGCACGTCTGCAGGTTTACTGTATCCCTTGGTCGTTCCCATTGACGATGAAACACAGAAATTGCATCGGAATTAAATATAAGAGACACAATGCCGACTTAAGTACAGGAAGACTGAGTCTTCCTACTGTCTATGTTTTGAGCGTTTCCTGTGTCACTAGTTTTACATTCCGATGCACCTCTGCAGGTTTACTATGTCCCTTGGACCTTCCCATTGACGATGAAACACAGGAATTGCATCGGAATTAAATATAACAGACACAATGCCGACTTATGTACAGCAAGACTGAGTCTTCCTTCTGTCTATGTTTTGAGCGTTTCCTGTGTCACCAGTTTTACATTCTGATGCACCTCTGTAGGTTTCCTGTATCCCTTGGACCTTCCCATTGACGATGAAACACAGAAATTGCATCGAAATTAAATATAAGAGACACAATGCCGACTTAAGTACAAGTTTAATGTCTTCGTACGGTCAATATTTTGAGCGTTTCCTGTGTCACCAGTTTTATATTCCGATGCACCTCTGCCGGTTTACTGTATCCCTTGGACCTTCCCATTGTCGATCAAACACAGAAATCGCATCGGAATTAAAAATAAGAGACACAATGACGACTTAAGTACAGGAAGACTGAGTCTTCCTACTGTCTATGCTTTGAGCGTTTCCTGTGTCACCAGTTTTACATTCTGATGCACCTCTGCAGGTTTACTGTATCCCTTGGACCTTCCCATTGACGATGAAAAACAGAAATTGCATCGGAATTAGATATAACAGACACAATGCCGACTTAAGTACAGAAAAACTGAGTCTTCCTACTGTCTATGTTTTGAGCGTTTCCTGTGTCACCAGTTTTACATTCCGATGCACCTGTGCAGGTTTACTGTATCCATTGGATCTTCACAGTGACGATGAAACACACAAATTCCATCGGAATTAAAGATAAGACTGAGTCTTCCTACTGTCTATAATTTGAGCGTTTCCTGTGTCACCAGTTTTACATTCCTATGCACCCCTGCCGGTTTACTGTATCCCTTGGACCTTCCCATTGTCGATCAACCACAGAAATCGCATCGGAATTAAATATAAGGACACAATGACGACTTAAGTACAGGAAGACTGAGTCTTCCTACTGTCTATGTTTTGAGCGTTTCCTGTGTCACCAGTTTTACATTCTGATGCACCTATGCAGGTTTACTGTATCCCTTGGACCTTCCCATTGACGATGAAACACAGAAATTGCATCGGAATTAAATATAAGAGACACAATGCCGACTTATGTACAGGAAGACTGAGTCTTCCTACTGTCTATGTTTTGAGCGTTTCCTGTGTCATCAGTTTTACATTCCGATGCACCTCTTCAGGTTTACTGTATCCCTTGGACCTTCCCATTGACGATGAAAAACTGAAATTGCATCGGAATTAAATATAACAGACACAATGCCGACTTAAGTACAGGAAAACTGAGTCTTCCTACTGTCTATGTTTTGAGCGTTTCCTGTGTCACCAGTTTTACATTCCGATGCACCTGTGCAGGTTTACTGTATCCATTGGATCTTCACAGTGACGATGAAACACAGAAATTGCATCGGAATTTAAGATAAGACTGAGTCTTCCTACTGTCTATAATTTGAGCGTTTCCTGTGTCACCAGTTTTACATTCCGATGCACATCTACAGGTTTACTGTATTCCTTGGACCTTCCCATTGACGATGAAACACAGAAATTGCATCGGAATTAAATATAAGAGACACAACGCCGACTTAAGTACAAGAAAACTGAGTCTTCTTACGGTCTATGTTTTGAGCGTTTCCTGTGTCACCAGTTTTACATTCCGATGCACGTCTGCAGGTTTACTGAATCCCTTGGACCTTCCCATTGACGATGAAAACACAGAAATTGCATCGGAATTAAATATAAGAGACACAATGCCGACTAAAGTACAGTAAGACTGAGTCTTCCTACTGTCTATGTTTTGAGCGTTTCCTGTGTCACTAGTTTTAAATTCCGAAGCACCTCTGCAGGTTTACTATGTCCCTTGGACCTTCCCATTGACGATGAAACACAGGAATTGCTTCAGAATTAAATATAAGAGACACAATGACGTCTTAAGTACAGGAAGACTGAGTCTTCCTACTGTCTATGTTTTGAGCGTTTCCTGTGTCACCAGTTTTACATTCTGATGCACCTCTGTAGGTTTCCTTTATCCCTTGGACTTTCCCATTGACGATGAAGCATAGAAATTGCATCAAAATAAAATATAAGAGACACAATGCCGACTTGAGTACAAGAAAACTGAGTCTTCTTACTGTCTATGTTTTGAGCGTTTCCTGTGTCACTAGTTTTACATTCCGATGCACCTCTGCAGGTTTACTGTATCACTTGGACCTTCCCATTGGCGATGAAAACACAAATTGCATCGAAATTAAATATAAGAGACACAATGCCGACTTAAGTACAGGAAAACTGTGTCTTCCTACTGTCTATGTTTTGAGCGTTTCCTGTGTCACCAGTTTTACATTCTGATGCACCTCTGCAGGTTTACTGTATCCCTTGGACCTTCCCATTGACGATGAAACACAGAAATTGCATCGGAATTAAATATAAGAGACACAATGCCGACTTAAGTACAGAGAGACTGAGTCTTCCTACTGTCTATGTTTTGAGCGTTTCCTGTGTCATCAGTTTTACATTCCGATGCACCTCTGCAGGTTTACTGTATCCATTGGATCTTCCCATTGACGATGAAACACAGAAATTGCATCGGAATTAAATATAACAGACACAATGCCGACTTAAGTACAGGAAGACTGAGTCTTCCTACTGTCCATGTTTTGAGCGTTTCCTGTGTCACCAGTTTTACATTCTGATGCACCTCTGCAGGTTTACTGTATCCCTTGGACCTTCCCATTGACGATGAAACACAGAAATTGCTTCGGAATTAAATATAAGAGACACAATGCGCGACTTATGTACAGGAAGACTGAGTCTTCCTACTGTCTATGTTTTGAGCGTCTCCTGTGTCACCAGTTTTACATTCCGATGCACGTCTGCAGGTTTACTGTATCCCTTGGTCGTTCCCATTGACGATGAAACACAGAAATTGCATCGGAATTAAATATAAGAGACACAATGCCGACTTAAGTACAGGAAGACTGAGTCTTCCTACTGCCTATGATTTGAGCGTTTCCTGTGTCACTAGTTTTACATTCCGATGCACCTCTGCAGGTTTACTGTATCCCTTGGACCTTCCCATTGACGATGAAACACAGAAATTGCATCGGAATTAAATATAAGAGACACAATGCGCGACTTAAGTACAGGAAGGCTGAGTCTTCCTACTGTCTATGTTTTGAGCGTTTCCTGTGTCACCAGTCTTACATTCCGATGCACGTCTGCAGGTTTACTGAATCCCTTGGACCTTCCCATTGACGATGAAAACACAGAAATTGCATCGGAATTAAATATAAGAGACACAATGCCGACTAAAGTACAGTAAGACTGAGTCTTCCTACTGTCTATGTTTTGAGCGTTTCCTGTGTCACTAGTTTTAAATTCCGAAGCACCTCTGCAGGTTTACTATGTCCCTTGGACCTTCCCATTGACGATGAAACACAGGAATTGCTTCAGAATTAAATATAAGAGACACAATGACGTCTTAAGTACAGGAAGACTGAGTCTTCCTACTGTCTATGTTTTGAGCGTTTCCTGTGTCACCAGTTTTACATTCTGATGCACCTCTGTAGGTTTCCTTTATCCCTTGGACTTTCCCATTGACGATGAAGCATAGAAATTGCATCAAAATAAAATATAAGAGACACAATGCCGACTTGAGTACAAGAAAACTGAGTCTTCTTACTGTCTATGTTTTGAGCGTTTCCTGTGTCACTAGTTTTACATTCCGATGCACCTCTGCAGGTTTACTGTATCACTTGGACCTTCCCATTGGCGATGAAAACACAAATTGCATCGAAATTAAATATAAGAGACACAATGCCGACTTAAGTACAGGAAAACTGTGTCTTCCTACTGTCTATGTTTTGAGCGTTTCCTGTGTCACCAGTTTTACATTCTGATGCACCTCTGCAGGTTTACTGTATCCCTTGGACCTTCCCATTGACGATGAAACACAGAAATTGCATCGGAATTAAATATAAGAGACACAATGCCGACTTAAGTACAGAGAGACTGAGTCTTCCTACTGTCTATGTTTTGAGCGTTTCCTGTGTCATCAGTTTTACATTCCGATGCACCTCTGCAGGTTTACTGTATCCATTGGATCTTCCCATTGACGATGAAACACAGAAATTGCATCGGAATTAAATATAACAGACACAATGCCGACTTAAGTACAGGAAGACTGAGTCTTCCTACTGTCCATGTTTTGAGCGTTTCCTGTGTCACCAGTTTTACATTCTGATGCACCTCTGCAGGTTTACTGTATCCCTTGGACCTTCCCATTGACGATGAAACACAGAAATTGCTTCGGAATTAAATATAAGAGACACAATGCGCGACTTATGTACAGGAAGACTGAGTCTTCCTACTGTCTATGTTTTGAGCGTCTCCTGTGTCACCAGTTTTACATTCCGATGCACGTCTGCAGGTTTACTGTATCCCTTGGTCGTTCCCATTGACGATGAAACACAGAAATTGCATCGGAATTAAATATAAGAGACACAATGCCGACTTAAGTACAGGAAGACTGAGTCTTCCTACTGTCTATGTTTTGAGCGTTTCCTGTGTCACTAGTTTTACATTCCGATGCACCTCTGCAGGTTTACTATGTCCCTTGGACCTTCCCATTGACGATGAAACACAGGAATTGCATCGGAATTAAATATAACAGACACAATGCCGACTTATGTACAGCAAGACTGAGTCTTCCTTCTGTCTATGTTTTGAGCGTTTCCTGTGTCACCAGTTTTACATTCTGATGCACCTCTGTAGGTTTCCTGTATCCCTTGGACCTTCCCATTGACGATGAAACACAGAAATTGCATCGAAATTAAATATAAGAGACACAATGCCGACTTAAGTACAAGTTTAATGTCTTCGTACGGTCAATATTTTGAGCGTTTCCTGTGTCACCAGTTTTATATTCCGATGCACCTCTGCCGGTTTACTGTATCCCTTGGACCTTCCCATTGTCGATCAAACACAGAAATCGCATCGGAATTAAAAATAAGAGACACAATGACGACTTAAGTACAGGAAGACTGAGTCTTCCTACTGTCTATGCTTTGAGCGTTTCCTGTGTCACCAGTTTTACATTCTGATGCACCTCTGCAGGTTTACTGTATCCCTTGGACCTTCCCATTGACGATGAAAAACAGAAATTGCATCGGAATTAGATATAACAGACACAATGCCGACTTAAGTACAGAAAAACTGAGTCTTCCTACTGTCTATGTTTTGAGCGTTTCCTGTGTCACCAGTTTTACATTCCGATGCACCTGTGCAGGTTTACTGTATCCATTGGATCTTCACAGTGACGATGAAACACACAAATTCCATCGGAATTAAAGATAAGACTGAGTCTTCCTACTGTCTATAATTTGAGCGTTTCCTGTGTCACCAGTTTTACATTCCTATGCACCCCTGCCGGTTTACTGTATCCCTTGGACCTTCCCATTGTCGATCAACCACAGAAATCGCATCGGAATTAAATATAAGGACACAATGACGACTTAAGTACAGGAAGACTGAGTCTTCCTACTGTCTATGTTTTGAGCGTTTCCTGTGTCACCAGTTTTACATTCTGATGCACCTATGCAGGTTTACTGTATCCCTTGGACCTTCCCATTGACGATGAAACACAGAAATTGCATCGGAATTAAATATAAGAGACACAATGCCGACTTATGTACAGGAAGACTGAGTCTTCCTACTGTCTATGTTTTGAGCGTTTCCTGTGTCATCAGTTTTACATTCCGATGCACCTCTTCAGGTTTACTGTATCCCTTGGACCTTCCCATTGACGATGAAAAACTGAAATTGCATCGGAATTAAATATAACAGACACAATGCCGACTTAAGTACAGGAAAACTGAGTCTTCCTACTGTCTATGTTTTGAGCGTTTCCTGTGTCACCAGTTTTACATTCCGATGCACCTGTGCAGGTTTACTGTATCCATTGGATCTTCACAGTGACGATGAAACACAGAAATTGCATCGGAATTTAAGATAAGACTGAGTCTTCCTACTGTCTATAATTTGAGCGTTTCCTGTGTCACCAGTTTTACATTCCGATGCACATCTACAGGTTTACTGTATTCCTTGGACCTTCCCATTGACGATGAAACACAGAAATTGCATCGGAATTAAATATAAGAGACACAACGCCGACTTAAGTACAAGAAAACTGAGTCTTCTTACGGTCTATGTTTTGAGCGTTTCCTGTGTCACCAGTTTTACATTCCGATGCACCTCTGCAGGTTTACTGTATCACTTGGACCTTACCATTGGCGATGAAAACACAAATTGCATCGAAATTAAATATAAGAGACACAATGCCGACTTAAGTACAGGAAAACTGTGTCTTCCTACTGTCTATGTTTTGAGCGTTTCCTGTGTCACTAGTTTTACATTCCGATGCACCTCTGCAGGTTTACTGTATCCCTTGGACCTTCCCATTGACGATGATAAACAGAAATTGCATCAGAATTAAATATAAGAGACACAATGCCGACTTAAGTACAGGAAGACTGAGTCTTCCTACTGTCTATGTTTTGAGCGTTTCCTGTGTCACCAGTTTTACATTCTGATGCACCTCTGTAGGTTTCCTGTATCCCTTGGACCTTCCCATTGACGATGAAACACAGAAATTGCATCGGAATTAAATATAAGAGACACAATGCCGACTTAAGTACAGGAAGACTGAGTCTTCCTACTGCCTATGATTTGAGCGTTTCCTGTGTCACTAGTTTTACATTCCGATGCACCTCTGCAGGTTTACTATGTCCCTTGGACCTTCCCATTGACGATGAAACACAGGAATTGCATCGGAATTAAATATAAGAGACACAATGCCGACTTATGTACAGGAAGACTGAGTCTTCCTACTGTCTATGTTTTGAGCGTTTCCTGTGTCACCAGTTTTACATTCTGATGCACCTATGCAGGTTTACTGTATCCATTGTACCTTCCCATTGACGATGAAACACAGAAATTGCATCGGAATTTAATATAAGAGACACAATGCCGACTTAAGGACAGGAAGACTGAGTCTTCCTACTGTCTATGTTTTGAGCGTTTCTTGTGTCACTAGTTTTACATTCTGATGCACCTCTGCAGGTTTACTGTATCCCTTGCACCTTCCCATTGACGATGAAAAACAGAAATTGCATCGGAATTAAATATAACAGACACATTGCCGACCTAACTACAGGAAAACTGAGTCTTCCTACTGTCTATGTTTTGAGCGTTTCCTGTGTCACCAGTTTTACATTCCGATGCACCTGTGCAGGTTTACTGTATCCATTGGATCTTCACAGTGACGATGAAACACAGAAATTCCATCGGAATTAAAGATAAGACTGAGTCTTCCTACTGTCTATAATTTGAGCGTTTCCTGTGTCACCAGTTTTACATTCCGATGCACATCTACAGGTTTACTGTATTCCTTGGACCTTCCCATTGAGGATGAAACACAGAAATTGCATCGGAATTAAATATAAGAGACACAATGCCGACTTAAGTACAGGAAGACTGAGTCTTCCTACTGTCTATGATTTGAGCGTTTCCTGTGTCACCAGTTTTACATTCAGATGCACGTCTGATGGTTTACTGTATCCCTTGGACATTCCCATTGACGATGAAACACAGAAATTGCATCGGAATTAAATATTAGAGACACTATGCCGACTTAAGTACAGGAAGATTGAGTCTTCCTCATGTCTATGATTTGAGCGTTTCCTGTGTCACTAGTTTTACATTCCGATGCACCTCTGCAGGTTTACTGTATCCCTTGGACCTTCCCATTGACGATGAAAAACAGAAATTACATCGGAATTAAATATAAGAGACACAATGCCGACTTAAGTAAAGGAAGACTGAGTGTTCCTACTGTCTATGTTTTGAGCGTTTCCTGTGTCATGAGTTTTACATTCTCATGCACCTCTGCAGGTTTACTGTATCCATTGGACCTTCCCATTGACGATAAAACACAGATATTGCATCGGAATTAAATATAAGAGACACAATGCCGACTTAAGTACAGGAAGACTGAGTCTTCCTACCGTCCATGTTTTGAGCGTTTCCTGTGTCACCAGTTTTACATTCTGATGCACCTCTGCAGGTTTACTGTATCCCTTGGACCTTCCCATTGACGATGAAACACAGAAATTGATTCGGAATTAAATATAAGAGACACAATGCGCGACTTAAGTACAGGAAGACTGAGTCTTCCTACTGTCTATGTTTTGAGCGTTTCCTGTGTCACCAATTTTACATTCCGATGCACGTCTGCAGGTTTACTGTATCCCTTGGACCTTCCCACTGACGATGAAACACAGATATTGCATCGGAATTAAATATAAGAGACACAATGCCGACTAAAGTACAGGAAGACTGAGTCTTCCTACTGTCTATGTTTTGAGCGTTTCCTGTGTCACTAGTTTTACATTCCGATGCACCTCTGCAGGTTTACTATGTCCCTTGGACCTTCCCATTGACGATGAAACACAGGAATTGCTTCAGAATTAAATATAAGAGACACAATGACGTCTTAAGTACAGGAAGACTGAGTCTTCCTACTGTCTATGTTTTGAGCGTTTCCTGTGTCACCAGTTTTACATTCTGATGCACCTCTGTAGGTATCCTGTATCCCTCGGACCTTCCCATTGACGATGAAACACAGAAATTGCATCAAAATTAAATATAAGAGACACAATGCCGACTTAAGTACAAGAAAAATGTCTTCGTACGGTCAATGTTTTGAGCGTTTCCTGTGTCACCAGTTTTACATTCCGATGCACCTCTGCCGTTTTACTGTATCCCTTGGACCTTCCCATTGACGATGAAACACAGATATTGCATCGGAATTAAATATAAGAGACACAATGACGACTAAAGTACAGGAAGACTGAGTCTTCCTACTGTCTATGTTTTGAGCGTTTCCTGTGTCACGAGTTTTACAATCCGATGCACCTCTACAGCTTTACGGTATCCCTTGGACTTTCACAGTGAGGATGAAACACAGAAATTGCATCGGAATTAAATATAAGAGACACAATGCCGACTTAAGTACAGGAAGACTAAGTCTTCCTACTGTCTATGTTTTGAGCGTTTCCTGTGTCATCAGTTTTACATTCCGATGCACCTCTGCAGGTTTACTGTATCCCTTGGACCTTCCCATTGACGATGGAAAACAGAAATTGCATCGGAATTAAATATAACAGACACAATGCCGACTTAAGTACAGGAAAACTGAATCTTCCTACTGTCTATGTTTCGAGCGTTTCCTGTGTCACCAGTTTTACATTCCGATGCAAATGTGCAGGTTTACTGTATCCATTGGATCTTCACAGTGACGATGAAACACAGAAATTGCATCGGAATTTAAGATAAGACTGAGTCTTCCTACTGTCTATAATTTGAGCGTTTCCTGTGTCACCAGTTTTACATTCCGATGCACATCTACAGGTTTACTGTATTCCTTAGACCTCCCCATTGACGATGAAACAAAGAAATTGCATCGGAATTAAATACAAGAGATACAACGCCGACTTAAGTACAAGAAAACTGAGTCTTCTTACGGTCTATGTTTTGAGCGTTTCCTGTGTCACCAGTTTTACATTACGATGCACCTCTGCAGGTTTACTGTATCACTTGGACCTTCCCATTGGCGATGAAAACACAAATTGCATCGAAATTAAATATGAGAGACACAATGCCGACTTAAGTACAGGAAAACTGTGTCTTCCTACTGTCTATGTTTTGAGCGTTTCCTGTGTCACTAGTTTTACATTCCGATGCACCTCTACAGGTTTACTGTATTCCATGGACCTTTCCATTGACGATGAAATACCGAAATTGCATCGGAATAAATATAAGAGACACAATGCCGACTTAAGTACAGGAAGACTAAATCTTACTACTATCTATGATTTGAGAGTCTCCTGTGTCACCAGTTTTACATTCCGATGCACCTCTGCAGGTTTACTGTATCCCTCGGACCATCCCATTGACGATGAAACACAGAAATTGCTTCGGAATTAAATATAAGAGACACAATGCCGACTTAAGTACAGGATGACTGAGTCTTCCTACTGTCTATGTTTTGAGCGTTTCCTGTGTCACTAGTTTTACATTCCGATGCACCTCTGCAGGTTTACTGTATCCCTTGGACCTTCCCATTCACGATGAAACACAGAAATTGCATCGGAATTAAATATAAGAGACACACTGCCGACTTAAGTACATGAAGACTGAGTCTTCCTACTGTCTATGTTTTGAGCGTTTCCTGTGTCACTAGTTTTACCTTCTGATGCACCTCTGCAGGTTTACTGTATCCCTTGGACCTTCCCATTGACGATGAAACACAGAAATTGCATCGGAATTAAATATAAGAGACACAATGCCGACATAAGTACAGGAAGACTGAGTCTTCCCACTGTGTACAATTTGAGCGTTTCCTGTGTCACGAGTTTTACAATCCGATGCACCTCTACAGCTTTACGGTATCCCTTGGACTTTCACAGTGAGGATGAAACACAGAAATTGCGTCGGAATTAAATATAAGAGACACAATGCCGACTTAAGTACAGGAAGACTAAGTCTTCCTACTGTCTATGTTTTGAGCGTTTCCTGTGTCATCAGTTTTACTTTCCGATGCACTTTTGCAGGTTTACTATATCCCTTGGACCTTCCCATTCACGATGAAACACAGAAATTTCATCGGAAATAAATATAAGAGACACAATGACGTCTTAAGTACAGGAAGACTGAGTCTTCCTACTGTCTATGTTTTGAGCGTTTCCTGTGTCACCAGTTTTACATTCTGATGCACCTCTGTAGGTTTCCTGTATCCCTTGGACCTTCCCATTGACGATGAAACACAGAAATTGCATCAAAATTAAATATAAGAGACACAATGCCGACTTAAGTACAAGAAAAATGTCTTCGTACGGTCCATGTTTTGAGCGTTTCCTGTGTCACCAGTTTTACATTCCGATGCACCTCTGCAGGTTTACTGTATCCCTTGGACCTTCCCATTGACGATGAAAAACAGAAATTGCATCGAAATTAAATATAAGAGACACAATGCCGACTTAAGTACAGGAAGACTAAATCCTGCTACTGTCTATGTTTTGAGCGTATCCTGTGTCATCAGTTTTACATTCCGATGCACCTCTGCAGGTTTACTATTTCCCTTGGACCTTCCCATTCACGATGAAATACAGAAATTTCATTGGAAATAAATATAAGAGACACAATGCCGACATATGTACAGGAAGACTGAGTCTTCCTACTGTCTATGGGTTGAGCGTTTCCTGTGTCACTAGTTATACATTCCGTTGCACCTCTGCAGGTTTACTGTATCCCTTGTACCTTCCCATTGACGATGCAACACATTAATTGCATCGGAATTAAATATAAGAGACACAATGCCGACTTAAGTACAGGAAGACTAAATCCTGCTACTGTCTATGTTTTGAGCGTATCCTGTGCCATCAGTTTTACTTTCCGATGGACCTCTGCAGGTTTACTGTATCCATTGGATCTTCCCATTGACGATGAAACACAGAAATTGCATCGGAATTAAATATAAGAGACACAATGCCGACTTAAGTACAGGAAGACTAAGTCTTCCTACTGTCTATGTTTTGATCGTTTCCTGTGTCATCAGTTTTACTTTCCGATGCACCTCTGCAGGTTTACTATATCCCTTGGACCTTCCCATTCACGATGAAACACAGGAATTTCATCGGAAATAAATATAAGAGACACAATGCCGACTGAAGTACAGGAAGACTGAGTCTTCCCACTTTCTATGATTTGAGCGTTTCCTGTGTCACCAGTTTTACATTCCGATGCATGTCTCCAGGTTTACTGTATCCCTTTGTCATTCCCATTGACGATGAAACACAGAAATTGCATCGGAATTAAGTATAAGAGACACAATGCCGACTTAAGTACAGGAAGACTGAGTCTTCCTACTGTCTATGTTTCGAGCGTTTCCTGTGTCACAAGTTTTACATTCCGATGCACCTCTGCAGGTTTACTGTATCCCTTGGACCTTCCCATTGACGATGAAATACAGAAATTGCATCGGAATTAAATATAAGAGACACAATGCCGACTTAAGTACAGGAAGACTGAGTCTTCCTACTGTCTATGTTTTGAGCGTTTCTTGTGTCACCAGTTTTACATTCTAATGCACCTCTGTAGGTTTCCTGTATCACTTGGACCTTCCCATTGACGATGAAACACAGAAATTGCATCGAAATTCAATATAAGAGACACAATGCCGACTTAAGTACAAGAAAACAGTCTTCGTACGGTCAATGTTTTGAGCGTTTCTTGTGTCACCAGCTTTACATTCGGATGCACCTCTGCCGGTTTACTGTATCCCTTGGACCTTCCCATTGACGATGAAACACAGAAACTGCATCGGAATTAAATATAAGAGACACAATGCCGACTTAAGTACAGGAAGACTGAGTCTACCTACTGTCTATGTTTTGTGCGTTTCCTGTGTCACCAGTTTTACATTCTGATGCACCTCTGCAGGTTTACTGTATCCCTTGGACCTTCCCATTGACGATGAAACACAGAAATTGCATCGGCATTAAATATAAGAGACACAATGCCGACTTAAGTACAGGAAGACTGAGTCTTCCTACTGTCTATGTTTTGAGCGTTTCCTGTGTCACCAGTTTTACATTCCGATGCACCTCTGCAGGTTTACTATTTCCCTTGGACCTTCCCATTCACGATGAAATAGAGAAATTTCATTGGAAGTAAATAAATGCCGACTTATGTACAGGAAGACTGAGTCTTCCTACTGTCTATGATTTGAGCGTTTCCTGTGTCACTTGTTATACATTCCGTTGCACCTCTGCAGGTTTACTGTATCCCTTGGACCTTCCCATTGACGATGCAACACAGAAATTGCATCGGAATTAAATATAAGAGACACAATGCCGACTTAACTACAGGAAGACTAAATCCTGCTACTGTCTATGTTTTGAGCGTATCCTGTGCCATCAGTTTTACTTTCCGATGCACCTCTGCAGGTTTACTGTATCCATTGGACCTTCCCATTGACGATGAAACACAGAAATTGCATCGGAATTAAATATAAGAGACACAATGCCGACTTAAGTACAGGAAGACTAAGTCTTCCTACTGTCTATGTTTTGATCGTTTCCTGTGTCATCAGTTTTACTTTCCGATGCACCTCTGCAGGTTTACTATATCCCTTGGACCTTCCCAATCACGATGAAACACAGGAATTTCATCGGAAATAAATATAAGAGACACAATGCAGACTTAAGTACAGGAAGACTGAGTCTTGCTACTGTCTATGTTTTGAGCGTTTCCTGTGTCACGAGTTTTACATTCCGATGCACCTCTGCAGGTTTACTGTATCCCTTGGACCTTCCCATTGACGATGAAACACAGAAATTGCATCGGAATTAAATATAAGAGACACAATGCCGACTTAAGTACAGGAAGACTGAGTCTTCCTACTGTCTATGTTTAGAGCGTTTCCTGTGTCATCAGTTTTACTTTCCGATGCACCTCTGCAGGTTTACTATATCCCTGCGAGCTTCCCATTCACGATGAAACACAGAAATTTCATCGGAAATAAATATAAGAGACACAATGCCGACTGAAGTACAGGAAGACTGAGTCTTCCCACTTTCTATGATTTGAGCGTTTCCTGTGTCACCAGTTTTACATTCTAATGCATGTCCGCAGGTTTTCTGTATCCCTTGGACATTCCCATTGACGATGAAACACAGAAATTGCATCGGAATTAAATATAAGAGACACAATGCCGACTTAAGTACAGGAAGACTGAGTCTTCCTACTGTCTATGTTTCGAACGTTTCCTGTGGCACTAGTTTTACATTCCGATGCACCTCTGCAGGTTTACTGTATCCCTTGGACCTTCCCATTGACGACGAAAAACAGAAATTGCAATGGAATTGAATATAAGAGACACAATGCCGACTTAAGTACAGGAAGACTGAGTCTTCCTACTGTCCATGTTATGAGCGTTTCTTGTGTCACCAGTTTTACATTCTGATGCACCTCTGTAGGTTTCCTGTATCCCTTGGACCTTCCCATTGACGATGAAACACAGAAATTGCATCGAAGTTAAATATAAGAGACACAATGCCGACTTAAGTACAAGAAAACAGTCTTCGTACGGTCAATGTTTTGAGCGTTACCTGTGTCACCAGTTTTACATTCGGATGCACCCCTGCCGGTTTAATGTATCCCTTGGACCTGCCCATTGACGATGAAACACAGAAATTGCATCGGAATTAAATATAAGAGACATAATACCGACTTAAGTACAGGAAGACTGAGTCTTCCTACTGTCTATGTTTTGAGCGTTTCCTGTGTCACCAGTTTTACATTCTGATGCACCTCTGCAGGTTTACTGTATCCCTTGGACCTTCCCATTGACGATGAAACACAGAAATTGCATCGGAATTAAATATAAGAGACACAATGCCGACTTAAGTACAGGAAGACTGAGTCTTCCTACTGTCTATGTTTTGAGCGTTTCCTGTGTCACCAGTTTTACATTCTGATGCACCTCTGCAGGTATCCTGTATCCCTTGGACCTTCCCATTGACGATAAAATACAGAAATTGCATCTAAATTAAATATAAGAGACACAATGCCGACTTAAGTACAAGAAAACAGTCTTCGTACGGTGTATGTTTTGAGCGTTTCCTGTGTCATCAGTTTTACATTCCGGTGCACCTCTGCAGGTTTACTGTATCCCTTGGACCTTCCCATTGACGATGAAAAACAGAAATTGCATCGGAATTATTTATTAGAGACACAATGCCGACTTAAGTACAGGAAGACTGAGTCTTCCTACTGTCTATGTTTGAGCGTTTCCTGTGTCACTAGTTTTACATTCCGATGCATCTCTGCAGGTTAACTGTATCCCTTGGACCTTCCCATTGACGATGAAAGACAGAAATTGCATCGGAATTATATATAAGAGGCACAATGCCGACTTAAGTACAGGAAGACTGAGTCTTCCTACTCTCTACGTTTTGAGCTTTTTCGGTGTCACCAGTTTTACATTCTGATGCACCTCTGCAGGTTTACTGTATCCCTTGGACCTTCCCATTGACGATGAAACACAGAAATTGCATCGGAATTAAATATAAGAGACACAATGCCGACTTAAGTACAGGAAGACTAAGTCTTCTTACTGTCTATGTTTTGATCGTTTCCTGTGTCGTCAGTTTTACTTTCCGATGCACCTCTGCAGGTTTACTATACCCCTTGGACCCTCCCATTCACGATGAAACACAGGAATTTCATCGGAAATAAATATAAGAGACACAATGCAGACTTAAGTACAGGAAGACTGAGTCTTCCTACTGTCTATGTTTTGAGCGTTTCCTGTGTCACGAGTTTTACATTCCGATGCACCTCTGCAGGTTTACTGTATCCCTTGGACCTTCCCATTGACGATGAAACACAGAAATTGCATCGGAATTAAATATAAGAGACACAATGCCGACTTAAGTACAGGAAGACTGAGTCTTCCTAATGTCTATGTTTTGAGCGTTTCCTGTGTCACTAATTTTACATTCCGATGCACCTTTGCAGGTTTACTGCATCCCTCGGACCTTCACATTGACGATGAAACACAGAAATTGCATCGGAATTAAATATAAGAGACGCAATGCCGACTTAAGTACAGGAAGACTGAGTCTTCCTACTGTCTATGTTTTGAGCGTTTCCTGTGTCACCCGTTTTACATTCTGATGCACCTCTGCAGGTTTACTGTATCCCTTGGACCTTCCCATTGACGATGAAACAAAAAAATTGCATCGGAATTAAATACAAGAGACACAAGCCGACTTAAGTACAGGATGACTGAGTCTTCCTACTGTCTATAATTTGAGCGTTTCCTGTGTCACCAGTTTTACATTCCGATGCACCTCTGCATGTATACTGTATCCCTTGGACCTTCCCATTGGCGATGAAACACACAATTTGCATCGAAATTAAATATAAGAGACACAATGCCGACTTAAGTACAGGAAGACTAAATCCTGCTACTGTCTATGTTTTGAGCGTATCCTGTGTCATCAGTTTTACTTTCCGATGCACCTCTGCAGGTTTACTATATCCCTTATACCTTCCCATTCACGATGAAATACAGAAATTTCATCGGAAATAAATATAAGAGACACAATGCCGACTTATGTACAGGAAGACTGAGTCTTCCTACTGTCTATGTTTTGAGCGTTTCCTGTGTCACTAGTTATACATTCCGTTGCACCTCTGCAGGTTTACAGTATCCCTTGGACCTTCCCATTGACGATGCAACACAGAAATTGCATCGGAATTAAATATAAGAGACACAATGCCGACTTAAGTACGGGAAGACTGAGTCTTCCTACTGTCTATGTTGTGAGCGTTTCCTGTGTCACCATTTTTACATTCTGATGCACCTCTGCAGGTTTACTGTAGCCCTTGGACCTTCCCATTGACGATGAAACACAGAAATTGCATCGGAATTAAATATAAGAGACACAATGCCGACTTAAGCAGAGAAAGACTGAGTCTTCCTACTGTCTATGTTTTGGGCGTTTCCTGTGTCACCAGTTTTACATTCCGATGCACCTCTGCAGGTTTACTGTATCCCTTGGACTTTCCCATTGACGATGAAACACAGAAATTGCATCGGAATTAAATGGAAGAGACACAATGCCGACTTAAGTACAGGAAGTCTGAGTCTACCTGCTGTCTATGTTTTGAGCGTTTCCTGTGTCACTAGTTTTACATTCCGATGCACCTCTGCAGGTTTACTGTATCCCTTGGACCTTCCCATTGACGATGAAACACAGAAATTGCATCGGAATTATATATAAGAGACACAATGCCGACTTAAGTACAGGCGGACTGAGTCTTCCTACTGTCTATGTTTGAGCGTTTCCTGTGTCACCAGTTTTACATTCCGATTAACATCTACAGGTTTACTGTATCCCTTGGACCTTCCCATTGACGATGAAACACAGAAATTGCATCGGAATTAAATATAAGAGACACAATGCCGACTTAAGTACACGAAGACTGAGTCTTCATACTGTCTATGTTTTGTGCGTTACCTGTGTCACCAGTTTTACATTCTGATGCACCTCTGCAGGTTTACTGTATCCCTTGGACCTTCCCATTGACGATGAAACACAGAAATTGCATCGGAATTAAATATAAGAGAAACAATGCCGACTTAAGTACAGGAAGACTGAGTCTTCCTACTGTCTATAATTTGAGCGTTTCCTGTGTCACCACTTTTACATTCCGTTGAACCTCTACAGGTTTACTGTATCCCTTGGACCCTCACAGTGACGATGAAACACAGAAATTGCATCGGAATTAAATATAAGAGACACAATGCCGAATTAAGTACAGGAAGACTAAGTCTTCCTACTGTCTATGATTTGAGCGTTTCCTGTGTCATCAGTTTTACTTTCCGATGCACCTCTGCAGGTTTACTATATCCCTTGGACCTTCCCATTCACGATGAAACACAGAAATTTCATCGGATATAAATATAACAGACACAATGCCGACTTCAGTACAGGAAGACTGAGTCTTCCTACTGTCTATGTTTTGAGCGTTTCCTGTGTTAGAGTTTTACATTCCGATGCACCTCTGCAGGTGTACAGTATCCCTTGGACCTCCCCATTGACGATGAAACACATAAATTGCATCGGAATTAAATATAAGAAACACAATGCCGACGAAAGTACAGGAAGACTGAGTCTTCCTACTGTCTATGTTTTGAGCGTTTCCTGTGTCACCAGTTTTACTTTCTGATGCACCTCTGCAGGTTTACTGTATCCCTTGGACCTTCCCATTGACGTTTAAATACAGAAATTGCATCGGAATTAAATATAAGAGACACAAGGCCGACTTAAGTACAGCATGACTGAGTCTTCCTACTGTCTACAATTTGAGCGTTTCCTGTGTCACCAGTTTTACATTCCGATGCACCTCTACAGGTTTACTGTATCCCTTGGACCTTCACAGTTACGATGTAACACAGAAATTACATCGGAATTATATATAAGAGACACAATGCCGACTTAAGTACAAGAAAACAGTCTTCGTACGGTCAATGTTTTGAGCGCTTCCTGTGTCACCAGTTTTACATTCCGATGCACCTCTGCATGTTTACTGTATCCCTTGGACCTTCCCATTGGCGATGAAACACACAAATTGCATCGAAATTAAATATAAGAGCCACAATGCCGACTTAAGTACAGGAAGACTGAGTCTTCCTACTCTCTATAATTTGAGCGTTTCCTGTGTCACCAGTTTTACATTCCGATGCACCTCTACAGGTTTACTGTATTCCATGGGCCTTTCCATTGACGAAGAAAAACCGAAATTGCATCGGAATAAATATAAGAGACACAATGCCGACTTAAGTACAGGAAGACTGAGTCTTCCTACTGTCTATGATTTGAGAGTTTCCTGTGTCACCAGTTTTACATTCCGATGCACCTCTGCAGGTTTACTGTATCCCTCGGACCATCCCATTGACGATGAAACACAGAAATTGCATCGGAATTAAATATAAGAGACACAATGCCGACTTAAGTACATGAAGACTGAGTCTTCCTACTGTCTATGTTTGAGCGTTTCCTGTGTCACCAGTTTTACCTTCTGTTGCACCTCTGCAGGTTTACTGTATGCCTTGGACCTTCCCATTGACGATGAAACACAGAAATTGCATCGGAATTAAATATAAGAGACCCAATGCCGACATAAGTACAGGAAGACTGAGTCTTCCTACTGTCTATAATTTGAGAGTTTCCTGTGTCAACAGTTTTACTTTCCGATGCACCTCTGCAGGTTTACTATATCCCTTGGACCTTCCCATTCACGATGAAACACAGAAATTTCATCGGAAATAAATATAAGAGACATGATGCCGACTGAAGTACAGGAAGACTGAGTCTTCCCACTTTCTATGATTTGAGCGTTTCCTGTGTCACCAGTTTTACATTCCGATGCATGTCTGCAGGTTTACTGTATCCCTTGGACATTCCCATTGACGATGAAACACAGAAATTGCATCGGAATTAAGTATAAGAGACACAATGCCGACTTAAGTACAGGAAAACTGAGTCTTCCTACTGTCTATGTTTCGAGCGTTTCCTGTGTCACTAGTTTTACATTCCGATGCACCTCTGCAGGTTTACTGTATCCCTTGGACTTTCCCATTGACGATGAAAAACAGAAATTGCATCGGAATTAAATATAAGAGACACAATGCCGACTTAAGTACAGGAACACTGAGTCTTCCTACTGTCTATGTTTTGAGCGTTTCTTGTGTCACCAGTTTTACATTCTAATGCACCTCTGTAGGTTTCCTGTATCACTTGGACCTTCCCATTGACGATGAAACACAGAAATTGCTTCGAAATTAAATATAAGAGAAACAATGCCGACGTAAGTACAAGAAAACAGTCTTCGTACGGTCAATGTTTTGAGCGCTTCCTGTGTCACCAGTATTACATTCGGATGCACCTCTGCCGGTTACTGTATCCCTTGGACCTTCCCATTGACGATGAAACACAGAAACTGCATCGGAATTAAATATAAGGGACACAATGCCGACTTAAGTACAGGAAGACTGAGTCTACCTACTGTCTATGTTTTGTGCGTTTCCTGTGTCACCAGTTTTACATTCTGATGCACATCTGCAGGTTTACTGTATCCCTTGGACCTTCCCATTGACGATGAAACAAAGAAATTGCATCGGCATTAAATATAAGAGACACAATGCCGACTTAAGTACAGGAAGACTGAGTCTTTCTACTGTCTATGTTTTGAGCGTTTCCTGTGTCACCAGTTTTATATTCCGATGCACCTCTGCAGGTTTCCTGTATCCCTTGGACCTTCCCATTGACGATGAAACACAGAAATTGCATCTAAATTAAATATAAGATACAAAATACCGACTTAAGTACATGAAAACAGTCTTAGTACGGTGTATGTTTTGAGCGTTTCCTGTGTCATCAGTTTTACATACCGATGCAACTATGCAGGTTTACTGTATCCCTTGGACTTTCCCATTGACGATGAAAAACAGAAATTGCATCGAAATTAAATATAAGAGACACAATGCCGACTTAAGTACAGGAAGACAAAATCCTGCTACTGTCTATGTTTTGAGCGTATCCTGTGTCATCAGTTTTACATTCCGATGCACCTCTGCAGGTTTACTATTTCCCTTGGACCTTCCCATTCACGATGAAATACAGAAATTTCATTGGAAATAAATATAAGAGACACAATGCCGACTTATGTACAGGAAGACTGAGTCTTCCTACTGTCTATGTTTTGAGCGTTTCCTGTGACACTAGTTATATATTCCGTTGTACCTCTGCAGGTTTACAGTATCCCTTGGACCTTCCCATTGAAGATGCAACACAGAAATTGCAACGGAATTAAATATAAGAGACACAGTGCTGACTTAAGTACAGGAAGACTGAGTCTTCCTACTGTCTATGTTGTGAGCGTTTCCTGTGTCACCATTTTTACATTCTGATGCACCTCTGCAGGTTTACTGTAGCCCTTGGACCTTCCCATTGACGATGAAACACAGAAATTGCATCGGAATTAAATATAAGAGACACAATGCCGACTTAAGCAGAGAAAGACTGAGTCTTCCTACTGTCTATGTTTTCGGCGTTTCCTATGTCACCAGTTTTACATTCCGATGCACCTCTGCAGGTTTACTGTATCCCTTGGACTTTCCCATTGACGATGAAACACAGAAACTGCATCGGAATTAAATGAAAGAGACACAATGCCTACTTAAGTACAGGAAGTCTGAGTCTACCTGCTGTCTATGTTTTGAGCGTTTCCTGTGTCACTAGTTTTACATTCCGATGCACCTCTGCAGGTTTACAGTATCCCTTGGACCTTCCCATTGACGATGAAACACAGAAATTGCATCGGAATTATATATAAGAGACACAATGCCGACTTAAGTACAGGCGGACTGAGTCTTCCTACTGTCTATGTTTTGAGCGTTTCTTGTGTCACCAGTTTTACACTCTAATGCACCTCTGTAGGTTTCCTGTATCACTTGGACCTTCCCATTGACGATGAAACACAGAAACTGCATCGGAATTAAATATAAGAGACACAATGCCAAGTACAGGAAGACTGAGTCTACCTACTGTCTATGTTTTGTGCGTTTCCTGTGTCACCAGTTTTACATTCTGATGCACATCTGCAGGTTTACTGTATCCCTTGGACCTTCCCATTGACGATGAAACACAGAAATTGCATCGGAATTAAATATAAGAGAAACAATGCCGACTTAAGTACAGGAAGACGGAGTCTTCCTACTGTCTATAATTTGAGCGTTTCCTGTGTCACCACTTTTACATTCCGTTGAACCTCTACAGGTTTACTGTATCCCTTGGACCCTCACAGTGACGATGAAACACAGAAATTGCATCGGAATTAAATATAAGAGACACAATGCCGAATTAAGTACAGGAAGACTAAGTCTTCCTACTGTCTATGATTTGAGCGTTTCCTGTGTCATCAGTTTTACTTTCCGATGCACCTCTGCAGGTTTACTATATCCCTTGGACCTTCCCATTCACGATGAAACACAGAAATTTCATCGGATATAAATATAACAGACACAATGCCGACTTCAGTACAGGAAGACTGAGTCTTCCTACTGTCTATGTTTTGAGCGTTTCCTGTGTTAGAGTTTTACATTCCGATGCACCTCTGCAGGTGTACTGTATCCCTTGGACCTCCCCATTGACGATGAAACACATAAATTGCATCGGAATTAAATATAAGAGACGCAATGCCGACGAAAGTACAGGAAGACTGAGTCTTTTTACAGTCAATGTTTTGAGCGTTTCCTGTGTCACCAGTTTTACATTCCGATGCACCTCTGCATGTTTACTGTATCCCTTGGACCTTCCCATTGGCGATGAAACACACAAATTGCATCGAAATTAAATATAAGAGCCACAATGCCGACTTAAGTACAGGAAGACTGAGTCTTCCTACTGTCTATAATTTGAGCGTTTCCTGTGTCACCAGTTTTACATTCCGATGCACCTCTACAGGTTTACTGTATTCCATGGACCTTTCCATTGACGAAGAAAAACCGAAATTGCATCGGAATAAATATAAGAGACACAATGCCGACTTAAGTACAGGAAGACTAAGTCTTCCTACTGTCTATGATTTGAGAGTTTCCTGTGTCACCAGTTTTACATTCCGATGCACCTCTGCAGGTTTACTGTATCCCGCGGACCATCCCATTGACGATGAAACACAGGAATTGCATCGGAATTAAATATAAGAGACACAATGCCGACTTAAGTACAGGAACACTGAGTCTTCCTACTGTCTATGTTTTGAGCGTTTCCTGTGTCACTAGTTTTACATTCCGATGCACCTCTGCAGGTTTACTGTATCCCTTGGACCTTCCCATTCACGATGAAACACAGAAATTGCATCGGAATTAAATATAAGAGACACAATGCCGACTTAAGTACATGAAGACTGAGTCTTCCTACTGTCTATGTTTGAGCGTTTCCTGTGTCACCTGTTTTACCTTCTGATGCACCTCTGCAGGTTTACTGTATGCCTTGGACCTTCCCATTGACGATGAAACACAGAAATTGCATCGAAATTAAATATAAGAGACCCAATACCGACATAAGTACAGGAAGACTGAGTCTTCCTACTGTCTATAATTTGAGAGTTTCCTGTGTCAACAGTTTTACTTTCCGATGCACCTCTGCAGGTTTACTATATCCCTTGGACCTTCCCATTCACGATGAAACACAGAAATTTCATCGGAAATAAATATAAGAGACACAATGCCGACTGAAGTACAGGAAGACTGAGTCTTCCCACTTTCTATGATTTGAGCGTTTCCTGTGTCACCAGTTTTACATTCCGATGCATGTCTGCAGGTTTACTGTATCCCTTGGACATTCCCATTGACGATGAAACACAGAAATTGCATCGGAATTAAGTATAAGAGACACAATGCCGACTTAAGTACAGGAAGACTGAGTCTTCCTACTGTCTATGTTTCGAGCGTTTCCTGTGTCACTAGTTTTACATTCCGATGCACCTCTGCAGGTTTACTGTATCCCTTGGACCTTCCCATTGACGATGAAAAACAGAAATTGCATCGGAATTAAATATAAGAGACACAATGCCGACTTAAGTACAGGAAGACTGAGTCTTCCTACTGTCTATTTTTTGAGCGTTTCTTGTGTCACCAGTTTTACATTCTAATGCACCTCTGTAGGTTTCCTGTATCCCTTGGACCTTCCCATTGACGATGAAACACAGAAATTGCATCGGAATTAAATATAAGAGACACAATGCTGACTTAAGTACAGGAAGACTAAGTCTTCTTACTGTCTATGTTTTGATCGTTTCCTGTGTCGTCAGTTTTACTTTCCGATGCACCTCTGCAGGTTTACTATACCCCTTGGACCCTCCCATTCACGATGAAACACAGGAATTTCATCGGAAATATATATAAGAGACACAATGCAGACTTAAGTACAGGAAGACTGAGTCTTCCTACTGTCTATGTTTTGAGCGTTTCCTGTGTCACGAGTTTTACATTCCGATGCACCTCTGCAGGTTTACTGTATCCCTTGGACCTTCCCATTGACGATGAAACACAGAAATTGCATCGGAATTAAATATAAGAGACACAATGCCGACTTAAGTACAGGAAGACTGAGTCTTCCTACTGTCTATGTTTTGAGCGTTTCCTGTGTCACTAGTTTTACATTCCGATGCACCTTTCCAGGTTTACTGCATCCCTCGGACCTTCACATTGACGATGAAACACAGAAATTGCATCGGAATTAAATATAAGAGACACAATGCCGACTTAAGTACAGGAAGACTGAGTCTTCCTACTGTCTATGTTTTGAGCGTTTCCTGTGTCACCCGTTTTACATTCTGATGCACCTCTGCAGGTTTACTGTATCCCTTGGACCTTCCCATTGACGATGAAACACAAAAATTGCATCGGAATTAAATACAAGAGACACAAGCCGACTTAAGTACAGGATGACTGAGTCTTCCTACTGTCTATAATTTGAGCGTTTCCTGTGTCACCAGTTTTACATTCCGATGCACCTCTGCATGTTTACTGTATCCCTTGGACCTTCCCATTGGCGATGAAACACACAATTTGCATCGAAATTAAATATAAGAGACACAATGCCGACTTAAGTACAGGAAGACTAAATCCTGCTACTGTCTATGTTTTGAGCGTATCCTGTGTCATCAGTTTTACTTTCCGATGCACCTCTGCAGGTTTACTATACCCCTTGGACCTTCCCATTCACGATGAAATACAGAAATTTCATCGGAAATAAATATAAGAGACACAATGCCGACTTATGTACAGGAAGACTGAGTCTTCCTACTGTCTATGTTTTGAGCGTTTCCTGTGTCACTAGTTATACATTCCGTTGCACCTCTGCAGGTTTACAGTATCCCTTGGACCTTCCCATTGACGATGCAACACAGAAATTGCATCGGAATTAAATATAAGAGACACAATGCCGACTTAAGTACAGGAAGACTGAGTCTTCCTACTGTCTATGTTGTGAGCGTTTCCTGTGTCACCATTTTTACATTCTGATGCACCTCTGCAGGTTTACTGTAGCCCTTGGACCTTCCCATTGACGATGAAACACAGAAATTGCATCGGAATTAAATATAAGAGACACAATGCCGACTTAAGCAGAGAAAGACTGAGTCTTCCTACTGTCTATGCTTTGGGCGTTTCCTGTGTCACCAGTTTTACATTCCGATGCACCTCTGCAGGTTTACTGTATCCCTTGGACTTTCCCATTGACGATGAAACACAGAAATTGCATCGGAATTAAATGGAAGAGACACAATGCCGACTTAAGTACAGGAAGTCTGAGTCTACCTGCTGTCTATGTTTTGAGCGTTTCCTGTGTCACTAGTTTTACATTCCGATGCACCTCTGCAGGTTTACTGTATCCCTTGGACCTTCCCATTGACGATGAAACACAGAAATTGCATCGGAATTATATATAAGAGACACAATGCCGACTTAAGTACAGGCGGACTGAGTCTTCCTACTGTCTATGTTTGAGCGTTTCCTGTGTCACCAGTTTTACATTCCGATTAACATCTGCAGGTTTACTGTATCCCTTGGACCTTCCCATTGACGATGAAACACAGAAATTGCATCGGAATTAAATATAAGAGACACAATGCCGACTTAAGTACACGAAGACTGAGTCTTCCTACTGTCTATGTTTTGTGCGTTACCTGTGTCACCAGTTTTACATTCTGATGCACCTCTGCAGGTTTACTGTACCCCTTGGACCTTCCCATTGACGATGAAACACAGAAATTGCATCGGAATTAAATATAAGAGAAACAATGCCGACTTAAGTACAGGAAGACTGAGTCTTCCTACTGTCTATAATTTGAGCGTTTCCTGTGTCACCACTTTTACATTCCGTTGAACCTCCACAGGTTTACTGTATCCCTTGGACCCTCACAGTGACGATGAAACACAGATATTGCATCGGAATTAAATATAAGAGACACAATGCCGAATTAAGTACAGGAAGACTAAGTCTTCCTACTGTCTATGATTTGAGCGTTTCCTGTGTCATCAGTTTTACTTTCCGATGCACCTCTGCAGGTTTACTATATCCCTTGGACCTTCCCATTCACGATGAAACACAGAAATTTCATCGGATATAAATATAACACACACAATGCCGACTTCAGTACAGGAAGACTGAGTCTTCCTACTGTCTATGTTTTGAGCGTTTCCTGTGTTAGAGTTTTACATTCCGATGCACCTCTGCAGGTGTACAGTATCCCTTGGACCTCCCCATTGACGATGAAACACATAAATTGCATCGGAATTAAATATAAGAGACACAATGCCGACGAAAGTACAGGAAGACTGAGTCTTCCTACTGTCTATGTTTTGAGCGTTTCCTGTGTCACCAGTTTTACTTTCTGATGCACCTCTGCAGGTTTACTGTATCCCTTGGACCTTCCCATTGACGATTAAATACAGAAATTGCATCGGAATTAAATATAAGAGACACAAGGCCGACTTAAGTACAGGATGACTGAGTCTTCCTACTGTCTACAATTTGAGCGTTTCCTGTGTCACCAGTTTTACATTCCGATGCACCTCTACAGGTTTACTGTATCCCTTGGACCTTCACAGTTACGATGTAACACAGAAATTACATCGGAATTATATATAAGAGACACAATGCCGACTTAAGTACAAGAAAACAGTCTTCGTACGGTCAATGTTTTGAGCGCTTCCTGTGTCACCAGTTTTACATTCCGATGCACCTCTGCATGTTTACTGTATCCCTTGGACCTTCCCATTGGCGATGAAACACACAAATTGCATCGAAATTAAATATAAGAGCCACAATGCAGACTTAAGTACAGGAAGACTGAGTCTTCCTACTCTCTATAATTTGAGCGTTTCCTGTGTCACCAGTTTTACATTCCGATGCACCTCTACAGGTTTACTGTATTCCATGGGCCTTTCCATTGACGAAGAAAAACCCAAATTGCATCGGAATAAATATAAGAGACACAATGCCGACTTAAGTACAGGAAGACTGAGTCTTCCTACTGTCTATGATTTGAGAGTTTCCTGTGTCACCAGTTTTACATTCCGATGCACCTCTGCAGGTTTACTGTATCCCTCGGACCATCCCATTGACGATGAAACACAGAAATTGCATCGGAATTAAATATAAGAGACACAATGCCGACTTAAGTACAGGGACACTGAGTCTTCCTACTGTCTATGTTTTGAGCGTTTCCTGTGTCACTCGTTTTACATTCCGATGCACCTCTGCAGGTTTACTGTATCCCTTGGACCTTCCCATTCACGATGAAACACAGAAATTGCATCGGAATTAAATATAAGAGACACAATGCCGACTTAAGTACATGAAGACTGAGTCTTCCTACTGTCTATGTTTGAGCGTTTCCTGTGTCACCAGTTTTACCTTCTGTTGCACCTCTGCAGGTTTACTGTATGCCTTGGACCTTCCCATTGACGATGAAACACAGAAATTGCATCGGAATTAAATATAAGAGACCCAATGCCGACATAAGTACAGGAAGACTGAGTCTTCCTACTGTCTATAATTTGAGAGTTTCCTGTGTCAACAGTTTTACTTTCCGATGCACCTCTGCAGGTTTACTATATCCCTTGGACCTTCCCATTCACGATGAAACACAGAAATTTCATCGGAAATAAATATAAGAGACACAATGCCGACTGAAGTACAGGAAGACTGAGTCTTCCTACTTTCTATGATTTGAGCGTTTCCTGTGTCACCAGTTTTACATTCCGATGCATGTCTGCAGGTTTACTGTATCCCTTGGACATTCCCATTGACGATGAAACACAGAAATTGCATCGGAATTAAGTATAAGAGACACAATGCCGACTTAAGTACAGGAAGACTGAGTCTTCCTACTGTCTATGTTTCGAGCGTTTCCTGTGTCACTAGTTTTACATTCCGATGCACCTCTGCAGGTTTACTGTATCCCTTGGACTTTCCCATTGACGATGAAAAACAGAAATTGCATCGGAATTAAATATAAGAGACACAATGCCGACTTAAGTACAGGAACACTGAGTCTTCCTACTGTCTATGTTTGAGCGTTTCTTGTGTCACCAGTTTTACATTCTAATGCACCTCTGTAGGTTTCCTGTATCACTTGGACCTTCCCATTGACGATGAAACACAGAAATTGCATCGAAATTAAATATAAGAGAAACAATGCCGACGTAAGTACAAGAAAACAGTCTTCGTACGGTCAATGTTTTGAGCGCTTCCTGTGTCACCAGTATTACATTCGGATGCACCTCTGCCGGTTACTGTATCCCTTGGACCTTCCCATTGACGATGAAACACAGAAACTGCATCGGAATTAAATATAAGGGACACAATGCCGACTTAAGTACAGGAAGACTGAGTCTACCTACTGTCTATGTTTTGTGCGTTTCCTGTGTCACCAGTTTTACATTCTGATGCACATCTGCAGGTTTACTGTATCCCTGGGACCTTCCCATTGACGATGGAACACAGAAATTGCATCGGCATTAAATATAAGAGACACAATGCCGACTTAAGTACTGGAAGACTGAGTCTTTCTACTGTCTATGTTTTGAGCGTTTCCTGTGTCACCAGTTTTATATTCCGATGCACCTCTGCAGGTTTCCTGTATCCCTTGGACCTTCCCATTGACGATGAAACACAGAAATTGCATCTAAATTAAATATAAGATACAAAATACCGACTTAAGTACATGAAAACAGTCTTCGTACGGTGTATGTTTTGAGCGTTTCCTGTGTCATCAGTTTTACATACCGATGCAACTCTGCGGGTTTACTGTATCCCTTGGACTTTCCCATTGACGATGAAAAACAGAAATTGCATCGAAATTAAATATAAGAGACACAATGCCGACTTAAGTACAGGAAGACAAAATCCTGCTACTGTCTATGTTTTGAGCGTATCCTGTGTCATCAGTTTTACATTCCGATGCACCTCTGCAGGTTTACTATTTCCCTTGGACCTTCCCATTCACGATGAAATACAGAAATTTCATTGGAAATAAATATAAGAGACACAATGCCGACTTATGTACAGGAAGACTGAGTCTTCCTACTGTCTATGTTTTGAGCGTTTCCTGTGTCACTAGTTATATATTCCGTTGCACCTCTGCAGGTTTACAGTATCCCTTGGACATTCCCATTGAAGATGCAACACAGAAATTGCATCGGAATTAAATATAAGAGACACAGTGCCGACTTAAGTACAGGAAGACTGAGTCTTCCTACTGTCTATGTTGTGAGCGTTTCCTGTGTCACCATTTTTACATTCTGATGCACCTCTGCAGGTTTACTGTAGCCCTTGGTCCTTCCCATTGACGATGAAACACAGAAATTGCATCGGAATTAAATATAAGAGACACAATGCCGACTTAAGCAGAGAAAGACTGAGTCTTCCTACTGTCTATGTTTTCGGCGTTTCCTGTGTCACCAGTTTTACATTCCGATGCACCTCTGCAGGTTTACTGTATCCCTTGGACTTTCCCATTGACGATGAAACACAGAAATTGCATCGGAATTAAATGAAAGAGACACAATGCCTACTTAAGTACAGGAAGTCTGAGTCTACCTGCTGTCTATGTTTTGAGCGTTTCCTGTGTCACTAGTTTTACATTCCGATGCACCTCTGCAGGTTTACTGTATCCCTTGGACCTTCCCATTGACGATGAAACACAGAAATTGCATCGGAATTATATATAAGAGACAAAATGCCGACTTAAGTACCGGAAGACTGAGTCTTCCTACTGTCTATAATTTGAGCGTTTCCTGTGTCACCACTTTTACATTCCGTTGAACCTCTACAGGTTTACAGTATCCCTTGGACCCTCACAGTGACGATGAAACACAGAAATTGCATTGGAATTAAATATAAGAGACACAATGCCGAATTAAGTACAGGAAGACTAAGTCTTCCTACTGTCTATGATTTGAGCGTTTCCTGTGTCATCAGTTTTACTTTCCGATGCACCTCTGCAGGTTTACTATATCCCTTGGACCTTCCCATTCACGATGAAACACAGAAATTTCATCGGATATAAATATAACAGACACAATGCCGACTTCAGTACAGGAAGACTGAGTCTTCCTACTGTCTATGTTTTGAGCGTTTCCTGTGTTAGAGTTTTACATTCCGATGCACCTCTGCAGGTGTACTGTATCCCTTGGACCTCCCCATTGACGATGAAACACATAAATTGCATCGGAATTAAATATAAGAGACACAATGCCGACGAAAGTACAGGAAGACTGAGTCTTTTTACAGTCAATGTTTTGAGCGTTTCCTGTGTCACCAGTTTTACATTCCGATGCACCTCTGCATGTTTACTGTATCCCTTGGACCTTCCCATTGGCGATGAAACACACAAATTGCATCGAAATTAAATATAAGAGCCACAATGCCGACTTAAGTACAGGAACACTGAGTCTTCCTACTGTCTATGTTTTGAGCGTTTCCTGTGTCACTAGTTTTACATTCCGATGCACCTCTGCAGGTTTACTGTATCCCTTGGACCTTCCCATTGACGATGAGACACAGAAATTGCATCGGAATTAAATATAAGAGACACAATGCCGACTTAAGTACATGAAGACTGAGTCTTCCTACTGTCTATGTTTGAGCGTTTCCTGTGTCACCAGTTTTACCTTCTGATGCACCTCTGCAGGTTTACTGTATGCCTTGGACCTTCCCATTGACGATGAAACACAGAAATTGCATCGGAATTAAATATAAGAGTCCCAATGCCGACATATGTACAGGAAGACTGAGTCTTCCTACTGTCTATAATTTGAGAGTTTCCTGTGTCAACAGTTTTACTTTCCGATGCACCTCTGCAGGTTTACTATATCCCTTGGACCTTCCCATTCGCGATGAAACACAGAAATTTCATCGGAAATAAATATAAGAGACACAATGCCGACTGAAGTACAGGAAGACTGAGTCTTCCCACTTTCTATGATTTGAGCGTTTCCTGTGTCACCAGTTTTACATTCCGATGCATGTCTGCAGGTTTACTGTATCCCTTGGACATTCCCATTGACGATGAAACACAGAAATTGCATCGGAATTAAGTATAAGAGACACAATGCCGACTTAAGTACAGGAAGACTGAGTCTTCCTACTGTCTATGTTTCGAGCGTTTCCTGTGTCACTAGTTTTACATTCCGATGCACCTCTGCAGGTTTACTGTATCCCTTGCACCTTCCCATTGACGATGAAAAACAGAAATTGCATCGGAATTAAATATAAGAGACACAATGCCGACTTAAGTACAGGAAGACTGAGTCTTCCTACTGTCTATGTTTTGAGCGTTTCTTGTGTCACCAGTTTTACATTCTAATGCACCTCTGTAGGTTTCCTGTATCACTTGGACCTTCCCATTGACGATGAAACACAGAAATTGCATCGAAATTAAATATAAGAGACACAATGCCGACTTAAGTACACGAAAACAGTCTTCGTACGGTCAATGCTTTGAGCGTTTCCTGTGTCACCAGTTTTACATTCGGATGCACCTCTGCCGGTTTACTGTATCCCTTGGACCTTCCCATTGACGATGAAACACAGTAACTGCATCGGAACTAAATATAAGAGACACAATGCCGACTTAAGTACAGGAAGACTGAGTCTACCTACTGTCTATGTTTTGTGCGTTTCCTGTGTCACCAGTTTTACATTCTGATGCACCTCTGCAGGTTTACTGTATCCCTTGGAACTTCCCATTGACGATGAAACACAGAAATTGCATTGGCATTAAATATAAGAGACACAATGCCGACTTAAGTACAGGAAGACTGAGTCTTTCTACTGTCTATGATTTGAGCGTTTCCTGTGTCACCAGTTTTATATTCCGATGCACCTCTGCAGGTTTCCTGTATCCCTTGGACCTTCCCATTGACGATGAAACACAGAAATTGCATCTAAATTAAATATAAGATACACAATACCGACCTAAGTACATGAAAACAGTCTTCGTACGGTGTATGTTTTGAGCGTTTCCTGTGTCATCAGTTTTACATACCTATGCAACTCTGCAAGTTTACTGTATCCCTTGGACTTTCCCATTGACGATGAAAAACAGAAATTGCATCGAAATTAAATATAAGAGACACAATGCCGACTTAAGTACAGGAAGACAAAATCCTGCTACTGTCTCTGTTTTGAGCGTTTCCTGTGTCATCAGTTTCACTTTCCGATGCACCTCTGCTTGTTTATTATATCCCTTGGACCTTACCATTGACGATGAAATACAGAAATTTCATTGGAAATAAATATAAGAGACACAATGCCGACTTATGTACAGGAAGACTGAGTCTTCCTACTGTCTATGGTTTGATCGTTTCCTGTGTCATCAGTTTTACTTTCCGATGCACCTCTGCAGGTTTACTATATCCCTTGGTCCTTCCCATTCACGATGAAACACAGGAATTTCATCGGAAATAAATATAAGAGACACAATGCAGACTTAAGTACAGGAAGACTGAGTCTTGCTACTGTCTATGTTTTGAGCGTTTCCTGTGTCACGAGTTTTACATTCCGATGCACCTCTGCAGGTTTACTGTATCCCTTGGACCTTCCCATTGACGATGTAACACTGAAATTGCATCGGAATTATATATAAGAGACACAATGCCGACTTAAGTACAGGAAGACTGAGTCTTCCTACTGTCTATGTTTAGAGCGTTTCCTGTGTCATCAGTTTTACTTTCCGATGCACCTCTGCAGGTTTACTATATCCCTGGGAGCTTCCCATTCACGATGAAACACAGAAATTTCATCGGAAATAAATATAAGAGACACAATGCCGACTGAAGTACAGGAAGACTGAGTCTTCCCACTTTCTATGATTTGAGCGTTTCCTGTGTCACCAGTTTTACATTCCGATGCATGTCCGCAGGTTTTCTGTATCCCTTGGACATTCCCATTGACGATGAAACACAGAAATTGCATCGGAATTAAATATAAGAGACACATTGCCGACTTAAGTACAGGAAGACTGAGTCTTCCTACTGTCTATGTTTCGAACGTTTCCTGTGTCACTAGTTTTACATTCCGATGCACCTCTGCTGGTTTACTGTATCCCTTGGACCTTCCCATTGACGACGAAAAACAGAAATTGCATCGGAATTAAATATAAGAGACACAATGCCGACTTAAGTACAGGAAGACTGAGTCTTCCTACTGCCTATGTTTTGAGCGTTTCTTGTGTCACCAGTTTTACATTCTGATGCACCTCTGTAGGTTTCCTGTATCCCTTGGACCTTCCCATTGACGATGAAGCACAGAAATTGCATCGAAATTAAATATAAGAGACACAATGCCCACTTAAGTACAAGACAACAGTCTTCGTACGGTCAATGTTTTGAGCGTTTCCTGTTTCACCAGTTTTACATTCCGATGCACCTCTGCCGGTTTAATGTATCCCTTGGACTTTCCCATTGACGATGAAACACAGAAATTGCATCGGAATTAAATATAAGAGACATAATGCCGACTTAAGTACAGGAAGACTGAGTCTTCCTACTGTCTATGTTTTGAGCGTTTTCTGTGTCACCAGTTTTACATTCTGATGCACCTCTGCAGGTTTACTGTATCCCTTGGGCCTTCCCATTGACGATGAAACACAGAAATTGCATCGGAATTAAATATAAGAGACACAATGCCGACTTAAGTACAGGAAGACTGAGTCTTCCTACTGTCTATGTTTTGAGCGTTTCCTGTGTCACCAGTTTTACATTCTGATGCACCTCTGCAGGTATCCTGTATCCCTTGGACCTTCCCATTGACGATAAAATACAGAAATTGCATCTAAATTAAATATAAGAGACACAATGCCGACTTAAGTACAAGAAAACAGTCTTCGTACGGTGTATGTTTTGAGCGATTCCTGTGTCATCAGTTTTACATTATGATGCACCTCTGCAGGTTTACTGTATCCCTTGGACCTTCACATTGACGATGAAAAACAGAAATTGCATCGGAATTATTTATAAGAGACACAATGCCGACTTAAGTACAGGAAGACTGAGTCTTCCTACTGTCTATGTTTGAGCGTTTCCTGTGTCACTAGTTTTACATTCCGATGCACCTCTGCAGGTTAACTGTATCCCTTGGACCTTCCCATTGACGATGAAACACAGAAATTGCATCGGAATTATATATAAGAGACACAATGCCGACTTAAGTACAGGAAGACTGAGTCTTCCTACTCTCTATGTTTTGAGCTTTTTCGGTGTCACCAGTTTTACATTCTGATGCACCTCTGCAGGTTTACTGTAACCCCTGGGTTCTTCCCATTGACGATGAAACACAGAAATTGCATCGGAAATAAATATAAGTGACACAATGCCGACTTAAATACAGGAAGACTGAGTCTTCCTACTGTCTATAATTTGAGCGTTTCCTGTGTCACCAGTTTTACATTCTGATGCACCTCTACAGGTTTACTGTATCCCTTGGACCTTCACACTGCCGATGAAACACAGAAATAGTATCGGAATTAAATATAAGAGACACAATGCCGACTTAAGTACAGGAAGACTAAGTCTTCTTACTGTCTATGTTTTGATCGTTTCCTGTGTCATCAGTTTTACTTTCCGATGCACCTCTGCGGGTTTACTATATCCCTTGGACCTTCCCATTCACGATGAAACACAGGAATTTCATCGGAAATAAATATAAGAGACTCAATGCAGACTTAAGCACAGGAAGACTGAGTCTTCCTACTTTCTATGTTTTGAGCGTTTCCTGTGTCTCGAGTTTTACATTCCGATGCACCTCTGCAGGTTTACTGTATCCCTTGGACCTTCCCATTGACGATGAAACACAGAAATTGCATCGGAATTAAATATAAGAGACACAATGCCGACTTAAGTACAGGAAGACTGAGTCTTCCTAGTGTCTATGTTTTGAGCGTTTCCTGTGTCACTAGTTTTACATTCCGATGCACCTCTGCAGGTTTACTGCATCCCTTGGACCTTCACATTGACGATGAAACACAGAAATTGCATCGGAATTAAATATAAGAGACACAATGCCGACTTAAGTACAGGAAGACTGAGTCTTCCTACTGTCTATGTTTTGAGCGTTTCCTGTGTCACCAGTTTTACATTCTGATGCACCTCTGCAGGTTTACAGTATCCCGTGGACCTTCCCATTGACGATGAAACACAAAAATTGCATCGGAATTAAATATAAGAGACACAAGCTGACTTAAGTACAGGATGACTGAGTCTTCCTACTGTCTATAATTTGAGCGTTTCCTGTGTCACCAGTTTTACATTCCGATGCACCTCTGCATGTTTACTGTATCCCTTGGACCTTCCCATTGGCGATGAAACACACAATTTGCATCGAAATTAAATATAAGAGACACAATGCCGACTTAAGTACAGGAAGACTAAATCCTGCTACTGTCTATGTTTTGAGCGTATCCTGTGTCATCAGTTTTACTTTCCGATGCACCTCTGCAGGTTTACTATATCCCTTGGACCTTCCCATTCACGATGAAATACAGAAATTTCATCGGAAATAAATATAAGAGACACAATGCCGACTTATGTACAGGAAGACTGAGTCTTCCTACTGTCTATGTTTTGAGCGTTTCCTGTGTCACTAGTTATACATTCCGTTGCACCTCTGCAGGTTTACTTATCCCTTGGACCTTCCCATTGACGATGCAACACAGAAATTGCATCGGAATTAAATATAAGAGACACAATGCCGACTTAAGTACAGGAAGACTGAGTCTTCCTACTGTCTATGTTGTGAGCGTTTCCTGTGTCACCATTTTTACATTCTGATGCACCTCTGCAGGTTTACTGTAGCCCTTGGACCTTCCCATTGACGATGAAACACAGAAATTGCATCGGAATTAAATATAAGAGACACAATGCCGACTTAAGCAGAGAAAGACTGAGTCTTCCTACTGTCTATGTTTTGGGCGTTTCCTGTGTCACCAGTTTTACATTCCGATGCACCTCTGCAGGTTTACTGTATCCCTTGGACTTTCCCATTGACGATGAAACACAAAATTGCATCGGAATTAAATGTAAGAGACACAATGCCGACTTAAGTACCGGAAGTCTGAGTCCTCCTGCTGTCTATGTTTTGAGCGTTTCCTGTGTCACTAGTTTCACATTCCGATTAACATCTGCAGGTTTACTGTATCTCTTGGACCTTCCCATTAACGATGAAACACAGAAATTGCATCGGAATTAAATATAAGAGACACAATGCCGACTTAAGTACACGAAGACTGAGTCTTCATACTGTCTATGTTTTGTGCGTTACCTGTGTCACCAGTTTTACATTCTGATGCACCTCTGCAGGTTTTCTGTATCCCTTGGACCTTCCCATTGACGATGAAACACAGAAATTGCATCGGAATTAAATATAAGAGAAACAATGCCGACTTAAGTACAGGAAGAATGAGTCTTCCTACTGTCTATAATTTGAGCGTTTCCTGTGTCACCACTTTTACATTCCGTAGAACCTCTACAGGTTTACTGTATCCCTTGGACCTTAACAGTGACGATGAAACACAGAAATTGCATCGGAATTAAATATAAGAGACACAATGCCGAATTAAGTACAGGAAGACTAAGTCTTCCTACTGTCTATGATTTGAGCGTTTCCTGTGTCATCAGCTTTACTTTCCGATGCACCTCTGCAGGTTTACTATATCCCTTGGACCTTCCCATTCATGATGAAACACAGAAATTTCATCGGATATAAATATAACAGACACAATGCCGACTTCAGTACAGGAAGACTGAGTCTTCCTACTGTCTATGTTTTGAGCGTTTCCTGTGTTAGAGTTTTACATTCCGATGCACCTCTGCAGGTTAACTGTATCCCTTGGACCTCCCCATTGACGATGAAACACAGAAATTGCATCGGAATTAAATATAAGAGACACAATGCCGACGAAAGTACAGGAAGACTGAGTCTTCCTACTGCCTATGTTTTGAGCATTTCCTGTGTCACCAGTTTTACATTCCGATGCACCTCTGCAGGTTTACTGTATCCCTTGGACCTTCCCTTTGACGATTAAGTACAGAAATTGCATCGGAATTAAATATAAGAGACACAATGCCGACTTAAGTACAAGAAAACAGTCTTCTTACAGTCAATGTTTTGAGCGTTTCCTGTGTCACCAGTTTTACATTCCGATGCACCTCTGCATGTTTACTGTATCCCTTGGACCTTCCCATTGGCGATGAAACACACAAATTGCATCGAAATAAAATATATGAGCCACAATGCCGACTTAAGTACAGGAAGACTGAGTCTTCCTACTGTCTTTAATTTGAGCGTTTCCTGTGTCTCCAGTTTTACATTCCGATGCACCTCTACAGGTTTACTGTATCCCTTGGACCTTCACAGCGACGATAAAACACAGAAATTTCATCGGAAATAAATATAAGAGACACAATGCCGACTTAAGTACAGGAAGACTGAGTCTTCCTACTGTCTATGTTTTGAGCGTTTCCTGTGTCCCGAGTTTTACTTTCCGATGCACCTCTGCAGGTTTACTGTATCCCTTGGACCTTCCCATTGACGATCAAACACAGAAATTACATCAGAATTAAATATAAGAGACACAATGCCGACTTAAGTACAGGAAGACTGAGTCTTCCTACTGTCTATGATTTGAGCGTTTCCTGTGTCACTAGTTTTACATTCCGATGCACCTCTGCAGGTGTACTGTATCCCTTGGACCTTCCCATTGACGATAAAACACAGAAATTGCATCGGAATTAAATATAACAGACACAATGCCCACTTTAGTACAGGAAGACTGAGTCTTCCTACTGTCTATGTTTTGAGCGTTTCCTGTGTCACCAGTTTTACATTCCGATGCACCTCTGCAGGTTTCCTGTATCCCTTGGACCTTCCCATTGACGACGAAACACAGAACGTGCATCTAAATTAAATATAAGAGACACAATGCCGACTTAAGTACAAGAAAACAGTCTTCGTACGGTCTATGTTTTGAGCGTTTCCTGTGTCATCAGTTTTACATTCCGATGCACCTGTGCAGGTTTACTGTATCCCTTGGACCTTCCCATTGACGATGAAAAACAGAAATTGCATCGGAATTATATATAAGAGACACAATGCCGACATAAGTACAGGAAGATTGAGTCTTCCTACTGTCTATGTTTGAGCGTTTCCTGTGTCACTAATTTTACATTCCGATGCACCTCTGCAGGTTTACTGTATCCCTTGGACCTTCCCATTGATGATGAAACACAGAAATTGCATCGGAATTATATATAAGAGGCACAATGCCGACTTAAGTACAGGAAGACTGAGTCTTCCTACTCTCTATGTTTTGAGCGTTTCCTGTGTCACCAGTTTTACATTCTGATTTACCTCTGCAGGTTTACTGTATCCCTTGGACCTTCCCATTGACGATGAAACACAGATATTGCATCGGAATTAAATGTAAGAGACACAATGCCGAGTTAAGTACAGGAAGTCTGAGTCTTCCTGCTGTCTATGTTTTGAGCGTTTCCTGTGTCACTAGTTTTACATTCCGATGCAGCTCTGCAGGATTACTGAATCCCTTGGACCTTCCCATTGACGATGAAACACAGAAATTGCATCGGAATTATATAAAAGAGACACAATGCCTACTTAAGTACAGGACGACTGTGTCTTCCTACTGTCTATGTTTGAGCGTTTCCTGTGTCACTAGTTTTACATTCCGATTAACATCTGCAGGTTTACTGTATCCCTTGGACCTTCCCATTGACGATGAGACACAGAAATTGCATCGGAATTAAATATAAGAGACACAATGCCGACTTAAGTACAAGAAGACTGAGTCTTCCTACTGTCTATGTTTTGTGCGTTTCCTGTGTCACCAGTTTTACATTCTGATGCACCTCTGCAGGTTTACTGTATCCCTTGGACCTTCCCTTTGACGATGAAACACAGAAATTGCATCGAATTAAATATAAGAGAAACAATGCCGACTTAAGTACAGGAAGACTGAGTCTTCCTACTGTCTATAATTTGAGCGTTTCCTGTGTCACCAGTTTTACATTCCGTTGCACCTCTACAGGTTTACTGTATCCCTTGGACCTTCACAGTGACGATGAAACACAGAAATTACATCGGAATTAAATATAAGAGACACAATGCCGACTTAAGTACAGGAAGACTAAGTCTTCCTACTGTCTATGTTTTGAGCGTTTCCTGTGTCATCAGTTTTACTTTCCGATGCACCTCTGCACGTTTACTATATCCCTTGGACCTTCCCATTCACGATGAAACACAGAAATTTCATCGGAAATAAATATAAGAGACACAATGCCGACTTCAGTACAGGAAGACTGAGTCTTCCTACTGTCTATGTTTTGAGCGTTTCCTGTGTTAGAGTTTTACATTCCGATGCACCTCTGCAGGTTTACTGTAACCCTAGGACCTTCCCATTGACGATGAAACACAGAAATTGCATCGGAATTATATATAAGAGGCACAATGCCGACTTAAGTACAGGAAGACTGAGTCTTCCTACTCTCTATGTTTTGAGCGTTTCCTGTGTCACCAGTTTTACATTCTGATTTACCTCTGCAGGTTTACTGTATCCCTTGGACCTTCCCATTGACGATGAAACACAGATATTGCATCGGAATTAAATGTAAGAGACACAATGCCGAGTTAAGTACAGGAAGTCTGAGTCTTCCTGCTGTTTATGTTTTGAGCGTTTCCTGTGTCACTAGTTTTACATTCCGATGCAGCTCTGCAGGATTACTGTATCCCTTGGACCTTCCCATTGACGATGAAACACAGAAATTGCATCGGAATTATATAAAAGAGACACAATGCCTACTTAAGTACAGGACGACTGTGTCTTCCTACTGTCTATGTTTGGGCGTTTCCTGTGTCACTAGTTTTACATTCCGATTAACATCTGCAGGTTTACTGTATCCCTTGGACCTTCCCATTGACGATGAGACACAGAAATTGCATCGGAATTAAATATAAGAGACACAGTGCCGACTTAAGTACAAGAAGACTGAGTCTTCCTACTGTCTATGTTTTGTGCGTTTCCTGTGTCACCAGTTTTACATTCTGATGCACCTCTGCAGGTTTACTGTATCCCTTGGACCTTCCCTTTGACGATGAAACACAGAAATTGCATCGAATTAAATATAAGAGAAACAATGCCGACTTCAGTACAGGAAGACTGAGTCTTCCTACTGTCTATAATTTGAGCGTCTTCCTGTGTCACCAGTTTTACATTCCTTTGCACCTCTACAGGTTTACTGTATCCCTTGGACCTTCACAGTGACGATGAAACACAGAAATTACATCGGAATTAAATATAAGAGACACAATGCCGACTTAAGTACAGGAAGACTAAGTCTTCCTACTGTCTATGTTTTGAGCGTTTCCTGTGTTAGAGTTTTACATTCCGATGCACCTCTGCAGGTTTACTGTAACCCTAGGACCTTCCCATTGACGATGAAACACAGAAATTGCATCGGAATTATATATAAGAGGATCAATGCCGACTTCAGTACAGGAAGACTGAGTCTTCCTACTCTCTATGTTTGAGCGTTTCCTGTGTCACTAATTTTACACTCCGATGCACCTCTGCAGGTTTACTGTATCCCTTGGACCTTCCCATTGATGATGAAACACAGAAATTGCATCGGAATTATATATAAGAGGATCAATGCCGACTTCAGTACAGGAAGACTGAGTCTTCCTACTCTCTATGTTTTGAGCGTTTCCTGTGTCACCAGTTTTACATTCTGATTTACCTCTGCAGGTTTACTGTATCCCTTGGACCTTCCCATTGACGATGAAACACAGAAATTGCATCGGAATTAAATGTAAGAGACACAATGCCGAGTTAAGTACAGGAAGTCTGAGTCTTCCTGCTGTCTATGTTTTGAGCGTTTCCTGTGTCACTAGTTTTACATTCCGATGCAGCTCTGCAGGTTTACTGTATCCCTTGGACCTTCCCATTGACGATGAAACACAGAAATTGCATCGGAATTATATATAAGAGACACAATGCCGACTTAAGTACAGGACGACTGTGTCTTCCTACTGTCTATGTTTGAGCGTTTCCTGTGTCACTAGTTTTACATTCCGATTAACATCTGCAGGTTTACTGTATCCCTTGGACCTTCCCATTGACGATGAAACACAGAAATTGCATCGGAATTAAATATAAGAGACACAATGCAGACTTAAGTACAAGAAGACTGAGTCTTCCTACTGTCTATGTTTTGTGGGTTTCCTGTGTCACCAGTTTTACATTCTGATGCACCTCTGCAGATTTACTGTATCCCTTGGACCTTCCCATTGACGATGAAACACAGAAATTGCATCGAATTAAATATAAGAGAAACAATGCCGACTTAAGTACAGGAAGACTGAGTCTTCCTACTGTCTATAATTTGAGCGTTTCCTGTGTCACCAGTTTTACATTCCGTTGCACCTCTACAGGTTTACTGTATCCCTTGGACCTTCACAGTGACGATGAAACACAGAAATTACATCGGAATTAAATATAAGTGACACAATGCCGACTTAAGTTCAGGAAGACTAAGTCTTCCTACTGTCTATGTTTTGAGCGTTTCCTGTGTCATCAGTTTTACTTTCCCATGCATTTCTCACGTTTACTATATCCCTTGGACCTTCCCATTCACGATGAAACACAGAAATTTCATCGGAAATAAATATAAGAGACACAATGCCGACTTCAGTACAGGAAGACTGAGTCTTCCTACTGTCTATGTTTTGAGCGTTTCCTGTGTTAGAGTTTTACATTCCGATGCACCTCTGCAGGTTTACTGTAACCCTTGGACCTTCCCATTGACGATGAAACACAGAGATTGCATCGGAATTAAATATAAGAGACACGATGCCGACTTAAGTACAGGAAGACAGAGTCTTCCTACTGTCTATGTTTTGAGCGTTTCCTGTGTCACTAGCTTTACATTCCGATGCACCTCTGCAGGTTTACTGTATCCCTTGGACCTTCCCATTGACGATGAAACACAGAAATTGCATCGGAATTAAATATAAGAGACACACTGCCGACGAAAGTACAGGAAGACTGAGTCTTCCTACTGTCTATGTTTTGAGCGTTTCCTGTGTCACCAGTTTTACATTCTGATGCACCTCTGCAGGTTTACTGTATCCCTTGGGCCTTCCCATTGACGATGAAATACAGAAATTGCATCGGAATTAAATATAAGAGACACAATGCCGACTTAAGTACACAATTTGAGCGATTCCTGCGTCACCAGTTTTACATTCCGATGCATCTCTACAGGTTTACTGTATCCCTTGGACCTTCACAGTTACGATGTAACACAGAAATTACATCGGAATTAAATATAAGAGACACAATGCCGACTTAAGTACAAGAAAACAGTCTTCTTACAGTCAATGTTTTGAGCGTTTCCTGTGTCACCAGTTTTACATTCCGATGCACCTCTGCATGTTTACTGTATCCCTAGGACCTTCCCATTGGCGATGAAACACACAAATTGCATCGAAATTAAATATAAGAGCCACAATGCCGACTTAGGTACAGGAAGACTGAGTCTTCCTACTGTCTATGTTTTGAGCGATTCCTGTGTCACCAGTTTTACATTCCGATGCACCTCTGCAGGTTTACTGTATCCCTTGGACCTTCCCATTCACGATGAAACACAGAAATTGCATCGGAATTAAACATAAGAGAAACAATGCCGACTTAAGTACAGGAAGACTGAGTCTTCCTACTGTCTATAATTTGAGCGTTTCCTGTGTCACTAGTTTTACATTCCGATGCACCTCTGCATGTTTACTGTATCCCTTGGACCTTCACAGCGACGATGAAACACGGAAATTTCATCGGAAATAAATATAAGAGACACAATGCCGACTTAAGTACAGGAAGACTGAGTCTTCCTACTGTCTATGTTTTGAGCGATTCCTGTGTCACCAGTTTTACATTCCGATGCGCCTCTGCAGGTTTACTGTATCCCATGGACCTTTCCATTGACGAAGAAAAACCGAAATTGCATCGGAATAAATATAAGAGACACAATGCGGCCTTAAGTACAGGAAGACTAAGTCTTCCTACTGTCTATGATTTGAGAGTTTCCTGTGTCACCAGTTTCACATTCTGATGCACCTCTGCAGGTTTACTGTATCCCTCGGACCATCCCATTGACGATGAAACACAGAAATTGCATCTTAATTAAATATAAGAGACACAATGCCGACTTAAGTACAGGAACACTGAGTCTTCCTACTGTCTATGTTTTGAGCGTTTCCTGTGTCACTAGTTTTACATTCCGATGCACCTCTACAGCTTTACGGTATCCCTTGGACATTCACAGTGAGGATGAAACACAGAAATTGCATCGGAATTAAATATAAGAGACACAATGCCGACTTAAGTACATGAAGACTAAGTCTTCCTACTGTCTATGTTTTGAGCGTTTCCTGTGTCACCAGTTTTACCTTTTGATGCACCTTTGCAGGTTTACTGTATGCCTTGGACCTTCCCATTTACGATGAAACACAGAAATTGCATCGGAATTAAATATAAGAGACACAATGCCGACATAAGTACAGGAAGACTGAGTCTTCCTACTGTCTACAATTTGAGCGTTTCCTGTGTCACGAGTTTTACAATGCGATGCACCTCTACAGCTTTACGGTATCCCTTGGACTTTCAGAGTGAGGATGAAACACAGAAATTGCATCGGAATTAAATATAAGAGACACAATGCCGACTTAAGTACAGGAAGACTTAGTCTTCCTACTGTCTATGTTTTGAGCATTTCCTGTGTCAACAGTTTTACTTTCTGATGCACCTCTGCAGGTTTACTATATCCCTTGGACCTTCCCATTCACGATGAAACACAGAAATTTCATCGGAAATAAATATAAGAGACACAATGCCGACTGAAGTACAGGAAGACTGAGTCTTCCCACTTTCTATGATTTGAGCGTTTCCTGTGTCACCAGTTTTACATTCCGATGCATGTCTGCAGGTTTACTGTATCCCTTGGACATTCCCATTGACGATGAAACACAGAAATTGTATCGGTATTAAGTATAAGAGACACAATGCCGACTTAAGTACAGGAAGACTGAGTCTTCCTACTGTCTATGTTTCGAGCGTTTCCTGTGTCACTAGTTTTACATTCCGATGCACCTCTGCAGGTTTACTGTATCCCTTGGACCTTCCCATTGACGATGAAAAACAGAAATTGCATCGGAATTAAATATAAGATACACAATGCACTTAATTACAGGAAGACTGAGTCCTCCTACTGTCTATGGTTTGAGCGTTTCGTGTGTCACCAGTTTTACATTCTAATGCACCTCTGTAGGTTTCCTGTATCACTTGGACCTTCCCATTGACGATGAAACACAGAAACTGCATCGGAATTAAATATAAGAGACACAATGCCGACTTAAGTACAGGAAGACTGAGTCTACCTACTGTCTATGTTTTGTGCGTTTCCTGTGTCACCAGTTTTACATTCTGATGCACATCTGCAGGTTTAATGTATCCCTTGGACCTTCCCATTGACGATGAAACACAGGAATTGCATTGGAATTAAATGTAAGAGACACAATGCCGAGTTAAGTAGAGGAAGTCTGAGTCTTCCTGCTGTCTATGTTTTGAGCGTTTCCTGTGTCACTAGTTTTACATTCCGATGCAGCTCTGCAGGTTTACTGTATCCCTTGGACCTTCCCATTGACGATGAAACACAGAAATTGCATCGGAATTATATATAAGAGACACAATGCCGGCTTAAGTACAGGACGACTGTGTCTTCCTACTGTCTATGTTTGAGCGTTTCCTGTGTCACTAGTTTTACATTCCGATTAACATCTGCAGGTTTACTGTATCCCTTGGACCTTCACAGTGACGATGAAACACAGAAATTACATCGGAATTAAATATAAGAGACACAATGCCGACTTAAGTACAGGAAGACTAAGTCTTCCTACTGTCTATGTGTTGAGCGTTTCCTGTGTCATCAGTTTTACTTTCCGATGCACCTCTGCACGTTTACTATATCCCTTGGACGTTCCCATTCACGATGAAACACAGAAATTTCATCGGAAATAAATATAAGAAACACAATGCCGACTTCAGTACAGGAAGACTGAGTCTTCCTACTGTCTATGTTTTGAGCGTTTCCTGTGTTAGAGTTTTACATTCCGATGCACCTCTGCAGGTTTACTGTAACCCTAGGACCTTCCCATTGACGATGAAACACAGAGATTGCATCGGAATTAAATATAAGAGACACGATGCCGACTTATGTACAAGAAAACAGTCTTCGTACGGTCTATGTTTTGAGCGTTTCCTGTGTCATCAGTTTTACATTCCGATGCACCTCTGCAGGTTTACTGTATCCCTTGGACCTTATCATTGACGATGTAACACAGAAATTGCATCGGAATTAAATATAAGAGACACAATGCCGACTGAAGTACAGGAAGACTGAGTCTTCCTACTGTCTATGTTTTGAGCGTTTCCTGTGCCACCAGTTTTACATTCCGATGCACCTCTGCAGGTTTCCTGTATCCCTTGGACCTTCCCATTGACGACGAAACACAGAAATTGAATCTAAATTAAATATAAGAGACACAATGCCGACTTAAGTACAAGAAAACAGTCTTCGTACGGTCTATGTTTTGAGCGATTCCTGTGTCATCAGTTTTACATTCCGATGCACCTCTGCAGGTTTACTGTATCCCTTCGACCTTCCCATTGACGATGAAAAACAGAAATTGCATCGGAATTATATATAAGAGACACAATGCCGACATAAGTACAGGAAGATTGAGTCTTCCTACTGTCTATGTTTGAGCGTTTCCTGTGTCACTAATTTTACATTCCGATGCACCTCTGCAGGTTTACTGTATCCCTTGGACCTTCCCATTGATGATGAAACACAGAAATTGGATCGGAATTATATATAAGAGGCACAATGCCGACTTAAGTACAGGAAGACTGAGTCTTCCTACTCTCTATGTTTTGAGCGTTTCCTGTGTCACCAGTGTTACATTCTGATTTACCTCTGCAGGTTTACTGTATCCCTTGGACCTTCCCATTGACGATGAAACACAGAAATTGCATCGGAATTAAATGTAAGAGACACAATGCCGAGTTAAGTACAGGATGTCTGAGTCTTCCTGCTGTCTATATTTTGAGCGTTTCCTGTGTCACTAGTTTCACATTCCGATGCAGCTCTGCAGGATTACTGTATCCCTTGGACCTTCCCATTGACGATGAAACACAGAAATTGCATCGGAATTATATATAAGAGACACAATGCCGACTTAAGTACAGGACGACTGTGTCTTCCTACTGTCTAAGTTTGAGCGTTTCCTGTGTCACTAGTTTTACATTCTGATTAACATCTGCAGGTTTACTGTATCCCTTGGACCTTCCCATTGACGATGAAACACAGAAATTGCATCGGAATTAAATATAAGAGACACAATGCCGACTTAAGTACAAGAAGACTGAGTCTTCCCACTGTCTATGTTTTGTGCGTTTCCTGTGTCACCACTTTTACATTCTGATGCACCTCTGCAGGTTTACTGTATCCATTGGACCTTCCCATTGACGATGACACACAGAAATTGCATCGAATTAAATATAAGAGAAACAATGCCGACTTAAGTACAGGAAGACTGAGTCTTCCTATTTTCTATAATTTGAGCTTTTCCTGTGTCAGCAGTTTTACATTCCGTTGCACCTCTACAGGTTTACTGTATCCGTTGGACCTTCACAGTGACGATGAAACACAGAAATTACATCGGAATTAAATATAAGAGACACAATGCCGACTTAAGTACAGGAAGACTAAGTCTTCGTACGGTCTATGTTTTGAGCGTTTCCTGTGTCACCAGTTTTACATTCCGATGCACCTCTGCAGGTTTCCTGTAACCCTTGGACCTTATCATTGACGATGAAACACAGAAATTGCATCGGAATTAAATATAAGAGACACAATGCCGACTGAAGTACAGGAAGACTGAGTCTTCCTACTGTCTATGTTTTGAGCGTTTCCTGTGTCACCAGTTTTACATTCCGATGCACCTCTGCAGGTTTCCTGTATCCCTTGGACCTTCCCATTGACGACGAAACACAGAAATTGAATCTAAATTAAATATAAGAGACACAATGCCGACTTAAGTACAGGAAGACTGAGTCTTCCTATTTTCTATAATTTGAGCGTTTCCTGTGTCACCAGTTTTACATTCCGTTGCACCTCTACAGGTTTACTGTATCCGTTGGACCTTCACAGTGACGATGAAACACAGAAATTACATCGGAATTAAATATAAGAGACACAATGCCGACTTAAGTACAGGAAGACTAAGTCTTCCCACTGTCTATGTTTTGAGCGTTTCCTGTGTCATCAGTTTTACTTTCCGATGCACCTCTGCACGTTTACTATATCCCTTGGACCTTCCCATTCACGATGAAACACAGAAATTTCATCGGAAATAAATATAAGAGACACAATGCCGACTTCAGTACAGGAAGACTGAGTCTTCCTACTGTCTATGTTTTGGGCGTTTCCTGTGTTAGAGTTTTACATTCCGATGCACCTCTGCAGGTTTACTGTAACCCTTGGACCTTCCCATTGACGATGAAACACAGAGATTGCATCGGAATTAAATATAAGAGACACGATGCCGACTTAAGTACAGGAAGACAGAGTCTTCCTACTGTCTATGTTATGAGCGTTTCCTGTGTCACTAGTTTTACATTCCGATGCACCTCTCCAGGGTTACTGTATCCCTTGGACCTTCCCATTGACGATGAAACACAGAAATTGCATCGGAATTAAATATAAGAGACACAATGCCGACGAAAGTACAGGAAGACTGAGTCTTCCTACAGTCTATGTTTTGAGCGTTTCCTGTGTCACCAGTTTTACATTCTGATGCACCTCTGCAGGTTTACTGTATCCCTTGGACCTTCCCATTGACGATGAAATACAGAAATTGCATCGGAATTAAATATAAGAGACACAATGCCGACTTAAGTACACAATTTGAGCGATTCCTGCGTCACCAGTTTTACATTCCGATGCATCTCTACAGGTTTACTGTATCCCTTGGACCTTCACAGTTACGATGTAACACAGAAATTACATCGGAATTAAATATAAGAGACACAATGCCGACTTAAGTACAAGAAAACAGTCTTCTTACAGTCAATGTTTTGAGCGTTTCCTGTGTCACCAGTTTTACATTCCGATGCACCTCTGCATGTTTACTGTATCCCTTGGACCTTCCCATTGGCGATGAAACACACAAATTGCATCGAAATTAAATATAAGAGCCACAATGCCGACTTAAGTACAGGAAGACTGAGTCTTCCTACTGTCTTTGTTTTGAGCGTTTCCTGTGTCACCAGTTTTACATTCCGATGCACCTCTGCAGGTTTACTGTATCCCTTGGACCTTCCCATTCACGATGAAACACAGAAATTGCATCGGAATAAAACATAAGAGAAACAATGCCGATTTAAGTACAGGAAGACTGAGTCTTCCTACTGTCTATAATTTGAGCGTTTCCTGTGTCACTAGTTTTACATTCCGATGCACCTCCAAAGGTTTACTGTATCCCTTGGACCTTCACAGCGGCGATGAAACACGGAAATTTCATCGGAAATAAATATAAGAGACACAATGCCGACTTAAGTACAGGAAGACTGAGTCTTCCTACTGTCTATGATTTGAGCGTTTCCTGTGTCACGAGTTTTACATTCCGATACACCTCTGCAGGTTTACTGTATCCCTTGGACCTTCCCATTGACGATGAAACACAGAAATTGCATCGGAATTAAATATAAGAGACACAATGCCGACTTAAGTACACAATTTGAGCGTTTCCTGTGTCACCAGTTTTACATTCCGATGCACCTCTGCAGGTTTCTAGTATCCCTTGGACCTTACCATTGACGATGAATAACAGAAATTGCATCGGAATTATATATAAGAGACACATTGCCGACTTAAGTACAGGAAGATTGAGTCTTCCTACTGTCTATGTTTGAGCGTCTCCTGTGTCACTAGTTTTACATTCCGATGCCCTCTGCAGGTTTACTGTATCCCTTGGACCTTCCCATTGACGATGAAACACAGAAATTGCAACGGAATTATATATAAGAGACACAATGCCGACTTAAGTACAGGAAGACGGAGTGTTCCTACTGTCTATGTTTTGAGCGTTTCCTGTGTCACGAGTTTTACATTCCGATGCACCTCTGCAGATTTACTGTATCCCGTGGACCTTCCCATTGACGATGAAACACAGAAATTGCATCGGAATTAAATATAAGAGACACAATGCCGACATAAGTACAGGAAGACTGAGTCTTCCTACTGTCTATGTTTTGAGCGTTTCCTGTGTCACTAGTTTTACATTCCGATGCACCTCTGCAGGTTTACTGTATCCCTTGGACCTTCCCATTGACGATGAAACACAGAAATTGCATCGGAATTAAATATAAGAGCCACAATGCCGACTTAAGTACAGGAAGACAGAGTCTACATACTGTCTATAATTTGAGCGTTTCCTGTGTCACCAGTTTTACATTCCGATGCACCTCTACAGGTTTACTGTATTCCATGGACCTTTCCATTGACGAAGAAAAACCGAAATTGCATCGGAATAAATATAAGAGACACAATGCCGACTTAAGTACAGGAAGACTAAGTCTTCCTACTGTCTATGATTTGAGAGTTTCCTGTGTCACCAGTTTTACATTCCGATGCACCTCTGCAGGTTTACTGTATCCCTCGGACCATCCCATTGACGATGAAACACAGAAATTGCATCGGAATTAAATATAAGAGACACAATGCCGACTTAAGAACAGGAACACTGAGTCTTCCTACTGTCTATGTTTTGAGCGTTTCCTGTGTCACTAGTTTTACATTCCGATGCACCTCAGCAGGTTTACTGTATCCCTTGGACCTTCCCATTCACGATGAAACACAGAAATTGCATTGGAATTAAATATAAGAGACACAATGCCGACTTAAGTACATGAAGACTGAGTCTTCCTACTGTCTATGTTTTGAGCGTTTCCTGTGTCACCAGTTTTACCTTCTGATGCACCTCTGCAGGTTTACTGTATGCCTTGGACCTTCCCATTGACGATGAAACACAAAAATTGCATTGGAATTAAATATAAGAGACACAATGCCGACATAAGTACAGGAAGACTGAGTCTTCCTACTGTCTATAATTTGAGCGTTTCCTGTGTCACGAGTTTTACAATCCGATGCACCTCTACAGCTTTACGGTATCCCTTGGACTTTCACAGTGAGGATGAAACACAGAAATTGCATCGGAATTAAATATAAGAGACACAATGCCGACTTAAGTACAGGAAGACTAAGTCTTCCTACTGTCTATGTTTTGAGCGTTTCCTGTGTCAACAGTTTTACTTTCCGATGCACCTCTGCAGGTTTACTATATCCCTTGGACCTTCCCATTCACGATGAAACACAGAAATTTCATCGGAAATACATATAAGAGACACAATGCCGACTGAAGTACAGGAAGACTGAGTCTTCCCACTTTCTATGATTTGAGCGTTTCCTGTGTCACCAGTTTTACATTCCGATGCATGTCTGCAGGTTTACTGTATCCCTTGGACATTCCCATTGACGATGAAACACAGAAATTGCATCGGAATTAAGTATAAGAGACACAATGCCGACTTAAGTACAGGAAGACTGAGTCTTCCTACTGTCTATGTTTCGAGCGTTTCCTGTGTCACTAGTTTTACATTCCGATGCACCTCTGCAGGTTTACTGTATCCCTTGGACCTTCCCATTGACGATGAAACACAGAAACTGCATCGGAATTAAATATAAGAGACACAATGCCGACTTAAGTACGGGAAGACTGAGTCTACCTACTGTCTATGTTTTGTGCGTTTCCTGTGTCACCAGTTTTACATTCTGATGCACATCTGCAGGTTTACTGTATCCCTTGGACCTTCCCATTGACGATGAAACACAGAAATTGCCTCGGAATTAAATGTAAGAAACACAATGCCGAGTTAAGTACAGGAAGTCTGCGTCTTCCTGCTGTCTATGTTTTGAGCGTTTCCTGTGTCACTAGTTTTACATTCCGATGCAGCTCTGCAGGTTTACTGTATCCCTTGGACCTTCCCATTGACGATGAAAACAGAAATTGCTTCGGAATTATATATAAGAGACACAATGCCGACTTAAGTACAGGACGACTGTGTCTTCCTACTGTCTATGTTTGAGCGTTTCCTGTGTCACTAGTTTTACATTCCGATTAACATCTGCAGGTTTACTGTATCCCTTGGACCTTCCCATTGACGATGAAACACAGAAATTGCATCGGAATTAAATATAAGAGACACAATGCCGACTTAAGTACAAGAAGACTGAGTCTTCCTACTGTCTATGTTTTGTGCGTTTCCTGTGTCACCAGTTTTACATTCTGATGCACCTCTGCAGGTTTACTGTATCCCTTGGACCTTCCCATTGACGATGAAACACAGAAATTGCATCGAATTAAATATAAGAGAAACAATGCCGACTTAAGTACAGGAAGACTGAGTCTTCCTACTGTCTATGTTTTGAGCGTTTCCTGTGTTAGAGTTTTACATTCCGATGCACCTCTGCAGGTTTACTGTAACCCTAGGACCTTCCCATTGACGATGAAACACAGAGATTGCATCTGAATTAAATATAAGAGACACGATGCCGACTTAAGTACAAGAAAACAGTCTTCGTACGGTCTATGTTTTGAGCGTTTCCTGTGTCATCAGTTTTACATTCCGATGCACCTCTGCAGGTTTACTGTATCCCTTGGACCTTCCCATTGACGATGAAACACAGAAATTGCATCGGAATTAAATATAAGAGACACAATGCCGACTGAATGACAGGAAGACTGAGTCTTCCTACTGTCTATGTTTTGAGCGTTTCCTGTGTCACCAGTTTTACATTCCGATGCACCTCTGTAGGTTTCCTGTATCCCTTGGACCTTCCCATTGACGACGAAACACAGAAATTGCATCGGAATTAAATATAAGAGACACAATGCCGACTTAAGTACAAGAAAACAGTCTTCGTACGGTGTATGTTTTGAGCGTTTCCTGTGTCATCAGTTTTACATTCCGATGCACCTCTGCAGGTTTACTGTATCCCTTCGTTCTTCCCATTGACGATGAAAAACAGAAATTGCATCGGAATTATATATAAGAGACACAATGCCGACATAAGTACAGGAAGATTGAGTCTTCCTACTGTCAATGTTTTGTGCGTTTCCTGTGTCACCAGTTTTACATTCTGATGCACCTCTGCAGGTTTACTGTATCCCTTGGACCTTCCCATTGGCGATGAAACACACAAATTGGATCCAAATTAAATATGAGACATAATGCCGACTTAAGTACAAGAAAACTGTGTCTTCTTACGGTCTATGTTTTGAGTGTTTCCTGTGTCACTAGTTTTACATTCCGATTAACATCTGCAGGTTTACTGTATCCCTTGGACCTTCCCATTGACAATGAAACACAGAAATTGCATCGGAATTAAATATAAGAGACACAATGCCGACTTAAGTACAAGAAGACTGAGTCTTCCTACTGTCAATGTTTTGTGCGTTTCCTGTGTCACCAGTTTTACATTCTGATGCACCTCTGCAGGTTTACTGTATCCCTTGGACCTTCCCATTGACGATGAAACACAGAAATTGCATCGAATTGAATATAAGAGAAACAATGCCGACTTAAGTACAGGAAGACTGAGTCTTCCTACTGTCTATAATTTGAGCGTTTCCATTTGTCACCAGTTTTACATTCCGTTGCACCTCTACAGGTTTACTGTATCCCTTGGACCTTCACAGTGACGATGAAACACAGAAATTACATCGGAATTAAATATAAGAGACACAATGCCGACTTAAGTACAGGAAGACTGAGTCTTCCTACTGTCTATGTTTTGAGCGTTTCCTGTGTCATCAGTTTTACTTTCCGATGCACCTCTGCACGTTTACTATATCCCTTGGACCTTCCCATTCACGATGAAACACAGAAATTTCATCGGAAATAAATATAAGAGACACAATGCCGACTTCAGTACAGGAAGACTGAGTCTTCCTACTGTCTATGTTTTGAGCGTTTCCTGTGTTAGAGTTTTACATTCCGATGCACCTCTGCAGGTTTACTGTAACCCTTGGACCTTCCCATTGACGATGAAACACAGAGATTGCATCGGAATTAAATATAAGAGACACAATGCCGACTTAAGTACACAATTTGAGCGATTCCTGCGTCACCAGTTTTACATTCCGATGCATCTCTACAGGTTTACTGTATCCCTTGGACCTTCACAGTTACGATGTAACACAGAAATTACATTGGAATTAAATATAAGAGACACAATGCCGACTTAAGTACAAGAAAACAGTCTTCTTACAGTCAATGTTTTGAGCGTTTCCTGTGTCACCAGTTTTACATTCCGATGCACCTCTGCATGTTTACTGTATCCCTTGGACCTACCATTGGCGATGAAACACACAAATTGCATCGAAATTAAATATAAGAGTTACAATGCCGACTTAAGTACAGGAAGACTGAGTCTTCCTACTGTCTATGTTTTGAGCGTTTCCTGTGTCACCAGTTTTACATTCCGATGCACCTCTGCAGGTTTACTGTATCCCTTGGACCTTCCCATTCACGATGAAACACAGAAATTGCATCAGAATTAAACATAAGAGAAACAATGCCGACTTAAGTACAGGAAGACTGAATCTTCCTACTGTCTATAATTTGAGCGTTTCCTGTGTCACTAGTTTTACATTCCGATGCACCTCCAAAGGTTTACTGTATCCCTTGGACCTTCCCATTGACGATGAAACACAGAAATTGCATCGGAATTAAATATAAGAGACACAATGCCGACTTAAGTACAGGAGGACTGAGTCTTCCTACTGTCTATGTTTTGAGCGTTTCCCGTGTCACTAGTTTTACATTCCGATGCACCTCTGCAGGCGTACTGTATCCCTTGGACATTCCCATTGACGATGAAACACAGAAATGGCATCGGAATTAAATATAAGAGACACAATGCCGACTTAAGTACAGGAAGACTGAGTCTTCCTACTGACTATGATTTGGGCGTTTCCTGTGACACCAGTTTTACATTCTGATGCACCTCTGCAGGTTTACTGTATCCCTTGGACCTTCCCATTGACGATGAAACACAGAAATTGCATCGGAATTAAATATAAGAGACACAATGCCGACTTAAGTACAGGAAGACTGAGTCTTCCTACTGTCTATGATTTGAGCGTTTCCTGTGTCACCAGTTTTACATTCCGATGCACCTCTGCAGGTTTCTAGTATCCCTTGGACCTTACCATTGACGACGAAACACAGAAATTGCATCTAAATTAAATATAAGAGACACAATGCCGACTTAATTACAAGAAAACAGTCTTCGTACGGTCTATGTTTTGAGCGTTTCCTGTGTCATCAGTTTTACATTCCGATGCACCTCTGCGGGTTTACTGTATCCCTTGGACCTTCCCATTGACGATGAATAACAGAAATTGCATCGGAATTATATATAAGAGACACAATGACGACTTCAGTACAGGAAGATTGAGTCTTCCTACTGTCTATGTTTGAGCGTTTCCTGTGTCACTAGTTTTACATTCCGATGCACCTCTGCAGGTTTACTGTATCCTTTGGACCTTCCCATTGACGATGAAACACAGAAATTGCATCGGAATTATATATAAGAGACACAATGCCGACTTAAGTACAGGAAGACGGAGTCTTCCTACTGTCCATGTTTTGAGCGTTTCCTGTGTCACGAGTTTTACATTCCGATGCACCTCTGCAGGTTTACTGTATCCCTTGGACCTTCCCATTGACGATGAAACACAGAAATTGCATCGGAATTAAATATAAGAGCCACAATGCCGACTTAAGTACAGGAAGACTCAGTCTACCTACTGTCTATAATTTGAGCGTTTCCTGTGTCACCAGTTTTACATTCCGATGCACCTCTACAGGTTTACTGTATTCCATGAACCTTTCCATTGACGAATAAAAAGCGAAATTGCATCGGAATAAATATAAGAGACACAATGCCGACTTAAGTACAGGAAGACTAAGTCTTCCTACTGTCTATGATTTGAGAGTTTCCTGTGTCACCAGTTTTACATTCCGATGCACCTCTGCAGGTTTACCGTATCCCTCGGACCATCCCATTGACGATGAAACACAGAAATTGCATCGGAAATAAATATAAGAGACACAATGCCGACTTAAGTACAGGAACACTGAGTCTTCCTACTGTCTATGTTTTGAGCGTTTCCTGTGTCACTAGTTTTACATTCCGATGCACCTCTGCAGGTTTACTGTATCCCTTGGACCTTCCCATTCACGATGAAACACAGAAATTGCATCGGAATTAAATATAAGAGACACAATGCCGACTTAAGTACATGAAGACTGAATCTTCCTACTGTCTATGTTTTGAGCGTTTCCTGTGTCACTAGTTTTACATTCCGATGCACCTCTGCAGGTTTACTGTATGCCTTGGACCTTCCCATTGACGATGAAACACAGAAATTGCATCGGAATTAAATATAAGAGACACAATGCCGACATAAGTACAGGAAGACTGAGTCTTCCTACTGTCTATAATTTGAGCGTTTCCTGTGTCACGAGTTTTACAATCCGATGCATGTCTGCAGGTTTACTGTATCCCTTGGACATTCCCATTGACGATGAAACACAGAAATTGCATCGGAATTAAGTATAAGAGACACAATGCCGTCTTAAGTACAGGAAGACTGAGTCTTCCTACTATCTATGTTTTGAGCGTTTCCTGTGTCAACAGTTTTACTTTCCGATGCACCTCTGCAGGTTTACTATATCCCTTGGACCTTCCCATTCACGATGAAGCACAGAAATTTCATCGGAAATAAATATAAGAGACACAATGCCGACCGAAGTACAGGAAGACTAAGTCTTCCTACTATCTATGTTTTGAGCGTTTCCTGTGTCAACAGTTTTACTTTCCGACGCACCTCTGCAGGTTTACTATATCCCTTGGACCTTCCCATTCACGATGAAGCACAGAAATTTCATCGGAAATAAATATAAGAGGCACAATGCCGACTGAAGTACAGGAAGACTGAGTCTTCCCACTTTCTATGATTTGAGCGTTTCCTGTGTCACCAGTTTTACATTCCGATGCATGTCTGCAGGTTTACTGTATCCCTTGGACATTCCCATTGACGATGAAACACAGAAATTGCATCGGAATTAAGTATAAGAGACACAATGCCGTCTTAAGTACAGGAAGACTGAGTCTTCCTACTGTCTATGTTTCGAGCGTTTCCTGTGTCACTAGTTTTACATTCCGATGCACCTCTGCAGGTTTACTGTATCCCTTGGACCTTCCCATTGACGATGAAAAACAGAAATTGCATCGGAATTAAATAAAAGAGACACAATGCCGACATAAGTACAGGAAGACTGAGTCTTCCTACTGTCTATGTTTTGAGCGTTTCTTGTGTCACCAGTTTTACATTCTAATGCACCTCTGTAGGTTTCCTGTATCACTTGGACCTTCCCATTGACGATGAAACACAAAATTGCATCGATATTAAATATAAGAGACACAATGCCGACTTAAGTACAAGAAAACAGTCTTCGTACGGTCAATGTTTTGAGCGTTTCCTGTGTCACCAGTTTTACATTCGGATGCACCTCTGCCGGTTTACTGTATCCCTTGGACCTTCCCATTGACGATGAAACACAGAAACTGCATCGGAATTAAATATAAGAGACACAATGCCGACTTAAGTACAGGAAGACTGAGTCTACCTACTGTCTATGATTTGTGCGTTTCCTGTGTCACCAGTTTTACATTCTGATGCACCTCTGCAGGTTTACTGTATCCCTTGGACCTTCCCATTGACGATGAAACACAGAAATTGCATCGGCATTAAATATAAGAGACACAATGCCGACTTAAGTACAGGAAGACTGAGTCTTTCTACTGTCTATGTTATGAGCGTTTCCTGTGTCACCAGTTTTACATTCTAATGCACCTCTGTAGGTTTCCTGTATCACTTGGACCTTCCCATTGACGATGAAACACAGAAATTGCATCGATATTAAATATAAGAGACACAATGCCGACTTAAGTACAAGAAAACAGTCTTCGTACGGTGTATCTTTTGAGCGTTTCCTGTGTCATCAGTTTTACATACCGATGCAACTCTGCAGGTTTACTGTATCCCTTGGACTTTCCCATTGACGATGAAAAACAGAAATTGCATCGAAATTAAATATAAGAGACACAATGCCGACTTAAGTACAGGAAGATAAAATCCTGCTACTGTCTATGTTTTGAGCGTATCCTGTGTCATCAGTTTTACATTCCGATGCACCTCTGCAGGTTTACTATTTCCCTTGGACCTTCCCATTGACGATGAAACACAGAAATTGCATCGGAATTAAATATAAGAGACACAATGCCGACTTAAGTACAGGAAGACTGAGTCTTCCTACTGTCTATGTTTAGAGCGTTTCCTGTGTCATCAGTTTTACTTTCCGATGCACCTCTGCAGGTTTACTATATCCCTGGGAGCTTCCCATTCACAATGAAACACAGAAATTTCATCGGAAATAAATATAAGAGACACAATGCCGACTGAAGTACAGGAAGACTGAGTCTTCCCACTTTCTATGATTTGAGCGTTTCCTGTGTCACCAGTTTTACATTCCGATGCATGTCCGCAGGTTTTCTGTATCCCTTGGACATTCCCATTGACGATGAAACACAGAAATTGCATCGGAATTAAATATAAGAGACACAATGCCGACATAAGTACAGGAAGACTGAGTCTTCCTACTGTCTATATTTTGAGAGTTTCCTGTGTCACTAGTTTTACATTCCGATGCACCTCTGCAGGTTTACTGTATCCCTTGGACCTTCCCATTGACGATGAAACACAGAAATTGCATCGGAATTAAATATAAGAGCCACAATGCCGACTTAAGTACAGGAAGACTGAGTCTACCTACTGTCTATAATTTGAGCGTTTCCTGTGTCACCAGTTTTACATTCCGATGCACCTCTACAGGTTTACTGTATTCCATGGACCTTTCCATTGACGAAGATAAACCGAAATTGCATCGGAATAAATATAAGAGACACAATGCCGACTTAAGTACAGGAAGACTAAGTCTTCCTACTGTCTATGATTTGAGAGGTTCCTTTGTCACCAGTTTTACATTCCGATGCACCTCTGCAGGTTTACTGTATCCCTCGGACCATCCCATTGACGATGAAACACAGAAATTGCATCGGAATTAAATATAAGAGACACAATGCCGACTTAAGTACAGGAACACTGAGTCTTCCTACTGTCTATGCTTTGAGCGTTTCCTGTGTCACCAGTTTTACCTTCTGATGCACCTCTGCAGGTTTACTGTATGCCTTGGACCTTCCCATTCACGATGAAACACAGAAATTGCATCGGAATTAAATATAAGAGACACAATGCCGACATAAGTACAGGAAGACTGAGTCTTCCTACTGTCTATAATTGGAGCGTTTCCTGTGTCACGAGTTTTACAATCCGATGCACCTCTACAGCTTTACGGTATCCCTCGGACTTTCACAGTGAGGATGAAACACAGAAATTGCATCGGAATTAAATGTAAGAGACACAATGCCGACTTAAGTACAGGAAGACTAAATCCTGCTACTGTCTATGTTTTGAGCGTATCCTGTGCCATCAGTTTTACTTTCCGATGCACCTCTGCAGGTTTAATGTATCCATTGGACCTTCCCATTGACGATGAAACACAGAAATTGCATCGGAATTAAATATAAGAGACACAATGCCGACTTAAGTACAGGAAGACTAAGTCTTCCTACTGTCTATGTTTTGATCGTTTCCTGTGTCATCAGTTTTACTTTCCGATGCACCTCTGCAGGTTTACGATATCCCTTGGACCTTCCCATTCACGATGAAACACAGGAATTTCATCGGAAATAAATATAAGAGACACAATGCAGACTTAAGTACAGGAAGACTGAGTCTTGCTACTGTCTATGTTTTGAGCGTTTCCTGTGTCACGAGTTATACATTCCGATGCACCTCTGCAGGTTTACTGTATCCCTTGGACCTTCCCATTGACGATGAAACACAGAAATTGCATCGGAATTAAATATAAGAGACACAATGCCGACTTAAGTACAGGAAGACTGAGTCTTCCTACTGTCTATGTTTAGAGCGTTTCCTGTGTCATCAGTTTTACTTTCCGATGCACCTCTGCAGGTTTACTATATCCCTGGGAGCTTCCCATTCACGATGAAACACAGAAATTTCATCGGAAATAAATACAAGAGACACAATGCCGACTGAAGTACAGGAAGACTGAGTCTTCCCACTTTCTATGATTTGAGCGTTTCCTGTGTCACCAGTTTTACATTCCGATGCATGTCCGCAGGTTTTCTGTATCCCTTGGACATTCCCATTGACGATGAAACACAGAAATTGCATCGGAATTAAATGTAAGAGACACAATGCCGACTTAAGTACAGGAAGACTGAGTCTTCCTACTGTCTATGTTTCGAACGTTTCCTGTGTCACTAGTTTTACATTCCGATGCACCTCTGCAGGTTTACTGTATCCCTTGGACCTTCCCATTGACGACGAAAAACAGAAATTGCATCGGAATTAAATATAAGAGACACAATGCCGGCTTAAGTACAGGAAGACTGAGTCTTCCTACTGTCTATGTTTTGAGCGTTTCTTGTGTCACCAGTTTTACATTCTGATGCACCTCTGTAGGTTTCCTGTATCCCTTGGACCTTCCCATTGACGATGAAACACAGAAATTGCATCGAAATTAAATATAAGAGACACAATGCCGACTTAAGTACAAGACAACAGTCTTCGTACGGTCAATGTTTTGAGCGTTTCCTGTTTCACCAGTTTTACATTCCGATGTACCTCTGCCGGTTTAGTGTATCCCTTGGACTTTCCCATTGACGATGAAACACAGGAATTGCATCGGAATTAAATATAAGAGACATAATGCCGACTTAAGTACAGGAAGACTGAGTCTTCCTACTGTCTATGTTTTGAGCGTTTCCTGTGTCACCAGTTTTACATTCTGATGCACCTCTGCAGGTTTACTGTATCCCTTGGACCTTCCCATTGACGATGAAACACAGAAATTGCATCGGAATTAAATATAAGAGACACAATGCCGACTTAAGTACTGGAAGACTGAGTCTTCCTACTGTCTATGTTTTGAGCGTTTCCTGTGTCACCAGTTTTACATTCTGATGCACCTCTGCAGGTATCCTGTATCCCTTGGACCTTCCCATTGACGATAAAATACAGAAATTGCATCTAAATTAAATATAAGAGACACAATGCCGACTTAAGTACAAGAAAACAGTCTTCGTACGGTGTATGTTTTGAGCGTTTCCTGTGTCAACAGTTTTACATTATGATGCACCTCTGCAGGTTTACTGTATCCCTTGGACCTTCCCATTGACGATGAAAAACAGAAATTGCATCGGAATTATTTATAAGACACACAATGCCGACTTAAGTACAGGAAGACTGAGTCTTCCTACTGTCTATGTTTGCGCGTTTCCTGTGTCACTAGTTTTACATTCCGATGCACCTCTGCAGGTTAACTGTATCCCTTGGACCTTCCCATTGACGATGAAACACAGAAATTGCATCGGAGTTATATATAAGAGACACAATGCCGACTTAAGTACAGGAAGACTGAGTCTTCCTACTCTCTATGTTTTGAGCTTTTTCGGTGTCACCAGTTTTACATTCTGATGCACATCTGCAGCTTAACTGTATCCCTTGGATCTTCCCATTGACGATGAAACACAGAAATTGCATCGGAAATAAATAAAAGAGACACAATGCCGACTTAAATACAGGAAGACTGAGTCTTCCTACTGTCTATAATTTGTGCGTTTCCTGTGTCACCAGTTTTACATTCTGATGCACCTCTACAGGTTTACTGTATCCCTTGGACCTTCACACTGACGATGAAACACAGAAATAGCATCGGAATTAAATATAAGAGACACAATGCCGACTTAAGTACAGGAAGACTAAGTCTTCTTACTGTCTATGTTTTGATCGTTTCCTGTGTCATCAGTTTTACTTTCCGATGCACCTCTGAGGGGTTTTCTATATCCCTTGGACCTTCCCATTCACGATGAAACACAGGAATTTCATCGGAAATAAATATAAGAGACACAATGCAGACTTAAGCACAGGAAGACTGAGTCTTCCTACTGTCTATGTTTTGAGCGTTTCCTGTGTCACGAGTTTTACATTCCGATGCACCTCTGCAGGTTTACTGTATCCCTTGGACCTTCCCATTGACGATGAAACACACAAATTGCATCGGAATTAAATATAAGAGACACAATGCCGACTTAAGTACAGGAAGACTGAGTCTTCCTACTGTCTATGTTTTGAGCGTTTCCTGTTTCACTAGTTTTACATTCCGATGCACCTCAGCAGGTTTACTGCATCCCTTGGACCTTCACATTGACGATGAAACACCGAAATTGCATCGGAATTAAATATAAGAGACACAATGCCGACATAAGTACAGGAAGACTGAGTCTTCCTACTGTCTATGTTTTGAGCGTTTCCTGTGTCACGAGTTTTACATTCCGATGCACCTCTGCAGGTTTACTGTATCCCTTGGACCTTCCCATTGACGATGAAACACAAAAATTGCATCGGAATTAAATATAAGAGACACAAGCCGACTTAAGTACAGGATGACTGAGTCTTCCTACTGTCTATAATTTGAGCGTTTCCTGTGTCACCAGTTTTACATTCCGATGCACCTCTGCATGTTTACTGTATCCCTTGGACCTTCCCATTGGCGATGAAACACACAATTTGCATTGAAATTAAATATAAGAGACACAATGCCGACTTAAGTACAGGAAGACTAAATCCTGCTACTGTCTATGTTTTGAGCGTATCCTGTGTGATCGGTTTTACTTTCCGATGCACCTCTGCAGGTTTACTATATCCCTTGGACCTTCCCATTCACGATGAAATACAGAAATTTCATCGGAAATAAATATAAGAGACACAATGCCGACTTATGTACAGGAAGACTGAGTCTTCCTACTGTCTATGTTTTGAGCGTTTCCTGTGTCACTAGTTATACATTCCGTTGCACCTCTGCAGGTTTACTGTATCCCTTGTACCTTCCCATTGACGATGCAACACAGAAATTGCATCGGAATTAAATATAGGAGACACAATGCCGACTTAAGTACAGGAAGACTGAGTCTTCCTACTGTCTATGTTGTGAGCGTTTCCTGTGTCACCATTTTTACATTCTGATGCACCTCTGCAGGTTTACTGTAGCCCTTGGACCTTCCCATTGACGATGAAACACAGAAATTGCATCGGAATTAAATATAAGAGACACAATGCCGACTTAAGTACAGGAACACTGAGTCTTCCTACTGTCTATGCTTTGAGCGTTTCCTGTGTCACCAGTTTTACCTTCTGATGCACCTCTGCAGGTTTACTGTATGCCTTGGACCTTCCCATTCACGATGAAACACAGAAATTGCATCGGAATTAAATATAAGAGACACAATGCCGACATAAGTACAGGAAGACTGAGTCTTCCTACTGTCTATAATTTGAGCGTTTCCTGTGTCACGAGTTTTACAATGCGATGCACCTCTACAGCTTTACGGTATCCCTCGGACTTTCACAGTGAGGATGAAACACAGAAATTGCATCGGAATTAAATGTAAGAGACACAATGCCGACTTAAGTACAGGAAGACTAAATCCTGCTACTGTCTATGTTTTGAGCGTATCCTGTGCCATCAGTTTTACTTTCCGATGCACCTCTGCAGGTTTAATGTATCCATTGGACCTTCCCATTGACGATGAAACACAGAAATTGCATCGGAATTAAATATAAGAGACACAATGCCGACTTAAGTACAGGAAGACTAAGTCTTCCTACTGTCTATGTTTTGATCGTTTCCTGTGTCATCAGTTTTACTTTCCGATGCACCTCTGCAGGTTTACGATATCCCTTGGACCTTCCCATTCACGATGAAACACAGGAATTTCATCGGAAATAAATATAAGAGACACAATGCAGACTTAAGTACAGGAAGACTGAGTCTTGCTACTGTCTATGTTTTGAGCGTTTCCTGTGTCACGAGTTATACATTCCGATGCACCTCTGCAGGTTTACTGTATCCCTTGGACCTTCCCATTGACGATGAAACACAGAAATTGCATCGGAATTAAATATAAGAGACACAATGCCGACTTAAGTACAGGAAGACTGAGTCTTCCTACTGTCTATGTTTAGAGCGTTTCCTGTGTCATCAGTTTTACTTTCCGATGCACCTCTGCAGGTTTACTATATCCCTGGGAGCTTCCCATTCACGATGAAACACAGAAATTTCATCGGAAATAAATACAAGAGACACAATGCCGACTGAAGTACAGGAAGACTGAGTCTTCCCACTTTCTATGATTTGAGCGTTTCCTGTGTCACCAGTTTTACATTCCGATGCATGTCCGCAGGTTTTCTGTATCCCTTGGACATTCCCATTGACGATGAAACACAGAAATTGCATCGGAATTAAATGTAAGAGACACAATGCCGACTTAAGTACAGGAAGACTGAGTCTTCCTACTGTCTATGTTTCGAACGTTTCCTGTGTCACTAGTTTTACATTCCGATGCACCTCTGCAGGTTTACTGTATCCCTTGGACCTTCCCATTGACGACGAAAAACAGAAATTGCATCGGAATTAAATATAAGAGACACAATGCCGGCTTAAGTACAGGAAGACTGAGTCTTCCTACTGTCTATGTTTTGAGCGTTTCTTGTGTCACCAGTTTTACATTCTGATGCACCTCTGTAGGTTTCCTGTATCCCTTGGACCTTCCCATTGACGATGAAACACAGAAATTGCATCGAAATTAAATATAAGAGACACAATGCCGACTTAAGTACAAGACAACAGTCTTCGTACGGTCAATGTTTTGAGCGTTTCCTGTTTCACCAGTTTTACATTCCGATGTACCTCTGCCGGTTTAGTGTATCCCTTGGACTTTCCCATTGACGATGAAACACAGAAATTGCATCGGAATTAAATATAAGAGACATAATGCCGACTTAAGTACAGGAAGACTGAGTCTTCCTACTGTCTATGTTTTGAGCGTTTCCTGTGTCACCAGTTTTACATTCTGATGCACCTCTGCAGGTTTACTGTATCCCTTGGACCTTCACATTGACGATGAAACACAGAAATTGCATCGGAATTAAATATAAGAGACACAATGGCGACTTAAGTACAGGAAGACTGAGTCTTCCTACTGTCTATGTTTTGAGCGTTTCCTGTGTCACGAGTTTTACATTCCGATGCACCTCTGCAGGTTTACTGTATCCCTTGGACCTTCCCATTGACGATGAAACACAAAAATTGCATCGGAATTAAATATAAGAGACACAAGCCGACTTAAGTACAGGATGACTGAGTCTTCCTACTGTCTATAATTTGAGCGTTTCCTGTGTCACCAGTTTTACATTCCGATGCACCTCTGCATGTTTACTGTATCCCTTGGACCTTCCCATTGGCGATGAAACACACAATTTGCATTGAAATTAAATATAAGAGACACAATGCCGACTTAAGTACAGGAAGACTAAATCCTGCTACTGTCTATGTTTTGAGCGTATCCTGTGTGATCGGTTTTACTTTCCGATGCACCTCTGCAGGTTTACTATATCCCTTGGACCTTCCCATTCACGATGAAATACAGAAATTTCATCGGAAATAAATATAAGAGACACAATGCCGACTTATGTACAGGAAGACTGAGTCTTCCTACTGTCTATGTTTTGAGCGTTTCCTGTGTCACTAGTTATACATTCCGTTGCACCTCTGCAGGTTTACTGTATCCCTTGTACCTTCCCATTGACGATGCAACACAGAAATTGCATCGGAATTAAATATAGGAGACACAATGCCGACTTAAGTACAGGAAGACTGAGTCTTCCTACTGTCTATGTTGTGAGCGTTTCCTGTGTCACCATTTTTACATTCTGATGCACCTCTGCAGGTTTACTGTAGCCCTTGGACCTTCCCATTGACGATGAAACACAGAAATTGCATCGGAATTATATATAAGAGACACAATGCCGACTTAAGTACAGGACGACTGAGTCTTCCTACTGTCTATGTTTGAGCGTTTCCTGTGTCACTAGTTTTACATTCCGATTAACATCTGCAGGTTTACTGTATCCCTTGGACCTTCCCATTGACGATGAAACACAGAAATTGCATCGGAATTAAATATAAGAGACACAATGCCGACTTAAGTACACGAAGACTGAGTCTTCATACTGTCTATGTTTTGTGCGTTACCTGTGTCACCAGTTTTACATTCTGATGCACCTCTGCAGGTTTACTGTATCCCTTGGACCTTCCCACTGACGATGAAACACAGAAATTGAATCGGAATTAAATATAAGAGAAACAATGCTGACTTAAGTACAGGAAGACTGAGTCTTCCTACTGTCTATAATTTAAGCGTTTCCTGTGTCACCACTTTTATATTCCGTTGAACCTCTACAGGTTCACTGTATTCCTTGGACCTTCACAGTGACGATGAAACACAGAAATTGCATCGGAATTAAATATAAGAGACACAATGCCGAATTAAGTACAGGAAGACTAAGTCTTCCTACTGTCTATGATTTGAGCGTTTCCTGTGTCATCAGTTTTACTTTCCGATGCACCTCTGCAGGTTTACTATATCCCTTGGACCTTCCCATTCACGATGAAACACAGAAGTTTCATCGGATATAAATATAACAGACACAATGCCGACTTCAGTACAGGAAGACTGAGTCTTCCTACTGTCTATGTTTTGAGCGTTTCCTGTGTTAGAGTTTTACATTCCGATGCACCTCTGCATGTGTACTGTATCCCTTGGACCTTCCCATTGGCGATGAAACACACAAATTGCATCGAAATAAAATATAAGAGCCACAATGCCGACTTAAGTACAGGAGGACTGAGTCTTCCTACTGTCTTTAATTTGAGCGTTTCCTGTGTCACCAGTTTTACATTCCGATGCACCTCTACAGGTTTACTGTATCCCTTGGACCTTCACAGCGACGATAAAACACAGAAATTTCATCGGAAATAAATATAAGAGACACAATGCCGACTTAAGTAAAGGAAGACTGAGTCTTCCTACTGTCTATGTTTTGAGCGTTTCCTGTGTCACGAGTTTTACATTCCGATGCACCTCTGCAGGTTTACTGTATCCCTTGGACCTTCCCATTGACGATGAAACACAGAAATTACATCGGAATTAAATATAAGAGACACAATGCCGACTTAAGTACAGGAAGACTGAGTCTTCCTACTGTCTATGATTTGAGCGTTTCCTGTGTCACTAGTTTTACATTCCGATGCACCTCTGCAGGTTTACTGTATCCCTTGGACCTTCCCATTGACGATAAAACACAGAAATTGCATCGGAATTAAATATAACAGACACAATGCCCACTTAAGTACAGGAAGACTGAGTCTTCCTACTGTCTATGTTTTGAGCGTTTCCTGTGTCACCAGTTTTACATTCTGATGCTCCTCTGCAGGTTTACTGTATCCCTTGGACCTTCCCATTGACGATGAAACACAGAAATTGCATCGGAATTAAATATAAGAGACACAATGCCGACTGATGTACAGGAAGACTGAGTCTTCCTACTGTCTATGTTTTGAGCGTTTCCAGTGTCACCAGTTTTACATTCCGATGCACCTCTGCAGGTTTCCTGTATCCCTTGGACCTTTCCATTGACGACGAAACACAGAAATTGCATCTAAATTAAATATAAGAGACACAATGCCGACTTAAGTACAAGAAAACAGTCTTCGTACGGTCTATGTTTTGAGCGTTTCCTGTGTCATCAATTTTACATTCCGATTCACCTCTGCAGGTTTACTGTATCCCTTGGACCTTCCCATTGACGATGAAAAACAGAAATTGCATCGGAATTATATATAAGAGACACAATGCCGACATAAGTACAGGTAGATTGAGTCTTCCTACTGTCTATGTTTGAGCGTTTCCTGTGTCACTAATTTTACATTCCGATGCACCTCTGCAGGTTTACTGTATCCCTTGGACCTTCCCATTGATGATAAAACACAGAAATTGCATCGGAATTATATATAAGAGGCACAATGCCGACTTAAGTACAGGAAGACTGAGTCTTCCTACTCTCTATGTTTTGAGCGTTTCCTGTGTCACCAGTTTTACATTCTGATTTACCTCTGCAGGTTTACTGTATCCCTTGGACCTTCCCATTGACGATGAAACACAGAAATTGCATCGGAATTAAATGTAAGAGACACAATGCCGAGTTAAGTACAGGAAGTCTGAGTCTTCCTGCTGTCTATGTTTTGAGCGTTTCCTGTGTCACTAGTTTTACATTCCGATGCAGCTCTGCAGGTTTACTGTATCCCTTGGACCTTCCCATTGACGATGAAACACAGAAATTGCATCGGAATTATATATAAGAGACACAATGCCGACTTAAGTACAGGACGGCTGTGTCTTCCTACTGTCTATGTTTGAGCGTTTCCTGTGTCAGTAGTTTTACATTCCGATTAACATCTGAATGTTTACTGTATCCCTTGGACCGTCCCATTGACGATGAAACACAGATATTGCATCGGAATTAAATATAAGAGACACAATGCCGACTTAAGTACAAGAATACTGAGTCTTCCTACTGTCTATGTTTTGTGCGTTTCCTGTGTCACCAGTTTTAAATTCTGATGCACCTCTGCAGGTTTACTGTATCCCTTGGACCTTCCCATTGACGATGAAACACAGACATTGCATCGAATTAAATATAAGAGAAACAATGCCGACTTAAGTACAGGAAGACTGAGTCTTCCTACTGTCTATAATTTGAGCGTTTCCTGTGTCACCAGTTTTACATTCCGTTGCACCTCTACAGGTTTACTGTATCCCTTGGACCTTCACAGTGACGATGAAACACAGAAATTACATCGGAATTAAATATAAGAGACACAATGCCAACTTAAGTACAGGAAGACTAAGTCTTCCTACTGTCTATGTTTTGAGCGTTTCCTGTGTCACCAGTTTTATATTCCGATGCACCTCTGCAGGTTTCCTGTATCCCTTGGACCTTCCCATTGACGATGAAACACAGAAATTGCATCTAAATTAAATCTAAGATACACAATACCGACTTAAGTACAAGAAAACAGTCTTCGTACGGTGTATGTTTTGAGCGTTTCCTGTGTAATCAGTTTTACATACCGATGCAACTCTGCAGGTTTATTGTATCCCTTGGACTTTCCCATTGACGATGAAAAACAGAAATTGCATCGAAATTAAATATAAGACACACAATGCCGACTTAAGTACAGGAAGACAAAATCCTGCTACTGTCTATGTTTTGAGCGTATCCTGTGTCATCAGTTTTACATTCCGATGCACCTCTGCAGGTTTACTATTTCCCTTGGACCTTCCCATTCACGATGAAATACAGAAATTTCGTTGGAAATAAATATAAGAGACACAATGCCGACTTATGTACAGGAAGACTAAGTCTTCCTACTGTCTATGGTTTGAGCGTTTCCTGTGTCACTAGTTATACATTCCGTTGCACCTCTGCAGGTTTACTGTATCCCTTGGACCTTCCCACTGACGATGCAACACAGAAATTGCATCGGAATTAAATATAAGAGACACAATGCCGACTTAAGTACAGGAAGACTAAATCCTGCTACTGTCTATGTTTTGAGCGTATCCTGTGCCATCAGTTTTACTTTCCGATGCACCTCTGCAGGTTTACTGTATCCATTGGACCTTCCCATTGACGATGAAACACAGAAATTGCATCGGAATTAAATATAAGAGACACAATACCGACTTAAGTACAGGAAGACTGAGTCTTCCTACTGTCTATGTTTAGAGCGTTTCCTGTGTCATCAGTTTTACTTTCCGATGCACCTCTGCAGGTTTACTATATCCCTTGGACCTTCCCATTCACGATGAAACACAGGAATTTCATCGGAAATAAATATAAGAGACACAATGCAGACTTAAGTACAAGAAGACTGAGTCTTGCTACTGTCTATGTTTTGAGCGTTTCCTGTGTCACGAGTTTTACATTCCGATGCACCTCTGCAGGTTTACTGTATCCCTTGGACCTTCCCATTGACGATGAAACACAGAAATTGCATCGGAATTAAATATAAGAGACACAATACCGACTTAAGTACAGGAAGACTGAGTCTTCCTACTGTCTATGTTTAGAGCGTTTCCTGTGTCATCAGTTTTACATTCCGATGCATCTCTGCAGGTTTACTATATCCCTGGGAGCTTCCCATTCACGATGAAACACAGAAATTTCATCGGAAATAAATATAAGTGACACAATGCCGACTGAAGTACAGGAAGACTGAGTCTTCCCACTTTCTATGATTAGAGCGTTTCCTGTGTCACCAGTTTTACATTCCGATGCACCTCTGCAGGTTTACTGTATCCCTTGGACCTTCCCATTGACGACGAAAAACAGAAATTGCATCGGAATTATTTTTAAGAGACACAATGCCGACTTAAGTACAGGAAGACTGAGTCTTCCTACTCTCTATGTTTTGAGCTTTTTCGTTGTAACCAGTTTTACATTCTGATGCACCTCTGCAGGTTTACTGTATCCCTTGGACCTTCCCATTGACGATGAAACACAGAAATTGCATCGGAAATAAATATAAGAGACACAATGCCGACTTAAATACAGGAAGACTGAGTCTTCCTACTGTATAATTTGAGCGTTTCCTGTGTCACCAGTTTTACATTCTGATGCACCTCTACAGGTTTACTGTATCCCTTGGACCTTCACACTGACGATGAAACACAGAAATAGCATCGGAATTAAATATAAGAGACACAATGCCGACTTAAGTACAGGAAGACTAAGTCTACTTACTGTCTATGTTTTGATCGTTTCCTGTGTCATCAGTTTTACTTTCCGATGCACCTCTGCGGGTTTACTATATCCCTTGGACCTTCCCATTCACGATGAAACACAGGAATTTCATCGGAAATAAATATAAGAGACACAATGCAGACTTAAGCACAGGAAGACTGAGTCTTCCTACTGTCTATGTTCTGAGCGTTTCCTGTGTCACCAGTTTTACATTCCGATGCACCTCAGCAAGTTTACTGCATCCCTTGGACCTTCACATTGACGATGAAACACAGAAATTGCATCGGAATTAAATATAAGAGACACAATGCCGACTTAAGTACAGGAAGACTGAGTCTTCCTACTGTCTATGTTTTGAGCGTTTCCTGTGTCACCAGTTTTACATTCTGATGCACCTCTGCAGGTTTGCTGTATCCCTTGGACCTTCCCATTGACGATGAAACACAAAAATTGCATCGGAATTAAATATAAGAGACACAAGCCGACTTAAGTACAGGATGACTGAGTCTTCCTACTGTCTATAATTTGAGCGTTTCCTGTGTCACCATTTTCACATTCTGATGCACCTCTGCAGGTTTACTATTTCCCTTGGACCTTCCCATTCACGATGAAATACAGATATTTCATTGGAAATAAATATAAGAGACACAATGCCGACTTATGTACAGGAAGACTGAGTCTTCCCACTGTCTATGGTTTGAGCGTTTCCTGTGTCACTAGTTATACATTCCGTTGCACCTCTGCAGGTTTACTGTATCCCTTGGACCTTCCCATTGACGATGCAACACAGAAATTGCATCGGAACTAAATATAAGAGACACAATGCCGACTTAAGTACAGGAAGACTGAGTCTTGCCACTGTCTATGTTTTGAGCGTTTCCTGTGTCACGAGTTTTACATTCCGATGCACCTCTGCAGGTTTACTGTATCCCTTGGACCTTCCCATTGACGATGAAACACAGAAATTGCATCGGAATTAAATATAAGAGAGACAATGCCGACTTAAGTACAGGAAGACTGAGCCTTCCTACTGTCTATGTTTTGAGCGTTTCCTGTGTCACCAGTTTTACATTCTGATGCACCTCTGCAGGTATCCTGTATCCCTTGGACCTTCCCATTGACGATAAAATACAGAAATTGCATCTAAATTAAATATGAGAGACACAATGCCGACTTAAGTACAAGAAAACAGTCTTCGTACGGTGTATGTTTTGAGCGTTTCCTGTGTCATCAGTTTTACATTATGATGCACCTCTGCAGGTTTACTGTATCCCTTGGACCTTCCCATTGACGATGAAAAACAGAAATTGCATCGGAATTATTTATAAGAGACACAATGCCGACTTAAGTACAGGAAGACTGAGTCTTCCTACTGTCTATGTTTGAGCGTTTCCTGTGTCACTAGTTTTACATTCCGATGCACCTCTGCAGGTTAACTGTATCCCTTGGACCTTCCCATTGACGATGAAACACAGAAATTGCATCGGAATTATATATAAGAGACACAATGCCGACTTAAGTACAGGAAGACTGAGTCTTCCTACTCTCTATGTTTTGAGCTTTTTCGGTGTCACCAGTTTTACATTCTGATGCACCTCTGCAGGTTTACTGTATCCCTTGGACCTTCCCATTGACGATGAAACACAGAAATTGCATCGGAAATAAATATAAGAGACACAATGCCGACTTAAATACTGGAAGACTGAGTCTTCCTACTGTATAATTTGAGCGTTTCCTGTGTCACCAGTTTTACATTCTGATGCACCTCTACAGGTTTACTGTATCCCTTGGACCTTCACACTGACGATGAAACACAGAAATAGCATCGGAATTAAATATAAGAGACACAATGCCGACTTAAGTACAGGAAGACTAAGTCTACTTACTGTCTATGTTTTGACCGTTTACTGTGTCATCAGTTTTACTTTCCGATGCACCTCTGCGGGTTTACTATATCCCTTGGACCTTCCCATTCACGATGAAACACAGGAATTTCATCGGAAATAAATATAAGAGACACAATGCAGACTTAAGCACAGGAAGACTGAGTCTTCCTACTGTCTATGTTCTGAGCGTTTCCTGTGTCACCAGTTTTACATTCCGATGCACCTCAGCAGGTTTACTGCATCCCTTGGACCTTCACATTGACGATGAAACACAGAAATTGCATCGGAATTAAATATAAGAGACACAATGCCGACTTAAGTACAGGAAGACTGAGTCTTCCTACTGTCTATGTTTTGAGCGTTTCCTGTGTCACCAGTTTTACATTCTGATGCACCTCTGCAGGTTTACTGTATCCCTTGGACCTTCCCATTGACGATGAAACACAAAAATTGCATCGGAATTAACTATAAGAGACACAAGCCGACTTAAGTACAGGATGACTGAGTCTTCCTACTGTCTATAATTTGAGCGTTTTTTGTGTCACCAGTTTTACATTCCGATGGACCTCTGCATGTTTACTGTATCCCTTGGACCTTCCCATTGGCGATGAAACACACAATTTGCATCGAAATTAAATATAAGAGGCACAATGCCGACTTAAGTACAGGAAGACAAAATCCTGCAACTGTCTATGTTTTGAGCGTATCCTGTGTCATCAGTTTTACTTTCCGATGCACCTCTGCAGGTTTACTATATCCCTTGGACCTTCCCATTCACGATGAAATACAGAAATTTCATCGGAAATAAATATAAGAGACAAAATTCCGACTTATGTACAGGCAGACTGAGTCTTCCTACTGTCTATGTTTTGAGCGTTTCCTGTGTCACCATTTTCACATTCTGATGCACCTCTGCAGGTTTACTATTTCCCTTGGACCTTCCCATTCACGATGAAATACAGAAATTTCATTGGAAATAAATATAAGAGACACAATGCCGACTTATGTACAGGAAGACTGAGTCTTCCTACTGTCTATGTTTTGAGCGTTTCCTGTGTCACTAGTTATACATTCCGTTGCACCTCTGCAGGTTTACTGTGTCCCTTGGACCTTCCCATTGACGATGCAACACAGAAATTCCATCGGAACTAAATATAAGAGACACAATGCCGACTTAAGTACAGGAAGACTAAGTCTTCCTACTGTCTATGTTTTGATCGTTTCCTGTGTCATCAGTTTTACTTTCCGATGCACCTCTGCAGGTTTACTATATCCCTTGGACCTTCCCATTCACGATGAAACACAGGAATTGCATCGGAAATAAATATAAGAGACACAATGCAGACTTAAGTACAGGAAGACTGAGTCTTGCTACTGTCTATGTTTTGAGCGTTTCCTGTGTCACGAGTTTTACATTCCGATGCACCTCTGCAGGTTTACTGTATCCCCTGGACCTTCCCATTGACGATGAAACGCAGAAATTGCATCGGAATTAAATATAAGAGACACAATGCCGACTTAAGTACAGGAAGACTGAGCCTTCCTACTGTCTATGTTTTGAGCGTTTCCTGTGTCACCAGTTTTACATTCTGATGCACCTCTGCAGGTATCCTGTATCCCTTGGACCTTCCCATTGACGATAAAATACAGAAATTGCATCTAAATTAAATATAAGAGACACAATGCCGACTTAAGTACAAGAAGACAGTCTTCGTACGGTGTATGTTTTGAGCGTTTCCTGTGTCATCGGTTTTACATTATGATGCACCTCTGCAGGTTTACTGTATCCCTTGGACCTTCCCATTGACGATGAAAAACAGAAATTGCATCGGAATTATTTATAACAGACACAATGCCGACTAAAGTACAGGAAGACTGAGTCTTCCTACTGTCTATGTTTGAGCGTTTCCTGTGTCACTAGTTTTACATTCCGATGCACCTCTGCAGGTTAACTGTATCCCTTGGACCTTCCCATTGACGATGAAACACAGAAATTGCATCGGAATTATATATAAGAGACACAATGCCGACTTAAGTACAGGAAGACTGAGTCTTCCTACTGTCTATGTTTTGAGCGTTTCCTGTGTCACCAGTTTTACATTCTGATGCACCTCTGTAGGTTTACTGTATCCCTTGGACCTTCCCATTGACGATGAAACACAAAAATTGCATCGGAATTAAATATAAGAGACACAAGCCGACTTAAGTACAGGATGACTGAGTCTTCCTACTGTCTATAATTTGAGCGATTCATGTGTCACCAGTTTTACATTCCGATGCACCTCTGCATGTTTACTGTATCCCTTGGACCTTCCCTTTGGCGATGAAACAGACAATTTGCATGGAAATTAAATATAAGAGACACAATGCCGACTTAAGTACAGGAAGACTAAATCCTGCTACTGTCTATGTTTTGAGCATATCCTGTGTCATCAGTTTTACTTTCCGATGCACCTCTGCAGGTTTACTATATCCCTTGGACCTTCCCATTCACGATGAAATACAGAAATTTCATCGGAAATAAATATAAGAGACACAATGCCGACTTATGTACAGGAAGACTGAGTCTTCCTACTGTCTATGTTTTGAGCGTTTCCTGTGTCACTAGTTATACATTCCGTTGCACCTCTGCAGGTTTACTGTATCCCTTGGACCTTCCCATTGACGATGCAACACAGAAATTGCATCGGAATTAAATATAACAGACACAATGCCGACTTAAGTACAGGAAGACTGAGTCTCCCTACTTTCTATGATATGAGCATTTCCTGTGTCACCAGTTTTACATTCCGATGCATGTCCGCAGGTTTTCTGTATCCCTTGGACATTCCCATTGACGATGAAACACAGAAATTGCATCGGAATTAAATATAAGAGACACAATGCCGACTTAAGTACAGGAAGACTGAGTCTTCCTACTGTCTATGATTCGAACGTTTCCTGTGTCACTAGTTTTACATTCCGATGCACCTCTGCAGGTTTACTGTATCCCTTGGACCTTCCCATTGACGACGAAAAACAGAAATTGCATCGGAATTAAATATAAGAGACACAATGCCGACTTAACTACAGGAAGACTGATTCTTCCTACTGTCTATGTTTTGAGCGTTTCTTGTGTCACCAGTTTTACATTCTGATGCACCTCTGTAGGTTTCCTGTATCCCTTGGACCTTCCCATTGACGATGAAACACAGAAATTGCATCTAAATTAAATATAAGAGACACAATGCCGACTTAAGTACAAGAAAACAGTCTTCGTACGGTGTATGTTTTGAGCGTTTCCTGTGTCATCAGTTTTACATTATGATGCACCTCTGCAGGTTTACTGTATCCCTTGGACCTTCCCATTGACGATGAAAAACAGAAATTGCATCGGAATTATTTTTAAGAGACACAATGCCGACTTAAGTTCAGGAAGACTGAGTCTTCCTACTGTCTATGTTTGAGCGTTTCCTGTGTCACTAGTTTTACATTCCGATGCACCTCTGCAGGTTAACTGTATCCCTTGGACCTTCCCATTGATGATGAAACACAGAAATTGCATCGGAATTATATATAAGAGACATAATGCCGACTTAAGTACAGGAAGACTGAGTCTTCCTACTCTCTATGTTTTGAGCTTTTTCGGTGTCACCAGTTTTACATTCTGATGCACCTCTGCAGGTTTACTGTATCCCTTGGACCTTCCCATTGACGATGAAACACAGAAATTGCATCGGAAATAAATATAAGAGACACAATGCCGACTTAAATACAGGAAGACTGAGTCTTCCTACTGTATAATTTGAGCGTTTCCTGTGTCACCAGTTTTACATTCTGATGCACCTCTAAAGGTTTACTGTATCCCTTGGACCTTCACACTGACGATGAAACACAGAAATAGCTTCGGAATTAAATATAAGAAACACAATGCCGACTTAAGTACAGGAAGACTAAGTCTACTTACTGTCTATGATTTGATCGTTTCCTGTGTCATCAGTTTTACTTTCCGATGCACCTCTGCGGGTTTACTATATCCCTTGGACCTTCCCATTCACGATGAAACACAGGAATTTCATCGGAAATAAATATAAGAGACACAATGCAGACTTAAGCACAGGAAGACTGAGTCTTCCTACTGTCTATGTTCTGAGCGTTTCCTGTGTCACTAGTTTTACATTCCGATGCACCTCAGCAGGTTTACTGCATCCCTTGGACCTTCACATTGACGATGAAACACAGAAATTTCATCGGAATTAAATATAAGAGACGCAATGCCGACTTAAGTACAGAAAGACTGAGTCTTCCTACTGTCTATGTTTTGAGCGTTTCCTGTGTCACCAGTTTTACATTCTGATGCACCTCTGCAGGTTTACTGTATCCCTTGGACCTTCCCATTGACGATGAAACACAAAAATTGCATCGGAATTAAATATAAGAGACACAAGCCGACTTAAGTACAGGATGACTGAGTCTTCCTACTGTCTATAATTTGAGCGTTTCCTGTGTCACCAGTTTTACATTCCGATGCACCTCTGCATGTTTACTGTATCCCTTGGACCTTCCCATTGGCGATGAAACACACAATTTGCATCGAAATTAAATATAAGAGGCACAATGCCGACTTAAGTACAGGAAGACGAAATCCTGCTACTGTCTATGTTTTGAGCGTATCCTGTGTCATCAGTTTCACCTTCCGATGCACCTCTGCAGGTTTACTATATCCCTTGGACCTTCCCATTCACGATGAAATGCAGAAATTTCATCGGAAATAAATATAAGAGACAAAATGCCGACTTATGTACAGGCAGACTGAGTCTTCCTACTGTCTATGTTTTGAGCGTTTCCTGTGTCACTAGTTATACATTCCGTTGAACCTCTGCAGGTTTACTGTATCCCTTGGACCTTCCCATTGACGATGCAACACAGGAATTTCATCGGAAATAAATATAAGAGACACAATGCAGACTTAAGTACAGGAAGACTGAGTCTTGCTACTGTCTATGTTTTGAGCGTTTCCTGTGTCACGAGTTTTACATTCCGATGCAACTCTGCAGGTTTACTGTATCCCTTGGACCTTCCCATTGACGATGAAACACAGAAATTGCATCTGAATTAAATATAAGAGACACAATGCCGACTTAAGTACAGGAAGACTGAGTCTTCCTACTGTCTATGTTTTGAGCGTTTCCTGTGTCACCAGTTTTACATTCTGATGCACCTCTGCAGGTATCCTGTATCCCTTGGACCATCCCATTGACGATAAAATACAGAAATTGCATCTAAATTAAATATAAGAGACACAATGCCGACTTAAGTACAAGAAAACAGTCTTCGTACGGTGTATGTTTTGAGCGTTTCCTGTGTCATCAGTTTTACATTATGATGCACCTCTGCAGGTTTACTGTATCCCTTGGACCTTCCCATTGACGATGAAAAACAGAAATTGCATCGGAATTATTTATAAGAGACACAATGCCGACTTAAGTACAGGAAGACTAAGTCTACTTACTGTCTATGATTTGATCGTTTCCTGTGTCATCAGTTTTACTTTCCGATGCACCTCTGCAGGTTTACTGTATCCCTTGGACCTTCCCATTGACGATGAAACACAGAAATTGCATCGGAATTAAATATAAGAGACACAATGCCGACTTAAGTACAGGAAGACTGAGTCTTCCTACTCTCTATGTTTTGAGCTTTTTCGGTGTCACCAGTTTTACATTCTGATGCACCTCTGCAGGTTTACTGTATCCCTTGGACCTTCCCATTGACGATGAAACACAGAAATTGCATCGGAAATAAATATAAGAGACACAATGCCGACTTAAATACAGGAAGACTGAGTCTTCCTACTGTATAATTTGAGCGTTTCCTGTGTCACCAGTTTTACATTCTGATGCACCTCTACAGGTTTACTGTATCCCTTGGACCTTCACACTGACGATGAAACACAGAAATAGCATCGGAATTAAATATAAGTGACACAATGCCGACTTAAGTACAGGAAGACTAAGTCTACTTACTGTCTATGTTTTGATCGTTTCCTGTGTCATCAGTTTTACTTTCCGATGCACCTCTGCGGGTTTACTATATCCCTTGGACCTTCCCATTCACGATGAAACACAGGAATTTCATCGGAAATAAATATAAGAGACACAATGCAGACTTAAGCACAGGAAGACTGAGTCTTCCTACTGTCAATGTTCTGAGCGTTTCCTGTGTCACTAGTTTTACATTCCGATGCACCTCAGCAGGTTTACTGCATCCCTTGGACCTTCACATTGACGATGAAACACAGAAATTGCATCGGAATTAAATATAAGAGACACAATGCCGACTTAAGTACAGAAAGACTGAGTCTTCCTACTGTCTATGTTTTGAGCGTTTCCTGTGTCACCAGTTTTACATTCTGATGCACCTCTGCAGGTTTACTGTATCCCTTGGACCTTCCTATTGACGATGAAACACAAAAATTGCATCGGAATTAAATATAAGAGACACAAGCCGACTTAAGTACAGGATGACTGAGTCTTCCTACTGTCTATAATTTGAGCGTTTCCTGTGTCACCAGTTTTACATTCCGATGCACCTCTGCATGTTTACTGTAACCCTTGGACCTTCCCATTGGCGATGAAACACACAATTTGCATCGAAATTAAATATAAGAGGCACAATGCCGACTTAAGTACAGGAAGACTAACTCCTACTACTGTCTATGTTTTGAGCGTATCCTGTGTCATCAGTTTTACCTTCCGATGCACCTCTGCAGGTTTACTATATCCCTTGGACCTTCCCATTCACGATGAAATGCAGAAATTTCATTGGAAATAAATATAAGAGACACAATGCCGACTTATGTACAGGAAGACTGAGTCTTCCTACTGTCTATGGTTTGAGCGTTTCCTGTGTCACTAGTTATACATTCCGTTGCACCTCTGCAGGTTTACTGTATTCCTTGGACCTTCCCATTGACGATGCAACACAGAAATTGCATCGGAACTAAATATAAGAGACACAATGCCGACATAAGTACAGGAAGACTGAGTCTTCCTACTGTCTATGTTGTGAGCGTTTCCTGTGTCACCATTTTTACATTCTGATGCACCTCTGCAGGTTTACTATTTCCCTTGGACCTTCCCATTCACGATGAAATACAGAAATTTCATTGGAAATAAATATAAGAGACACAATGCCGACTTATGTACAGGAAGACTGAGTCTTCCTACTGTCTATGGTTTGAGCGTTTCCTGTGTCACTAGTTATACATTCCGTTGCACCTCTGCAGGTTTACTGTATCCCTTGGACCTTCCCATTGACGATGAAACACAGAAATTGCATCGGAATTAAATATAAGAGACACAATGCCGACTTAAGTACAGGAAGACTAAGTCTTCCTACTGTCTATGTTTTGAGCGTTTCCTGTGTCATCAGTTTTACTTTCCGATGCACCTCTGCAGGTTTACTATATCCCTTGGACCTTCCCATTCACGATGAAACACAGGAATTTCATCGGAAATAAATATAAGAGACACAATGCAGACTTAAGTACAGGAAGACTGAGTCTTGCTACTGTCTATGTTTTGAGCGTTTCCTGTGTCACGAGTTTTACATTCCGATGCACGTCTGCAGGTTTACTGTATCCCTTGGACCTTCCCATTGACGATGAAACACAGAAATTGCATCGGAATTAAATATAAGAGACACAATGCCGACTAAAGTACAGGAAGACTGAGTCTTCCTACTGTCTATGTTTTGAGCGTTTCCTGTGTCACCAGTTTTACATTCTGATGCACCTCTGCAGGTATCCTGTATCCCTTGGACCTTCCCATTGACGATAAAATACAGAAATTGCATCTAAATTAAATATAAGAGACACAATGCCGACTTAAGTACAAGAAAACAGTCTTCGTACGGTGTATGTTTTGAGCGTTTCCTGTGTCATCAGTTTTACATTATGATGCACCTCTGCAGGTTTACTGTATCCCTTGGACCTTCCCATTGACGATGAAAAACAGAAATTGCATCGGAATTATTTATAAGAGACACAATGCCGACTTAAGTACAGGAAGACTGAGTCTTCCTACTGTCTATGTTTGAGCGTTTCCTGTGTCACTAGTATTACATTCCGATGCACCTCTGCAGGTTAACTGTATCCCTTGGACTTTCCCATTGACGATGAAACACAGAAATTGCATCGGAATTATATATAAGAGATACAATGCCGACTTAAGTACAGGAAGACTGAGTCTTCCTACTCTCTATGTTTTGAGCTTTTTCGTTGTCACCAGTTTTACATTCTGATGCACCTCTGCAGGTTTACTGTATCCCTTGGACCTTCCCATTGACGATGAAACACAGAAATTGCATCGGAAATAAATATAAGAGACACAATGCCGACTTAAATACAGGAAGACTGAGTCTTCCTACTGTATAATTTGAGCGTTTCCTGTGTCACCAGTTTCACATTCTGATGCACCTCTACAGGTTTACTGTATCCCTTGGACCTTCAAACTGACGATGAAACACAGAAATAGCATCGGAATTAAATATAAGAGACACAATGCCGACTTAAGTACAGGAAGACTGAGTCTTCCTACTGTCTATGTTCTGAGCGTTTCCTGTGTCACCAGTTTTACATTCTGATGCACCTTTGCAGGTTTACTGTATCCCTTGGACCTTCCCATTGACGATGAAACACAAAAATTGCATCGGAATTAAATATAAGAGACACAAGCCGACTTACGTACAGGATGACTGAGTCTTCCTACTGTCTATAATTTGAGCGTTTCCTGTGTCACCAGTTTTACATTCCGATGCACCTCTGCATGTTTACTGTATCCCTTGGACCTTCCCTTTGGCGATGAAACACACAATTTGCATGGAAATTAAATATAAGAGACACAATGCCGACTTATGTACAGGAAGACTGAGTCTTCCTACTGTCTATGTTTTGAGCGTTTCCTGTGTCACTAGTTATACATTCCGTTGCACCTCTGCAGGTTTACTGTATCCCTTGGACCTTCCCATTGACGATGCAACACAGAAATTGCATCGGAATTAAATATAAGAGACACAATGCCGACTTAAGTACAGGAAGACTAAATCCTGCAACTGTCTATGTTTTGAGCGTATCCTGTGCCATCAGTTTTACTTTCCGATGCACCTCTGAAGGTTTACTGTATCCATTGGACCTTCCCATTGACGATGAAACACAGAAATTGCATCGGAATTAAATATAAGAGACACAATGCCGACTTAAGTACAGGAAGACTAAGTCTTCCTACTGTGTATGATTTGATCGTTTCCTGTGTCATCAGTTTTACTTTCCGATGCACCTCTGCAGGTTTACTATATCCCTTGGACCTTCGCATTCACGATGAAACACAGGAATTTCATCGGAAATAAATATAAGAGACACAATGCAGACTTAAGTACAGGAAGACTGAGTCTTGCTACTGTCTATGTTTTGAGCGTTTCCTGTGTCACGAGTTTTACATTCCGATGCACCTCTGCAGGTTTACTGTATCCCTTGGACCTTCCCATTGACGATGAAACACAGAAATTGCATCGGAATTAAATATAAGAGACACAATGCCGACTTAAGTACAGGAAGACTGAGTCTTCCTACTGTCTATGTTTAGAGCGTTTCCTGTGTCATCAGTTTTACTTTCCGATGCACCTCTGCAGGTTTGCTATATCCCTGGGAGCTTCCCATTCACGATGAAACACAGAAATTTCATCGGAAATAAATATAAGGGACACAATGCCGACTGACGTACAGGAAGACTGAGTCTTCCCACTTTCTATGATTTGAGCGTTTCCTGTGTCACCAGTTTTACATTCCGATGCACCTCAGCAGGTTTTCTGTATCCCTTGGACATTCCCATTGACAATGAAACACAGAAATTGCATCGGAATTAAATATAAGAGACACAATGCCGACTTAAGTACAGGAAGACTGAGTCTTCCTACTGTCTATGATTCGAACGTTTCCTGTGTCACTAGTTTTACATTCTGATGCACCTCTGCAGGTTTACTGTATCCCTTGGACCTTCCCATTGACGACGAAAAACAGAAATTGCATCGGAATTAAATATAAGAGACACAATGCCGACTTAAGTACAGGAAGACTGAGTCTTCCTACTGTCTATGTTTTGAGCGTTTCTTGTGTCACCAGTTTTACATTCTGATGCACCTCTGTAGGTTTCCTGTATCCCTTGGACCTTCCCATTGACGATGAAACACAGAAATTGCATCGAAATTAAATATAAGAGACACAATGCCGACTTAAGTACAAGACAACAGTCTTCGTACGGATCAATGTTTTGAGCATTTCCTGTTTCACCAGTTTTACATTCCGATGCACCTCTGCCGGTTTTATGTATCCCTTGGACTTTCCCATTGACGATGAAACACAGAAATTGCATCGGAATTAAATATAAGAGACACAATGCCGACTTAAGTACAAGAAAACAGTCTTCGTACGGTGTATGTTTTGAGCGTTTCCTGTGTCATCAGTTTTACATTATGATGCACCTCTGCAGGTTTACTGTATCCCTTGGACCTTCCCATTGACGATGAAACACAGAAATTGCATCAGAAATAAATATAAGAGACACAATGCCGACTTAAATACAGGAAGACTGAGTCTTCCTACTGTATAATTTGAGCGTTTCCTGTGTCACCAGTTTTACATTCTGATGCACCTCTACAGGTTTACTGTATCGCTTGGAGCTTCACACTGACGATGAAACACAGAAATAGCATCGGAATTAAATATAAGAGACACAATGCCGACTTAAGTACAGGAAGACTAAGTCTTCTTACTGTCTATGTTTTGATCGTTTCCTGTGTCATCAGTTTTACTTTCCGATGCACCTCTGCGGGTTTACTATATCCCTTGGACCTTCCCATTCACGATGAAACACAGGAATTTCATCGGAAATAAATATAAGAGACACAATGCAGACTTAAGCACAGGAAGACTGAGTCTTCCTACTGTCTGTGATCTGAGCGTTTCCTGTGTCACGAGTTTTACATTCCGATGCACCTCTGCAGGTTTACTGTATCCCTTGGACCTTCCCATTGACGATGAAACACAGAGATTGCATCGGAATTAAATATAAGAGACACAATGCCGACTTAAGTACAGGAAGACTGAGTCTTCCTACTGTCTATGTTTTGAGCGTTTCCTGTGTCACTAGTTTTACATTCCGATGCACCTCAGCAGGTTTACTGCATCCCTTGGACCTTCACATTGACGATGAAACACAGAAATTGCATCGGAATTAAATATAAGAGACACAATGCTGACTTAAGTACAGGAAGACTGAGTCTTCCTACTGTCTATGTTTTGAGCGTTTCCTGTGTCACCAGTTTTACATTCTGATGCACCTCTGCAGGTTTACTGTATCCCTTGGACCTTCCCATTGGCGATGAAACACAAAAATTGCATCGGAATTAAATTTAAGAGACACAAGCCGACTTAAGTACAGGATGACTGAGTCTTCCTACTGTCTATAATTTGAGCGTTTCCTGTGTCACCAGTTTTACATTCCGATTAACCTCTGCATGTTTACTGTATCCCTTGGACCTTCCCATTGGCGATGAAACACACAATTTGCATCGAAATTAAATATAAGAGACACAATGCCGACTTAAGTACAGGAAGACTAAATCCTGCTACTGTCTATGTTTTGAGCGTATCCTGTGTCACTAGTTATACATTCCGTTGCACCTCTGCAGGTTTACTGTATCCCTTGGACCTTCCCATTGACGATGCAACACAGAAATTGCATCGGAATTAAATATAAGTGACACAATGCCGACATAAGTACAGGAAGACTGAGTCTTCCTGCTGTCTATGTTTTGAGCGAATCCTGTGTCACTAGTTTTACATTCCGATGCACCTCTACAGGTTTACTGTATCCCTTGGACCTTCCCATTGACGATTAAATACAGAAATTGCATCGGAATTAAATATAAGAGACACAATGCCGACTTAAGTTCAAGAAAACAGTCTTCTTACAGTCAATGTTTTGAGCGTTTCCTGTGTCACCAGTTTTACATTCCGATGCACCTCTGCATGTTTACTGTATCCCTTGGACCTTCCCATTGGCGATGAAACACACAAATTGCATCGAAATAAAATATAAGAGCCACAATGCTGACTTAAGTACAGGAAGAGTGAGTCTTCCTACTGTCTTTAATTCGAGCGTTTCCTGTGTCACCAGTTTTACATTCCGATGCACCTCTACAGGTTTACTGTATCCCTTGGACCTTCACAGCGACGATAAAACACAGAAATTTCATCGGAAATAAATATAAGAGACACAATGCCGACTTAAGTACACGAAGACTGAGTCTTCCTACTGTCTATGTTTTGAGCGTTTCCTGTGTCACGAGTTTTACATTCCGATGCACCTCTGCAGGTTTACTGTATCCCTTGGACCTTCCCATTGACGATGAAACACAGAAATTACATCGGAATTAAATATAAGAGACACAATGCCGACTTATGTACAGGAAGACTGAGTCTTCCTACTGTCTATGATTTGAGCGTTTCCTGTGTCACTAGTTTTACATTCCGATGCACCTCTGCAGGTGTACTGTATCCCTTGGACCTTCCCATTGACGATTAAATACAGAAATTGCATCGGAATTAAATATAAGAGACACAATGCCGACTTAAGTTCAAGAAAACAGTCTTCTTACAGTCAATGTTTTGAGCGTTTCCTGTGTCACCAGTTTTACATTCCGATGCACCTCTGCATGTTTACTGTATCCCTTGGACCTTCCCATTGGCGATGAAACACACAAATTGCATCGAAATAAAATATAAGAGCCACAATGCTGACTTAAGTACAGGAAGAGTGAGTCTTCCTACTGTCTTTAATTTGAGCGTTTCCTGTGTCACCAGTTTTACATTCCGATGCACCTCTACAGGTTTACTGTATCCCTTGGACCTTCACAGCGACGATAAAACACAGAAATTTCATCGGAAATAAATATAAGAGACACAATGCCGACTTAAGTACACGAAGACTGAGTCTTCCTACTGTCTATGTTTTGAGCGTTTCCTGTGTCACCAGTTTTACATTGTGATGCTCCTCTGCAGGTTTACTGTATCCCTTGGACCTTCCCATTGACGATGAAACACAGAAATGGCATTGGAATTAAATATAAGAGACACAATGCCGACTGAAGTAGGGGAAGACTGAGTCTTCCTACAGTCTATGTTTTGAGCGTTTCCTGTGTCACCAGTCTTACATTCCGATGCACCTCTGCAGGTTTCCTGTATCCCTTGGACCTTCCCATTGACGACGAAACACAGAAATTGCATCTAAATTAAATATAAGAGACACAATGCCGACTTAAGTACAAGAAAACAGTCTTCGTACGGTCTATGTTTTGAGCGTTTCCTGTGTCTCCAGTTTTACATTCCGATGCACCTCTGCAGGTTTACTGCATCCCTTGGACCTTCACATTGACGATGAAAAACAGAAATTGCATCGGAATTATATATAAGAGACACAATGCCGACATAAGTACAGGAAGATTGAGTCTTCCTACTGTCTATGTTTGAGCGTTTCCTGTGTCACTAATTTTACATTCCGATGCACCTCTGCAGGCTTACTGTATCCCTTGGACCTTCCCATTGATGATGAAACACAGAAATTGCATCGGAATTATATATAAGAGGCACAATGTCGACTTAAGTACAGGAAGACGGAGTCTTCCTACTCTCTATGTTTTGAGCGTTTCCTGTGTCACCAGTTTTACATTCTGATTTACCTCTGCAGGTTTACTGTATCCCTTGGACCTTCCCATTGACGATGAAACACAGAAATTGCATCGGAATTAAATGTAAGAGACACAATGACGAGTTAAGTACAGGAAGTCTGTGTCTTCCTGCTGCCTATGTTTTGAGCGTTTCCTGTGTCACTACTTTTACATTCCGATGCAGCTCTGCAGGTTTACTGTATCCCTTGGACCCTCCCATTGACGATGAAACACAGAAATTGCATCGGAATTATATATAAGAGGCACAATGCCGACTTAAGTACAGGACGACTGTGTCTTCCTACTGTCTATGTTTGAGCGTTTCCTGTGTCACTAGTTTTACATTACGATTAACATCTGCAGGTTTACAGTATCCCTTGGACCTTCCCATTGACGATGAAACACAGAAATTGCATCGGAATTAAATATAAGAGACACAATGCCGACTTAAGTACAAGAAGACTGAGTCTTCCTACTGTCTATGTTTTGTGCGTTTCCTGTGTCACCAGTTTTACATTCTGATGCACCTCTGCGGGTTTACTGTATCCCTTGGACCTTCCCATTGACGATGAAACACAGAAATTGCATCGAATTAAATATAAGAGAAACAATGCCGACTTAAGTACAGGAAGACTGAGTCTTCCTACTGTCTATAATTTGAGCGTTTCCTGTGTCACCAGTTTTACATTCCGTTGCACCTCTACAGGTTTACTGTATCCCTTGGAACTTCACAGTGACGATGAAACACAGAAATTACATCGGAATTAAATATAAGAGACACAATGCCGACTTCAGTACAGGAAGACTAAGTCTTCCTACTGTCTATGTTTTGAGCGTTTCCTGTGTCATCAGTTTTACTTTCCGATGCACCTCTGCTCGTTTACTATATCCCTTGGACCTTCCCATTCACGATGAAAAACAGAAATTTCATCGGAAATAAATATAAGAGACACAATGCCGACTTCAGTACAGGAAGACTGAGTCTTCCTACTGTCTATGTTTAGAGCGTTTCCTGTGTCATCAGTTTTACTTTCCGATGCACCTCTGCAGGTTTGCTATAGCCCTGGGAGCTTCCCATTCACGATGAAACACAGAAATTTCATCGGAAATAAATATAAGAGACACAATGCCGACTGAAGTACAGGAAGACTGAGTCTTCCCACTTTCTATGATTTGAGCGTTTCCTGTGTCATCAGTTTTACATTCCGATGCACCTCTGCAGGTTTACTGTATCCCTTGGACCTTCCCATTGACGATGAAACACAGAAATTGCATCGGAATTAAATATAAGAGACACAATGCCGACTTAAGTACAGGATGACTAAGTCTTCCTACTGTCTATGCTTTGAGCGTTTCCTGTGCCACCAGTTTTACATTCAGATGCACCTCTGCAGGTTTCCTGTATCCCTTGGACCTTCCCATTGACGACGAAACACAGAAATTGCATCTAAATTAAATATAAGAGACACAATGCCGACATAAGTACAAGAAAACAGTCTTCGTACAGTCTATGTTTTGAGCGTTTCCTGTGTCATCAGTTTTACATTCCGATGCACCTCTGCAGGATTACTGTATCCCTTGGACCTTCCCATTGACGATGAAAAACAGAAATTGCATCGGAATTATATATAAGAGACACAATGCCGACATAAGTACAGGAAGATTGTGTCTTCCTACTGTCTATGTTTGAGCGTTTCCTGTGTCACTAATTTTACATTCCGATGCACCTCTGCAGGTTTACTGTATCCCTTGGACCTTCCCATTGATGATGAAACACAGAAATTGCATCGGAATTATATATAAGAGGCACAATGCCGACTTAAGTACAGGAAGACTGAGTCTTCCTACTCTCTATGTTTTGAGCGTTTCCTGTGTCACCAGTTTTACATTCTGATTTACCTCTGCAGGTTTAATGTATCCCTTGGACCTTCCCATTGACGATGAAACACAGAAATTGCATCGGAATTAAATGTAAGAGACACAATGCCGAGTTAAGTACAGGAAGTCTGAGTCTTCCTGCTGTCTATGTTTTGAGCGCTTCCTGTGTCACTAGTTTTACATTCCGATGCAGCTCTGCAGGTTTACTGTATCCCTTGGACCTTCCCATTGACAATGAAACACAGAAATTGCATCGGAAGTATATATAAGAGACACAATGCCGACATAAGTACAGGACGACTGTGTCTTCCTACTGTCTATGTTTGAGCGTTTCCTGTGTCACTAGTTTTACATTCCGATTAACATCTGCAGGTTTACTGTATCCCTTGGACCTTCCCATTGACGATGAAACACAGAAATTGCATCGGAATTAAATATAAGAGACACAATGCCGACTTAAGTACAAGAAGACTGAGTCTTCCTACTGTCTATGTTTTGTGCGTTTCCTGTGTCACCAGGTTTACATTCTGATGCACCTCTGCAGGTTTACTGTATCCCTTGGACCTTCCCATTGACGATGAAACACAGAAATTGCATCGAATTAAATATAAGAGAAACAGTGCCGACTTAATTACAGGAAGACTGAGTCTTCCTACTGTCTATAATTTGAGCGTTTCCTGTGTCACCAGTTTTACATTCCGTTGCACCTCTACAGGTTTACTGTATCCCTTGGACCTTCACAGTAACGATGAAACACAGAAATTACATCGGAATTAAATATAAGAGACACAATGCCGACTTAAGTACAGGAAGACTAAGTCTTCCTACTGTCTATGTTTTGAGCGTTTCCTGTGTAATCAGTTTTACTTTCCGATGCACCTCTGCACGTTTACTATATCCCTTGGACCTTCTCATTCACGATGAAACACAGAAATTTCATCGGAAGTAAATATAAGAGACACAATGCCGACTTCTGTACAGGAAGACTAAGTCTTCCTACTGTCTATGTTTTGAGCGTTTCCTGTCTTAGAGTTTTACATTCCGATGCACCTCTGCAGGTTTACTGTAACCCTTGGACCTTCCCATTGACGATGAAACACAGAGATTGCATCGGAATTAAATATAAGAGACACGATGCCGACTTAAGTACAGGAAGACAGAGTCTTCCTACTGTCTATGTTTTGAGCGTTTCCTGTGTCACTAGTTTTACATTCCGATGCACCTTGCAGGTTTACTGTATCCCTTGGACCTTCCCATTGACGATGAAACACAGAAATTGCATCGGAATTAAATATAAGAGACACAATGCCGACGAAAGTACAGGAAGACTGAGTCTTCCTACTGTCTATGTTTTGAGCGTTTCCTGTGTCACCAGTTTTACATTCTGATGCACCTCTGCAGGTTTATGTATCCCTTGGACCTTCCCATTGACGATGAAATACAGAAATTGCATCGGAATTAAATATAAGAGACACAATGCCGACTTAAGTACAGGATGCCTGAGTCTTCCTACTGTCTACAATTTGAGCGATTCCTGCGTCACCAGTTTTACATTCCGATGCATCTCTACAGGTTTACTGTATCCCTTGGACCTTCACAGTTACGCTGTAACACAGAAATTACATCGGAATTAAATATAAGAGACACAATGCCGACTTAAGTACAAGAAAACAGTCTTCTTACAGTCAATGTTTTGAGCGTTTCCTGTGTCACCAGTTTTACAATCCGATGCACCTCTGCATGTTTACTGTATCCCTTGGACCTTCCCATTGGCGATGAAACACACAAATTGCATCGAAATTAAATATAAGAGCCACAATGCCGACTTAAGTACAGGAAGACTGAGTCTTCCTACTGTCTATGTTTTGAGCGTTTCCTGTGTCACCAGTTTTACATTCCGATGCACCTCTGCAGGTTTACTGTATCCCTTGGACCTTCCCATTGACGACGAAAAACAGAAATTGCATCGGAATTAAATATAAGAGACACAATGCCGACTTAAGTACAGGAAGACTGAGTCTTCCTACTGTCAATGTTTTGAGCGTTTCTTGTGTCACCAGTTTTACATTCTGATGCACCTCTGTAGGTTTCCTGTATCCCTTGGACCTTCCCATTGACGATGAAACACAGAAATTGCATCGAAATTAAATATAAGAGACACAATGCCGACTTAAGTACAAGACAACAGTCTTCGTACGGGTCAATGTTTTGAGCGTTTCCTGTTTCACCAGTTTTACATTCCGATGCACCTCTGCCGGTTTAATAAATCCCTTGGACTTTCCCATTGACGATGAAACACAGAAATTGCATCGGAATTAAATATAAGAGACACAATGCCGACTTAAGTACAGGAAGACTAAATCCGGCTACTGTCTATGTTTTGAGCGTTTCCTGTGTCACCAGTTTTACATTCTGATGCACCTCTGCAGGTCTACTGTTTCCCTTGGACCTTCCCATTGACGATGATACACAGAAATTGCATCGGAATTAAATATAAGAGACACAATGCCGACTTAAGTACAGGATGACTGAGTCTTCCTACTGTCTATAATTTGAGCGTTTCCTGTGTCACCAGTTTTACATTCCGATTAACCTCTGCATGTTTACTGTATCCTTGGACCTTCCCATTGGCGATGAAACACACAATTTGCATCGAAATTAAATATAAGAGACACAATGCCGACTTAAGTACAGGAAGACTAAATCCTGCTACTGTCTATGTTTTGAGCGTATCCTGTGTCACTAGTTATACATTCCGTTGCACCTCTGCAGGTTTACTGTATCCCTTGGACCTTCCCATTGACGAAGCAACACAGAAATTGCATCGGAATTAAATATAAGAGACACAATGCCGACATAAGTACAGGAAGACTGAGTCTTCCTGCTGTCTATGTTTTGAGCGAATCCTGTGTCACTAGTTTTACATTCCGATGGACCTCTGCAGGGTTACTGTATCCCTTGGACCTTCCCATTGACGATTAAATACAGAAATTGCATCGGAATTAAATATAAGAGACACAATGCCGACTTAAGTTCAAGAAAACAGTCTTCTTACAGTCAATGTTTTGAGCGTTTCCTGTGTCACCAGTTTTACATTCCGATGCACCTCTGCATGTTTACTGTATCCCTTGGACCTTCCCATTGGCGATGAAACACACAAATTGCATCGAAATAAAATATAAGAGCCACAATGCCGACTTAAGTACAGGAAGAGTGAGTCTTCCTACTGTCTTTAATTTGAGCGTTTCCTGTGTCACCAGTTTTACATTCCGATGCACCTCTACAGGTTTACTGTATCCCTTGGACCTTCACAGCGACGATAAAACACAGAAATTTCATCGGAAATAAATATAAGAGACACAATGCCGACTTAAGTACACGAAGACTGAGTCTTCCTACTGTCTATGTTTTGAGCGTTTCCTGTGTCACGAGTTTTACATTCCGATGCACCTCTGCAGGTTTACTGTATCCCTTGGACCTTCCCATTGACGATGAAACACAGAAATTACATCGGAATTAAATATAAGAGACACAATGCCGACTTATGTACAGGAAGACTGAGTCTTCCTACTGTCTATGATTTGAGCGTTTCCTGTGTCACTAGTTTTACATTCCGATGCACCTCTGCAGGTGTACTGTATCCCTTGGACCTTCACATTGACGATAAAACACAGAAATTGCATGGGAATTAAATATAACAGACACAATGCCCACTTAAGTACAGGAAGACTGAGTCTTCCTACTGTCTATGTTTTGAGCGTTTCCTGTGTCACCAGTTTTACATTCTGATGCTCCTCTGCAGGTGTACTGTATCCCTTGGACCTTCCCATTGACGATGAAACACAGAAATTGCATTGGAATTAAATATAAGAGACACAATGCCGACTGAAGTAGGGGAAGACTGAGTCTTCCTACTGTCTATGTTTTGAGCGTTTCCTGTGTCACCAGTTTTACATTCCGATGCACCTCTGCAGGTTTCCTGTATGCCTTGGACCTTCCCATTGACGACGAAACACAGAAATTGCATCTAAATTAAATATAAGAGACACAATGCCGACTTAAGTACAAGAAAACAGTCTTCGTACGGTCAATGTTTTGAGCGTTTCCTGTGTCATCAGTTTTACATTCCGATGCACCTCTGCAGGTTTACTGCATCCCTTGGACCTTCACATTGACGATGAAAAACAGAAATTGCATCGGAATTATATATAAGAGACACAATGCCGACATAAGTACAGGAAGATTGAGTCTTCCTACTGTCTATGTTTGAGCGTTTCCTGTGTCACTAATTTTACATTCCGATGCACCTCTGCAGGTTTACTGTATCCCTTGGACCTTCCCATTGATGATGAAACACAGAAATTGCATCGGAATTATATATAAGAGGCACAATGCCGACTTAAGTACAGGAAGACTGAGTCTTCCTACTCTCTATGTTTTGAGCGTTTCCTGTGTCACCAGTTTTACATTCTGATTTACCTCTGCAGGTTTACTGTATCCCTTGGACCTTCCCATTGACGATGAAACACAGAAATTGCATCGGAATTAAATGTAAGAGACACAATGACGAGTTAAGTACAGGAAGTCTGTGTCTTCCTGCTGCCTATGTTTTGAGCGTTTCCTTTGTCACTACTTTTACATTCCGATGCAGCTCTGCAGGTTTACTGTATCCCTTGGACCCTCCCATTGACGATGAAACACAGAAATTGCATCGGAATTATATATAAGAGACACAATGCCGACTTAAGTACAGGACGACTGTGTCTTCCTACTGTCTATGTTTGAGCGTTTCCTGTGTCACTAGTTTTACATTCCGATTAACATCTGCAGGTTTACAGTATCCCTTGGACCTTCCCATTGACGATGAAACACAGAAATTGCATCGGAATTAAATATAAGAGACACAATGCCGACTTAAGTACAAGAAGACTGAGTCTTCCTACTGTCTATGTTTTGTGCGTTTCCTGTGTCACCAGTTTTACATTCTGATGCACCTCTGCAGGTTTACTGTATCCCTTGGACCTTCCCATTGACGATGAAACACAGAAATTGCATCGAATTAAATATAAGAGAAACAATGCCGACTTAAGTACAGGAAGACTGAGTCTTCCTACTGTCTATAATTTGAGCGTTTCCTGTGTCACCAGTTTTACATTCCGTTGCACCTCTACAGGTTTACTGTATCCCTTGGAACTTCACAGTGACGATGAAACACAGAAATTACATCGGAATTAAATATAAGAGACACAATGCCGACTTAAGTACAGGAAGACTAAGTCTTCCTACTGTCTATGTTTTGAGCGTTTCCTGTGTCATCAGTTTTACTTTCCGATGCACCACTGCTCGTTTACTATATCCCTTGGACCTTCCCATTCACGATGAAAAACAGAAATTTCATCGGAAATAAATATAAGAGACACAATGCCGACTTCAGTACAGGAAGACTGAGTCTTCCTACTGTCTATGTTTTGAGCGTTTCTTGTGTTAGAGTTTTACATTCCGATGCACCTCTGCAGGTTTACTGTAACCCTAGGACCTTCCCATTGACGATGATACACAGAGATTGCATCGGAATTAAATATAAGAGACACGATGCCGACTTAAGTACAAGAAAACAGTCTTCGTACGGTCTATGTTTTGAGCGTTTCCTGTGTCATCAGTTTTACATTCCGATGCACCTCTGCAGGTTTACTGTATCCCTTGGACCTTCCCATTGACGATGAAACACAGAAATTGCATCGGAATTAAATATAAGAGACACAATGCCGACTTAAGTACAGGATGACTAAGTCTTCCTACTGTCTATGTTTTGAGCGTTTCCTGTGCCACCAGTTTTACATTCAGATGCACCTCTGCAGGTTTCCTGTATCCCTTGGACCTTCCCATTGACGACGAAACACAGAAATTGCATCTAAATTAAATATAAGAGACACAATGCCGACTTAAGTACAAGAAAACAGTCTTCGTACAGTCTATGTTTTGAGCGTTTCCTGTGTCATCAGTTTTACATTCCGATGCTCCTCTGCAGGTTTACTGTATCCCTTGGACCTTCCCATTGACGATGAAAAACAGAAATTGCATCGGAATTATATATAAGAGACACAATGCCGACATAAGTACAGGAAGATTGTGTCTTCCTACTGTCTATGTTTGAGCGTTTCCTGTGTCACTAATTTTACATTCCGATGCACCTCTGCAGGTTTACTGTATCCCTTGGACCTTCCCATTGATGATGAAACACAGAAATTGCATCGGAATTATATATAAGAGGCACAATGCCGACTTAAGTACAGGAAGACTGAGTCTTCCTACTCTCTATGTTTTGAGCGTTTCCTGTGTCACCAGTTTTACATTCTGATTTACCTCTGCAGGTTTAATGTATCCCTTGGACCTTCCCACTGACGATGAAACACAGAAATTGCATCGGAATTAAATGTAAGAGACACAATGCCGAGTTAAGTACAGGAAGTCTGAGTCTTCCTGCTGTCTATGTTTTGAGCGTTTCTTGTGTCACTAGTTTTACATTCCGATGCAGCTCTGCAGGTTTACTGTATCCCTTGGACCTTCCCATTGACAATGAAACACAGAAATTGCATCGGAAGTATATATAAGAGACACAATGCCGACATAAGTACAGGACGACTGTGTCTTCCTACTGTCTATGTTTGAGCGTTTCCTGTGTTACTAGTTTTACATTCCGATTAACATCTGCAGGTTTACTGTATCCCTAGGACCATCCCATTGACGATGAAACACAGAAATTGCATCGGAATTAAATATAAGAGACACAATGCCGACTTAAGTACAAGAAGACTGAGTCTTCCTACTGTCTATGTTTTGCGCGTTTCCTGTGTCACCAGGTTTACATTCTGATGCACCTCTGCAGGTTTACTGTATCCCTTGGACCTTCCCATTGACGATGAAACACAGAAATTGCATCGAATTAAATATAAGAGAAACAGTGCCGACTTAATTACAGGAAGACTGAGTCTTCCTACTGTCTATAATTTGAGCGTTTCCTGTGTCACCAGTTTTACATTCCGTTGCACCTCTACAGGTTTACTGTATCCCTTGGACCTTCACAGTAACGATGAAACACAGAAATTACATCGGAATTAAATATAAGAGACACAATGCCGACTTAAGTACAGGAAGACTAAGTCTTCCTACTGTCTATGTTTTGAGCGTTTCCTGTGTCATCAGTTTTACTTTCCGATGCACCTCTGCACGTTTACTATATCCCTTGGACCTTCCCATTCACGATGAAACACAGAAATTTCATCGGAATTAAATATAAGAGACACAATGCCGACTTCAGTACAGGAAGACTAAGTCTTCCTACTGTCTATGTTTTGAGCGTTTCCTGTGTTAGAGTTTTACATTCCGATGCACCTCTGCAGGTTTACTGTAACCCTTGGACCTTCCCATTGACGATGAAACACAGAGATTGCATCGGAATGAAATATAAGAGACACGATGCCGACTTAAGTACAGGAAGAAAGAGTCTTCATACTGTCTATGTTTTGAGCGTTTCCTGTGTCACTAGTTTTACATTCCGATGCACCTTGCAGGTTTACTGTATCCCTTGGACCTTCCCATTGACGATGAAACACAGAAATTGCATCAGAATTAAATATAAGAGACACAATGCCGACGAAAGTACAGGAAGACTGAGTCTTCCTACTGTCTATGTTTTGAGCGTTTCCTGTGTCACCAGTTTTACATTCTGATGCACCTCTGCAGGTTTACTGTATCCCTTGGACCTTCCCATTGACGATGAAATACAGAAATTGCATCGGAATTAAATATAAGAGACACAATGCCGACTTAAGTACAGGATGACTGAGTCTTCCTACTGTCTACAATTTGAGCGTTTCCTGCGCCACCAGTTTTACATTCCGATGCATCTCTACAGGTTTACTGTATCCCTTGGACCTTCACAGTTACGCTGTAACACAGAAATTACATCGGAATTAAATATAAGAGACACAATGCCGACTTAAGTACAAGAAAACAGTCTTCTTACAGTCAATGTTTTGAGCGTTTCCTGTGTCACCAGTTTTACAATCCGATGCACCTCTGCATGTTTACTGTATCCCTTGGACCTTCCCATTCTCGATGAAACACACAAATTGCATCGAAATTAAATATAAGAGCCACAATGCCGACTTAAGTACAGGAAGACTGAGTCTTCCTACTGTCTATGTTTTGAGCGTTTCCTGTGTCACCAGTTTTACATTCCGATGCACCTCTGCAGGTTTACTGTATCCCTTGGACCTTCCCATTGACGACGAAAAACAGAAATTGCATCGGAATTAAATATAAGAGACACAATGCCTACTTAAGTACAGGAAGACTGAGTCTTCCTACTGTCTATGTTTTGAGCGTTTCTTGTGTCACCAGTTTTACATTCTGATGCACCTCTGTAGGTTTCCTGTATCCCTTGGACTTTCCCATTGACGATGAAACACAGATATTGCATCGAAATTAAATATAAGAGACACAATGCCGACTTAAGTACAAGACAACAGTCTTCGTACGGGTCAATGTTTTGAGCGTTTCCTGTTTCACCAGTTTTACATTCCGATGCACCTCTGCCGGTTTAATGTATCCCTTGGACTTTCCCATTGACGATGAAACACAGAAATTGCATCGGAATTAAATATAAGAGACACAATGCCGACTTAAGTACAGGAAGACTAAATCCTGCTACTGTCTATGTTTTGAGCGTTTCCTGTGTCACCAGTTTTACATTCTGATGCACCTCTGCAGGTTTACTGTATCCCTTGGACCTTCCCATTGACGATAAAACACAGAAATTGCATCGGAATTAAATATAACAGACACAATGCCCACTTAAGTACAGGAAGACTGAGTCTTCCTACTGTCTATGTTTTGAGCGTTTCCTGTGTCACCAGTTTTACATTCTGATGCTCCGCTGCAGGTTTACTGTATCCCTTGGACCTTCCCATTGACGATGAAACACAGAAATTGCATTGGAATTAAATATAAGAGACACAATGCCGACTGAAGTAGGGGAAGACTGAGTCTTCCTACTGTCTATGTTTTGAGCGTTTCCTGTGTCACCAGTTTTACATTCCGATGCACCTCTGCAGGTTTCCTGTATGCCTTGGACCTTCCCATTGACGACGAAACACAGAAATTGCATCTAAATTAAATATAAGAGACACAATGCCGACTTAAGTACAAGAAAACAGTCTTCGTACGGTCTATGTTTTGAGCGTATCCTGTGTCATCAGTTTTACATTCCGATGCACCTCTGCAGGTTTACTGCATCCCTTGGACCTTCACATTGACGATGAAAAACAGAAATTGCATCGGAATTATATATAAGAGACACAATGCCGACATAAGTACAGGAAGATTGAGTCTTCCTACTGTCTATGTTTGAGCGTTTCCTGTGTCACTAATTTTACATTCCGATGCACCTCTGCAGGTTTACTGTATCCCTTGGACCTTCCCATTGATGATGAAACACAGAAATTGCATCGGAATTATATATAAGAGGCACAATGCCGACTTAAGTAGAGGAAGACTGAGTCTTCCTACTCTCTATGTTTTGAGCGTTTCCTGTGTCACCAGTTTTACATTCTGATTTACCTCTGCAGGTTTACTGTATCCCTTGGACCTTCCCATTGACGATGAAACACAGAAATTGCATCGGAATTAAATGTAAGAGACACAAAGACGAGTTAAGTACAGGAAGTCTGTGTCTTCCTGCTGCCTATGTTTTGAGCGTTTCCTGTGTCACGAGTTTTACATTCCGATGCAGCTCTGCAGGTTTACTGTATCCCTTGGACCCTCCCATTGACGATGAAACACAGAAATTGCATCGGAATTATATATAAGAGACACAATGCCGACTAAAGTACAGGACGACTGTGTCTTCCTACTGTCTATGTTTGAGCGTTTCCTGTGTCACTAGTTTTACATTCCGATTAACATCTGCAGGTTTACAGTATCCCTTGGACCTTCCCATTAACGATGAAACACAGAAATTGCATCGGAATTAAATATAAGAGACACAATGCCGACTTAAGTACAAGAAGACTGAGTCTTCCTACTGTCTATGCTTTGTGCGTTTCCTGTGTCACCAGTTTTACATTCTGATGCACCTCTGCAGGTTTACTGTATCCCTTGGACCTTCCCATTGACGATGAAACACAGAAATTGCATCGAATTAAATATAAGAGAAACAATGCCGACTTAAGTACAGGAAGACTGAGTCTTCCTACTGTCTATGATTTGAGCGTTTCCTGTGTCACCAGTTTTACATTCCGTTGCACCTCTACAGGTTTACTGTATCCCTTGGAACTTCACAGTGACGATGAAACACAGAAATTACATCGGAATTAAATATAAGAGACACAATGCCGACTTAAGTACAGGAAGACTAAGTCTTCCTACTGTCTATGTTTTGAGCGTTTCCTGTGTCATCAGTTTTACTTTCCGATGCACCACTGCTCGTTTACTATATCCCTTGGACCTTCCCATTCACGATGAAAAACAGAAATTTCATCGGAAATAAATATAAGAGACACAATGCCGACTTCAGTACAGGAAGACTGAGTCTTCCTACTGTCTATGTTTTGAGCGTTTCTTGTGTTAGAGTTTTACATTCCGATGCACCTCTGCAGGTTTACTGTAACCCTAGGACCTTCCCATTGACGATGATACACAGAGATTGCATCGGAATTAAATATAAGAGACACGATGCCGACTTAAGTACAAGAAAACAGTCTTCGTACGGTCTATGTTTTGAGCGTTTCCTGTGTCATCAGTTTTACATTCCGATGCACCTCTGCAGGTTTACTGTATCCCTTGGACCTTCCCATTGACGATGAAATACAGAAATTGCATCGGAATTAAATATAAGAGACACAATGCCGACTTAAGTACAGGATGACTAAGTCTTCCTACTGTCTATGTTTTGAGCGTTTCCTGTGCCACCAGTTTTACATTCAGATGCACCTCTGCAGGTTTACTGTATCCCTTGGACCTTCCCATTGACGACGAAACACAGAAATTGCATCTAAATTAAATATAAGAGACACAATGCCGACTTAAGTACAAGAAAACAGTCTTCGTACAGTCTATGTTTTGAGCGTTTCCTGTGTCATCAGTTTTACATTCCGATGCACCTCTGCAGGTTTACTGTATCCCTTGGACCTTCCCATTGACGATGAAAAACAGAAATTGCATCGGAATTATATATAAGAGACACAATGCCGACATAAGTACAGGAAGATTGTGTCTTCCTACTGTCTATGTTTGAGCGTTTCCTGTGTCACTAATTTTACATTCCGATGCACCTCTGCAGGTTTACTGTATCCCTTGGACCTTCCCATTGATGATGAAACACAGAAATTGCATCGGAATTATATATAAGAGGCACAATGCCGACTTAAGTACAGGAAGACTGAGTCTTCCTACTTTCTATGTTTTGAGCGTTTCCTGTGTCACCAGTTTTACATTCTGATTTACCTCTGCAGGTTTAATGTATCCCTTGGACCTTCCCATTGACGATGAAACACAGAAATTGCATCGGAATTAAAAGTAAGAGACACAATGCCGAGTTAAGTACAGGAAGTCTGAGTCTTCCTGCTGTCTATGTTTTGAGCGTTTCCTGTGTCACTAGTTTTACATTCCGATGCAGCTCTGCAGGTTTACTGTATCCCTTGGACCTTCCCATTGACAATGAAACACAGAAATTGCATCGGAAGTATATATAAGAGACACAATGCCGACATAAGTACAGGACGACTGTGTCTTCCTACTGTCTATGTTTGAGCGTTTCCTGTGTCACTAGTTTTACATTCCGATTAACATCTGCAGGTTTGCTGTATCCCTAGGACCTTCCCATTGACGATGAAACACAGAAATTGCATCGGAATTAAATATAAGAGACACAATGCCGACTTAAGTACAAGAAGACTGAGTCTTCCTACTGTCTATGTTTTGTGCGTTTCCTGTGTCACCAGGTTTACATTCTGATGCACCTCTGCAGGTTTACTGTATCCCTTGGACCTTCCCATTGACGATGAAACACAGAAATTGCATCGAATTAAATATAAGAGAAACAGTGCCGACTTAATTACAGGAAGACTGAGTCTTCGTACTGTCTATAATTTGAGCGTTTCCTGTGTCACCAGTTTTACATTCCGTTGCACCTCTACAGGTTTACTGTATCCCTTGGACCTTCACAGTAACGATGAAACACAGAAATTACATCGGAATTAAATATAAGAGACACAATGCCGACTTAAGTACAGGAAGACTAAGTCTTCCTACTGTCTATGTTTTGAGCGTTTCCTGTGTCATCAGTTTTACTTTCCGATGCACCTCTGCACGTTTACTATATCCCTTGGACCTTCCCATTCACGATGAAACACAGAAATTTCATCGGAAGTAAATATAAGAGACACAATGCCGACTTCAGTACAGGAAGACTAAGTCTTCCTACGGTCTATGTTTTGAGCGTTTCCTGTGTTAGAGTTTTACATTCCGATGCACCTCTGCAGGTTTACTGTAACCCTTGGACCTTCCCATTGACGATGAAACACAGAGATTGCATCGGAATTAAATATAAGAGACACGATGCCGACTTAAGTACAGGAAGACAGAGTCTTCCTACTGTCTATGTTTTGAGCGTTTCCTGTGTCACTAGTTTTACATTCCGATGCACCTTGCAGGTTTACTGTATCCCTTGGACCTTCCCATTGACGATGAAACACAGAAATTGCATCGGAATTAAATATAAGAGACACAATGCCGACGAAAGTACAGGAAGACTGAGTCTTCCTACTGTCTATGTTTTGAGCGTTTCCTGTGTCACCAGTTTTACATTCTGATGCACCTCTGCAGGTTTACTGTATCCCTTGGACCTTCCCATTGACGATGAAATAGAGAAATTGCATCGGAATTAAATATAAGAGACACAATGCCGACTTAAGTACAGGATGACTGAGTCTTCCTACTGTCTACAATTTGAGCGATTCCTGCGTCACCAGTTTTACATTCCGATGCATCTCTACAGGTTTACTGTATCCCTTGGACCTTCACAGTTACGCTGTAACACAGAAATTACATCGGAATTAATTATAAGAGACACAATGCCGACTTAAGCACAAGAAAACAGTCTTCTTACAGTCAATGTTTTGAGCGTTTCCTGTGTCACCAGTTTTACAATCCGATGCACCTCTGCATGTTTACTGTATCCCTTGGACCTTCCCATTTTCGATGAAACACACAAATTGCATCGAAATTAAATATAAGAGCCACAATGCCGACTTAAGTACAGGAAGATTGTGTCTTCCTACTGTCTATGTTTGAGCGTTTCCTGTGTCACTAATTTTACATTCCGATGCACCTCTGCAGGTTTACTGTATCCCTTGGACCTTCCCATTGATGATGAAACACAGAAATTGCATCGGAATTATATATAAGAGGCACAATGCCGACTTAAGTACAGGAAGACTGAGTCTTCCTACTCTCTATGTTTTGAGCGTTTCCTGTGTCACCAGTTTTACATTCTGATTTACCTCTGCAGGTTTAATGTATCCCTTGGACCTTCCCACTGACGATGAAACACAGAAATTGCATCGGAATTAAATGTAAGAGACACAATGCCGAGTTAAGTACAGGAAGTCTGAGTCTTCCTGCTGTCTATGTTTTGAGCGTTTCCTGTGTCACTAGTTTTACATTCCGATGCAGCTCTGCAGGTTTACTGTATCCCTTGGACCTTCCCATTGACAATGAAACACAGAAATTACATCGGAAGTATATATAAGAGACACAATGCCGACATAAGTACAGGACGACTGTGTCTTCCTACTGTCTATGTTTGAGCGTTTCCTGTGTCACTAGTTTTACATTCCGATTAACATCTGCAGGTTTACTGTATCCCTAGGACCTTCCCATTGACGATGAAACACAGAAATTGCATCGGAATTAAATATAAGAGACACAATGCCGACTTAAGTACAAGAAGACTGAGTCTTCCTACTGTCTATGTTTTGCGCGTTTCCTGTGTCACCAGGTTTACATTCTGATGCACCTCTGCAGGTTTACTGTATCCCTTGGACCTTCCCATTGACGATGAAACACAGAAATTGCATCGAATTAAATATAAGAGAAACAGTGCCGACTTAATTACAGGAAGACTGAGTCTTCCTACTGTCTATAATTTGAGCGTTTCCTGTGTCACCAGTTTTACATTCCGTTGCACCTCTACAGGTTTACTGTATCCCTTGGACCTTCACAGTAACGATGAAACACAGAAATTACATCGGAATTAAATATAAGAGACACAATGCCGACTTAAGTACAGGAAGACTAAGTCTTCCTACTGTCTATGTTTTGAGCGTTTCCTGTGTCATCAGTTTTACTTTCCGATGCACCTCTGCACGTTTACTATATCCCTTGGACCTTCCCATTCACGATGAAACACAGAAATTTCATCGGAATTAAATATAAGAGACACAATGCCGACTTCAGTACAGGAAGACTAAGTCTTCCTACTGTCTATGTTTTGAGCGTTTCCTGTGTTAGAGTTTTACATTCCGATGCACCTCTGCAGGTTTACTGTAACCCTTGGACCTTCCCATTGACGATGAAACACAGAGATTGCATCGGAATTAAATATAAGAGACACGATGCCGACTTAAGTACAGGAAGAAAGAGTCTTCATACTGTCTATGTTTTGAGCGTTTCCTGTGTCACTAGTTTTACATTCCGATGCACCTTGCAGGTTTACCTCATCCCTTGGACCTTCCCATTGACGATGAAACACAGAAATTGCATCAGAATTAAATATAAGAGACACAATGCCGACGAAAGTACAGGAAGACTGAGTCTTCCTACTGTCTATGTTTTGAGCGTTTCCTGTGTCACCAGTTTAAATTCTGATGCACCTCTGCAGGTTTACTGTATCCCTTGGACCTTCCCATTGACGATGAAATACAGAAATTGCATCGGAATTAAATATAAGAGACACAATGCCGACTTAAGTACAGGTTGACTGAGTCTTCCTACTGTCTACAATTTGAGCGTTTCCTGCGTCACCAGTTTTACATTCCGATGCATCTCTACAGGTTTACTGTATCCCTTGGACCTTCACAGTTACGCTGTAACACAGAAATTACATCGGAATTAAATATAAGAGACACAATGCCGACTTAAGTACAAGAAAACAGTCTTCTTACAGTCAATGTTTTGAGCGTTTCCTGTGTCACCAGTTTTACAATCCGATGCACCTCTGCATGTTTACTGTATCCCTTGGACCTTCCCATTCTCGATGAAACACACAAATTGCATCGAAATTAAATATAAGAGCCACAATGCCGACTTAAGTACAGGAAGACTGAGTCTTCCTACTGTCTATGTTTTGAGCGTTTCCTGTGTCACCAGTTTTACATTCCGATGCACCTCTGCAGGTTTACTGTATCCCTTGGACCTTCCCATTGACGACGAAAAACAGAAATTGCATCGGAATTAAATATAAGAGACACAATGCCTACTTAAGTACAGGAAGACTGAGTCTTCCTACTGTCTATGTTTTGAGCGTTTCTTGTGTCACCAGTTTTACATTCTGATGCACCTCTGTAGGTTTCCTGTATCCCTTGGACCTTCCCATTGACGATGAAACACAGAAATTGCATCGATATTAAATATAAGAGACACAATGCCGACTTAAGTACAAGACAACAGTCTTCGTACGGGTCAATGTTTTGAGCGTTTCCTGTTTCACCAGTTTTACATTCCGATGCACCTCTGCCGGTTTAATGTATCCCTTGGACTTTCCCATTGACGATGAAACACAGAAATTGCATCGGAATTAAATATAAGAGACACAATGCCGACTTAAGTACAGGAAGACTAAATCCTGCTACTGTCTATGTTTTGAGCGTTTCCTGTGTCACCAGTTTTACATTCTGATGCACCTCTGCAGGTCTACTGTATCCCTTGGACCTTCCCATTGACGATGATACACAGAAATTGCATCGGAATTAAATATAAGAGACACAATGCCGACTTAAGTACAGGAAGACTGAGTCTTCCTACTGTCTATGTTTTGAGCGTTTCTTGTGTCACCAGTTTTACATTCTGATGCACCTCTGCAGGTATCCTGTATCCCTTGGACCTTCCCATTGACGATAAAATACAGAAATTGCATCTAAATTAAATATAAGAGACACAATGCCGACTTCAGTACAAGAAAACAGTCTTCGTACGGTGTATGTTTTGAGCGTTTCCTGTGTCATCAGTTTTACATTATGATGCACCTCTGCAGGTTTACTGTATCCCTTGGACCTTCCCATTGACTATGAAACACAGAAATTACATCGGAATTAAATATAAGAGACACAATGCCGACTTATGTACAGGAAGACTGAGTCTTCCTACTGTCTATGATTTGAGCGTTTCCTGTGTCACTAGTTTTACATTCCGATGCACCTCTGCAGGTGTACTGTATCCCTTGGACCTTCCCATTGACGATAAAACACAGAAATTGCATCGGAATTAAATATAACAGACACAATGCCCACTTAAGTACAGGAAGACTGAGTCTTCCTACTGTCTATGTTTTGAGCGTTTCCTGTGTCACCAGTTTTACATTCTGATGCTCCGCTGCAGGTTTACTGTATCCCTTGGACCTTCCCATTGACGATGAAACACAGAAATTGCATTGGAATTAAATATAAGAGACACAATGCCGACTGAAGTAGGGGAAGACTGAGTCTTCCTACTGTCTATGTTTTGAGCGTTTCCTGTGTCACCAGTTTTACATTCCGATGCACCTCTGCAGGTTTCCTGTATGCCTTGGACCTTCCCATTGACGACGAAACACAGAAATTGCATCTAAATTAAATATAAGAGACACAATGCCGACTTAAGTACAAGAAAACAGTCTTCGTACGGTCTATGTTTTGAGCGTATCCTGTGTCATCAGTTTTACATTCCGATGCACCTCTGCAGGTTTACTGCATCCCTTGGACCTTCACATTGACGATGAAAAACAGAAATTGCATCGGAATTATATATAAGAGACACAATGCCGACATAAGTACAGGAAGATTGAGTCTTCCTACTGTCTATGTTTGAGCGTTTCCTGTGTCACTAATTTTACATTCCGATGCACCTCTGCAGGTTTACTGTATCCCTTGGACCTTCCCATTGATGATGAAACACAGAAATTGCATCGGAATTATATATAAGAGGCACAATGCCGACTTAAGTACAGGAAGACTGAGTCTTCCTACTCTCTATGTTTTGAGCGTTTCCTGTGTCACCTGTTTTACATTCTGATTTACCTCTGCAGGTTTACTGTATCCCTTGGACCTTCCCATTGACGATGAAACACAGAAATTGCATCGGAATTAAATGTAAGAGACACAAAGACGAGTTAAGTACAGGAAGTCTGTGTCTTCCTGCTGCCTATGTTTTGAGCGTTTCCTGTGTCACGAGTTTTACATTCCGATGCAGCTCTGCAGGTTTACTGTATCCCTTGGACCCTCCCATTGACGATGAAACACAGAAATTGCATCGGAATTATATATAAGAGACACAATGCCGACTTAAGTACAGGACGACTGTGTCTTCCTACTGTCTATGTTTGAGCGTTTCCTGTGTCACTAGTTTTACATTCCGATTAACATCTGCAGGTTTACAGTATCCCTTGGACCTTCCCATTAACGATGAAACACAGAAATTGCATCGGAATTAAATATAAGAGACACAATGCCGACTTAAGTACAAGAAGACTGAGTCTTCCTACTGTCTATGCTTTGTGCGTTTCCTGTGTCACCAGTTTTACATTCTGATGCACCTCTGCAGGTTTACTGTATCCCTTGGACCTTCCCATTGACGATGAAACACAGAAATTGCATCGAATTAAATATAAGAGAAACAATGCCGACTTAAGTACAGGAAGACTGAGTCTTCCTACTGTCTATGATTTGAGCGTTTCCTGTGTCACCAGTTTTACATTCCGTTGCACCTCTACAGGTTTACTGTATCCCTTGGAACTTCACAGTGACGATGAAACACAGAAATTACATCGGAATTAAATATAAGAGACACAATGCCGACTTAAGTACAGGAAGACTAAGTCTTCCTACTGTCTATGTTTTGAGCGTTTCCTGTGTCATCAGTTTTACTTTCCGATGCACCACTGCTCGTTTACTATATCCCTTGGACCTTCCCATTCACGATGAAAAACAGAAATTTCATCGGAAATAAATATAAGAGACACAATGCCGACTTCAGTACAGGAAGACTGAGTCTTCCTACTGTCTATGTTTTGAGCGTTTCTTGTGTTAGAGTTTTACATTCCGATGCACCTCTGCAGGTTTACTGTAACCCTAGGACCTTCCCATTGACGATGATACACAGAGATTGCATCGGAATTAAATATAAGAGACACGATGCCGACTTAAGTACAAGAAAACAGTCTTCGTACGGTCTATGTTTTGAGCGTTTCCTGTGTCATCAGTTTTACATTCCGATGCACCTCTGCAGGTTTACTGTATCCCTTGGACCTTCCCATTGACGATGAAATACAGAAATTGCATCGGAATTAAATATAAGAGACACAATGCCGACTTAAGTACAGGATGACTAAGTCTTCCTACTGTCTATGTTTTGAGCGTTTCCTGTGCCACCAGTTTTACATTCAGATGCACCTCTGCAGGTTTACTGTATCCCTTGGACCTTCCCATTGACGACGAAACACAGAAATTGCATCTAAATTAAATATAAGAGACACAATGCCGACTTAAGTACAAGAAAACAGTCTTCGTACAGTCTATGTTTTGAGCGTTTCCTGTGTCATCAGTTTTACATTCCGATGCACCTCTGCAGGTTTACTGTATCCCTTGGACCTTCCCATTGACGATGAAAAACAGAAATTGCATCGGAATTATATATAAGAGACACAATGCCGACATAAGTACAGGAAGATTGTGTCTTCCTACTGTCTATGTTTGAGCGTTTCCTGTGTCACTAATTTTACATTCCGATGCACCTCTGCAGGTTTACTGTATCCCTTGGACCTTCCCATTGATGATGAAACACAGAAATTGCATCGGAATTATATATAAGAGGCACAATGCCGACTTAAGTACAGGAAGACTGAGTCTTCCTACTCTCTATGTTTTGAGCGTTTCCTGTGTCACCAGTTTTACATTCTGATTTACCTCTGCAGGTTTAATGTATCCCTTGGACCTTCCCATTGACGATGAAACACAGAAATTGCATCGGAATTAAAAGTAAGAGACACAATGCCGAGTTAAGTACAGGAAGTCTGTGTCTTCCTGCTGTCTATGTTTTGAGCGTTTCCTGTGTCACTAGTTTTACATTCCGATGCAGCTCTGCAGGTTTACTGTATCCCTTGGACCTTCCCATTGACAATGAAACACAGAAATTGCATCGGAAGTATATATAAGAGACACAATGCCGACATAAGTACAGGACGACTGTGTCTTCCTACTGTCTATGTTTGAGCGTTTCCTGTGTCACTAGTTTTACATTCCGATTAACATCTGCAGGTTTGCTGTATCCCTAGGACCTTCCCATTGACGATGAAACACAGAAATTGCATCGGAATTAAATATAAGAGACACAATGCCGACTTAAGTACAAGAAGACTGAGTCTTCCTACTGTCTATGTTTTGTGCGTTTCCTGTGTCACCAGGTTTACATTCTGATGCACCTCTGCAGGTTTACTGTATCCCTTGGACCTTCCCATTGACGATGAAACACAGAAATTGCATCGAATTAAATATAAGAGAAACAGTGCCGACTTAATTACAGGAAGACTGAGTCTTCGTACTGTCTATAATTTGAGCGTTTCCTGTGTCACCAGTTTTACATTCCGTTGCACCTCTACAGGTTTACTGTATCCCTTGGACCTTCACAGTAACGATGAAACACAGAAATTACATCGGAATTAAATATAAGAGACACAATGCCGACTTAAGTACAGGAAGACTAAGTCTTCCTACTGTCTATGTTTTGAGCGTTTCCTGTGTCATCAGTTTTACTTTCCGATGCACCTCTGCACGTTTACTATATCCCTTGGACCTTCCCATTCACGATGAAACACAGAAATTTCATCGGAAGTAAATATAAGAGACACAATGCCGACTTCAGTACAGGAAGACTAAGTCTTCCTACGGTCTATGTTTTGAGCGTTTCCTGTGTTAGAGTTTTACATTCCGATGCACCTCTGCAGGTTTACTGTAACCCTTGGACCTTCCCATTGACGATGAAACACAGAGATTGCATCGGAATTAAATATAAGAGACACGATGCCGACTTAAGTACAGGAAGACAGAGTCTTCCTACTGTCTATGTTTTGAGCGTTTCCTGTGTCACTAGTTTTACATTCCGATGCACCTTGCAGGTTTACTGTATCCCTTGGACCTTCCCATTGACGATGAAACACAGAAATTGCATCGGAATTAAATATAAGAGACACAATGCCGACGAAAGTACAGGAAGACTGAGTCTTCCTACTGTCTATGTTTTGAGCGTTTCCTGTGTCACCAGTTTTACATTCTGATGCACCTCTGCAGGTTTACTGTATCCCTTGGACCTTCCCATTGACGATGAAATACAGAAATTGCATCGGAATTAAATATAAGAGACACAATGCCGACTTAAGTACAGGATGACTGAGTCTTCCTACTGTCTATGTTTTGAGCGATTCCTGCGTCACCAGTTTTACATTCCGATGCATCTCTACAGGTTTACTGTATCCCTTGGACCTTCACAGTTACGCTGTAACACAGAAATTACATCGGAATTAATTATAAGAGACACAATGCCGACTTAAGCACAAGAAAACAGTCTTCTTACAGTCAATGTTTTGAGCGTTTCCTGTGTCACCAGTTTTACAATCCGATGCACCTCTGCATGTTTACTGTATCCCTTGGACCTTCCCATTTTCGATGAAACACACAAATTGCATCGAAATTAAATATAAGAGCCACAATGCCGACTTAAGTACAGGAAGACTGAGTCTTCCTACTGTCTATGTTTTGAGCGTTTCCTGTGTCACCAGTTTTACATTCCGATGCACCTCTGCAGGTTTACTGTATCCCTTGGACCTTCCCATTGACGACGAAAAACAGAAATTGCATCGGAATTAAATATAAGAGACACAATGCCGACTTAAGTACAGGAGACTGAGTCTTCCTACTGTCTATGTTTTGAGCGTTTCTTGTGTCACCAGTTTTACATTCTGATGCACCTCTGTAGGTTTCCTGTATCCTTTGGACCTTCCCATTGACGATGAAACACAGAAATTGCATCGAAATTAAATATAAGAGACACAATGCCGACTTAAGTACAAGACAACAGTCTTCGTACGGGTCAATGTTTTGAGCGTTTCCTGTTTCACCAGTTTTACATTCCGATGCACCTCTGCCGGTTTAATGTATCCCTTTGACTTTCCCATTGACGATGAAACACAGAAATTGCATCGGAATTAAATATAAGAGACACAATGCCGACTTAAGTACAGGAAGACTAAATCCTGCTACTGTCTATGTTTTGAGCGTTTCCTGTGTCACCAGTTTTACATTCTGATGCACCTCTGCAGGTCTACTGTATCCCTTTGACCTTCCCATTGACGATGATACACAGAAATTGCATCGGAATTAAATATAAGAGACACAATGCCGACTTAAGTACAGGAAGACTGAGTCTTCCTACTGTCTATGTTTTGAGCGTTTCCTGTGTCACCAGTTTTACATTCTGATGCACCTCTGCAGGTATCCTGTATCCCTTGGACCTTCCCATTGACGATAAAATACAGAAATTGCATCTAAATTAAATATAAGAGACACAATGCCGACTTAAGTACAAGGAAACAGTCTTCGTACGGTGTATGTTTTGAGCGTTTCCTGTGTCATCAGTTTTACATTATGATGCACCTCTGCAGGTTTACTGCATCCCTAGGACCTTCCCATTGACGATGAAAAACAGAAATTGCATCGGAATAATTTATAAGAGACACAATGCCGACTTAAGTACAGGAAGACTGAGTCTTCCTACTGTCTATGTTTGAGCGTTTCCTGTGTCACTAGTTTTACATTCCGATGCACCTCTGCAGGTTAACTGTATCCCTTGGACCTTCCCATTGACGATGAAACACAGAAATTGCATCGGAATTATGTATAAGAGACATAATGCCGACTTAAGTACAGGAAGACTGAGTCTTAATACTCTCTATGTTTTGAGCTTTTTCGGTGTCACCAGTTTTACATTCTGATGCACCTCTGCAGGTTTACTGTATCCCTTGGACCTTCCCATTGACGATGAAACACAGAAATAGCATCGGAATTAAATATAAGAGACACAATGCCGACTTAAGTACAGGAAGACTAAGTCTTCTTACTGTCTATGTTTTGATCGTTTCCTGTGTCATCAGTTTTACTTTCCGATGCACCTCTGCGGTTTTACTATATCCCTTGGACCTTCCCATTCACGATGAAACACAGGAATTTCATCGGAAATAAGTATAAGAGACACAATGCAGACTTAAGCACAGGAAGACTGAGTCTTCCTACTGTCTATGATCTGAGCGTTTCCTGTGTCACGAGTTTTACATTCCGATGCACCTCTGCAGGTTCACTGTATCCCTTGGACCTTCCCATTGACGATGAAACACAGAAATTGCATCGGAATTAAATATAAGAGACACAATGCCGACTTAAGTACAGGAAGACTGAGTCTTCCTACTGTCTATGTTTTGAGCGTTTCCTGTGTCACTAGTTTTACATTCCGATGCACCTCAGCAGGTTTACTGCATCCCTTGGACCTTCACGTTGACGATGAAACAAGGAAATTGCATCGGAATTAAATATAAGAGACACAATGCCGACTTAAGCAGAGAAAGACTGAGTCTTCCTACTGTCTATGTTTTGGGCGTTTCCTGTGTAACCAGTTTTACATTCCGATGCACCTCTGCAGGTTTACTGTATCCCTTGGGCCTTCCCATTGACGATGAAACACAGAAATTGCATCGGAATTATATATGAGAGACACAATGCCGACTTAAGTACAGGACGACTGAGTCTTCCAACTGTCTATGTTTGAACGTTTCCCGTGTCACTAGTTTTACATTCCGATTAACATCTGCAGGTTTACTGTATCCCTTGGACCTTCCCATTGACGATGAAACACAGAAATTGCATCGGAATTAAATATAAGAGACACAATGCCGACTTAAGTACACGAAGACTGAGTCTTCATACTGTCTATGCTTTGTGCGTTACCTGTGTCACCAGTGTTACATTCTGATGCACCTCTGCAGGTTTACTGTATCCCTTGGACCTTCCCATTGACGATGAAACACAGAAATTTCATCGGATATAAATATAACAGACACAATGCCGACTTCAGTACAGGAAGACTGAGTCTTCCTACCGTCTATGTTTTGAGCGTTTCCTGTGTTAGAGTTTTACATTCCGATGCACCTCTGCAGGTTTACTGTATCCCTTGGACCTCCCCATTGACGATGAAACACAGAAATTGCATCGGAATTAAATATAAGAGACACAATGCCGACGAAAGTACAGGAAGACTGAGTCTTCCTACTGTCTATGTTTTGAGCGTTTCCTGTGTCACCAGTTTTACATTCTGATGCACCTCTGCAGGTTTACTGTATCCCTTGGACCTTCCCATTGACGATTAAATACAGAAATTGCATCGGAATTAAATATAAGAGACACAATGCCGACTTAAGTTCAAGAAAACAGTCTTCTTACAGTCAATGTTTTGAGCGTTTCCTGTGTCACCAGTTTTACATTCCGATGCACCTCTGCATGTTTACTGTATCCCTTGGACCTTCCCATTGGCGATGAAACACACAAATTGCATCGAAATAAAATATAAGAGCCACAATGCCGACTTAAGTACAGGAAGAGTGAGTCTTCCTACTGTCTTTAATTTGAGCGTTTCCTGTGTCACCAGTTTTACATTCCGATGCACCTCTACAGGTTTACTGTATCCCTTGGACCTTCACAGCGACCATAAAACACAGAAATTTCATCGGAAATAAATATAAGAGACACAATGCCGACTTAAGTACACGAAGACTGAGTCTTCCTACTGTCTATGTTTTGAGCGTTTCCTGTGTCACGAGTTTTACATTCCGATGCACCTCTGCAGGTTTACTGTATCCCTTGGACCTTCCCATTGACGATGAAACACAGAAATTACATCGGAATTAAATATAAGAGACACAATGCCGACTTAAGTACAGGAAGACTGAGTCTTCCTACTGTCTATGATTTGAGCGTTTCCTGTGTCACTAGTTTTACATTCCGATGCACCTCTGCAGGTGTACTGTATCCTTTGGACCTTCCCATTGACAATAAAACACAGAAATTGCATCGGAATTAAATATAAGAGACACAATGCCGACTTAAGTACAGGAAGACTGAGTCTTCCTACTGTCTATGTTTTGAGCGTTTCCTGTGTCACCAGTTTTACATTCTGATGCTCCTCTGCAGGTTTACTGTGTCCCTTGGACCTTCCCATTGACGATGAAACACAGATATTGCATCGGAATTAAATATAAGAGACACAATGCCGACTGAAGTAGGGGAAGACTGAGTCTTCCTACTGTCTATGTTTTGAGCGTTTCCTGTGTCACCAGTTTTACATTCCGATGCACCTCTGCAGGTTTCCTGTATCCCTTGGACCTTCCCATTGACGACGAAACACAGAAATTGCATCTAAATTAAATATAAGAGACACAATGCAGACTTAAGTACAAGAAAACAGTCTTCGTACGGTCTATCTTTTGAGCGTTTCCTGTGTCATCAGTTTTACATTCCGATGCAGCTCTGCAGGTTTACTGTATCCCTTGGACCCTCCCATTGACGATGAAACACAGAAATTGCATCGGAATTATATATAAGAGACACAATGCCGACTTAAGTACAGGACGACTGTGTCTTCCTACTGTCTATGTTTGAGCGTTTCCTGTGTCACTAGTTTTACATTCCGATTAACATCTGCAGGTTTACTGTATCCCTTGGACCTTCCCATTGACGATGAAACACAGAAATTGCATCGGAATTAAATATAAGAGACACAATGCCGACTTAAGTACAAGAAGACTGAGTCTTCCTACTGTCTATGTTTTGTGCGTTTCCTGTGTCACCAGTTTTACATTCTGATGCACCTCTGCAGGTTTACTGTATCCCTTGGACCTTCCCATTGACGATGAAACACAGAAATTGCATCGAATTAAATATAAGAGAAACAATGCCGACATAAGTACAGGAAGACTGAGTCTTCCTACTGTCTATAATTTGAGCGTTTCCTGTGTCACCAGTTTTACATTCCGTTGCACCTCTACAGGTTTACTGTATCCCTTGGAACTTCACAGTGACGATGAAACACAGAAATTACATCGGAATTAAATATAAGAGACACAATGCCGACTTAAGTACAGGAAGACTAAGTCTTTCTACTGTCTATGTTTTGAGCGTTTCCTGTGTCATCAGTTTTACTTTCCGATGCACCTCTGCTCGTTTACTATATCCCTTGGACCTTCCCATTCACGATGAAAAACAGAAATTTCATCGGAAATAAATATAAGAGACACAATGCCGACTTCAGTACAGGAAGACTGAGTCTTCCTACTGTCTATGTTTTGAGCGTTTCCTGTGTTAGAGTTTTACATTCCGATGCACCTCTGCAGGTTTACTGTAACCCTAGGACCTTCCCATTGACGATGAAACACAGAGATTGCATCGGAATTAAATATAAGAGATACAATGCCGACTTAAGTACAGGATGACTAAGTCTTTCTACTGTCTATGTTTTGAGCGTTTCCTGTGTCATCAGTTTTACTTTCCGATGCACCTCTGCTCGTTTACTATATCCCTTGGACCTTCCCATTCACGATGAAAAACAGAAATTTCATCGGAAATAAATATAAGAGACACAATGCCGACTTCAGTACAGGAAGACTGAGTCTTCGTACGGTCTATGTTTTGAGCGTTTCCTGTGTCATCAGTTTTACATTCCGATGCACCTCTGCAGTTTTACTGTATCCCTTGGACCTTCCCATTGACGATGAAACACAGAAATTGCATCGGAATTAAATATAAGAGATACAATGCCGACTTAAGTACAGGATGACTGTCTTCCTACTGTCTATGTTTTGAGCGTTTCCTGTGTCACCAGTTTTACATTCAGATGCACCTCTGCAGGTTTCCTGTATCCCTTGGACATTCCCATTGACGATGAAACACAGAAATTGCATCTAAATTAAATATAAGAGACACAATGCCGACTTAAGTACAAGAAAACAGTCTTCGTACAGTCTATGTTTTGATCGTTTCCTGTGTCATCAGTTTTACATTCCGATGCACCTCTGCAGGTTTACTGTATCCCTTGGACCTTCCCATTGACGATGAAAAACAAAAATTGCATCGCAATTATATATAAGAGACAAAATGCCGACATAAGTACAGGAAGATTGTGTCTTCCTACTGTCTATGTTTTAGCGTTTCCTGTGTCACTAATTTTACATTCCGATGCACCTCTGCAGGTTTACTGTATCCCTTGGACCTTCCCATTGATGATGAAACACAGAAATTGCATCGGAATTATATATAAGAGGCACAATGCCGACTTAAGTACAGGAAGACTGAGTGTTCCTACTCTCTATGTTTTGAGCGTTTCCTGTGTCACCAGTTTTACATTCTGATGTACCTCTGCAGGTTTAATGCATCCCTTGGACCTTCCCATTGACGATGAAACACAGAAATTGCATCGGAATTAAATGTAAGAGACATGATGCCGAGTTAAGTACAGGAAGTCTGAGTCTTCTTGCTGTCTATGTTTTGAGCGTTTCCTGTGTCACTAGTTTTACATTCCGATGCAGCTCTGCAGGTTTACTGTATCCCTTGGACCTTCCCATTGACGATGAAACACAGAAATTGCATCGGAAGTATATATAAGAGACACAATGCCGACATAAGTACAGGACGACTGTGTCTTCCTACTGTCTATGTTTGAGCGTTTCCTGTGTCACTAGTTTTACATTCCGATTAACATCTGCAGGTTTACTGTATCCCTTGGACCTTCCCATTGACGATGAAACACAGAAATTGCATCGGAATTAAATATAAGAGACACAATGCCGACTTAAGTACAAGAAGACTGAGTCTTCCTACTGTCTATGTTTTGTGCGTTTCCTGTGTCACCAGGTTTACATTCTGATGCACCTCTGCAGGTTTACTGTATCCCTTGGACCTTCCCATTGACGATGAAACACAGAAATTGCATCGAATTAAATATAAGAAAAAACAATGCCGGCTTAAGTACAGGAAGACTGAGTCTTCCTACTGTCTATAATTTGAGCGTTTCCTGTGTCACCAGTTTTACATTCCGTTGCACCTCCACAGGTTTACTGTATCCCTTGGACCTTCACAGTAACGATGAAACACAGAAATTACATCGGAATTAAATATAAGAGACACAATGCCGACTTAAGTACAGGAAGACTGAGTCTTCCTACTGTCTATGTTTTGAGCGTTTCCTGTGTCATCAGTTTTACTTTCCGATGCACCTCTGCACGTTTACTATCCCTTGGACCTTCCCATTCACGATGAAACACAGAAATTTCATCGGAAATAAATATAAGAGACACAATGCCGACTTCAGTACAGGTAGACTAAGTCTTCCTACTGTCTATGTTTTGAGCGTTTCCTGTGTTAGAGTTTTACATTCCGATGCACCTCTGCAGGTTTACTGTAACCCTTGGACCTTCCCATTGACGATGAAACACAGAAATTGCATCGGAATTAAATATAAGAGACACGATGCCGACTTAAGTACAGGAAGACAGAGTCTTCCTACTGTCTATGTTTTGAGCGTTTCCTGTGTCACTAGTTTTACATTCCGATGCACCTTGCAGGTTTACTGTATCCCTTGGACCTTCCCATTGACGATGAAACACAGAAATTGCATCGGAATTAAATATAAGAGACACAATGCCGACGAAAGTACAGGAAGACTGAGTCTCCCTACTGTCTATGTTTGAGCGTTTCCTGTGTCACCAGTTTTACATTCTGATGCACCTCTGCAGGTTTACTGTATCCCTTGGACCTTCCCATTGACGATGAAATACAGAAATTGCATCGGAATTAAATATAAGAGACACAATGCCGACTTAGGTACAGGATGACTGAGTCTTCCTACTGTCTACAATTTGAGCGATTCCTGCGTCACCAGTTTTACATTCCGATGCATCTCTACAGGTTTACTGTATCCCTTGGACCTTCACAGTTACGCTGTAACACAGAAATTACATCGGAATTAAATATAAGAGACACAATGCCGACTTAAGTACAAGAAAACAGTCTTCTTACAGTCAATGTTTTGAGCGTTTCCTGTGTCACCAGTTTTACATTCCAATGCACCTCTGCATGTTTACTGTATCCCTTGGACCTTCCCATTGGCAATGAAACACACAAATTGCATCGAAATTAAATATAAGAGCCACAATGCCGACTTAAGTACAGGAAGACTGAGTCTTCCTACTGTCTATTTTTTGAGCGATTCCTGTGTCACCAGTTTTATATTCCGATGCACCTATGCAGGTTTAGTGTATCCCTTGGACCTTCCCATTCACGATGAAACACAGAAATTGCATCGGAATTAAACATAAGAGAAACAATGCCGACTTAAGTACAGGAAGACTGAGTCTTCCTACTGTCTATAATTTGAGCGTTTCCTGTGTCACTAGTTTTACATTCCGATGCACCTCTAAAGGTTTACTGTATCCCTTGGACCTTCACAGCGACGCTGAAACACGGAAATTTCATCGGAAATAAATATAAGAGACACAATGCCGACTTAAGTACAGGAAGACTGAGTCTTCCTACTGTCTATGATTTGAGCGTTTCCTGTGTCACGAGTTTTACATTCCGATGCATCTCTGCAGGTTTACTGTATCCCTTGGACCTTCCCATTGACGATGAAACACAGAAATTGCATCGGAATTAAATATGAGAGACCCAATGCCGACTTAAGTACAGGAAGACTGAGTCTTCCTACTGTCTATGTTTTGAGCGTTTCCTGTGTCACTAGTTTTACATTCCGATGCACCTCTGCAGGTGTACTGTATCCCTTGGACCTTCCCATTGACGATGAAACACAGAAATTGCATCGGAATTAAATATAAGAGACACAATGCCGACTTAAGTACAGGAAGACTGAGTCTTCCTACTGTCTATGTTTTGAGCGTTTCCTCTGACACCAGTTTTACATTCTGATGCACCTCTGCAGGTTTACTGTATCCCTTGGACCTTCCCATTGACGATGAAACACAGAAATTGCATCGGAATTAAATATAAGAGACACAATGCCGACTTAAGTACAGGAAGACTGAGTCTTCCTACTGTCTATGATTTGAGCGTTTCCTGTGTCACCAATTTTACATTCCGAAGCACCTCTGCAGGTTTCTAGTATCCCTTGGACCTTACCATTGACGACGAAACACAGAAATTGCATCTAAATTAAATATAAGAGACACAATGCCGACTTAAGTACAAGAAAACAGTCTTCGTACGGTCTATGTTTTGAGCGTTTCCTGTGTCATCAGTTTTACATTCCGATGCACCTCTGCAGGTTTACTGTATCCCTTGCACCTTCCAATTGACGATGAATAACAGAAATTGCATCGGAATTATATATAAGAGACACAATGCCGACTTAAGTACAGGAAGATTGAGTCTTCCTACTGTCTATGTTTGAGCGTTTCCTGTGTCACTAGTTTTACATTCCGATGCACCTCTGCAGGTTTACTGTATCCCTTGGACCTTCCCATTGACGATGAAACACAGAAATTGCATCGGAATTATATATAAGAGACACAATGCCGACTTAAGTACAGGAAGGCGGAGTCTTCCTACTGTCTATGTTGAGCGTTTCCTGTGTCACGAGTTTTACATTCCGATGCACCTCTGCAGATTTACTGTATCCCGTGGACCTTCCCATTGACGATGAAACACAGAAATTGCATCGGAATTAAATATAAGAGACACAATGCCGACATAAGTACAGGAAGACTGAGTCTTCCTGCTGTCTATATTTTGAGCGTTTCCTGTGTCACTAGTTTTACATTCCGATGCACCTCTGCAGGTTTACTGTATCCCTTGGACCTTCCCATTGACGATGAAACACAGAAATTGCATCGGAATTAAATATAAGAGACACAATGCCGACTTAAGTACAGGAAGACTGAGTCTACCTACTGTCTATGTTTGAGCGTTTCCTGTGTCACTAGTTTTACATCCTGGTGCACCTCTGCAGGTTTACTGTATCCCTTGGACCTTCCCATTGACGATGAAACACAAAAATTGCATCGGAATTAAATATAAGAGACACAATGCCGACTTAAGTACAGGATGACTGAGTCTTCCTACTGTCTACTATTTGAGCGATTCCTCCGTCACCAGTTTTACATTCCGATGCACCTCTACAGGTTTACTGTATCCCTTGGACCTTCACAGTTACGATGTAACACAGAAATTACATCGGAATTAAATATAAGACACACAATGCCGACTTAAGTACAAGAAAACAGTCTTCTTACAGTCAATGTTTTGAGCGTTTCCTGTGTCACCAGTTTTACATTCCGATGCACCTCTGCATGTTTACTGTATCCCTTGGACCTTCCCATTGACGATGAAACACACAAATTGCATCGAAATTAAATATAAGAGCCACAATGCCGACTTAAGTTCAGGAAGGCTGAGTCTTCCTACTGTCTATATTTTGAGCGTTTCCTGTATCACTAGTTATACATTCCGTTGCACCTCTGCAGGTTTCCTGTATCCCTTGGACCTTCCCATTGACAATGCAACACAGAAATTGCATCGGAATTATATATAAGAGACACAATGCCGACATAAGTACAGGAAGGCTGAGTCTACCTACTGTCTATTTTGTGAGCGTTTCCTGTGTCACCATTTTTACATTCTGATGCACCTCTGCAGGTTTACTGTACCCCTTGGACCTTCCCATTGACGATGAAACACAGAAATTGCATCGGAATTAAATATAAGAGACACAATGCCGACTTAAGTACAGGAAGACTGAGTCTTCCTACTGTCTATGTTTTGAGCGTTTCCTGTATCACTAGTTATACATTCCGTTGCACCTCTGCAGGTTTCCTGTATCCCTTGGACCTTCCCATTGACAATGCAACACAGAAATTGCATCGGAATTATATATAAGAGACACAATGCCGACTTAAGTACAGGAAGACTGAGTCTTCCTACTGTCTATGATTTGAGCGTTCCTGTGACACCAGTTTTACAATCTGATGCACCTCTGCAGGTTTACTGTATCCCTTGGACCTTCCCATTGACGATGAAACACAGAAATTGCATCGGAATTAAATATAAGAGACACAATGCCGACTTAAGTACAAGAAAACAGTCTTCGTACGATCTATGTTTTGAGCGTTTCCTGTGTCATCAGTTTTACATTCCGATGCACCTCTGGAGGATTACTGTATCCCTTGCACCTTCCCATTGACGATGAATAACAGAAATTGCATCGGAATTATATATAAGAGACACAATGCCGACTTAAGTACAGGAAGATTGAGTCTTCCTACTGTCTATGTTTGAGCGTTTCCTGTGTCACTAGTTTTACATTCCGATGCACCTCTGCAGGTTTACTGTATCCCTTGGACCTTCCCATTGACGATGAAACACAGAAATTGCATCGGAATTATATATAAGAGACACAATGCCGACTTAAGTACAGGAAGACGGAGTCTTCCTACTGTCTATGTTTTGAGCGTTTCCTGTGTCACGAGTTTTACATTCTGATGCACCTCTGCAGATTTACTGTATCCCGTGGACCTTCCCATTGACGATGAAACACAGAAATTGCATCGGAATTAAATATAAGAGACACAATGCCGACATAAGTACAGGAAGACTGAGTCTTCCTACTGTCTATGTTTTGAGCGTTTCCTGTGTCACTAGTTTTACATTCCGATGCACTTCTGCAGGTTTACTGTATCCCTTGGACCCTCCCATTGACGATGAAAAACAGAAATTGCCTCGGAATTATTTATAAGAGACACAATGCCGACTTAAGTACAGGAAGACTGAGTCTTCCTACTGTCTATGTTTGAGCGTTTCCTGTGTCACTAGTTTTACATTCCGATGCACCTCTGCAGGTTAACTGTATCCATTGGACCTTCCCATTGACGATGAAACACAGAAATTGCATCGGAATTATATATAAGAGACACAATGCCGACTTAAGTACAGGAAGACTGAGTCTTCCTACTCTCTATGTTTTGAGCTTTTTCGGTGTCACCAGTTTTACATTCTGATGCGCCTCTGCAGGTTTACTGTATCCCTTGGACCTTCACAGCGACGATGAAACACAGAAATTGCATCGGAAATAAATATAAGAGACACAATGCCGACTTAAGTACAGGAAGACTAAGTCTTCTTACTGTCTATGATCTGAGCGTTTCCTGTGTCACGAGTTTTACATTAGATGCACCTCTGCAGGTTTACTGTATCCCTTGGACCTTCCCATTGACGATGAAACACAGAAATTGCATCGGAATTAAATATAAGAGACACAATGCAGACTTAAGCACAGGAAGACTGTCTTCCTACTGTCTATGATCTGAGCGTTTCCTGTGTCACGAGTTTTACATTAGATGCACCTCTGCAGGTTTACTGTATCCCTTGGACCTTCCCATTGACGATGAAACACAGAAATTGCATCGGAATTAAATATAAGAGACCCTATGCCGACTTAAGTACAGGAAGACTGAGTCTTCCTACTGTCTATGTTTTGAGCGTTTCCTGTGTCACTAGTTTTACATTCCGATGCACCTCAGCAGGTTTACTGCATCCCTTGGACCTTCACATTGACGATGAAACACAGAAATTGCATCGGAATTAAATATAAGAGACACAATGCCGACTTAAGTACAGGAAGACTGAGTCTTCCTACTGTCTATGTTTTGAGCGTTTCCTGTGTCACCAGTTTTACATTCTGATGCACCTCTGCAGGTTTACTGTATCCCTTGGACCTTCCCATTGACGATGAAACACAAAAATTGCATCGGAATTAAATATAAGAGACACAAGCCGACTTAAGTACAGGATGACTGAGTCTTCCTACTGTCTATAATTTGAGCGTTTCCTGTGTCACCAGTTTTACATTCCGATGCACCTCTGCATGTTTACTGTATCCCTTGGACCTTCCCATTGGCGATGAAACACACAATTTGCATCGAAATTAAATATAAGAGACACAATGCCGACTTAAGTACAGGAAGACTAAATCCTGCTACTGTCTATGTTTTGAGCGTATCCTGTGTCATCAGTTTTACTTTCCGATGCACCTCTGCGGGTTTACTATATTCCTTGGACCTTCCCATTCACGATGAAGTACAGAAATTTCATCGGAAATAAATATAAGAGACACAATGCCGACTTAAGTACAGGAAGACTGAGTGTTCCTACTGTCTATGTTTTGAGCGTTTCCTGTGTCACTAGTTATACATTCCGTTGCACCTCTGCAGGTTTACTGTATCCCTTGGACCTTCCCATTGACGATGCAACACAGAAATTGCATCGGAATTAAATATAAGAGACACAATGCCGACTTAAGTACAGGAAGACTGAGTCTTCCTACTGTCTATGTTGTGAGCGTTTCCTGTGTCACCATTTTTACATTCTGATGCACCTCTGCAGGTTTACTGTAGCCCTTGGACCTTCCCATTGACGATGAAACACAGAAATTGCATCGGAATTAAATGTAAGAGACACAATGCCGACTTAAGTACAGGAAGTCTGAGTCTTCCTGCTGTCTATGTTTTGAGCGAATCCTGTGTCACTAGTTTTACATTCCGATGCACCTCTGCAGGTTTACTGTATCCCTTGGACCTTCCCATTGACGATGAAACACAGAAATTGCATCGGAATTATATATGAGAGACACATTGCCGACTTAAGTACAGGACGACTGAGTCTTCCTACTGTCTATGTTTGAGCGTCTCCTGTGTCACTAGTTTTACATTCCGATTAACATCTGCAGGTTTACTGTATCCCTTGGACCTTCCCATTGACGATGAAACACAGAAATTGCATCGGAATTAAATATAAGAGACACAATGCCGACTTAGTACACGAAGACTGAGTCTTCATACTGTCTATGTTTTGTGCGTTACCTGTGTCACCAGTTTTACATTCTGATGCACCTCTGCAGGTTTACTGTATCCCTTGGACTTTCCCATTGACGATGAAACACAGAAATTTCATCGGATATAAATATAACAGACACAATGCCGACTTCAGTACAGGAAGACTGAGTCTTCCTACTGTCTATGTTTTGAGCGTTTCCTGTGTTAGAGTTTTACATTCCGATGCACCTCTGCAGGTTTACTGTATCCCTTGGACCTCCCCATTGACGATGAAACACAGAAATTGCATCGGAATTAAATATAAGAGACACAATGCCGACGAAAGTACAGGAAGACTGAGTCTTCCTACTGTCTTTAATTTGAGCGTTTCCTGTGTCACCAGTTTTACATTCCGATGCACCTCTACAGGTTTACTGTATCCCTTGGACCTTCACAGCGACGATAAAACACAGAAATTTCATCGGAAATAAATATAAGAAACACAATGCCGACTTAAGTACACGAAGACTGAGTCTTCCTACTGTCTATGTTTTGAGCGTTTCCTGTGTCACGAGTTTTACATTCCGATGCACCTCTGCAGGTTTACTGTATCCCTTGGACCTTCCCATTGACGATGAAACACAGAAATTACATCGGAATTAAATATAAGAGACACAATGCCGACTTAAGTACAGGAAGACTGAGTCTTCCTACTGTCTATGATTTGAGCGTTTCCTGTGTCACTAGTTTTACATTCCGATGCACCTCTGCAGGTGTACTGTATCCCTTGGACCTTCCCATTGACGATAAAACACAGAAATTGCATCGGAATTAAATATAACAGACACAATGCCCACTTAAGTACAGGAAGACTGAGTCTTCCTACTGTCTATGTTTTGAGCGTTTCCTGTGTCACCAGTTTTACATTCTGATGCTCCTCTGCAGGTTTACTGTATCCCTTGGACCTTCCCATTGACGATGAAACACAGAAATTGCATCGGAATTAAATATAAGAGACACAATGCCGACTGAAGTAGGGGAAGACTGAGTCTTCCTACTGTCTATGTTTTGAGCGTTTCCTGTGTCACCAGTTTTACATTCCGATGCACCTCTGCAGGTTTCCTGTATCCCTTGGACCTTCCCATTGACGACGAAACACAGAAATTGCATCTAAATTAAATATAAGAGACACAATGCCGACTTAAGTACAAGAAAACAGTCTTCGTACGGTCTATGTTTTGAGCGTTTCCTGTGTCATCAGTTTTACATTCCGATGCACCTCTGCAGGTTTACTGTGTCCCTTGGACCTTCCCATTGACGATGAAAAACAGAAATTGCATCGGAATTATATATAAGAGACACATTGCCGACATAAGTACAGGAAGATTGAGTCTTCCTACTGTCTATGTTTTGAGCGTTTCCTGTGTCACTAGTTTTACATTCCGATGCACCTCAACAGGTTTACTGCATCCCTTGGACCTTCACATTGACGATGAAGCACAGAAATTGCATCGGAATTAAATATAAGAGACACAATGCCGACTTAAGTACAGGAAGACTGAGTCTTCCTACTGTCTATGTTTTGAGCGTTTCCTGTGTCACCAGTTTTACATTCTGATGCACCTCTGCAGGTTTACTGTATCCCTTGGACCTTCCCATTGACGATGAAACACAAAAATTGCATCGGAATTAAATATAAGAGACACAAGACGACTTAAGTACAGGATGACTGAGTCTTCCTACTGTCTATAATTTGAGCGTTTCCTGTGTCACCAGTTTTACATTCCGATGCACCTCTGCATGTTTACTGTATCCCTTGGACCTTCCCATTGGCGATGAAACACACAATTTGCATCGAAATTAAATATAAGAGACACAATGCTGACTTAAGTACAGGAAGACTAAATCCTGCTACTGTCTATGTTTTGAGCGTATCCTGTGTCATCAGTTTTACTTTCCGATGCACCTCTGCGGGTTTACTATATCCCTTGGACCTTCCCATTCACGATGAAATACAGAAATTTCATCGGAAATAAATATAAGAGACACAATGCCGACTTAAGTACAGGAAGACTGAGTCTTCCTACTGTCTATGTTTTGAGCGTTTCCTGTGTCACTAGTTATACATTCCGTTGCACCTCTGCAGGTTTACTGTATCCCTTGGACCTTCCCATTGACGATGCAACACAGAAATTGCATCGGAATTAAATATAAGAGACACAATGCCGACTTAAGTACAGGAAGACTGAGTCTTCCTACTGTCTATGTTGTGAGCGTTTCCTGTGTCACCATTTTTACATTCTGATGCACCTCTGCAGGTTTACTGTAGCCCTTGGACCTTCCCATTGACGATGAAACACAGAAATTGCATCGGAATTAAATGTAAGAGACACAATGCCGACTTAAGTACAGGAAGTCTGAGTCTTCCTGCTGTCTATGATTTGAGCGAATCCTGTGTCACTAGTTTTACATTCCGATGCACCTCTGCAGGTTTACTGTATCCCTTGGACCTTCCCATTGACGATGAAACACAGATATTGCATCGGAATTATATATGAGAGACACAATGCCGACTTAAGTACAGGACGACTGAGTCTTCCTACTGTCTATGTTTGAGCGTTTCCTGTGTCACTAGTTTTACATTCCGATGCACCTCTGCAGGTTTACTGTATCCCTTGGACCTTCCCATTGACGATGAAACACAGAAATTGCATCGGAATTAAATATAAGAGACGCAATGCCGACTTAAGTACAGGAAGACTGAGTCTTCCTACTGTCTATGTTTTGAGCGTTTCCTGTGTCACTAGTTTTACATTCCGATGCACCTCAGCAGGTTTACTGCATCCCTTGGACCTTCCCATTGATGGTGAAACACAGAAATTGCATCGGAATTAAATATAAGAGACCCAATGCCGACTTAAGTACAGGAAGACTGAGTCTTCCTACTGTCTATGTTTTGAGCGTTTCCTGTGTCACTAGTTTTACATTCCGATGCACCTCAGCAGGTTTACTGCATCCCTTGGACCTTCACATTGACGATGAAACACAGAAATTGCATCGGAATTAAATATAAGAGACACAATGCCGACTTAAGTACAGGAAGACTGTGTCTTCCTACTGTCTATGTTTTGAGCGTTTCCTGTGTCACCAGTTTTACATTCTGATGCACCTCTGCAGGTTTACTGTATCCCTTGGACCTTCCCATTGACGATGAAACACAAAAATTGCATCGGAATTAAATATAAGAGACACAAGCCGACTTAAGTACAGGATGACTGAGTCTTCCTACTGTCTATAATTTGAGCGTTTCCTGTGTCACCAGTTTTACATTCCGATGCACCTCTGCATGTTTACTGTATCCCTTGGACCTTCCCATTGGCGATGAAACACACAATTTGCATCGAAATTAAATATAAGAGACACAGTGCCGACTTAAGTACAGGAAGACTAAATCCTGCTACTGTCTATGTTTTGAGCGTATCCTGTGTCATCAGTTTTACTTTCCGATGCACCTCTGCGGGTTTACTATATCCCTTGGACCTTCCCATTCACGATGAAATACAGAAATTTCATCGGAAATAAATATAAGAGACACAATGCCGACTTAAGTACAGGAAGACTGAGTCTTCCTACTGTCTATGTTTTGAGCGTTTCCTGTGTCACTAGTTATACATTCCGTTGCACCTCTGCAGGTTTACTGTATCCCTTGGACCTTCCCATTGACGATGCAACACAGAAATTCAATCGGAATTAAATATAAGAGACACAATGCCGACTTAAGTACAGGAAGACTGAGTCTTCCTACTGTCTATGTTGTGAGCGTTTCCTGTGTCACCATTTATACATTCTGATGCACCTCTGCAGGTTTACTGTAGCCCTTGGACCTTCCCATTGACGATGAAACACAGAAATTGCATCGGAATTAAATGTAAGAGACACAATGCCGACTTAAGTAGAGGAAGTCTGAGTCTTCCTGCTGTCTATGTTTTGAGCGAATCCTGTGTCACTAGTTTTACATTCCGATGCACCTCTGCAGGTTTACTGTATCCCTTGGACCTTCCCATTGACGATGAAACACAGAAATTGCATCGGAATTATATATGAGAGACACAATGCCGACTTAAGTACAGGACGACTGAGTCTTCCTACTGTCTATGTTTGAGCGTTTCCTGTGTCACTAGTTTTACATTCCGATTAACATCTGCAGGTTTACTGTATCCCTTGGACCTTCCCATTGACGATGAAACACAGAAATTGCATCGGAATTAAATATAAAAGACACAATGCCGACTTAAGTACACGAAGACTGAGTCTTCATACTGTCTATGTTTTGTGCGTTACCTGTGTCACCAGTTTTACATTCTGATGCACCTCAGCAGGTTTACTGTATCCCTTGGACCTTCCCATTGGCGATGAAACACACAAATTGCATCGAAATAAAAAAAATAAGAGCCACAATGCCGACATAAGTACAGGAAGACTGAGTCTTCCTACTGTCTATGTTTTGAGCGTTTCCTGTGTCACCAGTTTTACATTCTGATGCTCCTCTGCAGGTTTACTGTATCCCTTGGACCTTCCCATTGACGATGAAACACAGAAATTGCATCGGAATTAAATATAAGAGACACAATGCCGACTGAAGTAGGGGAAGACTGAGTCTTCCTACTGTCTATGTTATGAGCGTTACCTGTGTCACCAGTTTTACATTCTGATGCACCTCTGCAGGTTTACTGTATCCCTTGGACCTTCCCATTGGCGATGAAACACACAAATTGCATCGAAATAAAATATAAGAGCCACAATGCCGACTTAAGTACAGGAAGACTGAGTCTTCCTACTGTCTATGTTTTGAGCGTTTCCTGTGTCACCAGTTTTACATTCTGATGCTCCTCTGCAGGTTTACTGTATCCCTTGGACCTTCCCATTGGCGATGAAACACACAAATTGCATCGAAATAAAATATAAGAGCCACAATGCCGACATAAGGACAGGAAGACTGAGTCTTCCTACTGTCTATGTTTTGAGCGTTTCCTGTGTCACCAGTTTTACATTCTGATGCTCCTCTGCAGGTTTACTGTATCCCTTGGACCTTCCCATTGACGATGAAACACAGAAATTGCATCGGAATTAAATATAAGAGACACAATGCCGACTGAAGTAGGGGAAGACTGAGTCTTCCTACTGTCTATGTTTTGAGCGTTTCCTGTGTCACCAGTTTTACATTCCGATGCACCTCTGCAGGTTTCCTGTATCCCTTGGACCTTCCCATTGACGACGAAACACAGAAATTGCATCTAAATTAAATATAAGAGACACAATGCCGACTTAAGTACAAGAAAACAGTCTTCGTACGGTCTATGTTTTGAGCGTTTCCTGTGTCATCAGTTTTGCATTCCGATGCACCTCTGCAGGTTTACTGTATCCCTTGGAACTTCCCATTGACGATGAAACACAGAAATTGCATCGGAATTAAATATAAGAGACCCAATGCCGACTTAAGTACAGGAAGACTGAGTCTTCCTACTGTCTATGCTTTGAGCGTTTCCTGTGTCACTAGTTTTGCATTCCGATGCACCTCAGCAGGTTTACTGCATCCCTTGGACCTTCCCATTGACGATGAAACACAGAAATTGCATCGGAATTAAATATAAGAGACACAATGCCGACTTAAGTACACGAAGACTGAGTCTTCATACTGTCTATGTTTTGTGCGTTACCTGTGTCACCAGTTTTACATTCTGATGCACCTCTGCAGGTTTACTGTATCCCTTGGACCTTCCCATTGGCGATGAAACACACAAATTGCATCGAAATAAAATATAAGAGCCACAATGCCGACTTAAGTACAGGAAGACTGAGTCTTCCTACTGTCTATGTTTTGAGCGTTTCCTGTGTCACCAGTTTTACATTCTGATGCTCCTCTGCCGGTTTACTGTATCCCTTGGACCTTCCCATTGACGATGAAACACAGAAATTGCATCGGAATTAAATATAAGAGACACAATGCCGACTGAAGTAGGGGAAGACTGAGTCTTCCTACTGTCTATGTTTTGAGCGTTTCCTGTGTCACCAGTTTTACATTCCGATGCACCTCTGCAGGTTTCCTGTATCCCTTGGACCTTCCCATTGACGACGAAACACAGAAATTGCATCTAAATTAAATATAAGAGACACAATGCCGACTTAAGTACAAGAAAACAGTTTTCGTACAGTCTATGTTTTGAGCGTTTCCTGTGTCACCAGTTTTACATTCCGATGCACCTCTGCATGTTTACTGTATCCCTTGGACCTTCCCATTGGCGATGAAACACACAAATTGCATCGAAATAAAATATAAGAGCCACAATGCCGACTTAAGTACAGGAAGACTGAGCCTTCCTACTGTCTTTAATTTGAGCGTTTCCTGTGTCACCAATTTTACATTCCGATGCACCTCTGCAGGTGCATTCCCATTGACGATGAAACACAGAGATTGCATCAAAATTAAATATAAGAGACACGATGCCGACTTAAGAACAAGAAAACAGTCTTCGTACGGTCTATGTTTTGAGCGTTTCCTGTGTCATCAGTTTTACATTCCGATGCACCTCTGCAGGTTTACTGTATCCCTTGGACCTTCCCATTGACGATGAAACACAGAAATTGCATCGGAATTAAATATAAGAGACACAATGCCGACTTAAGTACAGGATGACTAAGTCTTCCTACTGTCTATGTTTTGAGCGTTTCCTGTGTCACCAGTTTTACATTCAGATGCACCTCTGCAGGTTTCCTGTATCCCTTGGACCTTCCCATTGACGACGAAACACAGAAATTGCATCTAAATTAAATATAAGAGACACAATGCCGACTTAAGTACAAGAAGACTGAGTCTTCCTTCTGTCTATGCTTTGTGCGTTTCCTGTGTCACCAGTTTTACAATTTGATGCACCCCTGCAGGTTTACTGTATCCCTTGGACCTTCCCATTGACGATGAAACACAGAAATTGCATCGAATTAAATATAAGAGAAACAATGCCGACTTAAGTACAGGAAGACTGAGTCTTCCTACTGTCTATAATTTGAGCGTTTCCTGTGTCACCAGTTTTACATTCCGTTGCACCTCTACAGGTTTACTGTATCCCTTGGACGTTCACAGTGACGATGAAACACAGAAATTACATCGGAATTAAATTTAAGAGACCCAATGCCGACTTAAGTACAGGAAGACTAAGTCTTCCTACTGTCTATGTTTTGAGCGTTTCCTGTGTCATCAGTTTTACTTTCCGATGCACCTCTGCACGTTTACTATATCCCTTGGACCTTCCCATTCACGATGAAAAACAGAAATTTCATCGGAAATAAATATAAGAGACACAATGCCGACTTCAGTACAGGAAGACTGAGTCTTCCTACTGTCTATGTTTTGAGCGTTTCCTGTGTTAGAGTTTTACATACTGATGCACCTCTGCAGGTTTACTGTAACCCTAGGACCTTCCCATTGACGATGAAGCGCAGAGCTTGCATCGGAATTAAATATAAGAGACACGATGCCGACCTAAGTACAAGAAAACAGTCTTCGTACGGTCTATGTTTTGAGCGTTTCCTGTGTCATCAGTTTTACATTCCGATGCACCTCTGCAGGTTTACTGTATCCCTTGGACCTTCCCATTGACGATGAAACACAGAAATTGCATCGGAATTAAATATAAGAGACACAATGCCGACTTAAGTACAGGAAGACTGAGTCTTCCTACTGTCTATAATTTGAGCGTTTCCTGTGTCACCAGTTTTACATTCCGTTGCACCTCTACAGGTTTACTGTATCCCTTGGACCTTCACAGTGACGATGAAACACAGAAATTACATCGGAATTAAATATAAGAGACACAATGCCGACTTAAGTACAGGAAGACTAAGTCTTCCTACTGTCTATGTTTTGAGCGTTTCCTGTGTCATCAGTTTTACTTTCCGATGCACCTCTGCACGTTTACTATATCCCTTGGACCTTCCCATTCACGATGAAAAACAGAAATTTCATCGGAAATAAATATAAGAGACACAATGCCGACTTAAGTACACGAAGACTGAGTCTTCCTACTGTCTATGTTTTGAGCGTTTCCTGTGTCACGAGTTCTACATTCCGATGCACCTCTGCAGGTTTACTGTATCCCTTGGACCTTCCCATTGACGATGAAACACAGAAATTACATCGGAATTAAATATAAGAGACACAATGCCGAATTAAGTACAGGAAGACTGAGTCTTCCTACTGTCTATGATTTGAGCGTTTCCTGTGTCACTAGTTTTACATTCCGATGCACCTCTGCAGGTGTACTGTATCCCTTGGACCTTCCCATTGACGATAAAACACAGAAATTGCATCGGAATTAAATATAACAGACACAATGCCCACATAAGTACAGGAAGACTGAGTTTTCCTACTGTCTATGTTTTGAGCGTTTCCTGTGTCACCATTTTTACATTCTGATGCTCCTCTGCAGGTTTACTGTATCCCTTGGACCTTCCCATTGACGATGAAACACAGAAATTGCATCGGAATTAAATATAAGAGACACAATGCCGACTGAAGTAGGGGAAGACTGAGTCTTCCTACTGTATATGTTTTGAGCGTTTCCTGTGTCACCAGTTTTACATTCCGATGCACCTCTGCAGGTTTCCTGTATCCCTTGGACCTTCCCATTGACGACGAAACACAGAAATTGCATCTAAATTAAATATAAGAGACACAATGCCGACTTAAGTACAAGAAAACAGTCTTCGTACGGTCTATGTTTCGAGCGTTTCCTGTGTCATCAGTTTTACATTCCGATGCACCTCTGCAGGTTTACTGTATCCCTTGGACCTTCCCATTCACGATGAAACACAGAAATTGCATCGGAATTATATATAAGAGACACAGTGCCGACATAAGTACAGGAAGATTGAGTCTTCCTACTGTCTACGTTTGAGCGTTTCCTGTGTCACTAATTTCACATTCCGATGCACCTCTGCAGGTTTACTGTATCCCTTGGACCTTCCCATTGATGATGAAACACAGAAATAGCATCGGAATTATATATAAGAGGCACAATGCCGACTTAAGTACAGGAAGACTGAGTCTTCCTACTATCTATGTTTTGAGAGTTTCCTGTGTCACCAGTTTTACATTCTGATTTACCTCTGCAGGTTTACTGTATCCCTTGGACCTTCCCATTGTCGATGAAACACAGAAATTGCATCGGAATTATATATAACAGACACAATGCCGAGTTAAGTACAGGAAGTCTGAGTCTTCCTGCTGCCTATGTTTTGAGCGTTTCCTGTGTCACTACTTTTACATTCCGATGCAGGTCTGCAGGTTTACTGTATCCCTTGGACCTTCCCATTGACGATGAAACACAGAAATTGCATTGGAATTATATATAAGAGACACAATGCCGACTTAAGTACAGGACGACTGTGTCTTCCTACTGTCTATGTTTGAGCGTTTCCAGTGTCACTAGTTTTACATTCCGATTAACATCTGCAGGTTTACTGTATCCCTTGGACCTTCCCATTGACGATGAAACACAGAAATTGCATCGGAATTAAATATAACAGACACAATGCCGACTTAAGTACAAGAAGACTGAGTCTCCCTACTGTCTATGTTTTGTGCGTTTCCTGTGTCACCAGTTTTACATTCTGATGCACCTCTGCAGGTTTACTGTATCCTTTGGAGCTTCCCATTGACGACGAAACACAGAAATTGCATCTAAATTAAATATAAGAGACACAATGCCGACTTAAGTACAAGAAAACAGTCTTCGTACAGTCTATGTTTTGAGCGTTTCCTGTGTCACCAGTTTTACATTCCGATGCACCTCTGCAGGTTTACTGTATCCCTTGGACCTTCCCATTGACGATGAAACACAGAAATTGCATCGGAATTAAATATAAGAGACACAATGCCGACTGAAGTAGGGGAAGACTGAGTCTTCCTACTGTCTTTAATTTGAGCGTTTCCTGTGTCACCAGTTTTACATTCCGATGCACCTCTGCAGGTTTACTGTAACCCTAGGACCTTCCCATTGACGATGAAACACAGAGATTGCATCGGAATTAAATATAAGAGACACGATGCCGACTTAAGTACAAGAAAACAGTCTTCGTACGGTCTATGTTTTGAGCGTTTCCTGTGTCATCAGTTTTACATTCCGATGCACCTCTGCAGGTTTACTGTATCCCTTGGACCTTCCCATTGACGATGAAACACAGAAATTGCATCGGAATTAAATATAAGAGACACAATGCCGACTGAAGTAGGGGAAGACTGAGTCTTCCTACTGTATATGTTTTGAGCGTTTCCTGTGTCACCAGTTTTACATTCCGATGCACCTCTGCAGGTTTCCTGTATCCCTTGGACCTTCCCATTGACGACGAAACACAGAAATTGCATCTAAATTAAATATAAGAGACACAATGCCGACTTAAGTACAAGAAAACAGTCTTCGTACGGTCTATGTTTCGAGCGTTTCCTGTGTCATCAGTTTTACATTCCGATGCACCTCTGCAGGTTTACTGTATCCCTTGGACCTTCCCATTCACGATGAAACACAGAAATTGCATCGGAATTATATATAAGAGACACAATGCCGACTTAAGTACAGGAAGTCTGAGTCTTCCTGCTGTCTATGTTTTCAGCGAATCCTGTGTCACTAGTTTTACATTCCGATGCACCTCTGCAGGTTTACTGTATCCCTTGGACCTTCCCATTGACGATGAAACACAGAAATTGCATCGGAATTATATATGAGAGACACAATGCCGACTTAAGTACAGGACGACTGTGTCTTCCTATTGTCTATGTTTGAGCGTTTCCTGTGTCACTAGTTTTACATTCCGATTAACATCTGCAGGTTTACTGTATCCCTTGGACCTTCCCATTGACGATGAAACACAGAAATTGCATCGGAATTAAATATAAGAGACACAATACCGACTTAAGTACACGAAGACTGAGTCTTCATACTGTCTATGTTTTGTGCGTTACCTGTGTCACCAGTTTTACATTCTGATGCACCTCTGCAGGTTTACTGTATCCCTTGGACCTTCCCATTGGCGATGAAACACACAAATTGCATCGAAATAAAATATAAGAGCCACAATGCCGACTTAAGTACAGGAAGACTGAGTCTTCCTACTGTCTATGTTTTGAGCGTTTCCTGTGTCACCAGTTTTACATTCTGATGCTCCTCTGCCGGTTTACTGTATCCCTTGGACCTTCCCATTGACGATGAAACACAGAAATTGCATCGGAATTAAATATAAGAGACACAATGCCGACTGAAGTAGGGGAAGAATGAGTCTTCCTACTGTCTATGTTTTGAGCGTTTCCTGTGTCACCAGCTTTACATTCCGATGCACCTCTGCAGGTTTCCTGTATCCCTTGGACCTTCCCATTGACGACGAAACACAGAAATTGCATCTAAATTAATTATAAGAGACACAATGCCGACTTAAGTACAAGAAAACAGTTTTCGTACAGTCTATGTTTTGAGCGTTTCCTGTGTCACCAGTTTTACATTCCGATGCACCTCTGCATGTTTACTGTATCCCTTGGACCTTCCCATTGGCGATGAAACACACAAATTGCATCGAAATAAAATATAAGAGCCACAATGCCGACTTAAGTACAGGAAGACTGAGCCTTCCTACTGTCTTTAATTTGAGCGTTTCCTGTGTCACCAATTTTACATTCCGATGCACCTCTGCAGGTGCATTCCCATTGACGATGAAACACAGAGATTGCTTCAAAATTAAATATAAGAGACACGATGCCGACTTAAGTACAAGAAAACAGTCTTCGTACGGTCTATGTTTTGAGCGTTTCCTGTGTCATCAGTTTTACATTCCGATGCACCTCTGCAGGTTTACTGTATCCCTTGGACCTTCCCATTGACGATGAAACACAGAAATTGCATCGGAATTAAATATAAGAGACACAATGCCGACTTAAGTACAGGATGACTAAGTCTTCCTACTGTCTATGTTTTGAGCGTTTCCTGTGTCACCAGTTTTACATTCAGATGCACCTCTGCAGGTTTCCTGTATCCCTTGGACCTTCCCATTGACGACGAAACACAGAAATTGCATCTAAATTAAATATAAGAGACACAATGCAGACTTAAGTACAAGAAGACTGAGTCTTCCTTCTGTCTATGCTTTGTGCGTTTCCTGTGTCACCAGTTTTACAATTTGATGCACCTCTGCAGGTTTACTGTATAGCTTGGACCTTCCCATTGACGATGAAACACAGAAATTGCATCGAATTAAATATAAGAGAAACAATGCCGACTTAAGTACAGGAAGACTGAGTCTTCCTACTGTCTATAATTTGAGCGTTTCCTGTGTCACCAGTTTTACATTCCGTTGCACCTCTACAGGTTTACTGTATCCCTTGGACCTTCACAGTGACGATGAAACACAGAAATTACATCGGAATTAAATATAAGAGACCCAATGCCGACTTAAGTACAGGAAGACTAAGTCTTCCTACTGTCTATGTTTTGAGCGTTTCCTGTGTCATCAGTTTTATTTTCCGATGCACCTCTGCACGTTTACTATATCCCTTGGACCTTCCCATTCACGATGAAAAACAGAAATTTCATCGGAAATAAATATAAGAGACACAATGCCGACTTCAGTACAGGACGACTGTGTCTTCCTACTGTCTATGTTTGAGCGTTTCCAGTGTCACTAGTTTTACATTCCGATTAACATCTGCAGGTTTACTGTATCCCTTGGACCTTCCCATTGACGATGAAACACAGAAATTGCATCGGAATTAAATATAACAGACACAATGCCCACTTAAGTACAGGAAGACTGACTCTTCCCACTGTCTATGTTTTGAGCGTTTCCTGTGTCACCAGTTTTACATTCTGATGCTCCTCTGCAGGTTTACTGTATCCCTTGGACCTTCCCATTGACGATGAAACACAGAAATTGCATCGGAATTAAATATAAGAGACACAATGCCGACTTAAGTACAAGAAGACTGAGTCTTCCTACTGTCTATGTTTTGTGCGTTTCCTGTGTCACCAGTTTTACATTCTGATGCACCTCTGCAGGTTTACTGTATCCTTTGGAGCTTCCCATTGACGACGAAACACAGAAATTGCATCTAAATTAAATATAAGAGACACAATGCCGACTTAAGTACACGAAAACAGTCTTCGTACAGTCTATGTTTTGAGCGTTTCCTGTGTCACCAGTTTTACATTCCGATGCACCTCTGCATGTTTACTGTATCCCTTGGACCTTTCCATTGTTGATGAAACACACAAATTGCATCGAAATAAAATATAAGAGCCACAATGCCGACTTAAGTACAGGAAGACTGAGTCTTCCTACTGTCTTTAATTTGAGCGTTTCCTGTGTCACCAGTTTTACATTCCGATGCACCTCTGCAGGTTTACTGTAACCCTAGGACCTTCCCATTGACGATGAAACACAGAGATTGCATCGGAATTAAATATAAGAGACACGATGCCGACTTAAGTACAAGAAAACAGTCTTCGTACGGTCTATGTTTTGAGCGTTTCCTGTGTCATCAGTTTTACATTCCGATGCACCTCTGCAGGTTTACTGTATCCCTTGGACCTTCCCATTGACGATGAAACACAGAAATTGCATCGGAATTAAATATAAGAGACACAATGCCGACTGAAGTAGGGGAAGACTGAGTCTTCCTACTGTATATGTTTTGAGCGTTTCCTGTGTCACCAGTTTTACATTCCGATGCACCTCTGCAGGTTTCCTGTATCCCTTGGACCTTCCCATTGACGACGAAACACAGAAATTGCATCTAAATTAAATATAAGAGACACAATGCCGACTTAAGTACAAGAAAACAGTCTTCGTACGGTCTATGTTTCGAGCGTTTCCTGTGTCATCAGTTTTACATTCCGATGCACCTCTGCAGGTTTACTGTATCCCTTGGACCTTCCCATTCACGATGAAACACAGAAATTGCATCGGAATTATATATAAGAGACACAATGCCGACTTAAGTACAGGAAGTCTGAGTCTTCCTGCTGTCTATGTTTTGAGCGAATCCTGTGTCACTAGTTTTACATTCCGATGCACCTCTGCAGGTTTACTGTATCCCTTGGACCTTCCCATTGACGATGAAACACAGAAATTGCATCGGAATTATATATGAGAGACACAATGCCGACTTAAGTACAGGACGACTGTGTCTTCCTATTGTCTATGTTTGAGCGTTTCCTGTGTCACTAGTTTTACATTCCGATTAACATCTGCAGGTTTCCTGTATCCCTTGGACCTTCCCATTGACGATGAAACACAGAAATTGCATCGGAATTAAATATAAGAGACACAATGCCGACTGAAGTAGGGGAAGAATGAGTCTTCCTACTGTCTATGTTTTGAGCGTTTCCTGTGTCACCAGCTTTACATTCCGATGCACCTCTGCAGGTTTCCTGTATCCCTTGGACCTTCCCATTGACGACGAAACACAGAAATTGCATCTAAATTAATTATAAGAGACACAATGCCGACTTAAGTACAAGAAAACAGTTTTCGTACAGTCTATGTTTTGAGCGTTTCCTGTGTCACCAGTTTTACATTCCGATGCACCTCTGCATGTTTACTGTATCCCTTGGACCTTCCCATTGGCGATGAAACACACAAATTGCATCGAAATAAAATATAAGAGCCACAATGCCGACTTAAGTACAGGAAGACTGAGCCTTCCTACTGTCTTTAATTTGAGCGTTTCCTGTGTCACCAATTTTACATTCCGATGCACCTCTGCAGGTGCATTCCCATTGACGATGAAACACAGAGATTGCTTCAAAATTAAATATAAGAGACACGATGCCGACTTAAGTACAAGAAAACAGTCTTCGTACGGTCTATGTTTTGAGCGTTTCCTGTGTCATCAGTTTTACATTCCGATGCACCTCTGCAGGTTTACTGTATCCCTTGGACCTTCCCATTGACGATGAAACACAGAAATTGCATCGGAATTAAATATAAGAGACACAATGCCGACTTAAGTACAGGATGACTAAGTCTTCCTACTGTCTATGTTTTGAGCGTTTCCTGTGTCACCAGTTTTACATTCAGATGCACCTCTGCAGGTTTCCTGTATCCCTTGGACCTTCCCATTGACGACGAAACACAGAAATTGCATCTAAATTAAATATAAGAGACACAATGCAGACTTAAGTACAAGAAGACTGAGTCTTCCTTCTGTCTATGCTTTGTGCGTTTCCTGTGTCACCAGTTTTACAATTTGATGCACCTCTGCAGGTTTACTGTATCCCTTGGACCTTCCCATTGACGATGAAACACAGAAATTGCATCGAATTAAATATAAGAGAAACAATGCCGACTTAAGTACAGGAAGACTGAGTCTTCCTACTGTCTATAATTTGAGCGTTTCCTGTGTCACCAGTTTTACATTCCGTTGCACCTCTACAGGTTTACTGTATCCCTTGGACCTTCACAGTGACGATGAAACACAGAAATTACATCGGAATTAAATATAAGAGACCCAATGCCGACTTAAGTACAGGAAGACTAAGTCTTCCTACTGTCTATGTTTTGAGCGTTTCCTGTGTCATCAGTTTTACTTTCCGATGCACCTCTGCACGTTTACTATATCCCTTGGACCTTCCCATTCACGATGAAAAACAGAAATTTCATCGGAAATAAATATAAGAGACACAATGCCGACTTCAGTACAGGACGACTGTGTCTTCCTACTGTCTATGTTTGAGCGTTTCCAGTGTCACTAGTTTTACATTCCGATTAACATCTGCAGGTTTACTGTATCCCTTGGACCTTCCCATTGACGATGAAACACAGAAATTGCATCGGAATTAAATATAACAGACACAATGCCCACTTAAGTACAGGAAGACTGACTCTTCCCACTGTCTATGTTTTGAGCGTTTCCTGTGTCACCAGTTTTACATTCTGATGCTCCTCTGCAGGTTTACTGTATCCCTTGGACCTTCCCATTGACGATGAAACACAGAAATTGCATCGGAATTAAATATAAGAGACACAATGCCGACTTAAGTACAAGAAGACTGAGTCTTCCTACTGTCTATGTTTTGTGCGTTTCCTGTGTCACCAGTTTTACATTCTGATGCACCTCTGCAGGTTTACTGTATCCTTTGGAGCTTCCCATTGACGACGAAACACAGAAATTGCATCTAAATTAAATATAAGAGACACAATGCCGACTTAAGTACACGAAAACAGTCTTCGTACAGTCTATGTTTTGAGCGTTTCCTGTGTCACCAGTTTTACATTCCGATGCACCTCTGCATGTTTACTGTATCCCTTGGACCTTTCCATTGTTGATGAAACACACAAATTGCATCGAAATAAAATATAAGAGCCACAATGCCGACTTAAGTACAGGAAGACTGAGTCTTCCTACTGTCTTTAATTTGAGCGTTTCCTGTGTCACCAGTTTTACATTCCGATGCACCTCTGCAGGTTTACTGTAACCCTAGGACCTTCCCATTGACGATGAAACACAGAGATTGCATCGGAATTAAATATAAGAGACACGATGCCGACTTAAGTACAAGAAAACAGTCTTCGTACGGTCTATGTTTTGAGCGTTTCCTGTGTCATCAGTTTTACATTCCGATGCACCTCTGCAGGTTTACTGTATCCCTTGGACCTTCCCATTGACGATGAAACACAGAAATTGCATCGGAATTAAATATAAGAGACACAATGCCGACTGAAGTAGGGGAAGACTGAGTCTTCCTACTGTATATGTTTTGAGCGTTTCCTGTGTCACCAGTTTTACATTCCGATGCACCTCTGCAGGTTTCCTGTATCCCTTGGACCTTCCCATTGACGACGAAACACAGAAATTGCATCTAAATTAAATATAAGAGACACAATGCCGACTTAAGTACAAGAAAATAGTCTTCGTACGGTCTATGTTTCGAGCGTTTCCTGTGTCATCAGTTTTACATTCCGATGCACCTCTGCAGGTTTACTGTATCCCTTGGACCTTCCCATTCACGATGAAACACAGAAATTGCATCGGAATTATATATAAGAGACACAATGCCGACTTAAGTACAGGAAGACTTAGTCTTCCTACTGTCTATGTTGTGAGCGTTTCCTGTGTCACCATTTTTACATTCTGATGCACATCTGCAGGTTTACTGTAGCCCTTGGACCTTCCCATTGACGATGAAACACAGAAATTGCATCGGAATTAAATGTAAGAGACACAATGCCGACTTAAGTACAGGAAGTCTGAGTCTTCCTGCTGTCTATGTTTTGAGCGAATCCTGTGTCACTAGTTTTACATTCCGATGCACCTCTGCAGGTTTACTGTATCCCTTGGACCTTCCCATTGACGATGAAACACAGAAATTGCATCGGAATTATATATGAGAGACACAATGCCGACTTAAGTACAGGACGACTGTGTCTTCCTATTGTCTATGTTTGAGCGTTTCCTGTGTCACTAGTTTTACATTCCGATTAACATCTGCAGGTTTACTGTATCCCTTGGACCATCCCATTGACGATGAAACACAGAAATTGCATCGGAATTAAATATAAGAGACACAATACCGACTTAAGTACACGAAGACTGAGTCTTCATACTGTCTATGTTTTGTGCGTTACCTGTGTCACCAGTTTTACATTCTGATGCACCTCTGCAGGTTTACTGTATCCCTTGGACCTTCCCATTGGCGATGAAACACACAAATTGCATCGAAATAAAATATAAGAGCCACAATGCCGACTTAAGTACAGGAAGACTGAGTCTTCCTACTGTCTATGTTTTGAGCGTTTCCTGTGTCACCAGTTTTACATTCTGATGCTCCTCTGCCGGTTTACTGTATCCCTTGGACCTTCCCATTGACGATGAAACACAGAAATTGCATCGGAATTAAATATAAGAGACACAATGCCGACTGAAGTAGGGGAAGAATGAGTCTTCCTACTGTCTATGTTTTGAGCGTTTCCTGTGTCACCAGTTTTACATTCCGATGCACCTCTGCAGGTTTCCTGTATCCCTTGGACCTTCCCATTGACGACGAAACACAGAAATTGCATCTAAATTAAATATAAGAGACACAATGCCGACTTAAGTACAAGAAAACAGTTTTCGTACAGTATGTTTTGAGCGTTTCCTGTGTCACCAGTTTTACATTCCGATGCACCTCTGCATGTTTACTGTATCCCTTGGACCTTCCCATTGGCGATGAAACACACAAATTGCATCGAAATAAAATATAAGAGCCACAATGCCGACTTAAGTACAGGAAGACTGAGCCTTCCTACTGTCTTTAATTTGAGCGTTTCCTGTGTCACCAATTTTACATTCCGATGCACCTCTGCAGGTGCATTCCCATTGACGATGAAACACAGAGATTGCATCAAAATTAAATATAAGAGACACGATGCCGACTTAAGTACAAGAAAACAGTCTTCGTACGGTCTATGTTTTGAGCGTTTCCTGTGTCATCAGTTTTACATTCCGATGCACCTCTGCTGGTTTACTGTATCCCTTGGACCTTCCCATTGACGATGAAACACAGAAATTGCATCGGAATTAAATATAAGAGACACAATGCCGACTTAAGTACAGGATGACTAAGTCTTCCTACTGTCTATGTTTTGAGCGTTTCCTGTGTCACCAGTTTTACATTCAGATGCACCTCTGCAGGTTTCCTGTATCCCTTGGACCTTCCCATTGACGACGAAACACAGAAATTGCATCTAAATTAAATATAAGAGACACAATGCCGACTTAAGTACAAGAAGACTGAGTCTTCCTTCTGTCTATGCTTTGTGCGTTTCCTGTGTCACCAGTTTTACAATTTGATGCACCTCTGCAGGTTTACTGTATCCCTTGGACCTTCCCATTGACGATGAAACACAGAAATTGCATCGAATTAAATATAAGAGAAACAATGCCGACTTAAGTACAGGAAGACTGAGTCTTCCTACTGTCTATAATTTGAGCGTTTCCTGTGTCACCAGTTTTACATTCCGTTGCACCTCTACAGGTTTACTGTATCCCTTGGACCTTCACAGTGACGATGAAACACAGAAATTACATCGGAATTAAATATAAGAGACCCAATGCCGACTTAAGTACAGGAAGACTAAGTCTTCCTACTGTCTATGTTTTGAGCGTTTCCTGTGTCATCAGTTTTACTTTCCGATGCACCTCTGCACGTTTACTATATCCCTTGGACCTTCCCATTCACGATGAAAAACAGAAATTTCATCGGAAATAAATATAAGAGACACAATGCCGACTTCAGTACAGGAAGACTGAGTCTTCCTACTGTCTATGTTTTGAGCGTTTCCTGTGTTAGAGTTTTACATACTGATGCACCTCTGCAGGTTTACTGTAACCCTAGGACCTTCCCATTGACGATGAAGCGCAGAGATTGCATCGGAATTAAATATAAGAGACACGATGCCGACCTCAGTACAAGAAAACAGTCTTCGTACGGTCTATGTTTTCAGCGTTTCCTGTGTCATCAGTTTTACATTCCGATGCACCTCTGCAGGTTTACTGTATCCCTTGGACCTTCCCATTGACGATGAAACACAGAAATTGCATCGGAATTAAATATAAGAGACACAATGCCGACTTAAGTACAGGAAGACTGAGTCTTCCTACTGTCTATAATTTGAGCGTTTCCTGTGTCACCAGTTTTACATTCCGTTGCACCTCTACAGGTTTACTGTATCCCTTGGACCTTCACAGTGACGATGAAACACAGAAATTACATCGGAATTAAATATAAGAGACACAATGCCGACTTAATTACAGGAAGACTAAGTCTTCCTACTGTCTATGTTTTGAGCGTTTCCTGTGTCATCAGTTTTACTTTCCGATGCACCTCTGCACGTTTACTATATCCCTTGGACCTTCCCATTCACGATGAAAAACAGAAATTTCATCGGAAATAAATATAAGAGACACAATGCCGACTTAAGTACACGAAGACTGAGTCTTCCTACTGTCTATGTTTTGAGCGTTTCCTGTGTCACGAGTTCTACATTCCGATGCACCTCTGCAGGTTTACTGTATCCCTTGGACCTTCCCATTGACGATGAAACACAGAAATTACATCGGAATTAAATATAAGAGACACAATGCCGAATTAAGTACAGGAAGACTGAGTCTTCCTACTGTCTATGATTTGAGCGTTTCCTGTGTCACTAGTTTTACATTCCGATGCACCTCTGCAGGTGTACTGTATCCCTTGGACCTTCCCATTGACGATAAAACACAGAAATTGCATCGGAATTAAATATAACAGACACAATGCCCCCATAAGTACAGGAAGACTGAGTCTTCCTACTGTCTATGTTTTGAGCGTTTCCTGTGTCACCAGTTTTACATTCTGATGCTCCTCTGCAGGTTTACTGTATCCCTTGGACCTTCCCATTGACGATGAAACACAGAAATTGCATCGGAATTAAATATAAGAGACACAATGCCGACTGAAGTAGGGGAAGACTGAGTCTTCCTACTGTATATGTTTTGAGCGTTTCCTGTGTCACCAGTTTTACATTCCGATGCACCTCTGCAGGTTTCCTGTATCCCTTGGACCTTCCCATTGACGACGAAACACAGAAATTGCATCTAAATTAAATATAACAGACACAATGCCGACTTAAGTACAAGAAAACAGTCTTCGTACGGTCTATGTTTCGAGCGTTTCCTGTGTCATCAGTTTTACATTCCGATGCACCTCTGCAGGTTTACTGTATCCCTTGGACCTTCCCATTCACGATGAAACACAGAAATTGCATCGGAATTATATATAAGAGACACAGTGCAGACATAAGTACAGGAAGATTGAGTCTTCCTACTGTCTACGTTTGAGCGTTTCCTGTGTCACTAATTTTACATTCCGATGCACCTCTGCAGGTTTACTGTATCCCTTGGACCTTCCCATTGATGATGAAACACAGAAATAGCATCGGAATTATATATAAGAGGCACAATGCCGACTTAAGTACAGGAAGACTGAGTCTTCCTACTATCTATGTTTTGAGAGTTTCCTGTGTCACCAGTTTTACATTCTGATTTACCTCTGCAGGTTTACTGTATCCCTTGGACCTTCCCATTGTCGATGAAACACAGAAATTGCATCGGAATTATATATAAGAGACACAATGCCGAGTTAAGTACAGGAAGTCTGAGTCTTCCTGCTGCCTATGTTTTGAGCGTTTCCTGTGTCACTACTTTTACATTCCGATGCAGCTCTGCAGGTTTACTGTATCCCTTGGACCTTCCCATTGACGATGAAACACAGAAATTGCATCGGAATTATATATAAGAGACACAATGCCGACTTAAGTACAGGACGACTGTGTCTTCCTACTGTCTATGTTTGAGCGTTTCCAGTGTCACTAGTTTTTCATTCCGATTAACATCTGCAGGTTTACTGTATCCCTTGGACCTTCCCATTGACGATGAAACACAGAAATTGCATCGGAATTAAATATAACAGACACAATGCCCACTTAAGTACAGGAAGACTGAGTCTTCCCACTGTCTATGTTTTGAGCGTTTCCTGTGTCACCAGTTTTACATTCTGATGCTCCTCTGCAGGTTTACTGTATCCCTTGGACCTTCCCATTGACGATGAAACACAGAAATTGCATCGGAATTAAATATAAGAGACACAATGCCGACTTAAGTACAAGAAGACTGAGTCTTCCTACTGTCTATGTTTTGTGCGTTTCCTGTGTCACCAGTTTTACATTCTGATGCACCTCTGCAGGTTTACTGCATCCTTTGGAGCTTCCCATTGACGACGAAACACAGAAATTGCATCTAAATTAAATATAAGAGACACAATGCCGACTTAAGTACAAGAAAACAGTCTTCGTACAGTCTATGATTTGAGAGTTTCCTGTGTCACCAGTTTTACATTCCGATGCACCTCTGCATGTTTACTGTATCCCTTGGACCTTTCCATTGGCGATGAAACACACAAATTGCATCGAAATAAAATATAAGAGCCACAATGCCGACATAAGTATAGGAAGATTGAGTCATCCTACTGTCTATGTTTGAGCGTTTCCTGTGTCACTAATTTTACATTCCGATGCACCTCTGCAGGTTTACTGTATCCCTTGGACCTTCCCATTGATGATGAAACACAGAAATTGCATCGGAATTATATATAAGAGGCACAATGCCGACTTAAGTACAGGAAGACTGAGTCTTCCTACTCTCTATGTTTTGAGCGTTTTCTGTGTCACCAGTTTTACATTCTGATTTACCTCTGTAGGTTTACTGTATCCCTTGGACCTTCCCATTGACGATGAAACACAGAATTTGCATCGGAATTAAATGTAAGAGACACAATGCCGAGTTAAGTACAGGAAGTCTGAGTCTTCCTGCTGTCTATGTTTTGAGCGTTTCCTGTGTCACTACTTTTACATTCCGATGCAGCTCTGCAGGTTTACTGTATCCCTTGGACCTTCCCATTGACGATGAAACACAGAAATTGCATCGGAATTATATATAAGAGACACAATGCCGACTTAAGTACAGGACGACTGTGTCTTCCTACTGTCTATGTTTGAGCGTTTCCTGTGTCACTAGTTTTACATTCCGATTAACATCTGCAGGTTTACTGTGTCCCTTGGACCTTCCCATTGACGATGAAACACAGAAATTGCATCGGAATTAAATATAAGAGACACAATGCCGACTTAAGTACAAGAAGACTGAGTCTTCCTACTGTCTATGTTTTGTGCGTTTCCTGTGTCACCAGTTTTACATTCTGATGCACCTCTGCAGGTTTACTGTATCCCTTGGACCTTCCCATTGACGATGAAACACAGAAATTGCATCGAATTAAATATAAGAGAAACAATGCCGACTTAAGTACAGGAAGACTGAGTCTTCCTACTGTCTATAATTTGAGCGTTTCCTGTGTTAGAGTTTTACATTCCGTTGCACCTCTACAGGTTTACTGTATCCCTTGGACCTTCACAGTGACGATGAAACACAGAAATTACATCGGAATTAAATATAAGAGACACAATGCCGACTTAAGTACAGGAAGACTAAGGCTTCCTACTGTCTATGTTTTGAGCGTTTCCTGTGTCATCAGTTTTACTTTCCGATGCACCTCTGCACGTTTACTATATCCCTTGGACCTTCCCATTCACGATGAAAAACAGAAATTTCATCGGAAATAAATATAAGAGACACAATGCCGACTTCAGTACAGGAAGACTGAGTCTTCCTACTGTCTATGTTTTGAGCGTTTCCTGTGTTAGAGTTTTACATTCCGATGCACCTCTGCAGGTTTACTGTAACCCTAGGACCTTCCCATTGACGACGAAACACAGAAATTGCATCTAAATTAAATATAAGAGACACAATGCCGACTTAAGTACAAGAAAACAGTCTTCGTACAGTCTATGTTTTGAGCGTTTCCTGTGTCATCAGTTTTACATTCCGATGCACCTCTGCAAGTTTACTGTATCCCTTGGACCTTCCCATTGATGATGAAAAACAGAAATTGCATCGGAATTATATATAAGAGACTCAATGCCGACATAAGTACAGGAAGATTGTGTGTTCCTACTGTCTATGTTTGAGCGTTTCCTGTGTCACTAATTTTACATTCCGATGCACCTCTGCAGGTTTACTGTATTCCTTGGACCTTCCCATTGATGATGAAACACAGAAATTGCATCGGAATTATATATAAGAGGCACAATGCCGACTTAAGTACAGGAAGACTGAGTCTTCCTACTCTCTATGCTTTGAGCGTTTCCTGTGTCACCAGTTTTACATTCTGATTTACCTCTGCAGGTTTAATGTATCCCTTGGACCTTCCCATTGACGATGAAACACAGAAATTGCATCGGAATTAAATGTAAGAGACACAATGCCGAGTTAAGTACAGGAAGTCTGAGTCTTCCTGCTGTCTATGTTTTGAGCGTTTCCTGTGTCACTAGTTTTACATTCCGATGCAGCTCTGCAGGTTTACTGTATCCCTTGGACCTTCCCATTGACGATGAAACACAGAAATTGCATCGGAAGTATATATAAGAGACACAATGCCGACATAAGTACAGGACGACTGTGTCTTCCTACTGTCTATGTTTGAGCGTTTCCTGTGTCACTAGTTTTACATTCCGATTAACATCTGCAGGTTTACTGTATCCCTTGGACCTTCCCATTGACGATGAAACACAGAAATTTCATCGGAAATAAATATAAGAGACACAATGCCGACTTCAGTACAGGAAGACTAAGTCTTCCTACTGTCTATGTTTTGAGCGTTTCCTGTGTTAGAGTTTTACATTCCGATGCACCTCTGCAGGTTTACTGTAACCCTTGGACCTTCCCATTGACGATGAAACACAGAAATTGCATCGAATTAAATATAAGAGAAACAATGCCGACTTAAGTACAGGAAGACTGAGTCTTCCGACTGTCTATAATTTGAGCGTTTCCTGTGTCACCAGTTTTACATTCCGTTGCACCTCTACAGGTTTACTGTATCCCTTGGACCTTCGCAGTAACGATGAAACACAGAAATTACATCGGAATTAAATATAAGAGACACAATGCCGACTTAAGTACAGGAAGACTAAGTCTTCCTACTGTCTATGTTTGAGCGTTTCCTGTGTCATCAGTTTTACTTTCCGATGCACCTCTGCACGTTTACTATATCCCTTGGACCTTCCCATTCACGATGAAACACAGAAATTTCATCGGAAATAAATATAAGAGACACAATGCCGACTTCAGTACAGGAAGACTAAGTCTTCCTACTGTCTATGTTTTGAGCGTTTCCTGTGTTAGAGTTTTACATTCCGATGCACCTCTGCAGGTTTACTGTAACCCTTGGACCTTCCCATTGACGATGAAACACAGAGATTGCATCGGAATTAAATATAAGAGACACGATGCCGACTTAAGTACAGGAAGACAGAGTCTTCCTACTGTCTATGTTTTGAGCGTTTCCTGTGTCACTAGTTTTACATTCCGATGCACCTTGCAGGTTTACTGTATCCCTTGGACCTTCCCATTGACGATGAGACACAGAAATTGCATCGGAATTAAATATAAGAGACACAATGCCGACGAAAGTACAGGAAGACTGAGTCTTCCTACTGTCTATGTTTTGAGCGTTTCCTGTGTCACCAGTTTTACATTCTGATGCACCTCTGCAGGTTTACTGTATCCCTTGGACATTCCCATTGACGACGAAACACAGAAATTGCATCTAAATTAAATATAAGAGACACAATGCCGACTTAAGTACAAGAAAACAGTCTTCGTACAGTCTATGTTTTGAGCGTTTCCTGTGTCATCAGTTTTACATTCCGATGCACCTCTGCAGGTTTACTGTATCCCTTGGACCTTCCCATTGACGATGAAAAACAGAAATTGCATCGGAATTATATATAAGAGACACAATGCCGACATAAGTATAGGAAGATTGAGTCATCCTACTGTCTATGTTTGAGCGTTTCCTGTGTCACTAATTTTACATTCCGATGCACCTCTGCAGGTTTACTGTATCCCTTGGACCTTCCCATTGATGATGAAACACAGAAATTGCATCGGAATTATATATAAGAGGCACAATGCCGACTTAAGTACAGGAAGACTGAGTCTTCCTACTCTCTATGTTTTGAGCGTTTCCTGTGTCACCAGTTTTACATTCTGATTTACCTCTGTAGGTTTACTGTATCCCTTGGACCTTCCCATTGACGATGAAACACAGAATTTGCATCGGAATTAAATGTAAGAGACACAATGCCGAGTTAAGTACAGGAAGTCTGAGTCTTCCTGCTGTCTATGTTTTGAGCGTTTCCTGTGTCACTACTTTTACATTCCGATGCAGCTCTGCAGGTTTACTGTATCCCTTGGACCTTCCCATTGACGATGAAACACAGAAATTGCATCGGAATTATATATAAGAGACACAATGCCGACTTAAGTACAGGACGACTGTGTCTTCCTACTGTCTATGTTTGAGCGTTTCCTGTGTCACTAGTTTTACATTCCGATTAACATCTGCAGGTTTACTGTATCCCTTGGACCTTCCCATTGACGATAAAACACAGAAATTGCATCGGAATTAAATATAAGAGACACAATGCCGACTTAAGTACAAGAAGACTGAGTCTTCCTACTGTCTATGTTTTGTGCGTTTCCTGTGTCACCAGTTTTACATTCTGATGCACCTCTGCAGGTTTACTGTATCCCTTGGACCTTCCCATTGACGATGAAACACAGAAATTGCATCGAATTAAATATAAGAGAAACAATGCCGACTTAAGTACAGGAAGACTGAGTCTTCCTACTGTCTATAATTTGAGCGTTTCCTGTGTTAGAGTTTTACATTCCGTTGCACCCCTACAGGTTTACTGTATCCCTTGGACCTTCACAGTGACGATGAAACACAGAAATTACATCGGAATTAAATATAAGAGACACAATGCCGACTTAAGTACAGGAAGACTAAGGCTTCCTACTGTCTATGTTTTGAGCGTTTCCTGTGTCATCAGTTTTACTTTCCGATGCACCTCTGCACGTTTACTATATCCCTTGGACCTTCCCATTCACGATGAAAAACAGAAATTTCATCGGAAATAAATATAAGAGACACAATGCCGACTTAAGTACACGAAGACTGAGTCTTCCTACTGTCTATGTTTTGAGCGTTTCCTGTGCCACGAGTTCTACATTCCGATGCACCTCTGCAGGTTTACTGTATCCCTTGGACCTTCCCATTGACGATGAAACACAGAAATTACATCGGAATTAAATATAAGAGACACAATGCCGAATTAAGTACAGGAAGACTGAGTCTTCCTACTGTCTATGATTTGAGCGTTTCCTGTGTCACTACTTTTACATTCCGATGCACCTCTGCAGGTGTACTGTATCCCTTGGACCTTCCCATTGACGATAAAACACAGAAATTGCATCGGAATTAAATATAACAGACACAATGCCCCCATAAGTACAGGAAGACTGAGTCTTCCTACTGTCTATGTTTTGAGCGTTTCCTGTGTCACCAGTTTTACATTCTGATGCTCCTCTGCAGGTTTACTGTATCCCTTGGACCTTCCCATTGACGATGAAACATAGAAATTGCATCGGAATTAAATATAAGAGACACAATGCCGACTGAAGTAGGGGAAGACTGAGTCTTCCTACTGTATATGTTTTGAGCGTTTCCTGTGTCACCAGTTTTACATTCCGATGCACCTCTGCAGGTTTCCTGTATCCCTTGGACCTTCCCATTGACGACGAAACACAGAAATTGCATCTAAATTAAATATAACAGACACAATGCCGACTTAAGTACAAGAAAACAGTCTTCGTACGGTCTATGTTTCGAGCGTTTCCTGTGTCATCAGTTTTACATTCCGATGCACCTCTGCAGGTTTACTGTATCCCTTGGACCTTCCCATTCACGATGAAACACAGAAATTGCATCGGAATTATATATAAGAGACACAGTGCCGACATAAGTACAGGAAGATTGAGTCTTCCTACTGTCTACGTTTGAGCGTTTCCTGTGTCACTAATTTTACATTCCGATGCACCTCTGCAGGTTTACTGTATCCCTTGGACCTTCCCATTGATGATGAAACACAGAAATAGCATCGGAATTATATATAAGAGGCACAATGCCGACTTAAGTACAGGAAGACTGAGTCTTCCTACTATCTATGTTTTGAGAGTTTCCTGTGTCACCAGTTTTACATTCTGATTTACCTCTGCAGGTTTACTGTATCCCTTGGACCTTCCCATTGTCGATGAAACACAGAAATTGCATCGGAATTATATATAAGAGACACAATGCCGAGTTAAGTACAGGAAGTCTGAGTCTTCCTGCTGCCTATGTTTTGAGCGTTTCCTGTGTCACTACTTTTACATTCCGATGCAGCTCTGCAGGTTTACTGTATCCCTTGGACCTTCCCATTGACGATGAAACACAGAAATTGCATCGGAATTATATATAAGAGACACAATGCCGACTTAAGTACAGGACGACTGTGTCTTCCTACTGTCTATGTTTGAGCGTTTCCAGTGTCACTAGTTTTACATTCCGATTAACATCTGCAGGTTTACTGTATCCCTTGGACCTTCCCATTGACGATGAAACACAGAAATTGCATCGGAATTAAATATAACAGACACAATGCCCACTTAAGTACAGGAAGACTGAGTCTTCCCACTGTCTATGTTTTGAGCGTTTCCTGTGTCACCAGTTTTACATTCTGATGCTCCTCTGCAGGTTTACTGTATCCCTTGGACCTTCCCATTGACGATGAAACACAGAAATTGCATCGGAATTAAATATAAGAGACACAATGCCGACTTAAGTACAAGAAGACTGAGTCTTCCTACTGTCTATGTTTTGTGCGTTTCCTGTGTCACCAGTTTTACATTCTGATGCACCTCTGCAGGTTTACTGCATCCTTTGGAGCTTCCCATTGACGACGAAACACAGAAATTGCATCTAAATTAAATATAAGAGACACAATGCCGACTTAAGTACAAGAAAACAGTCTTCGTACAGTCTATGTTTTGAGAGTTTCCTGTGTCACCAGTTTTACATTCCGATGCACCTCTGCATGTTTACTGTATCCCTTGGACCTTTCCATTGGCGATGAAACACACAAATTGCATCGAAATAAAATATAAGAGCCACAATGCCGACTTAAGTACAGGAAGACTGAGTCTTCCTACTGTCTTTAATTTGAGCGTTTCCTGTGTCACCAGTTTTACATTCCGATGCACCTCTGCAGGTATACTGTAACCCTAGGACCTTCCCATTGACGATGAAACACAGAGATTGCATCGGAATTAATTATAAGAGATACGATGCCGACTTAAGTACAAGAAAACAGTCTTCGTACGGTCTATGTTTTGAGCGTTTCCTGTGTCATCAGTTTTACATTCCGATGCACCTCTGCAGGTTTACTGTATCCCTTGGACCTTCCCATTGACGATGAAACACAGAAATTGCATCGGAATTAAATGTAAGAGACACAATGCCGACTTAAGTACAGGATGACTAAGTCTTCCTACTGTCTATGTTTTGAGCGTTTCCTGTGTCACCAGTTTTACATTCAGATGCACCTCTGCAGGTTTCCTGTATCCCTTGGACCTTCCCATTGACGACGAAACACAGAAATTGCATCTAAATTAAATATAAGAGACACAATGCCGACTTAAGTACAAGAAAACAGTCTTCGTACAGTCTATGTTTTGAGCGTTTCCTGTGTCATCAGTTTTACATTCCGATGCACCTCTGCAGGTTTACTGTATCCCTTGGACCTTCCCATTGACGATGAAAAACAGAAATTGCATCGGAATTATATATAAGAGACACAATGCCGACATAAGTATAGGAAGATTGAGTCATCCTACTGTCTATGTTTGAGCGTTTCCTGTGTCACTAATTTTACATTCCGATGCACCTCTGCAGTTTTACTGTATCCCTTGGACCTTGCCATTGATGATGAAACACAGAAATTGCATCGGAATTATATATAAGAGGCACAATGCCGACTTAAGTACAGGAAGACTGAGTCTTCCTACTCTCTATGTTTTGAGCGTTTCCTGTGTCACCAGTTTTACATTCTGATTTACCTCTGTAGGTTTACTGTATCCCTTGGACCTTCCCATTGACGATGAAACACAGAATTTGCATCGGAATTAAATGTAAGAGACACAATGCCGAGTTAAGTACAGGAAGTCTGAGTCTTCCCGCTGTCTATGTTTTGAGCGTTTCCTGTGTCACTACTTTTACATTCCGATGCAGCTCTGCAGGTTTACTGTATCCCTTGGACCTTCCCATTGACGATGAAACACAGAAATTGCATCGGAATTATATATAAGAGACACAATGCCGACTTAAGTACAGGACGACTGTGTCTTCCTACTGTCTATGTTTGAGCGTTTCCTGTGTCACTAGTTTTACATTCCGATTAACATCTGCAGGTTTACTGTATCCCTTGGACCTTCCCATTGACGATGAAACACAGAAATTGCATCGGAATTAAATATAAGAGACACAATGCCGACTTAAGTACAAGAAGACTGAGTCTTCCTACTGTCTATGTTTTGTGCGTTTCCTGTGTCACCAGTTTTACATTCTGATGCACCTCTGCAGGTTTACTGTATCCCTTGGACCTTCCCATTGACGATGAAACACAGAAATTGCATCGAATTAAATATAAGAGAAACAATGCCGACTTAAGTACAGGAAGACTGAGTCTTCCTACTGTCTATAATTTGAGCGTTTCCTGTGTTAGAGTTTTACATTCCGTTGCACCTCTACAGGTTTACTGTATCCCTTGGACCTTCACAGTGACGATGAAACACAGAAATTACATCGGAATTAAATATAAGAGACACAATGCCGACTTAAGTACAGGAAGACTAAGGCTTCCTACTGTCTATGTTTTGAGCGTTTCCTGTGTCATCAGTTTTACTTTCCGATGCACCTCTGCACGTTTACTATATCCCTTGGACCTTCCCATTCACGATGAAAAACAGAAATTTCATCGGAAATAAATATAAGAGACACAATGCCGACTTCAGTACAGGAAGACTGAGTCTTCCTACTGTCTATGTTTTGAGCGTTTCCTGTGTTAGAGTTTTACATTCCGATGCACCTCTGCAGGTTTACTGTAACCCTAGGACCTTCCCATTGACGACGAAACACAGAAATTGCATCTAAATTAAATATAAGAGACACAATGCCGACTTAAGTACAAGAAAACAGTCTTCGTACAGTCTATGTTTTGAGCGTTTCCTGTGTCATCAGTTTTACATTCCGATGCACCTCTGCAAGTTTACTGTATCCCTTGGACCTTCCCATTGATGATGAAAAACAGAAATTGCATCGGAATTATATATAAGAGACTCAATGCCGACATAAGTACAGGAAGATTGTGTGTTCCTACTGTCTATTTTTGAGCGTTTCCTGTGTCACTAATTTTACATTCCGATGCACCTCTGCAGGTTTACTGTATTCCTTGGACCTTCCCATTGATGATGAAACACAGAAATTGCATCGGAATTATATATAAGAGGCACAATGCCGACTTAAGTACAGGAAGACTGAGTCTTCCTACTCTCTATGTTTTGAGCGTTTCCTGTGTCACCAGTTTTACATTCTGATTTACCTCTGCAGGTTTAATGTATCCCTTGGACCTTCCCATTGACGATGAAACACAGAAATTGCATCGGAATTAAATGTAAGAGACACAATGCCGAGTTAAGTACAGGAAGTCTGAGTCTTCCTGCTCTCTATGTTTTGAGCGTTTCCTGTGTCACTAGTTTTACATTCCGATGCAGCTCTGCAGGTTTACTGTATCCCTTGGACCTTCCCATTGACGATGAAACACAGAAATTGCATCGGAAGTATATATAAGAGACACAATGCCGACATAAGTACAGGACGACTGTGTCTTCCTACTGTCTATGTTTGAGCGTTTCCTGTGTCACTAGTTTTACATTCCGATTAACATCTGCAGGTTTACTGTATCCCTTGGACCTTCCCATTGACGATGAAACACAGAAATTTCATCGGAAATAAATATAAGAGACACAATGCCGACTTCAGTACAGGAAGACTAAGTCTTCCTACTGTCTATGTTTTGAGCGTTTCCTGTGTTAGAGTTTTACATTCCGATGCACCTCTGCAGGTTTACTGTAACCCTTGGACCTTCCCATTGACGATGAAACACAGAAATTGCATCGAATTAAATATAAGAGAAACAATGCCGACTTAAGTACAGGAAGACTGAGTCTTCCTACTGTCTATAATTTGAGCGTTTCCTGTGTCACCAGTTTTACATTCCGTTGCACCTCTACAGGTTTACTGTATCCCTTGGACCTTCGCAGTAACGATGAAACACAGAAATTACATCGGAATTAAATATAAGAGACACAATGCCGACTTAAGTACAGGAAGACTAAGTCTTCCTACTGTCTATGTTTGAGCGTTTCCTGTGTCATCAGTTTTACTTTCCGATGCACCTCTGCACGTTTACTATATCCCTTGGACCTTCCCATTCACGATGAAACATAGAAATTTCATCGGAAATAAATATAAGAGACACAATGCCGACTTCAGTACAGGAAGACTAAGTCTTCCTACTGTCTATGTTTTGAGCGTTTCCTGTGTTAGAGTTTTACATTCCGATGCACCTCTGCAGGTTTACTGTAACCCTTGGACCTTCCCATTGACGATGAAACACAGAGATTGCATCGGAATTAAATATAAGAGACACGATGCCGACTTAAGTACAGGAAGACAGAGTCTTCCTACTGTCTATGTTTTGAGCGTTTCCTGTGTCACTAGTTTTACATTCCGATGCACCTTATAGGTTTACTGTATCCCTTGGACCTTCCCATTGACGATGAGACACAGAAATTGCATCGGAATTAAATATAAGAGACACAATGCCGACGAAAGTACAGGAAGACTGAGTCTTCCTACTGTCTATGTTTTGAGCGTTTCCTGTGTCACCAGTTTTACATTCTGATGCACCTCTGCAGGTTTACTGTATCCCTTGGACATTCCCATTGACGACGAAACACAGAAATTGCATCTAAATTAAATATAAGAGACACAATGCCGACTTAAGTACAAGAAAACAGTCTTCGTACAGTCTATGTTTTGAGCGTTTCCTGTGTCATCAGTTTTACATTCCGATGCACCTCTGCAGGTTTACTGTATCCCTTGGACCTTCCCATTGACGATGAAAAACAGAAATTGCATCGGAATTATATATAAGAGACACAATGCCGACATAAGTATAGGAAGATTGAGTCATCCTACTGTCTATGTTTGAGCGTTTCCTGTGTCACTAATTTTACATTCCGATGCACCTCTGCAGGTTTACTGTATCCCTTGGACCTTCCCATTGATGATGAAACACAGAAATTGCATCGGAATTATATATAAGAGACACAATGCCGACTTAAGTACAGGACGACTGTGTCTTCCTACTGTCTATGTTTGAGCGTTTCCTGTGTCACTAGTTTTACATTCCGATTAACATCTGCAGGTTTACTGTATCCCTTGGACCTTCCCATTGACGATGAAACACAGAAATTGCATCGGAATTAAATATAAGAGACACAATGCCGACTTAAGTACAAGAAGACTGAGTCTTCCTACTGTCTATGTTTTGTGCGTTTCCTGTGTCACCAGTTTTACATTCTGATGCACCTCTGCAGGTTTACTGTATCCCTTGGACCTTCCCATTGACGATGAAACACAGAAATTGCATCGAATTAAATATAAGAGAAACAATGCCGACTTAAGTACAGGAAGACTGAGTCTTCCTACTGTCTATAATTTGAGCGTTTCCTGTGTTAGAGTTTTACATTCCGTTGCACCTCTACAGGTTTACTGTATCCCTTGGACCTTCACAGTGACGATGAAACACAGAAATTACATCGGAATTAAATATAAGAGACACAATGCCGACTTAAGTACAGGAAGACTAAGGCTTCCTACTGTCTATGTTTTGAGCGTTTCCTGTGTCATCAGTTTTACTTTCCGATGCACCTCTGCACGTTTACTATATCCCTTGGACCTTCCCATTCACGATGAAAAACAGAAATTTCATCGGAAATAAATATAAGAGACACAATGCCGACTTCAGTACAGGAAGACTGAGTCTTCCTACTGTCTATGTTTTGAGCGTTTCCTGTGTTAGAGTTTTACATTCCGATGCACCTCTGCAGGTTTACTGTAACCCTAGGACCTTCCCATTGACGACGAAACACAGAAATTGCATCTAAATTAAATATAAGAGACACAATGCCGACTTAAGTACAAGAAAACAGTCTTCGTACAGTCTATGTTTTGAGCGTTTCCTGTGTCATCAGTTTTACATTCCGATGCACCTCTGCAAGTTTACTGTATCCCTTGGACCTTCCCATTGATGATGAAAAACAGAAATTGCATCGGAATTATATATAAGAGACTCAATGCCGACATAAGTACAGGAAGATTGTGTGTTCCTACTGTCTATTTTTGAGCGTTTCCTGTGTCACTAATTTTACATTCCGATGCACCTCTGCAGGTTTACTGTATTCCTTGGACCTTCCCATTGATGATGAAACACAGAAATTGCATCGGAATTATATATAAGAGGCACAATGCCGACTTAAGTACAGGAAGACTGAGTCTTCCTACTCTCTATGTTTTGAGCGTTTCCTGTGTCACCAGTTTTACATTCTGATTTACCTCTGCAGGTTTAATGTATCCCTTGGACCTTCCCATTGACGATGAAACACAGAAATTGCATCGGAATTAAATGTAAGAGACACAATGCCGAGTTAAGTACAGGAAGTCTGAGTCTTCCTGCTCTCTATGTTTTGAGCGTTTCCTGTGTCACTAGTTTTACATTCCGATGCAGCTCTGCAGGTTTACTGTATCCCTTGGACCTTCCCATTGACGATGAAACACAGAAATTGCATCGGAAGTATATATAAGAGACACAATGCCGACATAAGTACAGGACGACTGTGTCTTCCTACTGTCTATGTTTGAGCGTTTCCTGTGTCACTAGTTTTACATTCCGATTAACATCTGCAGGTTTACTGTATCCCTTGGACCTTCCCATTGACGATGAAACACAGAAATTTCATCGGAAATAAATATAAGAGACACAATGCCGACTTCAGTACAGGAAGACTAAGTCTTCCTACTGTCTATGTTTTGAGCGTTTCCTGTGTTAGAGTTTTACATTCCGATGCACCTCTGCAGGTTTACTGTAACCCTTGGACCTTCCCATTGACGATGAAACACAGAAATTGCATCGAATTAAATATAAGAGAAACAATGCCGACTTAAGTACAGGAAGACTGAGTCTTCCTACTGTCTATAATTTGAGCGTTTCCTGTGTCACCAGTTTTACATTCCGTTGCACCTCTACAGGTTTACTGTATCCCTTGGACCTTCGCAGTAACGATGAAACACAGAAATTACATCGGAATTAAATATAAGAGACACAATGCCGACTTAAGTACAGGAAGACTAAGTCTTCCTACTGTCTATGTTTGAGCGTTTCCTGTGTCATCAGTTTTACTTTCCGATGCACCTCTGCACGTTTACTATATCCCTTGGACCTTCCCATTCACGATGAAACATAGAAATTTCATCGGAAATAAATATAAGAGACACAATGCCGACTTCAGTACAGGAAGACTAAGTCTTCCTACTGTCTATGTTTTGAGCGTTTCCTGTGTTAGAGTTTTACATTCCGATGCACCTCTGCAGGTTTACTGTAACCCTTGGACCTTCCCATTGACGATGAAACACAGAGATTGCATCGGAATTAAATATAAGAGACACGATGCCGACTTAAGTACAGGAAGACAGAGTCTTCCTACTGTCTATGTTTTGAGCGTTTCCTGTGTCACTAGTTTTACATTCCGATGCACCTTATAGGTTTACTGTATCCCTTGGACCTTCCCATTGACGATGAGACACAGAAATTGCATCGGAATTAAATATAAGAGACACAATGCCGACGAAAGTACAGGAAGACTGAGTCTTCCTACTGTCTATGTTTTGAGCGTTTCCTGTGTCACCAGTTTTACATTCTGATGCACCTCTGCAGGTTTACTGTATCCCTTGGACATTCCCATTGACGACGAAACACAGAAATTGCATCTAAATTAAATATAAGAGACACAATGCCGACTTAAGTACAAGAAAACAGTCTTCGTACAGTCTATGTTTTGAGCGTTTCCTGTGTCATCAGTTTTACATTCCGATGCACCTCTGCAGGTTTACTGTATCCCTTGGACCTTCCCATTGACGATGAAAAACAGAAATTGCATCGGAATTATATATAAGAGACACAATGCCGACATAAGTATAGGAAGATTGAGTCATCCTACTGTCTATGTTTGAGCGTTTCCTGTGTCACTAATTTTACATTCCGATGCACCTCTGCAGGTTTACTGTATCCCTTGGACCTTCCCATTGATGATGAAACACAGAAATTGCATCGGAATTATATATAAGAGGCACAATGCCGACTTAAGTACAGGAAGACTGAGTCTTCCTACTCTCTATGTTTTGAGCGTTTCCTGTGTCACCAGTTTTACATTCTGATTTACCTCTGTAGGTTTACTGTATCCCTTGGACCTTCCCATTGACGATGAAACACAGAATTTGCATCGGAATTAAATGTAAGAGACACAATGCCGAGTTAAGTACAGGAAGTCTGAGTCTTCCTGCTGTCTATGTTTTGAGCGTTTCCTGTGTCACTACTTTTACATTCCGATGCAGCTCTGCAGGTTTACTGTATCCCTTCGACCTTCCCATTGACGATGAAACACAGAAATTGCATCGGAATTATATATAAGAGACACAATGCCGACTTAAGTACAGGACGACTGTGTCTTCCTACTGTCTATGTTTGAGCGTTTCCTGTGTCACTAGTTTTACATTCCGATTAACATCTGCAGGTTTACTGTATCCCTTGGACCTTCCCATTGACGATGAAACACAGAAATTGCATCGGAATTAAATATAAGAGACACAATGCCGACTTAAGTACAAGAAGACTGAGTCTTCCTACTGTCTATGTTTTGTGCGTTTCCTGTGTCACCAGTTTTACATTCTGATGCACCTCTGCAGGTTTACTGTATCCCTTGGACCTTCCCATTGACGATGAAACACAGAAATTGCATCGAATTAAATATAAGAGAAACAATGCCGACTTAAGTACAGGAAGACTGAGTCTTCCTACTGTCTATAATTTGAGCGTTTCCTGTGTTAGAGTTTTACATTCCGTTGCACCTCTACAGGTTTACTGTATCCCTTGGACCTTCACAGTGACGATGAAAAACAGAAATTTCATCGGAAATAAATATAAGAGACACAATGCCGACTTCAGTACAGGAAGACTGAGTCTTCCTACTGTCTATGTTTTGAGCGTTTCCTGTGTTAGAGTTTTACATTCCGATGCACCTCTGCAGGTTTACTGTAACCCTAGGACCTTCCCATTGACGACGAAACACAGAAATTGCATCTAAATTAAATATAAGAGACACAATGCCGACTTAAGTACAAGAAAACAGTCTTCGTACAGTCTATGTTTTGAGCGTTTCCTGTGTCATCAGTTTTACATTCCGATGCACCTCTGCAAGTTTACTGTATCCCTTGGACCTTCCCATTGATGATGAAAAACAGAAATTGCATCGGAATTATATATAAGAGACACAATGCCGACATAAGTACAGGAAGATTGTGTGTTCCTACTGTCTATGTTTGAGCGTTTCCTGTGTCACTAATTTTACATTCCGATGCACCTCTGCAGGTTTACTGTATTCCTTGGACCTTCCCATTGATGATGAAACACAGAAATTGCATCGGAATTATATATAAGAGGCACAATGCCGACTTAAGTACAGGAAGACTGAGTCTTCCTACTCTCTATGTTTTGAGCGTTTCCTGTGTCACCAGTTTTACATTCTGATTTACCTCTGCAGGTTTAATGTATCCCTTGGACCTTCCCATTGACGATGAAACACAGAAATTGCATCGGAATTAAATGTAAGAGACACAATGCCGAGTTAAGTACAGGAAGTCTGAGTCTTCCTGCTGTCTATGTTTTGAGCGTTTCCTGTGTCACTAGTTTTACATTCCGATGCAGCTCTGCAGGTTTACTGTATCCCTTGGACCTTCCCATTGACGATGAAACACAGAAATTGCATCGGAAGTATATATAAGAGACACAATGCCGACATAAGTACAGGACGACTGTGTCTTCCTACTGTCTATGTTTGAGCGTTTCCTGTGTCACTAGTTTTACATTCCGATTAACATCTGCAGGTTTACTGTATCCCTTGGACCTTCCCATTGACGATGAAACACAGAAATTGCATCGGAATTAAATATAAGAGACACAATGCCGACTTAAGTACAAGAAGACTGAGTCTACCTACTGTCTATGTTTTGTGCGTTTCCTGTGTCACCAGGTTTACATTCTGATGCACCTCTGCAGGTTTACTGTATCCCTTGGACCTTCCCATTGACGATGAAACACAGAAATTGCATCGAATTAAATATAAGAGAAACAATGCCGACTTAAGTACAGGAAGACTGAGTCTTCCTACTGTCTATAATTTGAGCGTTTCCTGTGTCACCAGTTTTACATTCCGTTGCACCTCTACAGGTTTACTGTATCCCTTGCACCTTCGCAGTAACGATGAAACACAGAAATTACATCGGAATTAAATATAAGAGACACAATGCCGACTTAAGTACAGGAAGACTAAGTCTTCCTACTGTCTATGTTTGAGCGTTTCCTGTGTCATCAGTTTTACTTTCCGATGCACCTCTGCACGTTTACTATATCCCTTGGACCTTCCCATTCACGATGAAACACAGAAATTTCATCGGAAATAAATATAAGAGACACAATGCCGACTTCAGTACAGGAAGACTAAGTCTTCCTACTGTCTATGTTTTGAGCGTTTCCTGTGTTAGAGTTTTACATTCCGATGCACCTCTGCAGGTTTACTGTAACCCTTGGACCTTCCCATTGACGATGAAACACAGAGATTGCATCGGAATTAAATATAAGAGACACGATGCCGACTTAAGTACAGGAAGACAGAGTCTTCCTACTGTCTATGTTTTGAGCGTTTCCTGTGTCACTAGTTTTACATTCCGATGCACCTTGCAGGTTTACTGTATCCCTTGGACCTTCCCATTGACGATGAGACACAGAAATTGCATCGGAATTAAATATAAGAGACACAATGCCGACGAAAGTACAGGAAGACTGAGTCTTCCTACTGTCTATGTTTTGAGCGTTTCCTGTGTCACCAGTTTTACATTCTGATGCACCTCTGCAGGTTTACTGTATCCCTTGGACATTCCCATTGACGACGAAACACAGAAATTGCATCTAAATTAAATATAAGAGACACAATGCCGTCTTAAGTACAAGAAAACAGTCTTCGTACAGTCTATGTTTTGAGCGTTTCCTGTGTCATCAGTTTTACATTCCGATGCACCTCTGCTGGTTTACTGTATCCCTTGGACCTTCCCATTGACGATGAAAAACAGAAATTGCATCGGAATTATATATAAGAGACACAATGCCGACATAAGTATAGGAAGATTGAGTCATCCTACTGTCTATGTTTGAGCGTTTCCTGTGTCACTAATTTTACATTCCGATGCACCTCTGCAGGTTTACTGTATCCCTTGGACCTTCCCATTGATGATGAAACACAGAAATTGCATCGGAATTATATATAAGAGGCACAATGCCGACTTAAGTACAGGAAGACTGAGTCTTCCTACTCTCTATGTTTTGAGCGTTTCCTGTGTCACCAGTTTTACATTCTGATTTACCTCTGTAGGTTTACTGTATCCCTTGGACCTTCCCATTGACGATGAAACACAGAATTTGCATCGGAATTAAATGTAAGAGACACAATGCCGAGTTAAGTACAGGAAGTCTGAGTCTTCCTGCTGTCTATGTTTTGAGCGTTTCCTGTGTCACTACTTTTACATTCCGATGCAGCTCTGCAGGTTTACTGTATCCCTTGGACCTTCCCATTGACGATGAAACACAGAAATTGCATCGGAATTATATATAAGAGACACAATGCCGACTTAAGTACAGGACGACTGTGTCTTCCTACTGTCTATGTTTGAGCGTTTCCTGTGTCACTAGTTTTACATTCCGATTAACATCTGCAGGTTTACTGTATCCCTTGGACCTTCCCATTGACGATGAAACACAGAAATTGCATCGGAATTAAATATAAGAGACACAATGCCTACTTAAGTACAAGAAGACTGAGTCTTCCTACTGTCTATGTTTTGTGCGTTTCCTGTGTCACCAGTTTTACATTCTGATGCACCTCTGCAGGTTTACTGTATCCCTTGGACCTTCCCATTGACGATGAAACACAGAAATTGCATCGAATTAAATATAAGAGAAACAATGCCGACTTAAGTACAGGAAGACTGAGTCTTCCTACTGTCTATAATTTGAGCGTTTCCTGTGTTAGAGTTTTACATTCCGTTGCACCTCTACAGGTTTACTGTATCCCTTGGACCTTCACAGTGACGATGAAACACAGAAATTACATCGGAATTAAATATAAGAGACACAATGCCGACTTAAGTACAGGAAGACTAAGGCTTCCTACTGTCTATGTTTTGAGCGTTTCCTGTGTCATCAGTTTTACTTTCCGATGCACCTCTGCACGTTTACTATATCCCTTGGACCTTCCCATTCACGATGAAAAACAGAAATTTCATCGGAAATAAATATAAGAGACACAATGCCGACTTCAGTACAGGAAGACTGAGTCTTCCTACTGTCCATGTTTTGAGCGTTTCCTGTGTTAGAGTTTTACATTCCGATGCACCTCTGCAGGTTTACTGTAACCCTAGGACCTTCCCATTGACGACGAAACACAGACATTGCATCTAAATTAAATATAAGAGACACAATGCCGACTTAAGTACAAGAAAACAGTCTTCGTACAGTCTATGTTTTGAGCGTTTCCTGTGTCATCAGTTTTACATTCCGATGCACCTCTGCAAGTTTACTGTATCCCTTGGACCTTCCCATTGATGATGAAAAACAGAAATTGCATCGGAATTATATATAAGAGACACAATGCCGACATAAGTACAGGAAGATTGTGTGTTCCTACTGTCTATGTTTGAGCGTTTCCTGTGTCACAAATTTTACATTCCGATGCACCTCTGCAGGTTTACTGTATTCCTTGGACCTTCCCATTGATGATGAAACACAGAAATTGCATCGGAATTATATATAAGTGGCACAATGCCGACTTAAGTACAGGAAGACTGAGTCTTCCTACTCTCTATGTTTTGAGCGTTTCCTGTGTCACCAGTTTCACATTCTGATTTACCTCTGCAGGTTTAATGTATCCCTTGGACCTTCCCATTGACGATGAAACACAGAAATTGCATCAGAATTAAATGTAAGAGACACAATGCCGAGATAAGTACAGGAAGTCTGAGTCTTCCTGCTGTCTATGTTTTGAGCGTTTCCTGTGTCACTAGTTTTACATTCCGATGCAGCTCTGCAGGTTTACTGTATCCCTTGGACCTTCCCATTGACGATGAAACACAGAAATTGCATCGAATTAAATATAAGAGAAACAATGCCGACTTAAGTACAGGAAGACTGAGTCTTCCTACTGTCTATAATTTGAGCGTTTCCTGTGTCACCAGTTTTACATTCCGTTGCACCTCTACAGGTTTACTGTATCCCTTGCACCTTCGCAGTAACGATGAAACACAGAAATTACATCGGAATTAAATATAAGAGACACAATGCCGACTTAAGTACAGGAAGACTAAGTCTTCCTACTGTCTATGTTTGAGCGTTTCCTGTGTCATCAGTTTTACTTTCCGATGCACCTCTGCACGTTTACTATATCCCTTGGACCTTCCCATTCACGATGAAACACAGAAATTTCATCGGAAATAAATATAAGAGACACAATGCCGACTTCAGTACAGGAAGACTAAGTCTTCCTACTGTCTATGTTTTGAGCGTTTCCTGTGTTAGAGTTTTACATTCCGATGCACCTCTGCAGGTTTACTGTAACCCTTGGACCTTCCCATTGACGATGAAACACAGAGATTGCATCGGAATTAAATATAAGAGACACGATGCCGACTTAAGTACAGGAAGACAGAGTCTTCCTACTGTCTATGTTTTGAGCGTTTCCTGTGTCACTAGTTTTACATTCCGATGCACCTTGCAGGTTTACTGTATCCCTTGGACCTTCCCATTGACGATGAGACACAGAAATTGATCGGAATTAAATATAAGAGACACAATGCCGACGAAAGTACAGGAAGACTGAGTCTTCCTACTGTCTATGTTTTGAGCGTTTCCTGTGTCACCAGTTTTACATTCTGATGCACCTCTGCAGGTTTACTGTATCCCTTGGACATTCCCATTGACGACGAAACACAGAAATTGCATCTAAATTAAATATAAGAGACACAATGCCGTCTTAAGTACAAGAAAACAGTCTTCGTACAGTCTATGTTTTGAGCGTTTCCTGTGTCATCAGTTTTACATTCCGATGCACCTCTGCTGGTTTACTGTATCCCTTGGACCTTCCCATTGACGATGAAAAACAGAAATTGCATCGGAATTATATATAAGAGACACAATGCCGACATAAGTATAGGAAGATTGAGTCATCCTACTGTCTATGTTTGAGCGTTTCCTGTGTCACTAATTTTACATTCCGATGCACCTCTGCAGGTTTACTGTATCCCTTGGACCTTCCCATTGATGATGAAACACAGAAATTGCATCGGAATTATATATAAGAGGCACAATGCCGACTTAAGTACAGGAAGACTGAGTCTTCCTACTCTCTATGTTTTGAGCGTTTCCTGTGTCACCAGTTTTACATTCTGATTTACCTCTGTAGGTTTACTGTATCCCTTGGACCTTCCCATTGACGATGAAACACAGAATTTGCATCGGAATTAAATGTAAGAGACACAATGCCGAGTTAAGTACAGGAAGTCTGAGTCTTCCTGCTGTCTATGTTTTGAGCGTTTCCTGTGTCACTACTTTTACATTCCGATGCAGCTCTGCAGGTTTACTGTATCCCTTGGACCTTCCCATTGACGATGAAACACAGAAATTGCATCGGAATTATATATAAGAGACACAATGCCGACTTAAGTACAGGACGACTGTGTCTTCCTACTGTCTATGTTTGAGCGTTTCCTGTGTCACTAGTTTTACATTCCGATTAACATCTGCAGGTTTACTGTATCCCTTGGACCTTCCCATTGACGATGAAACACAGAAATTGCATCGGAATTAAATATAAGAGACACAATGCCGACTTAAGTACAAGAAGACTGAGTCTTCCTACTGTCTATGTTTTGTGCGTTTCCTGTGTCACCAGTTTTACATTCTGATGCACCTCTGCAGGTTTACTGTATCCCTTGGACCTTCCCATTGACGATGAAACACAGAAATTGCATCGAATTAAATATAAGAGAAACAATGCCGACTTAAGTACAGGAAGACTGAGTCTTCCTACTGTCTATAATTTGAGCGTTTCCTGTGTTAGAGTTTTACATTCCGTTGCACCTCTACAGGTTTACTGTATCCCTTGGACCTTCACAGTGACGATGAAACACAGAAATTACATCGGAATTAAATATAAGAGACACAATGCCGACTTAAGTACAGGAAGACTAAGGCTTCCTACTGTCTATGTTTTGAGCGTTTCCTGTGTCATCAGTTTTACTTTCCGATGCACCTCTGCACGTTTACTATATCCCTTGGACCTTCCCATTCACGATGAAAAACAGAAATTTCATCGGAAATAAATATAAGAGACACAATGCCGACTTCAGTACAGGAAGACTGAGTCTTCCTACTGTCCATGTTTTGAGCGTTTCCTGTGTTAGAGTTTTACATTCCGATGCACCTCTGCAGGTTTACTGTAACCCTAGGACCTTCCCATTGACGACGAAACACAGACATTGCATCTAAATTAAATATAAGAGACACAATGCCGACTTAAGTACAAGAAAACAGTCTTCGTACAGTCTATGTTTTGAGCGTTTCCTGTGTCATCAGTTTTACATTCCGATGCACCTCTGCAAGTTTACTGTATCCCTTGGACCTTCCCATTGATGATGAAAAACAGAAATTGCATCGGAATTATATATAAGAGACACAATGCCGACATAAGTACAGGAAGAATGTGTGTTCCTACTGTCTATGTTTGAGCGTTTCCTGTGTCACAAATTTTACATTCCGATGCACCTCTGCAGGTTTACTGTATTCCTTGGACCTTCCCATTGATGATGAAACACAGAAATTGCATCGGAATTATATATAAGTGGCACAATGCCGACTTAAGTACAGGAAGACTGAGTCTTCCTACTCTCTATGTTTTGAGCGTTTCCTGTGTCACCAGTTTCACATTCTGATTTACCTCTGCAGGTTTAATGTATCCCTTGGACCTTCCCATTGACGATGAAACACAGAAATTGCATCGGAATTAAATGTAAGAGACACAATGCCGAGATAAGTACAGGAAGTCTGAGTCTTCCTGCTGTCTATGTTTTGAGCGTTTCCTGTGTCACTAGTTTTACATTCCGATGCAGCTCTGCAGGTTTACTGTATCCCTTGGACCTTCCCATTGACGATGAAACACAGAAATTGCATCGGAAGTATATATAAGAGACACAATGCCGACATAAGTACAGGACGACTGTGTCTTCCTACTGTCTATGTTTGAGCGTTTCCTGTGTCACTAGTTTTACATTCCGATTAACATCTGCAGGTTTACTGTATCCCTTGGACCTTCCCATTGACGATGAAACACAGAAATTGCATCGGAATTAAATATAAGAGACACAATGCCGACTTAAGTACAAGAAGACTGAGTCTACCTACTGTCTATGTTTTGTGCGTTTCCTGTGTCACCAGGTTTTCATTCTGATGCACCTCTGCAGGTTTACTGTATCCCTTGGACCTTCCCATTGACGATGAAACACAGAAATTGCATCGAATTAAATATAAGAGAAACAATGCCGACTTAAGTACAGGAAGACTGAGTCTTCCTACTGTCTATAATTTGAGCGTTTCGTGTGTCACCAATTTTACATTCCGTTGCACCTCTACAGGTTTACTGTATCCCTTGGACCTTCGCAGTAACGATGAAACACAGAAATTACATCGGAATTAAATATAAGAGACACAATGCCGACTTAAGTACAGGAAGACTAAGTCTTCCTACTGTCTATGTTTGAGCGTTTCCTGTGTCATCAGTTTTACTTTCCGATGCACCTCTGCACGTTGACTATATCCCTTGGACCTTCCCATTCACGATGAAACACAGAAATTTCATCGGAAATAGATATAAGAGACACAATGCCGACTTCAGTACAGGAAGACTAAGTCTTCCTACTGTCTATGTTTTGAGCGTTTCCTGTGTTAGAGTTTTACATTCCGATGCACCTCTGCAGGTTTACTGTAACCCTTGGACCTTCCCATTGACGATGAAACACAGAGATTGCATCGGAATTAAATATAAGAGACACGATGCCGACTTAAGTACAGGAAGACAGAGTCTTCCTACTGTCTATGTTTTGAGCGTTTCCTGTGTCACTAGTTTTACATTCCGATGCACCTTGCAGGTTTACTGTATCCCTTGGACCTTCCCATTGACGATGAGACACAGAAATTGCATCGGAATTAAATATAAGAGACACAATGCCGACGAAAGTACAGGAAGACTGAGTCTTCCTACTGTCTATGTTTTGAGCGTTTCCTGTGTCACCAGTTTTACATTCTGATGCACCTCTGCAGGTTTACTGTATCCCTTGGACATTCCCATTGACGATGAAATACAGAAATTGCATCGGAATTAAATATAAGAGACACAATGCCGACTTAAGTACAGGATGACTGAGTCTTCCTACTGTCTACAATTTGAGCGATTCCTGCGTCACCAGTTTTACATTCCGATGCATCTCTACAGGTTTACTGTATCCCTTGGACCTTCACAGTTACGCTGTAACACAGAAATTACATCGGAATTAAATATATGAGACACAATGCCGACTTAAGTACAAGAAAACAGTCTTCTTACAGTCAATGTTTTGAGCGTTTCCTGTGTCACCAGTTTTACATTCCGATGCACCTCTGCATGTTTACTGTATCCCTTGGACCTTCCCATTGGCGATGAAACACACAAATTGCATCGAAATTAAATATAAGAGCCACAATGCCGACTTAAGTACAGGAAGACTGAGTCTTCCTACTGTCTATGTTTTGAGCGTTTCCTGTGTCACCAGTTTTACATTCCGATGCACCTCTGCAGGTTTACTGTATCCCTTGGACCTTCCCATTCACGATGAAACACAGAAATTGCAAAGGAATTAAACATAAGAGAAACAATGCCGACTTAAGTACAGCAAGACTGAGTCTTCCTACTGTCTATAATTTGAGCGTTTCCTGTGTCACTAGTTTTACATTCCGATGCACCTCTAAAGGTTTACTGTATCCCTTGGACCTTCACAGCGATGATGAAACACGGAAATTTCATCGGAAATAAATATAAGAGACACAATGCCGACTTAAGTACAGGAAGACTGAGTCTTCCTACTGTCTATGATTTGAGCGTTTCCTCTGTCTCGAGTTTTACATTCCGATGCACCTCTGCAGGATTACTGTATCCCTTGGACCTTCCCATTGACGATGAAACACAGAAATTGCATCGGAATTAAATATGAGAGACACAATGCCGACTTAAGTACAGGAAGACTGAGTCTTCCTACTGTCTATGTTTTGAGCGTTTCCTGTGTCACTAGTTTTACATTCCGATTCACCTCTGCAGGTGAACTGTATCCCTTGGACCTTCCCATTGACGATGAAACACAGAAATTGCATCGGAATTAAATTTAAGAGACACAATGCCGACGAAACTACAGGAAGACTGAGTCTTCCTACTGTCTATGTTTTGAGCGTTTCCTGTGTCACCAGTTTTACATTCTGATGCACCTCTGCAGGTTTACTGTTTCCCTTGGACCTTCCCATTGACGATGAAATACAGAAATTGCATCGGAATTAAATATAAGAGACACAATGCCGACTTAAGTACAGGATGACTGAGTCTTCCTACTGTCTACAGTTTGAGCGATTCCTGCGTCACCAGTTTTACATTCCGATGCATCTCTACAGGTTTACTGTATCCCTTGGACCTTCACAGTTACGCTGTAACACAGAAATTACATCGGAATTAAATATAAGAGACACAATGCCGACTTAAGTACAAGAAAACAGTCTTCTTACAGTCAATGTTTTGAGCGTTTCCTGTGTCACCAGTTTTACATTGCGATGCACCTCTGCATGTTTACTGTATCCCTTGGACCTTCCCATTGGCGATGAAACACACAAATTGCATCGAAATTAAATATAAGAGCCACAATGCCGACTTAAGTACAGGAAGACTGAGTCTTCCTACTGTCTATGTTTTGAGCGTTTCCTGTGTCACCAGTTTTCCATTCCGATGCACCTCTGCAGGTTTACTGTATCCCTTGGACCTTCCCATTCACGATGAAACACAGAAATTGCATCGGAATTAAACATAAGAGAAACAATGCCGACTTAAGTACAGGAAGACTGAGTCTTATTACTGTCTATAATTTGAGCGTTTCCTGTGTCACTAGTTTTACATTCCGATGCACCTCTAAAGGTTTACTGTATCCCTTGGACCTTCCCATTGACGATGAAACACAGAAATTGCATCGGAATTAAATATGAGAGACACAATGCCGACTTAAGTACAGGAAGACTGAGTCTTCCTACTGTCTATGTTTTGAGCGTTTCCTGTGTCACTAGTTTTACATTCCGATGCACCTCTGCAGGTGTACTGTATCCCTTGGACCTTCCCATTGACGATGAAACACAGAAATTGCATCGGAATTAAATATAAGAGACACAATGCCGACTTAAGTACAGGAAGACTGAGTCTTCCTACTGTCTATGATTTGAGCGTTTCCTGTGACACCAGTTTTACATTCTGATGCACCTCTGCAGGTCTACTGTATCCCTTGGACCTTCCCATTGACGATGAAACACAGAAATTGCTTCGGAATTAAATATAAGAGACACAATGCCGACTTAAGTACAGGAAGACTGAGTCTTCCTACTGTCTATGATTTGAGCGTTTCCTGTGTCACCAATTTTTACATTCCGAAGCACCTCTGCAGGTTTCTAGTATCCCTTGGACCTTACCATTGACGACGAAACACAGAAATTGCATCTAAATTAAATATAAGAGACACAATGCCGACTTAAGTACAAGAAAACAGTCTTCGTACGGTCTATGTTTTGAGCGTTTCCTGTGTCATCAGTTTTACATTCCGATGCACCTCTGCAGGTTTACTGTATCCCTTGGACCTTCCCATTGACGATGAATAACAGAAATTGCATCGGAATTATATATAAGAGACACAATGCCGACTTAAGTACAGGAAGATTGAGTCTTCCTACTGTCTATGTTTGAGCGTTTCCTGTGTCACTAGTTTTACATTCCGATGCACCTCTGCAGGTTTAATGTATCCCTTGGACCTTCCCATTGACGATGAAACACAGAAATTGCATCGGAATTATATATAAGAGGCACAATGCCGACTTAAGTACAGGAAGACGGAGTCTTCCTACTGTCTATGTTGAGCGTTTCCTGTGTCACGAGTTTTACATTACGATGCACCTCTGCAGATTTACTGTATCCCGTGGACCTTCCCAATGACGATGAAACACAGAAATTGCATCGGAATTAAATATAAGAGACACAATGCCGACATAAGTACAGGAAGACTGAGTCTTCCTGATGTCTATGTTTTGAGCGTTTCCTGTGTCACTAGTTTTACATTCCGATACACCTCTGCAGGTTTACTGTATCCCTTGGACTTTCCCATTGACGATGAAACACAGAAATTGCATCGGAATTAAATATAAGAGACACAATGCCGACTTAAGTACAGGAAGACTGAGTCTACCTACTGTCATTGTTTGAGCGTTTCCTGTGTCACTAGTTTTACATCCTGGTGCACCTCTGCAGGTTTACTGTATCCCTTGGACCTTCCCATTGACGATGAAACACAAAAATTGCATCGGAATTAAATATAAGAGACACAATGCCGACTTAAGTACAGGATGACTGAGTCTTCCTACTGTCTACTATTTGAGCGATTCCTGCGTCACCAGTTTTACATTCCGATGCACCTCTACAGGTTTACTGTATCCCTTGGACCTTCACAGTTACGATGTAACACAGAAATTACATCGGAATTAAATATAAGACACACAATGCCGACTTAAGTACAAGAAAACAGTCTTCTTACAGTCAATGTTTTGAGCGTTTCCTGTGGCACCAGTTTTACATTCCGATGCACCTCTGCATGTTTACTGTATCCCTTGGACCTTTCCATTGGCGATGAAACACACAAATTGCATCGAAATTAAATATAAGAGCCACAATGCCGACTTAAGTAGAGGGAAGGCTGAGTCTTCCTACTGTCTATATTTTGAGCGTTTCCTGTGTCACTAGTTATACATTCCGTTGCACCTCTGCAGGTTTCCTGTATCCCTTGGACCTTCCCATTGACGATGCAACACAGAAATTGCATCGGAATTAAATATAAGAGACACAATGCCGACTTAAGTACAGGAAGGCTGAGTCTTCCTACTGTCTATATTGTGAGCGTTTCCTGTGTCACCATTTTTACATTCTGATGCACCTCTGCAGGTTTACTGTACCCCTTGGACATTCCCATTGGCGATGAATCACAGAAATTGCATCGGAATTAAATATAAGAGACACAATGCCGACTTAAGTACAGGAAGACTGAGTCTTCCTACTGTCTATGTTTTGAGCGTTTCCTGTGTCACCAGTTTTACATTCCGATGCACCTCTGCAGGTTTACTGTATCCCTTGGAATTTCCCATTGACGATGCAACACAGAAATTGCATCGGAATTAAATGTAAGGGAAACAATGCCGACTTAAGTACAGGAAGACTGAGTCTTCCTACTGTCTATAATTTGAGCGTTTCCTGGGTCACCAGTTTTACATTCCGTTGCACCTCTACAGCTTTACTGTATCCCTTGGACCTTCCCATTGACGATGAAACACAGAAATTGCATCGGAATTAAATATAAGAGACACAATGCCGACTTAAGTACAGGAAGACTGAGTCTTCCTACTGTCTATGATTTGAGCGTTTCCTGTGACACCAGTTTTACATTCTGATGCACCTCTGCAGGTTTACTGTATCCCTTGGACCTTCCCATTGACGATGAAACACAGAAATTGCATCGGAATTAAGTATAAGAGACACAATGCCGAATTAAGTACAGGAAGACTGAGTCTTCCTACTGTCTATGATTTGAGCGTTTCCTGTGTCACCAATTTTACATTCCGATGCACCTCTGCAGGTTTCTAGTATCCCTTGGACCTTACCATTGACGACGAAACACAGAAATTGCATCTAAATTAAATATAAGAGACACAATGCCGACGAAAGTAAAGGAAGACTGAGTCTTCCTACTGTCTATGTTTTGAGCGTTCCCTGTGTCACCAGTTTTACATTCTGATGCACCTCTGCAGGTTTACTGTATCCCTTGGACCTTCCCATTGACGATGAAATACAGAAATTGCATCGGAATTAAATATAAGAGACACAATGCCGTTTTAAGTACAGGATGACTGAGTCTTCCTACTGTCTACTATTTGAGCGATTCCTGCGTCACCAGTTTTACATTCTGATGCACCTCTACAGGTTTACTGTATCCCTTGGACCTTCACAGTTACGATGTAACACAGAAATTACATCGGAATTAAATATAAGAGACACAATGCCGACTTAAGTACAAGAAAACAGTCTTCTTACAGTCAATGTTTTGAGCGTTTCCTGTGTCACGAGTTTTACATTCCGATGCACCTCTGCATGTTTACTGTATCCCTTGGACCTTCCCATTGGCGATGAAACACACAAATTGCATCGAAATTAAATATAAGAGCCACAATGCCGACTTAAGTACAGGAAGACTGAGTCTTCCTACTGTCTATGATTTGAGCGTTTCCTGTGTCACCAGTTTTACATTCCGATGCACCTCTGCAGGTTTGCTGTATCCCTTGGACCTTCCCATTCTCGATGAAACACAGAAATTGCATCGGAATTAAACATAAGAGAAACAATGCCGACTTAAGTACAGCAAGACTGAGTCTTCCTACTGTCTATAATTTGAGCGTTTCCTGTGTCACTAGTTTTACATTCCGATGCACCTCTACAGGTTTACTGTATCCCTTGGACCTTCACAGCGACGATGAAACACAGAAATTTCATAGGAAATAAATATAAGAGACACAATGCCGACTTAAGTACAGGAAGACTGAGTCTTCCTACTGTCTATGTTTTAAGCGTTTCCTGTGTCACGAGTTTTACATACCGATGCACCTCTGCAGGTTTACTGTATCCCTTGGACCTTCCCATTGACGATGAAACACAGAAATTGCATCGGAATTAAATATAAGAGACACAATACCGACTTAAGTACAGGAAGACTGAGTCTTCCTACTGTCTATGTTTTGAGCGTTTCCTGTGTCACTAGTTTTACATTCCGATGCACCTCTGCAGGTTTACTGTATCCCTTGGACCTTCCCATTGACGATGAAACACAGAAATTGCATCGGAATTGAACATAAGAGAAACAATGCCGACTTAAGTACAGGAAGACTGAGTCTTCCTACTGTCTATAATTTGAGCGTTTCCTGTGTCACTAGTTTTACATTCCGATGCACCTCTAAAGGTTTACTGTATCCCTTGGACCTTCACAGCGACGATGAAACACGGAAATTTCATCGGAAATAAATATAAGAGACACAATGCCGACTTAAGTACAGGAAGACTGAGTCTTCCTACTGTCTATGATTTGAGCGTATCCTGTGTCACGAGTTTTACGTTCCGATGCATCTCTGCAGGATTACTGTATCCCTTGGACCTTCCCATTGACGATGAAACACAGAAATTGCATCGGAATTAAATATGAGAGACACAATGCCGACTTAAGTACAGGAAGACTGAGTCTTCCTACTGTCTATGTTTTGAGCGTTTCCTGTGTCACTAGTTTTACATTCCGATGCACCTCTGCAGGTGTACTGTATCCCTTGGACCTTCCCATTGACGATGAAACACAGAAATTGCATCGGAATTAAATATAAGAGACACAATGCCGACTTAAGTACAGGAAGACTGAGTCTTCCTACTGTCTATGATTTGAGCGTTTCCTGTGACACCAGTTTTACATTCTGATGCACCTCTGCAGGTTTACTGTATCCCTTGGACCTTCCCATTGACGATGAAACACAGAAATTGCTTCGGAATTAAATATAAGAGACACAATGCCGACTTAAGTACAGGAAAACTGAGTCTTCCTACTGTCTATGATTTGAGCGTTTCCTGTGTCACCAATTTTACATTCCGAAGCACCTCTGCAGGTTTCTAGTATCCCTTGGACCTTACCATTGACGACGAAACACAGAAATTGCATCTAAATTAAATATAAGAGACACAATAACGACTTAAGTACAAGAAAACAGTCTTCGTACGGTCTATGTTTTGAGCGTTTCCTGTGTCGTCAGTTTTACATTCCGATGCACCTCTGCAGGTTTACTGTATCCCTTGGACCTTCCCATTGACGATGAATAACAGAAATTGCATCGGAATTATATATAAGAGACACAATGCCGACTTAAGTACAGGAAGATTGAGTCTTCCTACTGTCTATGTTTGAGCGTTTCCTGTGTCACTAGTTTTACATTCCGATGCACCTCTGCAGGTTTCCTATATCCCTTGGACCTTCCCATTGACGATGAAACACAGAGATTGCATCGGAATTAAATATAAGAGACACGATGCCGACTTAAGTACAGGAAGACAGAGTCTTCCTACTGTCTATGTTTTGAGCGTTTCCTGTGTCACTAGTTTTACATTCCGATGCACCTTGCAGGTTTACTGTATCCCTTGGACCTTCCCATTGACGATGAGACACAGAAATTGCATCGGAATTAAATATAAGAGACACAATGCCGACGAAAGTACAGGAAGACTGAGTCTTCCTACTGTCTATGTTTTGAGCGTTTCCTGTGTCACCAGTTTTACATTCTGATGCACCTCTGCAGGTTTACTGTATCCCTTGGACATTCCCATTGACGATGAAATACAGAAATTGCATCGGAATTAAATATAAGAGACACAATGCCGACTTAAGTACAGGATGACTGAGTCTTCCTACTGTCTACAATTTGAGCGATTCCTGCGTCACCAGTTTTACATTCCGATGCATCTCTACAGGTTTACTGTATCCCTTGGACCTTCACAGTTACGCTGTAACACAGAAATTACATCGGAATTAAATATATGAGACACAATGCCGACTTAAGTACAAGAAAACAGTCTTCTTACAGTCAATGTTTTGAGCGTTTCCTGTGTCACCAGTTTTACATTCCGATGCACCTCTGCATGTTTACTGTATCCCTTGGACCTTCCCATTGGCGATGAAACACACAAATTGCATCGAAATTAAATATAAGAGCCACAATGCCGACTTAAGTACAGGAAGACTGAGTCTTCCTACTGTCTATGTTTTGAGCGTTTCCTGTGTCACCAGTTTTACATTCCGATGCACCTCTGCAGGTTTACTGTATCCCTTGGACCTTCCCATTCACGATGAAACACAGAAATTGCAACGGAATTAAACATAAGAAAAACAATGCCGACTTAAGTACAGCAAGACTGAGTCTTCCTACTGTCTATAATTTGAGCGTTTCCTGTGTCACTAGTTTTACATTCCGATGCACCTCTAAAGGTTTACTGTATCCCTTGGACCTTCACAGCGATGATGAAACACGGAAATTTCATCGGAAATAAATATAAGAGACACAATGCCGACTTAAGTACAGGAAGACTGAGTCTTCCTACTGTCTATGATTTGAGCGTTTCCTCTGTCTCGAGTTTTACATTCCGATGCACCTCTGCAGGATTACTGTATCCCTTGGACCTTCCCATTGACGATGAAACACAGAAATTGCATCGGAATTAAATATGAGAGACACAATGCCGACTTAAGTACAGGAAGACTGAGTCTTCCTACTGTCTATGTTTTGAGCGTTTCCTGTGTCACTAGTTTTACATTCCGATTCACCTCTGCAGGTGAACTGTATCCCTTGGACCTTCCCATTGACGATGAAACACAGAAATTGCATCGGAATTAAATTTAAGAGACACAATGCCGACGAAACTACAGGAAGACTGAGTCTTCCTACTGTCTATGTTTTGAGCGTTTCCTGTGTCACCAGTTTTACATTCTGATGCACCTCTGCAGGTTTACTGTTTCCCTTGGACCTTCCCATTGACGATGAAATACAGAAATTGCATCGGAATTAAATATAAGAGACACAATGCCGACTTAAGTACAGGATGACTGAGTCTTCCTACTGTCTACAGTTTGAGCGATTCCTGCGTCACCAGTTTTACATTCCGATGCATCTCTACAGGTTTACTGTATCCCTTGGACCTTCACAGTTACGCTGTAACACAGAAATTACATCGGAATTAAATATAAGAGACACAATGCCGACTTAAGTACAAGAAAACAGTCTTCTTACAGTCAATGTTTTGAGCGTTTCCTGTGTCACCAGTTTTACATTGCGATGCACCTCTGCATGTTTACTGTATCCCTTGGACCTTCCCATTGGCGATGAAACACACAAATTGCATCGAAATTAAATATAAGAGCCACAATGCCGACTTAAGTACAGGAAGACTGAGTCTTCCTACTGTCTATGTTTTGAGCGTTTCCTGTGTCACCAGTTTTCCATTCCGATGCACCTCTGCAGGTTTACTGTATCCCTTGGACCTTCCCATTCACGATGAAACACAGAAATTGCATCGGAATTAAACATAAGAGAAACAATGCCGACTTAAGTACAGGAAGACTGAGTCTTCCTACTGTCTATAATTTGAGCGTTTCCTGTGTCACTAGTTTTACATTCCGATGCACCTCTAAAGGTTTACTGTATCCCTTGGACCTTCCCATTGACGATGAAACACAGAAATTGCATCGGAATTAAATATGAGAGACACAATGCCGACTTAAGTACAGGAAGACTGAGTCTTCCTACTGTCTATGTTTTGAGCGTTTCCTGTGTCACTAGTTTTACATTCCGATGCACCTCTGCAGGTGTACTGTATCCCTTGGACCTTCCCATTGACGATGAAACACAGAAATTGCATCGGAATTAAATATAAGAGACACAATGCCGACTTAAGTACAGGAAGACTGAGTCTTCCTACTGTCTATGATTTGAGCGTTTCCTGTGACACCAGTTTTACATTCTGATGCACCTCTGCAGGTCTACTGTATCCCTTGGACCTTCCCATTGACGATGAAACACAGAAATTGCTTCGGAATTAAATATAAGAGACACAATGCCGACTTAAGTACAGGAAGACTGAGTCTTCCTACTGTCTATGATTTGAGCGTTTCCTGTGTCACCAATTTTTACATTCCGAAGCACCTCTGCAGGTTTCTAGTATCCCTTGGACCTTACCATTGACGACGAAACACAGAAATTGCATCTAAATTAAATATAAGAGACACAATGCCGACTTAAGTACAAGAAAACAGTCTTCGTACGGTCTATGTTTTGAGCGTTTCCTGTGTCTTCAGTTTTACATTCCGATGCACCTCTGCAGGTTTACTGTATCCCTTGGACCTTCCCATTGACGATGAATAACAGAAATTGCATCGGAATTATATATAAGAGACACAATGCCGACTTAAGTACAGGAAGATTGAGTCTTCCTACTGTCTATGTTTGAGCGTTTCCTGTGTCACTAGTTTTACATTCCGATGCACCTCTGCAGGTTTAATGTATCCCTTGGACCTTCCCATTGACGATGAAACACAGAAATTGCATCGGAATTATATATAAGAGGCACAATGCCGACTTAAGTACAGGAAGACGGAGTCTTCCTACTGTCTATGTTGAGCGTTTCCTGTGTCACGAGTTTTACATTACGATGCACCTCTGCAGATTTACTGTATCCCGTGGACCTTCCCAATGACGATGAAACACAGAAATTGCATCGGAATTAAATATAAGAGACACAATGCCGACATAAGTACAGGAAGACTGAGTCTTCCTGATGTCTATGTTTTGAGCGTTTCCTGTGTCACTAGTTTTACATTCCGATACACCTCTGCAGGTTTACTGTATCCCTTGGACTTTCCCATTGACGATGAAACACAGAAATTGCATCGGAATTAAATATAAGAGACACAATGCCGACTTAAGTACAGGAAGACTGAGTCTACCTACTGTCATTGTTTGAGCGTTTCCTGTGTCACTAGTTTTACATCCTGGTGCACCTCTGCAGGTTTACTGTATCCCTTGGACCTTCCCATTGACGATGAAACACAAAAATTGCATCGGAATTAAATATAAGAGACACAATGCCGACTTAAGTACAGGATGACTGAGTCTTCCTACTGTCTACTATTTGAGCGATTCCTGCGTCACCAGTTTTACATTCCGATGCACCTCTACAGGTTTACTGTATCCCTTGGACCTTCAGAGTTACGATGTAACACAGAAATTACATCGGAATTAAATATAAGACACACAATGCCGACTTAAGTACAAGAAAACAGTCTTCTTACAGTCAATGTTTTGAGCGTTTCCTGTGGCACCAGTTTTACATTCCGATGCACCTCTGCATGTTTACTGTATCCCTTGGACCTTTCCATTGGCGATGAAACACACAAATTGCATCGAAATTAAATATAAGAGCCACAATGCCGACTTAAGTAGAGGGAAGGCTGAGTCTTCCTACTGTCTATATTTTGAGCGTTTCCTGTGTCACTAGTTATACATTCCGTTGCACCTCTGCAGGTTTCCTGTATCCCTTGGACCTTCCCATTGACGATGCAACACAGAAATTGCATCGGAATTAAATATAAGAGACACAATGCCGACTTAAGTACAGGAAGGCTGAGTCTTCCTACTGTCTATATTGTGAGCGTTTCCTGTGTCACCATTTTTACATTCTGATGCACCTCTGCAGGTTTACTGTACCCCTTGGACCTTCCCATTGGCGATGAATCACAGAAATTGCATCGGAATTAAATATAAGAGACACAATGCCGACTTAAGTACAGGAAGACTGAGTCTTCCTACTGTCTATGTTTTGAGCGTTTCCTGTGTCACCAGTTTTACATTCCGATGCACCTCTGCAGGTTTACTGTATCCCTTGGAATTTCCCATTGACGATGCAACACAGAAATTGCATCGGAATTAAATGTAAGGGAAACAATGCCGACTTAAGTACAGGAAGACTGAGTCTTCCTACTGTCTATAATTTGAGCGTTTCCTGGGTCACCAGTTTTACATTCCGTTGCACCTCTACAGCTTTACTGTATCCCTTGGACCTTCCCATTGACGATGAAACACAGAAATTGCATCGGAATTAAATATAAGAGACACAATGCCGACTTAAGTACAGGAAGACTGAGTCTTCCTACTGTCTATGATTTGAGCGTTTCCTGTGACACCAGTTTTACATTCTGATGCACCTCTGCAGGTTTACTGTATCCCTTGGACCTTCCCATTGACGATGAAACACAGAAATTGCATCGGAATTAAGTATAAGAGACACAATGCCGAATTAAGTACAGGAAGACTGAGTCTTCCTACTGTCTATGATTTGAGCGTTTCCTGTGTCACCAATTTTACATTCCGATGCACCTCTGCAGGTTTCTAGTATCCCTTGGACCTTACCATTGACGACGAAACACAGAAATTGCATCTAAATTAAATATAAGAGACACAATGCCGACGAAAGTAAAGGAAGACTGAGTCTTCCTACTGTCTATGTTTTGAGCGTTCCCTGTGTCACCAGTTTTACATTCTGATGCACCTCTGCAGGTTTACTGTATCCCTTGGACCTTCCCATTGACGATGAAATACAGAAATTGCATCGGAATTAAATATAAGAGACACAATGCCGTTTTAAGTACAGGATGACTGAGTCTTCCTACTGTCTACTATTTGAGCGATTCCTGCGTCACCAGTTTTACATTCTGATGCACCTCTACAGGTTTACTGTATCCCTTGGACCTTCACAGTTACGATGTAACACAGAAATTACATCGGAATTAAATATAAGAGACACAATGCCGACTTAAGTACAAGAAAACAGTCTTCTTACAGTCAATGTTTTGAGCGTTTCCTGTGTCACGAGTTTTACATTCCGATGCACCTCTGCATGTTTACTGTATCCCTTGGACCTTCCCATTGGCGATGAAACACACAAATTGCATCGAAATTAAATATAAGAGCCACAATGCCGACTTAAGTACAGGAAGACTGAGTCTTCCTACTGTCTATGATTTGAGCGTTTCCTGTGTCACCAGTTTTACATTCCGATGCACCTCTGCAGGTTTGCTGTATCCCTTGGACCTTCACATTCTCGATGAAACACAGAAATTGCATCGGAATTAAACATAAGAGAAACAATGCCGACTTAAGTACAGCAAGACTGAGTCTTCCTACTGTCTATAATTTGAGCGTTTCCTGTGTCACTAGTTTTACATTCCGATGCACCTCTACAGGTTTACTGTATCCCTTGGACCTTCACAGCGACGATGAAACACAGAAATTTCATAGGAAATAAATATAAGAGACACAATGCCGACTTAAGTACAGGAAGACTGAGTCTTCCTACTGTCTATGTTTTAAGCGTTTCCTGTGTCACGAGTTTTACATACCGATGCACCTCTGCAGGTTTACTGTATCCCTTGGACCTTCCCATTGACGATGAAACACAGAAATTGCATCGGAATTAAATATAAGAGACACAATACCGACTTAAGTACAGGAAGACTGAGTCTTCCTACTGTCTATGTTTTGAGCGTTTCCTGTGTCACTAGTTTTACATTCCGATGCACCTCTGCAGGTTTACTGTATCCCTTGGACCTTCCCATTGACGATGAAACACAGAAATTGCATCGGAATTAAACATAAGAGAAACAATGCCGACTTAAGTACAGGAAGACTGAGTCTTCCTACTGTCTATAATTTGAGCGTTTCCTGTGTCACTAGTTTTACATTCCGATGCACCTCTAAAGGTTTACTGTATCCCTTGGACCTTCACAGCGACGATGAAACACGGAAATTTCATCGGAAATAAATATAAGAGACACAATGCCGACTTAAGTACAGGAAGACTGAGTCTTCCTACTGTCTATGATTTGAGCGTTTCCTGTGTCACGAGTTTTACGTTCCGATGCACCTCTGCAGGATTACTGTATCCCTTGGACCTTCCCATTGACGATGAAACACAGAAATTGCATCGGAATTAAATATGAGAGACACAATGCCGACTTAAGTACAGGAAGACTGAGTCTTCCTACTGTCTATGTTTTGAGCGTTTCCTGTGTCACTAGTTTTACATTCCGATGCACCTCTGCAGGTGTACTGTATCCCTTGGACCTTCCCATTGACGATGAAACACAGAAATTGCATCGGAATTAAATATAAGAGACACAATGCCGACTTAAGTACAGGAAGACTGAGTCTTCCTACTGTCTATGATTTGAGCGTTTCCTGTGACACCAGTTTTACATTCTGATGCACCTCTGCAGGTTTACTGTATCCCTTGGACCTTCCCATTGACGATGAAACACAGAAATTGCTTCGGAATTAAATATAAGAGACACAATGCCGACTTAAGTACAGGAAGACTGAGTCTTCCTACTGTCTATGATTTGAGCGTTTCCTGTGTCACCAATTTTACATTCCGAAGCACCTCTGCAGGTTTCTAGTATCCCTTGGACCTTACCATTGACGACGAAACACAGAAATTGCATCTAAATTAAATATAAGAGACACAATGCCGACTTAAGTACAAGAAAACAGTCTTCGTACGGTCTATGTTTTGAGCGTTTCCTGTGTCATCAGTTTTACATTCCGATGCACCTCTGCAGGTTTACTGTATCCCTTGGACCTTCCCATTGACGATGAATAACAGAAATTGCATCGGAATTATATATAAGAGACACAATGCCGACTTAAGTACAGGAAGATTGAGTCTTCCTACTGTCTATGTTTGAGCGTTTCCTGTGTCACTAGTTTTACATTCCGATGCACCTCTGCAGGTTTCCTATATCCCTTGGACCTTCCCATTGACGATGAAACACAGAAATTGCATCGGAATTATATATAAGAGGCACAATGCCGACTTAAGTACAGGAAGACGGAGTCTTCCTACTGTCTATGTTGAGCGTTTCCTGTGTCACGAGTTTTACATTCCGATGCACCTCTGCAGATTTACTGTATCCCGTGGACCTTCCCATTGACGATGAAACACAGAAATTGCATCGGAATGAAATATAAGAGACACAATGCCGACATAAGTACAGGAAGACTGAGTCTTCCTGCTGTCTATGTTTTGAGCGTTTCCTGTGTCACTAGTTTTACATTCCGATACACCTCTGCAAGTTTACTGTATCCCTTGGACCTTCCCATTGACGATGAAACACAGAAATTGCATCGGAATTAAATATAAGAGACACAATGCCGACTTAAGTACAGGAAGACTGAGTGTACCTTATGTCTATGTTTGAGCATTTCCTGTGTCACTAGTTTTACATCCTGGTGCACCTCTGCAGGTTTACTGTATCCCTTGGACCTTCCCATTGACGATGAAACACAAAAATTGCATCGGAATTAAATATAAGAGACACAATGCCGACTTAAGTACAGGATGACTGAGTCTTCCTACTGTCTACTATTTGAGCGATTCCTGCGTCACCAGTTTTACATTCCGATGCACCTCTACGGGTTTACTGTATCCCTTGGACCTTCACAGTTACGATGTAACACAGAAATTACATCGGAATTAAATATAAGACACACAATGCCGACTTAAGTACAAGAAAACAGTCTTCTTACAGTCAATGTTTTGAGCGTTTCCTGTGTCACCAGTTTTACATTCCGATGCACCTCTGCATGTTTACTGTATCCCTTGGACCTTCCCATTGGCGATGAAACACACAAATTGCATCGAAATTAAATATAAGAGCCACAATGCCGACTTAAGTAGAGTAAGGCTGAGTCTTCCTACTGTCTATATTTTGAGCGTTTCCTGTGTCACTAGTTATACATTCCGTTGCACCTCTGCAGGTTTCCTGTATCCCTTGGACCTTCCCATTGACGATGCAACACAGAAATTGCATCGGAATTAAATATAAGAGACACAATGCCGACTTAAGTACAGGAAGGCTGAGTCTTCCTACTGTCTATATTGTGAGCGTTTCCTGTGTCACCATTTTTACATTCTGATGCACCTCTGCAGGTTTACTGTAGCCCTTTGGACCTTCCCATTGACGATGAAACACAGAAATTGCATCGGAATTAAATATAAGAGACACAATGCCGACTTAAGTACAGGAAGACTGAGTCTTCCTACTGTCTATGTTTTGAGCGTTTCCTGTGTCACCAGTTTTACATTCCGATGCACCTCTGCAGGTTTACTGTATCCCTTGGAATTTCCCATTGACGATGCAACACAGAAATTGCATCGGAATTAAATGTAAGGGAAACAATGCCGACTTAAGTACAGGAAGACTGAGTCTTCCTACTGTCTATAATTTGAGCGTTTCCTGTGTCACCAGTTTTACATTCCGTTGCACCTCTACAGGTTTACTGTATCCCTTGGACCTTCCCATTGACGATGAAACACAGAAATTGCATCGGAATTAAATATAAGAGACACAATGCCGACTTAAGTACAGGAAGACTGAGTCTTCCTACTGTCTATGATTTGAGCGTTTCCTGTGACACCAGTTTTACATTCTGATGCACCTCTGCAGGTTTACTGTATCCCTTGGACCTTCCCATTGACGATGAAACACAGAAATTGCATCGGAATTAAGTATAAGAGACACAATGCCGACTTAAGTACAGGAAGACTGAGTCTTCCTACTGTCTATGATTTGAGCGTGTCCTGTGTCACCAATTTTACATTCCGATGCACCTCTGCAGGTTTCTAGTATCCCTTGGACCTTACCATTGACGACGAAACACAGAAATTGCATCTAAATTAAATATAAGAGACACAATGCCGACTTAAGTACAAGAAAACAGTCTTCGTACGATCTATGTTTTGAGCGTTTCCTGTGTCATCAGTTTTACATTCCGATGCACCTCTGCAGGTTTACTGTATCCCTTGGACCTTCCCATTGACGATGAATAACAGAAATTGCATCGGAATTATATATAAGACACACAATGCCGACCTAAGTACAGGAAGATTGAGTCTTCCTTCTGTCTATGTTTGAGCGTTTCCTGTGTCACTAGTTTTACATTCCGATGCACCTCTGCAGGTTTACTGTATCCCTTGGACCTTCCCATTGACGATGAAACACAGAAATTGCATCGGAATTAAATATAAGAGACACAATGCCGACGAAAGTACAGGAAGACTGAGTCTTCCTACTGTCTATGTTTTGAGCGTTTCCTGTGTCACCAGTTTTACATTCTGATGCACCTCTGCAGGTTTACTGTATCCCTTGGACCTTCCCATTGACGATGAAATACAGAAATTGCATCGGAGTTAAATATAAGAGACACAATGCCGACTTAAGTACAGGATGACTGAGTCTTCCTACTGTCTACTATTTGAGCGATTCCTGCGTCACCAGTTTTACATTCTGATGCACCTCTACAGGTTTACTGTATCCCTTGGACCTTCACAGCGACGATGAAACACAGAAATTTCATAGGAAATAAATATAAGAGACACAATGCCGACTTAAGTACAGGAAGACTGAGTCTTCCTACTGTCTATGTTTTAAGCGTTTCCTGTGTCACGAGTTTTACATTCCGATGCACCTCTGCAGGTTTACTGTATCCCTTGGACCTTCCCATTGACGATGAAACACAGAAATTGCATCGGAATTAAATATAAGAGACACAATGCCGACTTAAGTACAGGAAGACTGAGTCTTCCTACTATCTATGTTTTGAGCGTATCCTGTGTCACTAGTTTTACATTCCGATGCACCTCTGCAGGTTTACTGTATCCCTTGGACCTTCCCATTGACGATGAAACACAGAAATTGCATCGGGATTAAATATAAGAGAGACAATGCCGACTTAAGTACAGGAAGACTGAGTCTTCCTACTGTCTATGTTTTGAGCGTTTGCTGTGACACCAGTTTTACATTCTGATGCACCTCTGCAGGTTTACTGTATCCTTTGGACACTCCCATTGACGATGAAACACAGAAATTGCATCGGAATTAAATATAAGAGACACAATGCCGACTTCAGTACAGGAAGACTGAGTCTTCCTACTGACTATGTTTTTATCGTTTCCTGTGTCACCAGTTTTACATTCCGATGCACCTCTGCAGGTTTCTAGTATCCCTTGGACCTTCCCATTGACGACGAAACACAGAAATTGCATCTAAATTAAATATAAGAGACACAATGCCGACTTAAGTACAGGAAGACTGAGTCTTCCTACTGTCTATAATTTGAGCGTTTCCTGTGTCACCAGTTTTACATTCCGTTGCACCTCTACAGGTTTACTGTATCCCTTGGACCTTCCCATTGACGATGAAACACAGAAATTGCATCGGAATTAAATATAAGAGACACAATGCCGACTTAAGTACAGGAAGACTGAGTCTTCCTACTGTCTATGATTTGAGCGTTTCCTGTGACACCAGTTTTACATTCTGATGCACCTCTGCAGGTTTACTGTATCCCTTGGACCTTCCCATTGACGATGAAACACAGAAATTGCATCGGAATTAAGTATAAGAGACACAATGCCGACTTAAGTACAGGAAGACTGAGTCTTCCTACTGTCTATGATTTGAGCGTGTCCTGTGTCACCAATTTTACATTCCGATGCACCTCTGCAGGTTTCTAGTATCCCTTGGACCTTACCATTGACGACGAAACACAGAAATTGCATCTAAATTAAATATAAGAGACACAATGCCGACTTAAGTACAAGAAAACAGTCTTCGTACGATCTATGTTTTGAGCGTTTCCTATGTCATCAGTTTTACATTCCGATGCACCTCTGCAGGTTTACTGTATCCCTTGGACCTTCCCATTGACGATGAATAACAGAAATTGCATCGGAATTATATATAAGACACACAATGCCGACCTAAGTACAGGAAGATTGAGTCTTCCTTCTGTCTATGTTTGAGCGTTTCCTGTGTCACTAGTTTTACATTCCGATGCACCTCTGCAGGTTTACTGTATCCCTTGGACCTTCCCATTGACGATGAAACACAGAAATTGCATCGGAATTAAATATAAGAGACACAATGCCGACGAAAGTACAGGAAGACTGAGTCTTCCTACTGTCTATGTTTTGAGCGTTTCCTGTGTCACCAGTTTTACATTCTGATGCACCTCTGCAGGTTTACTGTATCCCTTGGACCTTCCCATTGACGATGAAATACAGAAATTGCATCGGAGTTAAATATAAGAGACACAATGCCGACTTAAGTACAGGATGACTGAGTCTTCCTACTGTCTACTATTTGAGCGATTCCTGCGTCACCAGTTTTACATTCTGATGCACCTCTACAGGTTTACTGTATCCCTTGGACCTTCACAGCGACGATGAAACACAGAAATTTCATAGGAAATAAATATAAGAGACACAATGCCGACTTAAGTACAGGAAGACTGAGTCTTCCTACTGTCTATGTTTTAAGCGTTTCCTGTGTCACGAGTTTTACATTCCGATGCACCTCTGCAGGTTTACTGTATCCCTTGGACCTTCCTATTGACGATGAAACACAGAAATTGCATCGGAATTAAATATAAGAGACACAATGCCGACTTAAGTACAGGAAGACTGAGTCTTCCTACTATCTATGTTTTGAGCGTATCCTGTGTCACTAGTTTTACATTCCGATGCACCTCTGCAGGTTTACTGTATCCCTTGGACCTTCCCATTGACGATGAAACACAGAAATTGCATCGGGATTAAATATAAGAGAGACAATGCCGACTTAAGTACAGGAAGACTGAGTCTTCCTACTGTCTATGTTTTGAGCGTTTGCTGTGACACCAGTTTTACATTCTGATGCACCTCTGCAGGTTTACTGTATCCTTTGGACACTCCCATTGACGATGAAACACAGAAATTGCATCGGAATTAAATATAAGAGACACAATGCCGACTTCAGTACAGGAAGACTGAGTCTTCCTACTGACTATGTTTTTATCGTTTCCTGTGTCACCAGTTTTACATTCCGATGCACCTCTGCAGGTTTCTAGTATCCCTTGGACCTTCCCATTGACGACGAAACACAGAAATTGCATCTAAATTAAATATAAGAGACACAATGCCGACTTAAGTACAGGAAGACTGAGTCTTCCTACTGTCTATAATTTGAGCGTTTCCTGTGTCACCAGTTTTACATTCCGTTGCACCTCTACAGGTTTACTGTATCCCTTGGACCTTCCCATTGACGATGAAACACAGAAATTGCATCGGAATTAAATATAAGAGACACAATGCCGACTTAAGTACAGGAAGACTGAGTCTTCCTACTGTCTATGATTTGAGCGTTTCCTGTGACACCAGTTTTACATTCTGATGCACCTCTGCAGGTTTACTGTATCCCTTGGACCTTCCCATTGACGATGAAACACAGAAATTGCATCGGAATTAAGTATAAGAGACACAATGCCGACTTAAGTACAGGAAGACTGAGTCTTCCTACTGTCTATGATTTGAGCGTGTCCTGTGTCACCAATTTTACATTCCGATGCACCTCTGCAGGTTTCTAGTATCCCTTGGACCTTACCATTGACGACGAAACACAGAAATTGCATCTAAATTAAATATAAGAGACACAATGCCGACTTAAGTACAAGAAAACAGTCTTCGTACGATCTATGTTTTGAGCGTTTCCTATGTCATCAGTTTTACATTCCGATGCACCTCTGCAGGTTTACTGTATCCCTTGGACCTTCCCATTGACGATGAATAACAGAAATTGCATCGGAATTATATATAAGACAAACAATGCCGACCTAAGTACAGGAAGATTGAGTCTTCCTTCTGTCTATGTTTGAGCGTTTCCTGTGTCACTAGTTTTACATTCCGATGCACCTCTGCAGGTTTACTGTATCCCTTGGACCTTCCCATTGACGATGAAACACAGAAATTGCATCGGAATTAAATATAAGAGACACAATGCCGACGAAAGTACAGGAAGACTGAGTCTTCCTACTGTCTATGTTTTGAGCGTTTCCTGTGTCACCAGTTTTACATTCTGATGCACCTCTGCAGGTTTACTGTATCCCTTGGACCTTCCCATTGACGATGAAATACAGAAATTGCATCGGAGTTAAATATAAGAGACACAATGCCGACTTAAGTACAGGATGACTGAGTCTTCCTACTGTCTACTATTTGAGCGATTCCTGCGTCACCAGTTTTACATTCTGATGCACCTCTACAGGTTTACTGTATCCCTTGGACCTTCACAGCGACGATGAAACACAGAAATTTCATAGGAAATAAATATAAGAGACACAATGCCGACTTAAGTACAGGAAGACTGAGTCTTCCTACTGTCTATGTTTTAAGCGTTTCCTGTGTCACGAGTTTTACATTCCGATGCACCTCTGCAGGTTTACTGTATCCCTTGGACCTTCCCATTGACGATGAAACACAGAAATTGCATCGGAATTAAATATAAGAGACACAATGCCGACTTAAGTACAGGAAGACTGAGTCTTCCTACTATCTATGTTTTGAGCGTATCCTGTGTCACTAGTTTTACATTCCGATGCACCTCTGCAGGTTTACTGTATCCCTTGGACCTTCCCATTGACGATGAAACACAGAAATTGCATCGGGATTAAATATAAGAGAGACAATGCCGACTTAAGTACAGGAAGACTGAGTCTTCCTACTGTCTATGTTTTGAGCGTTTGCTGTGACACCAGTTTTACATTCTGATGCACCTCTGCAGGTTTACTGTATCCTTTGGACACTCCCATTGACGATGAAACACAGAAATTGCATCGGAATTAAATATAAGAGACACAATGCCGACTTCAGTACAGGAAGACTGAGTCTTCCTACTGACTATGTTTTTATCGTTTCCTGTGTCACCAGTTTTACATTCCGATGCACCTCTGCAGGTTTCTAGTATCCCTTGGACCTTCCCATTGACGACGAAACACAGAAATTGCATCTAAATTAAATATAAGAGACACAATGCCGACTTAAGTACAGGAAGACTGAGTCTTCCTACTGTCTATAATTTGAGCGTTTCCTGTGTCACCAGTTTTACATTCCGTTGCACCTCTACAGGTTTACTGTATCCCTTGGACTTTCACAGTGACGATGAAACACAGAAATTACATCGGAATTAAATATAAGAGACACAATGCCGACTTAAGTACAGGAAGACTGAGTCTTCCTACTGACTATGTTTTGAGCGATTCCTGTGTCACCAGTTTTACATTCTGATGCACCTCTACAGGTTTACTGTATCCCTTGGACCTTCACAGTTACGATGTAACACAGAAATTACATCGGAATTAAATATAAGAGACACAATGCCGACTTAAGTACAAGAAAACAGTCTTCGTACGGTCTATATTTTGAGCGTTTCCTGTGTCATCAGTTTTACATTCCGATGCACCTCTGCAGGTTTACTGTATCCCTTGGACTTTCCCATTGACGATGAATAACAGAAATTGCATCGGAATTATATATTAGAGACACAATGCCGACTTAAGTACAGGAAGATTGAGTCTTCCTACTGTCTATGTTTGAGCGTTTCCTGTGTCACTAGTTTTACATTCCGATGCACCTCTGCAGGTTTACTGTATCCCTTGGCCTTCCCATTGACGATGAAATACAGAAATTGCATCGGAGTTAAATATAAGAGACACAATGCCGACTTAAGTACAGGATGACTGAGTCTTCCTACTGTCTATGTTTTAAGCGTTTCCTGTGTCACGAGTTTTACATTCCGATGCACCTCTGCAGGTTTACTGTATCCCTTGGACCTTCCCATTGACTATGAAACACAGAAATTGCATCGGAATTAAATATAAGAGACACAATGCCGACTTAAGTACAGGAAGACTGAGTCTTCCTACTGTCTATGTTTTGAGCGTTTCCTGTGTCACTAGTTTTACATTCCGATGCACCTCTGCAGGTTTACTGTATCCCTTGGACCTTCCCATTGACGATGAAACACAGAAATTGCATCGGAATTAAATATAAGAGACACAATGCCGACTTAAGTACAGGAAGACTGAGTCTTCCTACTGTCTATGTTTTGAGCGTTTGCTGTGACACCAGTTTTACATTCTGATGCACCTCTGCAGGTTTACTGTATCCTTTGGACACTCCCATTGACGATGAAACACAGAAATTGCATCGGAATTAAATATAAGAGACACAATGCCGACTTAAGTACAGGAAGACTGAGTCTTCCTACTGACTATGTTTTTATCGTTTCCTGTGTCACCAGTTTTACATTCCGATGCACCTCTGCAGGTTTCTAGTATCCCTTGGACCTTCCCATTGACGACGAAACACAGAAATTGCATCTAAATTAAATATAAGAGACACAATGCCGACTTAAGTACAGGAAGACTGAGTCTTCCTACTGTCTATAATTTGAGCGTTTCCTGTGTCACCAGTTTTACATTCCGTTGCACCTCTACAGGTTTACTGTATCCCTTGGACTTTCACAGTGACGATGAAACACAGAAATTACATCGGAATTAAATATAAGAGACACAATGCCGACTTAAGTACAGGAAGACTGAGTCTTCCTACTGACTATGTTTTGAGCGTTTCCTGTGTCACCAGTTTTACATTCTGATGCACCTCTACAGGTTAACTGTATCACTTGGACCTTCACAGTTACGATGTAACACAGAAATTACATCGGAATTAAATATAAGAGACACAATGCCGACTTAAGTACAAGAAAACAGTCTTCGTACGGTCTATATTTTGAGCGTTTCCTGTGTCATCAGTTTTACATTCCGATGCACCTCTGCAGGTTTACTGTATCCCTTGGACCTTCCCATTGACGATGAATAACAGAAATTGCATCGGAATTAAATATAAGAGACACAATGCCGACTTAAGTACAGGAAGACTGAGTCTTCCTACTGTCTATGTTTTGAGCGTTTCCTGTGTCACCAGTTTTACATTCCGATGCACCTCTGCAGGTTTACTGTATCCCTTGGAATTTCCCATTGACGATGCAACACAGAAATTGCATCGGAATTAAATGTAAGGGAAACAATGCCGACTTAAGTACAGGAAGACTGAGTCTTCCTACTGTCTATAATTTGAGCGTTTCCTGGGTCACCAGTTTTACATTCCGTTGCACCTCTACAGGTTTACTGTATCCCTTGGACCTTCCCATTGACGATGAAACACAGAAATTGCATCGGAATTAAATATAAGAGACACAATGCCGACTTAAGTACAGGAAGACTGAGTCTTCCTACTGTCTATGATTTGAGCGTTTCCTGTGACACCAGTTTTACATTCTGATGCACCTCTGCAGGTTTACTGTATCCCTTGGACCTTCCCATTGACGATGAAACACCGAAATTGCATCGGAATTAAGTATAAGAGACACAATGCCGACTTAAGTACAGGAAGACTGAGTCTTCCTACTGTCTATGATTTGAGCGTTTCCTGTGTCGCCAATTTTACATTCCGATGCACCTCTGCAGGTTTCTAGTATCCCTTGGACCTTACCATTGACGACGAAACACAGAAATTGCATCTAAATTAAATATAAGAGACACAATGCCGACTTAAGTACAAGAAAACAGTCTTCGTACGATCTATGCTTTGAGCGTTTCCTGTGTCATCAGTTTTACATTCCGATGCACCTCTGCAGGTTTACTGTATCCCTTGGTCCTTCCCATTGACGATGAATAACAGAAATTGCATCGGAATTATATATAAGAGACACAATGCCGACCTAAGTACAGGAAGATTGAGTCTTCCTACTGTCTATGTTTGAGCGTTTCCTGTGTCACTAGTTTTACATTCCGATGCACCTCTGCAGGTTTACTGTATCCCTTGGACCTTCCCATTGACGATGAAACACAGAAATTGCATCGGAATTAAATATAAGAGACACAATGCCGACGAAGGTACAGGAAGACTGAGTCTTCCTACTGTCTATGTTTTGAGCGTTTCCTGTGTCACCAGTTTTACATTCTGATGCACCTCTGCAGGTTTACTGTATCCCTTGGACCTTCCCATTGACGATGAAATACAGAAATTGCATCGGAATTAAATATAAGAGACACAATGCCGTTTTAAGTACAGGATGACTGAGTCTTCCTACTGTCTACTATTTGAGCGATTCCTGCGTCACCAGTTTTACATTCTGATGCACCTCTACAGGTTTACTGTATCCCTTGGACCTTCACAGTTACGATGTAACACAGAAATTACATCGGAATTAAATATAAGAGACACAATGCCGACTTAAGTACAAGAAAACAGTCTTCGTACGGTCTATATTTTGAGCGTTTCCTGTGTCATCAGTTTTACATTCCGATGCACCTCTGCAGGTTTACTGTATCCCTTGGACCTTCCCATTGACGATGAATAACAGAAATTGCATCGGAATTATATATTAGAGACACAATGCCGACTTAAGTATAGGAAGATTGAGTCTTCCTACTGTCTATGTTTGAGCGTTTCCTGTGTCACTAGTTTTACATTCCGATGCACCTCTGCAGGTTTACTGTATCCCTTGGCCTTCCCATTGACGATGAAATACAGAAATTGCATCGGAGTTAAATATAAGAGACACAATGCCGACTTAAGTACAGGATGACTGAGTCTTCCTACTGTCTACTATTTGAGCGATTCCTGCGTCACCAGTTTTACATTCTGATGCACCTCTACAGGTTTACTGTATCCCTTGGACCTTCACAGCGACGATGAAACACAGAAATTTCATAGGAAATAAATATAAGAGACACAATGCCGACTTAAGTACAGGATGACTGAGTCTTCCTACTGTCTATGTTTTAAGCGTTTCCTGTGTCACGAGTTTTACATTCCGATGCACCTCTGCAGGTTTACTGTATCCCTTGGACCTTCCCATTGACTATGAAACACAGAAATTGCATCGGAATTAAATATAAGAGACACAATGCCGACTTAAGTACAGGAAGACTGAGTCTTCCTACTGTCTATGTTTTGAGCGTTTCCTGTGTCACTAGTTTTACATTCCGATGCACCTCTGCAGGTTTACTGTATCCCTTGGACCTTCCCGTTGACGATGAAACACAGAAATTGCATCGGAATTAAATATAAGAGACACAATGCCGACTTAAGTACAGGAAGACTGAGTCTTCCTACTGTCTATGTTTTGAGCGTTTGCTGTGACACCAGTTTTACATTCTGATGCACCTCTGCAGGTTTACTGTATCCTTTGGACACTCCCATTGACGATGAAACACAGAAATTGCATCGGAATTAAATATAAGAGACACAATGCCGACTTAAGTACAGGAAGACTGAGTCTTCCTACTGACTATGTTTTTATCGTTTCCTGTGTCACCAGTTTTACATTCCGATGCACCTCTGCAGGTTTCTAGTATCCCTTGGACCTTCCCATTGACGACGAAACACAGAAATTGCATCTAAATTAAATATAAGAGACACAATGCCGACTTAAGTACAGGAAGACTGAGTCTTCCTACTGTCTATAATTTGAGCGTTTCCTGTGTCACCAGTTTTACATTCCGTTGCACCTCTACAGGTTTACTGTATCCCTTGGACTTTCACAGTGACGATGAAACACAGAAATTACATCGGAATTAAATATAAGAGACACAATGCCGACTTAAGTACAGGAAGACTGAGGCTTCCTACTGACTATGTTTTGAGCGTTTCCTGTGTCACCAGTTTTACATTCTGATGCACCTCTACAGGTTAACTGTATCACTTGGACCTTCACAGTTACGATGAAACACAGAAATTACATCGGAATTAAATATAAGAGACACAATGCCGACTTAAGTACAAGAAAACAGTCTTCGTACGGTCTATATTTTGAGCGTTTCCTGTGTCATCAGTTTTACATTCCGATGCACCTCTGCAGGTTTACTGTATCCCTTGGACCTTCCCATTGACGATGAATAACAGAAATTGCATCGGAATTAAATATAAGAGACACAATGCCGACTTAAGTACAGGAAGACTGAGTCTTCCTACTGTCTATGTTTTGAGCGTTTCCTGTGTCACCAGTTTTACATTCCGATGCACCTCTGCAGGTTTACTGTATCCCTTGGAATTTCCCATTGACGATGCAACACAGAAATTGCATCGGAATTAAATGTAAGGGAAACAATGCCGACTTAAGTACAGGAAGACTGAGTCTTCCTACTGTCTATAATTTGAGCGTTTCCTGGGTCACCAGTTTTACATTCCGTTGCACCTCTACAGGTTTACTGTATCCCTTGGACCTTCCCATTGACGATGAAACACAGAAATTGCATCGGAATTAAATATAAGAGACACAATGCCGACTTAAGTACAGGAAGACTGAGTCTTCCTACTGTCTATGATTTGAGCGTTTCCTGTGACACCAGTTTTACATTCTGATGCACCTCTGCAGGTTTACTGTATCCCTTGGACCTTCCCATTGACGATGAAACACCGAAATTGCATCGGAATTAAGTATAAGAGACACAATGCCGACTTAAGTACAGGAAGACTGAGTCTTCCTACTGTCTATGATTTGAGCGTTTCCTGTGTCGCCAATTTTACATTCCGATGCACCTCTGCAGGTTTCTAGTATCCCTTGGACCTTACCATTGACGACGAAACACAGAAATTGCATCTAAATTAAATATAAGAGACACTATGCCGACTTAAGTACAAGAAAACAGTCTTCGTACGATCTATGCTTTGAGCGTTTCCTGTGTCATCAGTTTTACATTCCGATGCACCTCTGCAGGTTTACTGTATCCCTTGGTCCTTCCCATTGACGATGAATAACAGAAATTGCATCGGAATTATATATAAGAGACACAATGCCGACCTAAGTACAGGAAGATTGAGTCTTCCTACTGTCTATGTTTGAGCGTTTCCTGTGTCACTAGTTTTACATTCCGATGCACCTCTGCAGGTTTACTGTATCCCTTGGACCTTCCCATTGACGATGAAACACAGAAATTGCATCGGAATTAAATACAAGAGACACAATGCCGACGAAAGTACAGGAAGACTGAGTCTTCCTACTGTCTATGTTTTGAGCGTTTCCTGTGTCACCGGTTTTACATTCTGATGCACCTCTGCAGGTTTACTGTATCCCTTGGACCTTCCCATTGACGATGAAATACAGAAATTGCATCGGAATTAAATATAAGAGACACAATGCCGTTTTAAGTACAGGATGACTGAGTCTTCCTACTGTCTACTATTTGAGCGATTCCTGCGTCACCAGTTTTACATTCTGATGCACCTCTACAGGTTTACTGTATCCCTTGGACCTTCACAGTTACGATGTAACACAGAAATTACATCGGAATTAAATATAAGAGACACAATGCCGACTTAAGTACAAGAAAACAGTCTTCTTACAGTCAATGTTTTGAGCGTTTCCTGTGTCACCAGTTTTACATTCCGATGCACCTCTGCATGTTTACTGTATCCCTTGGACCTTCCCATTGGCGATGAAACACACAAATTGCATCGAAATTAAATATAAGAGCCACAATGCCGACTTAAGTACAGGAAGACTGAGTCTTCCTACTGTCTATGATTTGAGCGTTTCCTGTGTCACCAGTTTTACATTCCGATGCACCTCTGCAGGTTTGCTGTATCCCTTGGACCTTCCCATTCTCGATGAAACACAGAAATTGCATCGGAATTAAACATAAGAGAAACAATGCCGACTTAAGTACAGCAAGACTGAGTCTTCCTACTGTCTATAATTTGAGCGTTTCCTGTGTCACTAGTTTTACATTCCGATGCACCTCTACAGGTTTACTGTATCCCTTGGACCTTCACAGCGACGATGAAACACAGAAATTTCATAGGAAATAAATATAAGAGACACAATGCCGACTTAAGTACAGGAAGACTGAGTCTTCCTACTGTCTATGTTTTAAGCGTTTCCTGTGTCACGAGTTTTACATTCCGATGCACCTCTGCAGGTTTACTGTATCCCTTGGACCTTCCCATTGACGATGAAACACAGAAATTGCATCGGAATTAAATATAAGAGACACAATACCGACTTAAGTACAGGAAGACTGAGTCTTCCTACTGTCTATGTTTTGAGCGTTTCCTGTGTCACTAGTTTTACATTCCGATGCACCTCTGCAGGTTTACTGTATCCCTTGGACCTTCCCATTGACGATGAAACACAGAAATTGCATCGGAATTAAACATAAGAGAAACAATGCCGACTTAAGTACAGGAAGACTGAGTCTTCCTACTGTCTATAATTTGAGCGTTTCCTGTGTCACTAGTTTTACATTCCGATGCACCTCTAAAGGTTTACTGTATCCCTTGGACCTTCACAGCGACGATGAAACACGGAAATTTCATCGGAAATAAATATAAGAGACACAATGCCGACTTAAGTACAGGAAGACTGAGTCTTCCTACTGTCTATGATTTGAGCGTTTCCTGTGTCACGAGTTTTACATTCCGATGCACCTCTGCAGGATTACTGTATCCCTTGGACCTTCCCATTGACGATGAAACACAGAAATTGCATCGGAATTAAATATGAGAGACACAAGGCCGACTTAAGTACAGGAAGACTGAGTCTTCCTACTGTCTATGTTTTGAGCGTTTCCTGTGTCACTAGTTTTACATTCCGATGCACCTCTGCAGGTGTACTGTATCCCTTGGACCTTCCCATTGACGATGAAACACAGAAATTGCATCGGAATTAAATATAAGAGACACAATGCCGACTTAAGTACAGGAAGACTGAGTCTTCCTACTGTCTATGATTTGAGCGTTTCCTGTGACACCAGTTTTACATTCTGATGCACCTCTGCAGGTTTACTGTATCCCTTGGACCTTCCCATTGACGATGAAACACAGAAATTGCTTCGGAATTAAATATAAGAGACACAATGCCGACTTAAGTACAGGAAGACTGAGTCTTCCTACTGTCTATGATTTGAGCGTTTCCTGTGTCACCAATTTTACATTCCGAAGCACCTCTGCAGGTTTCTAGTATCCCTTGGACCTTACCATTGACGACGAAACACAGAAATTGCATCTAAATTAAATATAAGAGACACAATGCCGACTTAAGTACAAGAAAACAGTCTTCGTACGGTCTATGTTTTGAGCGTTTCCTGTGTCATCAGTTTTACATTCCGATGCACCTCTGCAGGTTTACTGTATCCCTTGGACCTTCCCATTGACGATGAATAACAGAAATTGCATCGGAATTATATATAAGAGACACAATGCCGACTTAAGTACAGGAAGATTGAGTCTTCCTACTGTCTATGTTTGAGCGTTTCCTGTGTCACTAGTTTTACATTCCGATGCACCTCTGCAGGTTTACTGTATCCCTTGGACCTTCCCATTGACGATGAAACACAGAAATTGCATCGGAATTATATATAAGAGGCACAATGCCGACTTAAGTACAGGAAGACGGAGTCTTCCTACTGTCTATGTTGAGCGTTTCCTGTGTCACGAGTTTTACATTCCGATGCACCTCTGCAGATTTACTGTATCCCGTGGACCTTCCCATTGACGATGAAACACAGAAATTGCATCGGAATGAAATATAAGAGACACAATGCCGACATAAGTACAGGAAGACTGAGTCTTCCTGCTGTCTATGTTTTGAGCGTTTCCTGTGTCACTAGTTTTACATTCCGATACACCTCTGCAAGTTTACTGTATCCCTTGGACCTTCCCATTGACGATGAAACACAGAAATTGCATCGGAATTAAATATAAGAGACACAATGCCGACTTAAGTACAGGAAGACTGAGTCTACCTTATGTCTATGTTTGAGCATTTCCTGTGTCACTAGTTTTACATCCTGGTGCACCTCTGCAGGTTTACTGTATCCCTTGGACCTTCCCATTGACGATGAAACACAAAAATTGCATCGGAATTAAATATAAGAGACACAATGCCGACTTAAGTACAGGATGACTGAGTCTTCCTACTGTCTACTATTTGAGCGATTCCTGCGTCACCAGTTTTACATTCCGATGCACCTCTACAGGTTTACTGTATCCCTTGGACCTTCACAGTTACGATGTAACACAGAAATTACATCGGAATTAAATATAAGACACACAATGCCGACTTAAGTACAAGAAAACAGTCTTCTTACAGTCAATGTTTTGAGCGTTTCCTGTGTCACCAGTTTTACATTCCGATGCACCTCTGCATGTTTACTGTATCCCTTGGACCTTCCCATTGGCGATGAAACACACAAATTGCATCGAAATTAAATATAAGAGCCACAATGCCGACTTAAGTAGAGTAAGGCTGAGTCTTCCTACTGTCTATATTTTGAGCGTTTCCTGTGTCACTAGTTATACATTCCGTTGCACCTCTGCAGGTTTCCTGTATCCCTTGGACCTTCCCATTGACGATGCAACACAGAAATTGCATCGGAATTAAATATAAGAGACACAATGCCGACTTAAGTACAGGAAGGCTGAGTCTTCCTACTGTCTATATTGTGAGCGTTTCCTGTGTCACCATTTTTACATTCTGATGCACCTCTGCAGGTTTACTGTAGCCCTTTGGACCTTCCCATTGACGATGAAACACAGAAATTGCATCGGAATTAAATATAAGAGACACAATGCCGACTTAAGTACAGGAAGACAGAGTCTTCCTACTGTCTATGTTTTGAGCGTTTCCTGTGTCACCAGTTTTACATTCCGATGCACCTCTGCAGGTTTACTGTATCCCTTGGAATTTCCCATTGACGATGCAACACAGAAATTGCATCGGAATTAAATGTAAGGGAAACAATGCCGACTTAAGTACAGGAAGACTGAGTCTTCCTACTGTCTATAATTTGAGCGTTTCCTGTGTCACCAGTTTTACATTCCGTTGCACCTCTACAGGTTTACTGTATCCCTTGGACCTTCCCATTGACGATGAAACACAGAAATTGCATCGGAATTAAATATAAGAGACACAATGCCGACTTAAGTACAGGAAGACTGAGTCTTCCTACTGTCTATGATTTGAGCGTTTCCTGTGACACCAGTTTTACATTCTGATGCACCTCTGCAGGTTTACTGTATCCCTTGGACCTTCCCATTGACGATGAAACACAGATATTGCATCGGAATTAAGTATAAGAGACACAATGCCGACTTAAGTACAGGAAGACTGAGTCTTCCTACTGTCTATGATTTGAGCGTGTCCTGTGTCACCAATTTTACATTCCGATGCACCTCTGCAGGTTTCTAGTATCCCTTGGACCTTACCATTGACGACGAAACACAGAAATTGCATCTAAATTAAATATAAGAGACACAATGCCGACTTAAGTACAAGAAAACAGTCTTCGTACGATCTATGTTTTGAGCGTTTCCTGTGTCATCAGTTTTACATTCCGATGCACCTCTGCAGGTTTACTGTATCCCTTGGACCTTCCCATTGACGATGAATAACAGAAATTGCATCGGAATTATATATAAGACACACAATGCCGACCTATGTACAGGAAGATTGAGTCTTCCTTCTGTCTATGTTTGAGCGTTTCCTGTGTCACTAGTTTTACATTCCGATGCACCTCTGCAGGTTTACTGTATCCCTTGGACCTTCCCATTGACGATGGAACACAGAAATTGCATCGGAATTAAATATAAGAGACACAATGCCGACGAAAGTACAGGAAGACTGAGTCTTCCTACTGTCTATGTTTTGAGCGTTTCCTGTGTCACCAGTTTTACATTCTGATGCACCTCTGCAGGTTTACTGTATCCCTTGGACCTTCCCATTGACGATGAAATACAGAAATTGCATCGGAGTTAAATATAAGAGACACAATGCCGACTTAAGTACAGGATGACTGAGTCTTCCTACTGTCTACTATTTGAGCGATTCCTGCGTCACCAGTTTTACATTCTGATGCACCTCTACAGGTTTACTGTATCCCTTGGACCTTCACAGCGACGATGAAACACAGAAATTTCATAGGAAATAAATATAAGAGACACAATGCCGACTTAAGTACAGGAAGACTGAGTCTTCCTACTGTCTATGTTTTAAGCGTTTCCTGTGTCACGAGTTTTACATTCCGATGCACCTCTGCAGGTTTACTGTATCCCTTGGACCTTCCCATTGACGATGAAACACAGAAATTGCATCGGAATTAAATATAAGAGACACAATGCCGACTTAAGTACAGGAAGACTGAGTCTTCCTACTGTCTATGTTTTGAGCGTTTCCTGTGTCACTAGTTTTACATTCCGATGCACCTCTGCAGGTTTACTGTATCCCTTGGACCTTCCCATTGACGATGAAACACAGAAATTGCATCGGAATTAAATATAAGAGACACAATGCCGACTTAAGTACAGGAAGACTGAGTCTTCCTACTGTCTATGTTTTGAGCGTTTGCTGTGACACCAGTTTTACATTCTGATGCACCTCTGCAGGTTTACTGTATCCTTTGGACACTCCCATTGACGATGAAACACAGAAATTGCATCGGAATTAAATATAAGAGACACAATGCCGACTTAAGTACAGGAAGACTGAGTCTTCCTACTGACTATGTTTTTATCGTTTCCTGTGTCACCAGTTTTACATTCCGATGCACCTCTGCAGGTATCTAGTATCCCTTGGACCTTCCCATTGACGACGAAACACAGAAATTGCATCTAAATTAAATATAAGAGACACAATGCCGACTTAAGTACAGGAAGACTGAGTCTTCCTACTGTCTATAATTTGAGCGTTTCCTGTGTCACAAGTTTTACATTCCGTTGCACCTCTACAGGTTTACTGTATCCCTTGGACTTTCACAGTGACGATGAAACACAGAAATTACATCGGAATTAAATATAAGAGACACAATGCCGACTTAAGTACAGGAAGACTGAGTCTTCCTACTGACTATGTTTTGAGCGTTTCCTGTGTCACCAGTTTTACATTCTGATGCACCTCTACAGGTTTACTGTATCCCTTGGACCTTCACAGTTACGATGTAACACAGAAATTACATGGGAATTAAATATAAGAGACACAATGCCGACTTAAGTACAAGAAAACAGTCTTCTTACAGTCAATGTTTTGAGCGTTTCCTGTGTCACCAGTTTTACATTCCGATGCACCTCTGCATGTTTACTGTATCCCTTGGACCTTCCCATTGGCGATGAAACACACAAATTGCATCGAAATTAAATATAAGAGCCACAATGCCGACTTAAGTACAGGAAGACTGAGTCTTCCTACTGTCTATGATTTGAGCGTTTCCTGTGTCACCAGTTTTACATTCCGATGCACCTCTGCAGGTTTCCTGTATCCCTTGGACCTTCCCATTCTCGATGAAACACAGAAATTGCATCGGAATTAAACATAAGAGAAACAATGCCGACTTAAGTACAGCAAGACTGAGTCTTCCTACTGTCTATAATTTGAGCGTTTCCTGTGTCACTAGTTTTACATTCCGATGCACCTCTACAGGTTTACTGTATCCCTTGGACCTTCACAGCGACGATGAAACACAGAAATTTCATAGGAAATAAATATAAGAGACACAATGCCGACTTAAGTACAGGAAGACTGAGTCTTCCTTCTGTCTATGTTTTAAGCGTTTCCTGTGTCACTAGTTTTACATTCCGATGCACCTCTGCAGGTGTACTGTATCCCTTGGACCTTCCCATTGACGATGAAACACAGAAATTGCATCGGAATTAAATATAAGAGACACAATGCCGACTTAAGTACAGGAAGACTGAGTCTTCCTACTGTCTATGATTTGAGCGTTTCCTGTGACACCAGTTTTACATTCTGATGCACCTCTGCAGGTTTACTGTATCCCTTGGACCTTCCCATTGACGATGAAACACAGAAATTGCTTCGGAATTAAATATAAGAGACACAATGCCGACTTAAGTACAGGAAGACTGAGTCTTCCTACTGTCTATGATTTGAGCGTTTCCTGTGTCTGCAATTTTACATTCCGAAGCACCTCTGCAGGTTTCTAGTATCCCTTGGACCTTACCATTGACGACGAAACACAGAAATTGCATCTAAATTAAATATAAGAGACACAATGCCGACTTAAGTACAAGAAAACAGTCTTCGTACGGTCTATGTTTTGAGCGTTTCCTGTGTCATCAGTTTTACATTCCGATGCACCTCTGCAGGTTTACTGTATCCCTTGGACCTTCCCATTGACGATGAATAACAGAAATTGCATCGGAATTATATATAAGAGACACAATGCCGACTTAAGTACAGGAAGATTGAGTCTTCCTACTGTCTATGTTTGAGCGTTTCCTGTGTCACTAGTTTTACATTCCGATGCACCTCTGCAGGTTTACTGTATCCCTTGGACCTTCCCATTGACGATGAAACACAGAAATTGCATCGGAATTATATATAAGAGGCACAATGCCGACTTAAGTACAGGAAGACGGAGTCTTCCTACTGTCTATGTTGAGCGTTTCCTGTGTCACGAGTTTTACATTCCGATGCACCTCTGCAGATTTACTGTATCCCGTGGACCTTCCCATTGACGATGAAACACAGAAATTGCATCGGAATGAAATATAAGAGACACAATGCCGACATAAGTACAGGAAGACTGAGTCTTCCTGCTGTCTATGTTTTGAGCGTTTCCTGTGTCACTAGTTTTACATTCCGATACACCTCTGCAAGTTTACTGTATCCCTTGGACCTTCCCATTGACGATGAAACACAGAAATTGCATCGGAATTAAATATAAGAGACACAATGCCGACTTAAGTACAGGAAGACTGAGTCTACCTTATGTCTATGTTTGAGCATTTCCTGTGTCACTAGTTTTACATCCTGGTGCACCTCTGCAAGTTTACTGTATCCCTTGGACCTTCCCATTGACGATGAAACACAAAAATTGCATCGGAATTAAATATAAGAGACACAATGCCGACTTAAGTACAGGATGACTGAGTCTTCCTACTGTCTACTATTTGAGCGATTCCTGCGTCACCAGTTTTACATTCCGATGCACCTCTACAGGTTTACTGTATCCCTTGGACCTTCACAGTTACGATGTAACACAGAAATTACATCGGAATTAAATATAAGACACACAATGCCGACTTAAGTACAAGAAAACAGTCTTCTTACAGTCAATGTTTTGAGCGTTTCCTGTGTCACCAGTTTTACATTCCGATGCACCTCTGCATGTTTACTGTATCCCTTGGACCTTCCCATTGGCGATGAAACACACAAATTGCATCGAAATTAAATATAAGAGCCACAATGCCGACTGAAGTAGAGTAAGGCTGAGTCTTCCTACTGTCTATATTTTGAGCGTTTCCTGTGTCACTAGTTATACATTCCGTTGCACCTCTGCAGGTTTCCTGTATCCCTTGGACCTTCCCATTGACGATGCAACACAGAAATTGCATCGGAATTAAATATAAGAGACACAATGCCGACTTAAGTACAGGAAGGCTGAGTCTTCCTACTGTCTATATTGTGAGCGTTTCCTGTGTCACCATTTTTACATTCTGATGCACCTCTGCAGGTTTACTGTAGCCCTTTGGACCTTCCCATTGACGATGAAACACAGAAATTGCATCAGAATTAAATATAAGAGACACAATGCCGACTTAAGTACAGGAAGACAGAGTCTTCCTACTGTCTATGTTTTGAGCGTTTCCTGTGTCACCAGTTTTACATTCCGATGCACCTCTGCAGGTTTACTGTATCCCTTGGAATTTCCCATTGACGATGCAACACAGAAATTGCATCGGAATTAAATGTAAGGGAAACAATGCCGACTTAAGTACAGGAAGACTGAGTCTTCCTACTGTCTATAATTTGAGCGTTTCCTGTGTCACCAGTTTTACATTCCGTTGCACCTCTACAGGTTTACTGTATCCCTTGGAGCTCCCCATTGACGATGAAACACAGAAATTGCATCGGAATTAAATATAAGAGACACAATGCCGACTTAAGTACAGGAAGACTGAGTCTTCCTACTGTCTATGATTTGAGCGTTTCCTGTGACACCAGTTTTACATTCTGATGCACCTCTGCAGGTTTACTGTATCCCTTGGACCTTCCCATTGACGTTGAAACACAGAAATTGCATCGGAATTAGGTATAAGAGACACAATGCCGACTTAAGTACAGGAAGACTGAGTCTTCCTACTGTCTATGATTTGAGCGTGTCCTGTGTCACCAATTTTACATTCCGATGCACCTCTGCAGGTTTCTAGTATCCCTTGGACCTTACCATTGACGACGAAACACAGAAATTGCATCTAAATTAAATATAAGAGACACAATGCCGACTTAAGTACAAGAAAACAGTCTTTGTACGATCTATGTTTTGAGCGTTTCCTGTGTCATCAGTTTTACATTCCAATGCACCTCTGCAGGTTTACTGTATCCCTTGGACCTTCCCATTGACGATGAATAACAGAAATTGCATCGGAATTATATATAAGACATACAATGCCGACCTAAGTACAGGAAGATTGAGTCTTCCTTCTGTCTATGTTTGAGCGTTTCCTGTGTCACTAGTTTTACATTCCGATGCACCTCTGCAGGTTTACTGTATCCCTTGGACCTTCCCATTGACGATGAAACACAGAAATTGCATCGGAATTAAATATAAGAGACACAATGCCGACGAAAGTACAGGAAGACTGAGTCTTCCTACTGTCTATGTTTTGAGCGTTTCCTGTGTCACCAGTTTTACATTCTGATGCACCTCTGCAGGTTTACTGTATCCCTTGGACCTTCCCATTGACGATGAAATACAGAAATTGCATCGGAGTTAAATATAAGAGACACAATGCCGACTTAAGTACAGGATGACTGAGTCTTCCTACTGTCTACTATTTGAGCGATTCCTGCGTCACCAGTTTTACATTCTGATGCACCTCTACAGGTTTACTGTATCCCTTGGACCTTCACAGCGACGATGAAACACAGAAATTTCATAGGAAATAAATATAAGAGACACAATGCCGACTTAAGTACAGGAAGACTGAGTCTTCCTACTGTCTATGTTTTAAGCGTTTCCTGTGTCACGAGTTTTACATTCCGATGCACCTCTGCAGGTTTACTGTATCCCTTGGACCTTCCCATTGACGATGAAACACAGAAATTGCATCGGAATTAAATATAAGAGACACAATGCCGACTTAAGTACAGGAAGACTGAGTCTTCCTACTGTCTATGTTTTGAGCGTTTCCTGTGTCACTAGTTTTACATTCCGATGCACCTCTGCAGGTTTACTGTATCCCTTGGACCTTCCCATTGACGATGAAACACAGAAATTGCATCGGAATTAAATATAAGAGACACAATGCCGACTTAAGTACAGGAAGACTGAGTCTTCCTACTGTCTATGTTTTGAGCGTTTGCTGTGACACCAGTTTTACATTCTGATGCACCTCTGCAGGTTTACTGTATCCTTTGGACACTCCCATTGACGATGAAACACAGAAATTGCATCGGAATTAAATATAAGAGACACAATGCCGACTTAAGTACAGGAAGACTGAGTCTTCCTACTGACTATGTTTTTATCGTTTCCTGTGTCACTAGTTTTACATTCCGATGCACCTCTGCAGGTATCTAGTATCCCTTGGACCTTCCCATTGACGACGAAACACAGAAATTGCATCTAAATTAAATATAAGAGACACAATGCCGACTTAAGTACAGGAAGACTGAGTCTTCCTACTGTCTATAATTTGAGCGTTTCCTGTGTCACAAGTTTTACATTCCGTTGCACCTCTACAGGTTTACTGTATCCCTTGGACTTTCACAGTGACGATGAAACACAGAAATTACATCGGAATTAAATATAAGAGACACAATGCCGACTTAAGTACAGGAAGACTGAGTCTTCCTACTGACTATGTTTTGAGCGTTTCCTGTGTCACCAGTTTTACATTCTGATGCACCTCTACAGGTTTACTGTATCCCTTGGACCTTCACAGTTACGATGTAACACAGAAATTACATGGGAATTAAATATAAGAGACACAATGCCGACTTAAGTACAAGAAAACAGTCTTCTTACAGTCAATGTTTTGAGCGTTTCCTGTGTCACCAGTTTTACATTCCGATGCACCTCTGCATGTTTACTGTATCCCTTGGACCTTCCCATTGGCGATGAAACACACAAATTGCATCGAAATTAAATATAAGAGCCACAATGCCGACTTAAGTACAGGAAGACTGAGTCTTCCTACTGTCTATGATTTGAGCGTTTCCTGTGTCACCAGTTTTACATTCCGATGCACCTCTGCAGGTTTCCTGTATCCCTTGGACCTTCCCATTCTCGATGAAACACAGAAATTGCATCGGAATTAAACATAAGAGAAACAATGCCGACTTAAGTACAGCAAGACTGAGTCTTCCTACTGTCTATAATTTGAGCGTTTCCTGTGTCACTAGTTTTACATTCCGATGCACCTCTACAGGTTTACTGTATCCCTTGGACCTTCACAGCGACGATGAAACACAGAAATTTCATAGGAAATAAATATAAGAGACACAATGCCGACTTAAGTACAGGAAGACTGAGTCTTCCTACTGTCTATGTTTTAAGCGTTTCCTGTGTCACGAGTTTTACATTCCGATGCACCTCTGCAGGTTTACTGTATCCCTTGGACCTTCCCATTGACGATGAAACACAGAAATTGCATCGGAATTAAATATAAGAGACACAATACCGACTTAAGTACAGGAAGACTGAGTCTTCCTACTGTCTATGTTTTGAGCGTTTCCTGTGTCACTAGTTTTACATTCCGATGCACCTCTGCAGGTTTACTGTATCCCTTGGACCTTCCCATTGACGATGAAACACAGAAATTGCATCGGAATTAAACATAAGAGGAACAATGCCGACTTAAGTACAGGAAGACTGAGTCTTCCTACTGTCTATAATTTGAGCGTTTCCTGTGTCACTAGTTTTACATTCCGATGCACCTCTAAAGGTTTACTGTATCCCTTGGACCTTCACAGCGACGATGAAACACGGAAATTTCATCGGAAATAAATATAAGAGACACAATGCCGACTTAAGTACAGGAAGACTGAGTCTTCCTACTGTCTATGATTTGAGCGTTTCCTGTGTCACGAGTTTTACATTCCGATGCACCTCTGCAGGATTACTGTATCCCTTGGACCTTCCCATTGACGATGAAACACAGAAATTGCATCGGAATTAAATATGAGAGACACAAGGCCGACTTAAGTACAGGAAGACTGAGTCCTCCTACTGTCTATGTTTTGAGCGTTTCCTGTGTCACTAGTTTTACATTCCGATGCACCTCTGCAGGTGTACTGTATCCCTTGGACCTTCCCATTGACGATGAAACACAGAAATTGCATCGGAATTAAATATAAGAGACACAATGCCGACTTAAGTACAGGAAGACTGAGTCTTCCTACTGTCTATGATTTGAGCGTTTCCTGTGACACCAGTTTTACATTCTGATGCACCTCTGCAGGTTTACTGTATCCCTTGGACCTTCCCATTGACGATGAAACACAGAAATTGCTTCGGAATTAAATATAAGAGACACAATGCCGACCTAAGTACAGGAAGACTGAGTCTTCCTACTGTCTATGATTTGAGCGTTTCCTGTGTCACCAATTTTACATTCCGAAGCACCTCTGCAGGTTTCTAGTATCCCTTGGACCTTACCATTGACGACGAAACACAGAAATTGCATCTAAATTAAATATAAGAGACACAATGCCGACTTAAGTACAAGAAAACAGTCTTCGTACGGTCTATGTTTTGAGCGTTTCCTGTGTCATCAGCTTTACATTCCGATGCACCTCTGCAGGTTTACTGTATCCCTTGGACCTTCCCATTGACGATGAATAACAGAAATTGCATCGGAATTATATATAAGAGACACAATGCCGACTTAAGTACAGGAAGATTGAGTCTTCCTACTGTCTATGTTTGAGCGTTTCCTGTGTCACTAGTTTTACATTCCGATGCACCTCTGCAGGTTTACTGTATCCCTTGGACCTTCCCATTGACGATGAAACACAGAAATTGCATCGGAATTATATATAAGAGGCACAATGCCGACTTAAGTACAGGAAGACGGAGTCTTCCTACTGTCTATGTTGAGCGTTTCCTGTGTCACGAGTTTTACATTCCGATGCACCTCTGCAGAATTACTGTATGCCGTGGACCTTCCCATTGACGATGAAACACAGAAATTGCATCGGAATGAAATATAAGAGACACAATGCCGACATAAGTACAGGAAGACTGAGTCTTCCTGCTGTCAATGTTTTGAGCGTTTCCTGTGTCACTAGTTTTACATTCCGATACACCTCTGCAAGTTTACTGTATCCCTTGGACCTTCCCATTGACGATGAAACACAGAAATTGCATCGGAATTAAATATAAGAGACACAATGCCGACTTAAGTACAGGAAGACTGAGTCTACCTTATGTCTATGTTTGAGCATTTCCTGTGTCACTAGTTTTACATCCTGGTGCACCTCTGCAGGTTTACTGTATCCCTTGGACCTTCCCATTGACGATGAAACACAGAAATTGCATCGGAATGAAATATAAGAGACACAATGCCGACTTAAGTACAGGAAGACTGAGTCTTCCTACTGTCTATGATTTGAGCGTTTCCTGTGTCACCAATTTTACATTCCGAAGCACCTCTGCAGGTTTCTAGTATCCCTTGGACCTTACCATTGACGACGAAACACAGAAATTGCATCTAAATTAAATATAAGAGACACAATGCCGACTTAAGTACAAGAAAACAGTCTTCGTACGGTCTATGTTTTGAGCGTTTCCTGTGTCATCAGTTTTACATTCCGATGCACCTCTGCAGGTTTACTGTATCCCTTGGACCTTCCCATTGACGATGAATAACAGAAATTGCATCGGAATTATATATAAGAGACACAATGCCGACTTAAGTACAGGAAGATTGAGTCTTCCTACTGTCTATGTTTGAGCGTTTCCTGTGTCACTAGTTTTACATTCCGATGCACCTCTGCAGGTTTACTGTATCCCTTGGACCTTCCCATTGACGATGAAACACAGAAATTGCATCGGAATTATATATAAGAGGCACAATGCCGACTTAAGTACAGGAAGACGGAGTCTTCCTACTGTCTATGTTGAGCGTTTCCTGTGTCACGAGTTTTACATTCCGATGCACCTCTGCAGATTTACTGTATCCCGTGGACCTTCCCATTGACGATGAAACACAGAAATTGCATCGGAATGAAATATAAGAGACACAATGCCGACATAAGTACAGGAAGACTGAGTCTTCCTGCTGTCTATGTTTTGAGCGTTTCCTGTGTCACTAGTTTTACATTCCGATACACCTCTGCAAGTTTACTGTATCCCTTGGACCTTCCCATTGACGATGAAACACAGAAATTGCATCGGAATTAAATATAAGAGACACAATGCCGACTTAAGTACAGGAAGACTGAGTCTACCTTATGTCTATGTTTGAGCATTTCCTGTGTCACTAGTTTTACATCCTGGTGCACCTCTGCAGGTTTACTGTATCCCTTGGACCTTCCCATTGACGATGAAACACAAAAATTGCATCGGAATTAAATATAAGAGACACAATGCCGACTTAAGTACAGGATGACTGAGTCTTCCTACTGTCTACTATTTGAGCGATTCCTGCGTCACCAGTTTTACATTCCGATGCACCTCTACAGGTTTACTGTATCCCTTGGACCTTCACAGTTACGATGTAACACAGAAATTACATCGGAATTAAATATAAGACACACAATGCCGACTTAAGTACAAGAAAACAGTCTTCTTACAGTCAATGTTTTGAGCGTTTCCTGTGTCACCAGTTTTACATTCCGATGCACCTCTGCATGTTTACTGTATCCCTTGGACCTTCCCATTGGCGATGAAACACACAAATTGCATCGAAATTAAATATAAGAGCCACAATGCCGACTTAAGTAGAGTAAGGCTGAGTCTTCCTACTGTCTATATTTTGAGCGTTTCCTGTGTCACTAGTTATACATTCCGTTGCACCTCTGCAGGTTTCCTGTATCCCTTGGACCTTCCCATTGACGATGCAACACAGAAATTGCATCGGAATTAAATATAAGAGACACAATGCCGACTTAAGTACAGGAAGGCTGAGTCTTCCTACTGTCTATATTGTGAGCGTTTCCTGTGTCACCATTTTTACATTCTGATGCACCTCTGCAGGTTTACTGTAGCCCTTTGGACCTTCCCATTGACGATGAAACACAGAAATTGCATCGGAATTAAATATAAGAGACACAATGCCGACTTAAGTACAGGAAGACAGAGTCTTCCTACTGTCTATGTTTTGAGCGTTTCCTGTGTCACCAGTTTTACATTCCGATGCACCTCTGCAGGTTTACTGTATCCCTTGGAATTTCCCATTGACGATGCAACACAGAAATTGCATCGGAATTAAATGTAAGGGAAACAATGCCGACTTAAGTACAGGAAGACTGAGTCTTCCTACTGTCTATAATTTGAGCGTTTCCTGTGTCACCAGTTTTACATTCCGTTGCACCTCTACAGGTTTACTGTATCCCTTGGACCTTCCCATTGACGATGAAACACAGAAATTGCATCGGAATTAAATATAAGAGACACAATGCCGACTTAAGTACAGGAAGACTGAGTCTTCCTACTGTCTATGATTTGAGCGTTTCCTGTGACACCAGTTTTACATTCTGATGCACCTCTGCAGGTTTACTGTATCCCTTGGACCTTCCCATTGACGATGAAACACAGAAATTGCATCGGAATTAGGTATAAGAGACACAATGCCGACTTAAGTACAGGAAGACTGAGTCTTCCTACTGTCTATGATTTGAGCGTGTCCTGTGTCACCAATTTTACATTCCGATGCACCTCTGCAGGTTTCTAGTATCCCTTGGACCTTACCATTGACGACGAAACACAGAAATTGCATCTAAATTAAATATAAGAGACACAATGCCGACTTAAGTACAAGAAAACAGTCTTCGTACGATCTATGTTTTGAGCGTTTCCTGTGTCATCAGTTTTACATTCCGATGCACCTCTGCAGGTTTACTGTATCCCTTGGACCTTCCCATTGACGATGAATAACAGAAATTGCATCGGAATTATATATAAGACACACAATGCCGACCTAAGTACAGGAAGATTGAGTCTTCCTTCTGTCTATGTTTGAGCGTTTCCTGTGTCACTAGTTTTACATTCCGATGCACCTCTGCAGGTTTACTGTATCCCTTGGACCTTCCCATTGACGATGAAACACAGAAATTGCATCGGAATTAAATATAAGAGACACAATGCCGACGAAAGTACAGGAAGACTGAGTCTTCCTACTGTCTATGTTTTGAGCGTTTCCTGTGTCACCAGTTTTACATTCTGATGCACCTCTGCAGGTTTACTGTATCCCTTGGACCTTCCCATTGACGATGAAATACAGAAATTGCATCGGAGTTAAATATAAGAGACACAATGCCGACTTAAGTACAGGAAGACTGAGTCTTCCTACTGTCTATGTTTTGAGCGTTTCCTGTGTCACTAGTTTTACATTCCGATGCACCTCTGCAGGTTTACTGTATCCCTTGGACCTTCCCATTGACGATGAAACACAGAAATTGCATCGGAATTAAATATAAGAGACACAATGCCGACTTAAGTACAGGAAGACTGAGTCTTCCTACTGTCTATGTTTTGAGCGTTTGCTGTGACACCAGTTTTACATTCTGATGCACCTCTGCAGGTTTACTGTATTCTTTGGACACTCCCATTGACGATGAAACACAGAAATTGCATCGGAATTAAATATAAGAGACACAATGCCGACTTAAGTACAGGAAGACTGAGTCTTCCTACTGACTATGTTTTTATCGTTTCCTGTGTCACCAGTTTTACATTCCGATGCACCTCTGCAGGTTTCTAGTATCCCTTGGACCTTCCCATTGACGACGAAACACAGAAATTGCATCTAAATTAAATATAAGAGACACAATGCCGACTTAAGTACAGGAAGACTGAGTCTTCCCACTGTCTATAATTTGAGCGTTTCCTGTGTCACAAGTTTTACATTCCGTTGCACCTCCACAGGTTTACTGTATCCCTTGGACTTTCACAGTGACGATGAAACACAGAAATTACATCGGAATTAAATATAAGAGACACAATGCCGACTTAAGTACAGGAAGACTGAGTCTTCCTACTGACTATGTTTTGAGCGTTTCCTGTGTCACCAGTTTTACATTCTGATGCACCTCTACAGGTTTACTGTATCCCTTGGACCTTCACAGTTACGATGTAACACAGAAATTACATCGGAATTAAATATAAGAGACACAATGCCGACTTAAGTACAAGAAAACAGTCTTCGTACGGTCTATATTTTGAGCGTTTCCTGTGTCATCAGTTTTACATTCCGATGCACCTCTGCAGGTTTACTGTATCCCTTGGACCTTCCCATTGACGATGAATAACAGAAATTGCATCGGAATTATATATTAGAGACACAATGCCGACTTAAGTACAGGAAGATTGAGTCTTCCTACTGTCTATGTTTGAGCGTTTCCTGTGTCACTAGTTTTACATTCCGATGCACCTCTGCAGGTTTACTGTATCCCTTGGCCTTCCCATTGACGATGAAACACAGAAATTGCATCGAATTAAATATAAGAGAAACAATGCCGACTTAAGTACAGGAAGACTGAGTCTTCCTACTGTCTATAATTTGAGCGTTTTACATTCCGTTGCACCTCTACAGGTTTACTGTATCCCTTGGACCTTCACAGTGACGATGAAACACAGAAATTGCATCGGAATTAAATATAAGAGACACAATGCCGACTTAAGTACAGGAAGACTGAGTCTTCCTACTGTCTATGATTTGAGCGTTTCCTGTGACACCAGTTTTACATTCTGATGCACCTCTGCAGGTTTACTGTATCCCTTGGACCTTCCCATTGACGATGAAACACAGAAATTGCATCGGAATTAAGTATAAGAGACACAATGCCGACTTAAGTACAGGAAGACTGAGTCTTCCTACTGTCTATGATTTGAGCGTGTCCTGTGTCACCAATTTTACATTCCGATGCACCTCTGCAGGTTTCTAGAATCCCTTGGACCTTACCATTGACGACGAAACACAGAAATTGCATCTAAATTAAATATAAGAGACACAATGCCGACTTAAGTACAAGAAAACAGTCTTCGTACGATCTATGTTTTGAGCGTTTCCTGTGTCATCAGTTTTACATTCCGATGCACCTCTGCAGGTTTACTGTATCCCTTGGACCTTCCCATTGACGATGAATAACAGAAATTGCATCGGAATTATATATAAGACACACAATGCCGACCTAAGTACAGGAAGATTGAGTCTTCCTTCTGTCTATGTTTGAGCGTTTCCTGTGTCACTAGTTTTACATTCCGATGCACCTCTGCAGGTTTACTGTATCCCTTGGACCTTCCCATTGACGATGAAACACAGAAATTGCATCGGAATTAAATATAAGAGACACAATGCCGACGAAAGTACAGGAAGACTGAGTCTTCCTACTGTCTATGTTTTGAGCGTTTCCTGTGTCACCAGTTTTACATTCTGATGCACCTCTGCAGGTTTACTGTATCCCTTGGACCTTCCCATTGACGATGAAATACAGAAATTGCATCGGAGTTAAATATAAGAGACACAATGCCGACTTAAGTACAGGATGACTGAGTCTTCCTACTGTCTACTATTTGAGCGATTCCTGCGTCACCAGTTTTACATTCTGATGCACCTCTACAGGTTTACTGTATCCCTTGGACCTTCACAGCGACGATGAAACACAGAAATTTCATAGGAAATAAATATAAGAGACACAATGCCGACTTAAGTACAGGAAGACTGAGTCTTCCTACTGTCTATGTTTTAAGCGTTTCCTGTGTCACGAGTTTTACATTCCGATGCACCTCTGCAGGTTTACTGTATCCCTTGGACCTTCCCATTGACTATGAAACACAGAAATTGCATCGGAATTAAATATAAGAGACACAATGCCGACTTAAGTACAGGAAGACTGAGTCTTCCTACTGTCTATGTTTTGAGCGTTTCCTGTGTCACTAGTTTTACATTCCGATGCACCTCTGCAGGTTTACTGTATCCCTTGGACCTTCCCATTGACGATGAAACACAGAAATTGCATCGGAATTAAATATAAGAGACACAATGCCGACTTAAGTACAGGAAGACTGAGTCTTCCTACTGTCTATGTTTTGAGCGTTTGCTGTGACACCAGTTTTACATTCTGATGCACCTCTGCAGGTTTACTGTATCCTTTGGACACTCCCATTGACGATGAAACACAGAAATTGCATCGGAATTAAATATAAGAGACACAATGCCGACTTAAGTACAGGAAGACTGAGTCTTCCTACTGACTATGTTTTTATCGTTTCCTGTGTCACCAGTTTTACATTCCGATGCACCTCTGCAGGTTTCTAGTATCCCTTGGACCTTCCCATTGACGACGAAACACAGAAATTGCATCTAAATTAAATATAAGAGACACAATGCCGACTTAAGTACAGGAAGACTGAGTCTTCCTACTGTCTATAAATTGAGCGTTTCCTGTGTCACCAGTTTTACATTCCGTTGCACCTCTACAGGTTTACTGTATCCCTTGGACTTTCACAGTGACGATGAAACACAGAAATTACATCGGAATTAAATATAAGAGACACAATGCCGACTTAAGTACAGGAAGACTGAGTCTTCCTACTGACTATGCTTTGAGCGTTTCCTGTGTCACCAGTTTTACATTCTGATGCACCTATACAGGTTTACTGTATCCCTTGGACCTTCACAGTTACGATGTAACACAGAAATTACATCGGAATTAAATATAAGAGACACAATGCCGACTTAAGTACAAGAAAACAGTCTTCGTACGGTCTATATTTTGAGCGTTTCCTGTGTCATCAGTTTTACATTCCGATGCACCTCTGCAGGTTTACTGTATCCCTTGGACCTTCCCATTGACGATGAATAACAGAAATTGCATCGGAATTATATATAAGACACACAATGCCGACCTAAGTACAGGAAGATTGAGTCTTCCTTCTGTCTATGTTTGAGCGTTTCCTGTGTCACTAGTTTTACATTCCGATGCACCTCTGCAGGTTTACTGTATCCCTTGGACCTTCCCATTGACGATGAAACACAGAAATTGCATCGGAATTAAATATAAGAGACACAATGCCGACGAAAGTACAGGAAGACTGAGTCTTCCTACTGTCTATGTTTTGAGCGTTTCCTGTGTCACCAGTTTTACATTCTGATGCACCTCTGCAGGTTTACTGTATCCCTTGGACCTTCCCATTGACGATGAAATACAGAAATTGCATCGGAGTTAAATATAAGAGACACAATGCCGACTTAAGTACAGGATGACTGAGTCTTCCTACTGTCTACTATTTGAGCGATTCCTGCGTCACCAGTTTTACATTCTGATGCACCTCTACAGGTTTACTGTATCCCTTGGACCTTCACAGCGACGATGAAACACAGAAATTTCATAGGAAATAAATATAAGAGACACAATGCCGACTTAAGTACAGGAAGACTGAGTCTTCCTACTGTCTATGTTTTAAGCGTTTCCTGTGTCACGAGTTTTACATTCCGATGCACCTCTGCAGGTTTACTGTATCCCTTGGACCTTCCCATTGACTATGAAACACAGAAATTGCATCGGAATTAAATATAAGAGACACAATGCCGACTTAAGTACAGGAAGACTGAGTCTTCCTACTGTCTATGTTTTGAGCGTTTCCTGTGTCACTAGTTTTACATTCCGATGCACCTCTGCAGGTTTACTGTATCCCTTGGACCTTCCCATTGACGATGAAACACAGAAATTGCATCGGAATTAAATATAAGAGACACAATGCCGACTTAAGTACAGGAAGACTGAGTCTTCCTACTGTCTATGTTTTGAGCGTTTGCTGTGACACCAGTTTTACATTCTGATGCACCTCTGCAGGTTTACTGTATCCTTTGGACACTCCCATTGACGATGAAACACAGAAATTGCATCGGAATTAAATATAAGAGACACAATGCCGACTTAAGTACAGGAAGACTGAGTCTTCCTACTGACTATGATTTTATCGTTTCCTGTGTCACCAGTTTTACATTCCGATGCACCTCTGCAGGTTTCTAGTATCCCTTGGACCTTCCCATTGACGACGAAACACAGAAATTGCATCTAAATTAAATATAAGAGACACAATGCCGACTTAAGTACAGGAAGACTGAGTCTTCCTACTGTCTATAAATTGAGCGTTTCCTGTGTCACCAGTTTTACATTCCGTTGCACCTCTACAGGTTTACTGTATCCCTTGGACTTTCACAGTGACGATGAAACACAGAAATTACATCGGAATTAAATATAAGAGACACAATGCCGACTTAAGTACAGGAAGACTGAGTCTTCCTACTGACTATGCTTTGAGCGTTTCCTGTGTCACCAGTTTTACATTCTGATGCACCTATACAGGTTTACTGTATCCCTTGGACCTTCACAGTTACGATGTAACACAGAAATTACATCGGAATTAAATATAAGAGACACAATGCCGACTTAAGTACAAGAAAACAGTCTTCGTACGGTCTATATTTTGAGCGTTTCCTGTGTCATCAGTTTTACATTCCGATGCACCTCTGCAGGTTTACTGTATCCCTTGGACCTTCCCATTGACGATGAATAACAGAAATTGCATCGGAATTATATATTAGAGACACAATGCCGCCTTAAGTACAGGAAGATTGAGTCTTCCTACTGTCTATGTTTGAGCGTTTCCTGTGTCACTAGTTTTACATTCCGATGCACCTCTGCAGGTTTACTGTATCCCTTGGCCTTCCCATTGACGATGAAACACAGAAATTGCATCGAATTAAATATAAGAGAAACAATGCCGACTTAAGTACAGGAAGACTGAGTCTTCCTACTGTCTATAATTTGAGCGTTTCCTGTGTCACCAGTTTTACATTCCGTTGCATCTCTACAGGTTTACTGTATCCCTTGGACCTTCACAGTGACGATGAAACACAGAAATTGCATCGGAATTAAATATAAGAGACACAATGCCGACTTAAGTACAGGAAGACTAAGTCTTCCTACTGTCTATGTTTTCAGCGTTTCCTGTGTCATCAGTTTTACTTTCCGATGCACCTCTGCACGTTTACTATATCCTTTGGACCTTCCCATTCACGATGAAAGACAGTAATTTCATCGGAAATAAATATAAGAGACACAATGCCGACTTCAGTACAGGAAGACTGAGTCTTCCTACTGTCTATGTTTTGTGCGTTTCCTGTGTTAGAGTTTTACATTCCGATGCACCTCTGCAGGTTTACTGTAACCCTTGGACCTTCCCATTGACGATGAAACACAGAGATTGCATCGGAATTAAATATAAGAGACACAATGCCGACGAAAGTACATTAAGACAGAGTCTTCCTACTGTCTATGTTTTGAGCGTATCCTGTGTCACTAGTTTTACATTCCGATGCACCTCTGCAGGTTTACTGTATCCCTTGGACCTTCCCATTGACGATGAAACACAGAAATTGCATCGGAATTAAATATAAGAGACACAATGCCGACGAAAGTACAGGAAGACTGAGTCTTCCTACTGTCTATGTTTTGAGCGTTTCCTGTGTCACCAGTTTTACATTCTGATGCACCTCTGCAGGTTTACTGTATCCCTTGGACCTTCCCATTGACGATGAAATACAGAAATTGCATCGGAATTAAATATAAGAGACACAATGCCGCCTTAAGTACAGGATGACTGAGTCTTCCTACTGTCTACCATTTGAGCGATTCCTGCGTGACCAGTTTTACATTCCGATGCACCTCTACAGGTTTACTGTATCCCTTGGACCTTCACAGTTACGATGTAACACAGAAATTACATCGGAATTAAATATAAGAGACACAAGTACAAGAAAACAGTCTTCTTACAGTCAATGTTTTGAGCGTTTCCTGTGTCACCAGTTTTACATTCCGATGCACCTCTGCATGTTTACTGTATCCCTTGGACCTTCCCATTGGCGATTAAACACACAAATTGCATCGAAATTAAATATAAGAGCCACAATGCCGACTTAAGTACAGGAAGACTGAGTCTTCCTAAAGTCTATGTTTTGAGCGTTTCCTGTGTCACCAGTTTCACATTCCGATGCACCTCTGCAGGTTTACTGTATCCCTTGGACCTTCCCATTCACGATGAAACAGAGAAATTGCATCGGAATTAAACATAAGAGAAACAATGAAGACTTAAGTACAGGAAGACTGAGTCTTCCAACTGTCTATAATTTGAGCGTTTCCTGTGTCACTTGTTTTACATTACGATGCACCTCTACAGGTTTACTGTATCCCTTGGACCTTCACAGCGACGATGAAACACAGAAATTTCATCGGAAATTAATATAAGAGACACAATGCCGACTTAAGTACAAGAAAACAGTCTTCGTACGGTCTATGTTTTGAGCGTTTCCTGTGTCATCAGTTTTACATTCCGATGCACCTCTGCAGGTTTACTGTGTCAATTGGACCTTCCCATTGACGATGAAACACAGAAAGTGCATCGGAATTATATATAAGAGACACAATGCCGACTTAAGTACAGGAAGACTGAGTCTTCCTACTCTCTATGTTTTGAGCGTTTCCTGTGTCACCAGTTTTACATTCTGATGCGACTCTGCAGGTTTACTGTATCCCTTGGACCTTCCCATTGACGATGAAACACAGAAATTGCATCGAAATTAAATATAAGAGACAAAATGCCGACTTAAGTACAGGAAGACTAAATCCTGCTACTGTCTATGTTTTGAGCGTATCCTGTGTCATCAGTCTTACTTTCCGATGCACCTCTGCAGGTTTACTGTATCCTTTGGACCTTCCCATTGACGATGAAATACAGAAATTGCATCGGAATTAAATATAAGAGACACAATGCCAACTGAAGTACAGGATGACTGAGTCTTCCTACTGTCTATAATTTGGGCGGTCCCTGTGTCACCAGTTTTACATTCCGATGCACCTCTGCAGGTTTACTGTATCCCTTGGACCTTCACAGTTACGATGAAACACAGAAATTACATCGGAATTAAATATAAGAGACACAATGCCGACTTAAGTACAAGAAAACAGTCTTCTTACAGTCAATGTTTTAAGCGTTTCCTGTGTCACCAGTTTTACATTCCGATGCACCTCTGCATGTTTACTGTATCCCTTGGACCTTCCCATTGGCGATGAAGCACACAAATTGCAACGAAATTAAATATAAGAGACACAATGCCGACTTAAGTACAGGAAGACTGAGTCTTCCTACTGTCTATGTTTTGAGCGTTTCCTGTGTCACGAGTTTTACATTCCGATGCACATCTGCAGGTTTACTGTATCCCTTGGACCTTCCCATTCACGATGAAACACAGAAATTTCATCGGAAATAAATATGAGACACAATGCAGACTTAAGTACAGAAAGACTGAGTCTTCCTACTGTCTATGTTTTGAGCGTTTCCTGTGTCACGAGTTTTACATTCCGATGCACCTCTGCAGGTTTACTGTATCCCTTGGACCTTCCCATTGACGATGAAACACAGAAATTGGATCGGAATTAAATATAAAAGACACAATGCCGACTTAAGTACAGGAAGACTGAGTCTTCCTACTGTCTATGTTTTGAGCTTTTCCTGTGTCACTAGTTTTTCATTCCGATGCACCTCTGCAGGTTTACTGCATCCCTTGGACCTTCCCATTGACGCTGAAACACAGAAATTGCATCGGAATTAAATATAAGAGACACAATGCCGACTTAAGTACAGGAAGACTGAGACTTCCTACTGTCTATGTTTTAAGCGTTTCCTGTGTTAGAGTTTTACATTCCGATGCACCTCTGCAGGTTCACTGTATCCCTTGGACCTCCCCATTGACGATGAAATACAGAAATTGCATCGGAATTAAATGTAAGAGACACAATGCCGACTTAAGTACAGGATGACTGAGTCTTCCTACTGTCTATGTTTTGAGCGTTTCCTGTGTCACTAGTTTTACATTCCGATGCACCTCTGCAGGTGTACTGTATCCCTTGGACCTTCCCATTGACGATGATACACAGAAATTGCATCGGAATTAAATATAAGAGACATAATGCCGACATAAGTACAGGAAGACTGAGTCTTCCTACTGTCTATGTTTTGAGCGTTTCCTGTGTCACTAGTTTTACATTCCGATGAACCTCTGCAGGTGTACTGTATCCCTTGGACCTTCCCATTGACGATGTAACACAGAAATTGCATCGGAATTAAATATAAGTGACACAATGCCGACTTAAGTACAGGAAGACTGAGTCTTCCTACTGTCTATGTTTTGAGCGTTTCCTGTGTCACTAGTTTTACATTCCGATGCACCTCTGCAGGTTTACTGTATCCCTTGGACCTTCCCATTGACGATGAAACACAGAAATTGCACCGAATTAAATATAAGAGAAACAATGCCGACTTAAGTACAGGAAGACTGAGTCTTCCTACTGTCTATAATTTGAGCGTTTCCTGTGTCACCAGTTTTACAATCCGTTGCACCTCTACAGGTTTACTGTATCCCTTGGACCTTCACACTGACGATGAAACACAGAAATTGCTTCGGAATTAAATATATGAGACACAATGCCGACTTAAGTACAGGAAGACTAAGTCTTCCTACTGTCTATGTTTTGAGCGTTTCCTGTGTCATCAGTTTTACTTTCCGATGCACCTCTGCACGTTTACTATATCCCTTGGACTTTCCCATTCACGATGAAACACAGAAATTTCATCGGAAATAAATATAAGAGACACAATGCCGACTTCAGTACAGGAAGACTGAGTCTTCCTACTGTCTATGTTTTGAGCGTTTCCTGTGTTAGAGTTTTACATTCCGATGTACCTCTGCTGGTTTCTAGTATCCCTTGGACCTTCCCATTGACGACGAAACACAGAAATTGCATCTAAATTAAATATAAGAGACACAATGCCGACTTAAGTACAAGAAAACAGTCTTCGTACGGTCTATGTTTTGAGCGTTTCCTGTGTCATCAGTTTTACATTCCGATGCCCCTCTGCAGGTTTACTGTATCCCTTGGACCTTCCCATTGACGATGAATAACAGAAATTGCATCGGAAGTATATATAAGAGACACAATGCCGACTTAAGTACAGGAAGATTGAGTCTTCCTACTCTCTATGTTTGAGCGTTTCCTGTGTCACTAGTTTTACATTCCGATGCACCTCTGCAGGTTTACTGTATCAATTGGACCTTCCCATTGACGATGAAACACAGAAATTTCATCGGAATTATATATAAGAGACACAATGCCGACTTATGTACAGGAAGACTGAGTCTTCCTACTCTCTATGTTTTGAGCGTTTCCTGTGTCACCAGTTTTACATTCTGATGGGCCTCTGCAGGTTTACTGTATCCCTTGGACCTTCCCATTGACGATGAAACACAGAAATTGCATCGAAATTAAATATAAGAGACACAATGCCGACTTAAGTACAGGAAGACTAAATCCTGCTACTGTCTATGTTTTGAGCGTATCCTGTGTCATCAGTTTTACTTTACGATGCACCTCTGCAGGTTTACTGTATCCCTTGGACCTTCCCATTGACGATGAAATACAGAAATTGCATCGGAATTAAATATAAGAGACACAATGCCAACTTAAGTACAGGATGACTGAGTCTTCCTACTGTCTATAATTTGGGCGGTCCCTGTGTCACCAGTTTTACATTCCGATGCACCTCTGCAGGTTTACTGTATCCCTTGGACCTTCACAGTTACGTTGAAACACAGAAATTACATCGGAATTAAATATAAGAGACACAATGCCGACTTAAGTACAAGAAAACAGTCTTCATACAGTCAATGTTTTAAGCGTTTCCTGTGTCACCAGTTTTACATTCCGATACACCTCTGCATGTTTACTGTATCCCTTGGACCTTCCCATTGGCGATGAAACACACAAATTGCAACGAAATTAAATATAAGAGACACAATGCCGACTTAAGTACAGGAAGACTGAGTGTTCCTACTGTCTATGTTTTGAGCGTTTCCTGTGTCACGAGTTTTACATTCCGATGCACATCTGCAGGTTTACTGTATCCCTTGGACCTTCCCATTCACGATGAAACACAGAAGTTTCATCGGAAATAAATATAAGAGACACAATGCAGACTTAAGTACAGGAAGACTGAGTCTTCCTACTGTCTATGTTTTGAGCGTTTCCTGTGTCACGAGTTTACCATTCCGATGCACCTCTGCAGGTTTACTGTATCCCTTGGACCTTCCCATTGACGATGAAACACAGAAATTGCATCGGAATTAAATATAAGAGACACAATGCCGACTTAAGTACAGGAAGACTGAGTCTTCCTACTGTCTATGATTTGAGCGTTTCCTGTGTCACTAGTTTTTCATTCCGATGCACCTCTGCAGGTTTACTGCATCCCTTGGACCTTCCCATTGACGATGAAACACAGAAATTGCATCGGAATTAAATATAAGAGACACAATGCCGACTTAAGTACAGGAAGACTGAGACTTCCTACTGTCTATGTTTTGAGCGTTTCCTGTGTTAGAGTTTTACATTCCGATGCACCTCTGCAGGTTCACTGTATCCCTTGGACCTTCCCATTGACGATGAAATACAGAAATTGCATCGGAATTAAATATAAGAGACACAATGCCGACTTAAGTACAGGATGACTGAGTCTTCCTACTGTCTATAATTTTAGCGTTTCCTGTGTCACCAGTTTTACATTCCGATGCACCTCTACAGGTTTACTGTATCCCTTGGACCTTCACAGTTACGATGAAACACAGAAATTACATCGGAATTAAATATAAGAGACACAATGCCGACTTAAGTACAGGAAAACAGTCTTCTTACAGTCAATGTTTTGAGCGTTTCCTGTGTCACCAGTTTTACATACCGATGCACCTCTGCATGTTTACTGTATCCCTTGGACCTTCCCTTTGGCGATGAAACACACAAATTGCATCGATATTAAATATAAGAGACACAATGCCGACTTAAGTACAGGAAGACTAAATCCTGCTACTGTCTATGTTTTGAGCGTATCCTGTGTCATCAGTTTTACTTTCCGATGCACCTCTGCAGGTTTACTATATCCTTGGACCTTCCCATTCACGATGAAACACAGAAATTTCATCGGAAATAAATATAAGAGACACAATGCCGACTTAAGTACAGGAAGACTGAGTCTTCCTACTGTCTATATTTTGAGCGTTTCCTGTGTCACTAGTTATACATTCCGTTGCACCTCTGCAGGTTTACTGTATCCCTTGGACATTCCCATTGACGATGCAACGCAGAAATTGCATCGGAATTAAATATAAGAGACACAATGCCGACTTAAGTACAGGAATACTGAGTCTTCCTACTGTCTATGTTGTGAGCGTTTCCTGTGTCACCATTTTTACATTCTGATGCACCTCTGCAGGTTTACTGTACCCCTTGGACCTTCCCATTGACGATGAAACACAGAAATTGCATCGGAATTAAATATAAAGGTACGTTTACACTGCGATTTGTATCGGCACATGTATGAGATACATGTATATGCGACTTTGCGACATGTATCGCGACTTGTATGAGTTGACAAGTATCAACCTCATACATGTATGAGCGTGCGTTTACACTGGTTGATATGTATCACTGTGCGATATCTTCCGACGACGATTTGGAAGATTTCACATTTTTATGTGCTGATACACTTGCTCTTTTGGAAGATGATAGAAAGAAAAGGCGGAGGAAGCGTAGATGGTGGCACAGAGAGTTTCTCGCGAATTAACGCTAGAGGATGGCGCATATTTTAGAAATTATGTTAGGATGAGTATGGAGGATTTCCGCAGTTTGTTATCACTTGTGGCTCCTCTTGTGTCCAAAACCAACACAAACTTTCGGGAAGTGATTCCACCAGAGGATCAGTTGGCAGTAACACTTCGTTTTTTAGCCACTGGGGATTCCTCGTAAAACGAAGATTTCATGACAAAACATTTGCATTGTCGCGCGATTGCTAATGCCAACGCCTCACACACGATTGTCGGCATCCGTTGTCAACATTATCACGCGAGGCCGCCGGAATAATAGCAAAACATTGATATACGTGCCAGATGCATGAAAAAATTATATAATGTATTACATACTCTGATATATATATATAAAACTTTTACGTTCACTTGTTGGGATAAAACTTGCACAATGGCCTCGCAAACACGAAGAATAATGTTGCATATGGCACTTTTTGATATTCTATGCAGATACATTAACGTCGAAACGACAGTCGGCACCTTCAAAACTCAAACAGCCGCCAAAGAGCCTGGTACTACGCATGCGCTAATCGTCGAAATAAGCGGCAGTCGACAAGACGACAGGAAATGATAGTACTGCGCATGCGCGAGTTCTTCAAATGTCGCTCATACATGTCGCGTATATGGCCAAAAAGCGATATACAAAATGTATACGCGACATGTATGAGCTGGAGGGTCCGCATACAAGTTCTGTGAATTTTTGTATGAGGTGATGTATCGCGACATGTCAAATTGACATGTCGCTCATACATGTCGCGATACATGTATCCCAGTGTAAACGTACCTTTTTACTGTCTATGTTTTGAGCGTTTCCTGTGTCACCAGTTTTACATTCCGATGCACCTCTGCAGGTTTACTGTATCCCTTGGACTTTCCCATTGACGATGAAACACAGAAATTGCATCGGAATTAAATGTAAGAGACACAATGCCGACTTAAGTACAGGGAGTCTGAGTTTTCCTGCTGTCTATGTTTTGAGCGTTTCCTGTGTCACTAGTTTTACATTCCGATGCACCTCTGCAGGTTTACTGTATCCCTTGGACCTCCCCATTGACGATGAAACACAGAAATTGCATCGGAATTATATATAAGAGCCACAATGCCGACTTAAGTACAGGACGACTGAGTCTTCCTACTGTCTATGTTTGAGCGTTTCCTGTGTCACTAGTTTTACATTCCGAGTAACATCTGCAGGTTTACTGTATCCCTTGGACCTTCCCATTGACGATGAAACACAGAAATTGCATCGGAATTAAATATAAGAGACACAATGCCGACTTAAGTACACGAACACTGAATCTTCCTACTGTCTATGATTTGTGCGTTTCCTGTGTCACCAGTTTTACATTCTGATGCACCTCTGCAGGTTTACTGTATCCCTTGGACCTTCCCATTGACGATGAAACACAGAAATTGCATCGGAATTAAATATAAGAGAAACAATGACGACTTAAGTACAGGAAGACTGAGTCTTCCTACTGTCTTTCATTTGAGCGTTTCCTGTGTCAACAGTTTTACATTCCGATGCACCTCTACAGTTTTACTGTATCCCTTGGACCTTCACAGTGACGATGAAACACAGAAATTGCAACGGAATTAAATATAAGAGACACAATGCCGACTTAAGTACAGGAAGACTAAGTCTTCCTACTGTCTATGTTTTGAGCGTTTCCTGTGTCATCAGTTTTACTTTCCGATGCACCTCTGCAGGTTTACTATATCCCTTGGACCTTCCCATTGACGATAAAACACAGAAATTTCATCGGAAATAAGTATAAGAGACACAATGCCGACTTCAGTACAGGAAGACTGAGTCTTCCTACTGTCTATGTTTGAGCGTTTCCTGTGTCACGAGTTTTACATTCCGATGCACATCTGCAGGTTTACTGTATCCCTTGGACCTTCCCATTCACGATGAAACACAGAAATTTCATCGGAAATAAATATGAGACACAATGCAGACTTAAGTACAGAAAGTCTGAGTCTTCCTACTGTCTATGTTTTGAGCGTTTCCTGTGTCACAAGTTTTACATTCCGATGCACCTCTGCAGGTTTACTGTATCCCTTGGACCTTCCCATTGACGATGAAACACAGAAATTGCATCGGAATTAAATATAAAAGACACAATGCCGACTTAAGTACAGGAAGACTGAGTCTTCCTACTGTCTATGTTTTGAGCTTTTCCTGTGTCACTAGTTTTTCATTCCGATGCACCTCTGCAGGTTTACTGCATCCCTTGGACCTTCCCATTGACGATGAAACACAGAAATTGCATCGGAATTAAATATAAGAGACACAATGCCGACTTAAGTACAGGAAGACTGAGACTTCCTACTGTCTATGTTTTAAGCGTTTCCTGTGTTAGAGTTTTACATTCCGATGCACCTCTGCAGGTTCACTGTATCCCTTGGACCTCCCCATTGACGATGAAATACAGAAATTGCATCGGAATTAAATGTAAGAGACACAATGCCGACTTAAGTACAGGATGACTGAGTCTTCCTACTGTCTATGTTTTGAGCGTTTCCTGTGTCACTAGTTTTACATTCCGATGCACCTCTGCAGGTGTACTGTATCCCTTGGACCTTCCCATTGACGATGATACACAGAAATTGCATCGGAATTAAATATAAGAGACATAATGCCGACATAAGTACAGGAAGACTGAGTCTTCCTACTGTCTATGTTTTGAGCGTTTCCTGTGTCACTAGTTTTACATTCCGATGCACCTCTGCAGGTGTACTGTATCCCTTGGACCTTCCCATTGACGATGAAACACAGAAATTGCATCGGAATTAAATATAAGAGACACAATGCCGACTTAAGTACAGGAAGACTGAGTCTTCCTACTGTCTATAATTTGAGCGTTTCCTGTGTCACCAGTTTTACAATCCGTTGCACCTCTACAGGTTTACTGTATCCCTTGGACCTTCACACTGACGATGAAACACAGAAATTGCTTCGGAATTAAATATATGAGACACAATGCCGACTTAAGTACAGGAAGACTAAGTCTTCCTACTGTCTATGTTTTGAGCGTTTCCTGTGTCATCAGTTTTACTTTCCGATGCACCTCTGCACGTTTACTATATCCCTTGGACTTTCCCATTCACGATGAAACACAGAAATTTCATCGGAAATAAATATAAGAGACACAATGCCGACTTCAGTACAGGAAGACTGAGTCTTCCTACTGTCTATGTTTTGAGCGTTTCCTGTGTTAGAGTTTTACATTCCGATGCACCTCTGCTGGTTTCTAGTATCCCTTGGACCTTCCCATTGACGACGAAACACAGAAATTGCATCTAAATTAAATATAAGAGACACAATGCCGACTTAAGTACAAGAAAACAGTCTTCGTACGGTCTATGTTTTGAGCGTTTCCTGTGTCATCAGTTTTACATTCCGATGCCCCTCTGCAGGTTTACTGTATCCCTTGGACCTTCCCATTGACGATGAATAACAGAAATTGCATCGGAAGTATATATAAGAGACACAATGCCGACTTAAGTACAGTAAGATTGAGTCTTCCTACTCTCTATGTTTGAGCGTTTCCTGTGTCACTAGTTTTACATTCCGATGCACCTCTGCAGGTTTACTGTATCAATTGGACCTTCCCATTGACGATGAAACACAGAAATTTCATCGGAATTATATATAAGAGACACAATGCCGACTTATGTACAGGAAGACTGAGTCTTCCTACTCTCTATGTTTTGAGCGTTTCCTGTGTCACCAGTTTTACATTCTGATGGGCCTCTGCAGGTTTACTGTATCCCTTGGACCTTCCCATTGACGATGAAACACAGAAATTGCATCGAAATTAAATATAAGAGACACAATGCCGACTTAAGTACAGGAAGACTAAATCCTGCTACTGTCTATGTTTTGAGCGTATCCTGTGTCATCAGTTTTACTTTACGATGCACCTCTGCAGGTTTACTGTATCCCTTGGACCTTCCCATTGACGATGAAATACAGAAATTGCATCGGAATTAAATATAAGAGACACAATGCCAACTTAAGTACAGGATGACTGAGTCTTCCTACTGTCTATAATTTGGGCGGTCCCTGTGTCACCAGTTTTACATTCCGATGCACCTCTGCAGGTTTACTGTATCCCTTGGACCTTCACAGTTACGTTGAAACACAGAAATTACATCGGAATTAAATATAAGAGACACAATGCCGACTTAAGTACAAGAAAACAGTCTTCATACAGTCAATGTTTTAAGCGTTTCCTGTGTCACCAGTTTTACATTCCGATACACCTCTGCATGTTTACTGTATCCCTTGGACCTTCCCATTGGCGATGAAACACACAAATTGCAACGAAATTAAATATAAGAGACACAATGCCGACTTAAGTACAGGAAGACTGAGTCTTCCTACTGTCTATGTTTTGAGCGTTTCCTGTGTCACGAGTTTTACATTCCGATGCACATCTGCAGGTTTACTGTATCCCTTGGACCTTCCCATTCACGATGAAACACAGAAGTTTCATCGGAAATAAATATAAGAGACACAATGCAGACTTAAGTACAGGAAGACTGAGTCTTCCTACTGTCTATGTTTTGAGCGTTTCCTGTGTCACGAGTTTACCATTCCGATGCACCTCTGCAGGTTTACTGTATCCCTTGGACCTTCCCATTGACGATGAAACACAGAAATTGCATCGGAATTAAATATAAGAGACACAATGCCGACTTAAGTACAGGAAGACTGAGTCTTCCTACTGTCTATGATTTGAGCGTTTCCTGTGTCACTAGTTTTTCATTCCGATGCACCTCTGCAGGTTTACTGCATCCCTTGGACCTTCCCATTGACGATGAAACAAAGAAATTGCATCGGAATTAAATATAAGAGACACAATGCCGACTTAAGTACAGGAAGACTGAGACTTCCTACTGTCTATGTTTTGAGCGTTTCCTGTGTTAGAGTTTTACATTCCGATGCACCTCTGCAGGTTCACTGTATCCCTTGGACCTTCCCATTGACGATGAAATACAGAAATTGCATCGGAATTAAATATAAGAGACACAATGCCGACTTAAGTACAGGATGACTGAGTCTTCCTACTGTCTATAATTTTAGCGTTTCCTGTGTCACCAGTTTTACATTCTGATGCACCTCTACAGGTTTACTGTATCCCTTGGACCTTCACAGTTACGATGAAACACAGAAATTACATCGGAATTAAATATAAGAGACACAATGCCGACTTAAGTACAGGAAAACAGTCTTCTTACAGTCAATGTTTTGAGCGTTTCCTGTGTCACCAGTTTTACATTCCGATGCACCTCTGCATGTTTACTGTATCCCTTGGACCTTCCCTTTGGCGATGAAACACAGAAATTGCATCGATATTAAATATAAGAGACACAATGCCGACTTAAGTACAGGAAGACTAAATCCTGCTACTGTCTATGTTTTGAGCGTATCCTGTGTCATCAGTTTTACTTTCCGATGCACCTCTGCAGGTTTACTATATCCTTGGACCTTCCCATTCACGATGAAACACAGAAATTTCATCGGAAATAAATATAAGAGACACAATGCCGACTTAAGTACAGGAAGACTGAGTCTTCCTACTGTCTATATTTTGAGCGTTTCCTGTGTCACTAGTTATACATTCCGTTGCACCTCTGCAGGTTTACTGTATCCCTTGGACATTCCCATTGACGATGCAACACAGAAATTGCATCGGAATTAAATATAAGAGACACAATGCCGACTTAAGTACAGGAATACTGAGTCTTCCTACTGTCTATGTTGTGAGCGTTTCCTGTGTCACCATTTTTACATTCTGATGCACCTCTGCAGGTTTACTGTACCCCTTGGACCTTCCCATTGACGATGAAACACAGAAATTGCATCGGAATTAAATATAAAGGTACGTTTACACTGCGATTTGTATCGGCACATGTATGAGATACATGTATATGCGACTTTGCGACATGTATCGCGACTTGTATGAGTTGACAAGTATCAACCTCATACATGTATGAGCGTGCGTTTACACTGGTTGATATGTATCACTGTGCGATAGCTTCCGACGACGATTTGGAAGATTTCACATTTTTATGTGCTGATACACTTGCTCTTTTGGAAGATGATAGAAAGAAAAGGCGGAGGAAGCGTAGATGGTGGCACAGAGAGTTTCTCGCGAATTAACGCTAGAGGATGGCGCATATTTTAGAAATTATGTTAGGATGAGTATGGAGGATTTCCGCAGTTTGTTATCACTTGTGGCTCCTCTTGTGTCCAAAACCAACACAAACTTTCGGGAAGTGATTCCACCAGAGGATCAGTTGGCAGTAACACTTCGTTTTTTAGCCACTGGGGATTCCTCGTAAAACGAAGATTTCATGACAAAACATTTGCATTGTCGCGCGATTGCTAATGCCAACGCCTCACACACGATTGTCGGCATCCGTTGTCAACATTATCACGCGAGGCCGCCGGAATAATAGCAAAACATTGATATACGTGCCAGATGCATGAAAAAATTATATAATGTATTACATACTCTGATATATATATATAAAACTTTTACGTTCACTTGTTGGGATAAAACTTGCACAATGGCCTCGCAAACACGAAGAATAATGTTGCATATGGCACTTTTTGATATTCTATGCAGATACATTAACGTCGAAACGACAGTCGGCACCTTCAAAACTCAAACAGCCGCCAAAGAGCCTGGTACTACGCATGCGCTAATCGTCGAAATAAGCGGCAGTCGACAAGACGACAGGAAATGATAGTACTGCGCATGCGCGAGTTCTTCAAATGTCGCTCATACATGTCGCGTATATGGCCAAAAAGCGATATACAAAATGTATACGCGACATGTATGAGCTGGAGGGTCCGCATACAAGTTCTGTGAATTTTTGTATCAGGTGATGTATCGCGACATGTCAAATTGACATGTCGCTCATACATGTCGCGATACATGTATCCCAGTGTAAACGTACCTTAAGAGACACAATGCCGACTTAAGTACAGGAAGACTGAGTCTTCCTACTGTCTATGTTTTGAGCGTTTCCTGTGTCACCAGTTTTACATTCCGATGCACCTCTGCAGGTTTACTGTATCCCTTGGACTTTCCCATTGACGATGAAACACAGAAATTGCATCGGAATTAAATGTAAGAGACACGATGCCGACTTAAGTACAGGAAGACTGAATCTTCCTACTGTCTATGATTTGTGCGTTTCCTGTGTCACCAGTTTTACATTCTGATGCACCTCTGCAGGTTTACTGTATCCCTTGGACTTTCCCATTGACGATGAAGCACAGAAATTGCATCGGAATTAAATATAAGAGGCACAATGCCGACATAAGTACAGGACGACTGAGTCTTCCTACTGTCTATGTTTGAGCGTTTCCTGTGTCACTAGTTTTACATTCCGAGTAACATCTGCAGGTTTACTGTATCCCTTGGACCTTCCCATTGACGATAAAACACAGAAATTTCATCGGAAATAAATATGAGACACAATGCAGACTTAAGTACAGAAAGACTGAGTCTTCCTACTGTCTATGTTTTGAGCGTTTCCTGTGTCACGAGTTTTACATTCCGATGCACCTCTGCAGGTTTACTGTATCCCTTGGACCTTCCCATTGACGATGAAACACAGAAATTGGATCGGAATTAAATATAAAAGACACAATGCCGACTTAAGTACAGGAAGACTGAGTCTTCCTACTGTCTATGTTTTGAGCTTTTCCTGTGTCACTAGTTTTTCATTCCGATGCACCTCTGCAGGTTTACTGCATCCCTTGGACCTTCCCATTGACGCTGAAACACAGAAATTGCATCGGAATTAAATATAAGAGACACAATGCCGACTTAAGTACAGGAAGACTGAGACTTCCTACTGTCTATGTTTTAAGCGTTTCCTGTGTTAGAGTTTTACATTCCGATGCACCTCTGCAGGTTCACTGTATCCCTTGGACCTCCCCATTGACGATGAAATACAGAAATTGCATCGGAATTAAATGTAAGAGACACAATGCCGACTTAAGTACAGGATGACTGAGTCTTCCTACTGTCTATGTTTTGAGCGTTTCCTGTGTCACTAGTTTTACATTCCGATGCACCTCTGCAGGTGTACTGTATCCCTTGGACCTTCCCATTGACGATGATACACAGAAATTGCATCGGAATTAAATATAAGAGACATAATGCCGACATAAGTACAGGAAGACTGAGTCTTCCTACTGTCTATGTTTTGAGCGTTTCCTGTGTCACTAGTTTTACATTCCGATGAACCTCTGCAGGTGTACTGTATCCCTTGGACCTTCCCATTGACGATGTAACACAGAAATTGCATCGGAATTAAATATAAGTGACACAATGCCGACTTAAGTACAGGAAGACTGAGTCTTCCTACTGTCTATGTTTTGAGCGTTTCCTGTGTCACTAGTTTTACATTCCGATGCACCTCTGCAGGTTTACTGTATCCCTTGGACCTTCCCATTGACGATGAAACACAGAAATTGCACCGAATTAAATATAAGAGAAACAATGCCGACTTAAGTACAGGAAGACTGAGTCTTCCTACTGTCTATAATTTGAGCGTTTCCTGTGTCACCAGTTTTACAATCCGTTGCACCTCTACAGGTTTACTGTATCCCTTGGACCTTCACACTGACGATGAAACACAGAAATTGCTTCGGAATTAAATATATGAGACACAATGCCGACTTAAGTACAGGAAGACTAAGTCTTCCTACTGTCTATGTTTTGAGCGTTTCCTGTGTCATCAGTTTTACTTTCCGATGCACCTCTGCACGTTTACTATATCCCTTGGACTTTCCCATTCACGATGAAACACAGAAATTTCATCGGAAATAAATATAAGAGACACAATGCCGACTTCAGTACAGGAAGACTGAGTCTTCCTACTGTCTATGTTTTGAGCGTTTCCTGTGTTAGAGTTTTACATTCCGATGTACCTCTGCTGGTTTCTAGTATCCCTTGGACCTTCCCATTGACGACGAAACACAGAAATTGCATCTAAATTAAATATAAGAGACACAATGCCGACTTAAGTACAAGAAAACAGTCTTCGTACGGTCTATGTTTTGAGCGTTTCCTGTGTCATCAGTTTTACATTCCGATGCCCCTCTGCAGGTTTACTGTATCCCTTGGACCTTCCCATTGACGATGAATAACAGAAATTGCATCGGAAGTATATATAAGAGACACAATGCCGACTTAAGTACAGGAAGATTGAGTCTTCCTACTCTCTATGTTTGAGCGTTTCCTGTGTCACTAGTTTTACATTCCGATGCACCTCTGCAGGTTTACTGTATCAATTGGACCTTCCCATTGACGATGAAACACAGAAATTTCATCGGAATTATATATAAGAGACACAATGCCGACTTATGTACAGGAAGACTGAGTCTTCCTACTCTCTATGTTTTGAGCGTTTCCTGTGTCACCAGTTTTACATTCTGATGGGCCTCTGCAGGTTTACTGTATCCCTTGGACCTTCCCATTGACGATGAAACACAGAAATTGCATCGAAATTAAATATAAGAGACACAATGCCGACTTAAGTACAGGAAGACTAAATCCTGCTACTGTCTATGTTTTGAGCGTATCCTGTGTCATCAGTTTTACTTTACGATGCACCTCTGCAGGTTTACTGTATCCCTTGGACCTTCCCATTGACGATGAAATACAGAAATTGCATCGGAATTAAATATAAGAGACACAATGCCAACTTAAGTACAGGATGACTGAGTCTTCCTACTGTCTATAATTTGGGCGGTCCCTGTGTCACCAGTTTTACATTCCGATGCACCTCTGCAGGTTTACTGTATCCCTTGGACCTTCACAGTTACGTTGAAACACAGAAATTACATCGGAATTAAATATAAGAGACACAATGCCGACTTAAGTACAAGAAAACAGTCTTCATACAGTCAATGTTTTAAGCGTTTCCTGTGTCACCAGTTTTACATTCCGATACACCTCTGCATGTTTACTGTATCCCTTGGACCTTCCCATTGGCGATGAAACACACAAATTGCAACGAAATTAAATATAAGAGACACAATGCCGACTTAAGTACAGGAAGACTGAGTGTTCCTACTGTCTATGTTTTGAGCGTTTCCTGTGTCACGAGTTTTACATTCCGATGCACATCTGAAGGTTTACTGTATCCCTTGGACCTTCCCATTCACGATGAAACACAGAAGTTTCATCGGAAATAAATATAAGAGACACAATGCAGACTTAAGTACAGGAAGACTGAGTCTTCCTACTGTCTATGTTTTGAGCGTTTCCTGTGTCACGAGTTTACCATTCCGATGCACCTCTGCAGGTTTACTGTATCCCTTGGACCTTCCCATTGACGATGAAACACAGAAATTGCATCGGAATTAAATATAAGAGACACAATGCCGACTTAAGTACAGGAAGACTGAGTCTTCCTACTGTCTATGATTTGAGCGTTTCCTGTGTCACTAGTTTTTCATTCCGATGCACCTCTGCAGGTTTACTGCATCCCTTGGACCTTCCCATTGACGATGAAACACAGAAATTGCATCGGAATTAAATATAAGAGACACAATGCCGACTTAAGTACAGGAAGACTGAGACTTCCTACTGTCTATGTTTTGAGCGTTTCCTGTGTTAGAGTTTTACATTCCGATGCACCTCTGCAGGTTCACTGTATCCCTTGGACCTTCCCATTGACGATGAAATACAGAAATTGCATCGGAATTAAATATAAGAGACACAATGCCGACTTAAGTACAGGATGACTGAGTCTTCCTACTGTCTATAATTTTAGCGTTTCCTGTGTCACCAGTTTTACATTCCGATGCACCTCTACAGGTTTACTGTATCCCTTGGACCTTCACAGTTACGATGAAACACAGAAATTACATCGGAATTAAATATAAGAGACACAATGCCGACTTAAGTACAGGAAAACAGTCTTCTTACAGTCAATGTTTTGAGCGTTTCCTGTGTCACCAGTTTTACATACCGATGCACCTCTGCATGTTTACTGTATCCCTTGGACCTTCCCTTTGGCGATGAAACACACAAATTGCATCGATATTAAATATAAGAGACACAATGCCGACTTAAGTACAGGAAGACTAAATCCTGCTACTGTCTATGTTTTGAGCGTATCCTGTGTCATCAGTTTTACTTTCCGATGCACCTCTGCAGGTTTACTATATCCTTGGACCTTCCCATTCACGATGAAACACAGAAATTTCATCGGAAATAAATATAAGAGACACAATGCCGACTTAAGTACAGGAAGACTGAGTCTTCCTACTGTCTATATTTTGAGCGTTTCCTGTGTCACTAGTTATACATTCCGTTGCACCTCTGCAGGTTTACTGTATCCCTTGGACATTCCCATTGACGATGCAACGCAGAAATTGCATCGGAATTAAATATAAGAGACACAATGCCGACTTAAGTACAGGAATACTGAGTCTTCCTACTGTCTATGTTGTGAGCGTTTCCTGTGTCACCATTTTTACATTCTGATGCACCTCTGCAGGTTTACTGTACCCCTTGGACCTTCCCATTGACGATGAAACACAGAAATTGCATCGGAATTAAATATAAAGGTACGTTTACACTGCGATTTGTATCGGCACATGTATGAGATACATGTATATGCGACTTTGCGACATGTATCGCGACTTGTATGAGTTGACAAGTATCAACCTCATACATGTATGAGCGTGCGTTTACACTGGTTGATATGTATCACTGTGCGATATCTTCCGACGACGATTTGGAAGATTTCACATTTTTATGTGCTGATACACTTGCTCTTTTGGAAGATGATAGAAAGAAAAGGCGGAGGAAGCGTAGATGGTGGCACAGAGAGTTTCTCGCGAATTAACGCTAGAGGATGGCGCATATTTTAGAAATTATGTTAGGATGAGTATGGAGGATTTCCGCAGTTTGTTATCACTTGTGGCTCCTCTTGTGTCCAAAACCAACACAAACTTTCGGGAAGTGATTCCACCAGAGGATCAGTTGGCAGTAACACTTCGTTTTTTAGCCACTGGGGATTCCTCGTAAAACGAAGATTTCATGACAAAACATTTGCATTGTCGCGCGATTGCTAATGCCAACGCCTCACACACGATTGTCGGCATCCGTTGTCAACATTATCACGCGAGGCCGCCGGAATAATAGCAAAACATTGATATACGTGCCAGATGCATGAAAAAATTATATAATGTATTACATACTCTGATATATATATATAAAACTTTTACGTTCACTTGTTGGGATAAAACTTGCACAATGGCCTCGCAAACACGAAGAATAATGTTGCATATGGCACTTTTTGATATTCTATGCAGATACATTAACGTCGAAACGACAGTCGGCACCTTCAAAACTCAAACAGCCGCCAAAGAGCCTGGTACTACGCATGCGCTAATCGTCGAAATAAGCGGCAGTCGACAAGACGACAGGAAATGATAGTACTGCGCATGCGCGAGTTCTTCAAATGTCGCTCATACATGTCGCGTATATGGCCAAAAAGCGATATACAAAATGTATACGCGACATGTATGAGCTGGAGGGTCCGCATACAAGTTCTGTGAATTTTTGTATGAGGTGATGTATCGCGACATGTCAAATTGACATGTCGCTCATACATGTCGCGATACATGTATCCCAGTGTAAACGTACCTTTTTACTGTCTATGTTTTGAGCGTTTCCTGTGTCACCAGTTTTACATTCCGATGCACCTCTGCAGGTTTACTGTATCCCTTGGACTTTCCCATTGACGATGAAACACAGAAATTGCATCGGAATTAAATGTAAGAGACACAATGCCGACTTAAGTACAGGGAGTCTGAGTTTTCCTGCTGTCTATGTTTTGAGCGTTTCCTGTGTCACTAGTTTTACATTCCGATGCACCTCTGCAGGTTTACTGTATCCCTTGGACCTCCCCATTGACGATGAAACACAGAAATTGCATCGGAATTATATATAAGAGCCACAATGCCGACTTAAGTACAGGACGACTGAGTCTTCCTACTGTCTATGTTTGAGCGTTTCCTGTGTCACTAGTTTTACATTCCGAGTAACATCTGCAGGTTTACTGTATCCCTTGGACCTTCCCATTGACGATGAAACACAGAAATTGCATCGGAATTAAATATAAGAGACACAATGCCGACTTAAGTACACGAACACTGAATCTTCCTACTGTCTATGATTTGTGCGTTTCCTGTGTCACCAGTTTTACATTCTGATGCACCTCTGCAGGTTTACTGTATCCCTTGGACCTTCCCATTGACGATGAAACACAGAAATTGCATCGGAATTAAATATAAGAGAAACAATGACGACTTAAGTACAGGAAGACTGAGTCTTCCTACTGTCTTTCATTTGAGCGTTTCCTGTGTCAACAGTTTTACATTCCGATGCACCTCTACAGTTTTACTGTATCCCTTGGACCTTCACAGTGACGATGAAACACAGAAATTGCAACGGAATTAAATATAAGAGACACAATGCCGACTTAAGTACAGGAAGACTAAGTCTTCCTACTGTCTATGTTTTGAGCGTTTCCTGTGTCATCAGTTTTACTTTCCGATGCACCTCTGCAGGTTTACTATATCCCTTGGACCTTCCCATTGACGATAAAACACAGAAATTTCATCGGAAATAAGTATAAGAGACACAATGCCGACTTCAGTACAGGAAGACTGAGTCTTCCTACTGTCTATGTTTGAGCGTTTCCTGTGTCACGAGTTTTACATTCCGATGCACATCTGCAGGTTTACTGTATCCCTTGGACCTTCCCATTCACGATGAAACACAGAAATTTCATCGGAAATAAATATGAGACACAATGCAGACTTAAGTACAGAAAGTCTGAGTCTTCCTACTGTCTATGTTTTGAGCGTTTCCTGTGTCACAAGTTTTACATTCCGATGCACCTCTGCAGGTTTACTGTATCCCTTGGACCTTCCCATTGACGATGAAACACAGAAATTGCATCGGAATTAAATATAAAAGACACAATGCCGACTTAAGTACAGGAAGACTGAGTCTTCCTACTGTCTATGTTTTGAGCTTTTCCTGTGTCACTAGTTTTTCATTCCGATGCACCTCTGCAGGTTTACTGCATCCCTTGGACCTTCCCATTGACGATGAAACACAGAAATTGCATCGGAATTAAATATAAGAGACACAATGCCGACTTAAGTACAGGAAGACTGAGACTTCCTACTGTCTATGTTTTAAGCGTTTCCTGTGTTAGAGTTTTACATTCCGATGCACCTCTGCAGGTTCACTGTATCCCTTGGACCTCCCCATTGACGATGAAATACAGAAATTGCATCGGAATTAAATGTAAGAGACACAATGCCGACTTAAGTACAGGATGACTGAGTCTTCCTACTGTCTATGTTTTGAGCGTTTCCTGTGTCACTAGTTTTACATTCCGATGCACCTCTGCAGGTGTACTGTATCCCTTGGACCTTCCCATTGACGATGATACACAGAAATTGCATCGGAATTAAATATAAGAGACATAATGCCGACATAAGTACAGGAAGACTGAGTCTTCCTACTGTCTATGTTTTGAGCGTTTCCTGTGTCACTAGTTTTACATTCCGATGCACCTCTGCAGGTGTACTGTATCCCTTGGACCTTCCCATTGACGATGAAACACAGAAATTGCATCGGAATTAAATATAAGAGACACAATGCCGACTTAAGTACAGGAAGACTGAGTCTTCCTACTGTCTATAATTTGAGCGTTTCCTGTGTCACCAGTTTTACAATCCGTTGCACCTCTACAGGTTTACTGTATCCCTTGGACCTTCACACTGACGATGAAACACAGAAATTGCTTCGGAATTAAATATATGAGACACAATGCCGACTTAAGTACAGGAAGACTAAGTCTTCCTACTGTCTATGTTTTGAGCGTTTCCTGTGTCATCAGTTTTACTTTCCGATGCACCTCTGCACGTTTACTATATCCCTTGGACTTTCCCATTCACGATGAAACACAGAAATTTCATCGGAAATAAATATAAGAGACACAATGCCGACTTCAGTACAGGAAGACTGAGTCTTCCTACTGTCTATGTTTTGAGCGTTTCCTGTGTTAGAGTTTTACATTCCGATGCACCTCTGCTGGTTTCTAGTATCCCTTGGACCTTCCCATTGACGACGAAACACAGAAATTGCATCTAAATTAAATATAAGAGACACAATGCCGACTTAAGTACAAGAAAACAGTCTTCGTACGGTCTATGTTTTGAGCGTTTCCTGTGTCATCAGTTTTACATTCCGATGCCCCTCTGCAGGTTTACTGTATCCCTTGGACCTTCCCATTGACGATGAATAACAGAAATTGCATCGGAAGTATATATAAGAGACACAATGCCGACTTAAGTACAGTAAGATTGAGTCTTCCTACTCTCTATGTTTGAGCGTTTCCTGTGTCACTAGTTTTACATTCCGATGCACCTCTGCAGGTTTACTGTATCAATTGGACCTTCCCATTGACGATGAAACACAGAAATTTCATCGGAATTATATATAAGAGACACAATGCCGACTTATGTACAGGAAGACTGAGTCTTCCTACTCTCTATGTTTTGAGCGTTTCCTGTGTCACCAGTTTTACATTCTGATGGGCCTCTGCAGGTTTACTGTATCCCTTGGACCTTCCCATTGACGATGAAACACAGAAATTGCATCGAAATTAAATATAAGAGACACAATGCCGACTTAAGTACAGGAAGACTAAATCCTGCTACTGTCTATGTTTTGAGCGTATCCTGTGTCATCAGTTTTACTTTACGATGCACCTCTGCAGGTTTACTGTATCCCTTGGACCTTCCCATTGACGATGAAATACAGAAATTGCATCGGAATTAAATATAAGAGACACAATGCCAACTTAAGTACAGGATGACTGAGTCTTCCTACTGTCTATAATTTGGGCGGTCCCTGTGTCACCAGTTTTACATTCCGATGCACCTCTGCAGGTTTACTGTATCCCTTGGACCTTCACAGTTACGTTGAAACACAGAAATTACATCGGAATTAAATATAAGAGACACAATGCCGACTTAAGTACAAGAAAACAGTCTTCATACAGTCAATGTTTTAAGCGTTTCCTGTGTCACCAGTTTTACATTCCGATACACCTCTGCATGTTTACTGTATCCCTTGGACCTTCCCATTGGCGATGAAACACACAAATTGCAACGAAATTAAATATAAGAGACACAATGCCGACTTAAGTACAGGAAGACTGAGTCTTCCTACTGTCTATGTTTTGAGCGTTTCCTGTGTCACGAGTTTTACATTCCGATGCACATCTGCAGGTTTACTGTATCCCTTGGACCTTCCCATTCACGATGAAACACAGAAGTTTCATCGGAAATAAATATAAGAGACACAATGCAGACTTAAGTACAGGAAGACTGAGTCTTCCTACTGTCTATGTTTTGAGCGTTTCCTGTGTCACGAGTTTACCATTCCGATGCACCTCTGCAGGTTTACTGTATCCCTTGGACCTTCCCATTGACGATGAAACACAGAAATTGCATCGGAATTAAATATAAGAGACACAATGCCGACTTAAGTACAGGAAGACTGAGTCTTCCTACTGTCTATGATTTGAGCGTTTCCTGTGTCACTAGTTTTTCATTCCGATGCACCTCTGCAGGTTTACTGCATCCCTTGGACCTTCCCATTGACGATGAAACAAAGAAATTGCATCGGAATTAAATATAAGAGACACAATGCCGACTTAAGTACAGGAAGACTGAGACTTCCTACTGTCTATGTTTTGAGCGTTTCCTGTGTTAGAGTTTTACATTCCGATGCACCTCTGCAGGTTCACTGTATCCCTTGGACCTTCCCATTGACGATGAAATACAGAAATTGCATCGGAATTAAATATAAGAGACACAATGCCGACTTAAGTACAGGATGACTGAGTCTTCCTACTGTCTATAATTTTAGCGTTTCCTGTGTCACCAGTTTTACATTCTGATGCACCTCTACAGGTTTACTGTATCCCTTGGACCTTCACAGTTACGATGAAACACAGAAATTACATCGGAATTAAATATAAGAGACACAATGCCGACTTAAGTACAGGAAAACAGTCTTCTTACAGTCAATGTTTTGAGCGTTTCCTGTGTCACCAGTTTTACATTCCGATGCACCTCTGCATGTTTACTGTATCCCTTGGACCTTCCCTTTGGCGATGAAACACAGAAATTGCATCGATATTAAATATAAGAGACACAATGCCGACTTAAGTACAGGAAGACTAAATCCTGCTACTGTCTATGTTTTGAGCGTATCCTGTGTCATCAGTTTTACTTTCCGATGCACCTCTGCAGGTTTACTATATCCTTGGACCTTCCCATTCACGATGAAACACAGAAATTTCATCGGAAATAAATATAAGAGACACAATGCCGACTTAAGTACAGGAAGACTGAGTCTTCCTACTGTCTATATTTTGAGCGTTTCCTGTGTCACTAGTTATACATTCCGTTGCACCTCTGCAGGTTTACTGTATCCCTTGGACATTCCCATTGACGATGCAACACAGAAATTGCATCGGAATTAAATATAAGAGACACAATGCCGACTTAAGTACAGGAATACTGAGTCTTCCTACTGTCTATGTTGTGAGCGTTTCCTGTGTCACCATTTTTACATTCTGATGCACCTCTGCAGGTTTACTGTACCCCTTGGACCTTCCCATTGACGATGAAACACAGAAATTGCATCGGAATTAAATATAAAGGTACGTTTACACTGCGATTTGTATCGGCACATGTATGAGATACATGTATATGCGACTTTGCGACATGTATCGCGACTTGTATGAGTTGACAAGTATCAACCTCATACATGTATGAGCGTGCGTTTACACTGGTTGATATGTATCACTGTGCGATAGCTTCCGACGACGATTTGGAAGATTTCACATTTTTATGTGCTGATACACTTGCTCTTTTGGAAGATGATAGAAAGAAAAGGCGGAGGAAGCGTAGATGGTGGCACAGAGAGTTTCTCGCGAATTAACGCTAGAGGATGGCGCATATTTTAGAAATTATGTTAGGATGAGTATGGAGGATTTCCGCAGTTTGTTATCACTTGTGGCTCCTCTTGTGTCCAAAACCAACACAAACTTTCGGGAAGTGATTCCACCAGAGGATCAGTTGGCAGTAACACTTCGTTTTTTAGCCACTGGGGATTCCTCGTAAAACGAAGATTTCATGACAAAACATTTGCATTGTCGCGCGATTGCTAATGCCAACGCCTCACACACGATTGTCGGCATCCGTTGTCAACATTATCACGCGAGGCCGCCGGAATAATAGCAAAACATTGATATACGTGCCAGATGCATGAAAAAATTATATAATGTATTACATACTCTGATATATATATATAAAACTTTTACGTTCACTTGTTGGGATAAAACTTGCACAATGGCCTCGCAAACACGAAGAATAATGTTGCATATGGCACTTTTTGATATTCTATGCAGATACATTAACGTCGAAACGACAGTCGGCACCTTCAAAACTCAAACAGCCGCCAAAGAGCCTGGTACTACGCATGCGCTAATCGTCGAAATAAGCGGCAGTCGACAAGACGACAGGAAATGATAGTACTGCGCATGCGCGAGTTCTTCAAATGTCGCTCATACATGTCGCGTATATGGCCAAAAAGCGATATACAAAATGTATACGCGACATGTATGAGCTGGAGGGTCCGCATACAAGTTCTGTGAATTTTTGTATCAGGTGATGTATCGCGACATGTCAAATTGACATGTCGCTCATACATGTCGCGATACATGTATCCCAGTGTAAACGTACCTTAAGAGACACAATGCCGACTTAAGTACAGGAAGACTGAGTCTTCCTACTGTCTATGTTTTGAGCGTTTCCTGTGTCACCAGTTTTACATTCCGATGCACCTCTGCAGGTTTACTGTATCCCTTGGACTTTCCCATTGACGATGAAACACAGAAATTGCATCGGAATTAAATGTAAGAGACACGATGCCGACTTAAGTACAGGAAGACTGAATCTTCCTACTGTCTATGATTTGTGCGTTTCCTGTGTCACCAGTTTTACATTCTGATGCACCTCTGCAGGTTTACTGTATCCCTTGGACTTTCCCATTGACGATGAAGCACAGAAATTGCATCGGAATTAAATATAAGAGGCACAATGCCGACATAAGTACAGGACGACTGAGTCTTCCTACTGTCTATGTTTGAGCGTTTCCTGTGTCACTAGTTTTACATTCCGAGTAACATCTGCAGGTTTACTGTATCCCTTGGACCTTCCCATTGACGATAAAACACAGAAATTTCATCGGAAATAAATATGAGACACAATGCAGACTTAAGTACAGAAAGACTGAGTCTTCCTACTGTCTATGTTTTGAGCGTTTCCTGTGTCACGAGTTTTACATTCCGATGCACCTCTGCAGGTTTACTGTATCCCTTGGACCTTCCCATTGACGATGAAACACAGAAATTGGATCGGAATTAAATATAAAAGACACAATGCCGACTTAAGTACAGGAAGACTGAGTCTTCCTACTGTCTATGTTTTGAGCTTTTCCTGTGTCACTAGTTTTTCATTCCGATGCACCTCTGCAGGTTTACTGCATCCCTTGGACCTTCCCATTGACGCTGAAACACAGAAATTGCATCGGAATTAAATATAAGAGACACAATGCCGACTTAAGTACAGGAAGACTGAGACTTCCTACTGTCTATGTTTTAAGCGTTTCCTGTGTTAGAGTTTTACATTCCGATGCACCTCTGCAGGTTCACTGTATCCCTTGGACCTCCCCATTGACGATGAAATACAGAAATTGCATCGGAATTAAATGTAAGAGACACAATGCCGACTTAAGTACAGGATGACTGAGTCTTCCTACTGTCTATGTTTTGAGCGTTTCCTGTGTCACTAGTTTTACATTCCGATGCACCTCTGCAGGTGTACTGTATCCCTTGGACCTTCCCATTGACGATGATACACAGAAATTGCATCGGAATTAAATATAAGAGACATAATGCCGACATAAGTACAGGAAGACTGAGTCTTCCTACTGTCTATGTTTTGAGCGTTTCCTGTGTCACTAGTTTTACATTCCGATGAACCTCTGCAGGTGTACTGTATCCCTTGGACCTTCCCATTGACGATGTAACACAGAAATTGCATCGGAATTAAATATAAGTGACACAATGCCGACTTAAGTACAGGAAGACTGAGTCTTCCTACTGTCTATGTTTTGAGCGTTTCCTGTGTCACTAGTTTTACATTCCGATGCACCTCTGCAGGTTTACTGTATCCCTTGGACCTTCCCATTGACGATGAAACACAGAAATTGCACCGAATTAAATATAAGAGAAACAATGCCGACTTAAGTACAGGAAGACTGAGTCTTCCTACTGTCTATAATTTGAGCGTTTCCTGTGTCACCAGTTTTACAATCCGTTGCACCTCTACAGGTTTACTGTATCCCTTGGACCTTCACACTGACGATGAAACACAGAAATTGCTTCGGAATTAAATATATGAGACACAATGCCGACTTAAGTACAGGAAGACTAAGTCTTCCTACTGTCTATGTTTTGAGCGTTTCCTGTGTCATCAGTTTTACTTTCCGATGCACCTCTGCACGTTTACTATATCCCTTGGACTTTCCCATTCACGATGAAACACAGAAATTTCATCGGAAATAAATATAAGAGACACAATGCCGACTTCAGTACAGGAAGACTGAGTCTTCCTACTGTCTATGTTTTGAGCGTTTCCTGTGTTAGAGTTTTACATTCCGATGTACCTCTGCTGGTTTCTAGTATCCCTTGGACCTTCCCATTGACGACGAAACACAGAAATTGCATCTAAATTAAATATAAGAGACACAATGCCGACTTAAGTACAAGAAAACAGTCTTCGTACGGTCTATGTTTTGAGCGTTTCCTGTGTCATCAGTTTTACATTCCGATGCCCCTCTGCAGGTTTACTGTATCCCTTGGACCTTCCCATTGACGATGAAACACAGAAATTGCATCGGAATTAAATATAAGAGACACAATGCCGACTTAAGTACACGAACACTGAATCTTCCTACTGTCTATGATTTGTGCGTTTCCTGTGTCACCAGTTTTACATTCTGATGCACCTCTGCAGGTTTACTGTATCCCTTGGACCTTCCCATTGACGATGAAACACAGAAATTGCATCGGAATTAAATATAAGAGAAACAATGACGACTTAAGTACAGGAAGACTGAGTCTTCCTACTGTCTTTCATTTGAGCGTTTCCTGTGTCACCAGTTTTACATTCCGATGCACCTCTACAGTTTTACTGTATCCCTTGGACCTTCACAGTGACGATGAAACACAGAAATTGCAACGGAATTAAATATAAGAGACACAATGCCGACTTAAGTACAGGAAGACTAAGTCTTCCTACTGTCTATGTTTTGAGCGTTTCCTGTGTCATCAGTTTTACTTTCCGATGCACCTCTGCAGGTTTACTATATCCCTTGGACCTTCCCATTGACGATAAAACACAGAAATTTCATCGGAAATAAGTATAAGAGACACAATGCCGACTTCAGTACAGGAAGACTGAGTCTTCCTACTGTCTATGTTTTGAGCGTTTCCTGTGTTACAGTTTTACATTCCGATGCACCTCTGCAGGCTTACTGTAACCCTTGGACCTTCCCATTGACGATGAAACACAGAAATTGCATCGGAATTAAATGTAAGAGACACGATGCCGACTTAAGTACAGGAAGACTGAGTCTTCCTACTGTCTATGTTTTGAGCGTTTCCTGTGTCACTAGTTTTACATTCCGATGCACCTCTGCAGGTTTACTGTATCCCTTGGACCTTCCCATTGATGATGAAACATAGAAATTGCATCGGAATTAAATATAAGAGACACAATGCTGACGAAAGTACAGGACGACTGAGTCTTCCTACTGTCTATGCTTTGAGCGTTTCCTGTGTCACCAGTTTTACATTCTGATGCACTTCTCCAGGTTCACTGTATCCCTTGGACCTTCCCATTGACGATGAAACACAGAAATTGCATCGGAATTAAATATAAGAGACACAATGCCGACTTAAGTACAGGAAGACTGGGTCTTCCTACTGTCTATGTCTTGAGCGTTTCCTGTGTCATAAGTTTTACTTTCCGATGCACCTCTGCAGGTTTACTATATCCCTTGGACCTTCCCATTCACGATGAAACACAGAAATTTCATCGGAAATAAATATAAGAGACACAATGCCAACTTAAGTACAGGATGACTGAGACTTCCTACTGTCTATAATTTGAGCGTTACCTGTGTCACCAGTTTTACATTCCGATGCACCTCTACAGCTTTACTGTATCCCTTGGACCTTCACAGTTACGATGAAACACAGAAATTACATCGGAATTAAATATAAGAGACACAATGCCGACTTCAGTACAAGAAAACAGTCTTCTTACAGTCAATGTTTTAAGCGTTTCCTGTGTCACCAGTTTTACATTCCGATGCACCTCTGCATGTTTACTGTATCCCTTGGACCTTCCCATTGGCGATGAAACACACAAATTGCATCGAAATTAAATATAAGAGACACAATGCCGACTTAAGTACAGGAAGACTGAGTCTTCCTACTGTCTATAATTTGAGCGTTTCCTGTGTCAACAGTTTTACATTCCGATGCACCTCTACACGTTTACTGTATCCCTTGGACCTTCACAGCGACCATGAAACACAGAAATTGCATCGGAAATAAATATAAGAGACACAATGCCGACTTATGTACAGGAAGACTGAGTCTTCCTACTGTCTATATTTTGAGCGTTTCCTGTGTCACTAGTTATACATTCCGTTGCACCTCTGCAGGTTTACTGTATCCCTTGGATCTTCCCATTGACGATGCAACACAGAAATTGCATCGGAATTAAATATAAGAGACACAATGCCGACCTAAGTACAGGAAGACTGAGTCTTCCTACTGTCTATGTTGTGAGCGTTTCCTGTGTCACCATTTTTACATTCTGATGCACCTCTGCAGGTTTACTGTACCCCTTGGACCTTCCCATTGACGATGAAACACAGAAATTGCATGGGAATTAAATATAAGAGATACAATGCCGACTTAAGTACAGGAAGACTAAATCCTGCTGCTGTCTATGTTTTGAGCGTCTCCTGTGTCATCAGTTTTACTTTCCGATGCACCTCTGCAGGTTTACTATATCCCTTGCACCTTCCCATTCACGATGAAACACAGAAATTTCATTGGAAATAAATATAAGAGACACAATGCCGTCTTAAGTACACGAAGACTGCGTCTTCCTACTGTCTATATTTTGTGCGTTTCCTGTGTCTCCAGTTTTCCATTCCGATGCACCTCTGCAGGTTTACTGTATCCCTTGGACCTTCCCATTGACGATGAAATACAGAAATTGCATCGGAATTAAATATAAGAGACACAATGCCAACTTAAGTACAGGATGACTGAGTCTTCCTACTGTCTATAATTTGAGCGTTTCCCGTGTCACCAGTTTTACATTCCGATGCACCTCTACAGCTTTACTGTATCCCTTGGACCTTCACAGTTACGATGAAACACAGAAATTACATCGGAATTAAATATAAGAGACACAATGCCGACTTCAGTACAAGAAAACAGTCTTCTTACAGTCAATGTTTTAAGCGTTTCCTGTGTCACCAGTTTTACATTCCGATGCACCTCTGCATGTTTACTGTATCCCTTGGACCTTCCCATTGGCGATGAAACACACAAATTGCATCGAAATTAAATATAAGAGACACAATGCCGACTTAAGTACAGGAAGACTGAGTCTTCCTACTGTCTATAATTTGAGCGTTTCCTGTGTCAACAGTTTTACATTCCGATGCACCTCTACACGTTTACTGTATCCCTTGGACCTTCACAGCGACCATGAAACACAGAAATTGCATCGGAAATAAATATAAGAGACACAATGCCGACTTATGTACAGGAAGACTGAGTCTTCCTACTGTCTATATTTTGAGCGTTTCCTGTGTCACTAGTTATACATTCCGTTGCACCTCTGCAGGTTAACTGTATCCCTTGGATCTTCCCATTGACGATGCAACACAGAAATTGCATCGGAATTAAATATAAGAGACACAATGCCGACTTAAGTACAGGAAGACTGAGTCTTCCTACTGTCTATGTTGTGAGCGTTTCCTGTGTCACCATTTTTACATTCTGATGCACCTCTGCAGGTTTACTGTACCCCTTGGACCTTCCCATTGACGATGAAACACAGAAATTGCATGGGAATTAAATATAAGAGACACAATGCCGACTTAAGTACAGGAAGACTAAATCCTGCTGCTGTCTATGTTTTCAGCGTCTCCTGTGTCATCAGTTTTACTTTCCGATGCACCTCTGCAGGTTTACTATATCCCTTGCACCTTCCCATTCACGATGAAACACAGAAATTTCATTGGAAATAAATATAAGAGACACAATGCCAACTTAAGTACAGGATGACTGAGTCTTCCTACTGTCTATAATTTGAGCGTTTCCCGTGTCACCAGTTTTACATTCCGATGCACCTCTACAGCTTTACTGTATCCCTTGGACCTTCACAGTTACGATGAAACACAGAAATTACATCGGAATTAAATATAAGAGACACAATGCCGACTTAAGTTCAAGAAAACAGTCTTCTTACAGTCAATGTTTTAAGCGTTTCCTGTGTCACCAGTTTTACATTCCGATGCACCTCTTCATGTTTACTGTATCCCTTGGACCTTCCCATTGGCGATGAAACATACAAATTGCATCGAAATTAAATATAAGAGACACAATGCCGACTTAAGTACAGGAAGACTGAGTCTTCCTACTGTCTATAATTTGAGCGTTTCCTGTGTCACCAGTTTTACATTCCGATGCACCTCTACACGTTTACTGTATCCCTTGGACCTCCACAGCGACCATGAAACACAGAAATTGCATCGGAAATAAATATAAGAGACACAATGCCGACTTATGTACAGGAAGACTGAGTCTTCCTACTGTCTATATTTTGAGCGTTTCCTGTGTCACTAGTTATACATTCCGTTGCACCTCTGCAGGTTTACTGTATCCCTTGGACTTTCCCATTGACGATGCAACACAGAAATTGCATCGGAATTAAATATAAGAGACACAATGCCGACTTAAGTACAGGAAGACTGAGTCTTCCTACTGTCTATGTTGTGAGCGTTTCCTGTGTCACCATTTTTACATTCTGATGCACCTCTGCAGGTTTACTGTACCCCTTGAACCTTCCCATTGACGATGAAACACAGATATTGCATGGGAATTAAATATAAGAGAGACAATGCCGACTTAAGTACAGGGAGTCTGAGTCTTCCTGCTGTCTATGTTTTGAGCGTTTCCTGTGTCACTAGTTTCACATTCCGATGCACCTCTGCAGGTTTACTGTATCCCTTGGACCTTCCCATTGACGATGAAACACAGAAATTGCATCGGAATTATATATAAGAGGCACAATGCCGACTTAAGTACAGGACGACTGAGTCTTCCTACTGTCTATGTTTGAGCGTTTCCTGTGTCACTAGTTTTACATTCCGATTAACCTCTGCAGGTTCACTGTATCCCTTGGACCTTCCCATTGACGATGAAACACAGAAATTGCATCGGAATTAAATATAAGAGACACAATGCCGACTTAAGTACACGAACACTGAATCTTCCTACTGTCTATGATTTGTGCGTTTGTTGTGTCACCAGTTTTACATTCTGATGCACCTCTGCAGGTTTACTGTATCCCTTGGACGTTCCCATTGACGATGAAACACAGAAATTGCATCGGAATTAAATATAAGAGAAACAATGACGACTTAAGTACAGGAAGACTGAGTCTTCCTACTGTCTTTAATTTGAGCGTTTCCTGTGTCACCAGTTTTACATTCCGATGCACCTCTACAGTTTTACTGTATCCCTTGGACCTTCACAGTGACGATGAAACACAGAAATTGCAACGGAATTAAATATAAGAGACACAATGCCGACTTAAGTACAGGAAGACTAAGTCTTCCTACTGTCTATGTTTTGAGCGTTTCCTGTGTCATCAGTTTTACTTTCCGATGCACCTCTGCAGGTTTCCTATATCCCTTGGACCTTCCCATTGACGATGAAACACAGAAATTTCATCGGAAATAAGTATAAGAGACACAATGCCGACTTCAGTACAGGAAGACTGAGTCTTCCTACTGTCTATGTTTTAAGCGTTTCCTGTGTTAGAGTTTTACATTCCGATGCACCTCTGCAGGCTTACTGTAACCCTTGGACCTTCCCATTGACGATGAAACACAGAAATTGCATCGGAATTAAATATAAGAGAAACAATGACGACTTAAGTACAGGAAGACTGAGTCTTCCTACTGTCTTTAATTTGAGCGTTTCCTGTGTCACCAGTTTTACATTCCGATGCACCTCTACAGTTTTACTGTATCCCTTGGACCTTCACAGTGACGATGAAACACAGAAATTGCAACGGAATTAAATATAAGAGACACAATGCCGACTTAAGTACACGAACACTGAATCTTCCTACTGTCTATGATTTGTGCGTTTGTTGTGTCACCAGTTTTACATTCTGATGCACCTCTGCAGGTTTACTGTATCCCTTGGACGTTCCCATTGACGATGAAACACAGAAATTGCATCGGAATTAAATGTAAGAGGCACGAAGCCGACTTAAGTACAGGAAGACTGAGTCTTCCTCCTGTCTATGTTTTGAGCGTTTCCTGTGTCACTAGTTTTACATTCCGATGCACCTCTGCCGGTTTACAGTATCCCTTGGACCTTCCCATTGACGATGAAATACAGAAATTGCATCGGAATTAAATATAAGAGACACAATGCCGACTTAAGTACAGGAAGACTGAGTCTTCCTACTGTCTATGTCTTGAGCGTTTCCTGTGTCATCAGTTTTACATTCCGATGCACCTCTGCAGGTTTACTATATCCCTTGGACCTTCCCATTCACGATGAAACACAGAAATTTCATCGGAAATAAATATAAGAGACACAATGCAGACTTAACTACAGGAAGTCTGAGACTTCCTACTGTCTATGTTTTGAGCGTTTGCTGTGTCACGAGTATTACATTCCGATGCACCTCTGCAGGTTTACTGTATCCCTTGCACCTTCCCATTGACGATGAAACACAGAAATTGCATCGGAATTAAATATAAGAGACACAATGCAGACTTAAGTACAGGAAGACTTAGTCTTCCTACTGTCTATGTTTTGAGCGTTTCCTGTGTCACTAGTTTTACATTCCGATGCACCTCTGCAGGTTTACTGCATCCCTTGGACCTTCGCATTGACGATGAAACACAGAAATTGCATCGGAATTAAATATAAGAGACACAATGCCGACTTAAGTACAGGAAGACTGAGAATTCCTACTGTCTATGTTTTGAGCGTTTCCTGTGTCACCAGTTTTACATTCTGATGCACCTCTGCAGGTTTACTGTATCCCTTGGACCTTCCCATTGACGATGAAACACAAAAATTGCATCGGAGTTAAATATAAGAGACACAATGCCGATTTAAGTACAGGAAGACTGAGTCTTCCTACTGTCTATAATTTGAGCGTTTCCTGTGTCACCAGTTTTACATTCCGATGCACCGATGCATGTTTACTGTATCCCTTGGACCTTCCCATTGGTGATGAAACACACAAATTGAATCGAAATTAAATATAAGAGACACAATGCCGACTTAAGTACAGGAAGACTAAATCCTGCTGCTGTCTATGTTTTGAGCGTATCCTGTGTCATCAGTTTTACTTTCCGATGCACCTCTGCAGGTTTACTATATCCCTTGCACCTTCCCATTCACGATGAAACACAGAAATTTCATCGGAAATAAATATAAGAGACACAATGCCGACTTAAGTACACGAAGACTGCGTCTTCCTACTGTTTATATTTTGTGCGTTTCCTGTGTCTCCAGTTTTACATTCCGATGCACCTCTGCAGGTTTACTGTATCCCTTTGACCTTCCCATTGACGATGAAATACAGAAATTGCATCGGAATTAAATATAAGAGACACAATGCCAACTTAAGTACAGGATGACTGAGTCTTCCTACTGTCTATAATTTGAGCGTTTCCTGTTTCACCAGTTTTACATTCCGATGCACCTCTACAGCTTTACTGTATCCCTTGGACCTTCACAGTTACGATGAAACACAGAAATTACATCGGAATTAAATATAAGAGACACAATGCCGACTTAAGTACAAGAAAACATCTTCTTACAGTCAATGTTTTAAGGGTTTCCTGTGTCACCAGTTTTACATTCCGATGCACCTCTGCATGTTTACTGTATCCCTTGGACCTTCCCATTGGCGATGAAACACACAAATTACATCAAAAATAAATATAAGAGACACAATGCCATCTTAAGTACAGGAAGACTGAGTCTTCCTACTGTCTATAATTTGAGCGTTTCCTGTGTCACCAGTTTTACATTCCGATGCACCTCTACAGGTTTACTGTATCCCTTGGACCTTCACAGCGACGATGAAACACAGAAATTTCATCGGAAATAAATATAAGAGACACAATGCCGACTTAAGTACAGGAAGACTGAGTCTTCCTACTGTCTATGTTTTGAGCGTTTCCTGTGTCACGAGTTTTACATTCCGAGGCACCTTTGCAGGTTTACTGTATCCCTTGGACCTTCCCATTGACGATGAAACACAGAAATTGCATCGGAATTAAATATAAGAGACACAATGCCGACTTCAGTACAGGAAGACTGAGTCTTCCAACTGCCTATGCTTTCAGCGTTTCTTGTGTCACTAGTTTTACATTCCGATGCACCTCAGCAGGTTTACTGTATCCCTTGGACCTTCCCATCGACGATGAAACACAGATATTGCATCGGAATTAAATATAATAGACACAATGCCGACTTAAGTACAGGAAGACTCAGTCTTCCAACTGCCTATGTTTTGAGCGTTTCCTGTGTCACTACTTTTACATTCCGATGCACCTCAGCAGGTTTACTGTATCCCTTGGACCTTCCCATCGACGATGAAACACAGATATTGCATCGGAATTAAATATAATAGACACAATGCCGACTTTAGTACAGGAAGACTGAGTCTTCCTATTGTCTATGTCCTGAGCGTTTCCTGTGTCATCAGTTTTACTTTCTGATGCACCTCTGCAGGTTTACTGTATCCCTTGGACCTTCCCATATACGATGAAACACAGAAATTTCATCGGAAATAAATATAAGAGACACAATGCAGACTTAAGTACAGGAAGACGGAGTCTTCCTACTGTCTATGTTTTGAGCGTTTCCTGTGTCACGAGTTTTACATTCCGATGCACCTCTGCAGGTTTACTGTATCCCTTGGACCATCCCATTGACGATGAAACACAGAAATTGCATCGGAATTAAATATAAGAGACACAATGCCGACTTAAGTACAGGAAGACTGAGTCTTCCAACTGTCTATGTTTTGAGCGTTTCCTGTGTCACTAGTTTTACATTCCGATGCACCTCTGCAGGTTTACTGCATCCCTTGGACCTTCCCATTGACGATGATACACAGAAATTGCATCGGAATTAAATATAAGAGACACAATGCCGACTTACGTACAGGAAGACTCAGACTTCCTACTTCTTATGTTTTGAACGTTTCCTGTGTCACCAGTTTTACATTCTGATGCACCTCTGCAGGTTCGCTGTATCCCTTGGACCTTCCCATTGACGATGAAATACAGAAATTGCATCGGAATTAAATATAAGAGACACAATGCCGACTTAAGTACAGGATGACTAAGTCTTCCTACTGTCTATGTTTTGAGCGTTTCCTGTGTTATCAGTTTTACTTTCCGATGCACCTCTGCAGGTTTACTATATCCCTTGGACCTTCCCATTGACGATGAAATGCAGAAATTTCATCGGAAATAAGTATAAGAGACACAATGCCGACTTCAGTACAGGAAGACTGAGTCTTCCTAGTGTCTATGTTTTGAGAGTTTCCTGTGTTAGAGTTTTACATTCCGATGCACCTCTGCAGGCTTACTGTAACTCTTGGACCTTCCCATTGACGATGAAACACAGAAATTGCATCGGAATTAAATGTAAGAGGCACGATGCCGACTTAAGTACAGGAAGACTGAGTCTTCCTACTGTCTATGTTTTGAGCGTTTCCTGTGTCACTAGTTTTACATTCCGATGCACCTCTGCAGGTTTACTGTATCCCTTGGACCTTCCCATTGACGATGAAACACAGAAATTGCATCGGAATTAAATATGAGAGACACAATGCCGACGAAAGTACAGGAAGACTGAGTCTTCCTACTGTCTATGCTTTGAGCGTTACCTATGTCACCAGTTTTACATTCTGATGCACCTCTGCAGGTTCACTGTATCCCTTGGACCTTCCCATTGACGATGAAATACAGAAATTGCATCGGAATTAAATATAAGAGACACAATGCCGACTTAAGTACAGGAAGACTGAGTCTTCCTACTGTCTATGTCTTGAGCGTTACCTGTGTCATCAGTTTTACTTTCCGATGCACCTCTGCAGGTTTACTATATCCCTTGGACCTTCCCATTCACGATGAAACACAGAAATTTCATCGGAAATAAATATAAGAGACACAATGCTGACTTAAGTACAGGAAGTCTGAGACTTCCTACTGTCTATGTTTTGAGCGTTTCCTGTGTCACGAGTATTACATTCCGATGCACCTCTGCAGGTTTACTGTACCCTTGGACCTTCCCATCGACGATGAAACACAGAAATTGCATCGGAATTAAATATAAGAGACACAATGCCGACTTAAGTACAGGAAGACTGAGTCTTCCTACTGTCTATGTTTTGAGCTTTTCCTGTGTCACTTGTTTTACATTCCGATGCACCTCTGAAGGTTTACTGCATCCCTTGGACCTTCGCATTGACGATGAAACACAGAAATTGCATCGGAATTAAATATAAGAGACACAATGCCGACTTAAGTATAGGAAGACTGAGAATTCCTACTGTCTATGTTTTGAGCCTTTCCTGTGTCACCAGTTTTACATTCTGATGCACAACTGCAGGTTTACTGTATCCCTTGGACCTTCCCATTGACGATGAAACACAAAAATTGAATCGAAATTAAATATAAGAGACACAATGCCGACTTAAGTACAGGAAGACTAAATCCTGCTGCTGTCTATGTTTTGAGCGTATCCTGTGTCATCAGTTTTACTTTCCGATGCACCTCTGCAGGTTTACTATATCCCTTGCACCTTCCCATTCACGATGAAACACAGAAATTTCATCGGAAATAAATATAAGAGACACAATGCCGACTTAAGTACACGAAGACTGCGTCTTCCTACTGTCTATATTTTGTGCGTTTCCTGTGTCTCCAGTTTTACATTCCGATGCACCTCTGCAGGTTTACTGTATCCCTTGGACCTTCCCATTGACGATGAAATACAGAAATTGCATCGGAATTAAATATAAGAGACACAATGCCAACTTAAGTACAGGATGACTGAGTCTTCCTACTGTCTATAATTTGAGCGCTTCCTGTGTCACCAGTTTTACATTCCGATGCACCTCTACAGCTTTACTGTATCCCTTGGACCTTCACAGTTACGATGAAACACAGAAATTACATCGGAATTAAATATAAGAGACTCAATGCCGACTTAAGTACAAGAAAACAGTCTTCTTACAGTCAATGTTTTAAGCGTTTCCTGTGTCACCAGTTTTACATTCCGATGCACCTCTGCATGTTTACTGTATCCCTTGGACCTTCCCATTGGCGATGAAACACACAAATTGCTTCGAAATTAAATATAAGAGACACAATGCCGACTTAAGTACAGGAAGACTGAGTCTTCCTACTGTCTATAATTTGAGCGTTTCCTGTGTCACTAGTTTTACATTCCGATGCACCGTCTACAGGTTTACTGTATCCATTGGACCTTCACAGCGACGATGAAACACAGAAATTGCATCGGAATTAAACATAAGAGAAACAATGCCGACTTAAGTACAGGAAGACTGAGTCTTCCTACTGTCTATAATTTGAGCGTTTCCTGTGTCACCAGTTTTACATTCCGATGCACCTCTACAGGTTGACTGTATCCCTTGGACCTTCACAGCGACGATGAAACACAGAAATTTCATCGGAAATAAATATAAGAGACACAATGCCGACTTAAGTACAGGAAGACTGAGTCTTCCTACTGTCTATGTTTTGAGCGTTTCCTGTGACACGAGTTTTACATTCCGATGCACCTCTGCAGGTTTACTGTATCCCTTGGACCTTCCCATTGACGATGAAACACAGAAATTGCATCGGAATTAAATATAAGAGACACAATGCCGACTTAAGTACAGGAAGACTGAGTCTTCCAACTGCCTATGTTTTGAGTGTTTCCTGTGTCACTAGTTTTACATTCCGATGCACCTCAGCAGGTTTACTGTATCCCTTGGACCTTCCCATCGACGATGAAACACAGATATTGCATCGGAATTAAATATAATAGACACAATGCCGACTTAAGTACAGGAAGACTGAGTCTTCCTACTGTCTATGTCTTGAGCGTTTCCTGTGTCATCAGTTTTACTTTCTGATGCTCCTCTGGAGGTTTACTGTATCCCTTGGACCTTCCGATTCACGATGAAACACAGAAATTTCATCGGAAATAAATATAAGAGACACAATGCAGACTTAAGTACAGGAAGACTGAGTCTTCCTACTGTCTATGTTTTAGCGTTTCCTGTGTCACGAGTTTTACATTCCGATGCACCTCTGCAGGTTTACTGTATCCCTTGGACCTTCCCATTGACGATGAAACACAGAAATTGCATCGGAATTAAATATAAGAGACACAATGCCGACTTAAGTACAGGAAGACTGAGTCTTCCAACTGCCTATGTTTTGAGCGTTTCCTGTGTCACTAGTTTTACATTCCGATGCACCTCAGCAGGTTTACTGTATCCCTTGGACCTTCCCATCGACGATGAAACACAGATATTGCATCGGAATTAAATATAATAGACACAATGCCGACTTAAGTACAGGAAGACTGAGTCTTCCTACTGTCTATGTCTTGAGCGTTTCCTGTGTCATCAGTTTTACTTTCTGATGCACCTCTGCAGGTTTACTGTATCCCTTGGACCTTCCCATTCACGATGAAACACAGAAATTTCATCGGAAATAAATATAAGAGACACAATGCAGACTTAAGTACAGGAAGACGGAGTCTTCCTACTGTCTATGTTTTGAGCGTTTCCTGTGTCACGAGTTTTACATTCCGATGCACCTCTGCAGGTTTACTGTATCCCTTGGACCATCCCATTGACGATGAAACACAGAAATTGCATCGGAATTAAATATAAGAGACACAATGCCGACTTAAGTACAGGAAGACTGAGTCTTCCAACTGTCTATGTTTTGAGCGTTTCCTGTGTCACTAGTTTTACATTGAGATGCACCTCTGCAGGTTTACTGCATCCCTTGGACCTTCCCATTGACGATGATACACAGAAATTGCATCGGAATTAAATATAAGAGACACAATGCCGACTTACGTACAGGAAGACTCAGACTTCCTACTTCTTATGTTTTGAACGTTTCCTGTGTCACCAGTTTTACATTCTGATGCACCTCTGCAGGTTCGCTGTATCCCTTGGACCTTCCCATTGACGATGAAATACAGAAATTGCATCGGAATTAAATATAAGAGACACAATGCCGACTTAAGTACAGGATGACTAAGTCTTCCTACTGTCTATGTTTTGAGCGTTTCCTGTGTTATCAGTTTTACTTTCCGATGCACCTCTGCAGGTTTACTATATCCCTTGGACCTTCCCATTGACGATGAAATGCAGAAATTTCATCGGAAATAAGTATAAGAGACACAATGCCGACTTCAGTACAGGAAGACTGAGTCTTCCTAGTGTCTATGTTTTGAGAGTTTCCTGTGTTAGAGTTTTACATTCCGATGCACCTCTGCAGGCTTACTGTAACTCTTGGACCTTCCCATTGACGATGAAACACAGAAATTGCATCGGAATTAAATGTAAGAGGCACGATGCCGACTTAAGTACAGGAAGACTGAGTCTTCCTACTGTCTATGTTTTGAGCGTTTCCTGTGTCACTAGTTTTACATTCCGATGCACCTCTGCAGGTTTACTGTATCCCTTGGACCTTCCCATTGACGATGAAACACAGAAATTGCATCGGAATTAAATATAAGAGACACAATGCCGACGAAAGTACAGGAAGACTGAGTCTTCCTACTGTCTATGCTTTGAGCGTTACCTATGTCACCAGTTTTACATTCTGATGCACCTCTGCAGGTTCACTGTATCCCTTGGACCTTCCCATTGACGATGAAATACAGAAATTGCATCGGAATTAAATATAAGAGACACAATGCCGACTTAAGTACAGGAAGACTGAGTCTTCCTACTGTCTATGTCTTGGGCGTTACCTGTGTCATCAGTTTTACTTTCCGATGCACCTCTGCAGGTTTACTATATCCCTTGGACCTTCCCATTCACGATGAAACACAGAAATTTCATCGGAAATAAATATAAGAGACACAATGCTGACTTAAGTACAGGAAGTCTGAGACTTCCTACTGTCTATGTTTTGAGCGTTTCCTGTGTCACGAGTATTACATTCCGATGCACCTCTGCAGGTTTACTGTATCCCTTGGACCTTCCCATCGACGATGAAACACAGAAATTGCATCGGAATTAAATATAAGAGACACAATGCCGACTTAAGTACAGGAAGACTGAGTCTTCCTACTGTCTATGTTTTGAGCTTTTCCTGTGTCACTTGTTTTACATTCCGATGCACCTCTGAAGGTTTACTGCATCCCTTGGACCTTCGCATTGACGATGAAACACAGATATTGCATCGGAATTAAATATAAGAGACACAATGCCGACTTAAGTATAGGAAGACTGAGAATTCCTACTGTCTATGTTTTGAGCCTTTCCTGTGTCACCAGTTTTACATTCTGATGCACAACTGCAGGTTTACTGTATCCCTTGGACCTTCCCATTGACGATGAAACACAAAAATTGAATCGAAATTAAATATAAGAGACACAATGCCGACTTAAGTACAGGAAGACTAAATCCTGCTGCTGTCTATGTTTTGAGCGTATCCTGTGTCATCAGTTTTACTTTCCGATGCACCTCTGCAGGTTTACTATATCCCTTGCACCTTCCCATTCACGATGAAACACAGAAATTTCATCGGAAATAAATATAAGAGACACAATGCCGACTTAAGTACACGAAGACTGCGTCTTCCTACTGTCTATATTTTGTGCGTTTCCTGTGTCTCCAGTTTTACATTCCGATGCACCTCTGCAGGTTTACTGTATCCCTTGGACCTTCCCATTGACGATGAAATACAGAAATTGCATCGGAATTAAATATAAGAGACACAATGCCAACTTAAGTACAGGATGACTGAGTCTTCCTACTGTCTATAATTTGAGCGCTTCCTGTGTCACCAGTTTTACATTCCGATGCACCTCTACAGCTTTACTGTATCCCTTGGACCTTCACAGTTACGATGAAACACAGAAATTACATCGGAATTAAATATAAGAGACTCAATGCCGACTTAAGTACAAGAAAACAGTCTTCTTACAGTCAATGTTTTAAGCGTTTCCTGTGTCACCAGTTTTACATTCCGATGCACCTCTGCATGTTTACTGTATCCCTTGGACCTTCCCATTGGCGATGAAACACACAAATTGCTTCGAAATTAAATATAAGAGACACAATGCCGACTTAAGTACAGGAAGACTGAGTCTTCCTACTGTCTATAATTTGAGCGTTTCCTGTGTCACTAGTTTTACACTCCGATGCACCGTCTACAGGTTTACTGTATCCCTTGGACCTTCACAGCGACGATGAAACACAGAAATTGCATCGGAATTAAACATAAGAGAAACAATGCCGACTTAAGTACAGGAAGACTGAGTCTTCCTACTGTCTATAATTTGAGCGTTTCCTGTGTCACCAGTTTTACATTCCGATGCACCTCTACAGGTTGACTGTATCCCTTGGACCTTCACAGCGACGATGAAACACAGAAATTTCATCGGAAATAAATATAAGAGACACAATGCCGACTTAAGTACAGGAAGACTGAGTCTTCCTACTGTCTATGTTTTGAGCGATTCCTGTGACACGAGTTTTACATTCCGATGCACCTCTGCAGGTTTACTGTATCCCTTGGACCTTCCCATTGACGATGAAACACAGAAATTGCATCGGAATTAAATATAAGAGACACAATGCCGACTTAAGTACAGGAAGACTGAGTCTTCCAACTGCCTATGTTTTGAGTGTTTCCTGTGTCACTAGTTTTACATTCCGATGCACCTCAGCAGGTTTACTGTATCCCTTGGACCTTCCCATCGACGATGAAACACAGATATTGCATCGGAATTAAATATAATAGACACAATGCCGACTTAAGTACAGGAAGACTGAGTCTTCCTACTGTCTATGTCTTGAGCGTTTCCTGTGTCATCAGTTTTACTTTCTGATGCTCCTCTGGAGGTTTACTGTATCCCTTGGACCTTCCGATTCACGATGAAACACAGAAATTTCATCGGAAATAAATATAAGAGACACAATGCAGACTTAAGTACAGGAAGACTGAGTCTTCCTACTGTCTATGTTTTAGCGTTTCCTGTGTCACGAGTTTTACATTCCGATGCACCTCTGCAGGTTTACTGTATCCCTTGGACCTTCCCATTGACGATGAAACACAGAAATTGCATCGGAATTAAATATAAGAGACACAATGCCGACTTAAGTACAGGAAGACTGAGTCTTCCAACTGCCTATGTTTTGAGCGTTTCCTGTGTCACTAGTTTTACATTCCGATGCACCTCAGCAGGTTTACTGTATCCCTTGGACCTTCCCATCGACGATGAAACACAGATATTGCATCGGAATTAAATATAATAGACACAATGCCGACTTAAGTACAGGAAGACTGAGTCTTCCTACTGTCTATGTCTTGAGCGTTTCCTGTGTCATCAGTTTTACTTTCTGATGCACCTCTGCAGGTTTACTGTATCCCTTGGACCTTCCCATTCACGATGAAACACAGAAATTTCATCGGAAATAAATATAAGAGACACAATGCAGACTTAAGTACAGGAAGACTGAGTCTTCCTACTGTCTATGTTTTGAGCGTTTCCTGTGTCACGAGTTTTACATTCCGATGCACCTCTGCAGGTTTACTGTATCCCTTGGACCTTCCCATTGACGATGAAACACAGAAATTGCATCGGAATTAAATATAAGAGACACAATGCCGACTTAAGTACAAGAAAACAGTCTTCTTACAGTCAATGTTTTGAGCGTTTCCTGTGTCACCAGTTTTACATTCCGATGCACCTCTGCATGTTTACTGTATCCCTTGGACCTTCCCATTGGCGATGAAACACACAAATTGCATCGAAATTAAATATAATAGACACAATGCCGACTTAAGTACAGGAAGACTGAGTCTTCCTACTGTCTATGTTTTGAGCGTTTCCTGTGTCACGACTTTTACATTCCGATGCACATCTGCAGGTTTACTGTATCCCTTGGACCTTCCCATTCACGAGGAAACACAGAAATTGCATCGGAATTAAACATAAGAGAAACAATGCCGACTTAAGTACAGGAAGACTGAGTCTTCCTACTGTCTATGTTTTGAGCGTTTCCTGTGTCACTAGTTTTACATTCCGATGCACCTCAGCAGGTTTACTGTATCCCTTGGACCTTCCCATCGACGATGAAACACAGATATTGCATCGGAATTAAATATAATAGACACAATGCCGACTTAAGTACAGGAAGACTGAGTCTTCCTACTGTCTATGTCTTGAGCGTTTCCTGTGTCATCAGTTTTACTTTCTGATGCACCTCTGCAGGTTTACTGTATCCCTTGGACCTTCCCATTCACGATGAAACACAGAAATTTCATCGGAAATAAATATAAGAGACACAATGCAGACTTAAGTACAGGAAGACTGAGTCTTCCTACTGTCTATGTTTTTAGCGTTTCCTGTGTCACGAGTTTTACATTCCGATGCACCTCTGCAGGTTTACTGTATCCCTTGGACCTTCCCATTGACGATGAAACACAGAAATTGCATCGGAATTAAATATAAGAGACACAATGCCGACTTAAGTACAGGAAGACTGAGTCTTCCAACTGCCTATGTTTTGAGCGTTTCCTGTGTCACTAGTTTTACATTCCGATGCACCTCAGCAGGTTTACTGTATCCCTTGGACCTTCCCATCGACGATGAAACACAGATATTGCATCGGAATTAAATATAATAGACACAATGCCGACTTTAGTACAGGAAGACTGAGTCTTCCTATTGTCTATGCCTTGAGCGTTTCCTGTGTCATCAGTTTTACTTTCTGATGCACCTCTGCAGGTTTACTGTATCCCTTGGACCTTCCCACATACGATGAAACACAGAAATTTCATCGGAAATAAATATAAGAGACACAATGCCGACTTAAGTACAAGAAAACAGTCTTCTTACAGTCAATGTTTTGAGCGTTTCCTGTGTCACCAGTTTTACATTCCGATGCACCTCTGCATGTTTACTGTATCCCTTGGACCTTCCCATTGGCGATGAAACACACAAATTGCATCGAAATTAAATATAAGAGATACAATGCCGACTTAAATACAGGAAGACTGAGTCTTCCTACTGTCTATGTTTTGAACGTTTCCTGTGTCACGAGTTTTACATTCCGATGCACATCTGCAGGTTTACTGTATCCCTTGGACCTTCCCATTCACGATGAAACACAGAAATTGCATCGGAATTAAACATAAGAGAAACAATGCCGACTTAAGTACAGGAAGACTGAGTCTTCCCACTGTCTATAATTTGAGCGTTTCCTGTGTCACCAGTTTTACATTCCGATGCACCTCTACAGGTTTACTGTATCCCTTGGACCTTCACAGCGACGATGAAACACAGAAATTTCATCGGAAATAAATATAAGAGACACAATGCCTACATAAGTACAGGAAGACTGAGTCTTCCTACTGTCTATGTTTTGAGTGTTTCCTGTGTCACGAGTTTTACATTCCGATGCACCTCTGCAGGTTTACTGTATCCCTTGGACCTTCCCATTGACGATGAAACACAGAAATTGCATCGGAATTAAATATAAGAGACACAATGCCGACTTAAGTACAGGAAGACTGAGTCTTCCAACTGTCTATGTTTTGAGCGTTTCCTGTGTCACTAGTTTTACATTCCGATGCACCTCAGCAGGTTTACTGTATCCCTTGGACCTTCCCATCGACAATGAAACACAGAAATTGCATCGGAATTAAATATAATAGACACAATGACGACTTAAGTACAGGAAGACTGAGTCTTCCTACTGTCTATGTCTTGAGCGTTTCCTGTGTCATCAGTTTTACTTTCCGATGCACCTCTGCAGGTTTACTATATCCCTTGGACCTTCCCAATCACGATGAAACACAGAAATTTCATCGGAAATAAATATAAGAGACACAATGCAGACTTAAGTACAGGAAGATTTAGTCTTCCTACTGTCTATGTTTTGAGCGTTTCCTGTGTCACGAGTTTTACATCCCGATGCACCTCTGCAGGTGTACTGTATCCCTTGGACCTTCCCATTGACGATGAAACACAGAAATTGCATCGGAATTAAATATAAGAGACACAATGCCGACTTAAGTACAGGAAGAATGAGTCTTCCTACTGTCTATGTTTTGAGCGTTTCCTGTGTTACTAGTTTTACATTCCGATGCACCTCTGCAGGTTTACTGCATCCCTTGGAAATTCCCATTGACGATGAAACACAGAAATTGCATCGGAATTAAACATAAGAGAAACAATGCCAACTTAAGTACAGGATGACTGAGTCTTCCTACTGTCTATAGTTTGAGCGTTTCCTGTGTCACCAGTTTTACATTCCGATGCACCTCTACAGGTTTACTGTATCCCTTGGACCTTCACAGTTACGATGAAACACAGAAATTACATCAGAATTAAATATAAGAGACACAATGCCGACTTAAGTACAGGAAGACTGAGTCTTCCAACTGCCTATGTTTTGAGCGTTTCCTGTGTCACTAGTTTTACATTCCGATGCACCTCAACAGGTTTACTGTGTCCCTTGGACCTTCCCATCGACGATGAAACACAGATATTGCATCGGAATTAAATATAATAGACACAATGCCGACTTTAGTACAGGAAGACTGAGTCTTCCTATTGTCTATGTCTTGAGCGTTTCCTGTGTCATCAGTTTTACTTTCTGATGCACCTCTGCAGGTTTACTGTATCCCTTGGACCTTCCCATATACGATGAAACACAGAAATTTCATCGGAAATAAATATAAGAGACACAATGCAGACTTAAGTACAGGAAGACTGAGTCTTCCTACTGTCTATGTTTTGAGCGTTTCCTGTGTCACGAGTTTTACATTCCGATGCACCTCTGCAGGTTTACTGTATCCCTTGGACCTTCCCATTGACGATGAAACACAGAAATTGCATCGGAATTAAATATAAGAGACACAATGCCGACTTAAGTACAGGAAGACTGAGTCTTCCTACTGTCTATGTTTTGAGCGTTTCCTGTGTCACTAGTTTTACATTCCGATGCACCTCAGCAGGTTTACTGTATCCCTTGGACCTTCCCATCGACGATGAAACACAGATATTGCATCGGAATTAAATATAATAGACACAATGCCGACTTAAGTACAGGAAGACTGAGTCTTCCTACTGTCTATGTCTTGAGCGTTTCCTGTGTCATCAGTTTTACTTTCTGATGCACCTCTGCAGGTTTACTGTATCCCTTGGACCTTCCCATTCACGATGAAACACAGAAATTTCATCGGAAATAAATATAAGAGACACAATGCAGACTTAAGTACAGGAAGACTGAGTCTTCCTACTGTCTATGGTTTTAGCGTTTCCTGTGTCACGAGTTTTACATTCCGATGCACCTCTGCAGGTTTACTGTATCCCTTGGACCTTCCCATTGACGATGAAACACAGAAATTGCATCGGAATTAAATATAAGAGACACAATGCCGACTTAAGTACAGGAAGACTGAGTCTTCCAACTGCCTATGTTTTGAGCGTTTCCTGTGTCACTAGTTTTACATTCCGATGCACCTCAGCAGGTTTACTGTATCCCTTGGACCTTCCCATCGACGATGAAACACAGATATTGCATCGGAATTAAATATAATAGACACAATGCCGACTTTAGTACAGGAAGACTGAGTCTTCCTAATGTCTATGCCTTGAGCGTTTCCTGTGTCATCAGTTTTACTTTCTGATGCACCTCTGCAGGTTTACTGTATCCCTTGGACCTTCCCATATACGATGAAACACAGAAATTTCATCGGAAATAAATATAAGAGACACAATGCAGACTTAAGTACAGGAAGACTGAGTCTTCCTACTGTCTATGTTTTGAGCGTTTCCTGTGTCACGAGTTTTACATTCCGATGCACCTCTGCAGGTTTACTGTATCCCTTGGACCTTCCCATTGACGATGAAACACAGAAATTGCATCGGAATTAAATATAAGAGACACAATGCCGACTTAAGTACAAGAAAACAGTCTTCTTACAGTCAATGTTTTGAGCGTTTCCTGTGTCACCAGTTTTACATTCCGATGCACCTCTGCATGTTTACTGTATCCCTTGGACCTTCCCTTTTGGCGATGAAACACACAAATTGTATCGAAATTAAATATAAGAGACACAATGCCGACTTAAATACAGGAAGACTGAGTCTTCCTACTGTCTATGATTTGAGCGTTTCCTGTGTCACGAGTTTTACATTCCGATGCACATCTGCAGGTTTCCTGTATCCCTTGGACCTTCCCATTCACGATGAAACATAGAAATTGCATCGGAATTAAACATAAGAGAAACAATGCCGACTTAAGTACAGGAAGACTGAGTCTTCCCACTGTCTATAATTTGAGCGTTTCCTGTGTCACCAGTTTTACATTCCGATGCACCTCTACAGGTTTACTGTATCCCTTGGACCTTCACAGCGACGATGAAACACAGAAATTTCATCGGAAATAAATGTAAGAGACACAATGCCGACATAAGCACAGGAAGACTGAGTCTTCCTACTGTCTATGTTTTGAGCGTTTCCTGTGTCACGAGTTTTACATTCCGATGCACCTCTGCAGGTTTACTGTATCCCTTGGACCTTCCCATTGACGATGAAACACAGAAATTGCATCGGAATTAAATATAAGAGACACAATGCCTACTTAAGTACAGGATGACTGAGTCTTCCAACTGTCTATGTTTTGAGCGTTTCCTGTGTCACTAGTTTTACATTCCGATGCACCTCAGCAGGTTTACTGTATCCTTGGACCTTCCCATCGACAATGAAACACAGAAATTGCATCGGAATTAAATATAATAGACACAATGACGACTTAAGTACAGGAAGACTGAGTCTTCCTACTGTCTATGTCTTGAGCGTTTCCTGTGTCATCAGTTTTACTTTCCGATGCACCTCTGAAGGTTTACTATATCCCTTGGACCTTCCCATTCACGATGAAACACAGAAATTTCATCGGAAATAAATATAAGAGACACAATGCAGACTTAAGTACAGGAAGATTGAGTCTTCCTACTCTCTATGTTTTGAGCGTTTCCTGTGTCACTAGTTTTACATTCAGATGCACCTCAGCAGGTTTACTGTATCCCTTGGACCTTCCCATCGACGATGAAACACAGATATTGCATCGGAATTAAATATAATAGACACAATGCCGACTTAAGTACAGGAAGACTGAGTCTTCCTACTGTCTATGTCTTGAGCGTTTCCTGTGTCATCAGTTTTACTTTCTGATGCACCTCTGCAGGTTTACTGTATCCCTTGGACCTTCCCATTCACGATGAAACACAGAAATTTCATCGGAAATAAATATAAGAGACACAATGCAGACTTAAGTACAGGAAGACTGAGTCTTCCTACTGTCTATGTTTTTAGCGTTTCCTGTATCACGAGTTTTACATTCCGATGCACCTCTGCAGGTTTACTGTATCCCTTGGAACTTCCCATTCACGATGAAACACAGAAATTGCATCGGAATTAAATATAACAGACACAATGCCGACTTAAGTACAGGAAGACTGAGTCTTCCAACTTTTGAGCGTTTCCTGTATCCCTGTATCCCTTGGACCTTCCCATCGACGATGAAACACAGATATTGCATCGGAATTAAATATAATAGACACAATGCCGACTTTAGTACAGGAAGACTGAGTCTTCCTATTGTCTATGCCTTGAGCGTTTCCTGTGTCATCAGTTTTACTTTCTGATGCACCTCTGCAAGTTTACTGTATCCCTTGGACCTTCCCATTGACGATGAAACACAGAAATTGCATCCGAATTAAATATAAGAGACACAATGCCGACTTAAGTACAAGAAAACAGTCTTCTTACAGTCAATGTTTTGAGCGTTTCCTGTGTCACCAGTTTTACATTCCGATGCACCTCTGCATGTTTACTGTATCCCTTGGACCTTCCCATCGACGATGAAACACAGATATTGCATCGGAATTAAATATAATAGACACAATGCCGACTTAAGTACAGGAAGACTGAGTCTTCCTACTGTCTATGTCTTGAGCGTTTCCTGTGTCATCAGTTTTACTTTCTGATGCACCTCTGCAGGTTTACTGTATCCCTTGGACCTTCCCATTCACGATGAAACACAGAAATTTCATCGGAAATAAATATAAGAGACACAATGCAGACTTAAGTACAGGAAGACTGAGTCTTCCTACTGTCTATGGTTTTAGCGTTTCCTGTGTCACGAGTTTTACATTCCGATGCACCTCTGCAGGTTTACTGTATCCCTTGGACCTTCCCATTGACGATGAAACACAGAAATTGCATCGGAATTAAATATAAGAGACACAATGCCGACTTAAGTACAGGAAGACTGAGTCTTCCAACTGCCTATGTTTTGAGCGTTTCCTGTGTCACTAGTTTTACATTCCGATGCACCTCAGCAGGTTTACTGTATCCCTTGGACCTTCCCATCGACGATGAAACACAGATATTGCATCGGAATTAAATATAATAGACACAATGCCGACTTTAGTACAGGAAGACTGAGTCTTCCTATTGTCTATGCCTTGAGCGTTTCCTGTGTCATCAGTTTTACTTTCTGATGCACCTCTGCAGGTTTACTGTATCCCTTGGACCTTCCCATATACGATGAAACACAGAAATTTCATCGGAAATAAATATAAGAGACACAATGCAGACTTAAGTACAGGAAGACTGAGTCTTCCTACTGTCTATGTTTTGAGCGTTTCCTGTGTCACGAGTTTTACATTCCGATGCACCTCTGCAGGTTTACTGTATCCCTTGGACCTTCCCATTGACGATGAAACACAGAAATTGCATCGGAATTAAATATAAGAGACACAATGCCGACTTAAGTACAAGAAAACAGTCTTCTTACAGTCAATGTTTTGAGCGTTTCCTGTGTCACCAGTTTTACATTCCGATGCACCTCTGCATGTTTACTGTATCCCTTGGACCTTCCCTTTTGGCGATGAAACACACAAATTGTATCGAAATTAAATATAAGAGACACAATGCCGACTTAAATACAGGAAGACTGAGTCTTCCTACTGTCTATGTTTTGAGCGTTTCCTGTGTCACGAGTTTTACATTCCGATGCACATCTGCAGGTTTCCTGTATCCCTTGGACCTTCCCATTCACGATGAAACATAGAAATTGCATCGGAATTAAACATAAGAGAAACAATGCCGACTTAAGTACAGGAAGACTGAGTCTTCCCACTGTCTATAATTTGAGCGTTTCCTGTGTCACCACTTTTACATTCCGATGCACCTCTACAGGTTTACTGTATCCCTTGCACCTTCACAGCGACGATGAAACACAGAAATTTCATCGGAAATAAATGTAAGAGACACAATGCCGACATAAGCACAGGAAGACTGAGTCTTCCTACTGTCTATGTTTTGAGCGTTTCCTGTGTCACGAGTTTTACATTCCGATGCACCTCTGCAGGTTTACTGTATCCCTTGGACCTTCCCATTGACGATGAAACACAGAAATTGCATCGGAATTAAATATAAGAGACACAATGCCTACTTAAGTACAGGATGACTGAGTCTTCCAACTGTCTATGTTTTGAGCGTTTCCTGTGTCACTAGTTTTACATTCCGATGCACCTCAGCAGGTTTACTGTATCCCTTGGACCTTCCCATCGACAATGAAACACAGAAATTGCATCGGAATTAAATATAATAGACACAATGACGACTTAAGTACAGGAAGACTGAGTCTTCCTACTGTCTATGTCTTGAGCGTTTCCTGTGTCATCAGTTTTACTTTCCGATGCACCTCTGAAGGTTTACTATATCCCTTGGACCTTCCCATTCACGATGAAACACAGAAATTTCATCGGAAATAAATATAAGAGACACAATGCAGACTTAAGTACAGGAAGATTGAGTCTTCCTACTCTCTATGTTTTGAGCGTTTCCTGTGTCACTAGTTTTACATTCCGATGCACCTCAGCAGGTTTACTGTATCCCTTGGACCTTCCCATCGACGATGAAACACAGATATTGCATCGGAATTAAATATAATAGACACAATGCCGACTTAAGTACGGGAAGACTGAGTCTTCCTACTGTCTATGTCTTGAGCGTTTCCTGTGTCATCAGTTTTACTTTCTGATGCACCTCTGCAGGTTTACTGTATCCCTTGGACCTTCCCATTCACGATGAAACACAGAAATTTCATCGGAAATAAATATAAGAGACACAATGCCGACTTAAGTACAGGAAGACTGAGTCTTCCTACTGTCTATGTTTTTAGCATTTCCTGTATCACGAGTTTTACATTCCGATGCACCTCTGCAGGTTTACTGTATCCCTTGGAACTTCCCATTCACGATGAAACACAGAAATTGCATCGGAATTAAATATAACAGACACAATGCCGACTTAAGTACAGGAAGACTGAGTCTTCCAACTTTTGAGCGTTTCCTGTATCCCTGTATCCCTTGGACCTTCCCATCGACGATGAAACACAGATATTGCATCGGAATTAAATATAATAGACACAATGCCGACTTTAGTACAGGAAGACTGAGTCTTCCTATTGTCTATGCCTTGAGCGTTTCCTGTGTCATCAGTTTTACTTTCTGATGCACCTCTGCAAGTTTACTGTATCCCTTGGACCTTCCCATTGACGATGAAACACAGAAATTGCATCCGAATTAAATATAAGAGACACAATGCCGACTTAAGTACAAGAAAACAGTCTTCTTACAGTCAATGTTTTGAGCGTTTCCTGTGTCACCAGTTTTACATTCCGATGCACCTCTGCATGTTTACTGTATCCCTTGGACCTTCCCATTGGCGATGAAACACACAAATTGCATCGAAATTAAATATAAGAGACACAATGCCGACTTAAATACAGGAAGACTGAGTCCTCCTACTGTCTATGTTTTGAGCGTTTCCTGTGTCACGAGTTTTACATTCCGATGCACATCTGCAGGTTTACTGTATCCCTTGGACCTTCCCATTCACGATGAAACACAGAAATTGCATCGGAATTAAACATATGAGAAACAATGCCGACTTAAGTACAGGAAGACTGAGTCTTCCCACTGTCTATAATTTGAGCGTTTCCTGTGTCACCAGTTTTACATTCCGATGAACCTCTACAGGTTTACTGTATCCCTTGGACCTTCACAGCGACGATGAAACACAGAAATTTCATCGGAAATAAATATAAGAGACACAATGCCGACATAAGTACAGGAAGACTGAGTCTTCCTACTGTCTATGTTTTGAGCGTTTCCTGTGTCACGAGTTTTACATTCCGATGCACCTCTGCAGGTTTACTGTATCCCTTGGACCTTCCCATTGACGATGAAACACAGAAATTGCATCGGAATTAAATATAAGAGACACAATGCCGACTTAAGTACAGGAAGACTGAGTCTTCCAACTGTCTATGTTTTGAGCGTTTCCTGTGTCACTAGTTTTACATTCCGATGAACCTCAGCAGGTTTACTGTATCCCTTGGACCTTCCCATCGACAATGAAACACAGAAATTGCATCGGAATTAAATATAATAGACACAATGACGACTTAAGTACAGGAAGACTGAGTCTTCCTACTGTCTATGACTTGAGCGTTTCCTGTGTCATCAGTTTTACTTTCCGATGCACCTCTGCAGGTTTACTATATCCCTTGGACCTTCCCATTCACGATGAAACACAGAACTTTCATCGGAAATAAATATAAGAGACACAATGCAGACTTAAGTACAGGAAGATTGAGTCTTCCTACCGTCTATGTTTTGAGCGTTTCCTGTGTCACGAGTTTTACATCCCGATGCACCTCTGCAGGTGTACTGTATCCCTTGGACCTTCCCATTGACGATGAAACACAGAAATTGCATCGGAATTAAATATAAGAGACACAATGCCGACTTAAGTACAAGAAGACTGAGTCTTCCTACTGTCTATGTTTTGAGCGTTTCCTGTGTTACTAGTTTTACATTCCGATGCACCTCTGCAGGTTTACTGCATCCCTTGGACATTCCCATTGACGATGTAACACAGAAATTGCATCGGAATTAAACATAAGAGAAACAATGCCAACTTAAGTACAGGATGACTGAGTCTTCCTACTGTCTATAGTTTGAGCGTTTCCTGTGTCACCAGTTTTACATTCCGATGCACCTCTACAGGTTTACTGTATCCCTTGGACCTTCACAGTTACGATGAAACACAGAAATTACATCGGAATTAAATATAAGAGACAAAATGCCGACTTAAGTACATGAAAACAGTCTTCTTACAGTCAATGTTTTAAGCGTTTCCTGTGTCACCAGTTTTACATTCCGATGCACCTCTGCAGGTTTACTGTATCCCTTGGAACTTCCCATTCACGATGAAACACAGAAATTGCATCGGAATTAAACATAAGAGAAACAATGCCGACTTAAGTACAGGAAGACTGAGTCTTTCTACTGTCTATAATTTGAGCGTTTCCTGTGTCACCAGTTTTACATCCCGATGCACCTCTACAGGTTTACTGTATCCCTTGGACCTTCACAGCGACGATGAAACACAGAAATTTCATCGGAAATAAATATCAGAGACACAATGCCGACTTAAGTACACGAAAACTGCGTCTTCCTACTGTCTATGTTTTGTGCGTTTCCTGTGTCACCAGTTTTACATTCCGATGCACCTCTGCAGGTTTACTGTATCCCTTGGACCTTCCCATTGACGATGAAATACAGAAATTGCATCGGAATTAAATATAAGAGACACAATGCCGACTTAAGTACAGGAAGACTGAGTCTTCCTACTGTCTATGTTTTGAGCGTTTCCTGTGTCACGAGCTTTACATTCCGATGCACATCTGCAGGTTTACTGTATCCCTTGGACCTTCCCATTCACGATGAAACACAGAAATTGCATCGGAATTAAACATTAGAGAAACAATGCCGACTTAAGTACAGGAAGACTGAGTCTTCCTACTGTCTATAATTTGAGCGTTTCCTGTGTCACAAGTTTTACATTCCGATGCACCTCTACAGGTTTACTGTATCCCTTGGACCTTCCCAATCACGATGAAACACAGAAATTTCATCGGAAATAAATATAAGAGACACAATGCAGACTTAAGTACAGGAAGATTGAGTCTTCCTACTGTCTATGTTTTGAGCGTTTCCTGTGTCACGAGTTTTACATCCCGATGCACCTCTGCAGGTGTACTGTATCCCTTGGACCTTCCCATTGACGATGAAACACAGAAATTGCATCGGAATTAAATATAAGAGACACAATGCCGACTTAAGTACAGGAAGAATGAGTCTTCCTACTGTCTATGTTTTGAGCGTTTCCTGTGTCACTAGTTTTACATTCCGATGCACCTCTACAGGTTTACTGTATCCCTTGGACTTTCACAGTTACGATGAAACACAGAAATTACATCGGAATTAAAAATAAGAGACACAATGCCGACTTAAGTACAGGAAGACTGAGTCTTCCAACTGCCTATGTTTTGAGCGTTTCCTGTGTCACTAGTTTTACATTTCGATGCACCTCAACAGGTTTACTGTGTCCCTTGGACCTTCCCATCGACGATGAAACACAGATATTGCATCGGAATTAAATATAATAGACACAATGCCGACTTTAGTACAGGAAGACTGAGTCTTCCTATTGTCTATGTCTTGAGCGTTTCCTGTGTCATCAGTTTTACTTTCTGATGCACCTCTGCAGGTTTACTGTATCCCTTGGACCTTCCCATATACGATGAAACACAGAAATTTCATCGGAAATAAATATAAGAGACACAATGCAGACTTAAGTACAGGAAGACTGAGTCTTCCTACTGTCTATGTTTTGAGCGTTTCCTGTGTCACGAGTTTTACATTCCGATGCACCTCTGCAGGTTTACTGTATCCCTTGGACCTTCCCATTGACGATGAAACACAGAAATTGCATCGGAATTAAATATAAGAGACACAATGCCGACTTAAGTACAGGAAGACTGAGTCTTCCTACTGTCTATGTTTTGAGCGTTTCCTGTGTCACTAGTTTTACATTCCGATGCACCTCAGCAGGTTTACTGTATCCCTTGGACCTTCCCATCGACGATGAAACACAGATATTGCATCGGAATTAAATATAATAGACACAATGCCGACTTAAGTACAGGAAGACTGAGTCTTCCTACTGTCTATGTCTTGAGCGTTTCCTGTGTCATCAGTTTTACTTTCTGATGCACCTCTGCAGGTTTACTGTATCCCTTGGACCTTCCCATTCACGATGAAACACAGAAATTTCATCGGAAATAAATATAAGAGACACAATGCAGACATAAGTACAGGAAGACTGAGTCTTCCTACTGCCTATGTTTTTAGCGTTTCCTGTGTCACGAGTTTTACATTCCGATGCACCTCTGCAGGTTTACTGTATCCCTTGGACCTTCCCATTGACGATGAAACACAGAAATTGCATCGGAATTAAATATAAGAGACACAATGCCGACTTAAGTACAGGAAGACTGAGTCTTCCAACTGCCTATGTTTTGAGCGTTTCCTGTGTCACTAGTTTTACATTCCGATGCACCTCAGCAGGTTTACTGTATCCGTTGGACCTTCCCATCGACGATGAAACACAGATATTGCATCGGAATTAAATATAATAGACACAATGCCGACTTTAGTACAGGAAGACTGAGTCTTCCTATTGTCTATGCCTTGAGCGTTTCCTGTGTCATCAGTTTTACTTTCTGATGCACCTCTGCAGGTTTACTGTATCCCTTGGACCTTCCCATATACGATGAAACACAGAAATTTCATCGGAAATAAATATAAGAGACACAATGCAGACTTAAGTACAGGAAGACTGAGTCTTCCTACTGTCTATGTTTTGAGCGTTTTTTGTGTCACGAGTTTTACATTCCGATGCACCTCTGCAGGTTTACTGTATCCCTTGGACCTTCCCATTGACGATGAAACACAGAAATTGCATCGGAATTAAATATAAGAGACACAATGCCGACTTAAGTACAAGAAAACAGTCTTCTTACAGTCAATGTTTTGAGCGTTTCCTGTGTCACCAGTTTTACATTCCGATGCACCTCTGCATGTTTACTGTATCCCTTGGACCTTCCCATTGGCCATGAAACACACAAATTGCATCGAAATGAAATATAAGAGACACAATGCCGACTTAAATACAGGAAGACTGAGTCTTCCTACTGTCTATGTTTTGAGCGTTTCCTGTGTCACGAACTTTACATTCCGATGCACATCTGCAGGTATCCTGTATCCCTTGGACCTTCCCATTCACGATGAAACATAGAAATTGCATCGGAATTAAACATAAGAGAAACAATGCCGACTTAAGTACAGGAAGACTGAGTCTTCCCACTGTCTATAATTTGAGCGTTTCCTGTGTCACCAGTTTTACATTCCGATGCACCTCTACAGGTTTACTGTATCCCTTGGACCTTCACAGCGACGATGAAACACAGAAATTTCATCGGAAATAAATGTAAGAGACACAATGCCGACATAAGTACAGGAAGACTCAGTCTTCCTACTGTCTATGTTTTGAGCGTTTCCTGTGTCACGAGTTTTACATTCCGATGCACCTCTGCAGGTTTACTGTATCCCTTGGACCTTCCCATTGACGATGAAACACAGAAATTGCATCGGAATTAAATATAAGAGACACAATGCCGACTTAAGTACAGGAAGACTGAGTCTTCCAACGGTCTATGTTTTGAGCGTTTCCTGTGTCACTAGTTTTACATTCCGATGCACCTCTGCAGGTTTATTGTATCCCTTGGACCTTCCCATATACGATGAAACACAGAAATTTCATCGGAAATAAATATAAGAGACACAATGCCGACTTAAGTACAGGAAGACTGAGTCTTCCTACTGTCTATGTTTTGAGCGTTTCCTGTGTCACGAGTTTTACATTCCGATGCACCTCTGCAGGTTTACTGTATCCCTTGGACATTCCCATTGACGATGAAACACAGAAATTGCATCGGAATTAAATATAAGAGACACAATGCCGACTTAAGTACAGGAAGACTGAGTCTTCCTACTGTCTATGTTTTGAGCGTTTCCTGTGTCACTAGTTTTACATTCCGATGCACCTCAGCAGGTTTACTGTATCCCTTGGACCTTCCCATCGACGATGAAACACAGATATTGCATCGGAATTAAATATAATAGACACAATGCCGACTTAAGTACAGGAAGACTGAGTCTTCCTACTGTCTATGTCTTGAGCGTTTCCTGTGTCATCAGTTTTACTTTCTGATGCACCTCTGCAGGTTTACTGTATCCCTTGGACCTTCCCATTCACGATGAAACACAGAAATTTCATCGGAAATAAATATAAGAGACACAATGCAGACATAAGTACAGGAAGACTGAGTCTTCCTACTGCCTATGTTTTTAGCGTTTCCTGTGTCACGAGTTTTACATTCCGATGCACCTCTGCAGGTTTACTGTATCCCTTGGACCTTCCCATTCACGATGAAACACAGAAATTTCATCGGAAATAAATATAAGAGACACAATGCAGACTTAAGTACAGGAAGATTGAGTCTTGCTACTCTCTATGTTTTGAGCGTTTCCTGTGTCACTAGTTTTACATTCCGATGCACCTCAGCAGGTTTTCTGTATCCCTTGGACCTTCCCATCGACGATGAAACACAGATATTGCATCGGAATTAAATATAATAGACACAATGCCGACTTAAGTACAGGAGGACTGAGTCTTCCTACTGTCTATGTCTTGAGCGTTTCCTGTGTCATCAGTTTTACTTTCTGATGCACCTCTGCAGGTTTACTGTATCCCTTGGACCTTCCCATTCACGATGAAACACAGATATTTCATCGGAAATAAATATAAGAGACACAATGCAGACTTAAGTACAGGAAGACTGAGTCTTCCTACTGTCTATGTTTTTAGCGTTTCCTGTATCACGAGTTTTACATTCCGATGCACCTCTGCAGGTTTACTGTATCCCTTGGAACTTTCCATTCACGATGAAACACAGAAATTGCATCGGAATTAAATATAACAGACACAATGCCGACTTAAGTACAGGAAGACTGAGTCTTCCAACTTTTGAGCGTTTCCTGTATCCCTGTATCCCTTGGACCTTCCCATCGACGATGAAACACAGATATTGCATCGGAATTAAATATAATAGACACAATGCCGACTTTAGTACAGGAAGACTGAGTCTTCCTACTGTCTATGCCTTGAGCGTTTCCTGTGTCATCAGTTTTACTTTCTGATGCACCTCTGCAAGTTTACTGTATCCCTTGGACCTTCCCATATACGATGAAACACAGAAATTTCATCGGAAATAAATATAAGAGACACAATGCAGACTTAAGTACAGGAAGACTGAGTCTTCCTACTGTCTATGTTTTGAGCGTTTCCTGTGTCACCAGTTTTACATTCCGATGCACCTCTGCAGGTTTACTGTATCCCTTGGACCTTCCCATTGACGATGAAACACAGAAATTGCATCCGAATTAAATATAAGAGACACAATGCCGACTTAAGTACAAGAAAACAGTCTTCTTACAGTCAATGTTTTGAGCGTTTCCTGTGTCACCAGTTTTACATTCCGATGCACCTCTGCATGTTTACTGTATCCCTTGGACCTTCCCATTGGCGATGAAACACACAAATTGCATCGAAATTAAATATAAGAGACACAATGCCGACTTAAATACAGGAAGACTGAGTCCTCCTACTGTCTATGTTTTGAGCGTTTCCTGTGTCACGAGTTTTACATTCCGATGCACCTCTGCAGGTTTACTGTATCCCTTGGACCTTCCCATTGACGATGAAACACAGAAATTGCATCGGAATTAAATATAAGAGACACAATGCCGACTTAAGTACAGGAAGACTGAGTCTTCCAACTGTCTATGTTTTGAGCGTTTCCTGTGTCACTAGTTTTACATTCCGATGCACCTCAGCAGGTTTACTGTATCCCTTGGACCTTCCCATCGACAATGAAACACAGAAATTGCATCGGAATTAAATATAATAGACACAATGACGACTTAAGTACAGGAAGACTGAGTCTTCCTACTGTCTATGACTTGAGCGTTTCCTGTGTCATCAGTTTTACTTTCCGATGCACCTCTGCAGGTTTACTATATCCCTTGGACCTTCCCATTCACGATGAAACACAGAAATTTCATCGGAAATAAATATAAGAGACACAATGCAGACTTAAGTACAGGAAGATTGAGTCTTCCTACCGTCTATGTTTTGAGCGTTTCCTGTGTCACGAGTTTTACATCCCGATGCACCTCTGCAGGTGTACTGTATCCCTTGGACCTTCCCATTGACGATGAAACACAGAAATTGCATCGGAATTAAATATAAGAGACACAATGCCGACTTAAGTACAGGAAGACTGAGTCTTCCTACTGTCTATGTTTTAAAGCGTTTCCTGTGTTACTAGTTTTACATTCCGATGCACCTCTGCAGGTTTACTGCATCCCTTGGACATTCCCATTGACGATGAAACACAGAAATTGCATCGGAATTAAACATAAGAGAAACAATGCCAACTTAAGTACAGGATGACTGAGTCTTCCTACTGTCTATAGTTTGAGCGTTTCCTGTGTCACCAGTTTTACATTCCGATGCACCTCTACAGGTTTGCTGTATCCCTTGGACCTTCACAGTTACGATGAAACACAGAAATTACATCGGAATTAAATATAAGAGACACAATGCCGACTTAAGTACAAGAAAACAGTCTTCTTACAGTCAATGTTTTAAGCGTTTCCTGTGTCACCAGTTTTACATTCCGATGCACCTCTGCAGGTTTACTGTATCCCTTGGAACTTCCCATTCACGATGAAACACAGAAATAGCATCGGAAATAAATATCAGAGACACAATGCCGACTTAAGTACACGAAGACTGCGTCTTCCTACTGTCTATGTTTTGTGCGTTTCCTGTGTCACCAGTTTTACATTCCGATGCACCTCTGCAGGTTTACTGTATCCCTTGGACCTTCCCATTGACGATGAAATACAGAAATTGCATCGGAATTAAATATAAGAGACACAATGCCGACTTAAGTACAGGAAGACTGAGTCTTCCTACTGTCTATGTTTTGAGCGTTTCCTGTGTCACGAGCTTTACATTCCGATGCACATCTGCAGGTTTACTGTATCCCTTGGACCTTCCCATTCACGATGAAACACAGAAATTGCATCGGAAATAAACATTAGAGAAACAATGCCGACTTAAGTACAGGAAGACTGAGTCTTCCTACTGTCTATAATTTGAGCGTTTCCTGTGTCACAAGTTTTACATTCCGATGCACCTCTACAGGTTTACTGTATCCCTTGGACCTTCACATCGACGATGAAACACAGAAATTTCATCGGAAACAAATGTAAGAGACACAATGCCGACTTAAGTACAGGAAGACTGAGTCTTCCTACTGTCTATGTCTTGAGCGTTTCCTGTGTCATCAGTTTTACTTTCCGATGCACCTCTACAGGTTTACTGTATCCCTTGGACATTACCATTGACGATGAAACACAAAAATTGCATCGGAATTAAATATAAGAGACACAATGCCGACTTAAGTACAGGATGACTGAGTCTTCCTACTGTCTATAATTTGAGCGTTTCCTGTGTCACCAGTTTTACATTCCGATGCACCTCTGCATGTTTACTGTATCCCTTGGACCTTCCCATTGGCGATGAAACACACAAATTGAATCGAAATTAAATATATGAGACACAATGAAGACTTAAGTACAGGAAGAATAAATCCTGCTGCTGTCTATGTTTTGAGCGTATTCTGTGTCATCAGTTTTACTTTCCGTGGCACCTCTGCAGGTTTACTATATCCCTTGGACCTTCCCATTCACGATGAAACACAGAAATTTCATTGGAAATAAATATAAGAGACACAATTCCGACTTAAGTACGGGAAGACTGAGTCTTCCTACTGTCCATGTTTTGAGCGTTTCCTGTGTCACTAATTTTACATTCAGATGCACCTCTGCAAGTTTACTGCATCCCTTGGACCTACCCATTGACGATGAAACACAGAAATTGCATCGGAATTAAATATAAGAGACACAATGCCGACTTAAGTACAGGAAGACTGAGACTTCCTACTGTCTATAAGTTGAGCGTTTCCTGTGTCACCAGTTTTACATTCTGATGCACCTCTGCAGGTTTACTGTATCCCTTGGACTTCCCATTGACGATGAAACACAGAAATTGCATCGGAATTAAATATAAGAGAAACAATGCCGACTTAAGTACAGGAAGACTGAGTCTTCCTACTGTCTATAATTTGAGCGTTTCCTGTGTCACCAGTTTTACATTCCGATGCACCTCTTTAGGTTTACTGTATCCCTTGGACCGTCACAGTGACGATGAAACACAGAAATTGCATCGGAATTAAATATAAGAGACACAATGCCGACCTAAGTACAGGAAGACTGAGTCTTCCTACTGTCTATGTTTTGAGCGTTTCCTGTGTCACGAGTTTTACATTCCGATGCACCTCTGCAGGTTTACTGTATCCCTTGGACCTTCCCATTGACGATGAAACACAGAAATTGCATCGGAATTAAATATAAGAGACACAATGCCGACTTAAGTACAGGAAGACTGAGTCTTCCTACTGTCCATGTTTTGAGCGTTTCCTGTGTCACTAATTTTACATTCAGATGCACCTCTGCAAGTTTACTGCATCCCTTGGACCTACCCATTGACGATGAAACACAGAAATTGCATCGGAATTAAATATAAGAGACACAATGCCGACTTAAGTACAGGAAGACTGAGACTTCCTACTGTCTATGTTTTGAGCGTTTCCTGTGTCACCAGTTTTACATTCTGATGCACCTCTGCAGGTTTACTGAATCCCTTGGTCCTTCCCTTTGGCGATGAAACACAAAAATTGCATCGAAATTAAATATAAGAGACACAATGCCGACTTAAGTACAGGATGACTGAGTGTTCCTACTGTCTATAATTTGAGCGTTTCCTGTGTCACCAGTTTTACATTCCGATGCACCTCTGCATGTTTACTGTATCCCTTGGAACTTCCCATTGTCGATGAATCACACAAATTGAATCGAAATTAAATATAAGAGGCACAATGCCGACTTAAGTACAGGAAGACTAAATCCTGCTGCTGTCTATGGTTTGAGCGTATCCTGTGTCATCAGTTTTACTTTCCGATGCACTTCTGCAGGTGTACTATATCCCTTGGACCTTCCCATTCACGATGAAACACAGAATTTTCATCGGAAATAAATATAAGTGACACAATGCCGACTTAAGTACACGAAGACTGAGTCTTCCTACTGTCTATGTTTTGTGCGTTTCCTGTGTCACCAGTTTTACATTCTGATGCACCTCTGCAGGTTTACTGTATCCCTTGGACTTCCCATTGACGATGAAACACAGAAATTTCATCGGAATTAAATATAAGAGACACAATGCCGACTTATGTACAGGAAGACTGAGTCTTCTTACTGTCTATGTTTTGAGCGATTCCTGTGTCACTAGTTATACATTCCGTTGCACCTCTGCAGGTTTACTGTATCCCTTGGACCTTCCCATTGACGATGCAACACAGAAATTGATTCGGAATTAAATATAAGAGACACAATTCCGACTTAAGTACAGGAAGACTGAGTCTTCCTACTGTCTGTGAGCGTTTTTTGTGTCACCATTTTTACATTCTGATTCACCTCTGCAGGTTTACTGTACCCCTTGGACCTTCCCATTGAAGATGAAACACAGAAATTGCATCGGAATTTAATATAAGAGACACAATGCCGACTTAAGTACAGGAAGACTGAGTCTTCCTACTGTCTATGTTTTGAGCGTTTCCTGTGTCACCAGATTTACATTCCGATGCACCTCTGCAGGTTTACTGTATCCCTTGGACTTTCCCATTGACGATGAAACACAGAAATTGCATCGGAATTAAATATAAGAGACACAATGCCGACTTAAGTACAGGGAGTCTGAGTCTTCCTGCTGTCTATGTTTTGAGCTTTTCCTGTGTCACTAGTTTTACATTCTGATGCACCTCTGCAGGTTTACTGTATCCCTTGGACTTCCCATTGACGATGAAACACAGAAATTGCATCGGAATTAAATATAAGAGAAACCATGCCTACTTAAGTACAGGAAGACTGAGTCTTCCTACTGTCTATAATTGAGCGATTCCTGTGTCACCAGTTTTACATTCCGATGCACCTATACAGGTTTACTGTATCCCTTGGACCTTCCCATTGACGATGAAATACAGAAATTGCATCGGAATTAAATATAAGAGACACAATGCCAACTTAAGTACAGGATGACTGAGTCTTCCTACTGTCTATAATTTGAGCGTTTCCTGTGTCACCAGTTTTACATTCCGATGCACCTCTACAGCTTTACTGTATCCCTTGGACCTTCACAGTTACGATGAAACACAGAAATTACATCGGAATAAAATATAAGAGACACAATGCTGACTTAAGTACAAGAAAACAGTCTTCTTACAGTCAATGTTTTAAGCGTTTCCTGTGTCACCAGTTTTACATTCCGATGCACCTCTGCATGTTTACTGTATCCCTTGGACCTTCCCATTGGCGATGAAACACACAAATTGCATCGGAATTAAATATAAGGGACACAATGCCGACTTAAGTAGAGGAAGACTGAGTCTTCCAACTGTCTATGTTTTGAGCGTTTCCTGTGTCACGAGTTTTACATTCCGATGCACATCTGCAGGTTTACTGTATCCCTTGGTCCTTCCCATTGACGATGAAATACAGAAATTGCATCGGAATTAAATATAAGAGACACAATGCCGACTTAAGTACAGGAAGACTGAGTCTTCGTACTGTCTATGATTTGAGCGTTTCCTGTGTCACCAGTTTTACATTCCGATGCACCTCTGAAGGTTTACTGTATCCCTTGGACTTTCCCATTGACGTTGAAACACAGAAATTGCATCGGAATTAAATGTAAGAGACACAATGCCGACTTAAGTACAGGGAGTCTGAGTCTTCCTGCTGTCTATGATTTGAGCTTTTCCTGTGTCACTAGTTTTACATTCTGATGCACCTCTGCAGGTTTACTGTATCCCTTGGACTTCCCATTGACGATGAAACACAGAAATTGCATCGGAATTAAATATAAGAGAAACAATGCCGACTTAAGTACAGGAAGACTGAGTCTTCCTACTGTCTATAATTTGAGCGTTTCCTGTGTCACCAGTTTTACATTCCGATGCACCTCTTTAGGTTTACTGTATCCCTTGGACCGTCACAGTGACGATGAAACACAGAAATTGCATCGGAATTAAATATAAGAGACACAATGCCGACTTAAGTACAGGAAGACTGAGTCTTCCTACTGTCTATGTTTTGAGCGTTTCCTGTGTCACGAGTTTTACATTCCGATGCACCTCTGCAGGTTTACTGTATCCCTTGGACCTTCCCATTGACGATGAAACACAGAAATTGCATCGGAATTCAATATAAGAGACACAATGCCGACTTAAGTACAGGAAGACTGAGTCTTCCTACTGTCGATGTTTTGAGCGTTTCCTGTGTCACTAATTTTACATTCAGATGCACCTCTGCAGGTTTACTGCATCCCTTGGACCTACCCATTGACGATGAAACACAGAAATTGCATCGGAATTAAATATAAGAGACACAATGCCGACTTAAGTACAGGAAGACTGAGACTTCCTACTGTCTATGTTTTGAGCGTTTCCTGTGTCACCAGTTTTACATTCTGATGCACCTCTGCAGGTTTACTGAATCCCTTGGTCCTTCCCTTTGACGATGAAACACAAAAATTGCATCGAAATTAAATATAAGAGACACAATGCCGACTTAAGTACAGGATGACTGAGTGTTCCTACTGTCTATAATTTGAGCGTTTCCTGTGTCACCAGTTTTACATTCCGATGCACCTCTGCATGTTTACTGTATCCCTTGGAACTTCCCATTGTCGATGAATCACACAAATTGAATCGAAATTAAATATAAGAGGCACAATGCCGACTTAAGTACAGGAAGACTAAATCCTGCTGCTGTCTATGGTTTGAGCGTATCCTGTGTCATCAGTTTTACTTTCCGATGCACTTCTGCAGGTTTTCTATATCCCTTGGACCTTCCCATTCACGATGAAACACAGAAATTTCATCGGAAATAAATATAAGTGACACAATGCCGACTTAAGTACACGAAGACTGAGTCTTCCTACTGTCTATGTTTTGTGCGTTTCCTGTGTCACCAGTTTTACATTCTGATGCACCTCTGCAGGTTTACTGTATCCCTTGGACTTTCCCATTGACGATGAAACACAGAAATTGCATCGGAATTAAATATAAGAGACACAATGCCGACTTAAGTACAGGGAGTCTGAGTCTTCCTGCTGTCTATGTTTTGAGCTTTTCCTGTGTCACTAGTTTTACATTCTGATGCACCTCTGCAGGTTTACTGTATCCCTTGGACTTCCCATTGACGATGAAACACAGAAATTTCATCGGAATTAAATATAAGAGACACAATGCCGACTTATGTACAGGAATACTGAGTCTTCTTACTGTCTGTGAGCGTTTTTTGTGTCACCATTTTTACATTCTGATGCACCTCTGCAGGTTTACTGTACCCCTTGGACCTTCCCTTTGAAGATGAAACACAGAAATTGCATCGGAATTTAATATATGAGACACAATGCCGACTTAAGTACAGGAAGACTGAGTCTTCCTACTGTCTATGTTTTGAGCGTTTCCTGTGTCACCAGAATTACATTCCGATGCACCTCTGCAGGTTTACTGTATCCCTTGGACTTTCCCATTGACGATGAAACACAGAAATTGCATCGGAATTAAATATAAGAGACACAATGCCGACTTAAGTACAGGGAGTCTGAGTCTTCCTGCTGTCTATGTTTTGAGCTTTTCCTGTGTCACTAGTTTTACATTCTGATGCACCTCTGCAGGTTTACTGTATCCCTTGGACTTCCCATTGACGATGAAACACAGAAATTGCATCGGAATTAAATATAAGAGAAACAATGCCGCCTTAAGTACAGGAAGACTGAGTCTTCCTACTGTCTATAATTTGAGCGTTTCCTGTGTCACCAGTTTTACATTCCGATGCACCTATACAGGTTTACTGTATCCCTTGGACCTTCCCATTGACGATGAAATACAGAAATTGCATCGGAATTAAATATAAGAGACACAATGCCAACTTAAGTGCAGGATGACTGAGTCTTCCTACAGTCTATAATTTGAGCCTTTCCTGTGTCACCAGTTTTACATTCCGATGCACCTCTACAGCTTTACTGTATCCCTTGGACCTTCACAGTTACGATGAAACACAGAAATTACATCGGAATAAAATATAAGAGACACAATGCCGACTTAAGTACAAGAAAACAGTCTTCTTACAGTCAATGTTTTAAGCGTTTCCTGTGTCACCAGTTTTACATTCCGATGCACATCTGCAGGTTTACTGTATCCCTTGGACCTTCCCATTCACGATGAAACACAGAAATTGCATTGGAATTAAACATAAGAGAAACAATGCCGACTTAAGTACAAGAAAACAGTCTTCTTACTGTCAATGTTTTGAGCGTGTTCTGTGTCATAAGTTTTACTTTCCGATGCACCTCTGCAGGTTTACTATATCTCTTGGACCTTCCCATTTACGATGAAACACAGAAATTTCATCGGAATTAAATATAAGAGACACAATGCCGACTTATGTACAGGAAGACTGAGTCTTCTTACTGTCTATGTTTTGAGCGATTCCTGTGTCACTAGTTATACATTCCGTTGCACCTCTGCAGGTTTACTGTATCCCTTGGACCTTCCCATTGACGATGCAACACAGAAATTGATTCGGAATTAAATATAAGAGACACAATTCCGACTTAAGTACAGGAAGACTGAGTCTTCCTACTGTCTATAATTTGAGCGTTTCCTGTGTCACCAGTTTTACATTCCGATGCACCTCTGAATGTTTACTGTATCCCTTGGAACTTCCCATTGGCGATGAAACACACAAATTGAATCGAAATTAAATATAAGAGACACAATGCCGACTTAAGTACAGGAAGATAAAATCCTGCTGCTGTCTATGGTTTGATCGTATCCTGTGTCATCAGTTTTACTTTCCGATGCACTTCTGCAGGTTTACTATATCCCTTGGACCTTCCCATTCACGATGAAACACAGAAATTTCATCGGAAATAAATATAAGTGACACAATGCCGACTTAAGTACACGAAGACTGAGTCTTCTTACTGTCTATGTTTTGTGCGTTTCCTGTGTCACCAGTTTTACATTCTGATGCACCTCTGCAGGTTTACTGTATCCCTTGGACTTCCCATTGACGATGAAACACAGAAATTTCATCGGAATTAAATATAAGAGACACAATGCCGACTTATGTACAGGAAGACTGAGTCTTCTTACTGTCTATGTTTTGAGCGATTCCTGTGTCACTAGTTATACATTCCGTTGCACCTCAGCAGGTTTACTGTATCCCTTGGACCTTCCCATTGACGATGCAACACAGAAATTGATTCGGAATTAAATATAAGAGACACAATTCCGACTTAAGTACAGGAAGACTGAGTCTTCCTACTGTCTATGCTGTGAGCGTTTTTTGTGTCACCATTTTTACATTCTGATGCACCTCTGCAGGTTTACTGTACACCTTGGACCTTCCCATTGAAGATGAAACACAGAAATTGCATCGGAATTTAATATAAGAGACACAATGCCGACTTAAGTACAGGAAGACTGAGTCTTCCTACTGTCTATGTTTTGAGCGTTTCCTGTGTCACCAGATTTACATTCCGATGCACCTCTGCAGGTTTACTGTATCCCTTGGACTTTCCCATTGACGATGAAACACAGAAATTGCATCGGAATTAAATATAAGAGACACAATGCCGACTTAAGTACAGGGAGTCTGAGTCTTCCTGCTGTCTATGTTTTGAGCTTTTCCTGTGTCACTAGTTTTACATTCTGATGCAACTCTGCAGGTTTACTGTATCCCTTGGACTTCCCATTGACGATGAAACACAGAAATTGCATCGGAATTAAATATAAGAGAAACAATGCCGACTTAAGTACAGGAAGACTGAGTCTTCCTACTGTCTATAATTTGAGCGTTTCCTGTGTCACCAGTTTTACATTCCGATGCACCTATACAGGTTTACTGTATCCCTTGGACCTTCCCATTGACGATGAAATACAGAAATTGCATCGGAATTAAATATAAGAGACACAATGCCAACTTAAGTACAGGATGACTGAGTCTTCTTACTGTCTATAATTTGAGCGTTTCCTGTGTCACCAGTTTTACATTCCGATGCACCTCTACAGCTTTACTGTATCCCTTGGACCTTCACAGTTACGATGAAACACAGAAATTACATCGGAATAAAATATAAGAGACACAATGCCGACTTAAGTACAAGAAAACAGTCTTCTTACAGTCAATGTTTTAAGCGTTTCCTGTGTCACCAGTTTTACATTCCGATGCACCTCTGCATGTTTACTGTATCCCTTGGACCTTCCCATTGGCGATGAAACACACATATTGCATCGGAATTAAATATAAGTGACACAATGCCGACTTAAGTACAGGAAGACTGAGTCTTCCTACTGTCTATGTTTTGAGCGTTTCCTGTGTCACTAGTTTTACATTCCGATGCACCTCTGCAGGTTTACTGTATCCCTTGGTCCTTCCCATTGACGATGAAATACAGAAATTGCATCGGAATTAAAAATAAGAGACACAATGCCGACTTAAGTACAGGATGACTGAGTCTTCCTACTGTCTATAATTTGAGCGTTTCCTGTGTCACCAGTTTTACATTCCGATGCACCTCTACAGGTTTACTGTATCCCTTGGACCTTCCCATTGACGATGAAACACACAAATTGCATCGAAATTAAATATAAGGGACACAATGCCGACTTAAGTACAGGAAGACTGAGTCTTCCAACTGTCTATGTTTTGAGCGTTTCCTGTGTAACGAGTTTTACATTCCGATGTACATCTGCAGGTTTACTGTATCCCTTGGACCTTCCCATTCACGATGAAACACAGAAATTGCATCGGAATTAAACATAAGAGAAACAATGCCGACTTAAGTACAAGAAAACAGTCTTCTTACAGTCAATGTTATGAGCGTTTCCTGTGTCACCAGTTTTAAATTCCGATGCACCTCTGCATGTTTACTGTATCCCTTGGACCTTCCCATTGGCGATGAAACACAGAAATTTCATCGGAAATAAATATAAGAGATACAATGCCGACTTAAGTATAGGAAGACTGAGTCTTCCTTCTGTCTATGTTTTGAGAGTGTTCTGTGTCATAAGTTTTACTTTCCGATGCACCTCTGCAGGTTTACTATATCCCTTGGACCTTCCCATTTACGATGAAACACAGAAATTTCATCGGAAATAAATATAAGAGACACAATGCCGACTTAGGTACACGAAGACTGAGTCTTCCTACTGATTATGTTTTGAGCGTTTCCTGTGTCACCAGTTTTACATTCCGATGCACCTCTGCAGGTTTAATGTATCCCTTGGACTTTCCCATTGACGATGAAACACAGAAATTGCATCGGAATTAAATATAAGAGAACAATGCCGACTTAAGAACAGGAAGACTGAGTCTTCCTACTGTCTATAATTTGAGCGTTTCCTGTGTCACCAGTTTTACATTCCGATGCACCTCTACAGATTTACTGTATCCCTTGGACCTTCACAGTGACGATGAAACACAGAAATTGCATCGGAATGAAATATAACAGACACAATGCCGACTTAAGTACAGAAAGACTGAGTCTTCCTACTGTCTATGTTTTGATCGTTTCCTGTGTCACGAGTTTTACATTCCGATGCACATCTGCAGGTTTACTGTATCCCTTGGACCTTCCCATTCACCATGAAACACAGAAATTGCATCGGAATTAAACATAAGAGAAACAATGCCGACTTAAGTACAAGAAAACAGTCTTCTTACTGTCAATGTTTTGAGCGTTTCCTGTGTCACCAGTTTTACATTCCGATGCACCTCTGCATGTTTACTGTATCCCTTGGACCTTCCCATTGGCGATGAAACACAGAAATTTCATCGGAAATAAATATAAGAGACACAATGCCGACTTAAGTATAGGAAGACTGAGTCTTCCTAAGGTCTATGTTTTGAGCGTGATCTGTGTCATAAGTTTTACTTTCCGATGCACCTCTGCAGGTTTACTATATCTCTTGGACCTTCCCATTTACGATGAAACACAGAAATTTCATCCGAATTAAATATAAGAGACACAATGCCGACTTATGTACAGGAAGACTGAGTCTTCTTACGTCTATGTTTTGAGCGATTCCTGTGTCACTAGTTATACATTCCGTTGCACCTCTGCAGGTTTACTGTATCTCTTGGACCTTCCCATTGATGATGAAACACAGAAATTGCATCGGAATTAAATATGAGAGAAACAATGCCGACTTAAGTACACGAAGACTGAGTCTTCCTACTGTCTATAATTTGAGCGTTTCCTGTGTCACCAGTTTTACATTCCGATGCACCTCTACAGGTTTACTGTATCCCTTGGACCTTCACAGTGACGATGAAACACAGAAATTGCATCGGAATTAAATATAAGAGACACAATGCCGACTTAAGTACAGGAAGACTAACTCTTCCTACTGTCTATGTTTTGAGTGTTTCCTGTGTCATCAGTTTTACTTTCCGATGCACCTCTGCAGGTTTACTATATCCCTTGGACCTCCCATTCACGATGAAACACAGAAATTTCATCGGAAATAAATATAAGAGACACAATGCCGACTTCAGTAAAGGAAGACTGAGTCTTCCTACTGTCTATGTTTTGAGCGTTTCCTGTGATAGAGTTTTACTTTCCGATGCACCTCTGCAGGCTTACTGTTACCCTTGGACCATCCCATTGACGATGAAACACAGAAATTGCATCGGAATTAAATATAAGAGACACGATGCCGACTTAAGTACAGGAAGACTGAGTCTTCCTACTGTCTATGTTTTGATTTTTTCCTGTGTCACTAGTTTTACATTCAAATGCACCTCTGCAGGTTTACTGTATCCCTTGGACTTCCCATTGACGATGAAACACAGAAATTGCATCGGAATTAAATATAAGAGAAACAATGCCGACTTAAGTACAGGAAGACTGAGTCTTCCTACTGTCTATAATTTGAGCGTTTCCTGTGTCACCAGTTTTACATTCCGATGCACCTATACAGGTTTACTGTATCCCTTGGACCTTCCCATTGACGATGAAATACAGAAATTGCATCGGAATTAAATATAAGAGACACAATGCCAACTTAAGTACAGGATGACTGAGTCTTCCTACTGTCTATAATTTGAGCGTTTCCTGTGTCACCAGTTTTACATTCCGATGCACCTCTACAGCTTTACTGTATCCCTTGGACCTTCACAGTTACGATGAAACACAGAAATTACATCGGAATAAAATATAAGAGACACAATGCCGACTTATGTACAAGAAAACAGTCTTCTTACTGTCAATGTTTTGAGCGTTTCCTGTGTCACCAGTTTTACATTCCGATGCACCTCTGCATGTTTACTGTATCCCTTGGACCTTCCCATTGGCGATGAAACACAGAAATTTCATCGGAAATAAATATAAGAGACACAATGCCGACTTAAGTATAGGAAGACTGAGTCTTCCTACTGTCTATGTTTTGAGCGAGTTCTGTGTCATAAGTTTTACTTTCCCATGCACCTCTGCAGGTTTACTATATCTCTTGGACCTTCCCATTTACGATGAAACACAGAAATTTCATCGGAATTAAATATAAGAGACACAATGCCGACTTATGTACAGGAAGACTGAGTCTTCTTACTGTCTATGTTTTGAGCGATTCCTGTGTCACTAGTTATACATTCCGTTGCACCTCTGCAGGTTTACTGTATCTCTTGGACCTTCCCATTGACGATGCAACACAGAAATTGATTCGGAATTAAATATAAGAGACACAATTCCGACTTAAGTACAGGAAGACTGAGTCTTCCTACTGTCTATAATTTGAGCGTTTCCTGTGTCACCAGTTTTACATTCCGATGCACCTCTGAATGTTTACTGTATCCCTTGGAACTTCCCATTGGCGATGAAACACACAAATTGAATCGAAATTAAATATAAGAGACACAATGCCGACTTAAGTACAGGAAGACTAAATCCTGCTGCTGTCTATGGTTTGAGCGTATCCTGTGTCATCAGTTTTACTTTCCGATGCACTTCTGCAGGTTTACTATATCCCTTGGACCTTCCCATTCACGATGAAACACAGAAATTTCATCGGAAATAAATATAAGTGACACAATGCCGACTTAAGTACACGAAGACTGAGTCTTCCTACTGTCTATGTTTTGTGCGTTTCCTGTGTCACCAGTTTTACATTCTGATGCACCTCTGCAGGTTTACTGTATCCCTTGGACTTCCCATTGACGATGAAACACAGAAATGTCATCGGAATTAAATATAAGAGACACAATGCCGACTAATGTACAGGAAGACTGAGTCTTCTTACTGTCTATGTTCTGAGCGATTCCTGTGTCACTAGTTATACATTCCGTTGCACCTCAGCAGGTTTACTGTATCCCTTGGACCTTCCCATTAAGGATGCAACACAGAAATTGATTCGGAATTAAATATAAGAGACACAATTCCGACTTAAGTACAGGAAGACTGAGTCTTCCTACTGTCTATGTTGTGAGCGTTTTTTGTGTCACCATTTTTACATTCTGATGCACCTCTGCAGGTTTACTGTACCCCTTGGACCTTCCCATTGAAGATGAAACACAGAAATTGCATCGGATTTTAATATAAGAGACACAATGCCGACTTAAGTACAGGAAGACTGAGTCTTCCTACTGTCTATGTTTTGAGCGTTTCCTGTGTCACCAGATTTACATTCCGATGCACCTCTGCTGGTTTACTGTATCCCTTGGACTTTCCCATTGACGATGAAACACAGAAATTGCATCGGAATTAAATATAAGAGACACAATGCCGACTTAAGTACAGGGAGTCTGAGTCTTCCTGCTGTCTATGTTTTGAGCTTTTCCTGTGTCACTAGTTTTACATTCTGATGCACCTCTGCAGGTTTACTGTATCCCTTGGACTTCCCATTGACGATGAAACACAGAAATTGCATCGGAATTAAATATAAGCGAAACAATGCCGACTTAAGTACAGGAAGACTGAGTCTTCCTACTGTCTATAATTTGAGCGTTTCCTGTGTCACCAGTTTTACATTCCGATATACCTATACAGGTTTACTGTATCCCTTGGACCTTCCCATTGACGATGAAATACAGAAATTGCATCGGAATTAAATATAAGAGACACAATGCCAACTTAAGTACAGGATGACTGAGTCTTCTTACTGTCTATAATTTGAGCGTTTCCTGTGTCACCAGTTTTACATTCCGATGCACCTCTACAGCTTTACTGTATCCCTTGGACCTTCACAGTTACGGTGAAACACAGAAATTACATCGGAATAAAATATAAGAGACACAATGCCGACTTAAGTACAAGAAAACAGTCTTCTTACAGTCAATGTTTTAAGCGTTTCCTGTGTCACCAGTTTTACATTCCGATGCACCTCTGCATGTTTACTGTATCCCTTGGACCTTCCCATTGGCGATGAAACACACAAATTGCATCGGAATTAAATATAAGTGACACAATGCCGACTTAAGTACAGGAAGACTGAGTCTTCCTACTGTCTATGTTTTGAGCGTTTCCTGTGTCACTAGTTTTACATTCCGATGCACCTCTGCAGGTTTACTGTATCCCTTGGTCCTTCCCATTGACGATGAAATACAGAAATTGCATCGGAATTAAAAATAAGAGACACAATGCCGACTTAAGTACAGGATGACTGAGTCTTCCTACTGTCTATAATTTGAGCGTTTCCTGTGTCACCAGTTTTACATTCCGATGCACCTCTACAGGTTTACTGTATCCCTTGGACCTTCCCATTGACGATGAAACACACAAATTGCATCGAAATTAAATGTAAGGGACACAATGCCGACTTAAGTACAGGAAGACTGAGTCTTCCAACTGTCTATGTTTTGAGCGTTTCCTGTGTAACGAGTTTTACATTCCGATGCACATCTGCAGGTTTACTGTATCCCTTGGACCTTCCCATTCACGATGAAACACAGAAATTGCATCGGAATTAAACATAAGAGAAACAATGCCGACTTAAGTACAAGAAAACAGTCTTCTTACAGTCAATGTTTTGAGCGTTTCCTGTGTCACCAGTTTTATATTCCGATGCACCTCTGCATGTTTACTGTATCCCTTGGACCTCCCCATTGGCGATGAAACACAGAAATTTCATCGGAAATAAATATAAGAGATACAATGCCGACTTAAGTATAGGAAGACTGAGTCTTCCTACTGTCTATGTTTTGAGCGTGTTCTGTGTCATAAGTTTTACTTTCCGATGCACCTCTGCAGGTTTACTATATCCCTTGGACCTTCCCATTTACGATGAAACACAGGAATTTCATCGGAAATAAATATAAGAGACACAATGCCGACTTAAGTACACGAAGACTGAGTCTTCCTACTGTCTATGTTTTGAGCGTTTCCTGTGTCACCAGTTTTACATTCCGATGCACCTCTGCAGGTTTACTGTATCCCTTGGACTTTCCCATTGACGATGAAACACAGAAATTGCATCGGAATTAAATGTAAGAGACACAATGCCGCCTTAAGTACAGGAAGACTGAGTCTTCCTACTGTCTATGATTTGTGTGTTTCCTGTGTCACTAGTTTTACATTCCGATGCACCTCTGCAGGTTTACTGTATCCCTTGGACCTTCCCATTGACGATGAAACACAGAAATTTCATTGGAAATAAATATAAGAGACACAATGCCGACTTAAGTACACGAAGACTGAGTCTTCTTACTGTCTATGTTTTGAGCGTTTCCTGTGTCACCAGATTTACATTCCGATGCACCTCTGCAGGTTTACTGTATCCCTTGGACTTTCCCATTGACGATGAAACACAGAAATTGCATCGGAATTAAATGTAAGAGACACAATGCCGACTTAAGTACAGGGAGTCTGAGTCTTCCTGCTATCTATGTTTTGAGCTTTTCCTGTGTCACTAGTTTTACATTCTGATGCACCTCTGCAGGTTTACTGTATCCCTTGGACTTCCCATTGATGATGAAACACAGAAATTGCATCGGAATTAAATATGAGAGAAACAATGCCGACTTAAGTACACGAAGACTGAGTCTTCCTACTGTCTATAATTTGAGCGTTTCCTGTGTCACCAGTTTTACATTCCGATGCACCTCTACAGGTTTACTGTATCCCTTGGACCTTCACAGTGACGATGAAACACAGAAATTGCATCGGAATTAAGTATAAGAGACACAATGCCGACTTAAGTACAGGAAGACTAACTCTTCCTACTGCCTATGTTTTGAGTGTTTCCTGTGTCATCAGTTTTACTTTCCGATGCACCTCTGCAGGTTTACTATATCCCTTGGACCTCCCATTCACGATGAAACACTGAAATTTCATCGGAAATAAATATAAGAGACACAATGCCGACTTCAGTACAGGAAGACTGAGTCTTCCTACTGTCTATGTTTTGAGCGTTTCCTGTGATAGAGTTTTACTTTCCGATGCACCTCTGCAGGCTTACTGTTACCCTTGGACCATCCCATTGACGATGAAACACAGAAATTGCATCGGAATTAAATATAAGAGACACGATGCCGACTTAAGTACAGGAAGACTGAGTCTTCCTACTGTCTATGCTTTGTGCGTTTCCTGTGTCACTAGTTTTACATTCCGATGCACCTCTGCATGTTTACTGTATCCCTTGGACCTTCCCATTGGCGATGAAACACACAAATTGCATCGAAATTAAATATAAGAGACACTATGCCGACTTAAGTACAGGAAGACTAAATCTTGCTACTATCTATGTTTTGAGCGTTTCCTGTGTCATCAGTTTTACTTTCCGTTGCACCTCTCCAGGTTTACTATATCCCTTGGACCTTCCCATTCACGATGAAACACAGAAATTTCATCGGAAATAAATATAAGAGACACAATGCCGATTTAAGTACAGGAAGACTGAGTCTTCCTACTGTCTATGTTTTGAGCGTTTCCTGTGTCACCAGTTTTACATTCAGATGCACCTCTGCAGGTTTACTGTATCCCTTGGACCTTCACATTGACGATGAAACACAGAAATTGCATCGGAATTAAATATAAGAGACACAATGCCGACTTAAGTACAGGAAGAATGAGTCTTCCTACTGTCTATAATTTGAGCGTTTCCTGTGTCACCAGTTTTACATTCCGATGCACCTCTACAGGTTTACTGTATCCCTTGGACCTTCACAGTGACGATGAAACACAGAAATTGCATCGGAATTAAATATAAGAGACACAATGCCGACTTAAGTGCAAGAAAACAGTCTTCTTACAGTCAATGTTTTGAGCGTTTCCTGTGTCACCAGTTTTACATTCCGATGCACCTCTGCAGGTTTACTGTATCCCTTGGACTTTCCCATTGACGATGAAACACAGAAATTGCATCGGAATTAAATGTAAGAGACACAATGCCGCCTTAAGTACAGGAAGACTGAGTCTTCCTACTGTCTATGTTTTGTGTGTTTCCTGTGTCACTAGTTTTACATTCCGATGCACCTCTGCAGGTTTACTGTATCCCTTGGACCTTCCCATTGACGATGAAACACAGAAATTTCATTGGAAATAAATATAAGAGACACAATGCCGACTTAAGTACACGAAGACTGAGTCTTCCTACTGTCTATGTTTTGAGCGTTTCCTGTGTCACCAGATTTACATTCCGATGCACCTCTGCAGGTTTACTGTATCCCTTGGACTTTCCCATTGACGATGAAACACAGAAATTGCATCGGAATTAAATGTAAGAGACACAATGCCGACTTAAGTACAGGGAGTCTGAGTCTTCCTGCTATCTATGTTTTGAGCTTTTCCTGTGTCACTAGTTTTACATTCTGATGCACCTCTGCAGGTTTACTGTATCCCTTGGACTTCCCATTGATGATGAAACACAGAAATTGCATCGGAATTAAATATGAGAGAAACAATGCCAACTTAAGTACACGAAGACTGAGTCTTCCTACTGTCTATAATTTGAGCGTTTCCTGTGTCACCAGTTTTACATTCCGATGCACCTCCACAGGTTTACTGTATCCCTTGGACCTTCACAGTGACGATGAAACACAGAAATTGCATCGGAATTAAGTATAAGAGACACAATGCCGACTTAAGTACAGGAAGACTAACTCTTCCTACTGCCTATGTTTTGAGTGTTTCCTGTGTCATCAGTTTTACTTTCCGATGCACCTCTGCAGGTTTACTATATCCCTTGGACCTACCATTCACGATGAAACACTGAAATTTCATCGGAAATAAATATAAGAGACACAATGCCGACTTCAGTACAGGAAGACTGAGTCTTCCTACTGTCTATGTTTTGAGCGTTTCCTGTGATAGAGTTTTACTTTCCGATGCACCTCTGCAGGCTTACTGTTACCCTTGGACCATCCCATTGACGATGAAACACAGAAATTGCATCGGAATTAAATATAAGAGACACGATGCCGACTTAAGTACAGGAAGACTGAGTCTTCCTACTGTCTATGTTTTGGGCGTTTCCTCTGTCACTAGTTTTACATTCCGATGCACCTCTGCAGGTTTACTGTATCCCTTGGACCTTCCCATTGACGATGAAATACAGAAATTGTATCGGAATTAAAAATAAGAGACACAATGCCGACTTAAGTACAGGATGACTGAGTCTTCCTACAGTCTATAATTTGAGCGTTTCCTGTGTCACCAGTTTTACATTCCGATGCACCTCTACAGGTTTACTGTATCCCTTGGACCTTCCCATTGGCGATGAAACACACAAATTGCATCGAAATTAAATATAATAGACACAATGCCGACTTAAGTACAGGAAGACTGAGTCTTCCAACTGTCTATGATTTGAGCGTTTCCTGTGTCACGAGTTTTACATTCCGATGCACATCTGCAGGTTTACTGTATCCCTTTGACCTTCCCATTCACGATGAAACACAGAAATTGCATCGGAATTAAACATAAGAGAAACAATGCCGACTTAAGTACAGGAAGACTGAGTCATCCTACTGTCTATAATTTGAACGTTTCCTGTGTCACCAGTTTTACATTCCGATGCACCTCTACAGGTTGACTGTATCCCTCGGCATTGTGTCAGTGACGATGAAACACTGAAATTGCATCGGAATTAACTATAAGAGACACAATGCCGACTTAAGTACAGGATGACTAAGTCTTCCTACTGTCTATGTTTTGAGCGTGTTCAGTGTCATCAGTTCTACTTTCCGATGCACCTCTGCAGGTTTACTATATCCTTTGGACCTTCCCATTTACGATGAAACACAGAAATTTCATCGGAAATAAATATAAGAGACACAATGCCGACTTAAGTACAGGAAGACTGAATCTTCCTACTGTCTATGTTTGAGCGTTTCCTGTGTCACGAGTTTTACATTAAGATGCACCTCTGCAGGTTTACTGTATCCCTTCGACCTTCCCATTGACGATGAAACAGCAATTGCATCGGAATTATATATAAGAGACACAATGCCGACTTAAGTACAGGAAGACTGAGTCTTCCTACTGTTTATGTTTTGAGCGTTTCCTGTGTCATCAGTTTTACATTCCGATGCACCTCTGCATGTTTACTGTATCCCTTGGACCTTCCCATTGGCGATGAAACACACAAATTGCATCGAAATTAAATATAAGAGACACTATGCCGACTTAAGTACAGGAAGACTAAATCTTGCTACTATCTATGTTTTGAGCGTTTCCTGTGTCATCAGTTTTACTTTCCGTTGCACCTCTCCAGGTTTACTATATCCCTTGGACCTTCCCATTCACGATGAAACACAGAAATTTCATCGGAAATAAATATAAGAGACACAATGCCGATTTAAGTACAGGAAGACTGAGTCTTCCTACTGTCTATGTTTTGAGCGTTTCCTGTGTCACCAGTTTTACATTCAGATGCACCTCTGCAGGTTTACTGTATCCCTTGGACCTTCACATTGACGATGAAACACAGAAATTGCATCGGAATTAAATATAAGAGACACAATGCCGACTTAAGTACAGGAAGAATGAGTCTTCCTACTGTCTATAATTTGAGCGTTTCCTGTGTCACCAGTTTTACATTCCGATGCACCTCTACAGGTTTACTGTATCCCTTGGACCTTCACAGTGACGATGAAACACAGAAATTGCATCGGAATTAAATATAAAAGACACAATGCCGACTTAAGTGCAAGAAAACAGTCTTCTTACAGTCAATGTTTTGAGCGTTTCCTGTGTCACCAGTTTTACATTCCGATGCACCTCTGCAGATTTACTGCATCCCCTGGTCCTTCCCATTGGCGATGAAACACACAAACTGCATCGAAATTAAATATAAGAGACACAATGCCGACTTAAGTACAGGAAGACTGAGTCTTCCTACTGTCTATGTTTTGAGCGTTTCCTGTGTCACAAGTTTTACATTCCGATGGACCTCTGCTGGTTTACTGTATCCCTTGGACCTTCCCATTGACGATGAAACACAGAAATTGCATCGGAATTTGATATAAGAGACACAATGCCGACCTAAGTACAGGAAGACTGAGTCTTCCTACTGTCTATGTTTTTGAGCGTTTCCTGTGTCACCAGTCTTACATTCTGATGCACCTCTGCAGGTTTACTGTATCCCTTGGACCTTCCCATTGGCGATGAAACACAGAAATTTCCCCGGAAATAAATATAAGAGACACAATGCTGACTTAAGTACAGGAAGACTGAGTCTTCCTACTGTTTATGTTTTGAGCGTTTCCGGTGTCACTAGTTTTACATTCCGTTGCACCTCTGCAGGTTTACTGTATCCCTTGGACCTTCCCATTGACGACGAAACACAGGAATTGCATAGGAATTAAATATAAGAGACACAATACCGACATAAGTACAGGAAGACTGAGTCTTCCTACTCTCTATGTTTTGAGCGTTTCCTGTGTCACCAGTTTTACATTCTGATGCACCTCTGCAGATTTACTGTATCCCTTGAACCTTCCCATTGACGATGAAACACAGAAATTGCATCGGAATTAAATATAAGAGACACAATGCCGACTTAAGTACAGGAAGAGTGAGTCTTCCTACTGTCTATAATTTGAGCGTTTCCTGTGTCACCAGTTTTACATTCCGATGCATCTCTACAGGTTGACTGTATCCCTCGGACCTTCACAGTGACGATGAAACACAGAAGTTGCATCGGAATTAAATATAAGAGACACAATGCCGACTTAAGTGCAGCAAGACGTAGTCTTCCTACTGTCTATGTTATGAGCGTGTCCTGTGTCATCAGTTTTACATTCCAATGCACCTCTTCAGATTTACTATATCCCTTGGACCTTCCCATTCACGATGAAACAAGGAAATTTCATCGGAAATAAATATAAGAGACACAATGCCGATTTAAGTACTGGAAGACTGAGTCTTCCTACTGTCTATGTTTTGAGCTTTTCCTGTGTCACCAGTTTTACATTCATATGCACCTCTGCAGGTTTACTGTATCCCTTGGACCTTCACATTGACGATGAAACACAGAAATTGCATCGGAATTAAATATAAGAGACACAATGCCGACTTAAGTACAGGAAGAATGAGTCTTCCTACTGTCTATAATTTGAGCGTTTCCTGTGTCACCAGTTTTACATTCCGATGCACCTCTACAGGTTTACTGTATCCCTTGGACCTTCACAGTGACGATGAAACACAGAAATTGCATCGGAATTAAATATAAGAGACACAATGCCGTCTTAAGTCAAGAAAACAGTCTTCTTACAGTCAATGTTTTGAGCGTTTCCTGTGTCACCAGTTTTACATTACGATGCACCTCTGCAGATTTACTGCATCCCCTGGTCCTTCCCATTGGCGATGAAACACACAAACTGCATCGAAATTAAATATAAGAGACACAATGCCGACCTAAGTACAGGAAGACTGAGTCTTCCTACTGTCTATGTTTTGAGCGTTTCCTGTGTCACAAGTTTTACATTCCGATGGACCTCTGCTGGTTTACTGTATCCCTTGGACCTTCCCATTGACGATGAAACACAGAAATTGCATCGGAATTAGATATAAGAGACACAATGCCGACTTAAGTACAGGAAGACTGAGTCTTCCTACTGTCTATGTTTTGAGCGTTTCCTGTGTCACTAGTCTTACATTCTAATGCACCTCTGCAGGTTTACTGTATCCCTTGGACCTTCCCATTGGCGATGAAACACAGAAATTTCCCCGGAAATAAATATAAGAGACACAATGCTGACTTAAGTACAGGAAGAATGAGTCTTCCTACTGTCTATAATTTGAGCGTTTCCTGTGTCACCATTTTTACATTCTGATGCACCTCTGCAGTTTTACTATTTCCCTTGGAGCTTCACATTCACGATGAAATACAGAAATTTCATTGGAAATAAATATAAGAGACACAATGCCGACTTATGTACAGGAAGACTGAGACTTCCTACTGTCTATGTTTTGAGCGTTTCCTGTGTCACGAGTTTTACATTCCGATGCACCTCTGCAGGTTTACTGTATCCCTTGGACCTTCCCATTGACGATGAAACACAGAAATTTCATCGGAAATAAATATAAGAGACACAATGCCGACTTAAGTACACGAAGACTGAGTCTTCCTACTGTCTATGTTTTGAGCGTTTCCTGTGTCACCAGATTTACAATCCGATGCACCTCTTCAGGTTTACTGTATCCCTTGGACTTTCCCATTGACGATGAAACACAGAAATTGCATCGGAATTAAATGTAAGAGACACAATGCCGACTTAAGTACAGGGAGTCTGAGTCTTCCTGCTGTCAATGTTTTGAGCTTTTCCTGTGTCACTAGTTTTACATTCTGATGCACCTCTGCAGGTTTACTGTATCCCTTGGACTTCCCATTGATGATGAAACACAGAAATGGCATCGGAATTAAATATGAGAGAAACAATGCCGACTTAAGTACAGGAAGACTGAGTCTTACTACTGTCTATAATTTGAGCGTTTCCTGTGTCACCAGTTTTACATTCCGATGCACCTCTACAGGTTTACTGTATCCCTTGGACCTTCACAGTGACGATGAAACACAGAAATTGCATCGGAATTAAATATAAGAGACACAATGCCGACTTAAGTACAGGAAGACTAACTCTTCCTACTGTCTATGTTTGAGTGTTTCCTGTGTCATCAGTTTTACTTTCCGATGCACCTCTGCAGGTTTACTATATCCCTTGGACCTTCCCATTCACGCTGAAACACAGAAATTTCATCGGAAATAAATATAAGAGACACAATGCCGACTTCAGTACAGGAAGACTGAGTCTTCCTACTGTCTATGTTTTGAGCGTTTCCTGTGATAGAGTTTTACATTCCGATGCACCTCTGCAGGCTTACTGTAACCCTTGGACCATCCCATTGACGATGAAACACAGAAATTGCATCGGAATGAAATATAAGAGACACGATGCCGACTTAAGTACAGGAAGACTGAGTCTTCCTACTGTCTATGTTTTGAGCGTTTCCTGTGTCACTAGTTTTACATTCCGATGCACCTCTGCAGGTTTACTGTATCCCTTGGACCTTCCCATTGACGATGAAATACAGAAATTGCATCGGAATTAAAAATAAGAGACACAATGCCGACTTAAGTACAGGATGACTGAGTCTTCCTACTGTCTATAATTTGAGCGTTTCCTGTGTCACCACTTTTACATTCCGATGCACCTCTACAGGTTTACTGTATCCCTTGGACCTTCCCATTGGCGATGAAACACACAAATTGCATCGAAATTAAATATAAGAGACACAATGCCGACTTAAGTACAGGAAGACTGAGTCTTCCAACTGTCTATGATTTGAGCGTTTCCTGTGTCACGAGTTTTACATTCCGATGCACATCTGCAGGTTTACTGTATCCCTTTGACCTTCCCATTCACGATGATACACAGAAATTGCATCGGAATTAAACATAACAGAAACAATGCCGACTTAAGTACAGGAAGACTGAGTCTTCCTACTGTCTATAATTTGAGCGATTCCTGTGTCACCAGTTTTACATGCCGATGCACCTCTACAGGTTTACTGTATCCCTTGGACCTTCACAGTTTTGATGAAACACAGAAATTACATCGGAATTAAATATAAGAGACACAATGCCGACTTAAGTACAAGAAAACAGTCTTCTTACAGTCAATGTTTTGAGCGTTTCCTGTGTCACCAGTTTTACATTCCGATGCACCTCTACAGGTTGACTGTATCCCTCAGCATTGTGTCAGTGACGATGAAACGCTGAAATTGCATCGGAATTAAATATAAGCGACACAATGCCGACTTAAGTACAGGAAGACTGAGTCTTCCTACTGTCTATAATTTGAGCGTTTCCTGTGTCACCAGTTTTACATTCCGATGCACCTCTACAGGTTTACTGTATCCCTTGGACCTTCACTGTGACGATGAAACACAGAAATTGCATCGGAATTAAATATAAGAGACACAATGCCGACTTAAGTACAGGAAGACTAACTCTTCCTACTGTCTATGTTTTGAGCGTTTCCTGTGTCATCAGTTTTACTTTCCGATGCACCTCTGCAGGTTTACTATATCCCTTGGACCTTCCCATCAACGATGAAACACAGAAATTTCATCGGAAATAAATATAAGAGACACAATACCGACTTCAGTACAGGAAGACTGAGTCTTCCTACTGTCTATGTTTTGTGCGTTCCCTGTGATGGAGTTTTACATTCCGATGCACCTCTGCAGGCTTACTATAACCCTTGGACCATCCCATTGACGATGAAACACAGAAATTGAATCGAAATTAAATATAAGAGACACAATGCCGACTAAAGTACAGGAAGAATAAATCCTGCTGCTGTCTATGTTTTGAGCGTATCCTGTGTCATCAGTTTTACTTTCCGATGCACCTCTGCAGGTTTACTATATCCCTTGGACCTTCCCATTCACGATGAAACACAGAAATTTCATCGGAAATAAATATAAGAGACACAATTCCGACTTAAGTACAGGAAGACTGTGTCTTCCTACTGTCTCTGTTGTGAGCGTTTCCTGTGTCACCATTTTTACATTCTCATGCACCTCTGCAGGTTTACTGTACCCCTTGGACCTTTCCATTGACGATGAAACACAGAAATTGCATCGGAATTAAATATAAGAGACACAATGCCGACTTAAGTACAGGAAGACTGAGTCTTCCTACTGTCTATGTTTTGAGCGTTTCCTGTGTCACCAGTTTTACATTCCGATGCACCTCTTCAGGTTTACAGTATCCCTTGGACTTTCCCATTGACGTTGAAACACAGAAATTGCATCGGAATTAAATGAAAGAGACACAATGCCGACTTAAGTACAGGGAGTCTGAGTCTTCCTGCTGTCTATGATTTGAGCTTTTCCTGTGCCACTAGTTTTACATTCTGATGCACCTCTGCAGGTTTACTGTATCCCTTGGACTTCCCATTGACGATGAAACACAGAAATTGCATCGGAATTAAATATAAGAGAAACAATGCCGACTTAAGTACAGGAAGACTGAGTCTTCCTACTGTCTATAATTTGAGCGTTTCCTGTGTCACCAGTTTTACATTTCGATGCACCTCTACAGGTTTACTGTATCCTTTGGACCTTCACAGTGACGATGAAACACAGAAATTGCATCGGAATTAAATATAAGAGACACAATGCCGACTAAAGTACAGGAAGAATAAATCCTGCTGCTGTCTATGTTTTGAGCGTATCCTGTGTCATCAGTTTTACTTTCCGATGCACCTCTGCAGGTTTACTATATCCCTTGGACCTTCCCATTCACGATGAAACACAGAAATTTCATCGGAAATAAATATAAGAGACACAATTCCGACTTAAGTACAGGAAGACTGTGTCTTCCTACTGTCTCTGTTGTGAGCGTTTCCTGTGTCACCATTTTTACATTCTCATGCACCTCTGCAGGTTTACTGTACCCCTTGGACCTTTCCATTGACGATGAAACACAGAAATTGCATCGGAATTAAATATAAGAGACACAATGCCGACTTAAGTACAGGAAGACTGAGTCTTCCTACTGTCTATGTTTTGAGCGTTTCCTGTGTCACCAGTTTTACATTCCGATGCACCTCTTCAGGTTTACAGTATCCCTTGGACTTTCCCATTGACGTTGAAACACAGAAATTGCATCGGAATTAAATGAAAGAGACACAATGCCGACTTAAGTACAGGGAGTCTGAGTCTTCCTGCTGTCTATGATTTGAGCTTTTCCTGTGCCACTAGTTTTACATTCTGATGCACCTCTGCAGGTTTACTGTATCCCTTGGACTTCCCATTGACGATGAAACACAGAAATTGCATCGGAATTAAATATAAGAGAAACAATGCCGACTTAAGTACAGGAAGACTGAGTCTTCCTACTGTCTATAATTTGAGCGTTTCCTGTGTCACCAGTTTTACATTTCGATGCACCTCTACAGGTTTACTGTATCCTTTGGACCTTCACAGTGACGATGAAACACAGAAATTGCATCGGAATTAAATATAAGAGACACAATGCCGACTTAAGTACAGGAAGACTGAGTCTTCCTACTCTCTATGTTTTGAGCGTTTCCTGGGTCACGAGTTTTATATTCCGATGCACCTCTGCAGGTTTACTGTATCCCTTGGACCTTCCCATTGACGATGAAACACAGAAATTGCATCGGAATTAAATATAAGAGACACAATGCCGACTTAAGTACAGGAAGACTGATTCTTCCTACTGTCGATGTTTTGAGCGTTTCCTGTGTCACTAATTTTACATTCCGATGCACCTCAGCAGGTTTACTGCATCCCTTGGACCTACCCATTGATAATGAAACACAGAAATTGCATTGGAATTAAATATAAGAGACACAATGCCGACTTAAGCACAGGAAGACTGAGACTTCCTACTGTCTATGTTTTGAGCGTTTCCTGTGGCACCAGTTTTACATTCTGATGCACCTCTGCAGGTTTACTGAATCCCTTGGACCATCCCTTTGACGATGAAACACAAAAATTGCATCGAATTTAAATATAAGAGACACAATGCCGACTTAAGTACAGGATGACTGAGTGTTCCTACTGTCTATAATTTGAGCGTTTCCTGTGTCACCAGTTTTACATTCCGATGCACCTCTGCATGTTTACTGTATCCCTTGGAACTTCCCATTGGCGATGAAACACACAAATTGAATCGAAATTAAATATAAGAGACACAATGCCGACTTAAGTACAGGAAGACTAAATCCTGCTGCTGTCTATCTTTTGAGCGTATCCTGTGTCATCAGTTTTACTTTCCGATGCAATTCTGCAGGTTTACTATATCCCTTGGACCTTCCCATTCAGGATGAAACACAGAAATTTCATCGGAAATAAATATAAGTGACCTAATGCCGACTTAAGTACACGAAGACTGAGTCTTCCTGCTGTCTATGTTTTGTGCGTTTCCTGTGTCACCAGTTTTACATTCTGATGCACCTCTGCAGGTTTACTGTATCCCTTGGACTTCCCATTGACGATGAAACACAGAAATTTCATCGGAATTAAATATAAGAGACACAATGCCGACTTATGTACAGAAAGACTGAGTCTTCTTACTGTCTATGTTTTGAGCGATTCCTGTGTCACTAGTTATACATTCCGTTGCACCTCTGCAGGTTTACTGTATCCCTTGGACCTTCCCATTGACGATGCAACACAGAAATTGATTCGGAATTAAATATAAGAGACACAATTCCGACTTAAGTACAGGAAGACTGAGTCTTCCTACTGTCTACGATGTGAGCGTTTTTTGTGTCACCATTTTTACATTCTGATGCACCTCTGCAGGTTTACTGTACCCCTTGGACCTTCCCATTGACGATGAAACACAGAAATTGCATCGGAATTAAATATAAGAGACACAATGCCGACTTAAGTACAGGAAGACTGAGTCTTCCTACTGTCTATGTTTTGAGCGTTTCCTGTGTCACCAGTTTTACATTCCGATGCACCTCTTCAGGTTTACAGTATCCCTTGGACTTTCCCATTGACGTTGAAACACAGAAATTGCATCGGAATTAAATGAAAGAGACACAATGCCGACTTAAGTACAGGGAGTCTGAGTCTTCCTGCTGTCTATGATTTGAGCTTTTCCTGTGCCACTAGTTTTACATTCTGATGCACCTCTGCAGGTTTACTGTATCCCTTGGACTTCCCATTGACGATGAAACACAGAAATTGCATCGGAATTAAATATAAGAGAAACAATGCCGACTTAAGTACAGGAAGACTGAGTCTTCCTACTGTCTATAATTTGAGCGTTTCCTGTGTCACCAGTTTTACATTTCGATGCACCTCTACAGGTTTACTGTATCCTTTGGACCTTCACAGTGACGATGAAACACAGAAATTGCATCGGAATTAAATATAAGAGACACAATGCCGACTTAAGTACAGGAAGACTGAGTCTTCCTACTCTCTATGTTTTGAGCGTTTCCTGGGTCACGAGTTTTATATTCCGATGCACCTCTGCAGGTTTACTGTATCCCTTGGACCTTCCCATTGACGATGAAACACAGAAATTGCATCGGAATTAAATATAAGAGACACAATGCCGACTTAAGTACAGGAAGACTGATTCTTCCTACTGTCGATGTTTTGAGCGTTTCCTGTGTCACTAGTTTTACATTCCGATGCACCTCTGCAGGTTTACTGCATCCCTTGGACCTACCCATTGACGATGAAGCACAGAAATTGCATCGGAATTAAATATAAGAGACACAATGCCGACTTAAGCACAGGAAGACTGAGACTTCCTACTGTCTATGTTTTGAGCGTTTCCTGTGGCACCAGTTTTACATTCTGATGCACCTCTGCAGGTTTACTGAATCCCTTGGACCATCCCTTTGACGATGAAACACAAAAATTGCATCGAATTTAAATATAAGAGACACAATGCCGACTTAAGTACAGGATGACTGAGTGTTCCTACTGTCTATAATTTGAGCGTTTCCTGTGTCACCAGTTTTACATTCCGATGCACCTCTGCATGTTTACTGTATCCCTTGGAACTTCCCATTGGCGATGAAACACACAAATTGAATCGAAATTAAATATAAGAGACACAATGCCGACTTAAGTACAGGAAGACTAAATCCTGCTGCTGTCTATCTTTTGAGCGTATCCTGTGTCATCAGTTTTACTTTCCGATGCAATTCTGCAGGTTTACTATATCCCTTGGACCTTCCCATTCAGGATGAAACACAGAAATTTCATCGGAAATAAATATAAGTGACCCAATGCCGACTTAAGTACACGAAGACTGAGTCTTCCTACTGTCTATGTTTTGTGCGTTTCCTGTGTCACCAGTTTTACATTATGATGCACCTCTGCAGGTTTACTGTATCCCTTGGACTTCCCATTGACGATGAAACACAGAAATTTCATCGGAATTAAATATAAGAGACACAATGCCGACTTATGTACAGAAAGACTGAGTCTTCTTACTGTCTATGTTTTGAGCGATTCCTGTGTCACTAGTTATACATTCCGTTGCACCTCTGCAGGTTTACTGTATCCCTTGGACCTTCCCATTGACGATGCAACACAGAAATTGATTCGGAATTAAATATAAGAGACACAATTCCGACTTAAGTACAGGAAGACTGAGTCTTCCTACTGTCTATGTTGTGAGCGTTTTTTGTGTCACCATTTTTACATTCTGATGCACCTCTGCAGGTTTACTGTACCCCTTGGACCTTCCCATTGACGATGAAACACAGAAATTGCATCGGAATTAAATATAAGAGACACAATGCCGACTTAAGTACAGGAAGACTGAGTCTTCCTACTGTCTATGTTTTGAGCGTTTCCTGTGTCACCAGATTTACATTCCGATGCACCTCTGCAGGTTTACTGTATCCCTTGGACTTTCCCATTGACGATGAAACACAGAAATTGCATCGGAATTAAATGTAAGAGACACAATGCCGACTTAAGTACTGGGAGTCTGAGTCTTCCTGCTGTCTATGTTTTGAGCTTTTCCTGTGTCACTAGTTTTACATTCTGATGCACCTCTGCAGGTTTACTGTATCCCTTGGACTTCCCATTGACGATGAAACACAGAAATTGCATCGGAATTAAATATAAGAGAAACAATGCCGACTTAAGTACAGGAAGACTGAGTCTTCCTACTGTCTATAATTTGAGCGTTTCCTGTGTCACCAGTTTTACATTCCGATGCACCTATACAGGTTTACTGTATCCCTTGGACCTTCCCATTGACGATGAAATACAGAAATTGCATCGAAATTAAATATAAGAGACACAATGCCAACTTAAGTACAGGATGACTGAGTCTTCCTACTGTCTATAATTTGAGCGTTTCCTGTGTCACCAGTTTTACATTCCGATGCACCTCTACAGCTTTACTGTATCCCTTGGACCTTCACAGTTACGATGAAACACAGAAATTACATCGGAATAAAATATAAGAGACACAATGCCGACTTAAGTACAAGAAAACAGTCTTCTTACAGTCAATGTTTTAAGCGTTTCCTGTTTCACCAGTTTTACATTCCGATGCTCCTCTGCATGTTTACTGTATCCCTTGGACCTTCCCATTGGCGATGAAACACACAAATTGCATCGGCATTAAATATAAGTGACACAATGCCGACTTAAGTACAGCAAGACTGAGTCTTCCTACTGTCTATGTTTTGAGCGTTTCCTGTGTCACTAGTTTTACATTCCGATGCACCTCTGCAGGTTTACTGTATCCCTTGGATCTTCCCATTGACGATGAAATACAGAAATTGCATCGGAATTAAAAATAAGAGACACAATGCCGACTTCAGTACAGGATGACCGAGTCTTCCTACTGTCTATAATTTGAGCGTTTCCTGTGTCACCAGTTTTACATTCCGATGCACCTCTACAGGTTTACTCTATCCCTTGGACCTACCCATTGACGATGAAACACACAAATTGCATCGAAATTATATATAAGGGACACAATGCCGACTTAAGTACAGGAAGACTGAGTCTTCCAACAGTCTATGTTTTGAGCGTTTCCTGTGTCACGAGTTTTACATTCCGATGCACATCTGCAGGTTTACTGTATCCCTTGGACCTTCCCATTCACGATGAAACACAGAAATTGCATCGGAATTAAACATAAGAGAAACAATGCCGACTTAAGTGCAGGAAGACTGAGTCTTCCTACTGTCTATAATTTGAGCGTTTCCTGTGTCACCAGTTTTACATTCCGATGCACATCTACAGGTTTACTGTATCCCTTGGACATTCACAGTTACGATGAAACACAGAAATTTCATCGGAATTAAATATAAGAGACACAATGCCGACTTAAGTACAGGAAGACTGAGTCTTCCTACTGTCTATGTTTTGAGCGTTTCCTGTGTCATCAGTTTTAATTTCCGTTGCACCTCTGCAGGTTTACTATATCCCTTGGACCTTCCGATTCACGATGAAACACAGAAATTTCATCGGAAATAAATATAAGAGACACAATGCCGACTTCAGTACAGGAAGACTGAGTCTTCCTACTGTCTATAATTTGAGCGTTTCCTGTGTCACGAGTTTTACATTCCGATGCACATCTGCAAGTTTACTGTATCCCTCGGACTTCCCATTGACGATGAAACACAGAAATTGCATCGGAATTAAATATAAGAGAAACAATGCCGACTTAAGTACAGGAAGACTGAGTCTTCCTACTGTCTATAATTTGAGCGTTTCCTGTGTCACCAGTTTTACATTCCGATGCACCTCTACAGGTTTACTGTATCCCTTGGACCTTCACAGTGACGATGAAACACAGAAATTGCATCGGAATGAAATATAAGAGACACAATGCCGACTTAAGTACAGGAAGACTGAGTCTTCCTACTGTCTATGTTTTGAGCGTTTCCTGTGTCACGAGTTTTACATTCCGATGCACCTCTGCAGGTTTACTGTATCCCTTGGACCTTCCCATTGACGATGAAACACAGAAATTTCATCGGAAATAAATATAAGAGACACAATGCCGACTTAAGTACACGAAGGCTGAGTCTTCCTACTGTCTATGTTTTGAGCGTTTCCTGTGTCACCAGATTTATATTCCGATGCACCTCTGCAGGTTTACTGTATCCCTTGGACTTACCCATTGACGATGAAACATAGAAATTGCATCGGAATTAAATGTAAGAGACACAATGATGACTTAAGTACAGGGAGTCTGAGTCTTCCTGCTGTCTATGTTTTGAGCTTTTCCTGTGTCCCTAGTTTTACATTCTGATGCACCTCTGCAGGTTTACTGTATCCCTTGGACTTCCCATTGACGATGAAACACAGAAATTGCATCGGAATTAAATATGAGAGAAACAATGCCGACTTAAGTACAGGAAGACTGAGTCTTCCTACTGTCTATAATTTGAGCGTTTCCTGTGTCACCAGTTTTACATTCCGATGCACATCTACAGGTTTACTGTATCCCCTGGACCTTCACAGTGACGATGAAACACAGAAAATGCATCGGAATTAAATATAACAGACACAATGCCGACTTAAGTACAGGAAGACTAACTCTTCCTACTGTCTATGCTTTGAGTGTTTCCTGTGTCATCAGTTTTACTTTCCGATGCACCTCTACAGGTTTACTATATCCCTTGGACCTTCCCATTCACGATGAAACACAGAAATTTCATCGGAAATAAATATAAGAGACACAATGCCGACTTCAGTACAGGAAGACTGAGTCTTCCTACTGTCTATGTTTTGAGCGTTTCCTGTGATAGAGTTTTACATTCCGATGCACCTCTGCAGGCTTACTGTAAACCTTGGACCATCCCATTGACGCTGAAACACAGAAATTGCATCGGAATTAAATATAAGAAACACGATGCCGACTTAAGTACAGGAAGACTGAGTCTTCCTACTGTCTATGTTTTGAGCGTTTCCTGTGTCACTAGTTTTACATTCCGATGCACCTCTGCAGGTTTACTGTATCCCTTGGACCTTCCCATTGACGATGAAATACAGAAATTTCATCGGAATTAAAAATAAGAGACACAATGCCGACTTAAGTACAGGATGACTGAGTCTTCCTACTGTCTATAATTTGAGCGTTTCCTGTGTCACCAGTTTTACATTCCGATGCACCTCTACAGGTTTACTGTATCCCTTGGACCTTCCCATTGGCGATGAAACACACAAATTGCATCGAAATTAAATATAAGAGACACAATGCCGACTTAAGTACAGGAAGACTGAGTCTTCCAACTGTCTATGATTTGAGCGTTTCCTGTGTCACGAGTTTTACATTCCGATGCACATCTGCAGGTTTACTGTATCCCTTGGACCTTCCCATTCACGATGAAACACAGAAATTGCATCGAAATTAAATATAAGAGACACTATGCCGACTTAAGTACAGGAAGACTAAATCTTGCTACTGTCTATGTTTTGAGCGTTTCCTGTGTCATCAGTTTTACTTTCCGTTGCACCTCTGCAGGTTTACTATATCCCTTGGACCTTCCCATTCACGATGAAACATAGAAATTTCATCGGAAATAAATATAAGAGACACAATGCCGACTTCAGTACAGGAAGACTGACTCTTCCTACTGTCTATGTTTGGAGCGTTTCCTGTGTCACGAGTTTTACATTCCGATGCACATCTGCAGGTTTACTGTATCCCTCGGACTTCCCATTGACGATGAAACACAGAAATTGCATCGGAATTAAATATAAGAGAAACAATGCCGACTTAAGTACAGGAAGACTGAGTCTTCCTACTGTCTATGTTTTGAGCGTGTCCTGTGTCACGAGTTTTACATTCCGATGCACCTCTGCAGGTTTACTGTATCCCTTGGACTTTCCCATTGACGATGAAACACAGAAATTTCATCGGAAATAAATATAAGAGACACAATGCCGACTTAAGTACACGAAGACTGAGTCTTCCTACTGTCTATGTTTTCAGCGTTTCCTGTGTCACCAGATTTACATTCCGATGCACCTCTGCAGGTTTACTGTATCCCTTGGACTTTCCCATTGACGATGAAACACAGAAATTGCATCAGAATTAAATGTAAGAGACACAATGATGACTTAAGTACAGGGAGTCTGAGTCTTCCTGCTGTCTATGTTTTGAGCTTTTCCTGTGTCACTAGTTTTACATTCTGATGCACCTCTGCAGGTTTACTGTATCCCTTGGACTTCCCATTGACGATGAAACACAGAAATTGCATCGGAATTAAATATGAGAGAAACAATGTCGACTTAAGTACACGAAGACTGAGTCTTCCTACTGTCTATAATTTGAGCGTTTCCTGTGTCACCAGTTTTACATTCCGATGCACCTCTACAGGTTTACTGTATCCCTTGGACCTTCACAGTGACGATGAAACACAGAAATTGCATCGGAATTAAATATAAGGGACACAATGCCGACTTAAGTACAGGAAGACTAACTCTTCCTACTGTCTATGTTTTGAGTGTTTCCTGTGTCATCAGTTTTACTTTCCGATGCACCTCTACAGGTTTACTATATCCCTTGGACCTTCCCAATCACGATGAAACACAGAAATTTCGTCGGAAATAAATATAAGAGACACAATGCCGACTTCAGTACAGGAAGACTGAGTCTTCCTACTGTCTATGTTTTGAGCGTTTCCTGTGATAGAGTTTTACATTCCGATGCACCTCTGCAGGCTTACTGTAACCCTTGGACCATCCCATTGACGATGAAACACAGAAATTGCATCGGAATTAAATATAAGAGACACGATGCCGACTTAAGTACAGGATTACTGAGTCTTCCTACTGTCTATAATTTGAGCGTTTCCTGTGTCACCAGTTTTACATTCCGATGCACCTCTACAGGTTTACTGTATCCCTTGGACCTTCCCATTGGCGATGAAACACACAAATTGCATCGAAATTAAATATAAGAGACAAAATGCCGACTTAAGTACAGGAAGACTGAGTCTTACTACTGTCTATGATTTGAGCGTTTCCTATGTCACGAGTTTTACATTCCGATGCACATCTGCAGGTTTACTGTATCCCTTGGACCTTCCCATTCACGATGAAACACAGAAATTGCATCGGAATTAAACATAAGAGAAACAATGCCGACTTAAATACAGGATGACTAAGTCTTCCTACTGTCTATGTTTTGAGCGTGTTCTGTGTCATAAGTTTTACTTTCCGATGCACCTCTGCAGGTTTACTATATCCCTTGGACCTTCCCATTTACGATGAAACACAGAAATTTCATCGGAAATAAATATAAGAGGCACAATGCCGACTTAAGTACACGAAGACTGAGTCTTCCTACTGTCTATGTTTTGAGCGTTTCCTGTGTCCCCAGTTTTACATTCCGATGCACCTCTGCAGGTTTACTGTATCCCTTGGACTTTCCCATTGACGATGAAACACAGAAATTGCATCGGAATTAAATATAAGAGAAACAATGCCGACTTAAGTACAGGAAGACTGAGTCTTCCTACTGTCTATAATTTGAGCGTTTCCTGTGTCACCAGTTTTACGTTCCGATGCACCTCTACAGGTTTACTGTATCCCTTGGACCTTCACAGTGACGATGAAACACAGAAATTGCATCGGAATGAAATATAAGAGACACAATGCCGACTTAAGTACAGGAAGACTGAGTCTTCCTACTGTCTATGTTTTGAGCGTTTCCTGTGTCACCAGATTTACATTCCGATGCACCACTGCAGGTTTACTGTATCCGTTGGACTTTCCCATTGACGACGAAACACAGAAATTGCATCGGAATTAAATGTAAGAGACACAATGACGACTTAAGTACAGGGAGTCTGAGTCTTCCTGCTGTCTATGTTTTGAGCTTTTCCTGTGTCACTAGTTTTACATTCTGATGCACCTCTGCAGGTTTTCTGTATCCCTTGGACTTCCCATTGACGATGAAACACAGAAATTGCATCGGAATTAAATATGAGAGAAACAATGCCTACTTAAGGACAGGAAGACTGAGTCTTCCTACTGTCTATAATTTGAGCGTTTCCTGTGTCACCAGTTTTACATTCCGATGCACCTCTACAGGTTTACTGTATCCCTTGGACCTTCATAGTGACGATGAAACACAGAAATTGCATCGGAATTAAATATAAGAGACACAATGCCGACTTAAGTACAGGAAGACTAACTCTTCCTACTGTCTATGTTTTGAGTGTTTCCTGTGTCATCAGTTTTACTTTCCGATGCACCTCTACAGGTTTACTATATCCCTTGGACCTTCCCATTCACGATGAAACACAGAAATTTCATCGGAAATAAATATAAGAGACACAATGCCGACTTCAGTACAGGAAGACTGAGTCTTCCTGCCGTCTATGTTTTGAGCGTTTCCTGTGATAGAGTTTTACATTCCGATGCACCTCTGCAGGCTTACTGTAAACCTTGGACCATCCCATTGACGATGAAACACAGAAATTGCATCGGAATTAAATATAAGAAACACGATGCCGACTTAAGTACAGGAAGACTGAGTCTTCCTACTGTCTATGTTTTGAGCGTTTCCTGTGTCACCAGATTTACATTCCGATGCACCTCTGCAGGTTTACTGTATCCGTTGGACTTTCCCATTGACGACGAAACACAGAAATTGCATCGGAATTAAATGTAAGAGACACAATGACGACTTAAGTACAGGGAGTCTGAGTCTTCCTGCTGTCTATGTTTTGAGCTTTTCCTGTGTCACTAGTTATACATTCCGATGCACCTCTGCAGGTTTACTGTATCCCTTGGACCTTCCCATTGACGATGAAATACAGAAATTGCATCGGAATTAAAAATAAGAGACACAATGCCGACTTAAGTACAGGATTACTGAGTCTTCCTACTGTCTATAATTTGAGCGTTTCCTGTGTCACCAGTTTTACATTCCGATGCACCTCTACAGGTTTACTGTATCCCTTGGACCTTCCCATTGGCGATGAAACACACAAATTGCACCGAAATTAAATATAAGAGACACAATGCCGACTTAAGTACAATAAGACTGAGTCTCCCTACTGTTTATGCTTTGAGCGTTTCCTGTGTTATCGGTTTTACACTCCGATGCACCTCTGCATGTTTACTGTATCCCTTGGACCTTCCCATTGGCGATGAAACACACAAATTGCATCGAAATTAAATATAAGAGACACTATGCCGACTTAAGTACAGGAAGACTAAATCTTGCTACTGTCTATGTTTTGAGCGTTTCCTGTGTCATCAGTTTTACTTTCCGTTGCACCTCTGCAGGTTTACTATATCCCTTGGACCTTCCCATTCACGATGAAACACAGAAATTTCATCGGAAATAAATATAAGAGACACAATGCCGACTTCAGTACAGGAAGACTGACTCTTCCTACTGTTTACGTTTTGAGCGTTTCCTGTGTCACGAGTTTTACATTCCGATGCACATCTGCAGGTTTACTGTATCCCTCGGACTTCCCATTGACGATGAAACACAGAAATTGCATCGGAATTAAATATAAGAGAAACAATGCCGACTTAAGTACAGGAAGACTGAGTCTTCCTACTGTCTATGTTTTGAGCGTTTCCTGTGTCACGAGTTTTACATTCCGATGCACCTCTGCAGGTTTACTGTATCCCTCGGACTTCCCATTGACGATGAAACACAGAAATTGCATCGGAATTAAATATAAGAGACACAATGCCGACTTAAGTACAGGAAGACTGAGTCTTCCTACTGTCTATGTTTTGAGCGTTTCCTGTGTCACGAGTTTTACATTCCGATGCACCTCTGCAGGTTTACTGTATCCCTTGGACTTTCCCATTGACGATGAAACACAGAAATTTCATCGGAAATAAATATAAGAGACACAATGCCGACTTAAGTACACGAAGACTGAGTCTTCCTACTGTCTATGTTTTCAGCGTTTCCTGTGTCACCAGATTTACATTCCGATGCACCTCTGCAGGTTTACTGTATCCCTTGGACTTTCCCATTGACGATGAAACACAGAAATTGCATCAGAATTAAATGTAAGAGACACAATGATGACTTAAGTACAGGGAGTCTGAGTCTTCCTGCTGTCTATGTTTTGAGCTTTTCCTGTGTCACTAGTTTTACATTCTGATGCACCTCTGCAGGTTTACTGTATCCCTTGGACTTCCCATTGACGATGAAACACAGAAATTGCATCGGAATTAAATATGAGAGAAACAATGCCGACTTAAGTAGACGAAGACTGAGTCTTCCTACTGTCTATAATTTGAGCGTTTCCTGTGTCACCAGTTTTACATTCCGATGCACCTCTACAGGTTTACTGTATCCCTTGGACCTTCACAGTGACGATGAAACGCAGAAATTGCATCGGAATTAAATATAAGAGACACAATGCCGACTTAAGTACAGGAAGACTAACTCTTCCTACTGTCTATGTTTTGAGTGTTTCCTGTGTCATCAGTTTTACTTTCCGATGCACCTCTACAGGTTTACTATATCCCTTGGACCTTCCCATTCACGATGAAACACAGAAATTTCGTCGGAAATAAATATAAGAGACAGAATGCCGACTTCAGTACAGGAAGACTGAGTCTTCCTACTGTCTATGTTTTGAGCGTTTCCTGTGATAGAGTTTTACATTCCGATGCACCTCTGCAGGCTTACTGTAACCCTTGGACCATCCCATTGACGATGAAACACAGAAATTGCATCGGAATTAAATATAAGAGACACGATGCCGACTTAAGTACAGGATTACTGAGTCTTCCTACTGTCTATAATTTGAGCGTTTCCTGTGTCACCAGTTTTACATTCCGATGCACATCTACAGGTTTACTGTATCCCTTGGACATTCACAGTTACGATGAAACACAGAAATTTCATCGGAATTAAATATAAGAGACACAATGCCGACTTAAGTACAGGAAGACTGAGTCTTCCTACTGTCTATGTTTTGAGCGTTTCCTGTGTCATCAGTTTTACTTTCCGTTGCACCTCTGCAGGTTTACTATATCCCTTGGACCTTCCGATTCACGATGAAACACAGAAATTTCATCGGAAATAAATATAAGAGACACAATGCCGACTTCAGTACAGGAAGACTGAGTCTTCCTACTGTCTATGTTTTGAGCGTTTCCTGTGTCACGAGTTTTACATTCCGATGCACATCTGCAAGTTTACTGTATCCCTCGGACTTCCCATTGACGATGAAACACAGAAATTGCATCGGAATTAAATATAAGAGAAACAATGCCGACTTAAGTACAGGAAGACTGAGTCTTCCTACTCTCTATAATTTGAGCGTTTCCTGTGTCACCAGTTTTACATTCCGATGCACCTCTACAGGTTTACTGTATCCCTTGGACCTTCACAGTGACGATGAAACACAGAAATTGCATCGGAATGAAATATAAGAGACACAATGCCGACTTAAGTACAGGAAGACTGAGTCTTCCTACTGTCTATGTTTTGAGCGTTTCCTGTGTCACGAGTTTTACATTCCGATGCACCTCTGCAGGTTTACTGTATCCCTTGGACCTTCCCATTGACGATGAAACACAGAAATTTCATCGGAAATAAATATAAGAGACACAATGCCGACTTAAGTACACGAAGGCTGAGTCTTCCTACTGTCTATGTTTTGAGCGTTTCCTGTGTCACCAGATTTACATTCCGATGCACCTCTGCAGGTTTACTGTATCCCTTGGACTTACCCATTGACGATGAAACATAGAAATTGCATCGGAATTAAATGTAAGAGACACAATGATGACTTAAGTACAGGGAGTCTGAGTCTTCCTGCTGTCTATGTTTTGAGCTTTTCCTGTGTCCCTAGTTTTACATTCTGATGCACCTCTGCAGGTTTACTGTATCCCTTGGACTTCCCATTGACGATGAAACACAGAAATTGCATCGGAATTAAATATGAGAGAAACAATGCCGACTTAAGTACAGGAAGACTGAGTCTTCCTACTGTCTATAATTTGAGCGTTTCCTGTGTCACCAGTTTTACATTCCGATGCACATCTACAGGTTTACTGTATCCCCTGGACCTTCACAGTGACGATGAAACACAGAAAATGCATCGGAATTAAATATAACAGACACAATGCCGACTTAAGTACAGGAAGACTAACTCTTCCTACTGTCTATGCTTTGAGTGTTTCCTGTGTCATCAGTTTTACTTTCCGATGCACCTCTACAGGTTTACTATATCCCTTGGACCTTCCCATTCACGATGAAACACAGAAATTTCATCGGAAATAAATATAAGAGACACAATGCCGACTTCAGTACAGGAAGACTGAGTCTTCCTACTGTCTATGTTTTGAGCGTTTCCTGTGATAGAGTTTTACATTCCGATGCACCTCTGCAGGCTTACTGTAAACCTTGGACCATCCCATTGACGCTGAAACACAGAAATTGCATCGGAATTAAATATAAGAAACACGATGCCGACTTAAGTACAGGAAGACTGAGTCTTCCTACTGTCTATGTTTTGAGCGTTTCCTGTGTCACTAGTTTTACATTCCGATGCACCTCTGCAGGTTTACTGTATCCCTTGGACCTTCCCATTGACGATGAAATACAGAAATTTCATCGGAATTAAAAATAAGAGACACAATGCCGACTTAAGTACAGGATGACTGAGTCTTCCTACTGTCTATAATTTGAGCGTTTCCTGTGTCACCAGTTTTACATTCCGATGCACCTCTAAGGGTTTACTGTATCCCTTGGACCTTCCCATTGGCGATGAAACACACAAATTGCATCGAAATTAAATATAAGAGACACAATGCCGACTTAAGTACAGGAAGACTGAGTCTTCCAACTGTCTATGATTTGAGCGTTTCCTGTGTCACGAGTTTTACATTCCGATGCACATCTGCAGGTTTACTGTATCCCTTGGACCTTCCCATTCACGATGAAACACAGAAATTGCATCGGAATTAAACATAAGGGAAACAATGCCGACTTAAGTACAGGATGACTAAGTCTTCCTACTGTCTATGTTTTGAGCGTGTTCTGTGTCATAAGTTTTATTTCCGATGCACCTCTGCAGGTTTACTATATCCCTTGGACCTTCCCATTTACGATGAAACACAGAAATTTCTTCGGAAATAAATATAAGAGACACAATGCCGACTTAAGTACACGAAGACTGAGTCTTCCTACTGTCTATGATTTGAGCGTTTCCTGTGTCACCAGTTTTACATTCCGATGCACCTCTGCAGGTTTACTGTATCCCTCGGACTACCCATTGACGATGAAACACAGAAATTGCATCGGAATTAAATATAAGAGAAACAATGCCGACTTAAGTACAGGAAGACTGAGTCTTCCTACTGTCTATAATTTGAGCGTTTCCTGTGTCACCAGTTTTACATTCCGATGCACCTCTACAGGTTTACTGTATCCCTTGGACCTTCACAGTGACGATGAAACACAGAAATTGCATCGGAATGAAATATAAGAGACACAATGCCGACTTAAGTACAGGAAGCCTGAGTCTTCCTACTGTCTATGTTTTGAGCGTTTCCTGTGTCACCAGATTTACATTCCGATGCACCTCTGCAGGTTTACTGTATCCCTTGGACTTTCCCATTGACGATGAAACACAGAAATTGCATCGGAATTAAATGTAAGAGACACAATGATGACTTAAGTACAGGGAGTCTGAGTCTTCCTGCTGTCTATGTTTTCAGCTTTTCCTGTGTCACTAGTTTTACATTCTGATGCACCTCTGCAGGTTTTCTGTATCCCTTGGACTTCCCATTGACGATGAAACACAGAAATTGCATCGGAATTAAATATGAGAGAAACAATGCCGACTTAAGTACAGGAAGACTGAGTCTTCCTACTGTCTATAATTTGAGCGTTTCCTGAGTCACCAGTTTTACATTCCGATGCACCTCTACAGGTTTACTGTATCCCTTGGACCTTCATAGTGACGATGAAACACAGAAATTGCATCGGAATTAAATATAAGAGACACAATGCCGACTTAAGTACAGGAAGACTAACTCTTCCTACTGTCTATGTTTTGAGTGTTTCCTGTGTCATCATTTTTACTTTCCGATGCACCTCTACAGGTTTACTATATCCCTTGGACCTTCCCATTCACGATGAAACACAGAAATTTCATCGGAAATAAATATAAGAGACACAATGCCGACTTCAGTACAGGAAGACTGAGTCTTCCTACTGTCTATGTTTTGAGCGTTTCCTGTGATAGAGTTTTACATACCGATGCACCTCTGCAGGCTTACTGTAAACCTTGGACCATCCCATTGACGATGAAACACAGAAATTGCATCGGAATTAAATATAAGAAACACGATGCCGACTTAAGTACAGGAAGACTGAGTCTGCCTACTGTCTATGTTTTGAGCGTTTCCTGTGTCACTAGTTATACATTCCGATCCACCTCTGCAGGTTTACTGTATCCCTTGGACCTTCCCATTGGCGATGAAACACACAAATTGCATCGAAATTAAATATAAGAGACACAATGCCGACTTAAGTACAGGAAGACTGAGTCTTCCTACTGTCTATGATTTGAGCGTTTCCTATATCACGAGTTTTACATTCCGATGCACATCTGCAGGTTTACTGTATCCCTTGGACCTTCCCATTCACGATGAAACACAGAAATTGCATCGGAATTAAACATAAGAGAAACAATGCCGACTTAAGTACAGGATGACTAAGTCTTCCTACTGTCTATGTTTTGAGCGTGTTCTGTGTCATAAGTTTTACTTTCCGATGCACCTCTGCAGGTTTACTATATCCCTTGGACCTTCCCATTTACGATGAAACACAGAAATTTCATCGGAAATAAATATAAGAGGCACAATGCCGACTTAAGTACACGAAGACTGAGTCTTCCTACTGTCTATGTTTTGAGCGTTTCCTGTGTCACCAGTTTTACATTCCGATGCACCTCTGCAGGTTTACTGTATCCCTTGGACTTTCCCATTGACGATGAAACACAGAAATTGCATCGGAATTAAATATAAGAGAAACAATGCCGACTTAAGTACAGGAAGACTAACTCTTCCTACTGTCTATGCTTTGAGTGTTTCCTGTGTCATCAGTTTTACTTTCCGATGCACCTCTACAGGTTTACTATATCCCTTGGACCTTCCCATTCACGATGAAACACAGAAATTTCATCGGAAATAAATATAAGAGACACAATGCCGACTTCAGTACAGGAAGACAGAGTCTTCCTACTGTCTATGTTTTGAGCGTTTCCTGTGATAGAGTTTTACATTCCGATGCACCTCTGCAGGCTTACTGTAAACCTTGGACCATCCCATTGACGCTGAAACACAGAAATTGCATCGGAATTAAATATAAGAAACACGATGCCGACTTAAGTACAGGAAGACTGAGTCTTCCTACTGTCTATGTTTTGAGCGTTTCCTGTGTCACTAGTTTTACATTCCGATGCACCTCTGCAGGTTTACTGTATCCCTTGGACCTTCCCATTGACGATGAAATACAGAAATTTCATCGGAATTAAAAATAAGAGACACAATGCCGACTTAAGTACAGGATGACTGAGTCTTCCTACTGTCTATAATTTGAGCGTTTCCTGTGTCACCAGTTTTACATTCCGATGCACCTCTACAGGTTTACTGTATCCCTTGGACCTTCCCATTGGCGATGAAACACACAAATTGCATCGAAATTAAATATAAGAGACACAATGCCGACTTAAGTACAGGAAGACTGAGTCTTCCAACTGTCTATGATTTGAGCGTTTCCTGTGTCACGAGTTTTACATTCCGATGCACATCTGCAGGTTTACTGTATCCCTTGGACCTTCCCATTCACGATGAAACACAGAAATTGCATCGGAATTAAACATAAGGGAAACAATGCCGACTTAAGTACAGGATGACTAAGTCTTCCTACTGTCTATGTTTTGAGCGTGTTCTGTGTCATAAGTTTTATTTCCGATGCACCTCTGCAGGTTTACTATATCCCTTGGACCTTCCCATTTACGATGAAACACAGAAATTTCTTCGGAAATAAATATAAGAGACACAATGCCGACTTAAGTACACGAAGACTGAGTCTTCCTACTGTCTATGTTTTGAGCGTTTCCTGTGTCACCAGTTTTACATTCCGATGCACCTCTGCAGGTTTACTGTATCCCTTGGACTTTCCCATTGACGATGAAACACAGAAATTGCATCAGAATTAAATGTAAGAGACACAATGATGACTTAAGTACAGGGAGTCTGAGTCTTCCTGCTGTCTATGTTTTGAGCTTTTCCTGTGTCACTAGTTTTACATTCTGATGCACCTCTGCAGGTTTACTGTATCCCTTGGACTTCCCATTGACGATGAAACACAGAAATTGCATCGGAATTAAATATGAGAGAAACAATGTCGACTTAAGTACACGAAGACTGAGTCTTCCTACTGTCTATAATTTGAGCGTTTCCTGTGTCACCAGTTTTACATTCCGATGCACCTCTACAGGTTTACTGTATCCCTTGGACCTTCACAGTGACGATGAAACACAGAAATTGCATCGGAATTAAATATAAGAGACACAATGCCGACTTAAGTACAGGAAGACTAACTCTTCCTACTGTCTATGTTTTGAGTGTTTCCTGTGTCATCAGTTTTACTTTCCGATGCACCTCTACAGGTTTACTATATCCCTTGGACCTTCCCAATCACGATGAAACACAGAAATTTCGTCGGAAATAAATATAAGAGACACAATGCCGACTTCAGTACAGGAAGACTGAGTCTTCCTACTGTCTATGTTTTGAGCGTTTCCTGTGATAGAGTTTTACATTCCGATGCACCTCTGCAGGCTTACTGTAACCCTTGGACCATCCCATTGACGATGAAACACAGAAATTGCATCGGAATTAAATATAAGAGACACGATGCCGACTTAAGTACAGGATTACTGAGTCTTCCTACTGTCTATAATTTGAGCGTTTCCTGTGTCACCAGTTTTACATTCCGATGCACCTCTACAGGTTTACTGTATCCCTTGGACCTTCCCATTGGCGATGAAACACACAAATTGCATCGAAATTAAATATAAGAGACAAAATGCCGACTTAAGTACAGGAAGACTGAGTCTTACTACTGTCTATGATTTGAGCGTTTCCTATGTCACGAGTTTTACATTCCGATGCACATCTGCAGGTTTACTGTATCCCTTGGACCTTCCCATTCACGATGAAACACAGAAATTGCATCGGAATTAAACATAAGAGAAACAATGCCGACTTAAATACAGGATGACTAAGTCTTCCTACTGTCTATGTTTTGAGCGTGTTCTGTGTCATAAGTTTTACTTTCCGATGCACCTCTGCAGGTTTACTATATCCCTTGGACCTTCCCATTTACGATGAAACACAGAAATTTCATCGGAAATAAATATAAGAGGCACAATGCCGACTTAAGTACACGAAGACTGAGTCTTCCTACTGTCTATGTTTTGAGCGTTTCCTGTGTCCCCAGTTTTACATTCCGATGCACCTCTGCAGGTTTACTGTATCCCTTGGACTTTCCCATTGACGATGAAACACAGAAATTGCATCGGAATTAAATATAAGAGAAACAATGCCGACTTAAGTACAGGAAGACTGAGTCTTCCTACTGTCTATAATTTGAGCGTTTCCTGTGTCACCAGTTTTACGTTCCGATGCACCTCTACAGGTTTACTGTATCCCTTGGACCTTCACAGTGACGATGAAACACAGAAATTGCATCGGAATGAAATATAAGAGACACAATGCCGACTTAAGTACAGGAAGACTGAGTCTTCCTACTGTCTATGTTTTGAGCGTTTCCTGTGTCACCAGATTTACATTCCGATGCACCACTGCAGGTTTACTGTATCCGTTGGACTTTCCCATTGACGACGAAACACAGAAATTGCATCGGAATTAAATGTAAGAGACACAATGACGACTTAAGTACAGGGAGTCTGAGTCTTCCTGCTGTCTATGTTTTGAGCTTTTCCTGTGTCACTAGTTTTACATTCTGATGCACCTCTGCAGGTTTTCTGTATCCCTTGGACTTCCCATTGACGATGAAACACAGAAATTGCATCGGAATTAAATATGAGAGAAACAATGCCTACTTAAGGACAGGAAGACTGAGTCTTCCTACTGTCTATAATTTGAGCGTTTCCTGTGTCACCAGTTTTACATTCCGATGCACCTCTACAGGTTTACTGTATCCCTTGGACCTTCATAGTGACGATGAAACACAGAAATTGCATCGGAATTAAATATAAGAGACACAATGCCGACTTAAGTACAGGAAGACTAACTCTTCCTACTGTCTATGTTTTGAGTGTTTCCTGTGTCATCAGTTTTACTTTCCGATGCACCTCTACAGGTTTACTATATCCCTTGGACCTTCCCATTCACGATGAAACACAGAAATTTCATCGGAAATAAATATAAGAGACACAATGCCGACTTCAGTACAGGAAGACTGAGTCTTCCTGCCGTCTATGTTTTGAGCGTTTCCTGTGATAGAGTTTTACATTCCGATGCACCTCTGCAGGCTTACTGTAAACCTTGGACCATCCCATTGACGATGAAACACAGAAATTGCATCGGAATTAAATATAAGAAACACGATGCCGACTTAAGTACAGGAAGACTGAGTCTTCCTACTGTCTATGTTTTGAGCGTTTCCTGTGTCACCAGATTTACATTCCGATGCACCTCTGCAGGTTTACTGTATCCGTTGGACTTTCCCATTGACGACGAAACACAGAAATTGCATCGGAATTAAATGTAAGAGACACAATGACGACTTAAGTACAGGGAGTCTGAGGCTTCCTGCTGTCTATGTTTTGAGCTTTTCCTGTGTCACTAGTTATACATTCCGATGCACCTCTGCAGGTTTACTGTATCCCTTGGACCTTCCCATTGACGATGAAATACAGAAATTGCATCGGAATTAAAAATAAGAGACACAATGCCGACTTAAGTACAGGATTACTGAGTCTTCCTACTGTCTATAATTTGAGCGTTTCCTGTGTCACCAGTTTTACATTCCGATGCACCTCTACAGGTTTACTGTATCCCTTGGACCTTCCCATTGGCGATGAAACACACAAATTGCACCGAAATTAAATATAAGAGACACAATGCCGACTTAAGTACAATAAGACTGAGTCTCCCTACTGTTTATGCTTTGAGCGTTTCCTGTGTTATCGGTTTTACACTCCGATGCACCTCTGCATGTTTACTGTATCCCTTGGACCTTCCCATTGGCGATGAAACACACAAATTGCATCGAAATTAAATATAAGAGACACTATGCCGACTTAAGTACAGGAAGACTAAATCTTGCTACTGTCTATGTTTTGAGCGTTTCCTGTGTCATCAGTTTTACTTTCCGTTGCACCTCTGCAGGTTTACTATATCCCTTGGACCTTCCCATTCACGATGAAACACAGAAATTTCATCGGAAATAAATATAAGAGACACAATGCCGACTTCAGTACAGGAAGACTGACTCTTCCTACTGTTTACGTTTTGAGCGTTTCCTGTGTCACGAGTTTTACATTCCGATGCACATCTGCAGGTTTACTGTATCCCTCGGACTTCCCATTGACGATGAAACACAGAAATTGCATCGGAATTAAATATAAGAGAAACAATGCCGACTTAAGTACAGGAAGACTGAGTCTTCCTACTGTCTATGTTTTGAGCGTTTCCTGTGTCACGAGTTTTACATTCCGATGCACCTCTGCAGGTTTACTGTATCCCTCGGACTTCCCATTGACGATGAAACACAGAAATTGCATCGGAATTAAATATAAGAGAAACAATGCCGACTTAAGTACAGGAAGACTGAGTCTTCCTACTGTCTATGTTTTGAGCGTTTCCTGTGTCACGAGTTTTACATTCCGATGCACCTCTGCAGGTTTACTGTATCCCTTGGACTTTCCCATTGACGATGAAACACAGAAATTTCATCGGAAATAAATATAAGAGACACAATGCCGACTTAAGTACACGAAGACTGAGTCTTCCTACTGTCTATGTTTTCAGCGTTTCCTGTGTCACCAGATTTACATTCCGATGCACCTCTGCAGGTTTACTGTATCCCTTGGACTTTCCCATTGACGATGAAACACAGAAATTGCATCAGAATTAAATGTAAGAGACACAATGATGACTTAAGTACAGGGAGTCTGAGTCTTCCTGCTGTCTATGTTTTGAGCTTTTCCTGTGTCACTAGTTTTACATTCTGATGCACCTCTGCAGGTTTACTGTATCCCTTGGACTTCCCATTGACGATGAAACACAGAAATTGCATCGGAATTAAATATGAGAGAAACAATGCCGACTTAAGTAGACGAAGACTGAGTCTTCCTACTGTCTATAATTTGAGCGTTTCCTGTGTCACCAGTTTTACATTCCGATGCACCTCTACAGGTTTACTGTATCCCTTGGACCTTCACAGTGACGATGAAACGCAGAAATTGCATCGGAATTAAATATAAGAGACACAATGCCGACTTAAGTACAGGAAGACTAACTCTTCCTACTGTCTATGTTTTGAGTGTTTCCTGTGTCATCAGTTTTACTTTCCGATGCACCTCTACAGGTTTACTATATCCCTTGGACCTTCCCATTCACGATGAAACACAGAAATTTCGTCGGAAATAAATATAAGAGACAGAATGCCGACTTCAGTACAGGAAGACTGAGTCTTCCTACTGTCTATGTTTTGAGCGTTTCCTGTGATAGAGTTTTACATTCCGATGCACCTCTGCAGGCTTACTGTAACCCTTGGACCATCCCATTGACGATGAAACACACAAATTGCATCGGAATTAAATATAAGAGACACGATGCCGACTTAAGTACAGGATTACTGAGTCTTCCTACTGTCTATAATTTGAGCGTTTCCTGTGTCACCAGTTTTACATTCCGATGCACATCTACAGGTTTACTGTATCCCTTGGACATTCACAGTTACGATGAAACACAGAAATTTCATCGGAATTAAATATAAGAGACACAATGCCGACTTAAGTACAGGAAGACTGAGTCTTCCTACTGTCTATGTTTTGAGCGTTTCCTGTGTCATCAGTTTTACTTTCCGTTGCACCTCTGCAGGTTTACTATATCCCTTGGACCTTCCGATTCACGATGAAACACAGAAATTTCATCGGAAATAAATATAAGAGACACAATGCCGACTTCAGTACAGGAAGACTGAGTCTTCCTACTGTCTATGTTTTGAGCGTTTCCTGTGTCACGAGTTTTACATTCCGATGCACATCTGCAAGTTTACTGTATCCCTCGGACTTCCCATTGACGATGAAACACAGAAATTGCATCGGAATTAAATATAAGAGAAACAATGCCGACTTAAGTACAGGAAGACTGAGTCTTCCTACTCTCTATAATTTGAGCGTTTCCTGTGTCACCAGTTTTACATTCCGATGCACCTCTACAGGTTTACTGTATCCCTTGGACCTTCACAGTGACGATGAAACACAGAAATTGCATCGGAATGAAATATAAGAGACACAATGCCGACTTAAGTACAGGAAGACTGAGTCTTCCTACTGTCTATGTTTTGAGCGTTTCCTGTGTCACGAGTTTTACATTCCGATGCACCTCTGCAGGTTTACTGTATCCCTTGGACCTTCCCATTGACGATGAAACACAGAAATTTCATCGGAAATAAATATAAGAGACACAATGCCGACTTAAGTACACGAAGGCTGAGTCTTCCTACTGTCTATGTTTTGAGCGTTTCCTGTGTCACCAGATTTACATTCCGATGCACCTCTGCAGGTTTACTGTATCCCTTGGACTTACCCATTGACGATGAAACATAGAAATTGCATCGGAATTAAATGTAAGAGACACAATGATGACTTAAGTACAGGGAGTCTGAGTCTTCCTGCTGTCTATGTTTTGAGCTTTTCCTGTGTCCCTAGTTTTACATTCTGATGCACCTCTGCAGGTTTACTGTATCCCTTGGACTTCCCATTGACGATGAAACACAGAAATTGCATCGGAATTAAATATGAGAGAAACAATGCCGACTTAAGTACAGGAAGACTGAGTCTTCCTACTGTCTATAATTTGAGCGTTTCCTGTGTCACCAGTTTTACATTCCGATGCACATCTACAGGTTTACTGTATCCCCTGGACCTTCACAGTGACGATGAAACACAGAAAATGCATCGGAATTAAATATAACAGACACAATGCCGACTTAAGTACAGGAAGACTAACTCTTCCTACTGTCTATGCTTTGAGTGTTTCCTGTGTCATCAGTTTTACTTTCCGATGCACCTCTACAGGTTTACTATATCCCTTGGACCTTCCCATTCACGATGAAACACAGAAATTTCATCGGAAATAAATATAAGAGACACAATGCCGACTTCAGTACAGGAAGACTGAGTCTTCCTACTGTCTATGTTTTGAGCGTTTCCTGTGATAGAGTTTTACATTCCGATGCACCTCTGCAGGCTTACTGTAAACCTTGGACCATCCCATTGACGCTGAAACACAGAAATTGCATCGGAATTAAATATAAGAAACACGATGCCGACTTAAGTACAGGAAGACTGAGTCTTCCTACTGTCTATGTTTTGAGCGTTTCCTGTGTCACTAGTTTTACATTCCGATGCACCTCTGCAGGTTTACTGTATCCCTTGGACCTTCCCATTGACGATGAAATACAGAAATTTCATCGGAATTAAAAATAAGAGACACAATGCCGACTTAAGTACAGGATGACTGAGTCTTCCTACTGTCTATAATTTGAGCGTTTCCTGTGTCACCAGTTTTACATTCCGATGCACCTCTAAGGGTTTACTGTATCCCTTGGACCTTCCCATTGGCGATGAAACACACAAATTGCATCGAAATTAAATATAAGAGACACAATGCCGACTTAAGTACAGGAAGACTGAGTCTTCCAACTGTCTATGATTTGAGCGTTTCCTGTGTCACGAGTTTTACATTCCGATGCACATCTGCAGGTTTACTGTATCCCTTGGACCTTCCCATTCACGATGAAACACAGAAATTGCATCGGAATTAAACATAAGGGAAACAATGCCGACTTAAGTACAGGATGACTAAGTCTTCCTACTGTCTATGTTTTGAGCGTGTTCTGTGTCATAAGTTTTATTTCCGATGCACCTCTGCAGGTTTACTATATCCCTTGGACCTTCCCATTTACGATGAAACACAGAAATTTCTTCGGAAATAAATATAAGAGACACAATGCCGACTTAAGTACACGAAGACTGAGTCTTCCTACTGTCTATGATTTGAGCGTTTCCTGTGTCACCAGTTTTACATTCCGATGCACCTCTGCAGGTTTACTGTATCCCTCGGACTACCCATTGACGATGAAACACAGAAATTGCATCGGAATTAAATATAAGAGAAACAATGCCGACTTAAGTACAGGAAGACTGAGTCTTCCTACTGTCTATAGTTTGAGCGTTTCCTGTGTCACCAGTTTTACATTCCGATGCACCTCTACAGGTTTACTGTATCCCTTGGACCTTCACAGTGACGATGAAACACAGAAATTGCATCGGAATGAAATATAAGAGACACAATGCCGACTTAAGTACAGGAAGCCTGAGTCTTCCTACTGTCTATGTTTTGAGCGTTTCCTGTGTCACCAGATTTACATTCCGATGCACCTCTGCAGGTTTACTGTATCCCTTGGACTTTCCCATTGACGATGAAACACAGAAATTGCATCGGAATTAAATGTAAGAGACACAATGATGACTTAAGTACAGGGAGTCTGAGTCTTCCTGCTGTCTATGTTTTCAGCTTTTCCTGTGTCACTAGTTTTACATTCTGATGCACCTCTGCAGGTTTTCTGTATCCCTTGGACTTCCCATTGACGATGAAACACAGAAATTGCATCGGAATTAAATATGAGAGAAACAATGCCGACTTAAGTACAGGAAGACTGAGTCTTCCTACTGTCTATAATTTGAGCGTTTCCTGAGTCACCAGTTTTACATTCCGATGCACCTCTACAGGTTTACTGTATCCCTTGGACCTTCATAGTGACGATGAAACACAGAAATTGCATCGGAATTAAATATAAGAGACACAATGCCGACTTAAGTACAGGAAGACTAACTCTTCCTACTGTCTATGTTTTGAGTGTTTCCTGTGTCATCATTTTTACTTTCCGATGCACCTCTACAGGTTTACTATATCCCTTGGACCTTCCCATTCACGATGAAACACAGAAATTTCATCGGAAATAAATATAAGAGACACAATGCCGACTTCAGTACAGGAAGACTGAGTCTTCCTACTGTCTATGTTTTGAGCGTTTCCTGTGATAGAGTTTTACATACCGATGCACCTCTGCAGGCTTACTGTAAACCTTGGACCATCCCATTGACGATGAAACACAGAAATTGCATCGGAATTAAATATAAGAAACACGATGCCGACTTAAGTACAGGAAGACTGAGTCTGCCTACTGTCTATGTTTTGAGCGTTTCCTGTGTCACTAGTTATACATTCCGATCCACCTCTGCAGGTTTACTGTATCCCTTGGACCTTCCCATTGGCGATGAAACACACAAATTGCATCGAAATTAAATATAAGAGACACAATGCCGACTTAAGTACAGGAAGACTGGGTCTTCCTACTGTCTATGATTTGAGCGTTTCCTATATCACGAGTTTTACATTCCGATGCACATCTGCAGGTTTACTGTATCCCTTGGACCTTCCCATTCACGATGAAACACAGAAATTGCATCGGAATTAAACATAAGAGAAACAATGCCGACTTAAGTACAGGATGACTAAGTCTTCCTACTGTCTATGTTTTGAGCGTGTTCTGTGTCATAAGTTTTACTTTCCGATGCACCTCTGCAGGTTTACTATATCCCTTGGACCTTCCCATTTACGATGAAACACAGAAATTTCATCGGAAATAAATATAAGAGGCACAATGCCGACTTAAGTACACGAAGACTGAGTCTTCCTACTGTCTATGTTTTGAGCGTTTCCTGTGTCACCAGTTTTACATTCCGATGCACCTCTGCAGGTTTACTGTATCCCTTGGACTTTCCCATTGACGATGAAACACAGAAATTGCATCGGAATTAAATATAAGAGAAACAATGCCGACTTAAGTACAGGAAGACTAACTCTTCCTACTGTCTATGCTTTGAGTGTTTCCTGTGTCATCAGTTTTACTTTCCGATGCACCTCTACAGGTTTACTATATCCCTTGGACCTTCCCATTCACGATGAAACACAGAAATTTCATCGGAAATAAATATAAGAGACACAATGCCGACTTCAGTACAGGAAGACAGAGTCTTCCTACTGTCTATGTTTTGAGCGTTTCCTGTGATAGAGTTTTACATTCCGATGCACCTCTGCAGGCTTACTGTAAACCTTGGACCATCCCATTGACGCTGAAACACAGAAATTGCATCGGAATTAAATATAAGAAACACGATGCCGACTTAAGTACAGGAAGACTGAGTCTTCCTACTGTCTATGTTTTGAGCGTTTCCTGTGTCACTAGTTTTACATTCCGATGCACCTCTGCAGGTTTACTGTATCCCTTGGACCTTCCCATTGACGATGAAATACAGAAATTTCATCGGAATTAAAAATAAGAGACACAATGCCGACTTAAGTACAGGATGACTGAGTCTTCCTACTGTCTATAATTTGAGCGTTTCCTGTGTCACCAGTTTTACATTCCGATGCACCTCTACAGGTTTACTGTATCCCTTGGACCTTCCCATTGGCGATGAAACACACAAATTGCATCGAAATTAAATATAAGAGACACAATGCCGACTTAAGTACAGGAAGACTGAGTCTTCCAACTGTCTATGATTTGAGCGTTTCCTGTGTCACGAGTTTTACATTCCGATGCACATCTGCAGGTTTACTGTATCCCTTGGACCTTCCCATTCACGATGAAACACAGAAATTGCATCGGAATTAAACATAAGGGAAACAATGCCGACTTAAGTACAGGATGACTAAGTCTTCCTACTGTCTATGTTTTGAGCGTGTTCTGTGTCATAAGTTTTATTTCCGATGCACCTCTGCAGGTTTACTATATCCCTTGGACCTTCCCATTTACGATGAAACACAGAAATTTCTTCGGAAATAAATATAAGAGACACAATGCCGACTTAAGTACACGAAGACTGAGTCTTCCTACTGTCTATGATTTGAGCGTTTCCTGTGTCACCAGTTTTACATTCCGATGCACCTCTGCAGGTTTACTGTATCCCTCGGACTACCCATTGACGATGAAACACAGAAATTGCATCGGAATTAAATATAAGAGAAACAATGCCGACTTAAGTACAGGAAGACTGAGTCTTCCTACTGTCTATAATTTGAGCGTTTCCTGTGTCACCAGTTTTACATTCCGATGCACCTCTACAGGTTTACTGTATCCCTTGGACCTTCACAGTGACGATGAAACACAGAAATTGCATCGGAATGAAATATAAGAGACACAATGCCGACTTAAGTACAGGAAGCCTGAGTCTTCCTACTGTCTATGTTTTGAGCGTTTCCTGTGTCACCAGATTTACATTCCGATGCACCCCTGCAGGTTTACTGTATCCCTTGGACTTTCCCATTGACGATGAAACACAGAAATTGCATCGGAATTAAATGTAAGAGACACAATGATGACTTAAGTACAGGGAGTCTGAGTCTTCCTGCTGTCTATGTTTTCAGCTTTTCCTGTGTCACTAGTTTTACATTCTGATGCACCTCTGCAGGTTTTCTGTATCCCTTGGACTTCCCATTGACGATGAAACACAGAAATTGCATCGGAATTAAATATGAGAGAAACAATGCCGACTTAAGTACAGGAAGACTGAGTCTTCCTACTGTCTATAATTTGAGCGTTTCCTGAGTCACCAGTTTTACATTCCGATGCACCTCTACAGGTTTACTGTATCCCTTGGACCTTCATAGTGACGATGAAACACAGAAATTGCATCGGAATTAAATATAAGAGACACAATGCCAACTTAAGTACAGGAAGACTAACTCTTCCTACTGTCTATGTTTTGAGTGTTTCCTGTGTCATCAGTTTTACTTTCCGATGCACCTCTACAGGTTTACTATATCCCTTGGACCTTCCCATTCACGATGAAACACAGAAATTTCATCGGAAATAAATATAAGAGACACAATGCCGACTTCAGTACAGGAAGACTGAGTCTTCCTACTGTCTATGTTTTGAGCGTTTCCTGTGATAGAGTTTTACATTCCGATGCACCTCTGCAGGCTTACTGTAAACCTTGGACCATCCCATTGACGATGAAACACAGAAATTGCATCGGAATTAAATATAAGAAACACGATGCCGACTTAAGTACAGGAAGACTGAGTCTGCCTACTGTCTATGTTTTGAGCGTTTCCTGTGTCACTAGTTATACATTCCGATCCACCTCTGCAGGTTTACTGTATCCCTTGGACCTTCCCATTGGCGATGAAACACACAAATTGCATCGAAATTAAATATAAGAGACACAATGCCGACTTAAGTACAGGAAGACTGAGTCTTCCTACTGTCTATGATTTGAGCGTTTCCTATATCACGAGTTTTACATTCCGATGCACATCTGCAGGTTTACTGTATCCCTTGGACCTTCCCATTCACGATGAAACACAGAAATTGCATCGGAATTAAACATAAGAGAAACAATGCCGACTTAAGTACAGGATGACTAAGTCTTCCTACTGTCTATGTTTTGAGCGTGTTCTGTGTCATAAGTTTTACTTTCCGATGCACCTCTGCAGGTTTACTATATCCCTTGGACCTTCCCATTTACGATGAAACACAGAAATTTCATCGGAAATAAATATAAGAGGCACAATGCCGACTTAAGTACACGAAGACTGAGTCTTCCTACTGTCTATGTTTTGAGCGTTTCCTGTGTCACCAGTTTTACATTCCGATGCACCTCTGCAGGTTTACTGTATCCCTTGGACTTTCCCATTGACGATGAAACACAGAAATTGCATCGGAATTAAATATAAGAGAAACAATGCCGACTTAAGTACAGGAAGACTGAGTCTTCCTACTGTCTATAATTTGAGCGTTTCCTGTGTCACCAGTTTTACATTCCGATGCACCTCTACAGGTTTACTGTATCCCTTGGACCTTCACAGTGACGATGAAACACAGAAATTGCATCGGAATGAAATATAAGAGACACAATGCCGACTTAAGTACAGGAAGACTGAGTCTTCCTACTGTCTATGTTTTGAGCGTTTCCTGTGTCACCAGATTTACATTCCGATGCACCTCTGCAGGTTTACTGTATCCCTTGGACTTTCCCATTGACGACGAAACACAGAAATTGCATCGGAATTAAATGTAAGAGACACAATGACGACTTAAGTACAGGGAGTCTGAGTCTTCCTGCTGTCTATGTTTTGAGCTTTTCCTGTGTCACTAGTTTTACATTCTGATGCACCTCTGCAGGTTTTCTGTATCCCTTGGACTTCCCATTGACGATGAAACACAGAAATTGCATCGGAATTAAATATGAGAGAAACAATGCCGACTTAAGTACAGGAAGACTGAGTCTTCCTACTGTCTATAATTTGAGCGTTTCCTGTGTCACCAGTTTTACATTCCGATGCACCTCTACAGGTTTACTGTATCCCTTGGACCTTCATAGTGACGATGAAATACAGAAATTGCATCGGAATTAAATATAAGAGACACAATGCCGACTTAAGTACAGGAAGACTAACTCTTCCTACTGTCTATGTTTTGAGTGTTTCCTGTGTCATCAGTTTTACTTTCCGATGCACCTCTACAGGTTTACTATATCCCTTGGACCTTCCCATTCACGATGAAACACAGAAATTTCATCGGAAATAAATATAAGAGACACAATGCCGACTTCAGTACAGGAAGACTGAGTCTTCCTACTGTCTATGTTTTGAGCGTTTCCTGTGATAGAGTTTTACATTCCGATGCACCTCTGCAGGCTTACTGTAAACCTTGGACCATCCCATTGACGATGAAACACAGAAATTGCATCGGAATTAAATATAAGAAACACGATGCCGACTTAAGTACAGGAAGACTGAGTCTGCCTACTGTCTATGTTTTGAGCGTTTCCTGTGTCACTAGTTATACATTCCGATGCACCTCTGCAGGTTTACTGTATCCCTTGGACATTCCCATTGACGATGAAATACAGAAATTGCATCGGAATTAAAAATAAGAGACACAATGCCGTCTTAAGTACAGGATTACTGAGTCTTCCTACTGTCTATAATTTGAGCGTTTCCTGTGTCACCAGTTTTACATTCCGATGCACCTCTACAGGTTTACTGTATCCCTTGGACCTTCCCATTCACGATGAAACACAGAAATTGCATCGGAATTAAACATAAGAGAAACAATGCCGACTTCAGTACAGGATGACTAAGTCTTCCTACTGTCTATGTTTTGAGCGTGTTCTGTGTCATAAGTTTTACCTTCCGATGCACCTCTGCAGGTTTACTATATCCCTTGGACCTTCCCATTCACGATGAAACACAGAAATTTCATCGGAAATAAATATAAGAGGCACAATGCCGACTTAAGTACACGAAGACTGAGTCTCCCTACTGTCTATGTTTTGAGCGTTTCCGGTGTCACCAGTTTTACATTCCGATGCACCTCTGCAGGTTTACTGTATCCCTTGGACTTTCCCATTGACGATGAAACACAGAAATTGCATCGGAATTAAATGTAAGTGACACAATGCCGACTTAAGTACAGGAAGACTGAGTCTTCCTACTGTCTATGTTTTGTATGTTTCCTGTGTCACTAGTTTTACATTCCGATGCAGCTCTGCAGGTTTACTGTATCCCTTTGACCTTCCCATTGACGATGAAACACAGAAATCGCATCGGAATTAAATATAAGAGACACAGTGCCGACTTAAGTACAGGAAGACTGAGTCTTCCTACAGTCTATGTTTGAGCGATTCCTGTGTCACTAGTTTTACATTCAGATGCACCTCTGCAGGTTTACAGTATCCCTTCGACATTCCCATTGACCATGAAACACAGCAATTGCATCGGAATTATATATAAGAGACACAATGCCGACTTAAGTACAATAAGACTGAGTCTCCCTACTGTTTATGCTTTGAGCGTTTCCTGTGTTATCGGTTTTACATTCCGATGCACCTCTGCATGTTTACTGTATCCCTTGGACCTTCCCATTGGCGATGAAACACACAAATTGCATCGAAATTAAATATAAGAGACACTATGCCGACTTAAGTACAGGAAGACTAAATCTTGCTACTGTCTATGTTTTGAGCGTTTCCTGTGTCATCAGTTTTACTTTCCGTTGCACCTCTGCAGGTTTACTATATCCCTTGGACCTTCCCATTCACGATGAAACATAGAAATTTCATCGGAAATAAATATAAGAGACACAATGCCGACTTCAGTACAGGAAGACTGACTCTTCCTACTGTCTATGTTTGGAGCGTTTCCTGTGTCACGAGTTTTACATTCCGATGCACATCTGCAGGTTTACTGTATCCCTCGGACTTCCCATTGACGATGAAACACAGAAATTGCATCGGAATTAAATATAAGAGAAACAATGCCGACTTAAGTACAGGAAGACTGAGTCTTCCTACTGTCTATGTTTTGAGCGTTTCCTGTGTCACGAGTTTTACATTCCGATGCACCTCTGCAGGTTTACTGTATCCCTTGGACTTTCCCATTGACGATGAAACACAGAAATTTCATCGGAAATAAATATAAGAGACACAATGCCGACTTAAGTACACGAAGACTGAGTCTTCCTACTGTCTATGTTTTCAGCGTTTCCTGTGTCACCAGATTTACATTCCGATGCACCTCTGCAGGTTTACTGTATCCCTTGGACTTTCCCATTGACGATGAAACACAGAAATTGCATCAGAATTAAATGTAAGAGACACAATGATGACTTAAGTACAGGGAGTCTGAGTCTTCCTGCTGTCTATGTTTTGAGCTTTTCCTGTGTCACTAGTTTTACATTCTGATGCACCTCTGCAGGTTTACTGTATCCCTTGGACTTCCCATTGACGATGAAACACAGAAATTGCATCGGAATTAAATATGAGAGAAACAATGCCGACTTAAGTACACGAAGACTGAGTCTTCCTACTGTCTATAATTTGAGCGTTTCCTGTGTCACCAGTTTTACATTCCGATGCACCTCTACAGGTTTACTGTATCCCTTGGACCTTCACAGTGATGATGAAACACAGAAATTGCATCGGAATTAAATATAAGAGACACAATGCCGACTTAAGTACAGGAAGACTAACTCTTCCTACTGTCTATGTTTTGAGTGTTTCCTGTGTCATCAGTTTTACTTTCCGATGCACCTCTACAGGTTTACTATATCCCTTGGACCTTCCCAATCACGATGAAACACAGAAATTTCGTCGGAAATAAATATAAGAGACACAATGCCGACTTCAGTACAGGAAGACTGAGTCTTCCTACTGTCTATGTTTTGAGCGTTTCCTGTGATAGAGTTTTACATTCCGATGCACCTCTGCAGGCTTACTGTAACCCTTGGACCATCCCATTGACGATGAAACACAGAAATTGCATCGGAATTAAATATAAGAGACACGATGCCGACTTAAGTACAGGATTACTGAGTATTCCTACTGTCTATAATTTGAGCGTTTCCTGTGTCACCAGTTTTACATTCCGATGCACCTCTACAGGTTTACTGTATCCCTTGGACCTTCCCATTGGCGATGAAACACACAAATTGCATCGAAATTAAATATAAGAGACAAAATGCCGACTTAAGTACAGGAAGACTGAGTCTTCCAACTGTCTATGATTTGAGTGTTTCCTATGTCACGAGTTTTACATTCCGATGCACATCTGCAGGTTTACTGTATCCCTTGGACCTTCCCATTCACGATGAAACACAGAAATTGCATCGGAATTAAACATAAGAGAAACAATGCCGACTTAAGTACAGGATGACTAAGTCTTCCTACTGTCTATGTTTTGAGCGTGTTCTGTGTCATAAGTTTTACTTTCCGATGCACCTCTGCAGGTTTACTATATCCCTTTGACCTTCCCATTTACGATGAAACACAGAAATTTCATCGGAAATAAATATAAGAGGCACAATGCCGACTTAAGTACACGAAGACTGAGTCTTCCTACTGTCTATGTTTTGAGCGTTTCCTGTGTCACCAGTTTTACATTCCGATGCACCTCTGCAGGTTTACTGTATCCCTTGGACTTTCCCATTGACGATGAAACACAGAAATTGCATCGGAATTAAATATAAGAGAAACAATGCCGACTTAAGTACAGGAAGACTGAGTCTTCCTACTGTCTATAATTTGAGCGTTTCCTGTGTCACCAGTTTTACGTTCCGATGCACCTCTACAGGTTTACTGTATCCCTTGGACCTTCACAGTGACGATGAAACACAGAAATTGCATCGGAATGAAATATAAGAGACACAATGCCGACTTAAGTACAGGAAGACTGAGTCTTCCTACTGTCTATGTTTTGAGCGTTTCCTGTGTCACCAGATTTACATTCCGATGCACCTCTGCAGGTTTACTGTATCCGTTGGACTTTCCCATTGACGACGAAACACAGAAATTGCATCGGAATTAAATGTAAGAGACACAATGACGACTTAAGTACAGGGAGTCTGAGTCTTCCTGCTGTCTATGTTTTGAGCTTTTCCTGTGTCACTAGTTTTACATTCTGATGCACCTCTGCAGGTTTTCTGTATCCCTTGGACTTCCCATTGACGATGAAACACAGAAATTGCATCGGAATTAAATATGAGAGAAACAATGCCTACTTAAGGACAGGAAGACTGAGTCTTCCTACTGTCTATAATTTGAGCGTTTCCTGTGTCACCAGTTTTACATTCCGATGCACCTCTACAGGTTTACTGTATCCCTTGGACCTTCATAGTGACGATGAAACACAGAAATTGCATCGGAATTAAATATAAGAGACACAATGCCGACTTAAGTACAGGAAGACTAACTCTTCCTACTGTCTATGTTTTGAGTGTTTCCTGTGTCATCAGTTTTACTTTCCGATGCACCTCTACAGGTTTACTATATCCCTTGGACCTTCCCATTCACGATGAAACACAGAAATTTCATCGGAAATAAATATAAGAGACACAATGCCGACTTCAGTACAGGAAGACTGAGTCTTCCTGCCGTCTATGTTTTGAGCGTTTCCTGTGATAGAGTTTTACATTCCGATGCACCTCTGCAGGCTTACTGTAAACCTTGGACCATCCCATTGACGATGAAACACAGAAATTGCATCGGAATTAAATATAAGAAACACGATGCCGACTTAAGTACAGGAAGACTGAGTCTGCCTACTGTCTATGTTTTGAGCGTTTCCTGTGTCACTAGTTATACATTCCGATGCACCTCTGCAGGTTTACTGTATCTCTTGGACTTTCCCATTGACGATGAAACACAGAAATTTCATCGGAAATAAATATAAGAGACACAATGCCGACTTAAGTACACGAAGACTGAGTCTTCCTACTGTCTATGTTTTCAGCGTTTCCTGTGTCACCAGATTTACATTCCGATGCACCTCTGCAGGTTTACTGTATCCCTTGGACTTTCCCATTGACGATGAAACACAGAAATAGCATCAGAATTAAATGTAAGAGACACAATGATGACTTAAGTACAGGGAGTCTGAGTCTTCCTGCTGTCTATGTTTTGAGCTTTTCCTGTGTCACTAGTTTTACATTCTGATGCACCTCTGCAGGTTTACTGTATCCCTTGGACTTCCCATTGACGATGAAACACAGAAATTGCATCGGAATTAAATATGAGAGAAACAATGCCGACTTAAGTACACGAAGACTGAGTCTTCCTACTGTCTATAATTTGAGCGTTTCCTGTGTCACCAGTTTTACATTCCGATGCACCTCTACAGGTTTACTGTATCCCTTGGACCTTCACAGTGATGATGAAACACAGAAATTGCATCGGAATTAAATATAAGAGACACAATGCCGACTTAAGTACAGGAAGACTAACTCTTCCTACTGTCTATGTTTTGAGTGTTTCCTGTGTCATCAGTTTTACTTTCCGATGCACCTCTACAGGTTTACTATATCCCTTGGACCTTCCCAATCACGATGAAACACAGAAATTTCGTCGGAAATAAATATAAGAGACACAATGCCGACTTCAGTACAGGAAGACTGAGTCTTCCTACTGTCTATGTTTTGAGCGTTTCCTGTGATAGAGTTTTACATTCCGATGCACCTCTGCAGGCTTACTGTAACCCTTGGACCATCCCATTTACGATGAAACACAGAAATTGCATCGGAATTAAATATAAGAGACACGATGCCGACTTAAGTACAGGATTACTGAGTCTTCCTACTGTCTATAATTTGAGCGTTTCCTGTGTCACCAGTTTTACATTCCGATGCACCTCTACAGGTTTACTGTATCCCTTGGACCTTCCCATTGGCGATGAAACACACAAATTGCATCGAAATTAAATATAAGAGACAAAATGCCGACTTAAGTACAGGAAGACTGAGTCTTCCAACTGTCTATGATTTGAGTGTTTCCTATGTCACGAGTTTTACATTCCGATGCACATCTGCAGGTTTACTGTATCCCTTGGACCTTCCCATTCACGATGAAACACAGAAATTGCATCGGAATTAAACATAAGAGAAACAATGCCGACTTAAGTACAGGATGACTAAGTCTTCCTACTGTCTATGTTTTGAGCGTGTTCTGTGTCATAAGTTTTACTTTCCGATGCACCTCTGCAGGTTTACTATATCCCTTTGACCTTCCCATTTACGATGAAACACAGAAATTTCATCGGAAATAAATATAAGAGGCACAATGCCGACTTAAGTACACGAAGACTGAGTCTTCCTACTGTCTATGTTTTGAGCGTTTCCTGTGTCACCAGTTTTACATTCCGATGCACCTCTGCAGGTTTACTGTATCCCTTGGACTTTCCCATTGACGATGAAACACAGAAATTGCATCGGAATTAAATATAAGAGAAACAATGCCGACTTAAGTACAGGAAGACTGAGTCTTCCTACTGTCTATAATTTGAGCGTTTCCTGTGTCACCAGTTTTACGTTCCGATGCACCTCTACAGGTTTACTGTATCCCTTGGACCTTCACAGTGACGATGAAACACAGAAATTGCATCGGAATGAAATATAAGAGACACAATGCCGACTTAAGTACAGGAAGACTGAGTCTTCCTACTGTCTATGTTTTGAGCGTTTCCTGTGTCACCAGATTTACATTCCGATGCACCTCTGCAGGTTTACTGTATCCGTTGGACTTTCCCATTGACGACGAAACACAGAAATTGCATCGGAATTAAATGTAAGAGACACAATGACGACTTAAGTACAGGGAGTCTGAGTCTTCCTGCTGTCTATGTTTTGAGCTTTTCCTGTGTCACTAGTTTTACATTCTGATGCACCTCTGCAGGTTTTCTGTATCCCTTGGACTTCCCATTGACGATGAAACACAGAAATTGCATCGGAATTAAATATGAGAGAAACAATGCCTACTTAAGGACAGGAAGACTGAGTCTTCCTACTGTCTATAATTTGAGCGTTTCCTGTGTCACCAGTTTTACATTCCGATGCACCTCTACAGGTTTACTGTATCCCTTGGACCTTCATAGTGACGATGAAACACAGAAATTGCATCGGAATTAAATATAAGAGACACAATGCCGACTTAAGTACAGGAAGACTAACTCTTCCTACTGTCTATGTTTTGAGTGTTTCCTGTGTCATCAGTTTTACTTTCCGATGCACCTCTACAGGTTTACTATATCCCTTGGACCTTCCCATTCACGATGAAACACAGAAATTTCATCGGAAATAAATATAAGAGACACAATGCCGACTTCAGTACAGGAAGACTGAGTCTTCCTGCCGTCTATGTTTTGAGCGTTTCCTGTGATAGAGTTTTACATTCCGATGCACCTCTGCAGGCTTACTCTAAACCTTGGACCATCCCATTGACGATGAAACACAGAAATTGCATCGGAATTAAATATAAGAAACACGATGCCGACTTAAGTACAGGAAGACTGAGTCTGCCTACTGTCTATGTTTTGAGCGTTTCCTGTGTCACTAGTTATACATTCCGATGCACCTCTGCAGGTTTACTGTATCTCTTGGACCTTCCCATTGACGATGAAATACAGAAATTGCATCGGAATTAAAAATAAGAGACACAATGCCGACTTAAGTACAGGATTACTGAGTCTTCCTACTGTCTATAATTTGAGCGTTTCCTGTGTCACCAGTTTTACATTCCGATGCACCTCTACAGGTTTACTGTATCCCTTGGACCTTCCCATTGGCGATGAAACACACAAATTGCATCGAAATTAAATATAAGAGACACAATGCCGACTTAAGTACAGGAAGACTGAGTCTTCCAACTGTCTATGATTTGAGCGTTTCCTATGTCACGAGTTTTACATTCCGATGCACATCTGCAGGTTTACTGTATCCCTTGGACCTTCCCATTCACGATGAAACACAGAAATTGCATCGGAATTAAACATAAGAGAAACAATGCCGACTTAAGTACAGGATGACTAAGTCTTCCTACTGTCTATGTTTTGAGCGTGTTCTGTGTCATAAGTTTTACTTTCCGATGCACCTCTGCAGGTTTACTATATCCCTTGGACCTTCCCATTTACGATGAAACACAGATATTTCATCGGAAATAAATATAAGAGGCACAATGCCGACTTAAGTACACGAAGACTGAGTCTTCCTACAGTCTATGTTTGAGCGTTTCCTGTGTCACTAGTTTTACATTCAGATGCACCTCTGCAGGTTTACAGTATCCCTTCGACATTCCCATTGACCATGAAACACAGCAATTGCATCGGAATTATATATAAGAGACACAATGCCGACTTAAGTACAATAAGACTGAGTCTCCCTACTGTTTATGCTTTGAGCGTTTCCTGTGTTATCGGTTTTACATTCCGATGCACCTCTGCATGTTTACTGTATCCCTTGGACCTTCCCATTGGCGATGAAACACACAAATTGCATCGAAATTAAATATAAGAGACACTATGCCGACTTAAGTACAGGAAGACTAAATCTTGCTACTGTCTATGTTTTGAGCGTTTCCTGTGTCATCAGTTTTACTTTCCGTTGCACCTCTGCAGGTTTACTATATCCCTTGGACCTTCCCATTCACGATGAAACACAGAAATTTCATCGGAAATAAATATAAGAGACACAATGCCGACTTCAGTACAGGAAGACTGACTCTTCCTACTGTCTACGTTTTGAGCGTTTCCTGTGTCACGAGTTTTACATTCCGATGCACATCTGCAGGTTTACTGTATCCCTCGGACTTCCCATTGACGATGAAACACAGAAATTGCATCGGAATTAAATATAAGAGAAACAATGCCGACTTAAGTACAGGAAGACTGAGTCTTCCTACTGTCTATGTTTTGAGCGTTTCCTGTGTCACGAGTTTTACATTCCGATGCACCTCTGCAGGATTACTGTATCCCTCGGACTTCCCATTGACGATGAAACACAGAAATTGCATCGGAATTAAATATAAGAGAAACAATGCCGACTTAAGTACAGGAAGACTGAGTCTTCCTACTGTCTATGTTTTGAGCGTTTCCTGTGTCACGAGTTTTACATTCCGATGCACCTCTGCAGGTTTACTGTATCCCTTGGACTTTCCCATTGACGATGAAACACAGAAATTTCATCGGAAATAAATATAAGAGACACAATGCCGACTTAAGTACACGAAGACTGAGTCTTCCTACTGTCTATGTTTTCAGCGTTTCCTGTGTCACCAAATTTACATTCCGGTGCACCTCTGCAGGTTTACTGTATCCCTTGGACTTTCCCATTGACGATGAAACACAGAAATTGCATCAGAATTAAATGTAAGAGACACAATGATGACTTAAGTACAGGGAGTCTGAGTCTTCCTGCTGTCTATGTTTTGAGCTTTTCCTGTGTCACGAGTTTTACATTCCGATGCACATCTGCAGGTTTACTGTATCCCTTGGACCTTCCCATTCACGATGAAACACAGAAATTGCATCGGAATTAAACATAAGAGAAACAATGCCGACTTAAGTACAGGATGACTAAGTCTTCCTACTGTCTATGTTTTGAGCGTGTTCTGTGTCATAAGTTTTACTTTCCGATGCACCTCTGCAGGTTTACTATATCCCTTGGACCTTCCCATTTACGATGAAACACAGAAATTTCATCGGAAATAAATATAAGAGGCACAATGCCGACTTAAGTACACGAAGACTGAGTCTTCCTACTGTCTATGTTTTGAGCGTTTCCTGTGTCACCAGTTTTACATTCCGATGCACCTCTGCAGGTTTACTGTATCCCTTGGACTTTCCCATTGACGATGAAACACAGAAATTGCATCGGAATTAAATATAAGAGAAACAATGCCGACTTAAGCACAGGAAGACTGAGTCTTCCTACTGTCTATAATTTGAGCGTTTCCTGTGTCACCAGTTTTACATTCCGATGCACCTCTACAGGTTTACTGTATCCCTTGGACCTTCACAGTGACGATGAAACACAGAAATTGCATCGGAATGAAATATAAGAGACACAATGCCGACTTAAGTACAGGAAGACTGAGTCTTCCTACTGTCTATGTTTTGAGCGTTTCCTGTGTCACCAGATTTACATTCCGATGCACCTCTGCAGGTTTACTGTATCCCTTGGACTTTCCCATTGGCGACGAAACACAGAAATTGCATCGGAATTAAATGTAAGAGACACAATGACGACTTAAGTACAGGGAGTCTGAGTTTTCCTGCTGTCTATGTTTTGAGCTTTTCCTGTGTCACTAGTTTTACATTCTGATGCACCTCTGCAGGTTTTCTGTATCCCTTGGACTTCCCATTGACGATGAAACACAGAAATTGCATCGGAATTAAATATGAGAGAAACAATGCCTACTTAAGTACAGGAAGACTGAGTCTTCCTACTGTCTATAATTTGAGCGTTTCCTGTGTCACCAGTTTTACATTCCGATGCACCTCTACAGGTTTACTGTATCCCTTGGACCTTCATAGTGACGATGAAACACAGAAATTGCATCGGAATTAAATATAAGAGACACAATGCCGACTTAAGTACAGGAAGACTAACTCTTCCTACTGTCTATGTTTTGAGTGTTTCCTGTGTCACTAGTTTTACTTTCCGATGCACCTCTACAGGTTTACTATATCCCTTGGACCTTCCCATTCACGATGAAACACAGAAATTTCATCGGAAATAAATATAAGAGACACAATGCCGACTTCAGTACAGGAAGACTGAGTCTTCCTACTGTCTATGTTTTGAGCGTTTCCTGTGATAGAGTTTTACATTCCGATGCACCTCTGCAGGCTTACTGTAAACCTTGGACCATCCCATTGACGATGAAACACAGAAATTGCATCGGAATTAAATATAAGAAACACGATGCCGACTTAAGTACAGGAAGACTGAGTCTGCCTACTGTCTATGTTTTGAGCGTTTCCTGTGTCACTAGTTATACATTCCGATGCACCTCTGCAGGTTTACTGTATCCCTTGGACCTTCCCATTGACGATGAAATACAGAAATTGCATCGGAATTAAAAATAAGAGACACAATGCCGACTTAAGTACAGGATTACTGAGTCTTCCTACTGTCTATAATTTGAGCGTTTCCTGTGTCACCAGTTTTACATTCCGATGCACCTCTACAGGTTTACTGTATCCCTTGGACCTTCCCATTGGCGATGAAACACAAATTGCATCGAAATTAAATATAAGAGACACAATGCCGACTTAAGTACAGGAAGACTGAGTCTTCCAACTGTCTATGATTTGAGCGTTTCCTATGTCACGAGTTTTACATTCCGATGCACATCTGCAGGTTTACTGTATCCCGTGGACCTTCCCATTCACGATGAAACACAGAAATTGCATCGGAATTAAACATAAGATAAACAATGCCGACTTAAGTACACGATGACTAAGTCTTCCTACTGTCTATGTTTTGAGCGTGTTCTGTGTCATAAGTTTTACTTTCCGATGCACCTCTGCAGGTTTACTATATCCCTTGGACCCTCCCATTTACGATGAAACACAGAAATTTCATCGGAAATAAATATAAGAGGCACAATGCCGACTTAAGTACACGAAGACTGAGTCTCCCTACTGTCTATGTTTTGAGCGTTTCCTGTGTCACCAGTTTTACATTCCGATGCACCTCTGCAGGTCTACTGTATCGCTTGGACTTTCCCATTGACGATGAAACACAGAAATTGCATCGGAATTAAATGTAAGTGACACAATGCCGACTTATGTACAGGAAGACTGAGTCTTCCTACTGTCTATGTTTTGTATGTTTCCTGTGTCACTAGTTTTACATTCCGATGCAGCTCTGCAGGTTTACTGTATCCCTTTGACCTTCCCATTGACGATGAAACACAGAAATCGCATCGGAATTAAATATAAGAGACACAGTGCCGACTTAAGTACAGGAAGACTGAGTCTTCCTACAGTCTATGTTTGAGCGTTTCCTGTGTCACTAGTTTTACATTCAGATGCACCTCTGCAGGTTTACAGTATCCCTTCGACATTCCCATTGACGATGAAACACAGAAATTGCATCGGAATTAAATATAAGAGAAACAATGCCGACTTAAGTACACGAAGACTGAGTCTTCCTACTGTCTATGTTTTGAGCGTTTCCTGTGTCACGAGTTTTACATTCCGATGCACCTCTGCAGGTTTACTGTATCCCTTGGACTTTCCCATTGACGATGAAACACAGAAATTTCATCGGAAATAAATATAAGAGACACAATGCCGACTTAAGTACACGAAGACTGAGTCTTCCTACTGTCTATGTTTTCAGCGTTTCCTGTGTCACCAGATTTACATTCCGATGCACCTCTGCAGGTTTACTGTATCCCTTGGACTTTCCCATTGACGATCAAACACAGAAATTGCATCAGAATTAAATGTAAGAGACACAATGATGACTTAAGTACAGGGAGTCTGAGTCTTCCTGCTGTCTATGTTTTGAGCTTTTCCTGTGTCACTAGTTTTACATTCTGATGCAAATCTGCAGGTTCACTGTATCCCTTGGACTTCCCATTGACGATGAAACACAGAAATTGCATCGGAATTCAATATGAGAGAAACAATGCCGACTTCAGTACACGAAGACTGAGTCTTCCTACTGTCTATAATTTGAGCGTTTCCTGTGTCACCAGTTTTACATTCCGATGCACCTCTACAGGTTTACTGTATCCCTTGGACCTTCACAGTGACGATGAAACACAGAAATTGCATCGGAATTAAATATAAGAGACACAATGCCGACTTAAGTACAGGAAGACTAACTCTTCCTACTGTCTATGTTTTGAGTGTTTCCTGTGTCATCAGTTTTACTTTCCGATGCACCTCTACAGGTTTACTATATCCCTTGGACCTTCCCATTCACGATGAAACACAGAAATTTCGTCGGAAATAAATATAAGTGACACAATGCCGACTTCAGTACAGGAAGACTGAGTCTTCCTACTGTCTATGTTTTGAGCGTTTCCTGTGATAGAGTTTTACATTCCGATGCACCTCTGCAGGCTTACTGTAACCCTTGGACCATCCCATTGACGATGAAACACAGAAATTGCATCGGAATTAAATATAAGAGACACGATGCCGACTTAAGTACAGGAAGACTGAGTCTTCCTACTGTCTATGTTTTGAGCGTTTCCTGTGTCACTAGTTTTACTTTCCGATGCACCTCTGCAGGTTTACTGTATCCCTTGGACCTTCCCATTGTCGATGAAATACAGAAATTGCATCGGAATTAAAAATAAGAGACACAATGCCGACTTAAGTACAGGAAGACTGAGTCTTCCTACTGTCTATGTTTTGAGCGTTTCCTGTGTCACGAGTTTTACATTCCGATGCACCTCTGCAGGTTTACTGTATCCCTTGGACCTTCCCTTTGACGATGAAACACAGAAATTTCATCGGAAATAAATATAACAGACACAATGCCGACTTAAGTACACGAAGACTGAGTCTTCCTACTGTCTATGCTTTGAGCATTTCCTGTGTCACCAGATTTACATTTCGATGCACCTCTGCAGGTCTACTGTATCCCTTGGACTTTCCCATTGACGATGAAACACAGAAATTGCATCGGAATTAAATGTAAGAGACACAATGATGACTTAAGTACAGGGAGTCTGAGTCTTCCTGCTGTCTATGTTTTGAGCTTTTCCTGTGTCACTAGTTTTACATTCTGATGCACCTCTGCAGGTTTACTGTATCCCTTGGACTTCCCATTGACGATGAAACACAGAAATTGCATCGGAATTAAATATGAGAGAAACAATGCCGACTTAAGTACAGGAAGACTGAGTCTTCCTACTGTCTATAATTTGAGCGTTTCCTGTGTCACCAGTTTTACTTTCCGATGCACCTCTACAGGTTTACTATATCCCTTGGACCTTCCCATTCACGATGAAACACAGAAATTTCATCGGAAATAAATATAAGAGACACAATGCCGACTTCAGTACAGGAAGACTGAGTCTTCCTACTGTATATGATTTGAGCGTTTCCTGTGTCACGAGTTTTACATTCCGATGCACATCTGCAGGTTTACTGTATCCCTCGGACCTTCCCATTCACGATGAAACACAGAAATTGCATCGGAATTAAACATAAGAGAAACAATGCCGACTTAAGTACAGGAAGACTGAGTCTTCCTACTGTCTTTAATTTGAGCGTTTCCTGTGTCACCAGTTTTACATTCCGATGCACCTCTACAGGTTTACTGTATCCCTTGGACCTTCACAGTTAAGATGAAACACAGAAATTACATCGAAATTAAATATAAGAGACACAATGCCGACTAAAGTACAAGAAAACAGTCTTCTTACAGTCAATGTTTTGAGCCTTTCCTGTGTCACCAGTTTTACATTCCGATGCACCTCTGCATGTTTACTGTATCCCTTGGACCTTCCCATTCGCCATGAAACCCAGAAATTTCATCGGAAATAAATATAAGAGACACAATGCCGGCTTTTGTACAGGAAGACTAAATCTTGCTACTGTCTATGTGTTGAGCGTATCCTGTGTCATCAGTTTTAATTTCCGATGCACCTCTGCAGGTTTACTATATCCCTTGGACCTTCCTATTCACGATGAAACACAGAAATTTCATCGGAAATAAATATAAGAGACACAATGCCGACTTAAGTACAGGAAGACTGAGTCTTCCTACTGTCTATGTTTTGAGCGTTTCCAGTGTCACTAGTTTTACATTCCGTTGCACCTCTGCAGGTTTACTGTATCCCTTGGACCTTCCCATTGACGATGAAACACAGGAATTGCATCGGAATTAAATATAAGAGACACAATGCCGACTTAAGTACAGGAAGACTGAGTCTTCCTACTGTCTATAATTTGACCGTTTCCTGTGTCACCAGTTTTACATTCCGATGCACCTCTACAGGTTGACTGTATCCCTCGGCATTGTGTCAGTGACGATGAAACACAGAAATTGCATTCGGAATTAACTATAAGAGACACAATGCCGACTTAAGTACAGGAAGACTGAGGCTTCCTACTGTCTATGCTTTGTGCGTTTCCTGTGTCACTAGTTTTACATTCCGATGCACCTCTGCAGGTTTACTGTATCCCTTGGACCTTCCCATTGACGATGAAACACAGAAATTGCATCGGAATTAAGTATTAGAGACACAATGCCGACTTAAGTACAGGAAGACTGAATCTTCCTACTGTCTATGTTTGAGCGTTTCCTGTGTCACTAGTTTTACATTCAGATGCACCTCTGCAGGTTTACTGTATCCCTTCGACCTTCCCATTGACGATGAAACAAAGCAATTGCATCGGAATTAAATATAAGAGACACAATGCCGACTTAAGTACAGGAAGACTGAGTCTTCCTACTGTTTTTGCTTTGTGCGTTTCCTGTGTCACTAGTTTTACATTCCGATGCACCTCTGCAGGTTTACTGTATCCCTTGGACCTTCCCATTGACGATGAAACACAGAAATTGCATCGGAATTAAATATAAGAGACACAATGCCGACTTAAGTACAGGAAGACTGTATCTTCCTACTGTCTATGTTTGAGCGTTTCCTGTGTCACTAGTTTTACATTCAGATGCACCTCTGCAGGTTTACTGTATCCCTTCGACCTTCCCATTGACGATGAAACACAGCAATTGCATCGGAATTAAATATAAGAGACACAATGCCGACTTAAGTACAGGAAGAGTGAGTCTTCCTACTGTCTATAATTTGAGCGTTTCCTGTGTCACCAGTTTTACATTCCGATGCACCTCTACAGGTTGACTGTATCCCTCGGACCTTCACAGTGACGATGAAACACAGAAATTGCATCGGAAATAAATATAAGAGACACAATGCCGACTTAAGTAGAGGAAGACTTAGTCTTCCTACTGTCTATGTTATGAGCGTGTCCTGTGTCATCAGTTTTACATTCCAATGCACCTCTTCAGGTTTAGTATATCCCTTGGACCTTCCCATTCACGATGAAACACAGAAATTTCATCGGAAATAAATATAAGAGACACAATGCCGATTTAAGTACAGGAAGACTGAGTCTTCCTACTGTCTATGTTTTGAGCGTTTCCTGTGTCACCAGTTTTACATTCAGATGCACCTCTGCAGGTTAACTGTATCCCTTGGACCTTCACATTGACGATGAAACACAGAAATTGCATCGGAATTAAATATAAGAGACACAATGCCGACTTAAGTACAGGAAGAATGAGTCTTCCTACTGTCTATAATTTGAGCGTTTCCTGTGTCACCAGTTTTACATTCCGATGCACCTCTACAGGTTTACTGTATCCCTTGGACCTTCACAGTGACGATGAAACACAGAAATTGCATCGGAATTAAATATAAGAGACACAATGCCGACTTAAGTGCAAGAAAACAGTCTTCTTACAGTCAATGTTTTGAGCGTCTCCTGTGTCACCAGTTTTACATTCCGATGCACCTCTGGTCCTTCCCATTGGCGATGAAACACACAAATTGCATCGAAATTAAATATAAGAGACACAATGCCGACTTAAGTACAGGATACTGAGTCTTCCTACTGTCTATGTTTTGAGCGTTTCCTGTGTCACATGTTTTACATTCCGATGGACCTCTGCTGGTTTACTGTATCCCTTGGACCTTCCCATTGACGATGAAACACAGAAATTGCATCGGAATTAGATATAAGAGACACAATGCCGACTTAAGTACAGGAAGACTGAGTCTTCCTACTGTCTATGATTTGAGCGTTTCCTGTGTCACCAGTTTTACATTCTGATGCAGCTCTGCAGGTTTACTGTATTCCTTGGACCTTCCCATTGACGATGAAACACAGAAATTTCACCGGAAATAAATATAAGAGACACAATGCCGACTTAAGTACAGGAAGACTGAGACTTCCTACTGTCTATGTTTTGAGCTTTTCCTGTGTCACCAGTTTTACATTCTGATGCACCTCTGCAGGTTTACTGTATCCCTTGGACCTTCCCATTGACGACGAAACACAGGAATTGCATGGGAATTAAATATAAGAGACACAATGCCGACTTAAGTACAGGAAGACTGAGTCTTCCTACTGTCTATGTTTTGAGCGTTTCCTGTGTCACCAGTTTTACATTCTGATGCACCTCTGCAGATTTACTGTATCCCTTGAACCTTCCCATTGACGATGAAACACAGAAATTGCATCGGAATTAAATATAAGAGACACAATGCCGACTTAAGTACAGGTAGACTGAGTCTTCCTACTGTCTATAATTTGAGCGTTTCCTGTGTCACCAGTTTTACATTCCGATGCACCTCTACAGGTTGACTGTATCCCTCGGCATTGTGTCAGTGACGATGAAACACAGAAATTGCATCGGAATTAACTATAAGAGACACAATGCCGACTTAAGTACAGGATGACTAAGTCTTCCTACTGTCTATGTTTTGAGCGTGTTCTGTGTCATCAGTTTTACTATCCGATGCACCTCTGCAGGTTTACTATATCCCTTGGACCTTCCCATTTACGATGAAACACAGAAATTTCATCGGAAATAAATATAAGAGACACAATGCCGACTTAAGTACACGAAGACTGAGTCTTCCTACTGTCTATGTTTTGAGCGTTTCCTGTGTCACCAGTTTTACATTCCGATGCACCTCTGCAGGTTTACTGTATCCCTTAGACTTTCCCATTGACGATGAAACACAGAAATTGCATCGGAATTAAATGTAAGAGACACAATGCCGACTTAAGTACAGGAAGACTGAGTCTTCCTACTGTCTATGCTTTGTGCGTTTCCTGTGTCACTAGTTTTTCATTCCGATGCACCTCTCCAGGTTTACTGTATCCCTTGGAACTTCCCATTGACGATGAAACACAGAAATTGCATCGGAATTAAATATAAGAGACACAATGCCGACTTAAGTACAGGAAGACTGAGTCTTCCTACTGTCTATGTTTGAGCGTTTCCTGTGTCACTAGTTTTACATTCAGATGCACCTCTGCAGGTTTACAGTATCCCTTCGACCTTCCCATTGACGATGAAACACAGCAATTGCATCGGAATTATATATAAGAGACACAATGCCGACTTAAGTACAATAAGACTGAGTCTTCCTACTGTTTATATTTTGAGCGTTTCCTGTGTCATCGGTTTTACATTCCGATGCACCTCTGCATGTTTACTGTATCCCTTGGACATTCCCATTGGCGACGAAATACACAAATTGCATCGAAATTAAATATAAGAGACACTATGCCGACTTAAGTACAGGAAGACTAAATCTTGCTACTGTCTATGTTTTGAGCGTCTCCTGTGTCATCAGTTTTACTTTCCGTTGCACCTCTGCAGGTTTACTATATCCCTTGGACCTTCCCATTCACGATGAAACACAGAAATTTCATCGGAAATAAATATAAGAGACACAATGCCGACTTCAGTACAGGAAGACTGAGTCTTCCCACTGTCTATGATTTGAGCGTTTCCTGTGTCACGAGTTTTACATTCCGATGCACATCTGCAGGTTTACTGTATCCCTCGGACTTCCCATTGACGATTAAACACAGAAATTGCATCGGAATTAAATATAAGAGAAACAATGCCGACTTAAGTACAGGAAGACTGAGTCTTCCTACTGTCTATAATTTGAGCGTTTCCTGTGTCACCAGTTTTACATTCCGATGCACCTCTACAGGTTTACTGTATCCCTTGGACCTTCACAGTGACGATGAAACACAGAAATTGCATCGGAATTAAATATAAGAGACACAATGCCGACTTAAGTACAGGAAGACTGAGTCTTCCTACCGTCTATGTTTTGAGCGTTTCCTGTGTCACGAGTTTTACATTCCGATGCACCTCTGCAGGTTTACTGTATCCCTTGGACCTTCCCATTGACGATGAAACACACAAATTGCATCGGAATTAAATATAAGAGACACAATGCCGACTTAAGTACAGGAAGACTGAGTCTTCCTACTGTCGATGTTTTGAGCGTTTCCTGTGTCACTAGTTTTACATTCCGATGCACCTCTGCAGGTTTACTGCATCCCTTGGACCTACCCATTGACGATGAAACACAGAAATTGCATCGGAATTAAATATAAGAGACACAATGCCGACTTAAGTACAGGAAGACTGAGACTTCCTACTGTCTATGTTTTGAGCGTTTCCTGTGTCACCAGTTTTACATTCCGATGCACCTCTACAGGTTTACTGTATCCCTCGGACCTTCACAGTGACGATGAAACACAGAAATTGCATCGGAATTAAATATAAGAGACACAATGCCGACTTAAGTACAGGAAGACTGAGTCTTCCTACTGTCTATAATTTGAGCGTTTCCTGTGTCACCAGTTTTACATTCCGATGCACCTCTGCATGTTTACTGTATCCCTTGGAACTTCCCATTGGCGATGAAACACACAAATTGAATCCAAATTAAATATAAGAGACACAATGCCGACTTAAATACAGGAAGACTAAATCCTGCTGCTGTCTATGTTTTGAGCGTATCCTGTGTCATCAGTTTTACTTTCCGATGCACCTCTGCAGGTTTACTATATCCCTTGGACCTTCCCATTCACGATGAAACACAGAAATTTCATCGGAAATAAATATAAGAGACACAATACCGACTTCAGTACAGGAAGACTGAGTCTTCCTACTGTCTATGATTTGTGCGTTTCCTGTGTCACTAGTTTTACGTTCCGATGCACCTCTGCAGGTTTACTGTATCCCTTGGACCTTCCCATTGACGATGAAATACAGAAATTGCATCGGAATTAAAAATAAGAGACACAATGCCGACTTAAGTACAGGATGACTGAGTCTTCCTACTGTCTATAATTTGAGCGTTTCCTGTGTCACCAGTTTTACATTCCGATGCACCTCTACAGGTTTACTGTATCCCTTGGACCTTCCCATTGGCGATGAAACACACAAATTGCATCGAAATTAAATATAAGAGACACAATGCCGACTTAAGTACAGGTAGACTGAGTCTTCCAACTGTCTATGTTTTGAGCGTTTCCTGTGTCACGAGTTTTACATTCCGATGCACATCTGCAGGTTTACTGTATCCCTTGGACCTTCCCATTCACGATGAAACACAGAAATTGCATCGGAATTAAACATAAGAGAAACAATGCCGACTTAAGTACAGGAAGACTGAGTCTTACTACTGTCTATAATTTGAGCGTTTCCTGTTTCACCAGTTTTACATTCCGATGCACCTCTACAGGTTTACTGTATCCCTTGGACCTTCACAGTTACGACGAAACACAGAAATTACATCGGAATTAAATATAAGAGACACAATGGCGAGTTAAGTACAAGAAAACAGTCTTCTTACAGTCAATGTTTTGAGCGTTTCCTGTGTCACCAGTTTTACATTCCGATGCACCTCTGCATGTTTACTGTATTCCTTGGACCTTCCCATTGGCGATGAAACACAGAAATTTCATCGGAAATAAATATAAGAGACACAATGCCGACTTAAGTACAGGAAGACTGAGTCTTCCTACTGTCTATGTTTTGAGCGTTTCCGGTGTCACTAGTGTTACATTCCGTTGCACCTCTGCAGGTTTACTGTATCCCTTGGACCTTCCCATTGACGATGAAACACAGGAATTGCATCGGAATTAAATATAAGAGACACAATGCCGACTTAAGTACAGGAAGACTGAGTCTTCCTACTGTCTATAATTTGAGCGTTTCCTGTGTCACCAGTTTTACATTCCGATGCACCTCTACAGGTTGACTGTATCCCTCGGCATTGTGTCAGTGACGATGAAACACAGAAATTGCATCGGAATTAAATATAAGAGACACAATGCCGACTTAAGTACAGGAAGACTGAGTCTTCCTACTGTCTATGTTTTGAGCGTTTCCGGTGTCACTAGTGTTACATTCCGTTGCACTTCTGCAGGTTTACTGTATCCCTTGGACCTTCCCATTGACGATGAAACACAGGAATTGCATCGGAATTAAATATAAGAGACACAATGCCGACTTAAGTACAGGAAGACTGAGTCCTCCTACTGTCTATGTTTTGAGCGTTTCCTGTGTCACCAGTTTTACATTCTGATGCACCTCTGCAGATTTACTGTATCCCTTGAACCTTCCCATTGACGATGAAACACAGAAATTGCATCGGAATTGACTATAAGAGACACAATGCCGACTTAAGTACAGGAAGACTGAGTCTTCCTACTGTCTATAATTTGAGCGTTTCCTGTGTCACCAGTTTTACATTCCGATGCACCCCTACAGGTTGACTGTATCCCTCGGCATTGTGTCAGTGACGATGAGACACAGAAATTGCATCGGAATTAACTAAAAGAGACACAATGCCGAATTAAGTACAGGATGACTAAGTCTTCCTACTGTCTATGTTTTGAGCGTGTTCTGTGTCATCAATTTTACTATCCGATGCACCTCTGCAGGTTTACTATATCCCTTGGACCTTCCCATTTACGATGAAACACAGAAATTTCATCGGAAATAAATATAAGAGACACAATGCCGACTTAAGTACACGAAGACTGAGTCTTCCTACTGTCTATGTTTTGAGCGTTTCCTGTGTCACCGGTTTTACATTCCGATGCACCTCTGCAGGTTTACTGTATCCCTTGGACTTTCCCATTGACGATGAAACACAGAAATTGCATCGGAATTAAATGTAAGAGACACAATGCCGACTTAAGTACAGGAAGACTGAGTCTTCCTACTGTCTATGTTTTGTGCGTTTCCTGTGTCACTAGTTTTACATTCCGATGCACCTCTCCTGGTTTACTGTATCCCTTGGAACTTCCCATTGACGATGAAACACAGAAATTGCATCGGAATTAAATATAAGAGACACAATGCCGACTTAAGTACAGGAAGACTGAGTCTTCCTACTGTCTATGTTTGAGCGTTTCCTGTGTCACTAGTTTTACATTCAGATGCACCTCTGCAGGTTTACAGTATCCCTTCGACCTTCCCATTGACGATGAAACACAGCAATTGCATCGGAATTATATATAAGAGACACAATGCCGACTTAAGTACAATAAGACTGAGTCTTCCTACTGTTTATATTTTGAGCGTTTCCTGTGTCATCGGTTTTACATTCCGATGCACCTCTGCATGTTTACTGTATCCCTTGGACCTTCCCATTGGCGATGAAACACACAAATTGCATCGAAATTAAATATAAGAGACACTATGCCGACTTAAGTACTGGAAGACTAAATCTTGCTACTGTCTATGTTTTGAGCGTCTCCTGTGTCATCAGTTTTACTTTCCGTTGCACCTCTGCAGGTTTACTATATCCCTTGGACCTTCCCATTCACGATGAAACACAGAAATTTCATCGGAAATAAATATAAGAGACACAATGACGACTTCAGTACAGGAAGACTGAGTCTTCCTACTGTCTATGATTTGAGCGTTTACTGTGTCACGAGTTTTACATTCCGATGCACATCTGCAGGTTTACTGTATCCCTCGGACTTCCCATTGACGATGAAACACAGAAATTGCATCGGAATTAAATATAAGAGAAACAATGCCGACTTAAGTACAGGAAGACTGAGTCTTCCTACTGTCTATAATATGAGCGTTTCCTGTGTCACCAGTTTTACATTCCGATGCACCTCTACAGGTTTACTGTATCCCTTGGACCTTCACAGTGACGATGAAACACAGAAATTGCATCGGAATTAAATATAAGAGACACAATGCCGACTTAAGTACAGGAAGACTGAGTCTTCCTACTGTCTATGTTTTGAGCGTTTCCGGTGTCACTAGTGTTACATTCCGTTGCACCTCTGCAGGTTTACTGTATCCCTTGGACCTTCCCATTGACGATGAAACACAGGAATTGCATCGGAATTAAATATAAGAGACACAATGCCGACTTAAGTACAGGAAGACTGAGTCCTCCTACTGTCTATGTTTTGAGCGTTTCCTGTGTCACCAGTTTTACATTCTGATGCACCTCTGCAGATTTACTGTATCCCTTGAACCTTCCCATTGACGATGAAACACAGAAATTGCATCGGAATGAAATATAAGAGACACAATGCCGACTTAAGTACAGGAAGACTGAGTCTTCCTACTGTCTATAATTTGAGCGTTTCTTGTGTCACCAGTTTTACATTCCGATGCACCCCTACAGGTTGACTGTATCCCTCGGCATTGTGTCAGTGACGATGAGACACAGAAATTGCATCGGAATTAACTAAAAGAGACACAATGCCGACTTAAGTACAGGATGACTAAGTCTTCCTACTGTCTATGATTTGAGCGTGTCTTGTGTCATCAGTTTTACTTTCCGATGCACCTCATCAGGTTTACTATATCCTTTGGACCTTCCCATTTACGATGAAACACAGAAATTGCATCGGATATAAATATAAGAGACACAATGCCGACTTAAGTACAAGATGACTGAGTCTTCCTACTGTCTATGTTTTGAGCGTTTCCTGTGTCACCAGTTTTACATTCCGATGCACCTCTGCAGGTTTACTGTATCCCTTGGACTTTCCCATTGACGATGAAACACAGAAATTGCATCGGAATTAAATATAAGAGACACAATGCCGACTTAAGTACAGGTAGACTGAGTCTTCCTACCATCTATAATTTGAGCGTTTCCTGTGTCACCAGTTTTACATTCCGATGCACCTCTACAGGTTGACTGTATCCCTCGGCATTGTGTCAGTGACGATGAAACACAGAAATTGCATCGGAATTAACTATAAGAGACACAATGCCGACTTAAGTACAGGATGACTAAGTCTTCCTACTGTCTATGTTTTGAGCGTGTTCTGTGTCATCAGTTTTACTATCCGATGCACCTCTGCAGGTTTACTATATCCCTTGGACCTTCCCATTTACGATGAAACACAGAAATTTCATCGGAAATAAATATACGAGACACAATGCCGACTTAAGTACACGAAGACTGAGTCTTCCTACTGTCTATGTTTTGAGCGTTTCCTGTGTCACCGGTTTTACATTCCGATGCACCTCTGCAGGTTTACTGTATCCCTTGGACTTTCCCATTGACGATGAAACACAGAAATTGCATCGGAATTAAATGTAAGAGACACAATGCCGACTTAAGTACAGGAAGACTGAGTCTTCCTACTGTCTATGATTTGTGCGTTTCCTGTGTCACTAGTTTTACATTCCGATGCACCTCTCCAGGTTTACTGTATCCCTTGGAACTTCCCATTGACGATGAAACACAGGAATTGCATCGGAATTAAATATAAGAGACACAATGCCGACTTAAGTACAGGAAGACTGAGTCTTCCTACTGTCTATGTTTGAGCGTTTCCTGTGTCACTAGTTTTACATTCAGATGCACCTCTGCAGGTTTACAGTATCCCTTCGACCTTCCCATTGACGATGAAATACAGCAATTGCATCGTAATTATATATAAGAGACACAATGCCGACTTAAGTACAATAAGACTGAGTCTTCCTACTGTTTATATTTTGAGCGTTTCCTGTATCATCGGTTTTACATTCCGATGCACCTCTGCATGTTTACTGCATCCCTTGGACCTTCCCATTGGCGATGAAACACACAAATTGCATCGAAATTAAATATAAGAGACACTATGCCGACTTAAGTACAGGAAGACTAAATCTTGCTACTGTCTATGTTTTGAGCGTCTCCTGTGTCATCAGTTTTACTTTCCGTTGCACCTCTGCAGGTTTACTATATCCCTTGGACCTTCTCATTCACGATGAAACACAGAAATTTCATAGGAAATAAATATAAGAGACACAATGCCGACTTCAGTACACGAAGACTGAGTCTTCCTACTGTCTATGATTTAAGCGTTTCCTGTGTCACGAGTTTTACATTCCGATGCACATCTGCAGGTTTACTGTATCCCTCGGACTTCCCATTGACGATGAAACACAGAAATTGCATCGGAATTAAATATAAGAGAAACAATGCCGACTTAAGTACAGGAAGACTGAGTCTTCCTACTGTCTATAATTTGAGCGTTTCCTGTGTCACCAGTTTTACATTCCGATGCACCTCTACAGGTTTACTATATCCCTTGGACCTTCCCATTCACGATGAAACACAGAAATTTCATCGGAAATAAATATAAGAGACACAATACCGACTTCAGTACAGGAAGACTGAGTCTTCCTACTGTCTATGTTTTGAGCGTTTCCTGTGTCACTAGTTTTACGATCCGATGCACCTCTGCAGGTTTACTGTATCCCTTGGACCTTCCCATTGACGATGAAATACAGAAATTGCATCGGAATTAAAAATAAGAGACACAATGCCGACTTAAGTACAGGATGACTGAGTCTTCCTACTGTCTATAATTTGAGCGTTTCCTGTGCCACCAGTTTTACATTCCGATGCACCTCTACAGGTTTACTGTATCCCTTGGACCTTCCCATTGGCGATGAACCACACAAATTGCATCGAAATTAAATATAAGAGACACAATGCCGACTTAAGTACAGGTAGACTGAGTCTTCCAACTGTCTATGTTTTGAGCGTTTCCTGTGTCACGAGTTTTACATTCCGATGCACATCTGCAGGTTTACTGTATCCCTTGGACCTTCCCATTCACGATGAAACACAGAAATTGCATCGGAATTGACTATAAGAGACACAATGCCGACTTAAGTACAGGATGACTAAGTCTTCCTACTGTCTATGTTTTGAGCGTGTTCTGTGTCATCAGTTTTACTTTCCGATGCACCTCTGCAGGTTTACTATATCCTTTGGACCTTCCCATTTACGATGAAACACAGAAATTGCATCGGAAATAAATATAAGAGACACAATGCCGACTTAAGTACACGATGACTGAGTCTTCCTACTGTCTATGTTTAGAGCGTTTCCTGTGTCACCAGTTTTACATTCCGATGCACCTCTGCAGGTTTACTGTATCCCTTGGACTTTCCCATTGACGATGAAACACAGAAATTGCATCGGAATTAAATATAAGAGACACAATGCCGACTTAAGTACAGGTAGACTGAGTCTTCCTACTGTCTATAATTTGAGCGTTTCCTGTGTCACCAGTTTTACATTCCGATGCACCTCTACAGGTTGACTGTATCCCTCGGCATTGTGTCAGTAACGATGAAACACAGAAATTGCATCGGAATTAACTATAAGAGACACAATGCCGACTTAAGTACAGGATGACTAAGTCTTCCTACTGTCTATGTTTTGAGCGTGTTCTGTGTCATCACTTTTACTATCCGATGCACCTCTGCAGGTTTACTATATCCCTTGGACCTTCCCATTTACGATGAAACACAGAAATTTCATCGGAAATAAATATAAGAGACACAATGCCGACTTAAGTACACGAAGACTGAGTCTTCCTACTGTCTATGTTTTGAGCGTTTCCTGTGTCACCAGTTTTACATTCCGATGCACCTCTGCAGGTTTACTATATCCCTTGGACTTTCCCATTGACGATGAAACACAGAAATTGCATCGGAATTAAATGTAAGAGACACAATGCCGACTTAAGTACAGGAAGACTGAGTCTTCCTACTGTCTATGTTTTGTGCGTTTCCTGTGTCACTAGTTTTACATTCCGATGCACCTCTCCAGGTTTACTGTATCCCTTGGAACTTCCCATTGACGATGAAACACAGAAATTGCATCGGAATTAAATATAAGAGACACAATGCCGACATAAGTACAGGAAGACTGAGTCTTCCTACTGTCTATGTTTGAGCGTTTCCTGTGTAACTAGTTTTACATTCAGATGCACCTCTGCAGGTTTACAGTATCCCTTCGACCTTCCCATTGACGATGAAACACAGCAATTGCATCGGAATTATATATAAGAGACACAATGCCGACTTAAGTACAATAAGACTGAGTCTTCCTACTGTTTATATTTTGAGCGTTTCCTGTGTCATCGGTTTTACATTCCGATGCACCTCTGCATGTTTACTGTATCCCTTGGCCCTTCCCATTGGCGATGAAACACACAAATTGCATCGAAATTAAATATAAGAGACACTATGCCGACTTAAGTACAGGAAGACTAAATCTTGCTTCTGTCTATGTTTTGAGCGTCTCCTGTGTCATCAGTTTTACTTTCCGTTGCACCTCTGCAGGTATACTATATCCCTTGGACCTTCCCATTCACGATGAAACACAGAAATTTCATCGGAAATAAATATAAGAGACACAATGCCGACTTCAGTACAGGAAGACTGAGTCTTCCTACTGTCTATAATTTGAGCGTTTCCTGTGTCACCAGTTTTACATTCCGATGCACCTCTACAGGTTTACTGTGTCCCTTGGACCTTCACAGTGACGATGAAACACAGAAATTGCATCGGAATTAAATATAAGAGACACAATGCCGACTTAAGTACAGGAAGACTGAGTCTTCCTACTGTCTATGTTTTGAGCGTTTCCTGTGTCACGAGTTTTACATTCCGATGCACCTCTGCAGGTTTACTGTATCCCTTGGACCTTCCAATTGACGATGAAACACAGAAATTGCATCGGAATTAAATATAAGAGGCACAATGCCGACTTATGTACAGGAAGACTGAGTCTTCCTACTGTCGATGTTTTGAGCGTTTCCTGTGTCACTAGTTTTACATTCCGATGCACCTCTGCAGGTTTACTGCATCCCTTGGACCTACCCATTGACGATGAAACACAGAAACTGCATCGGAATTAAATATAAGAGACACAATGCCGACGTAAGTACAGGAAGACTGAGACTTCCTACTGTCTATGTTTTGAGCTTTTCCTGTGTCACCAGTTTTACATTCCGATGCACCTCTGCAAGTATACTGTATCCCTTGGAACTTCCCATTGGCGATGAAACACACAAATTGAATCGAAATTAAATATAAGAGACACAATGCCGACTTAAATACAGGAAGACTAAATCCTGCTGCTGTCTATGTTTTGAGCGTATCCTGTGTCATCAGTTTTACTTTCCGATGCACCTCTGCAGGTTTACTATATCCCTTGGACCTTCCCATTCACGATGAAACACAGAAATTTCATCGGAAATAAACATAAGAGACACAATACCGACTTCAGTACAGGAAGACTGAGTCTTCCTACTGTCTATGTTTTGAGCGTTTCCTGTGTCACTAGTTTTACGTTCCGATGCACCTCTGCAGGTTTACTGTATCCCTTGGACCTTCCCATTGACGATGAAATGCAGAAATTGCATCGGAATTAAAAATAAGAGACACAATGCCGACTTAAGTACAGGATGACTGAGTCTTCCTACTGTCTATAATTTGAGCGTTTCCTGTGTCACCAGTTTTACATTCCGATGCACCTCTACAGGTTTACTGTATCCCTTGGACCTTCCCATTGGCGATGAACCACACAAATTGCATCGAAGTTAAATATAAGAGACACAATGCCGACTTAAGTACAGGTAGACTGAGTCTCCCAACTGTCTATGTTTTGAGCGTTTCCTGTGTCACGAGTTTTACATTCCGATGCACAACTGCAGGTTTACTGTATCCCTTGGACCTTCCCATTCACGATGAAACACAGAAATTGCATCGGAAGTAAACATAAGAGAAACAATGCCGACTTAAGTACAGGAAGACTGAGTCTTCCTACTGTCTATAATTTGAGCGTTTCCTGTTTCACCAGTTTTACATTCCGATGCACCTCTACAGGTTTACTGTATCCTTTGGACATCCACAGTGACGACGAAACACAGAAATTACATCGGAATTAAATATAAGAGACACAATGCCGACTTAAGTACAAGAAAACAGTCTTCTTACAGTCAATGTTTTGAGCGTTTCCTGTGTCACCAGTTTTACATTCCGATGCACCTCTGCATGTTTACTGTATTCCTTGGACCTTCCCATTGGCGATGAAACACAGAAATTTCATCGGAAATAAATATAAGAGACACAATGCCGGCTTATGTACAGGAAGACTAAATCTTGCTACTGTCTATGTTTTGAGCGTATCCTGTGTCATCAGTTTTACTTTCCGATGCACCTCTGCAGGTTTACTATATCCCTTGGACCTTGCTATTCACGATGAAACACAGAAATTTCATCGGAAATAAATATAAGAGACACAATGCCGACTTAAGTACAGGAAGACTGAGTCTTCCTACTGTCTATGTTTTGAGCGTTTCCGGTGTCACTAGTGTTACATTCCGTTGCACCTCAGCAGGTTTACCGTATCCCTTGGACCTTCCCATTGACGATGAAACACAGGAATTGCATCGGAATTAAATATAAGAGACACAATGCCGACTTAAGTACAGGAAGACTGAGTCTTTATACTGTCTATAATTTGAGCGTTTCCTGTGTCACCAGTTTTACATTCCGATGCACCCCTACAGGTTGACTGTATCCCTCGGCATTGTGTCAGTGACGATGAAACACAGAAATTGCATCGGAATTAACTATAAGAGACACAATGCCGACTTAAGTACAGGATGACTAAGTCTTCCTACTGTCTATGTTTTGAGCGTGTTCTGTGTCATCAGTTTTACTTTCCGATGCACCTCTGCAGGTTTACTATATCCTTTGGACCTTCCCATTTACGATGAAACACAGAAATTGCATCGGAAATAAATATAAGAGACACAATGCCGACTTCAGTACAGGAAGACTGAGTCTTCCTACTGTCTATGATTTGAGCGTTTCCTGTGTCACGAGTTTTACATTCCGATGCACATCTGCAGGTTTACTGTATCCCTCTGACTTCCCATTGACGATGAAACACAGAAATTGCATCGGAATTAAATATAAGAGAAACAATGCCGACTTAATTACAGGAAGACTGAGTCTTCCTACTGTCTATAATTTGAGCGTTTCCTGTGTCACCAGTTTTACATTCCGATGCACCTCTACAGGTTTACTGTATCTCTTGGACCTTCACAGTGACGATGAAACACAGAAATTGAATCGGAATTAAATATAAGAGACACAATGCCGACTTAAGTACAGGAAGACTGAGTCTTCCTACTGTCTATGTTTTGAGCGTTTCCTGTGTCACGAGTTTTACATTCCGATGCACCTCTGCAGGTTTACTGTATCCCTTGGACCTTCCCATTGACGATGAAACACAGATATTGCATCGGAATTAAATATAAGAGACACAATGCCGACTTAAGTACAGGAAGACTGAGTCTTCCTACTGTCGATGTTTTGAGCGTTTCCTGTGTCACTAGTTTTACATTCCGATGCACCTCTGCAGGTTTACTGCATCCCTTGGACCTACCCATTGACGATGAAACACAGAAATTGCATCGGAATTAAATATAAGAGACACAATGCCGACTTAAGTACAGGAAGACTGAGACTTCCTACTGTCTATGTTTTGAGCTTTTCCTATGTCACCAGTTTTACTTTCTGATGCACCTCTGCAGGTTTACTGAATCCCTTGGACCTTCCCTTTGACCATGAAACACAAAAATTGCATCGAAATTAAATATAAGAGACACAATTCCGACTTAAGTACAGGATGACTGAGTCTTCCTACTGTCTATAATTTGAGCGTTTCCTGTGTCACCAGTTTTACATTCCGATGCACCTCTGCATGTTTACTGTATCCCTTGGAACTTCCCATTGGCGATGAAACACACAAATTGAATCGAAATTAAATGTAAGAGACACAATGCCGACTTAAATACAGGAAGACTAAATCCTGCTGCTGTCTATGTTTTGAGCCTATCCTGTGTCATCAGTTTTACTTTCCGATGCACCTCTGCAGGTTTACTATATCCCTTGGACCTTCCCATTCACGATGAAACACAGAAATTTCATCGGAAATAAATATAAGAGACATAATACCGACTTCAGTACAGGAAGACTGAGTCTTCCTACTGTCTATGTTTTGAGCGTTTCCTGTGTCACTACTTTTACGTTCCGATGCACCTCTGCAGGTTTACTGTATCCCTTGGACCTTCCCATTGACGATGAAATACAGAAATTGCATCGGAATTAAAAATAAGAGACACAATGCCGACTTAAGTACAGGAAGACTGAGTCTTCCTACTGTCTATAATTTGAGCGTTTCCTGTGTCACCAGTTTTACATTCCGATTCACCTCTACAGGTTGACTGTATCCCTCGGCATTGTGTCAGTGACGATGAAACACAGAAATTGCATTCGGAATTAACTATAAGAGACACAATGCCGACTTAAGTACAGGAAGACTGAGGCTTCCTACTGTCTATGCTTTGTGCGTTTCCTGTGTCACTAGTTTTACATTCCGATGCACCTCTGCAGGTTTACTGTATCCCTTGGACCTTCCCATTGACGATGAAACACAGAAATTGCATCGGAATTAAATATAAGAGACACAATGCCGACTTAAGTACAGGAAGACTGAATCTTCCTACTGTCTATGTTTGAGCGTTTCCTGTGTCACTAGTTTTACATTCAGATGCACCTCTGCAGGTTTACTGTATCCCTTCGACCTTCCCATTGACGATGAAACAAAGCAATTGCATCGGAATTAAATATAAGAGACACAATGCCGACTTAAGTACAGGAAGACTGAGTCTTCCTACTGTTTTTGCTTTGTGCGTTTCCTGTGTCACTAGTTTTACATTCCGATGCACCTCTGCAGGTTTACTGTATCCCTTGGACCTTCCCATTGACGATGAAACACAGAAATTGCATCGGAATTAAATATAAGAGACACAATGCCGACTTAAGTACAGGAAGACTGAATCTTCCTACTGTCTATGTTTGAGCGTTTCCTGTGTCACTAGTTTTACATTCAGATGCACCTCTGCAGGTTTACTGTATCCCTTCGACCTTCCCATTGACGATGAAACACAGCAATTGCATCGGAATTAAATATAAGAGACACAATGCCGACTTAAGTACAGGAAGAGTGAGTCTTCCTACTGTCTATAATTTGAGCGTTTCCTGTGTCACCAGTTTTACATTCCGATGCACCTCTACAGGTTGACTGTATCCCTCGGACCTTCACAGTGACGATGAAACACAGAAATTGCATCGGAAATAAATATAAGAGACACAATGCCGACTTAAGTAGAGGAAGACTTAGTCTTCCTACTGTCTATGTTATGAGCGTGTCCTGTGTCATCAGTTTTACATTCCAATGCACCTCTTCAGGTTTAGTATATCCCTTGGACCTTCCCATTCACGATGAAACACAGAAATTTCATTGGAAATAAATATAAGAGACACAATGCCGATTTAAGTACAGGAAGACTGAGTCTTCCTACTGTCTATGTTTTGAGCGTTTCCTGTGTCACCAGTTTTACATTCAGATGCACCTCTGCAGGTTAACTGTATCCCTTGGACCTTCACATTGACGATGAAACACAGAAATTGCATCGGAATTAAATATAAGAGACACAATGCCGACTTAAGTACAGGAAGAATGAGTCTTCCTACTGTCTATAATTTGAGCGTTTCCTGTGTCACCAGTTTTACATTCCGATGCACCTCTACAGGTTTACTGTATCCCTTGGACCTTCACAGTGACGATGAAACACAGAAATTGCATCGGAATTAAATATAAGAGACACAATGCCGACTTAAGTGCAAGAAAACAGTCTTCTTACAGTCAATGTTTTGAGCGTCTCCTGTGTCACCAGTTTTACATTCCGATGCACCTCTGGTCCTTCCCATTGGCGATGAAACACACAAATTGCATCGAAATTAAATATAAGAGACACAATGCCGACTTAAGTACAGGATACTGAGTCTTCCTACTGTCTATGTTTTGAGCGTTTCCTGTGTCACATGTTTTACATTCCGATGGACCTCTGCTGGTTTACTGTATCCCTTGGACCTTCCCATTGACGATGAAACACAGAAATTGCATCGGAATTAGATATAAGAGACACAATGCCGACTTAAGTACAGGAAGACTGAGTCTTCCTACTGTCTATGTTTTGAGCGTTTCCTGTGTCACCAGTTTTACTTTCTGATGCAGCTCTGCAGGTTTACTGTATTCCTTGGACCTTCCCATTGACGATGAAACACAGAAATTTCACCGGAAATAAATATAAGAGACACAATGCCGACTTAAGTACAGGAAGACTGAGACTTCCTACTGTCTATGTTTTGAGCTTTTCCTGTGTCACCAGTTTTACATTCTGATGCACCTCTGCAGGTTTACTGTATCCCTTGGACCTTCCCATTGACGACGAAACACAGGAATTGCATGGGAATTAAATATAAGAGACACAATGCCGACTTAAGTACAGGAAGACTGAGTCTTCCTACTGTCTATGTTTTGAGCGTTTCCTGTGTCACCAGTTTTACATTCTGATGCACCTCTGCAGATTTACTGTATCCCTTGAACCTTCCCATTGACGATGAAACACAGAAATTGCATCGGAATTAAATATAAGAGACACAATGCCGACTTAAGTACAGGTAGACTGAGTCTTCCTACTGTCTATAATTTGAGCGTTTCCTGTGTCACCAGTTTTACATTCCGATGCACCTCTACAGGTTGACTGTATCCCTCGGCATTGTGTCAGTGACGATGAAACACAGAAATTGCATCGGAATTAACTATAAGAGACACAATGCCGACTTAAGTACAGGATGACTTAGTCTTCCTACTGTCTATGTTTTGAGCGTGTTCTGTGTCATCAGTTTTACTATCCGATGCACCTCTGCAGGTTTACTATATCCCTTGGACCTTCCCATTTACGATGAAACACAGAAATTTCATCGGAAATAAATATAAGAGACACAATGCCGACTTAAGTACACGAAGACTGAGTCTTCCTACTGTCTATGTTTTGAGCGTTTCCTGTGTCACCAGTTTTACATTCCGATGCACCTCTGCAGGTTTACTGTATCCCTTAGACTTTCCCATTGACGATGAAACACAGAAATTGCATCGGAATTAAATGTAAGAGACACAATGCCGACTTAAGTACAGGAAGACTGAGTCTTCCTACTGTCTATGTTTTGTGCGTTTCCTGTGTCACTAGTTTTTCATTCCGATGCACCTCTCCAGGTTTACTGTATCCCTTGGAACTTCCCATTGACGATGAAACACAGAAATTGCATCGGAATTAAATATAAGAGACACAATGCCGACTTAAGTACAGGAAGACTGAGTCTTCCTACTGTCTATGTTTGAGCGTTTCCTGTGTCACTAGTTTTACATTCAGATGCACCTCTGCAGGTTTACAGTATCCCTTCGACCTTCCCATTGACGATGAAACACAGCAATTGCATCGGAATTGAATATAAGAGACACAATGCCGACTTAAGTACAATAAGACTGAGTCTTCCTACTGTTTATATTTTGAGCGTTTCCTGTGTCATCGGTTTTACATTCCGATGCACCTCTGCATGTTTACTGTATCCCTTGGACATTCCCATTGGCGACGAAATACACAAATTGCATCGAAATTAAATATAAGAGACACTATGCCGACTTAAGTACAGGAAGACTAAATCTTGCTACTGTCTATGTTTTGAGCGTCTCCTGTGTCATCAGTTTTACTTTCCGTTGCACCTCTGCAGGTTTACTATATCCCTTGGACCTTCCCATTCACGATGAAACACAGAAATTTCATCGGAAATAAATATAAGAGACACAATGCCGACTTCAGTACAGGAAGACTGAGTCTTCCCACTGTCTATGATTTGAGCGTTTCCTGTGTCACGAGTTTTACATTCCGATGCACATCTGCAGGTTTACTGTATCCCTCGGACTTCCCATTGACGATTAAACACAGAAATTGCATCGGAATTAAATATAAGAGAAACAATGCCGACTTAAGTACAGGAAGACTGAGTCTTCCTACTGTCTATAATTTGAGCGTTTCCTGTGTCACCAGTTTTACATTCCGATGCACCTCTACAGGTTTACTGTATCCCTTGGACCTTCACAGTGACGATGAAACACAGAAATTGCATCGGAATTAAATATAAGAGACACAATGCCGACTTAAGTACAGGAAGACTGAGTCTTCCTACCGTCTATGTTTTGAGCGTTTCCTGTGTCACGAGTTTTACATTCCGATGCACCTCTGCAGGTTTACTGTATCCCTTGGACCTTCCCATTGACGATGAAACACACAAATTGCATCGGAATTAAATATAAGAGACACAATGCCGACTTAAGTACAGGAAGACTGAGTCTTCCTACTGTCGATGTTTTGAGCGTTTCCTGTGTCACTAGTTTTACATTCCGATGCACCTCTGCAGGTTTACTGCATCCCTTGGACCTACCCATTGACGATGAAACACAGAAATTGCATCGGAATTAAATATAAGAGACACAATGCCGACTTAAGTACAGGAAGACTGAGACTTCCTACTGTCTATGTTTTGAGCGTTTCCTGTGTCACCAGTTTTACATTCCGATGCACCTCTACAGGTTTACTGTATCCCTCGGACCTTCACAGTGACGATGAAACACAGAAATTGCATCGGAATTAAATATAAGAGACACAATGCCGACTTAAGTACAGGAAGACTGAGTCTTCCTACTGTCTATAATTTGAGCGTTTCCTGTGTCACCAGTTTTACATTCCGATGCACCTCTGCATGTTTACTGTATCCCTTGGAACTTCCCATTGGCGATGAAACACACAAATTGAATCCAAATTAAATATAAGAGACACAATGCCGACTTAAATACAGGAAGACTAAATCCTGCTGCTGTCTATGTTTTGAGCGTATCCTGTGTCATCAGTTTTACTTTCCGATGCACCTCTGCAGGTTTACTATATCCCTTGGACCTTCCCATTCACGATGAAACACAGAAATTTCATCGGAAATAAATATAAGAGACACAATACCGACTTCAGCACAGGAAGACTGAGTCTTCCTACTGTCTATGATTTGTGCGTTTCCTGTGTCACTAGTTTTACGTTCCGATGCACCTCTGCAGGTTTACTGTATCCCTTGGACCTTCCCATTGACGTTGAAATACAGAAATTGCATCGGAATTAAAAATAAGAGACACAATGCCGACTTAAGTACAGGATGACTGAGTCTTCCTACTGTCTATAATTTGAGCGTTTCCTGTGTCACCAGTTTTACATTCCGATGCACCTCTACAGGTTTACTGTATCCCTTGGACCTTCCCATTGGCGATGAAACACACAAATTGCATCGAAATTAAATATAAGAGACACAATGCCGACTTAAGTACAGGTAGACTGAGTCTTCCAACTGTCTATGTTTTGAGCGTTTCCTGTGTCACGAGTTTTACATTCCGATGCACATCTGCAGGTTTACTGTATCCCTTGGACCTTCCCATTCACGATGAAACACAGAAATTGCATCGGAATTAAACATAAGAGAAACAATGCCGACTTAAGTACAGGAAGACTGAGTCTTCCTACTGTCTATAATTTGAGCGTTTCCTGTTTCACCAGTTTTACATTCCGATGCACCTCTACAGGTTTACTGTATCCCTTGGACCTTCACAGTTACGACGAAACACAGAAATTACATCGGAATTAAATATAAGAGACACAATGGCGAGTTAAGTACAAGAAAACAGTCTTCTTACAGTCAATGTTTTGAGCGTTTCCTGTGTCACCAGTTTTACATTCCGATGCACCTCTGCATGTTTACCTTATTCCTTGGACCTTCCCATTGTCGATGAAACACAGAAATTTCATCGGAAATAAATATAAGAGACACAATGCCGACTTAAGTACAGGAAGACTGAGTCTTCCTACTGTCTATGTTTTGAGCGTTTCCGGTGTCACTAGTGTTACATTCCGTTGCACCTCTGCAGGTTTACTGTATCCCTTGGACCTTCCCATTGACGATGAAACACAGGAATTGCATCGGAATTAAATATAAGAGACACAATGCCGACTTAAGTACAGGAAGACTGAGTCTTCCTACTGTCTATAATTTGAGCGTTTCCTGTGTCACCCGTTTTACATTCCGATGCACCTCTACAGGTTGACTGTATCCCTCGGCATTGTGTCAGTGACGATGAAACACAGAAATTGCATCGGAATTAACTATAAGAGACACAATGCCGACTTAAGTACAGGATGACTAACTCTTCCTACTGTCTATGTTTTGAGCGTGTTCTGTGTCATCAGTTTTACTATCCGATGCACCTCTGCAGGTTTACTATATCCCTTGGACCTGCCCATTTACGATGAAACACAGAAATTTCATCGGAAATAAATATAAGAGACACAATGCCGACTTAAGTACACGAAGACTGAGTCTTCCTACTGTCTATGTTTTGAGCGTTTCCTGTGTCACCGGTTTTACATTCCGATGCACCTCTGCAGGTTTACTGTATCCCTTGGACTTTCCCATTGACGATGAAACACAGAAATTGCATCGGAATTAAATATAAGAGACACAATGCCGACTTAAGTACAGGAAGACTGAGACTTCCTACTGTCTATGTTTTGAGCGTTTCCTGTGTCACCAGTTTTACATTCCGATGCACCTCTACAGGTTTACTGTATCCGTTGGACCTTCACAGTGACGATGAAACACAGAAATTGCATCGGAATTAAATATAAGAGACACAATGCCGACTTAAGTACAGGAAGACTGAGTCTTCCTACTGTCTATGTTTTGAGCGTTTCCGGTGTCACTAGTGTTACATTCCGTTGCACCTCTGCAGGTTTACTGTATCCCTTGGACCTTCCCATTGACGATGAAACACAGGAATTGCATCGGAATTAAATATAAGAGACACAATGCCGGCTTAAGTACAGGAAGACTGTGTCCTCCTACTGTCTATGTTTTGAGCGTTTCCTGTGTCACCAGTTTTACATTCTGATGCACCTCTGCAGATTTACTGTATCCCTGGAACCTTCCCATTGACGATGAAACACAGAAATTGCATCGGAATTGACTATAAGAGACACAATGCCGACTTAAGTAGGGGAAGACTGAGTCTTCCTACTGTCTATAATTTGAGCGTTTCCTGTGTCACCAGTTTTACATTCCGATGCACCCCTACAGGTTGACTGTATCCCTCGGCATTGTGTCAGTGACGATGAGACACAGAAATTGCATCGGAATTAACTAAAAGAGACACAATGCCGACTTAAGTACAGGATGACTAAGTCTTCCTACTGTCTATGTATTGAGCGTGTTCTGTGTCATCAGTTTTACTATCCGATGCACCTCTGCAGGTTTACTATATCCCTTGGACCTTCCCATTTACGATGAAACACAGAAATTTCATCGGAAATAAATATAAGAGACACAATGCCGACTTAAGTACACGAAGACTGAGTCTTCCTACTGTCTATGTTTTGAGCGTTTCCTGTGTCACCGGTTTTACATTCCGATGCACCTCTGCAGGTTTACTGTATCCCTTGGACTTTCCCATTGACGATGAAACACAGAAATTGCATCGGAATTAAATGTAAGAGACACAATGCCGACTTAAGTACAGGAAGACTGAGTCTTCCTACTGTCTATGTTTTGTGCGTTTCCTGTGTCACTAGTTTTACATTCCGATGCACCTCTCCTGGTTTACTGTATCCCTTGGAACTTCCCATTGACGATGAAACACAGAAATTGCATCGGAATTAAATATAAGAGACACAATGCCGACTTAAGTACAGGAAGACTGAGTCTTCCTACTGTCTATGTTTGAGCGTTTCCTGTGTCACTAGTTTTACATTCAGATGCACCTCTGCAGGTTTACAGTATCCCTTCGACCTTCCCATTGACGATGAAACACAGCAATTGCATCGGAATTATATATAAGAGACACAATGCCGACTTAAGTACAATAAGACTGAGTCTTCCTACTGTTTATATTTTGAGCGTTTCCTGTGTCATCGGTTTTACATTCCGATGCACCTCCGCATGTTTACTGTATCCCTTGGACCTTCCCATTGGCGATGAAACACACAAATTGCATCGAAATTAAATATAAGAGACACTATGCCGACTTAAGTACAGGAAGACTAAATCTTGCTACTGTCTATGTTTTGAGCGTCTCCTGTGTCATCAGTTTTACTTTCCGTTGCACCTCTGCTGGTTTACTATATCCCTTGGACCTTCCCATTCACGATGAAACACAGAAATTTCATCGGAAATAAATATAAGAGACACAATGACGACTTCAGTACAGGAAGACTGAGTCTTCCTACTGTCTATGATTTGAGCGTTTACTGTGTCACCAGTTTTACATTCCGATGCACCTCTACAGGTTTACTGTATCCCTTGGACCTTCACAGTGACGATGAAACACAGAAATTGCATCGGAATTAAATATAAGAGACACAATGCCGACTTAAGTACAGGAAGACTGAGTCTTCCTACTGTCTATGTTTTGAGCGTTTCCGGTGTCACTAGTGTTACATTCCGTTGCACCTCTGCAGGTTTACTGTATCCCTTGGACCTTCCCATTGACGATGAAACACAGGAATTGCATCGGAATTAAATATAAGAGACACAATGCCGACTTAAGTACAGGAAGACTGAGTCCTCCTACTGTCTATGTTTTGAGCGTTTCCTGTGTCACCAGTTTTACATTCTGATGCACCTCTGCAGATTTACTGTATCCCTTGAACCTTCCCATTGACGATGAAACACAGAAATTGCATCGGAATGAAATATAAGAGACACAATGCCGACTTAAGTACAGGAAGACTGAGTCTTCCTACTGTCTATAATTTGAGCGTTTCCTGTGTCACCAGTTTACATTCCGATGCACCCCTACAGGTTGACTGTATCCCTCGGCATTGTGTCAGTGACGATGAGACACAGAAATTGCATCGGAATTAACTAAAAGAGACACAATGCCGACTTAAGTACAGGATGACTAAGTCTTCCTACTGTCTATGATTTGAGCGTGTCTTGTGTCATCAGTTTTACTTTCCGATGCACCTCATCAGGTTTACTATATCCTTTGGACCTTCCCATTTACGATGAAACACAGAAATTGCATCGGATATAAATATAAGAGACACAATGCCGACTTAAGTACAAGATGACTGAGTCTTCCTACTGTCTATGTTTTGAGCGTTTCCTGTGTCACCAGTTTTACATTCCGATGCACCTCTGCAGGTTTACTGTATCCCTTGGACTTTCCCATTGACGATGAAACACAGAAATTGCATCGGAATTAAATATAAGAGACACAATGCCGACTTAAGTACAGGTAGACTGAGTCTTCCTACCATCTATAATTTGAGCGTTTCCTGTGTCACCAGTTTTACATTCCGATGCACCTCTACAGGTTGACTGTATCCCTCGGCATTGTGTCAGTGACGATGAAACACAGAAATTGCATCGGAATTAACTATAAGAGACACAATGCCGACTTAAGTACAGGATGACTAAGTCTTCCTACTGTCTATGTTTTGAGCGTGTTCTGTGTCATCAGTTTTACTATCCGATGCACCTCTGCAGGTTTACTATATCCCTTGAACCTTCCCATTTACGATGAAACACAGAAATTTCATCGGAAATAAATATAAGAGACACAATGCCGACTTAAGTACACGAAGACTGAGTCTTCCTACTGTCTATGTTTTGAGCGTTTCCTGTGTCACCGGTTTTACATTCCGATGCACCTCTGCAGGTTTACTGTATCCCTTGGACTTTCCCATTGACGATGAAACACAGAAATTGCATCGGAATTAAATGTAAGAGACACAATGCCGACTTAAGTACAGGAAGACTGAGTCTTCCTACTGTCTATGATTTGTGCGTTTCCTGTGTCACTAGTTTTACATTCCGATGCACCTCTCCAGGTTTACTGTATCCCTTGGAACTTCCCATTGACGATGAAACACAGGAATTGCATCGGAATTAAATATAAGAGACACAATGCCGACTTAAGTACAGGAAGACTGAGTCTTCCTACTGTCTATGATTGAGCGTTTCCTGTGTCACTAGTTTTACATTCAGATGCACCTCTGCAGGTTTACAGTATCCCTTCGACCTTCCCATTGACGATGAAACACAGCAATTGCATCGTAATTATATATAAGAGACACAATGCCGACTTAAGTACAGGTAGACTGAGTCTTCCTACTGTCTATAATTTGAGCGTTTCCTGTATCATCGGTTTTACATTCCGATGCACCTCTGCATGTTTACTGTATCCCTTGGACCTTCCCATTGGCGATGAAACACACAAATTGCATCGAAATTAAATATAAGAGACACTATGCCGACTTAAGTACAGGAAGACTAAATCTTGCTACTGTCTATGTTTTGAGCGTCTCCTGTGTCATCAGTTTTACTTTCCGTTGCACCTCTGCAGGTTTACTATATCCCTTGGACCTTCTCATTCACGATGAAACACAGAAATTTCATAGGAAATAAATATAAGAGACACAATGCCGACTTCAGTACACGAAGACTGAGTCTTCCTACTGTCTATGATTTAAGCGTTTCCTGTGTCACGAGTTTTACATTCCGATGCACATCTGCAGGTTTACTGTATCCCTCGGACTTCCCATTGACGATGAAACACAGAAATTGCATCGGAATTAAATATAAGAGAAACAATGCCGACTTAAGTACAGGAAGACTGAGTCTTCCTACTGTCTATAATTTGAGCGTTTCCTGTGTCACCAGTTTTACATTCCGATGCACCTCTACAGGTTTACTATATCCCTTGGACCTTCCCATTCACGATGAAACACAGAAATTTCATCGGAAATAAATATAAGAGACACAATACCGACTTCAGTACAGGAAGACTGAGTCTTCCTACCGTCTATGTTTTGAGCGTTTCCTGTGTCACTAGTTTTACGATCCGATGCACCTCTGCAGGTTTACTGTATCCCTTGGACCTTCCCATTGACGATGAAATACAGAAATTGCATCGGAATTAAATATAAGAGACACAATGCCGACTTAAGTACAGGATGACTGAGTCTTCCTACTGTCTATAATTTGAGCGTTTCCTGTGTCACCAGTTTTACATTCCGATGCACCTCTACAGGTTTACTGTATCCCTTGGACCTTCCCATTGGCGATGAACCACACAAATTGCATCGAAATTAAATATAAGAGACACAATGCCGACTTAAGTACAGGTAGACTGAGTCTTCCAACTGTCTATGTTTTGAGCGTTTCCTGTGTCACGAGTTTTACATTTCGATGCACATCTGCAGGTTTACTGTATCCCTTGGACCTTCCCATTCACGATGAAACACAGAAATTGCATCGGAATTGACTATAAGAGACACAATGCCGACTTAAGTACAGGATGACTAAGTCTTCCTACTGTCTATGTTTTGAGCGTGTTCTGTGTCATCAGTTTTACTTTCCGATGCACCTCTGTAGGTTTACTATATCCTTTGGACCTTCCCATTTACGATGAAACACAGAAATTGCATCGGAAATAAATATAAGAGACACAATGCCGACTTAAGTACACGATGACTGAGTCTTCCTACTGTCTATGTTTAGAGCGTTTCCTGTGTCACCAGTTTTACATTCCGATGCACCTCTGCAGGTTTACTGTATCCCTTGGACTTTCCCATTGACGATGAAACACAGAAATTGCATCGGAATTAAATATAAGAGACACAATGCCGACTTAAGTACAGGTAGACTGAGTCTTCCTACTGTCTATAATTTGAGCGTTTCCTGTGTCACCAGTTTTACATTCCGATGCACCTCTACAGGTTGACTGTATCCCTCGGCATTGTGTCAGTGACGATGAAACACAGAAATTGCATCGGAATTAACTATAAGAGACACAATGCCGACTTAAGTACAGGATGACTAAGTCTTCCTACTGTCTATGTTTTGAGCGTGTTCTGTGTCATCAGTTTCACTATCCGATGCACCTCTGCAGGTTTACTATATCCCTTGGACCTTCCCATTTACGATGAAACACAGAAATTTCATCGGAAATAAATATAAGAGACACAATGCCGACTTAAGTACACGAAGACTGAGTCTTCCTACTGTCTATGTTTTGAGCGTTTCCTGTGTCACCAGTTTTACATTCCGATGCACCTCTGCAGGTTTACTATATCCCTTGGACTTTCCCATTGACGATGAAACACAGAAATTGCATCGGAATTAAATGTAAGAGACACAATGCCGACTTAAGTACAGGAAGACTGAGTCTTCCTACTGTCTATGTTTTGTGCGTTTCCTGTGTCACTAGTTTTACATTCCGATGCACCTCTCCAGGTTTACTGTATCCCTTGGAACTTCCCATTGACGATGAAACACAGAAATTGCATCGGAATTAAATATAAGAGACACAATGCCGACATAAGTACAGGAAGACTGAGTCTTCCTACTGTCTATGTTTGAGCGTTTCCTGTGTCACTAGTTTTACATTCAGATGCACCTCTGCAGGTTTACAGTATCCCTTCGACCTTCCCATTGACGATGAAACACAGCAATTGCATCGGAATTATATATAAGAGACACAATGCCGACTTAAGTACAATAAGACTGAGTCTTCCTACTGTTTATATTTTGAGCGTTTCCTGTGTCATCGGTTTTACATTCCGATGCACCTCTGCATGTTTACTGTATCCCTTGGCCCTTCCCATTGGCGATGAAACACACAAATTGCATCGAAATTAAATATAAGAGACACTATGCCGACTTAAGTACAGGAAGACTAAATCTTGCTTCTGTCTATGTTTTGAGCGTCTCCTGTGTCATCAGTTTTACTTTCCGTTGCACCTCTGCAGGTATACTATATCCCTTGGACCTTCCCATTCACGATGAAACACAGAAATTTCATCGGAAATAAATATAAGAGACACAATGCCGACTTCAGTACAGGAAGACTGAGTCTTCCTACTGTCTATGATTTGAGCGTTTCCTGTGTCACGAGTTTTACATTCCGATGCACATCTGCAGGTTTACTGTATCCCTCGGACTTCCCATTGACGATGAAACACAGAAATTGCATCGGAATTAAATATAAGAGACACAATGCCGACTTAAGTACAGGAAGACTGAGTCTTCCTACTGTCTATAATTTGAGCGTTTCCTGTGTCACCAGTTTTACATTCCGATGCACCTCTACAGGTTTACTGTGTCCCTTGGACCTTCACAGTGACGATGAAACACAGAAATTGCATCGGAATTAAATATAAGAGACACAATGCCGACTTAAGTACAGGAAGACTGAGTCTTCCTACTGTCTATGTTTTGAGCGTTTCCTGTGTCACGAGTTTTACATTCCGATGCACCTCTGCAGGTTTACTGTATCCCTTGGACCTTCCAATTGACGATGAAACACAGAAATTGCATCGGAATTAAATATAAGAGGCACAATGCCGACTTATGTACAGGAAGACTGAGTCTTCCTACTGTCGATGTTTTGAGCGTTTCCTGTGTCACTAGTTTTACATTCCGATGCACCTCTGCAGGTTTACTGCATCCCTTGGACCTACCCATTGACGATGAAACACAGAAACTGCATCGGAATTAAATATAAGAGACACAATGCCGACTTAAGTACAGGAAGACTGAGACTTCCTACTGTCTATGTTTTGAGCTTTTCCTGTGTCACCAGTTTTACATTCCGATGCACCTCTGCATGTATACTGTATCCCTTGGAACTTCCCATTGGCGATGAAACACACAAATTGAATCGAAATTAAATATAAGAGACACAATGCCGACTTAAATACAGGAAGACTAAATCCTGCTGCTGTCTATGTTTTGAGCGTATCCTGTGTCATCAGTTTTACTTTCCGATGCACCTCTGCAGGTTTACTATATCCCTTGGACCTTCCCATTCACGATGAAACACAGAAATTTCATCGGAAATAAACATAAGAGACACAATACCGACTTCAGTACAGGAAGACTGAGTCTTCCTACTGTCTATGTTTTGAGCGTTTCCTGTGTCACTAGTTTTACGTTCCGATGCACTTCTGCAGGTTTACTGTATCCCTTGGACCTTCCCATTGACGATGAAATGCAGAAATTGCATCGGAATTAAAAATAAGAGACACAATGCCGACTTAAGTACAGGATGACTGAGTCTTCCTACTGTCTATAATTTGAGCGTTTCCTGTGTCACCAGTTTTACATTCCGATGCACCTCTACAGGTTTACTGTATCCCTTGGACCTTCCCATTGGCGATGAACCACACAAATTGCATCGAAATTAAATATAAGAGACACAATGCCGACTTAAGTACAGGTAGACTGAGTCTCCCAACTGTCTATGTTTTGAGCGTTTCCTGTGTCACGAGTTTTACATTCCGATGCACAACTGCAGGTTTACTGTATCCCTTGGACCTTCCCATTCACGATGAAACACAGAAATTGCATCGGAAGTAAACATAAGAGAAACAATGCCGACTTAAGTACAGGAAGACTGAGTCTTCCTACTGTCTATAATTTGAGCGTTTCCTGTTTCACCAGTTTTACATTCCGATGCACCTCTACAGGTTTACTGTATCCTTTGGACCTTCACAGTTACGACGAAACACAGAAATTACATCGGAATTAAATATAAGAGACACAATGCCGACTTAAGTACAAGAAAACAGTCTTCTTACAGTCAATGTTTTGAGCGTTTCCTGTGTCACCAGTTTTACATTCCGATGCACCTCTGCATGTTTACTGTATTCCTTGGACCTTCCCATTGGCGATGAAACACAGAAATTTCATCGGAAATAAATATAAGAGACACAATGCCGGCTTATGTACAGGAAGACTAAATCTTGCTACTGTCTATGTTTTGAGCGTATCCTGTGTCATCAGTTTTACTTTCCGATGCACCTCTGCAGGTTTACTATATCCCTTGGACCTTGCTATTCACGATGAAACACAGAAATTTCATCGGAAATAAATATAAGAGACACAATGCCGACTTAAGTACAGGAAGACTGAGTCTTCCTACTGTCTATGTTTTGAGCGTTTCCGGTGTCACTAGTGTTACATTCCGTTGCACCTCTGCAGGTTTACTGTATCCCTTGGACCTTCCCATTGACGATGAAACACAGGAATTGCATCGGAATTAAATATAAGAGACACAATGCCGACTTAAGTACAGGAAGACTGAGTCCTCCTACTGTCTATGTTTTGAGCGTTTCCTGTGTCACCAGTTTTACATTCTGATGCACCTCTGCAGATTTACTGTATCCCTTGAACCTTCCCATTGACGATGAAACACGGAAATTGCATCGGAATTAAATATAAGAGACACAATGCCGACTTAAGTACAGGAAGACTGAGTCTTTATACTGTCTATAATTTGAGCGTTTCCTGTGTCACCAGTTTTACATTCCGATGCACCCCTACAGGTTGACTGTATCCCTCGGCATTGTGTCAGTGACGATGAAACACAGAAATTGCATCGGAATTAACTATAAGAGACACAATGCCGACTTAAGTACAGGATGACTAAGTCTTCCTACTGTCTATGTTTTGAGCGTGTTCTGTGTCATCAGTTTTACTTTCCGATGCACCTCTGCAGGTTTACTATATCCTTTGGACCTTCCCATTTACGATGAAACACAGAAATTGCATCGGAAATAAATATAAGAGACACAATGCCGACTTCAGTACAGGAAGACTGAGTCTTCCTACTGTCTATGATTTGAGCGTTTCCTGTGTCACGAGTTTTACATTCCGATGCACATCTGCAGGTTTACTGTATCCCTCTGACTTCCCATTGACGATGAAACACAGAAATTGCATCGGAATTAAATATAAGAGAAACAATGCCGACTTAATTACAGGAAGACTGAGTCTTCCTACTGTCTATAATTTGAGCGTTTCCTGTGTCACCAGTTTTACATTCCGATGCACCTCTACAGGTTTACTGTATCCCTTGGACCTTCCCATTGGCGATGAACCACACAAATTGCATCGAAATTAAATATAAGAGACACAATGCCGACTTAAGTACAGGTAGACTGAGTCTCCCAACTGTCTATGTTTTGAGCGTTTCCTGTGTCACGAGTTTTACATTCCGATGCACAACTGCAGGTTTACTGTATCCCTTGGACCTTCCAATTGACGATGAAACACAGAAATTGCATCGGAATTAAATATAAGAGGCACAATGCCGACTTATGTACAGGAAGACTGAGTCTTCCTACTGTCGATGTTTTGAGCGTTTCCTGTGTCACTAGTTTTACATTCCGATGCACCTCTGCAGGTTTACTGCATCCCTTGGACCTACCCATTGACGATGAAACACAGAAACTGCATCGGAATTAAATATAAGAGACACAATGCCGACTTAAGTACAGGAAGACTGAGACTTCCTACTGTCTATGTTTTGAGCTTTTCCTGTGTCACCAGTTTTACATTCCGATGCACCTCTGCATGTATACTGTATCCCTTGGAACTTCCCATTGGCGATGAAACACACAAATTGAATCGAAATTAAATATAAGAGACACAATGCCGACTTAAATACAGGAAGATTAAATCCTGCTGCTGTCTATGTTTTGAGCGTATCCTGTGTCATCAGTTTTACTTTCCGATGCACCTCTGCAGGTTTACTATATCCCTTGGACCTTCCCATTCACGATGAAACACAGAAATTTCATCGGAAATAAACATAAGAGACACAATACCGACTTCAGTACAGGAAGACTGAGTCTTCCTACTGTCTATGTTTTGAGCGTTTCCTGTGTCACTAGTTTTACGTTCCGATGCACTTCTGCAGGTTTACTGTATCCCTTGGACCTTCCCATTGACGATGAAATGCAGAAATTGCATCGGAATTAAAAATAAGAGACACAATGCCGACTTAAGTACAGGATGACTGAGTCTTCCTACTGTCTATAATTTGAGCGTTTCCTGTGTCACCAGTTTTACATTCCGATGCACCTCTACAGGTTTACTGTATCCCTTGGACCTTCCCATTGGCGATGAACCACACAAATTGCATCGAAATTAAATATAAGAGACACAATGCCGACTTAAGTACAGGTAGACTGAGTCTCCCAACTGTCTATGTTTTGAGCGTTTCCTGTGTCACGAGTTTTACATTCCGATGCACAACTGCAGGTTTACTGTATCCCTTGGACCTTCCCATTCACGATGAAACACAGAAATTGCATCGGAAGTAAACATAAGAGAAACAATGCCGACTTAAGTACAGGAAGACTGAGTCTTCCTACTGTCTATAATTTGAGCGTTTCCTGTTTCACCAGTTTTACATTCCGATGCACCTCTACAGGTTTACTGTATCCTTTGGACCTTCACAGTTACGACGAAACACAGAAATTACATCGGAATTAAATATAAGAGACACAATGCCGACTTAAGTACAAGAAAACAGTCTTCTTACAGTCAATGTTTTGAGCGTTTCCTGTGTCACCAGTTTTACATTCCGATGCACCTCTGCATGTTTACTGTATTCCTTGGACCTTCCCATTGGCGATGAAACACAGAAATTTCATCGGAAATAAATATAAGAGACACAATGCCGGCTTATGTACAGGAAGACTAAATCTTGCTACTGTCTATGTTTTGAGCGTATCCTGTGTCATCAGTTTTACTTTCCGATGCACCTCTGCAGGTTTACTATATCCCTTGGACCTTGCTATTCACGATGAAACACAGAAATTTCATCGGAAATAAATATAAGAGACACAATGCCGACTTAAGTACAGGAAGACTGAGTCTTCCTACTGTCTATGTTTTGAGCGTTTCCGGTGTCACTAGTGTTACATTCCGTTGCACCTCTGCAGGTTTACTGTATCCCTTGGACCTTCCCATTGACGATGAAACACAGGAATTGCATCGGAATTAAATATAAGAGACACAATGCCGACTTAAGTACAGGAAGACTGAGTCCTCCTACTGTCTATGTTTTGAGCGTTTCCTGTGTCACCAGTTTTACATTCTGATGCACCTCTGCAGATTTACTGTATCCCTTGAACCTTCCCATTGACGATGAAACACGGAAATTGCATCGGAATTAAATATAAGAGACACAATGCCGACTTAAGTACAGGAAGACTGAGTCTTTATACTGTCTATAATTTGAGCGTTTCCTGTGTCACCAGTTTTACATTCCGATGCACCCCTACAGGTTGACTGTATCCCTCGGCATTGTGTCAGTGACGATGAAACACAGAAATTGCATCGGAATTAACTATAGGAGACACAATGCCGACTTAAGTACAGGATGACTAAATCTTCCTACTGTCTATGTTTTGAGCGTGTTCTGTGTCATCAGTTTTACTTTCCGATGCACCTCTGCAGGTTTACTATATCCTTTGGACCTTCCCATTTACGATGAAACACAGAAATTGCATCGGAAATAAATATAAGAGACACAATGCCGACTTCAGTACAGGAAGACTGAGTCTTCCTACTGTCTATGATTTGAGCGTTTCCTGTGTCACGAGTTTTACATTCCGATGCACATCTGCAGGTTTACTGTATCCCTCTGACTTCCCATTCACGATGAAACACAGAAATTACATCGGAATTAAATATAAGAGAAACAATGCCGACTTAATTACAGGAAGACTGAGTCTTCCTACTGTCTATAATTTGAGCGTTTCCTGTGTCACCAGTTTTACATTCCGATGCACCTCTACAGGTTTACTGTATCTCTTGGACCTTCACAGTGACGATGAAACACAGAAATTGAATCGGAATTAAATATAAGAGACACAATGCCGACTTAAGTACAGGAAGACTGAGTGTTCCTACTGTCTATGTTTTGAGCGTTTCCTGTGTCACGCGTTTTACATTCCGATGCACCTCTGCAGGTTTACTGTATCCCTTGGACCTTCCCATTGATGATGAAACACAGATATTGCATCGGAATTAAATATAAGAGACACAATGCCGACTTAAGTACAGGAAGACTGAGTCTTCCTACTGTCGATGTTTTGAGCGTTTCCTGTGTCACTAGTTTTACATTCCGATGCACCTCTGCAGGTTTACTGCATCCCTTGGACTTACCCATTGACGATGAAACACAGAAATTGCATCGGAATTAAATATAAGAGACACAATGCCGACTTAGGTACAGGAAGACTGAGACTTCCTACTGTCTATGTTTTGAGCTTTTCCTATGTCACCAGTTTTACATTCTGATGCACCTCTGCAGGTTTACTGAATCCCTTGGACCTTCCCTTTGACCATGAAACACAAAAATTGCATCGAAATTAAATATAAGAGACACAATTCCGACTTAAGTACAGGATGACTGAGTCTTCCTACTGTCTATAATTTGAGCGTTTCCTGTGTCACCAGTTTTACATTCCGATGCACCTCTGCATGTTAACTGTATCCCTTGGAACTTCCCATTGGCGATGAAACACACAAATTGAATCGAAATTAAATGTAAGAGACACAATGCCGACTTAAATACAGGAAGACTAAATCCTGCTGCTGTCTATGTTTTGAGCCTATCCTGTGTCATCAGTTTTACTTTCCGATGCACCTCTGCAGGTTTACTATATCCCTTGGACCTTCCCATTCACGGTGAAACACAGAAATTTCATCGGAAATAAATATAAGAGACATAATACCGACTTCAGTACAGGAAGACTGAGTCTTCCTACTGTCTATGTTTTGAGCGTTTCCTGTGTCACTACTTTTACGTTCCGATGCTCCTCTGCAGGTTTACTGTATCCCTTGGACCTTCCCATTGACGATGAAATACAGAAATTGCATCAGAATTAAAAATAAGAGACACAATGCCGACTTAAGTACAGGATGACTGAGTCTTCCTACTGTCTATAATTTGAGCGTTTCCTGTGTCACCAGTTTTACATTCCGATGCACCTCTACAGGTTTACTGTATCCCTTGGACCTTCCCATTGGCGATGAACCACACAAATTGCATCGAAATTAAATATAAGAGACACAATGCCGACTTAAGTACAGGTAGACTGAGTCTTCCAACTGTCTATGTTTTGAGCGTTTCCTGCGTCACGAGTTCTACATTCCGATGCACATCTGCAGGTTTACTGTATCCCTTGGACCTTCCCATTCACGATGAAACACAGAAATTGCATCGGAATTAAATATAAGAGACACAATGCCGACTTAAGTACAGGATGACTAAGTCTTCCTACTGTCTATGTTTTGAGCGTGTTCTGTGTCATCAGTTTTACTTTCCGATGCACCTCTGCAGGTTTACTATATCCTTTGGACCTTCCCATTGACGATGAAACACAGAAATTGCATCGGAATTAAATATAAGAGACACAATGCCGACATAAGTACACGAACACTGAATCTTCCTACTGTCTATGATTTGTGCGTTTGTTGTGTCACCAGTTTTACATTCTGATGCACCTCTGCAGGTTTACTGTATCCCTTGGACGTTCCCATTGACGATGAAACACAGAAATTGCATCGGAATTAAATATAAGAGAAACAATGACGACTTAAGTACAGGAAGACTGAGTCTTCCTACTGTCTTTAATTTGAGCGTTTCCTGTGTCACCAGTTTTACATTCCGATGCACCTCTACAGTTTTACTGTATCCCTTGGACCTTCACAGTGACGATGAAACACAGAAATTGCAACGGAATTAAATATAAGAGACACAATGCCGACTTAAGTACAGGAAGACTAAGTCTTCCTACTGTCTATGTTTTGAGCGTTTCCTGTGTTAGAGTTTTACTTTCCGATGCACCTCTGCAGGTTTCCTATATCCCTTGGACCTTCCCATTGACAATGAAACACAGAAATTTCATCGGAAATAAGTATAAGAGGCACGAAGCTGACTTAAGTACAGGAAGACTGAGTCTTCCTCCTGTCTATGTTTTGAGCGTTTCCTGTGTCACTAGTTTTACATTCCGATGCACCTCTGCCGGTTTACTGTATCCCTTGGACTTTCCCATTGACGATGAAACACAGAAATTGCATCGGAATTAAATATAAGAGACACAATGCCGACGAAAGTACAGGAAGACTGAGTCTTCCTACTGTCTATGCTTTGAGCGTTACCTGTGTCACCAGTTTTACATTCTGATGCACCTCTGCAGGTTCACTGTATCCCTTGGACCTTCCCATTGACGATGAAATACAGAAATTGCATCGGAATTAAATATAAGAGACACAATGCCGACTTAAGTACAGGAAGACTGAGTCTTCCTACTGTCTATGTCTTGAGCGTTTCCTGTGTCATCAGTTTTACATTCCGATGCACCTCTGCAGGTTTACTATATCCCTTGGACCTTCCCATTCACGATGAAACACAGAAATTTCATCGGAAATAAATATAAGAGACACAATGCAGACTTAAGTACAGGAAGTCTGAGACTTCCTACTGTCTATGTTTTGAGCGTTTCCTGTGTCACGAGTATTACATTCCGATGCACCTCTGCAGGTTTACTGTATCCCTTGGACCTTCCCATTGTCGATGAAACACAGAAATTGCATCGGAATTAAATATAAGAGACACAATGCCGACTTAAGTACAGGAAGACTTAGTCTTCCTACTGTCTATGTTTTGAGCGTTTCCTGTGTCACTAGTTTTACATTCCGATGCACATCTGCAGGTTTACTGCATCCCTTGGACCTTCGCATTGACGATGAAACACAGAAATTGCATCGGAATTAAATATAAGAGACACAATGCCGACTTAAGTACAGGAAGACTGAGAATTCCTACTGTCTATGTTTTGAGCGTTTCCTGTGTCACCAGTTTTACATTCTGATGCACCTCTGCAGGTTTACTGTATCCCTTGGACCTTCCCATTGACGATGAAACACAAAAATTGCATCGGAATTAAATATAAGAGACACAATGCCGACTTAAGTACAGGAAGACTGAGTCTTCCTACTGTCTATAATTTGAGCGTTTCCTGTGCCACCAGTTTTACATTCCGATGCACCGATGCATGTTTACTGTATCCCTTGGACCTTCCCATTGGTGATGAAACACACAAATTGAATCGAAATTAAATATAAGAGACACAATGCCGACTTAAGTACAGGAAGACTAAATCCTGCTGCTGTCTATGTTTTGAGCGTATCCTGTGTCATCAGTTTTACTTTCCGATGCACCTCTGCAGGTTTACTATATCCCTTGCACCTTCCCATTCACGATGAAACACAGAAATTTCATCGGAAATAAATATAAGAGACACAATGCCGACGTAAGTACACGAAGACTGCGTCTTCCTACTGTTTATATTTTGTGCGTTTCCTGTGTCTCCAGTTTTACATTCCGATGCACCTCTGCAGGTTTACTGTATCCCTTTGACCTTCCCATTGACGATGAAATACAGAAATTGCATCGGAATTAAATATAAGAGACACAATGCCAACTTAAGTACAGGATGACTGAGTCTTCCTACTTTCTATAATTTGAGCGTTTCCTGTTTCACCAGTTTTACATTCCGATGCACCTCTACAGGTTTACTGTATCCCTTGGACCTTCACAGTTACGATGAAACACAGAAATTACATCGGAATTAAATATAAGAGACACAATGCCGACTTAAGTACAAGAAAACATCTTCTTACAGTCAATGTTTTAAGCGTTTCCTGTGTCACCAGTTTTACATTCCGATGCACCTCTGCATGTTTACTGTATCCCTTGGACCTTCCCATTGGCGATGAAACACACAAATTACATCAAAAATAAATATAAGAGACACAATGCCGACTTAAGTACAGGAAGACTGAGTCTTCCTACTGTCTATAATTTGAGCGTTTCCTGTGTCACCAGTTTTACATTCCGATGCACCTCTACAGGTTTACTGTATCCCTTGGACCTTCACAGCGACGATGAAACACAGAAATTTCATCGGAAATAAATATAAGAGACACAATGCCGACATAAGTACAGGAAGACTGAGTCTTCCTACTGTCTATGATTTGAGCGTTTCCTGTGTCACGAGTTTTACATTCCGAGGCACCTTTGCAGGTTTACTGTATCCCTTGGACCTTCCCATTGACGATGAAACACAGAAATTGCATCGGAATTAAATATAAGAGACACAATGCCGACTTAAGTACAGGAAGACTGAGTCTTCCAACTGCCTATGCTTTCAGCGTTTCTTGTGTCACTAGTTTTACATTCCGATGCACCTCAGCAGGTTTACTGTATCCCTTGGACCTTCCCATCGACGATGAAACACAGATATTGCATCGGAATTAAATATAATAGACACAATGCCGACTTAAGTACAGGAAGACTGAGTCTTCCAACTGCCTATGTTTTGAGCGTTTCCTGTGTCACTACTTTTACATTCCGATGCACCTCAGCAGGTTTACTGTATCCCTTGGACCTTCCCATCGACGATGAAAAACAGATATTGCATCGGAATTAAATATAATAGACACAATGCCGACTTTAGTACAGGAAGACTGAGTCTTCCTATTGTCTATGTCTTGAGCGTTTCCTGTGTCATCAGTTTTACTTTCTGATGCACCTCTGCAGGTTTACTGTATCCCTTGGACCTTCCCATATACGATGAAACACAAAAATTTCATCGGAAATAAATATAAGAGACACAATGCAGACTTAAGTACAGGAAGACGGAGTCTTCCTACTGTCTATGTTTTGAGCGTTTCCTGTGTCACGAGTTTTACATTCCGGTGCACCTCTGCAGGTTTACCGTATCCCTTGGACCATCCCATTGACGATGAAACACAGAAATTGCATCGGAATTAAATATAAGAGACACAATGCCGACTTAAGTACAGGAAGACTGAGTCTTCCAACTGTCTATGTTTTGAGCGTTTCCTGTGTCACTAGTTTTACATTCCGATGCACCTCTGCAGGTTTACTGCATCCCTTGGACCTTCCCATTGACGATGATACACAGAAATTGCATCGGAATTAAATATAAGAGACACAATGCCGACTTACGTACAGGAAGACTCAGACTTCCTACTTCTTATGTTTTGAACGTTTCCTGTGTCACCAGTTTTACATTCTGATGCACCTCTGCAGGTTCGCTGTATCCCTTGGACCTTCCCACTGACGATGAAATACAGAAATTGCATCGGAATTAAATATAAGAGACACAATGCCGACTTAAGTACAGGATGACTAAGTCTTCCTACTGTCTATGTTTTGAGCGTTTCCTGTGTTATCAGTTTTACTTTCCGATGCACCTCTGCAGGTTTACTATATCCCTTGGACCTTCCCATTGACGATGAAATACAGAAATTTCATCGGAAATAAGTATAAGAGACACAATGCCGACTTCAGTACGGGAAGACTGAGTCTTCCTAGTGTCTATGTTTTGAGCGTTTCCTGTGTTAGAGTTTTACATTCCGATGCACCTCTGCAGGCTTACTGTAACTCTTGGACCTTCCCATTGACGATGAAACACAGAAATTGCATCGGAATTAAATGTAAGAGGCACGATGCCGACTTAAGTACAGGAAGACTGAGTCTTCCTACTGTCTATGTTTTGAGCGTTTCCTGTGTCACTAGTTTTACATTCCGATGCACCTCTGCAGGTTTACTGTATCCCTTGGACCTTCCCATTGACGATGAAACACAGAAATTGCATCGGAATTAAATATAAGAGACACAATGCCGACGAAAGTACAGGAAGACTGAGTCTTCCTACTGTCTATGCTTTGAGCGTTACCTATCTCACCAGTTTTACATTCTGATGCACCTCTGCAGGTTCACTGTATCCCTTGGACCTTCCCATTGACGATGAAATACAGAAATTGCATCGGAATTAAATATAAGAGACACAATGCCGACTTAAGTACAGGAAGACTGAGTCTTCCTACTGTCTATGTCTTGAGCGTTACCTGTGTCATCAGTTTTACTTTCCGATGCACCTCTGCAGGTTTACTATATCCCTTGGACCTTCCCATTCACAATGAAACACAGAAATTTCATCGGAAATAAATATAAGAGACACAATGCAGACTTAAGTACAGGAAGTCTGAGACTTCCTACTGTCTATGTTTTGAGCGTTTCCTGTGTCACGAGTATTACATTCCGATGCACCTCTGCAGGTTTACTGTATCCCTTGGACCTTCCCATTGACGATGAAACCCAGAAATGTCATCGGAATTAAATATAAGAGACACAATGCCGACTTAAGTACAGGAAGACTGAGTCTTCCTACTGTCTATGTTTTGAGCTTTTCCTGTGTCACTTGTTTTACATTCCGATGCACCTCTGAAGGTTTACTGCATCCCTTGGACCTTCGCATTGACGATGAAACACAGAAATTGCATCGGAATTAAATATAAGAGACACAATGCCGACTTAAGTACAGGATGACTAAGTCTTCCTACTGTCTATGTTTTGAGCGTGTTCTGTGTCATCAGTTTTACTTTCCGATGCACCTCTGCAGGTTTACTATATCCTTTGGACCTTCCCATTTACGATGAAACACAGAAATTTCATCGGAATTAAATATAAGAGACACAATGCCGACATAAGTACACGAACACTGAATCTTCCTACTGTCTATGATTTGTGCGTTTGTTGTGTCACCAGTTTTACATTCTGATGCACCTCTGCAGGTTTACTGTATCCCTTGGACGTTCCCATTGACGATGAAACACAGAAATTGCATCGGAATTAAATATAAGAGAAACAATGACGACTTAAGTACAGGAAGACTGAGTCTTCCTACTGTCTTTAATTTGAGCGTTTCCTGTGTCACCAGTTTTACATTCCGATGCACCTCTACAGTTTTACTGTATCCCTTGGACCTTCACAGTGACGATGAAACACAGAAATTGCAACGGAATTAAATATAAGAGACACAATGCCGACTTAAGTACAGGAAGACTAAGTCTTCCTACTGTCTATGTTTTGAGCGTTTCCTGTGTTAGAGTTTTACTTTCCGATGCACCTCTGCAGGTTTCCTATATCCCTTGGACCTTCCCATTGACAATGAAACACAGAAATTTCATCGGAAATAAGTATAAGAGGCACGAAGCTGACTTAAGTACAGGAAGACTGAGTCTTCCTCCTGTCTATGTTTTGAGCGTTTCCTGTGTCACTAGTTTTACATTCCGATGCACCTCTGCCGGTTTACTGTATCCCTTGGACTTTCCCATTGACGATGAAACACAGAAATTGCATCGGAATTAAATATAAGAGACACAATGCCGACGAAAGTACAGGAAGACTGAGTCTTCCTACTGTCTATGCTTTGAGCGTTACCTGTGTCACCAGTTTTACATTCTGATGCACCTCTGCAGGTTCACTGTATCCCTTGGACCTTCCCATTGACGATGAAATACAGAAATTGCATCGGAATTAAATATAAGAGACACAATGCCGACTTAAGTACAGGAAGACTGAGTCTTCCTACTGTCTATGTCTTGAGCGTTTCCTGTGTCATCAGTTTTACATTCCGATGCACCTCTGCAGGTTTACTATATCCCTTGGACCTTCCCATTCACGATGAAACACAGAAATTTCATCGGAAATAAATATAAGAGACACAATGCAGACTTAAGTACAGGAAGTCTGAGACTTCCTACTGTCTATGTTTTGAGCGTTTCCTGTGTCACGAGTATTACATTCCGATGCACCTCTGCAGGTTTACTGTATCCCTTGGACCTTCCCATTGTCGATGAAACACAGAAATTGCATCGGAATTAAATATAAGAGACACAATGCCGACTTAAGTACAGGAAGACTTAGTCTTCCTACTGTCTATGTTTTGAGCGTTTCCTGTGTCACTAGTTTTACATTCCGATGCACATCTGCAGGTTTACTGCATCCCTTGGACCTTCGCATTGACGATGAAACACAGAAATTGCATCGGAATTAAATATAAGAGACACAATGCCGACTTAAGTACAGGAAGACTGAGAATTCCTACTGTCTATGTTTTGAGCGTTTCCTGTGTCACCAGTTTTACATTCTGATGCACCTCTGCAGGTTTACTGTATCCCTTGGACCTTCCCATTGACGATGAAACACAAAAATTGCATCGGAATTAAATATAAGAGACACAATGCCGACTTAAGTACAGGAAGACTGAGTCTTCCTACTGTCTATAATTTGAGCGTTTCCTGTGCCACCAGTTTTACATTCCGATGCACCGATGCATGTTTACTGTATCCCTTGGACCTTCCCATTGGTGATGAAACACACAAATTGAATCGAAATTAAATATAAGAGACACAATGCCGACTTAAGTACAGGAAGACTAAATCCTGCTGCTGTCTATGTTTTGAGCGTATCCTGTGTCATCAGTTTTACTTTCCGATGCACCTCTGCAGGTTTACTATATCCCTTGCACCTTCCCATTCACGATGAAACACAGAAATTTCATCGGAAATAAATATAAGAGACACAATGCCGACGTAAGTACACGAAGACTGCGTCTTCCTACTGTTTATATTTTGTGCGTTTCCTGTGTCTCCAGTTTTACATTCCGATGCACCTCTGCAGGTTTACTGTATCCCTTTGACCTTCCCATTGACGATGAAATACAGAAATTGCATCGGAATTAAATATAAGAGACACAATGCCAACTTAAGTACAGGATGACTGAGTCTTCCTACTTTCTATAATTTGAGCGTTTCCTGTTTCACCAGTTTTACATTCCGATGCACCTCTACAGGTTTACTGTATCCCTTGGACCTTCACAGTTACGATGAAACACAGAAATTACATCGGAATTAAATATAAGAGACACAATGCCGACTTAAGTACAAGAAAACATCTTCTTACAGTCAATGTTTTAAGCGTTTCCTGTGTCACCAGTTTTACATTCCGATGCACCTCTGCATGTTTACTGTATCCCTTGGACCTTCCCATTGGCGATGAAACACACAAATTACATCAAAAATAAATATAAGAGACACAATGCCGACTTAAGTACAGGAAGACTGAGTCTTCCTACTGTCTATAATTTGAGCGTTTCCTGTGTCACCAGTTTTACATTCCGATGCACCTCTACAGGTTTACTGTATCCCTTGGACCTTCACAGCGACGATGAAACACAGAAATTTCATCGGAAATAAATATAAGAGACACAATGCCGACATAAGTACAGGAAGACTGAGTCTTCCTACTGTCTATGATTTGAGCGTTTCCTGTGTCACGAGTTTTACATTCCGAGGCACCTTTGCAGGTTTACTGTATCCCTTGGACCTTCCCATTGACGATGAAACACAGAAATTGCATCGGAATTAAATATAAGAGACACAATGCCGACTTAAGTACAGGAAGACTGAGTCTTCCAACTGCCTATGCTTTCAGCGTTTCTTGTGTCACTAGTTTTACATTCCGATGCACCTCAGCAGGTTTACTGTATCCCTTGGACCTTCCCATCGACGATGAAACACAGATATTGCATCGGAATTAAATATAATAGACACAATGCCGACTTAAGTACAGGAAGACTGAGTCTTCCAACTGCCTATGTTTTGAGCGTTTCCTGTGTCACTACTTTTACATTCCGATGCACCTCAGCAGGTTTACTGTATCCCTTGGACCTTCCCATCGACGATGAAAAACAGATATTGCATCGGAATTAAATATAATAGACACAATGCCGACTTTAGTACAGGAAGACTGAGTCTTCCTATTGTCTATGTCTTGAGCGTTTCCTGTGTCATCAGTTTTACTTTCTGATGCACCTCTGCAGGTTTACTGTATCCCTTGGACCTTCCCATATACGATGAAACACAAAAATTTCATCGGAAATAAATATAAGAGACACAATGCAGACTTAAGTACAGGAAGACGGAGTCTTCCTACTGTCTATGTTTTGAGCGTTTCCTGTGTCACGAGTTTTACATTCCGGTGCACCTCTGCAGGTTTACCGTATCCCTTGGACCATCCCATTGACGATGAAACACAGAAATTGCATCGGAATTAAATATAAGAGACACAATGCCGACTTAAGTACAGGAAGACTGAGTCTTCCAACTGTCTATGTTTTGAGCGTTTCCTGTGTCACTAGTTTTACATTCCGATGCACCTCTGCAGGTTTACTGCATCCCTTGGACCTTCCCATTGACGATGATACACAGAAATTGCATCGGAATTAAATATAAGAGACACAATGCCGACTTACGTACAGGAAGACTCAGACTTCCTACTTCTTATGTTTTGAACGTTTCCTGTGTCACCAGTTTTACATTCTGATGCACCTCTGCAGGTTCGCTGTATCCCTTGGACCTTCCCACTGACGATGAAATACAGAAATTGCATCGGAATTAAATATAAGAGACACAATGCCGACTTAAGTACAGGATGACTAAGTCTTCCTACTGTCTATGTTTTGAGCGTTTCCTGTGTTATCAGTTTTACTTTCCGATGCACCTCTGCAGGTTTACTATATCCCTTGGACCTTCCCATTGACGATGAAATACAGAAATTTCATCGGAAATAAGTATAAGAGACACAATGCCGACTTCAGTACGGGAAGACTGAGTCTTCCTAGTGTCTATGTTTTGAGCGTTTCCTGTGTTAGAGTTTTACATTCCGATGCACCTCTGCAGGCTTACTGTAACTCTTGGACCTTCCCATTGACGATGAAACACAGAAATTGCATCGGAATTAAATGTAAGAGGCACGATGCCGACTTAAGTACAGGAAGACTGAGTCTTCCTACTGTCTATGTTTTGAGCGTTTCCTGTGTCACTAGTTTTACATTCCGATGCACCTCTGCAGGTTTACTGTATCCCTTGGACCTTCCCATTGACGATGAAACACAGAAATTGCATCGGAATTAAATATAAGAGACACAATGCCGACGAAAGTACAGGAAGACTGAGTCTTCCTACTGTCTATGCTTTGAGCGTTACCTATCTCACCAGTTTTACATTCTGATGCACCTCTGCAGGTTCACTGTATCCCTTGGACCTTCCCATTGACGATGAAATACAGAAATTGCATCGGAATTAAATATAAGAGACACAATGCCGACTTAAGTACAGGAAGACTGAGTCTTCCTACTGTCTATGTCTTGAGCGTTACCTGTGTCATCAGTTTTACTTTCCGATGCACCTCTGCAGGTTTACTATATCCCTTGGACCTTCCCATTCACAATGAAACACAGAAATTTCATCGGAAATAAATATAAGAGACACAATGCAGACTTAAGTACAGGAAGTCTGAGACTTCCTACTGTCTATGTTTTGAGCGTTTCCTGTGTCACGAGTATTACATTCCGATGCACCTCTGCAGGTTTACTGTATCCCTTGGACCTTCCCATTGACGATGAAACCCAGAAATGTCATCGGAATTAAATATAAGAGACACAATGCCGACTTAAGTACAGGAAGACTGAGTCTTCCTACTGTCTATGTTTTGAGCTTTTCCTGTGTCACTTGTTTTACATTCCGATGCACCTCTGAAGGTTTACTGCATCCCTTGGACCTTCGCATTGACGATGAAACACAGAAATTGCATCGGAATTAAATATAAGAGACACAATGCCGACTTAAGTACAGGATGACTAAGTCTTCCTACTGTCTATGTTTTGAGCGTGTTCTGTGTCATCAGTTTTACTATCCGATGCACCGCTGCAGGTTTACTATATCCCTTGGACCTTCCCATTTACGATGAAACACAGAAATTTCATCGGAAATAAATATAAGAGACACAATGCCGACTTAAGTACACGAAGACTGAGTCTTCCTACTGTCTATGTTTTGAGCGTTTCCTGTGTCACCGGTTTTACATTCCGATGCACCTCTGCAGGTTTACTGTATCCCTTGGACTTTCCCATTGACGATGAAACACAGAAATTGCATCGGAATTAAATGTAAGAGACACAATGCCGACTTAAGTACAGGAAGACTGAGTCTTCCTACTGTCTATGTTTTGAGCGTTTCCTGTGTCACTAGTTTTACATTCCGATGCACCTCTCCTGGTTTACTGTATCCCTTGGAACTTCCCATTGACGATGAAACACAGAAATTGCATCGGAATTAAATATAAGAGACACAATGCCGACTTAAGTACAGGAAGACTGAGTCTTCCTACTGTCTATGTTTGAGCGTTTCCTGTGTCACTAGTTTTACATTCAGATGCACCTCTGCAGGTTTACAGTATCCCTTCGACCTTCCCATTGACGATGAAACACAGCAATTGCATCGGAATTATATATAAGAGACACAATGCCGACTTAAGTACAATAAGACTGAGTCTTCCTACTGTTTATATTTTGAGCGTTTCCTGTGTCATCGGTTTTACATTCCGATGCACCTCTGCATGTTTACTGTATCCCTTGGACCTTCCCATTGGCGATGAAACACACAAATTGCATCGAAATTAAATATAAGAGACACTATGCCGACTTAAGTACAGGAAGACTAAATCTTGCTACTGTCTATGTTTTGAGCGTCTCCTGTGTCATCAGTTTTACTTTCCGTTTCACCTCTGCAGGTTTACTATATCCCTTGGACCTTCCCATTCACGATGAAACACAGAAATTTCATCGGAAATAAATATAAGAGACACAATGCCGACTTCAGTACAGGAAGACTGAGTCTTCCTACTGTCTATGATTTGAGCGTTTACTGTGTCACGAGTTTTACATTCCGATGCACATCTGCAGGTTTACTGTATCCCTCGGACTTCCCATTGACGATGAAACACAGAAATTGCATCGTAATTAAATATAAGAGAAACAATGCCGACTTAAGTACAGGAAGACTGAGTCTTCCTACTGTCTATAATTTGAGCGTTTCCTGTGTCACCAGTTTTACATTCCGATGCACCTCTACAGGTTTACTGTATCCCTTGGACCTTCACAGTGACGATGAAACACAGAAATTGCATCGGAATTAAATATAAGAGACACAATGCCAACTTAAGTACAGGAAGACTGAGTCTTCCTACTGTCTATGTTTTGAGCGTTTCCGGTGTCACTAGTGTTACATTCCGTTGCACCTCTGCAGGTTTACTGTATCCCTTGGACCTTCCCATTGACGATGAAACACAGGAATTGCATCGGAATTAAATATAAGAGCACAATGCCGACTTAAGTACAGGAAGACTGAGTCCTCCTACTGTCTATGTTTTGAGCGTTTCCTGTGTCACCAGTTTTACATTCTGATGCACCTCTGCAGATTTACTGTATCCCTTGAACCTTCCCATTGACGATGAAACACAGAAATTGCATCGGAATTAAATATACGAGACACAATGCCGACTTAAGTACAGGAAGACTGAGTCTTCCTACTGTCTATAATTTGAGCGTTTCCTGTGTCACCAATTTTACATTCCGATGCACCCCTACAGGTTGACTGTATCCCTCGGCATTGTGTCAGTGACGATGAGACACAGAAATTGCATCGGAATTAACTAAAAGAGACACAATGCCGACTTAAGTACAGGATGACTAAGTCTTCCTACTGTCTATGTTTTGAGCGTGTTCTGTGTCATCAGTTTTACTTTCCGATGCACCTCTGCAGGTTTACTATATCCTTTGGACCTTCCCATTTACGATGAAACACAGAAATTGCATCGGATATAAATATAAGAGACACAATGCCGACTTAAGTACAAGATGACTGAGTCTTCCTACTGTCTATGTTTTGAGCGTTTCCTGTGTCACCAGTTTTACATTCCGATGCACCTCTGCAGGTTTACTGTATCCCTTGGACTTTCCCATTGACGATGAAACACAGAAATTGCATCGGAATTAAATATAAGAGACACAATGCCGACTTAAGTACAGGTAGACTGAGTCTTCCTACCATCTATAATTTGAGCGTTTCCTGTGTCACCAGTTTTACATTCTGATGCACCTCTACAGGTTGACTGTATCCCTCGGTATTGTGTCAGTGACGATGAAACACAGAAATTGCATCGGAATTAACAATAAGAGACACAATGCCGACTTAAGTACAGGATGACTAAGTCTTCCTACTGTCTATGTTTTGAGCGTGTTCTGTGTCATCAGTTTTACTATCCGATGCACCTCTGCAGGTTTACTATATCCCTTGGACCTTCCCATTTACGATGAAACACAGAAATTTCATCGGAAATAAATATAAGAGACACAATGCCGACTTAAGTACACGAAGACTGAGTCTTCCTACTGTCTATGTTTTGAGCGTTTCCTGTGTCACCGGTTTTACATTCCGATGCACCTCTGCAGGTTTACTGTATACCTTGGACTTTCCCATTGACGATGAAACACAGAAATTGCATCGGAATTAAATGTAAGAGACACAATGCCGAATTAAGTACAGGAAGACTGAGTCTTCCTACTGTCTATGATTTGTGCGTTTCCTGTGTCACTAGTTTTACATTCCGATGCACCTCTCCAGGTTTACTGTATCCCTTGGAACTTCCCATTGACGATGAAACACAGGAATTGCATCGGAATTAAATATAAGAGACACAATGCCGACTTAAGTACAGGAAGACTGAGTCTTCCTACTGTCTATGTTTGAGCGTTTCCTGTGTCACTAGTTTTACATTCAGATGCACCTCTGCAGGTTTACAGTATCCCTTCGACCTTCCCATTGACGATGAAACACAGCAATTGCATCGTAATTATATATAAGAGACACAATGCCGACTTAAGTACAATAAGACTGAGTCTTCCTACTGTTTATATTTTGAGCGTTTCCTGTATCATCGGTTTTACATTCCGATGCACCTCTGCATGTTTACTGTATCCCTTGGACCTTCCCATTGGCGATGAAACACACAAATTGCATCGAAATTAAATATAAGAGACACTATGCCGACTTAAGTACAGGAAGACTAAATCTTGCTACTGTCTATGTTTTGAGCGTCTCCTGTGTCGTCAGTTTTACTTTCCGTTGCACCTCTGCAGGTTTACTATATCCCTTGGACCTTCTCATTCACGATGAAACACAGAAATTTCATCGGAAATAAATATAAGAGACACAATGCCGACTTCAGTACACGAAGACTGAGTCTTCCTACTGTCTATGATTTAAGCGTTTCCTGTGTCACGAGTTTTACATTCCGATGCACATCTGCAGGTTTACTGTATCCCTCGGACTTCCCATTGACGATGAAACACAGAAATTGCATCGGAATTAAATATAAGAGAAACAATGCCGACTTAAGTACAGGAAGACTGAGTCTTCCTACTGTCTATAATTTGAGCGTTTCCTGTGTCACCAGTTTTACATTCCGATGCACCTCTACAGGTTTACTGTATCCCTTGGAGCTTCACAGTGACGATGAAACACAGAAATTGCATCGGAATTAAATATAAGAGACACAATGCCGACTTAAGTACAGGAAGACTGAGTCTTCCTACTGTCTATGTTTTGAGCGTTTCCTGTGTCACGAGTTTTACATTCCGATGCACCTCTGCAGGTTTACTGTATCCCTTGGACCTTCCCATTGACGATGAAACACAGAAATTGCATCGGAATTAAATATAAGAGACACAATGCCGACTTAAGTACAGGAAGACTGAGTCTTCCTACTGTCGATGTTTTGAGCGTTTCCTGTGTCACTAGTTTTACATTCCGATGCACCTCTGCAGGTTTACTGCATCCCTTGGACCTACCCATTGACGATGAAACACAGAAATTGCATCGGAATTAAATATAAGAGACACAATTCCGACTTAAGTACAGGATGACTGAGTCTTCCTACTGTCTATAATTTGAGCGTTTCCTGTGTCACCAGTTTTACATTCCGATGCACCTCTGCATGTTTACTGTATCCCTTGGACCTTCCCATTGGCGATGAACCACACAAATTGCATCGAAATTAAATATAAGAGACACAATGCCGACTTCAGTACAGGAAGACTGAGTCTTCCTACTGTCTATGTTTTGAGCGTTTCCTGTGTCACTAGTTTTACGATCCGATGCACCTCTGCAGGTTTACTGTATCCCTTGGACCTTCCCATTGACGATGAAATACAGAAATTGCATCGGAATTAAAAATAAGAGACACAATGCCGACTTAAGTACAGGATGACTGAGTCTTCCTACTGTCTATAATTTGAGCGTTTCCTGTGTCACCAGTTTTACATTCCGATGCACCTCTACAGGTTTACTGTATCCGTTGGACCTTCCCATTGGCGATGAACCACACAAATTGCATCGAAATTAAATATAAGAGACACAATGCCGACTTAAGTACAGGTAGACTGAGTCTTCCAACTGTCTATGTTTTGAGCGTTTCCTGTGTCACGAGTTTTACATTCCGATGCACATCTGCAGGTTTACTGTATCCCTTGGACCTTCCCATTCACGATGAAACACAGAAATTGCATCGGAATTGACTATAAGAGACACAATGCCGACTTAAGTACAGGATGACTAAGTCTTCCTACTGTCTATGTTTTGAGCGTGTTCTGTGTCATCAGTTTTACTTTCCGATGCACCTCTGCAGGTTTACTATATCCTTTGGACCTTCCCATTTACGATGAAACACAGAAATTGCATCGGAAATAAATATAAGAGACACAATGCCGACTTAAGTACACGATGACTGAGTCTTCCTACTGTCTATGTTTAGAGCGTTTCCTGTGTCACCAGTTTTACATTCCGATGCACCTCTGCAGGTTTACTGTATCCCTTGGACTTTCCCATTGACGATGAAACACAGAAATTGCATCGGAATTAAATATAAGAGACACAATGCCGACTTAAGTACATGTAGACTGAGTCTTCCTACTGTCTATAATTTGAGCGTTTCCTGTGTCACCAGTTTTACATTCCGATGCACCTCTACAGGTTGACTGTATCCCTCGGCATTGTGTCAGTGACGATGAAACACAGAAATTGCATCGGAATTAACTATAAGAGACACAATGCCGACTTAAGTACAGGATGACTAAGTCTTCCTACTGTCTATGTTTTGAGCGTGTTCTGTGTCATCAGTTTTACTATCCGATGCACCTCTGCAGGTTTACTATATCCCTTGGACCTTCCCATTTACGATGAAACACAGAAATTTCATCGGAAATAAATATAAGAGACACAATGCCGACTTAAGTACACGAAGACTGAGTCTTCCTACTGTCTATGATTTGAGCGTTTCCTGTGTCACCAGTTTTACATTCCGATGCACCTCTGCAGGTTTACTATATCCCTTGGACTTTCCCATTGACGATGAAACACAGAAATTGCATCGGAATTAAATGTAAGAGACACAATGCCGACTTAAGTACAGGAAGACTGAGTCTTCCTACTGTCTATGTTTTGTGCGTTTCCTGTGTCACTAGTTTTACATTCCGATGCACCTCTCCAGGTTTACTGTATCCCTTGGAACTTCCCATTGACGATGAAACACAGAAATTGCATCGGAATTAAATATAAGAGACACAATGCCGACATAAGTACAGGAAGACTGAGTCTTCCTACTGTCTATGTTTGAGCGTTTCCTGTGTCACTAGTTTTACATTCAGATGCACCTCTGCAGGTTTACAGTATCCCTTCGACCTTCCCATTGACGATGAAACACAGCAATTGCATCGGAATTATATATAAGAGACACAATGCCGACTTAAGTACAATAAGACTGAGTCTTCCTACTGTTTATATTTTGAGCGTTTCCTGTGTCATCGGTTTTACATTCCGATGCACCTCTGCATGTTTACTGTATCCCTTGGCCCTTCCCATTGGCGATGAAACACACAAATTGCATCGAAATTAAATATAAGAGACACTATGCCGACTTAAGTACAGGAAGACTAAATCTTGCTACTGTTTATGTTTTGAGCGTCTCCTGTGTCATCAGTTTTACTTTCCGTTGCACCTCTGCAGGTTTACTATATCCCTTGGACCTTCCCATTCACGATGAAACACAGAAATTTCATCGGAAATAAATATAAGAGACACAATGCCGACTTCAGTACAGGAAGACTGAGTCTTCCTACTGTCTATGATTTGAGCGTTTCCTGTGTCACGAGTTTTACATTCCGATGCACATCTGCAGGTTTACTGTATCCCTCGGACTTCCCATTGACGATGAAACACAGAAATTGCATCGGAATTAAATATAAGAGACACAATGCCGACTTAAGTACAGGAAGACTGAGTCTTCCTACTGTCTATAATTTGAGCGTTTCCTGTGTCACCAGTTTTATATTCCGATGCACCTCTACAGGTTTACTGTATCCGTTGGACCTTCACAGTGACGATGAAACACAGAAATTGCATCGGAATTAAATATAAGAGACACAATGCCGACTTAAGTACAAGAAAACAGTCTTCTTACAGTCAATGTTTTGAGCGTTTCCTGTGTCACCAGTTTTACATTCCGATGCACCTCTGCATGTTTACTGTATTCCTTGGACCTTCCCATTGGCGATGAAACACAGAAATTTCATCGGAAATAAATATAAGAGACACAATGCCGGCTTATGTACAGGAAGACTAAATCTTGCTACTGTCTATGTTTTGAGCATATCCTGTGTCATCAGTTTTACTTTCCGATGCACCTCTGCAGGTTTACTATATCCCTTGGACCTTGCTATTCACGATGAAACACAGAAATTTCATCGGAAATAAATATAAGAGACACAATGCCGACTTAAGTACAGGAAGACTGAGTCTTCCTACTGTCTATGTTTTGAGCGTTTCCGGTGTCACTAGTGTTACATTCCGTTGCACCTCTGCAGGTTTACTGTATCCCTTGGACCTTCCCATTGACGATGAAACACAGGAATTGCATCGGAATTAAATATAAGAGACACAATGCCGACTTAAGTACAGGAAGACTGAGTCCTCCTACTGTCTATGTTTGAGCGTTTCCTGTGTCACCAGTTTTACATTCTGATGCACATCTGCAGATTTACTGTATCCCTTGAACCTTCCCATTGACGATGAAACACGGAAATTGCATCGGAATTAAGTATAAGAGACACAATGCCGACTTAAGTACAGGAAGACTGAGTCTTTATACTGTCTATAATTTGAGCGTTTCCTGTGTCACCAGTTTTACATTCCGATGCACCCCTACAGGTTGACTGTATCCCTCGGCATTGTGTCAGTGACGATGAAACACAGAAATTGCATCGGAATTAACTATAAGAGACACAATGCCGACTTAAGTACAGGATGACTAAGTCTTCCTACTGTGTATGTTTTGAGCGTGTTCTGTGTCATCAGTTTTACTTTCCGATGCACCTCTGCAGGTTTACTATATCCTTTGGACCTTCCCATTTACGATGAAACACAGAAATTGCATCGGAAATAAATATAAGAGACACAATGCCGACTTCAGTACAGGAAGACTGAGTCTTCCTACTGTCTATGATTTGAGCGTTTCCTGTGTCACGAGTTTTACATTCCGATGCACATCTGCAGGTTTACTGTATCCCTCTGACTTCCCATTGACGATGAAACACAGAAATTGCATCGGAATTAAATATAAGAGAAACAATGCCGACTTAAGTACAGGAAGACTGAGTCTTCCTACTGTCGATGTTTTGAGCGTTTCCTGTGTCAATAGTTTTACATTCCGATGCACCTCTGCAGGTTTACTGCATCCCTTGGACCTACCCATTGACGATGAAACACAGAAATTGCATCGGAATTAAATATAAGAGACACAATGCCGACTTAAGTACAGGAAGACTGAGACTTCCTACTGTCTATGTTTTGAGCTTTTCCTATGTCACCAGTTTTACATTCTGATGCACCTCTGCAGGTTTACTGAATCCCTTGGACCTTCCCTTTGACCATGAAACACAAAAATTGCATCGAAATTAAATATAAGAGACACAATTCCGACTTAAGTACAGGATGACTGAGTCTTCCTACTGTCTATAATTTGAGCGTTTCCTGTGTCACCAGTTTTACATTCCGATGCACCTCTGCATGTTTACTGTATCCCTTGGAACTTCCCATTGGCGATGAAACACACAAATTGAATCGAAATTAAATATAAGAGACACAATGCCGACTTAAATACAGGAAGACTAAATCCTGCTGCTGTCTATGTTTTGAGCGTATCCTGTGTCATCAGTTTTACTTTCCGATGCACCTCTGCAGGTTTACTATATCCCTTGAACCTTCCCATTCACGATGAAACACAGAAATTTCATCGGAAATAAATATAAGAGACATAATACCGACTTCAGTACAGGAAGACTGAGTCTTCCTACTGTCTATGTTTTGAGCGTTTCCTGTGTCACTACTTTTACGTTCCGATGCACCTCTGCAGGTTTACTGTATCCCTTGGACCTTCCCATTGACGATGAAATACAGAAATTGCATCGGAATTAAAAATAAGAGACACAATGCCGACTTAAGTACAGGATGACTGAGTCTTCCTACTGTCTATAATTTGAGCGTTTCCTGTGTCACCAGTTTTACATTCCGATGCACCTCTACAGGTTTACTGTATCCCTTGGACCTTCCCATTGGCGATGAACCACACAAATTGCATCGAAATTAAATATAAGAGACACAATGCCGACTTAAGTACAGGTAGACTGAGTCTTCCAACTGTCTATGTTTTGAGCGTATCCTGCGTCACGAGTTTTACATTCCGATGCACATCTGCTGGTTTACTGTATACCTTGGACCTTCCCATTCACGATGAAACACAGAAATTGCATCGGAATTAAATATAAGAGACACAATGCCGACTTAAGTACAGGATGACTAAGTCTTCCTACTGTCTATGTTTTGAGCGTGTTCTGTGTCATCAGTTTTACTTTCCGATGCACCTCTGCAGGTTTACTATATCCTTTGGACCTTCCCATTGACGATGAAACACAGAAATTGCATCGGAATTAAATATAAGAGACACAATGCCGCCTTAAGTACAGGAAGACTAAGTCTTCCTACTGTATATGATTTGAGCGTTTCCTGTGTCATCAGTTTTACTTTCCGATGCACCTCTGCAGGTTTACTATATCCCTTGGACCTTCCCATTGACGATGAAACACAGAAATTTCATCGGAAATAAGTATAAGAGACACAATACCGACTTCAGTACAGGAAGACTGAGTCTTCATACTGTCTATGTTTTGAGCGTTTCCTGTGTTAGAGTTTTACACTCCGATGCACCTCTGCAGGCTTACTGTAACCCTTGGACCTTCCCATTGACGATGAAACACAGAAATTGCATCGGAATTAAATGTAAGAGGCACGAAGCCGACTTAAGTACAGGAAGACTGAGTCTTCCTCCTGTCTATGTTTTGAGCGTTTCCTGTGTCACTAGTTTTACATTCCGATGCACCTCTGCCGGTTTACTGTATCCCTTGGACCTTCCCATTGACGATGAAACACAGAAATTGCATCGGAATTAAATATAAGAGACACAATGCCGACGAAAGTACAGGAAGACTGAGTCTTCCTACTGTCTATGCTTTGAGCGTTACCTGTGTCACCAGTTTTACATTCTGATGCACCTCTGCAGGTTCACTGTATCCCTTGGACCTTCCCATTGACGATGAAATACAGAAATTGCATCGGAATTAAATATAAGAGACACAATGCCGACTTAAGTACAGGAAGACTGAGGCTTCCTACTGTCTATGATTTGAGCGTTTCCTGTGTCACGAGTTTTACATTCCGATGCACATCTGCAGGTTTACTGTATCCCTCGGACTTCCCATTGACGATGAAACACAGAAATTGCATCGGAATTAAATATAAGAGACACAATGCCGACTTAAGTACAGGAAGACTGAGTCTTCCTACTGTCTATAATTTGAGCGTTTCCTGTGTCACCAGTTTTATATTCCGATGCACCTCTACAGGTTTACTGTATCCGTTGGACCTTCACAGTGACGATGAAACACAGAAATTGCATCGGAATTAAATATAAGAGACACAATGCCGACTTAAGTACAGGAAGACTGAGTCTTCCTACTGTCTATGTTTTGAGCGTTTCCTGTGTCACGAGTTTTACATTCCGATGCACCTCTGCAGGTTTACTGTATCCCTTGGACCTTCCAATTGACGATGAAACACAGAAATTGCATCGGAATTAAATATAAGAGGCACAATGCCGACTTATGTACAGGAAGACTGAGTCTTCCTACTGTCGATGTTTTGAGCGTTTCCTGTGTCACGAGTTTTACATTCCGAGGCACCTTTGCAGGTTTACTGTATCCCTTGGACCTTCCCATTGACGATGAAACACAGAAATTGCATCGGAATTAAATATAAGAGACACAATGCCGACTTAAGTACAGGAAGACTGAGTCTTCCAACTGCCTATGCTTTCAGCGTTTCTTGTGTCACTAGTTTTACATTCCGATGCACCTCAGCAGGTTTACTGTATCCCTTGGACCTTCCCATCGACGATGAAACACAGATATTGCATCGGAATTAAATATAATAGACACAATGCCGACTTAAGTACAGGAAGACTGAGTCTTCCAACTGTCTATGTTTTGAGCGTTTCCTGTGTCACTAGTTTTACATTCCGATGCACCTCTGCAGGTTTACTGCATCCCTTGGACCTTCCCATTGACGATGATACACAGAAATTGCATCGGAATTAAATATAAGAGACACAATGCCGACTTTAGTACAGGAAGACTGAGTCTTCCTATTGTCTATGTCTTGAGCGTTTCCTGTGTCATCAGTTTTACTTTCTGATGCACCTCTGCAGGTTTACTGTATCCCTTGGACATTCCCATATACGATGAAACACAGAAATTTCATCGGAAATAAATATAAGAGACACAATGCAGACTTAAGTACAGGAAGACGGAGTCTTCCTACTGTCTATGTTTTGAGCGTTTCCTGTGTCACGAGTTTTACATTCCGATGCACCTCAGCAGGTTTACTGTATCCCTTGGACCATCCCATTGACGATGAAACACAGAAATTGCATCGGAATTAAATATAAGAGACACAATGCCGACTTAAGTACAGGAAGACTGAGTCTTCCAACTGTCTATGTTTTGAGCGTTTCCTGTGTCACTAGTTTTACATTCCGATGCACCTCTGCAGGTTTACTGCATCCCTTGGACCTTCCCATTGACGATGATACACAGAAATTGCATCGGAATTAAATATAAGAGACACAATGCCGACTTACGTACACGAAGACTCAGACTTCCTACTTCTTATGTTTTGAACGTTTCCTGTGTCACCAGTTTTACATTCTGATGCACCTCTGCAAGTTCGCTGTATCCCTTGGACCTTCCCATTGGCGATGAACCACACATATTGCATCGAAATTAAATATAAGAGACACAATGCCGACTTAAGTACAGGTAGACTGAGTCTTCCAACTGTCTATGTTTTGAGCGTATCCTGCGTCACGAGTTTTACATTCCGATGCACATCTGCAGGTTTACTGTATCCCTTGGACCTTCCCATTCACGATGAAACACAGAAATTGCATCGGAATTAAATATAAGAGACACAATGCCGACTTAAGTACAGGATGACTAAGTCTTCCTACTGTCTATGTTTTGAGCGTGTTCTGTGTCATCAGTTTTACTTTCCGATGCACCTCTGCAGGTTTACTATATCCTTTGGACCTTCCCATTGACGATGAAACACAGAAATTGCATCGGAATTAAATATAAGAGACACAATGCCGACATAAGTACACGAACACTGAATCTTCCTACTGTCTATGATTTGTGCGTTTGTTGTGTCACCAGTTTTACATTCTGATGCACCTCTGCAGGTTTACTGTATCCCTTGGACGTTCCCATTGACGATGAAACACAGAAATTGCATCGGAATTAAATATAAGAGAAACAATGCCGCCTTAAGTACAGGAAGACTAAGTCTTCCTACTGTATATGATTTGAGCGTTTCCTGTGTCATCAGTTTTACCTTCCGATGCACCTCTGCAGGTTTACTATATCCCTTGGACCTTCCCATTGACGATGAAACACAGAAATTTCATCGGAAATAAGTATAAGAGACACAATGCCGACTTCAGTACAGGAAGACTGAGTCTTCCTACTGTCTATGTTTTGAGCGTTTCCTGTGTTAGAGTTTTACATTCCGATGCACCTCTGCAGGCTTACTGTAACCCTTGGACCTTCCCATTGACGATGAAACACAGAAATTGCATCGGAATTAAATGTAAGAGGCACGAAGCCGACTTAAGTACAGGAAGACTGAGTCTTCCTCCTGTCTATGTTTTGAGCGTTTCCTGTGTCACTAGTTTTACATTCCGATGCACCTCTGCCGGTTTACTGTATCCCTTGGACCTTCCCATTGACGATGAAACACAGAAATTGCATCGGAATTAAATATAAGAGACACAATGCCGACGAAAGTACAGGAAGACTGAGTCTTCCTACTGTCTATGCTTTGAGCGTTACCTGTGTCACCAGTTTTACATTCTGATGCACCTCTGCAGGTTCACTGTATCCCTTGGACCTTCCCATTGACGATGAAATACAGAAATTGCATCGGAATTAAATATAAGAGACACAATGCCGACTTAAGTACAGGAAGACTGAGTCTTCCTACTGTCTATGTCTTGAGCGTTTCCTGTGTCATGAGTTTTACATTCCGATGCACCTCTGCAGGTTTACTATATCCCTTGGACCTTCCCATTCACGATGAAACACAGAAATTTCATCGGAAATAAATATAAGAGACACAATGCAGACTTAAGTACTGGAAGTCTGAGACTTCCTACTGTCTATGTTTTGAGCGTTTCCTGTGTCACGAGTATTACATTCCGATGCACCTCTGCAGGTTTACTGTATCCCTTGGACCTTCCCATTGACGATGAAACACAGAAATTGCATCGGAATTAAATATAAGAGACACAATGCTGACTTAAGTACAGGAAGACTTAGTCTTCCTACTGTCTATGTTTTGAGCGTTTCCTGTGTCACTAGTTTTACATTCCGATGCACCTCTTCAGGTTTACTGCATCCCTTGGACCTTCGCATTGACGATGAAACACAGAAATTGCATCGGAATTAAATATAAGAGACACAATGCAGACTTAAGTACAGGAAGACTGAGAATTCCTACTGTCTATGTTTTGAGCGTTTCCTGTGTCACCAGTTTTACATTCTGATGCACCTCTGCAGGTTTACTGTATCCCTTTGACCTTCCCATTGACGATGAAATACAGAAATTGCATCGGAATTAAATATAAGAGACACAATGCCAACTTAAGTACAGGATGACTGAGTCTTCCTACTGTCTATAATTTGAGCGTTTCCTGTTTCACCAGTTTTACATTCCGATGCACCTCTACAGCTTTACTGTATCCCTTGGACCTTCACAGTTACGATGAAACACAGAAATTACATCGGAATTAAATATAAGAGACACAATGCCGACTTAAGTACAAGAAAACATCTTCTTACAGTCAATGTTTTAAGCGTTTCCTGTGTCACCAGTTTTACATTCCGATGCACCTCTGCATGTTTACTGTATCCCTTGGACCTTCCCATTGGCGATGAAACACACAAATTACATCAAAAATAAATATAAGAGACACAATGCCGACTTAAGTACAGGAAGACTGAGTCTTCCTACTGTCTATAATTTGAGCGTTTCCTGTGTCACCAGTTTTACATTCCGATGCACCTCTACAGGTTTACTGTATCCCTTGGACCTTCACAGCGACGATGAAACACAGAAATTTCATCGGAAATAAATATAAGAGACACAATGCCGACTTAAGTACAGGAAGACTGAGTCTTCCTACTGTCTATGTTTTGAGCGTTTCCTGTGTCACGAGTTTTACATTCCGAGGCACCTTTGCAGGTTTACTGTATCCCTTGGACGTTCCCATTGACGATGAAACACAGAAATTGCATCGGAATTAAATATAAGAGACACAATGCCGACTTAAGTACAGGAAGACTGAGTCTTCCAACTGCCTATGCTTTCAGCGTTTCTTGTGTCACTAGTTTTACATTCCGATGCACCTCAGCAGGTTTACTGTATCCCTTGGACCTTCCCATCGACGATGAAACACAGATATTGCATCGGAATTAAATATAATAGACACAATGCCGACTTAAGTACAGGAAGACTGAGTCTTCCAACTGCCTATGTTTTGAGCGTTTCCTGTGTCACTACTTTTACATTCCGATGCACCTCAGCAGGTTTACTGTATCCCTTGGACCTTCCCATCGACGATGAAACACAGATATTGCATCGGAATTAAATATAATAGACACAATGCCGACTTTAGTACAGGAAGACTGAGTCTTCCTATTGTCTATGTCTTGAGCGTTGCCTGTGTCATCAGTTTTACTTTCTGATGCACCTCTGCAGGTTTACTGTATCCCTTGGACATTCCCATATACGATGAAACACAGATATTTCATCGGAAATAAATATAAGAGACACAATGCAGACTTAAGTACAGGAAGACGGAGTCTTCCTACTGTCTATGTTTTGAGCGTTTCCTGGGTCACGAGTTTTACATTCCGATGCACCTCTGCAGGTTTACTGTATCCCTTGGACCATCCCATTGACGATGAAACACAGAAATTGCATCGGAATTAAATATAAGAGACACAATGCCGACTTAAGTACAGGAAGACTGAGTCTTCCAACTGTCTATGTTTTGAGCGTTTCCTGTGTCACTAGTTTTACATTCCGATGCACCTCTGCAGGTTTACTGCATCCCTTGGACCTTCCCATTGACGATGATACACAGAAATTGCATCGGAATTAAATATAAGAGACACAATGCCGACTTACGTACACGAAGACTCAGACTTCCTACTTCTTATGTTTTGAACGTTTCCTGTGTCACCAGTTTTACATTCTGATGCACCTCTGCAAGTTCGCTGTATCCCTTGGACCTTCCCATTGACGATGAAATACAGAAATTGCATCGGAATTAAATATAAGAGACACAATGCCGACTTAAGTACAGGATGACTAAGTCTTCCTACTGTCTATGTTTTGAGCGTTTCCTGTGTTATCAGTTTTACTTTCCGATGCACCTCCGCAGGTTTACTATATCCCTTGGACCTTCCCATTGACGATGAAATACAGAAATTTCATCGGAAATAAGTATAAGAGACACAATGCCGACTTCAGTACAGGAAGACTGAGTCTTCCTAGTGTCTATGTTTTGAGCGTTTCCTGTGTTAGAGTTTTACATTCCGATGCACCTCTGCAGGCTTACTGTAACTCTTGGACCTTCCCATTGACGATGAAACACAGAAATTGCATCGGAATTAAATGTAAGAGGCACGATGCCGACTTAAGTACAGGAAGACTGAGTCTTCCTACTGTCTATGTTTTGAGCGCTTCCTGTGTCACTAGTTTTACATTCCGATGCACCTCTGCAGGTTTACTGTATCCCTTGGACCTTCCCATTGACGATGAAACACAGAAATTGCATCGGAATTAAATATAAGAGACACAATGCCGACTTAAGTACAGGAAGACTGAGTCTTCCTACTGTCTATGTCTTGAGCGTTACCTGTGTCATCAGTTTTACTTTCCGATGCACCTCTGCAGGTTTACTATATCCCTTGGACCTTCCCATTCACGATGAAACACAGAAATTTCAACGGAAATAAATATAAGAGACACAATGCAGACTTAGGTACAGGAAGTCTGAGACTTCCTACTGTCTATGTTTTGAGCGTTTCCTGTGTCACGAGTATTACATTCCGATGCACCTCTGCAGGTTTACTGTATCCCTTGGACCTTCCCATTGACGATGAAACACAGAAATGTCATCGAAATTAAATATAAGAGACACAATGCCGACTTAAGTACAGGAAGACTGAGTCTTCCTACTGTCTATGTTTTGAGCTTTTCCTGTGTCACTTGTTTTACATTCCGATGCACCTCTGAAGGTTTACTGCATCCCTTGGACCTTCGCATTGACGATGAAACACAGAAATTGCATTGGAATTAAATATAAGAGACACAATGCCGACTTAAGTATAGGAAGACTGAGAATTCCTACTGTCTATGTTTTGAGCCTTTCCTGTGTCACCAGTTTTACATTCTGATGCACAACTGCAGGTTTACTGTATCCCTTGGACCTTCCCATTGACGATGAAACACAAAAATTGAATCGAAATTAAATATAAGAGACACAATGCCGACTTAAGTACAGGAAGAATAAATCCTGCTGCTGTCTATGTTTTGAGCGTATCCTGTGTCATCAGTTTTACTTTCCGATGCACCTCTGCAGGTTTACTATATCCCTTGCACCTTCCCATTCACGATGAAACACAGAAATTTCATCGGAAATAAATATAAGAGACACAATGCCGACTTAAGTACACGAAGACTGCGTCTTCCTACTGTCTATATTTTGTGCGTTTCCTGTGTCTCCAGTTTTACATTCCGATGCACCTCTGCAGGTTTACTGTATCCCTTGGACCTTCCCATTGACGATGAAATACAGAAATTGCATCGGAATTAAATATAAGAGACACAATGCCAACTTAAGTACAGGATGACTGAGTCTTCCTACTGTCTATAATTTGAGCGTTTCCTGTGTCACCAGTTTTACATTCCGATGCACCTCTACAGCTTTACTGTATCCCTTTGACCTTAACAGTTACGATGAAACACAGAAATTACATCGGAATTAAATATAAGAGACTCAATGCCGACTTAAGTACAAGAAAACAGTCTTCTTACAGTCCATGTTTTAAGCGTTTCCTGTGTCACCAGTTTTACATTCCGATGCACCTCTGCATGTTTACTGTATCCCTTGGACCTTCCCATTGGCGATGAAACACACAAATTGCTTCGAAATTAAATATAAGAGACACAATGCCGACTTAAGTACAGGAAGACTGAGTCTTCCTACTGTCTATAATTTGAGCGTTTCCTGTGTCACCAGTTTTACATTCCGATGCACCGTCTACAGGTTTACTGTATCCATTGGACCTTCACAGCGACGATGAAACATAGAAATTGCATCGGAATTAAACATAAGAGAAACAATGACGACTTAAGTACAGGAAGACTGAGTCTTCCTACTGTCTATAATTTGAGCGTTTCCTGTGTGACCAGTTTTACATTCCGATGCACCTCTACAGGTTTACTGTATCCCTTGGACCTTCACAGCGACGATGAAACACAGAAATTTCATCGGAAATAAATATAAGAGACACAATGCCGACTTAAGTACAGGAAGACTGAGTCTTCCTACTGTCTATGTTTTGAGCGTTTCCTGTGTCACGAGTTTTACATTCCGATGCACCTCTGCAGGTTTACTGTATCCCTTGGACCTTCCCATTGACGATGAAACACAGAAATTGCATCGGAATTAAATATAAGAGACACAATGCCGACTTAAGTACAGGAAGACTGAGTCTTCCAACTGCCTATGTTTTGAGTGTTTCCTGTGTCACTAGTTTTACATTCCGATGCACCTCAGCAGGTTTACTGTATCCCTTGGACCTTCCCATCGACGATGAAACACAGATATTGCATCGGAATTAAATATAATAGACACAATGCCGACTTAAGTACAGGAAGACTGAGTCTTCCTACTGTCTATGTCTTGAGCGTTTCCTGTGTCATCAGTTTTACTTTCTGATGCTCCTCTGGAGGTTTACTGTATCCCTTGGACCTTCCCATTCACGATGAAACAGAGAAATTTCATCGGAAATAAATATAAGAGACACAATGCAGACTTAAGTACAGGAAGACTGAGTCTTCCTACTGTCTATGTTTTAGCGTTTCCTGTGTCACGAGTTTTACATTCCGATGCACCTCTGCAGGTTTACTGTATCCCTTGGACCTTCCCATTGACGATGAAACACAGAAATTGCATCGGAATTAAATATAAGAGACACAATGCCGACTTAAGTACAGGAAGACTGAGTCTTCCAACTGCCTATGTTTTGAGCGTTTCCTGTGTCACTAGTTTAAATTCCGATGCACCTCAGCAGGTTTACTGTATCCCTTGGACCTTCCCATCGACGATGAAACACAGATATTGCATCGGAATTAAATATAATAGACACAATGCCGACTTAAGTACAGGAAGACTGAGTCTTCCTACTGTCTATGTCTTGAGCGTTTCCTGTGTCATCAGTTTTACTTTCTGATGCACCTCTGCAGGTTTACTGTATCCCTTGGACCTTCCCATTCACGATGAAACACAGAAATTTCATCGGAAATAAATATAAGAGACACAATGCAGACTTAAGTACAGGAAGACTTAGTCTTCCTACTGTCTATGTTTTGAGCGTTTCCTGTGTCACGAGTTTTACATTCCGATGCACCTCTGCAGGTTTACCGTATCCCTTGGACCTTCCCATTGACGATGAAACACAGAAATTGCATCGGAATTAAATATAAGAGACACAATGCCGACTTAAGTACAAGAAAACAGTCTTCTTACAGTCAATGTTTTGAGCGTTTCCTGTGTCACCAGTTTTACATTCCGATGCACCTCTGCATGTTTACTGTATCCCTTGGACCTTCCCATTGGCGATGAAACACACAAATTGCATCGAAATTAAATATAATAGACACAATGCCGACTTACGTACAGGAAGACTGAGTCTTCCTACTGTCTATGTTTTGAGCGTTTCCTGTGTCACGAGTTTTACATTCCGATGCACATCTGCAGGTTTACTGTATCCCTTGGACCTTCCCATTCACGAGGAAACACAGAAATTGCATCGGAATTAAACATAAGAGAAACAATGCCGACTTAAGTACAGGAAGACTGAGTGTTCCTACTGTCTATAATTTGAGCGTTTCCTGTGTCACCAGTTTTACATTCCGATGCACCTCTACAGGTTTACTGTATCCCTTGGACCTTCACAGCGACGATGAAACACAGAAATTTCATCGGAAATAAATATAAGAGACACAATGCCGACATAAGTACAGGAAGAATGAGTCTTCCTACTGTCTATGTTTTGAGCGTTTCCTGTGTCACGAGTTTTACATCCCGATGCACCTCTGCAGGTGTACTGTATCCCTTGGACCTTCCCATTGACGATGAAACACAGAAATTGCATCGGAATTAAATATAAGAGACACAATGCCGACTTAAGTACAGGAAGAATGAGTCTTCCTAATGTCTATGTTTTGAGCGTTTCCTGTTTTACTAGTTTTACATTCCGATGCACCTCTGCAGGTTTACTGCATCCCTTGGACATTCCCATTGACGATGAAACACAGAAATTGCATCGGAATTAAACATAAGAGAAACAATGCCAACTTAAGTACAGGATGACTGAGTCTTCCTTTTGTCTATAGTTTGAGCGTTTCCTGTGTCACCAGTTTTACATTCCGATGCACCTCTACAGGTTTACTGTATCCCTTGGACCTTCACAGTTACGATGAAAGACAGAAATTACATCGGAATTAAATATAATAGACACAATGACGACTTAAGTACAGGAAGACTGAGTCTTCCTACTGTCTATGTCTTGAGCGTTTCCTGTGTCATCAGTTTTACTTTCCGATGCACCTCTGCAGGTTTACTATATCCCTTGGACCTTCCCAATCACGATGAAACACAGAAATTTCATCGGAAATAAATATAAGAGACACAATGCAGACTTAAGTACAGGAAGATTGAGTCTTCCTACTGTCTATGTTTTGAGCGTTTCCTGTGTCACGAGTTTTACATCCCGATGCACCTCTGCAGGTGTACTGTATCCCTTGGACCTTCCCATTGACGATGAAACACAGAAATTGCATCGGAATTAAATATAAGAGACACAATGCCGACTTAAGTACAGGAAGAATGATTCTTCCTACTGTCTATGTTTTGAGCGTTTCCTGTGTTACTAGTTTTACATTCCGATGCACCTCTGCAGGTTTACTGCATCCCTTGGACATTCCCATTGACGATGAAACACAGAAATTGCATCGGAATTAAACATAAGAGAAACAATGCCAACTTAAGTATAGGATGACTGAGTCTTCCTACTGTCTATAGTTTGAGCGTTTCCTGTGTCACCAGTTTTACATTCCGATGCACCTCTACAGGTTTACTGTATCCCTTGGACCTTCACAGTTACGATGAAACACAGAAATTACATCGGAATTAAATATAAGAGACACAATGCCGACTTAAGTACAGGAAGACTGAGTCTTCCAACTGCCTATGTTTTGAGCGTTTCCTGTGTCACTAGTTTTACATTCCGATGCACCTCAACAGGTTTACTGTGTCCCTTGGACCTTCCCATCGACGATGAAACACAGATAATGCATAGGAATTAAATATAATAGACACAATGCCGACTTTAGTACAGGAAGACTGAGTCTTCCTATTGTCTATGTCTTGAGCGTTTCCTGTGTCATCAGTTCTACTTTCTGATGCACCTCTGCAGGTTTACTGTATCCCTTGGACCTTCCCATATACGATGAAACACAGAAATTTCATCGGAAATAAATATAAGAGACACAATGCAGACTTAAGTACAGGAAGACTGAGTCTTCCTACTGTCTATGTTTTGAGCGTTTCCTGTGTCACGAGTTTTACATTCCGATGCACCTCTGCAGGTTTACTGTATCCCTTGGACCTTCCCATTGACGATGAAACACAGAAATTGCATCGGAATTAAATATAAGAGACACAATGCCGACTTAAGTACAGGGAGACTGAGTCTTCCCACTGTCTATGTTTTGAGCGTTTCCTGTGTCACTAGTTTTACATTCCGATGCACCTCAGCAGGTTTACTGTATCCCTTGGACCTTCCCATCGACGATGAAACACAGATATTGCATCGGAATTAAATATAATAGACACAATGCCGACTTAAGTACAGGAAGACTGAGTCTTCCTACTGTCTATGTCTTGAGCGTTTCCTGTGTCATCAGTTTTACTTTCTGATGCACCTCTGCAGGTTTACTGTATCCCTTGGACCTTCCCATTCACGATGAAACACAGAAATTTCATCGGAAATAAATATAAGAGACACAATGCAGACTTAAGTACAGGAAGACTGAGTCTTCCAACTGTCTATGTTTTGAGCGTTTCCTGTGTCACTAGTTTTACATTCCGATGCACCTCAGCAGGTTTACTGTATCCCATGGACCTTCCCATCGACAATGAAACACAGAAATTGCGTCGGAAATAAATATAAGAGACACAATGCCTACATAAGTACAGGAAGACTGAGTCTTCCTACTGTCTATGTTTTGAGCGTTTCCTGTGTCACGAGTTTTACATTCCGATGCACCTCTGCAGGTTTACTGTATCCCTTGGACCTTCCCATTGACGATGAAACACAGAAATTGCATCGGAATTAAATATAATAGACACAATGACGACTTAAGTACAGGAAGACTGAGTCTTCCTACTGTCTATGTCTTGAGCGTTTCCTGTGTCATCAGTTTTACTTTCCGATGCACCTCTGCAGGTTTACTATATCCCTTGGACCTTCCCAATCACGATGAAACACAGAAATTTCATCGGAAATAAATATAAGAGACACAATGCAGACTTAAGTACAGGAAGATTGAGTCTTCCTACTGTCTATGTTTTGAGCGTTTCCTGTGTCACGAGTTTTACATCCCGATGCACCTCTGCAGGTGTACTGTATCCCTTGGACCTTCCCATTGACGATGAAACACAGAAATTGCATCGGAATTAAATATAAGAGACACAATGCCGACTTAAGTACAGGAAGAATGAGTCTTCCTACTGTCTATGTTTTGAGCGTTTCCTGTGTTACTAGTTTTACATTCCGATGCACCTCTGCAGGTTTACTGCATCCCTTGGACATTCCCATTGACGATGAAACACAGAAATTGCATCGGAATTAAACATAAGAGAAACAATGCCAACTTAAGTACAGGATGACTGAGTCTTCCTACTGCCTATAGTTTGAGCGTTTCCTGTGTCACCAGTTTTACATTCCGGTGCACCTCTACAGGTTTACTGTATCCCTTGGACCTTCACAGTTACGATGAAACACAGAAATTACATCGGAATTAAATATAAGAGACACAATGCCGACTTAAGTACAGGAAGACTGAGTCTTCCTACTGTCTATGTTTTGAGCGTTTCCTGTGTCACGAGTTTTACATTCCGATGCACCTCTGCAGGTTTACTGTATCCCTTGGACCTTCCCATTGACGATGAAACACAGAAATTGCATCGGAATTAAATATAATAGACACAATGCCGCCTTTAGTACAGGAAGACTGAGTCTTCCTATTGTCTATGTCTTGAGCGTTTCCTGTGTCATCAGTTTTACTTTCTGATGCACCTCTGCAGGTTTACTGTATCCCTTGGACCTTCCCATATACGATGAAACACAGAAATTTCATCGGAAATAAATATAAGAGACACAATGCAGACTTAAGTACAGGAAGACTGAGTCTTCCTACTGTCTATGTTTTGAGCGTTTCCTGTGTCACGAGTTTTACATTCCGATGCACCTCTGCAGGTTTACTGTATCCCTTGGACCTTCCCATTGACGATGAAACACAGAAATTGCATCGGAATTAAATATAAGAGACACAATGCCGACTTAAGTACAGGAAGACTGAGTCTTCCCACTGTCTATGTTTTGAGCGTTTCCTGTGTCACTAGTTTTACATTCCGATGCACCTCAGCAGGTTTACTGTATCCCTTGGACCTTCCCATCGACGATGAAACACAGATATTGCATCGGAATTAAATATAATAGACACAATGCCGACTTAAGTACAGGAAGACTGAGTCTTCCTACTGTCTATGTCTTGAGCGTTTCCTGTGTCATCAGTTTTACTTTCTGATGCACCTCTGCAGGTTTACTGTATCCCTTGGACCTTCCCATTCACGATGAAACACAGAAATTTCATCGGAAATAAATATAAGAGACACAATGCAGACTTAAGTAAAGGAAGACTGAGTCTTCCTACTGTCTATGTTTTTAGCGTTTCCTGTGTCACGAGTTTTACATTCCGATGCACCTCTGCAGGTTTACTGTATCCCTTGGACCTTCCCATTGACGATGAAACACAGAAATTGCATCGGAATTAAATATAAGAGACACAATGCCGACTTAAGTACAGGAAGACTGAGTCTTCCAACTGCCTATGTTTTGAGCGTTTCCTGTGTCACTAGTTTTACATTCCGATGCACCTCAGCAGGTTTACTGTATCCCTTGGACCTTCCCATCGACGATGAAACACAGATATTGCATCGGAATTAAATATAATAGACACAATGCCGACTTTAGTACAGGAAGACTGAGTCTTCCTATTGTCTATGCCTTGAGCGTTTCCTGTGTCATCAGTTTTACTTTCTGATGCACCTCTGCAGATTTACTGTATCCCTTGGACCTTCCCATATACGATGAAACACAGAAATTTCATCGGAAATAAATATAAGAGACACAATGCAGACTTAAGTACAGGAAGACTGAGTCTTCCTACTGTCTATGTTTTGAGCGTTTCCTGTGTCACGAGTTTTACATTCCGATGCACCTCTGCAGGTTTACTGTATCCCTTGGACCTTCCCATTGACGATGAAACACAGAAATTGCATCGGAATTAAATATAAGAGACACAATGCCGACTTAAGTACAAGAAAACAGTCTTCTTACAGTCAATGTTTTGAGCGTTTCCTGTGTCACCAGTTTTACATTCCGATGCACCTCTGCATGTTTACTGTATCCCTTGGACCTTCCCATTGGCGATGAAACACACAAATTGCATCGAAATTAAATATAAGAGACACAATGCCGACTTAAATACAGGAAGACTGAGTCTTCCTACTGTCTATGTTTTGAGCGTTTCCTGTGTCACGAGTTTTACATTCCGATGCACATCTGCAGGTTTCCTGTATCCCTTGGACCTTCCCATTCACGATGAAACATAGAAATTGCATCGGAATTAAACATAAGAGAAACAATGCCGACTTAAGTACAGGAAGACTGAGTCTTCCCACTGTCTATAATTTGAGCGTTTCCTGTGTCACCAGTTTTACATTCCGATGCACCTCTACAGGTTTACTGTATCCCTTGGACCTTCACAGCGACGATGAAACACAGAAATTTCATCGGAAATAAATGTAAGAGACACAATGGCGACATAAGTACAGGAAGACTGAGTCTTCCTACTGTCTATGTTTTGAGCGTTTCCTGTGTCACGAGTTTTACATTCCGATGCACCTCTGCAGGTTTACTGTATCCCTTGGACCTTCCCATTGACGATGTTACACAGAAATTGCATCGGAATTAAATATAAGAGACACAATGCCGACTTAAGTGCAGGAAGACTGAGTCTTCCAACTGTCTATGTTTTGAGCGTTTCCTGTGTCACTAGTTTTACATTCCGATGCACCTCAGCAGGATTACTGTATCCCTTGGACCTTCCCATCGACGATGAAACACAGATATTGCATCGGAATTCAATATAATAGACACAATGCCGACTTAAGTACAGGAAGACTGAGTCTTCCTACTGTCTATGTCTTGAGCGTTTCCTGTGTCATCAGTTTTACTTTCTGATGCACCTCTGCAGGTTTACTGTATCCCTTGGACCTTCCCATTCACGATGAAACACAGAAATTTCATCGGAAATAAATATAAGAGACACAATGCAGACTTAAGTACAGGAAGACTGAGTCTTCCTACTGTCTATGTTTTTAGCGTTTCCTGTATCACGAGTTTTACATTCCGATGCACCTCTGCAGGTTTACTGTATCCCTTGGAACTTCCCATTCACGATGAAACACAGAAATTGCATCGGAATTAAATATAACAGACACAATGCCGACATAAGTACAGGAAGACTGAGTCTTCCTACTGTCTATGTTTTGAGCGTTTCCTGTGTCACTAGTTTTACATTCCGATGCACCTCTGCAGGTTTACTGTATCCCTTGGACCTTCCCATTGACGATGAAACACAGAAATTGCATCGGAATTAAATATAAGAGACACAATGCCGACTTAAGTACAGGAAGACTGAGTCTTCCAACTGTCTATGTTTTGAGCGTTTCCTGTGTCACTAGTTTTACATTCCAATGCACCTCAGCAGGTTTACTGTATCCCTTGGACCTTCCCATCGACAATGAAACACAGAAATTGCATCGGAATTAAATATAATAGACACAATGACGACTTAAGTACAGGAAGACTGAGTCTTCCTACTGTCTATGACTTGAGCGTTTCCTGTGTCATCAGTTTTACTTTCCGATGCACCTCTGCAGGTTTACTATATCCCTTGGACCTTCCCATTCACAATGAAACACAGAAATTTCATCGGAAATAAATATAAGAGACACAATGCAGACTTAAGTACAGGAAGATTGAGTCTTCCTACCGTCTATGATTTGAGCGTTTCCTGTGTCACGAGTTTTACATCCCGATGCACCTCTGCAGGTGTACTGTATCCCTTGGACCTTCCCATTGACGATGAAACACAGAAATTGCATCGGAATTAAATATAAGAGGCACAATGCCGACTTAAGTACAGGAAGACTGAGTCTTCCTACTGTCTATGTTTTGAGCGTTTCCTGTGTTACTAGTTTTACATTCCGATGCACCTCTGCAGGTTTACTGCATCCCTTGGACATTCCCATTGACGATGAAACACAGAAATTGCATCGGAATTAAACATAAGAGAAACAATGCCAACTTAAGTACAGGATGACTGAGTCTTCCTACTGTCTATAGTTTGAGCGTTTCCTGTGTCACCAGTTTTACATTCCGATGCACCTCTACAGGTTTACTGTATCCCTTGGACCTTCACAGCGACGATGAAACACAGAAATTTCAACGGAAATAAATATCAAAGACACAATGCCGACTTAAGTACACGAAGACTGCGTCTTCCTACTGTCTATGTTTTGTGCGTTTCCTGTGTCACCAGTTTTACATTCCGATGCACCTCTGCAGGTTTACTGTATCCCTTGGACCTTCCCATTGACGATGAAATACAGAAATTGCATCGGAACTAAATATAAGAGACACAATGCCGACAAGTACAGGAAGACTGAGTCTTCCTACTGTCTATGTTTTGAGCGTTTCCTGTGTCACGAGCTTTACATTCCGATGCACATCTGCAGGTTTACTGTATCCCTTGGACCTTCCCATTCACGATGAAACACAGAAATTGCATCGGAATTAAACATTAGAGAAACAATGCCGACTTAAGTACAGGAAGACTGAGTCTTCCTACTGTCTATAATTTGAGCGTTTCCTGTGTCACAAGTTTTACATTCCGATCCACTTCTACAGGTTTACTGTATCCCTTGGACCTTCACAGCGACGATGAAACACAGAAATTTCATCGGAAATAAATGTAAGAGACACAATGCCGACTTAAGTACAGGAAGACTGAGTCTTCCTACTGTCTATGTCTTGAGCGTTTCCTGTGTCATCAGTTTTACTTTCCGATGCACCTCTACAGGTTTACTGTATCCCTTGGACCTTCACAGTTACGATGAAACACAGAAATTACATCGGAATTAAATATAAGAGACACAATGCGGACTTAAGTACAAGAAAACAGTCTTCTTACAGTCAATGTTTAAGCGTTTCCTGTGTCACCAGTTTTACATTCTGATGCATCTCTGCAGGTTTACTGTATCCCTTGGACCTTACCATTGACGATGAAACACAAAAATTGCATCGGAATTAAATATAAGAGACACAATTCCGACTTAAGTACGGCAAGACTGAGTCTTCCTACTGTCTATGTTGTGAGCGTTTCCTGTGTCACCATTTTTACATTCTGATGCACCTCTGCAGGTTTACTGTACCCCTTGGACCTTCCCATTGACGATGAAACACAGAAATTGCATCGGAATTAAATATAAAAGACACAATGCCGACTTAAGTACAGGAAGACTGAGTCTTCCTACTGTCTATGTTTTGAGCGTTTCCTGTGTCACGAGTTTTACATTCCGATGCACCTCTGCAGGTTTACTGTATCCCTTGGACCTTCCCATTGACGATGAAACACAGAAATTGCATCGGAATTAAATATAAGAGACACATTGCCGACTTAAGTACAGGTTGACTGAGTCTTCCTACTGTCCATGTTTTGAGCGTTTCCTGTGTCACTAATTTTACATTCAGATGCACCTCTGCAGGTTTACTGCATCCCTTGGACCTACCCATTGACGATGAAACACAGAAATTGCATCGGAATTAAATATAAAAGACACAATGCCGACTTAAGTACAGGAAGACTGAGACTTCCTACAGTCTATGTTTTGAGCGTTTCCTGTGTCACCAGTTTTACATTCTGATGCACCTCTGCAGGTTTACTGAATCCCTTGGTCCTTCCCTTTGACGATGAAACACAAAAATTGCATCGAAATTAAATATAAGAGACACAATGCCGACTTAAGTACAGGATGACTGAGTGTTCCTACTGTCTATAATTTGAGCGTTTCCTGTGTCATCAGTTTTACTTTCCGATGCACTTCTGCAGGTTTACTATATCCCTTGGACCTTCCCATTCACGATGAAACACAGAAATTTCATCGGAAATAAATATAAGTGACACAATGCCGACTTAAGTACACGAAGACTGAGTCTTCCTACTGTCTATGTTTTGTGCGTTTCCTGTGTCACCAGTTTTACATTCTGATGCACCTCTGCAGGTTTACTGTATCCCTTGGACTTCCCATTGACGATGAAACACAGAAATTTCATCGGAATTAAATATAAGAGACACAATGCCGACTTATGTACAGGAAGACTGAGTCTTCTTACTGTCTATGTTTTGAGCGATTCCTGTGTCACTAGTTATACATTCCGTTGCACCTCTGCAGGTTTACTGTATCCCTTGGACCTTCCCATTGACGATGCAACACAGAAATTGATTCGGAATTAAATATAAGAGACACAATTCCGACTTAAGTACAGGAAGACTGAGTCTTCCTACTGTCTGTGAGCGTTTTTTGTGTCACCATTTTTACATTCTGATGCACCTCTGCAGGTTTACTGTACCCCTTGGACCTTCCCATTGAAGATGAAACACAGAAATTGCATCGGAATTTAATATAAGAGACACAATGCCGACTTAAGTACAGGAAGACTGAGTCTTCCTACTGTCTATGTTTTGAGCGTTTCCTGTGTCACCAGTTTTACATCCCGATGCACCTCTGCAGGTGTACTGTATCCCTTGGACCTTCCCATTGACGATGAAACACAGAAATTGCATCGGAATTAAATATAAGAGGCACAATGCCGACTTAAGTACAGGAAGACTGAGTCTTCCTACTGTCTATGTTTTGAGCGTTTCCTGTGTTACTAGTTTTACATTCCGATGCACCTCTGCAGGTTTACTGCATCCCTTGGACATTCCCATTGACGATGAAACACAGAAATTGCATCGGAATTAAACATAAGAGAAACAATGCCAACTTAAGTACAGGATGACTGAGTCTTCCTACTGTCTATAGTTTGAGCGTTTCCTGTGTCACCAGTTTTACATTCCGATGCACCTCTACAGGTTTACTGTATCCCTTGGACCTTCACAGCGACGATGAAACACAGAAATTTCAACGGAAATAAATATCAAAGACACAATGCCGACTTAAGTACACGAAGACTGAGTCTTCCTACTGTCTATGTTTTGTGCGTTTCCTGTGTCACCAGTTTTACATTCCGATGCACCTCTGCAGGTTTACTGTATCCCTTGGACCTTCCCATTGACGATGAAATACAGAAATTGCATCGGAACTAAATATAAGAGACACAATGCCGACAAGTACAGGAAGACTGAGTCTTCCTACTGTCTATGTTTTGAGCGTTTCCTGTGTCACGAGCTTTACATTCCGATGCACATCTGCAGGTTTACTGTATCCCTTGGACCTTCCCATTCACGATGAAACACAGAAATTGCATCGGAATTAAACATTAGAGAAACAATGCCGACTTAAGTACAGGAAGACTGAGTCTTCCTACTGTCTATAATTTGAGCGTTTCCTGTGTCACAAGTTTTACATTCCGATCCACTTCTACAGGTTTACTGTATCCCTTGGACCTTCACAGCGACGATGAAACACAGAAATTTCATCGGAAATAAATGTAAGAGACACAATGCCGACTTAAGTACAGGAAGACTGAGTCTTCCTACTGTCTATGTCTTGAGCGTTTCCTGTGTCATCAGTTTTACTTTCCGATGCACCTCTACAGGTTTACTGTATCCCTTGGACCTTCACAGTTACGATGAAACACAGAAATTACATCGGAATTAAATATAAGAGACACAATGCGGACTTAAGTACAAGAAAACAGTCTTCTTACAGTCAATGTTTAAGCGTTTCCTGTGTCACCAGTTTTACATTCTGATGCATCTCTGCAGGTTTACTGTATCCCTTGGACCTTACCATTGACGATGAAACACAAAAATTGCATCGGAATTAAATATAAGAGACACAATTCCGACTTAAGTACGGCAAGACTGAGTCTTCCTACTGTCTATGTTGTGAGCGTTTCCTGTGTCACCATTTTTACATTCTGATGCACCTCTGCAGGTTTACTGTACCCCTTGGACCTTCCCATTGACGATGAAACACAGAAATTGCATCGGAATTAAATATAAAAGACACAATGCCGACTTAAGTACAGGAAGACTGAGTCTTCCTACTGTCTATGTTTTGAGCGTTTCCTGTGTCACGAGTTTTACATTCCGATGCACCTCTGCAGGTTTACTGTATCCCTTGGACCTTCCCATTGACGATGAAACACAGAAATTGCATCGGAATTAAATATAAGAGACACAATGCCGACTTAAGTACAGGTTGACTAAGTCTTCCTACTGTCCATGTTTTGAGCGTTTCCTGTGTCACTAATTTTACATTCAGATGCACCTCTGCAGGTTTACTGCATCCCTTGTACCTACCCATTGACGATGAAACACAGAAATTGCATCGGAATTAAATATAAAAGACACAATGCCGACTTAAGTACAGGAAGACTGAGACTTCCTACAGTCTATGTTTTGAGCGTTTCCTGTGTCACCAGTTTTACATTCTGATGCACCTCTGCAGGTTTACTGAATCCCTTGGTCCTTCCCTTTGACGATGAAACACAAAAATTGCATCGAAATTAAATATAAGAGACACAATGCCGTCTTAAGTACAGGATGACTGAGTGTTCCTACTGTCTATAATTTGAGCGTTTCCTGTGTCATCAGTTTTACTTTCCGATGCACTTCTGCAGGTTTACTATATCCCTTGGACCTTCCCATTCACGATGAAACACAGAAATTTCATCGGAAATAAATATAAGTGACACAATGCCGACTTAAGTACACGAAGACTGAGTCTTCCTACTGTCTATGTTTTGTGCGTTTCCTGTGTCACCAGTTTTACATTCTGATGCACCTCTGCAGGTTTACTGTATCCCTTGGACTTCCCATTGACGATGAAACACAGAAATTTCATCGGAATTAAATATAAGAGACACAATGCCGACTTATGTACAGGAAGACTGAGTCTTCTTACTGTCTATGTTTTGAGCGATTCCTGTGTCACTAGTTATACATTCCGTTGCACCTCTGCAGGTTTACTGTATCCCTTGGACCTTCCCATTGACGATGCAACACAGAAATTGATTCGGAATTAAATATAAGAGACACAATTCCGACTTAAGTACAGGAAGACTGAGTCTTCCTACTGTCTGTGAGCGTTTTTTGTGTCACCATTTTTACATTCTGATGCACCTCTGCAGGTTTACTGTACCCCTTGGACCTTCCCATTGAAGATGAAACACAGAAATTGCATCGGAATTTAATATAAGAGACACAATGCCGACTTAAGTACAGGAAGACTGAGTCTTCCTACTGTCTATGTTTTGAGCGTTTCCTGTGTCACCAGATTTACATTCCGATGCACCTCTGCAGGTTTACTGTATCCCTTGGCCTTTCCCATTGACGATGAAACACAGAAATTGCATCGGAATTAAATATAAGAGACACAATGCCGACTTAAGTACAGGGAGTCTGAGTCTTCCTGCTGTCTATGTTTTGAGCTTTTCCTGTGTCACTAGTTTTACATTCTGATGCACCTCTGCAGGTTTACTGTATCCCTTGGACTTCCCATTGACGATGAAACACAGAAATTGCATCGGAATTAAATATAAGAGAAACAATGCCGACTTAAGTACAGGAAGACTGAGTCTTCCTACTGTCTATAATTGAGCGTTTCCTGTGTCACCAGTTTTACATTCCGATGCACCTATACAGGTTTACTGTATCCCTTGGACCTTATCATTGACGATGAAATACAGAAATTGCATCGGAATTAAATATAAGAGACACAATGCCAACTTAAGTACAGGATGACTGAGTCTTCCTACTGTCTATAATTTGAGCGTTTCCTGTGTCACCAGTTTTACATTCCGATGCACCTCTACAGCTTTACTGTATCCCTTGGACCTTCACAGTTACGATGAAACACAGAAATTACATCGGTATAAAATATAAGAGACTCAATGCTGACTTAAGTACAAGAAAACAGTCTTCTTACAGTCAATGTTTTAAGCGTTTCCTGTGTCACCAGTTTTACATTCCGATGCACCTCTGCATGTTTGCTGTATCCCTTGGACCTTCCCATTGGCGATGAAACACACAATTTGCATCGGAATTAAATATAAGTGACACAATGCCGACTTAAGTACAGAAATACTGAGTCTTCCTACTGTCTATGTTTTGAGCGTTTCCTGTGTCACTAGTTTTACATTCCGATGCACCTCTGCAGGTTAACTGTATCCCTTGGTCCTTCCCATTGACGATGAAATACAGAAATTGCATCGGAATTAAAAATAAGAGACACAATGCCGACTTAAGTACAGGATGACTGAGTCTTCCTACTGTCTATGTTTTGAGCGTTTCCTGTGTCACCAGTTTTACATCCCGATGCACCTCTGCAGGTGTACTGTATCCCTTGGACCTTCCCATTGACGATGAAACACAGAAATTGCATCGGAATTAAATATAAGAGGCACAATGCCGACTTAAGTACAGGAAGACTGAGTCTTCCTACTGTCTATGTTTTGAGCGTTTCCTGTGTTACTAGTTTTACATTCCGATGCACCTCTGCAGGTTTACTGCATCCCTTGGACATTCCCATTGACGATGAAACACAGAAATTGCATCGGAATTAAACATAAGAGAAACAATGCCAACTTAAGTACAGGATGACTGAGTCTTCCTACTGTCTATAGTTTGAGCGTTTCCTGTGTCACCAGTTTTACATTCCGATGCACCTCTACAGGTTTACTGTATCCCTTGGACCTTCACAGCGACGATGAAACACAGAAATTTCAACGGAAATAAATATCAAAGACACAATGCCGACTTAAGTACACGAAGACTGCGTCTTCCTACTGTCTATGTTTTGTGCGTTTCCTGTGTCACCAGTTTTACATTCCGATGCACCTCTGCAGGTTTACTGTATCCCTTGGACCTTCCCATTGACGATGAAATACAGAAATTGCATCGGAACTAAATATAAGAGACACAATGCCGACAAGTACAGGAAGACTGAGTCTTCCTACTGTCTATGTTTTGAGCGTTTCCTGTGTCACGAGCTTTACATTCCGATGCACATCTGCAGGTTTACTGTATCCCTTGGACCTTCCCATTCACGATGAAACACAGAAATTGCATCGGAATTAAACATTAGAGAAACAATGCCGACTTAAGTACAGGAAGACTGAGTCTTCCTACTGTCTATAATTTGAGCGTTTCCTGTGTCACAAGTTTTACATTCCGATCCACTTCTACAGGTTTACTGTATCCCTTGGACCTTCACAGCGACGATGAAACACAGAAATTTCATCGGAAATAAATGTAAGAGACACAATGCCGACTTAAGTACAGGAAGACTGAGTCTTCCTACTGTCTATGTCTTGAGCGTTTCCTGTGTCATCAGTTTTACTTTCCGATGCACCTCTACAGGTTTACTGTATCCCTTGGACCTTCACAGTTACGATGAAACACAGAAATTACATCGGAATTAAATATAAGAGACACAATGCGGACTTAAGTACAAGAAAACAGTCTTCTTACAGTCAATGTTTAAGCGTTTCCTGTGTCACCAGTTTTACATTCTGATGCATCTCTGCAGGTTTACTGTATCCCTTGGACCTTACCATTGACGATGAAACACAAAAATTGCATCGGAATTAAATATAAGAGACACAATTCCGACTTAAGTACGGCAAGACTGAGTCTTCCTACTGTCTATGTTGTGAGCGTTTCCTGTGTCACCATTTTTACATTCTGATGCACCTCTGCAGGTTTACTGTACCCCTTGGACCTTCCCATTGACGATGAAACACAGAAATTGCATCGGAATTAAATATAAAAGACACAATGCCGACTTAAGTACAGGAAGACTGAGTCTTCCTACTGTCTATGTTTTGAGCGTTTCCTGTGTCACGAGTTTTACATTCCGATGCACCTCTGCAGGTTTACTGTATCCCTTGGACCTTCCCATTGACGATGAAACACAGAAATTGCATCGGAATTAAATATAAGAGACACAATGCCGACTTAAGTACAGGTTGACTAAGTCTTCCTACTGTCCATGTTTTGAGCGTTTCCTGTGTCACTAATTTTACATTCAGATGCACCTCTGCAGGTTTACTGCATCCCTTGTACCTACCCATTGACGATGAAACACAGAAATTGCATCGGAATTAAATATAAAAGACACAATGCCGACTTAAGTACAGGAAGACTGAGACTTCCTACAGTCTATGTTTTGAGCGTTTCCTGTGTCACCAGTTTTACATTCTGATGCACCTCTGCAGGTTTACTGAATCCCTTGGTCCTTCCCTTTGACGATGAAACACAAAAATTGCATCGAAATTAAATATAAGAGACACAATGCCGTCTTAAGTACAGGATGACTGAGTGTTCCTACTGTCTATAATTTGAGCGTTTCCTGTGTCATCAGTTTTACTTTCCGATGCACTTCTGCAGGTTTACTATATCCCTTGGACCTTCCCATTCACGATGAAACACAGAAATTTCATCGGAAATAAATATAAGTGACACAATGCCGACTTAAGTACACGAAGACTGAGTCTTCCTACTGTCTATGTTTTGTGCGTTTCCTGTGTCACCAGTTTTACATTCTGATGCACCTCTGCAGGTTTACTGTATCCCTTGGACTTCCCATTGACGATGAAACACAGAAATTTCATCGGAATTAAATATAAGAGACACAATGCCGACTTATGTACAGGAAGACTGAGTCTTCTTACTGTCTATGTTTTGAGCGATTCCTGTGTCACTAGTTATACATTCCGTTGCACCTCTGCAGGTTTACTGTATCCCTTGGACCTTCCCATTGACGATGCAACACAGAAATTGATTCGGAATTAAATATAAGAGACACAATTCCGACTTAAGTACAGGAAGACTGAGTCTTCCTACTGTCTGTGAGCGTTTTTTGTGTCACCATTTTTACATTCTGATGCACCTCTGCAGGTTTACTGTACCCCTTGGACCTTCCCATTGAAGATGAAACACAGAAATTGCATCGGAATTTAATATAAGAGACACAATGCCGACTTAAGTACAGGAAGACTGAGTCTTCCTACTGTCTATGTTTTGAGCGTTTCCTGTGTCACCAGATTTACATTCCGATGCACCTCTGCAGGTTTACTGTATCCCTTGGCCTTTCCCATTGACGATGAAACACAGAAATTGCATCGGAATTAAATATAAGAGACACAATGCCGACTTAAGTACAGGGAGTCTGAGTCTTCCTGCTGTCTATGTTTTGAGCTTTTCCTGTGTCACTAGTTTTACATTCTGATGCACCTCTGCAGGTTTACTGTATCCCTTGGACTTCCCATTGACGATGAAACACAGAAATTGCATCGGAATTAAATATAAGAGAAACAATGCCGACTTAAGTACAGGAAGACTGAGTCTTCCTACTGTCTATAATTGAGCGTTTCCTGTGTCACCAGTTTTACATTCCGATGCACCTATACAGGTTTACTGTATCCCTTGGACCTTATCATTGACGATGAAATACAGAAATTGCATCGGAATTAAATATAAGAGACACAATGCCAACTTAAGTACAGGATGACTGAGTCTTCCTACTGTCTATAATTTGAGCGTTTCCTGTGTCACCAGTTTTACATTCCGATGCACCTCTACAGCTTTACTGTATCCCTTGGACCTTCACAGTTACGATGAAACACAGAAATTACATCGGTATAAAATATAAGAGACTCAATGCTGACTTAAGTACAAGAAAACAGTCTTCTTACAGTCAATGTTTTAAGCGTTTCCTGTGTCACCAGTTTTACATTCCGATGCACCTCTGCATGTTTGCTGTATCCCTTGGACCTTCCCATTGGCGATGAAACACACAATTTGCATCGGAATTAAATATAAGTGACACAATGCCGACTTAAGTACAGAAATACTGAGTCTTCCTACTGTCTATGTTTTGAGCGTTTCCTGTGTCACTAGTTTTACATTCCGATGCACCTCTGCAGGTTAACTGTATCCCTTGGTCCTTCCCATTGACGATGAAATACAGAAATTGCATCGGAATTAAAAATAAGAGACACAATGCCGACTTAAGTACAGGATGACTGAGTCTTCCTACTGTCTATAATTTGAGCGTTTCCTGTGTCACCAGTTTTACATTCCGATGCACCTCTACAGGTTTACTGTATACCTTGGACCTTCCCATTGACGATGAAACACACAAATTGCATCGAAATTAAATATAAGGGACACAATGCCGACTTAAGTACAGGAAGACTGAGTCTTCCAACTGTCTATGTTTTGAGCGTTTCCTGTGTCACGAGTTTTACATTCCGATGCACATCTGCAGGTTTACTGTATCCCTTGGTCCTTCCCATTGACGATGAAATACAGAAATTGCATCGGAATTAAATATAAGAGACACAATGCCGACTTAAGTACAGGAAGACTGAGTCTTCCTACTGTCTATGTTTTGAGCGTTTCCTGTGTCACCAGTTTTACATTCCGATGCACCTCTGAAGGTTTACTGTACCCCTTGGACTTTCCCATTGACGTTGAAACACAGAAATTGCATCGGAATTAAATGTAAGAGACACAATGCCGACTTAAGTACAGGGAGTCTGAGTCTTCCTGCTGTGTATGATTTGAGCTTTTCCTGTGTCACTAGTTTTACATTCTGATGCACCTCTGCAGGTTTACTGTATCCCTTGGACTTCCCATTGACGATGAAACACAGAAATTGCATCGGAATTAAATATAAGAGAAACAATGCCGACTTAAGTACAGGAAGACTGAGTCTTCCTACTGTCTATAATTTGAGCGTTTCCTGTGTCACCAGTTTTACATTCCGATGCACCTCTTTAGGTTTACTGTATCCCTTGGACCGTCACAGTGACGATGAAACACAGAAATTGCATCGGAATTAAATATAAGAGACACAATGCCGACTTAAGTACAGGAAGACTGAGTCTTCCTACTGTCTATGTTTTGAGCGTTTCCTGTGTCACGAGTTTTACATTCCGATGCACCTCTGCAGGTTTACTGTATCCCTTGGACCTTCCCATTGACGATGAAACACAGAAATTGCATCGGAATTCAATATAAGAGACACAATGCCGACTTAAGTACAGGAAGACTGAGTCTTCCTACTGTCGATGTTTTGAGCGTTTCCTGTGTCACTAATTTTACATTCAGATGCACCTCTGCAGGTTTACTGCATCCCTTGGACCTACCCATTGACGATGAAACACAGAAATTGCATCGGAATTAAATATAAGAGACACAATGCCGACTTAAGTACAGGAAGACTGAGACTTCCTACTGTCTATGTTTTGAGCGTTTCCTGTGTCAGCAGTTTTACATTCTGATGCACCTCTGCAGGTTTACTGAATCCCTTGGTCCTTCCCTTTGACGATGAAACACAAAAATTGCATCGAAATTAAATATAAGATACACAATGCCGACTTAAGTACAGGATGACTGAGTGTTCCTACTGTCTATAATTTGAACGTTTCCTGTGTCACCAGTTTTACATTCCGATGCACCTCTGCATGTTTACTGTATCCCTTGGAACTTCCCATTGTCGATGAATCACACAAATTGAATCGAAATTAAATATAAGAGGCACAATGCCGACTTAAGTACAGGAAGACTAAATCCTGCTGCTGTCTATGGTTGGAGCGTATCCTGTGTCATCAGTTTTACTTTCCGATGCACTTCTGCAGGTTTACTATATCCCTTGGACCTTCCCATTCACGATGAAACACAGAAATTTCATCGGAAATAAATATAAGTGACACAATGCCGACTTAAGTACACGAAGACTGAGTCTTCCTACTGTCTATGTTTTGTGCGTTTCCTGTGTCTCCAGTTTTACATTCTGATGCACCTCTGCAGGTTTACTGTATCCCTTGGCCTTCCCATTGACGATGAAACACAGAAATTTCATCGGAATTAAATATAAGAGACACAATGCCGACTTATGTACAGGAAGACTGAGTCTTCTTACTGTCTGTGAGCGTTTTTTTGTCACCATTTTTACATTCTGATGCACCTCTGCAGGTTTACTGTACCCCTTGGACCTTCCCATTGAAGATGAAACACAGAAATTGCGTCGGAATTTAATATAAGAGACACAATGCCGACTTAAGTACAGGAAGACTGAGTCTTCCTACTGTCTATGTTTTGAGCGTTTCCTGTGTCACCAGATTTACATTCCGATGCACCTCTGCAGGTTTACTGTATCCCTTGGACTTTCCCATTGACGATGAAACACAGAAATTGCATCGGAATTAAATATAAGAGACACAATGCCGACTTAAGTACAGGGAGTCTGAGTCTTCCTGCTGTCTATGTTTTGAGCTTTTCCTGTGTCACTAGTTTTACATTCTGATGCACCTCTGCAGGTTTACTGTATCCCTTGGACTTCCCATTGACGATGAAACACAGAAATTGCATCGGAATTAAATATAAGAGAAACAATGCCGACTTAAGTACAGGAAGACTGAGTCTTCCTACTGTCTATAATTTGAGCGTTTCCTGTGTCACCAGTTTTACATTCCGATGCACCTATACAGGTTTACTGTATCCCTTGGACCTTCCCATTGACGATGAAATACAGAAATTGCATCGGAATTAAATATAAGAGACACAATGCCAACTTAAGTACAGGATGACTGAGTCTTCCTACTGTCTATAATTTGAGCGTTTCCTGTGTCACCAGTTTTACATTCCGATGCACTTCTACAGCTTTACTGTATCCCTTGGACCTTCATAGTTACGATGAAACACAGAAATTACATCGGAATAAAATATAAGAGACACAATGCCGACTTAAGTACAAGAAAACAGTCTTCTTACAGTCAATGTTTTAAGCGTTTCCTGTGTCACCAGTTTTACATTCCGATGCACCTCTGCATGTTTACTGTATCCCTTGGACCTTCCCATTGGCGATGAAACACACAAATTGCATCGGAATTAAATATAAGTGACACAATGCCGACTTAAGTACAGGAATACTGAGTCTTCCTACTGTCTATGTTTTGAGCGTTTCCTGTGTCACTAGTTTTACATTCCGATGCACCTCTGCAGGTTAACTGTATCCCTTGGTCCTTCCCATTGACGATGAAATACAGAAATTGCATCGGAATTAAAAATAAGAGACACAATGCCGACTTAAGTACAGGATGACTGAGTCTTCCTACTGTCTATAATTTGAGCGTTTCCTGTGTCACCAGCTTTACATTCCGTTGCACCTCTACAGGTTTACTGTATACCTTGGACCTTCCCATTGACGATGAAACACACAAATTGCATCGAAATTAAATATAAGGGACACAATGCCGACTTAAGTACAGGAAGACTGAGTCTTCCAACTGTCTATGTTTTGAGCCTTTCCTGTGTCACGAGTTTTACATTCCGATGCACATCTGCAGGTTTACTGTATCCCTTGGACCTTCCCATTCACGATGAAACACAGAAATTGCATCGGAATTAAACATAAGAGAAACAATGCCGACTTAAGTACAAGAAAACAGTCTTCTTACTGTCAATGTTTTGAGCGTTTCCTGTGTCACCAGTTTTACATTCCGATGCACCTCTGCAGGTTTACTGTATCCCTTGGACTTCCCATTGACGATGAAACACAGAAATTGCATCGGAATTAAATATAAGAGAAACAATGCCGGCTTAAGTACAGGAAGACTGGGTCTTCCTACTGTCTATAATTTGAGCGTTTCCTGTGTCACCAATTTTACATTCCGATGCACCTATACAGGTTTACTGTATCCCTTGGACCTTCCCATTGACGATGAAATAAAGAAATTGCATCGGAATTAAATATAAGAGACACAATGCCGACTTAAGTACACGAAGACTGAGTCTTCCTACTGTCTATGTTTTGTGTGTTTCCTGTGTCACTAGTTTTACATTCCGATGCACCTCTGCAGGTTTACTGTATCCCTTGGACTTCCCATTGACGATGAAACACAGAAATTACATCGGAATAAAATATAAGAGACACAATGCCGACTTAAGTACAAGAAAACAGTCTTCTTACAGTCAATGTTTTAAGCGTTTCCTGTGTCACCAGTTTTACATTCCGATGCACCTCTGCATGTTTACTGTATCCCTTGGACCTTCCCATTGGCGATGAAACACACAAATTGCATCGGAATTAAATATAAGTGACACAATGCCGACTTAAGTACAGGAATACTGAGTCTTCCTACTGTCTATGTTTTGAGCGTTTCCTGTGTCACTAGTTTTACATTCCGATGCACCTCTGCAGGTTAACTGTATCCCTTGGTCCTTCCCATTGACGATGAAATACAGAAATTGCATCGGAATTAAAAATAAGAGACACAATGCCGACTTAAGTACAGGATGACTGAGTCTTCCTACTGTCTATAATTTGAGCGTTTCCTGTGTCACCAGCTTTACATTCCGTTGCACCTCTACAGGTTTACTGTATACCTTGGACCTTCCCATTGACGATGAAACACACAAATTGCATCGAAATTAAATATAAGGGACACAATGCCGACTTAAGTACAGGAAGACTGAGTCTTCCAACTGTCTATGTTTTGAGCGTTTCCTGTGTCACGAGTTTTACATTCCGATGCACATCTGCAGGTTTACTGTATCCCTTGGACCTTCCCATTCACGATGAAACACAGAAATTGCATCGGAATTAAACATAAGAGAAACAATGCCGACTTAAGTACAAGAAAACAGTCTTCTTACTGTCAATGATTTGAGCGTTTCCTGTGTCACCAGTTTTACATTCCGATGCACCTCTGCATGTTTACTGTATCCCTTGGACCTTCCCATTGGCGATGAAACACAGAAATTTCATCGGAAATAAATATAAGAGACACAATGCCGACTTAAGTATAGGAAGACTGAGTCTTCCTACTGTCTATGTTTTGAGCGTGTTCTGTGTCATAAGTTTTACTTTCCGATGCACCTCTGCAGGTTTACTATATCTCTTGGACCTTCCCATTTACGATGAAACATAGAAATTTCATCGGAATTAAATATAAGAGACACAATGTCGACTTATGTACAGGAAGACTGAGTCTTCTTACTGTCTATGTTTTGAGCGATTCCTGTGTCCCTAGTTATACATTCCGTTGCACCTCTGCAGGTTTACTGTATCCCTTGGACCTTCCCATTGACGATGCAACACAGAAATTGATTCGGAATTAAATATAAGAGACACAATTCCGACTTAAGTACAGGAAGACTGAGTCTTCCTACTGTCTATAATTTGAGCGTTTCCTGTGTCACCAGTTTTACATTCCGATGCACCTCTGAATGTTTACTGTATCCCTTGGAACTTCCCATTGGCGATGAAACACACAAATTGAATCGAAATTAAATATAAGAGACACAATGCCGACTTAAGTACAGGAAGACTAAATCCTGCTGCTGTCTATGGTTTGAGCGTATCCTGTGTCATCAGTTTTACTTTCCGATGCACTTCTGCAGGTTTACTATATCCCTTGGACCTTCCCATTCACGATGAAACTCAGAAATTTCATCGGAAATAAATATAAGTGACACAATGCCGACTTAAGTACACGAAGACTGAGTCTTCCTACTGTCTATGTTTTGTGCGTTTCCTATGTCACCAGTTTTACATTCTGATGCACCTCTGCAGGTTTACTGTATCCCTTGGACTTCCCATTGACGATGAAACACAGAAATTGCATCGGAATTAAATATAAGAGACACAATGCCGACTTAAGTATAGGAAGACTGAGTCTTCCTACTGTCTATGTTTTCAGCGTGTTCTGTGTCATAAGTTTTACTTTCCGATGCACCTCTGCAGGTTTACTATATCCCTTGGACCTTCCCATTTACGATGAAACACAGAAATGTCATCGGAAATAAATATAAGAGACACAATGCCGACTTAAGTACACGAAGACTGAGTCTTCCTACTGTCTATGTTTTGTGTGTTTCCTGTGTCACTAGTTTTACATTCCGATGCACCTCTGCAGGTTTACAGTATCCCTTGGACTTCCCATTGACGATGAAACACAGAAATTGCATCGGAATTAAATATAAGAGAAACAATGCCGACTTAAGTACAGGAAGACTGAGTCTTCCTACTGTCTATAATTTGAGCGTTTCCTGTGTCACCAGTTTTACATTCCGATGCACCTATACAGGTTTACTGTATCCCTTGGACCTTCCCATTGACGATGAAATACAGAAATTGCATCGGAATTAAATATAAGAGACACAATGCCAACTTAAGTACAGGATGACTGAGTCTTCTTACTGTCTATAATTTGAGCGTTTCCTGTGTCACCAGTTTTACATTCCGATGCACCTCTACAGCTTTACTGTATCCCTTGGACCTTCACAGTTACGATGAAACACAGAAATTACATCGGAATAAAATATAAGAGACACAATGCCGACTTAAGTACAAGAAAACAGTCTTCTTACAGTCAATGTTTTAAGCGTTTCCTGTGTCACCAGTTTTACATTCCGATGCACCTCTGCATGTTTACTGTATCCCTTGGACCTTCCCATTGGCGATGAAACACACAAATTGCATCGGAATTAAATATAAGTGACACAATGCCGACTTAAGTACAGGAAGACTGAGTCTTCCTACTGTCTATGTTTTGAGCGTTTCCTGTGTCACTAGTTTTACATTCCGATGCACCTCTGCAGGTTTACTGTATCCCTTGGTCCTTCCCATTGACGATGAAATACAGAAATTGCATCGGAATTAAAAATAAGAGACACAATGCCGACTTAAGTACAGGATGACTGAGTCTTCCTACTGTCTATAATTTGAGCGTTTCCTGTGTCACCAGTTTTACATTCCGATGCACCTCTACAGGTTTACTGTATCCCTTGGACCTTCCCATTGACGATGAAACACACAAATTGCATCGAAATTAAATATAAGGGACACAATGCCGACTTAAGTACAGGAAGACTGAGTCTTCCAACTGTCTATGTTTTGAGCGTTTCCTGTGTAACGAGTTTTACATTCCGATGCACATCTGCAGGTTTACTGTATCCCTTGGACCTTCCCATTCACGATGAAACACAGAAATTGCATCGGAATTAAACATAAGAGAAACAATGTCGACTTAAGTACAAGAAAACAGTCTTCTTACAGTCAATGTTTTGAGCGTTTCCTGTGTCACCAGTTTTAAATTCCGATGCACCTCTGCATGTTTACTGTATCCCTTGGACCTTCCCATTGGCGATGAAACACAGAAATTTCATCGGAAATAAATATAAGAGATACAATGCCGACTTAAGTATGGGAAGACTGAGTCTTCCTTCTGTCTATGTTTTGAGCGTGTTCTGTGTCATAAGTTTTACTTTCCGATGCACCTCTGCAGGTTTACTATATCCCTTGGACCTTCCCATTTACGATGAAACACAGAAATTTCATCGGAAATAAATATAAGAGACACAATGCCGACTTAGGTACACGAAGACTGAGTCTTCCTACTGATTATGTTTTGAGCGTTTCCTGTGTCACCAGTTTTACATTCCGATGCACCTCTGCAGGTTTACTGTATCCCTTGGACTTTCCCATTGACGATGAAACACAGAAATTGCATCGGAATTAAATATAAGAGGCACAATGCCGACTTAAGTATAGTAAGACTGAGTCTTCCTACTGTCTATGTTTTGAGCGTGTTCTGTGTCATAAGTTTTACTTTCCGATGCACCTCTGCAGGTTTACTATATCCCTTGGACCGTCCCATTTACGATGAAACACAGAAATTTCATCGGAAATAAATATAAGAGACACAATGCCGACTTAAGTACACGAAGACTGAGTCTTCCTACTGTCTATGTTTTGTGTGTTTCCTGTGTCACTAGTTTTACATTCCGATGCACCTCTGCAGGTTTACTGTATCCCTTTGACCTTCCCATTGACGATGAAACACAGAAATTGCATCGGAATTAAATATAAGAGACACAGTGCCGACTTAAGTACAGGAAGACTGAGTCTTCCTACTGTCTATGTTTGAGCGTTTCCTGTGTCACTAGTTTTACATTCAGATGCACCTCTGCAGGTTTACAGTATCCCTTCGACCTTCCCATTGACCATGAAACACAGCAATTGCATCGGAATTATATATAAGAGACACAATGCCGACTTAAGTACAATAAGACTGAGTCTTCCTACTGTTTATGTTTTGAGCGTTTCCTGTGTCATCGGTTTTACATTCCGATGCACCTCTGCATGTTTACTGTATCCCTTGGACCTTCCCATTGGCGATGAAACACACAAATTGCATCGAAATTAAATATAAGGACACTATGCCGACTTAAGTACAGGAAGACTAAATCTTGCTACTGTATATTTTTTGAGCGTTTCCTGTGTCATCAGTTTTACTTTCCGTTGCACCTCTGCAGGTTTACTATATCCCTTGGACCTTCCCATTCACGATGAAACACAGAAATTTCATCGGAAATAAATATAAGAGACACAATGCCGACTTCAGTACAGGAAGACTGAGTCTTCCTACTGTCTATGTTTTGAGCGTTTCCTGTGTCACGAGTTTTACATTCCGATGCACATCTGCAGGTTTACTGTATCCCTCGGACTTCCCATTGACGATGAAACACAGAAATTGCATCGGAATTAAATATAAGAGAACAATGCCGACTTAAGTACAGGAAGACTGAGTCTTCCTACTGTCTATAATTTGAGCGTTTCCTGTGTCACCAGTTTTACATTCCGATGCACCTCTACAGATTTACTGTATCCCTTGGACCTTCACAGTGACGATGAAACACAGAAATTGCATCGGAATGAAATATAACAGACACAATGCCGACTTAAGTACAGAAAGACTGAGTCTTCCTACTGTCTATGTTTTGAGCGTTTCCTGTGTCACGAGTTTTACATTCCGATGCACCTCTGCAGGTTTACTGTATCCCTTGGACCTTCCCATTGACGATGAAACACAGAAATTTCATCGGAAATAAATATAAGAGACACAATGCCGACTTAAGTACACGAAGACTGAGCCTTCCTACTGTCTATGTTTTGAGCGTTTCCTGTGTCACCAGATTTACATTCCGATGCACCTCTGCAGGTTTACTGTATCCCTTGGACTTTCCCATTGACGATGAAACACAGAAATTGCATCGGAATTAAATGTAAGAGACACAATGCCGACTTAAGTACAGGGAGTCTGAGTCTTCCTGCTGTCTATGTTTTGAGCTTTTCCTGTGTCACTAGTTTTACATTCTGATGCACCTCTGCAGGTTTACTGTATCCCTTGGACTTCCCATTGATGATGAAACACAGAAATTTCATCGGAATTAAATATGAGAGAAACAATGCCGACTTAAGTACACGAAGACTGAGTCTTCCTACTGTCTATAATTTGAGCGTTTCCTGTGTCACCAGTTTTACATTCCGATGCACCTCTACAGGTTTACTGTATCCCTTGGCCCTTCACAGTGACGATGAAACACAGAAATTGCATCGGAATTAAATATAAGAGACACAATGCCGACTTAAGTACAGGAAGACTAACTCTTCCTACTGTCTATGTTTTGAGTGTTTCCTGTGTCATCAGTTTTACTTTCCGATGCACCTCTGCAGGTTTACTATATCCCTTGGACCTCCCATTCACGATGAAACACAGAAATTTCATCGGAAATAAATATAAGAGACACAATGCCGACTTCAGTAAAGGAAGACTGAGTCTTCCTACTGTCTATGTTTTGAGCGTTTCCTGTGATAGAGTTTTACTTTCCGATGCACCTCTGCAGGCTTACTGTTACCCTTGGACCATCCCATTGACGATGAAACACAGAAATTGCATCGGAATTAAATATAAGAGACACGATGCCGACTTAAGTACAGGAAGACTGAGTCTTCCTACTGTCTATGTTTTGAGCTTTTCCTGTGTCACTAGTTTTACATTCCGATGCACCTATACAGGTTTACTGTATCCCTTGGACCTTCCCATTGACGATGAAATACAGAAATTGCATCGGAATTAAATATAAGAGACACAATGCCAACTTAAGTACAGGATGACTGAGTCTTCCTACTGTCTATAATTTGAGCGTTTCCTGTGTCACCAGTTTTACACTCCGATGCACCTCTACAGCTTTACTGTATCCCTTGGACCTTCACAGTTACGATGAAACACAGAAATTACATCGGAATAAAATATAAGAGACACAATGCCGACTTAAGTACAAGAAAACAGTCTTCTTACAGTCAATGTTTTAAGCGTTTCCTGTGTCACCAGTTTTACATTCCGATGCACATCTGCATGTTTACTGTATCCCTTGGACCTTCCCATTGGCGATGAAACACACAAATTGCATCGGAATTAAATATAAGTGACACAATGCCGACTTAAGTACAGGAATACTGAGTCTTCCTACTGTCTATGTTTTGAGCGTTTCCTGTGTCACTAGTTTTACATTCCGATGCACCTCTGCAGATTTACTGTATCCCTTGGTCCTTCCCATTGACGTTGAAATACAGAAATTGCATCGGAATTAAAAATAAGAGACACAATGCCGACTTAAGTACAGGATGACTGAGTCTTCCTACTGTCTATAATTTGAGCGTTTCCTGTGTCACCAGTTTTACATTCCGATGCACCTCTACAGGTTTACTGTATACCTTGGACCTTCCCATTGACGATGAAACACACAAATTGCATCGAAATTAAATATAAGGGACACAATGCCGACTTAAGTACAGGAAGACTGAGTCTTCCAACTGTCTATGTTTTGAGCGTTTCCTGTGTCACGAGTTTTACATTCCGATGCACATCTGCAGGTTTACTGTATCCCTTGGACCTTCCCATTCACGATGAAACACAGAAATTGCATCGGAATTAAACATAAGAGAAACAATGCCGACTTAAGTACAAGAAAACAGTCTTCTTACTGTCAATGTTTTGAGCGTTTCCTGTGTCACCAGTTTTACATTCCGATGCACCTCTGCATGTTTACTGTATCCCTTGGACCTTCCCATTGGCGATGAAACACAGAAATTTCATCGGAAATAAATATAAGAGACACAATGCCGACTTAAGTATAGGAAGACTGAGTCTTCCTACTGTCTATGTTTTGAGCGTGATCTGTGTCATAAGTTTTACTTTCTGATGCACCTCTGCAGGTTTACTGTATCCCTTGGACCTTCCCATTCACGATGAAACACAGAAATTTCATCGGAAATAAATATAAGTGACACAATGCCGACTTAAGTACACGAAGACTGAGTCTTCCTACTGTCTATGTTTTGTGCGTTTCCTGTGTCACCAGTTTTACATTCTGATGCACCTCTGCAGGTTTACTGTATCCCTTGGACTTCCCATTGACGATGAAACACAGAAATTTCATCGGAATTAAATATAAGAGACACAATGCCGACTAATGTACAGGAAGACTGAGTCTTCTTACTGTCTATGTTTTGAGCGATTCCTGTGTCACTAGTTATACATTCCGTTGCACCTCAGCAGGTTTACTGTATCCCTTGGACCTTCCCATTGACGATGCAACACAGAAATTGATTCGGAATTAAATATAAGAGACACAATTCCGACTTAAGTACAGGAAGACTGAGTCTTCCTACTGTCTATGTTGTGAGCGTTTTTTGTGTCACCATTTTTACATTCTGATGCACCTCTGCAGGTTTACTGTACCCCTTGGACCTTCCCATTGAAGATGAAACACAGAAATTGCATCGGATTTTAATATAAGATATACAATGCCGACTTAAGTACAGGAAGACTGAGTCTTCCTACTGTCTATGTTTTGAGCGTTTCCTGTGTCACCAGATTTACATTCCGATGCACCTCTGCTGGTTTACTGTATCCCTTGGACTTTCCCATTGACGATGAAACACAGAAATTGCATCGGAATTAAATATAAGAGACACAATGCCGACTTAAGTACAGGGAGTCTGAGTCTTCCTGCTGTCTATGTTTGAGCTTTTCCTGTGTCACTAGTTTTACATTCTGATGCACCTCTGCAGGTTTACTGTATCCCTGGGACTTCCCATTGACGATGAAACACAGAAATTGCATCGGAATTAAATATAAGAGAAACAGTGCCGACTTAAGTACAGGAAGACTGAGTCTTCCTACTGTCTATAATTTGAGCGTTTCCTGTGTCACCAGTTTTACATTCCGATGCACCTATACAGGTTTACTGTATCCCTTGGACCTTCCCATTGACGATGAAATACAGAAATTGCATCGGAATTAAATATAAGAGACACAATGCCAACTTAAGTACAGGATGACTGAGTCTTCTTACTGTCTATAATTTGAGCGTTTCCTGTGTCACCAGTTTTACATTCCGATGCACTTCTACAGCTTTACTGTATCCCTTGGACCTTCACAGTTACGATGAAACACAGAAATTACATCGGAATAAAATATAAGAGACACAATGCCGACTTAAGTACAAGAAAACAGTCTTCTTACAGTCAATGTTTTAAGCGTTTCCTGTGTCACCAGTTTTACATTCCGATGCACCTCTGCATGTTTACTGTATCCCTTGGACCTTCCCATTGGCGATGAAACACACAAATTGCATCGGAATTAAATATAAGTGACACAATGCCGACTTAAGTACAGGAAGACTGAGTCTTCCTACTGTCTATGTTTTGAGCGTTTCCTGTGTCACCAGTTTTACATTCCAATGCACCTCTGCAGGTTTACTGTATCCCTTGGTCCTTCCCATTGACGATGTAATACAGAAATTGCATCGGAATTAAAAATAAGAGACACAATGCCGACTTAAGTACAGGATGACTGAGTCATCCTACTGTCTATAATTTGAGCGTTTCCTGTGTCACCAGTTTTACATTCCGATGCACCTCTACAGGTTTACTGTATCCCTTGGACCTTCCCATTGACGATGAAACACACAAATTGCATCGAAATTAAATATAAGGGACACAATGCCGACTTAAGTACAGGAAGACTGAGTCTTCCAACTGTCTATGTTTTGAGCGTTTCCTGTGTAACGAGTTTTACATTCCGATGCACATCTGCAGGTTTATTGTATCCCTTGGACCTTCCCATTCACGATGAAACACAGAAATTGCATCGGAATTAAACATAAGAGAAACAATGCCGACTTAAGTACAAGAAAACCGTCTTCTTACAGTCAATGTTTTGAGCGTTTCCTGTGTCACCAGTTTTAAATTCCGATGCACCTCTGCATGTTTACTGTATCCCTTGGACCTCCCCATTGGCGATGAAACACAGAAATTTCATCGGAAATAAATATAACAGATACAATGCCGACTTAAGTATAGGAAGACTGAGTCTTCCTACTGTCTATGTTTTGAGCGTGTTCTGTGTCATAAGTTTTACTTTCCGATGCACCTCTGCAGGTTTACTATATCCCTTGGACCTTCCCATTTACGATGAAACACAGAAATTTCATCGGAAATAAATATAAGAGACACAATGCCGACTTAAGTACACGAAGACTGAGTCTTCCTACTGTCTATGTTTTGAGCGTTTCCTGTGTCACCAGTTTTACATTCCGATGCACCTCTGCAGGTTTACTGTATCCCTTGGACTTTCCCATTGACGATGAAACACAGAAATTGCATCGGAATTAAATGTAAGAGACACAATGCCAACTTAAGTACAGGGAGTCTGAGTCTTCCTGCTGTCTATGTTTTGAGCTTTTCCTGTGTCACTAGTTTTACATTCTGATGCACCTCTGCAGGTTTACTGTATCCCTTGGACTTCCCATTGATGATGAAACACAGAAATTGCATCGGAATTAAATGTAAGAGACACAATGCCAACTTAAGTACAGGGAGTCTGAGTCTTCCTGCTGTCTATGTTTTGAGCTTTTCCTGTGTCACTAGTTTTACATTCTGATGCACCTCTGCAGGTTTACTGTATCCCTTGGACTTCCCATTGATGATGAAACACAGAAATTGCATCGGAATTAAATATGAGAGAAACAATGCCGACTTAAGTACACGAAGACTGAGTCTTCCTACTGTCTATAATTTGAGCGTTTCCTGTGTCACCAGTTTTACATTCCGATGCACCTCTACAGGTTTACTGTATCCCTTGGACCTTCACAGTGACGATGAAACACAGAAATTGCATCGGAATTAAGTATAAGAGACACAATGCCGACTTAAGTACAGGAAGACTAACTCTTCCTACTGTCTATGTTTTGAGTGGTTCCTGTGTCATCAGTTTTACTTTCCGATGCACCTCTGCAGGTTTACTATATCCCTTGGACCTCCCATTCACGATGAAACACAGAAATTTCATCGGAAATAAATATAAGAGACACAATGCCGACTTCAGTACAGGAGGACTGAGTCTTCCTACTGTCTATGTTTTGAGCGTTTCCTGTGATAGAGTTTTACTTTCCGATGCACCTCTGCAGGCTTACTGTTACCCTTGGACCATCCCATTGACGATGAAACACAGAAATTGCATCGGAATTAAATATAAGAGACACGATGCCGACTTAAGTACAGGAAGACTGAGTCTTCCTACTGTCTATGTTTTGAGCGTTTCCTGTGTCACTAGTTTTACATTCCGATGCACCTCTGCAGGTTTACTGTATCCCTTGGACCTTCCCATTGACGATGAAATACAGAAATTGTATCGGAATTAAAAATAAGAGACACAATGCCGACTTAAGTACAGGATGACTGAGTCTTCCTACAGTCTATAATTTGAGCGTTTCCTGTGTCACCAGTTTTACATTCCGATGCACCTCTACAGGTTTACTGTATCCCTTGGACCTTCCCATTGGTGATGAAACACACAAATTGCATCGAAATTAAATATAATAGACACAATGCCGACTTAAGTACAGGAAGACTGAGTCTTCCAACTGTCTATGATTTGAGCGTTTCCTGTGTCACGAGTTTTACATTCCGATGCACATCTGCAGGTTTACTGTATCCCTTGGACCTTCCCATTCACGATGAAACACAGAAATTGCATCGGAATTAAACATAAGAGAAACAATGCCGACTTAAGTACAGGAAGACTGAGTCTTCCTACTGTCTATAATTTGAACGTTTCCTGTGTCACCAGTTTTACATTCCGATGCACCTCTACAGGTTGACTGTATCCCTCGGCATTGTGTCAGTGACGATGAAACACTGAATTTGAATCGGAATTAACTATAAGAGACACAATGCCGACTTAAGTACAGAATGACTAAGTCTTCCTACTGTCTATGTTTTGAGCGTGTTCTGTGTCATCAGTTCTACTTTCCGATGCACCTCTGCAGGTTTACTATATCCTTTGGACCTTCCCATTTACGATGAAACACAGAAATTTCATCGGAAATAAATATAAGAGACACAATGCCGACTTAAGTACACGAAGACTGAGTCTTCCTACTGTCTATGCTTTGTGCGTTTCCTGTGTCACTAGTTTTACATTCCGATGCACCTCTGCAGGTTTACTGTATGCCTTGGACCTTCCCATTGACGATGAAACAGCAATTGCATCGGAATTATATATAAGAGACACAATGCCGACTTAAGTACAGGAAGACTGAGTCTTCCTACTGTTTATGTTTTGAGCGTTTCCTGTGTCATCAGTTTTTCATTCCGATGCACCTCTGGATGTTTACTGTATCCCTTGGACCTTCCCATTGGCGATGAAACACACAAATTGCATCGAAATTAAATATAAGAGACACTATGCCGACTTAAGTACAGGAAGACTAAATCTTGCTACTATCTATGTTTTGAGCGATTCCTGTGTCATCAGTTTTACTTTCCGTTGCACCTCTGCAGGTTTACTATATCCCTTGGACCTTCCCATTCACGATGAAACACAGAAATTTCATCGGAAATAAATATAAGAGACACAATGCCGACTTCAGTACAGGAAGACTGAGTCTTCCTACTGTCTATGTTTTGAGCGTTTCCTGTGTCAGGAGTTTTACATTCCGATGCACCTCTGCAGGTTTACTATATCCCTTGGACCTTCCCATTCACGATGAAACACAGAAATTTCATCGTAAATGAATATAAGAGACACAATGCCGACTTAAGTACAGGAAGACTGAGTCTTCCTACTGTCTATGTTTTGAGCGTTTCCTGTGTCACTAGTTTTACATTCCGTTGCACCTCTGCAGGTTTACTGTATCCCTTGGATCTTCCCCTTGACGATTAAACACAGAAATTGCATCGGAATTAAATATAAGAGACACAATGCCGACTTAAGTACAGGAACACTGAGTCTTCCTACTGTCTATGTTTTTAGCGTTTCCTGTGTCACCAGTTTTACATTCTGATGCACCTCTGCAGGTTAATTTTATCCCTTGGACCTTCCCATTACGATGAAACACAGAAATTGCATCGGAATTAAATATAAGAGACACAATGCCGACTTAAGTACAGGAAGAGTGAGTCTTCCTACTGTCTATAATTTTAGCGTTTCCTGTGTCACAAGTTTTACATTCCGATGGACCTCTGCTGGTTTACTGTATCCCTTGGACCTTCCCATTGACGATGAAACACAGAAATTGCATCGGAATTAGATATAAGAGACACAATGCCGACCTAAGTACAGGAAGACTGAGTCTTCCTACTGTCTATGTTTTTGAGCGTTTCCTGTGTCACCAGTCTTACATTCTGATGCACCTCTGCAGGTTTACTGTATCCCTTGGACCTTCCCATTGGCGATGAAACACAGAAATTTCCCCGGAAATAAATATAAGAGACACAATGCTGACTTAAGTACAGGAAGACTGAGTCTTCCTACTGTTTATGTTTTGAGCGTTTCCGGTGTCACTAGTTTTACATTCCGTTGCACCTCTGCAGGTTTACTGTATCCCTTGGACCTTCCCATTGACGACGAAACACAGGAATTGCATAGGAATTAAATATAAGAGACACAATACCGACATAAGTACAGGAAGACTGAGTCTTCCTACTCTCTATGTTTTGAGCGTTTCCTGTGTCACCAGTTTTACATTCTGATGCACCTCTGCAGATTTACTGTATCCCTTGAACCTTCCCATTGACGATGAAACACAGAAATTGCATCGGAATTAAATATAAGAGACACAATGCCGACTTAAGTACAGGAAGAATGAGTCTTCCTACTGTCTATAGTTTGAGCGTTTCCTGTGTCACCAGTTTTACATTCCGATGCACCTCTACAGGTTTACTGTATCCCTTGGACCTTCACAGTGACGATGAAACACAGAAATTGCATGGGAATGAAATATAAGAGACACAATGCCGACTTAAGTGCAAGAAAACAGTCTTCTTACACTCAATGTTTTGAGCGTTTCCTGTGTCACCAGTTTTACATTCCGATGCACCTCTGCAGATTTACTGCATCCCCTGGTCCTTCCCATTGGCGATGAAACACAAACTGCATCGAAATTAAATATAAGAGACACAATGCCGACTTAAGTACAGGAAGACTGAGTCTTCCTACTGTCTATGTCTTGAGCGTTTCCTGTGTCACAAGTTTTACATTCCGATGGACCTCTGCTGGTTTACTGTATCCCTTGGACCTTCCCATTGACGATGAAACACAGAAATTGCATCGGAATTAGATATAAGAGACACAATGCCGACTTAAGTACAGGAAGACTGAGTCTTCCTACTGTCTATGTTTTGAGCGTTTCCTGTGTCACCAGTTTCACATTCCGATGCACCTCTACAGGTTGACTGTATCCCTCGGCATTGTGTCAGTGTCGATGAAACACAGAAATTGCATCGGAATTAACTATAAGAGACACAATGCCGACTTAAGTACAGGATGACTAAGTCTTCCTACTGTCTATGTTTTGAGCGTGTTCTGTGTCATCTGTTTTACTATCCGATGCACCTCTGCAGGTTTACTATATCCCTTGGACCTTCCCATTTACGATGAAACACAGAAATTTCATCGGAAATAAATATAAGAGACACAATGCCGACTTAAGTACAGGAAGAGTGAGTCTTCCTACTGTCTATAATTTGAGCGTTTCCTGTGTCACCAGTTTTACATTCCGATGCATCTCTACAGGTTGACTGTATCCCTCGGACCTTCACAGTGACGATGAAACACAGAAATTGCATCGGAAATAAATATAAGAGACACAATGCCGACTTCAGTACAGGAAGACTGAGTCTTCCTACTGTCTATGTTTTGAGCGTTTCCTGTGTCAGGAGTTTTACATTCCGATGCACCTCTGCAGGTTTACTATATCCCTTGGACCTTCCCATTCACGATGAAACACAGAAATTTCATCGTAAATGAATATAAGAGACACAATGCCGACTTAAGTACAGGAAGACTGAGTCTTCCTACTGTCTATGTTTTGAGCGTTTCCTGTGTCACTAGTTTTACATTCCGTTGCACCTCTGCAGGTTTACTGTATCCCTTGGATCTTCCCCTTGACGATTAAACACAGAAATTGCATCGGAATTAAATATAAGAGACACAATGCCGACTTAAGTACAGGAACACTGAGTCTTCCTACTGTCTATGTTTTTAGCGTTTCCTGTGTCACCAGTTTTACATTCTGATGCACCTCTGCAGGTTAATAGTATCCCTTGGACCTTCCCATTACGATGAAACACAGAAATTGCATCGGAATTAAATATAAGAGACACAATGCCGACTTAAGTACAGGAAGAGTGAGTCTTCCTACTGTCTATAATTTTAGCGTTTCCTGTGTCACCAGTTTTACATTCCGATGCATCTCTACAGGTTGACTGTATCCCTCGGACCTTCAGAGTGACGATGAAACACAGAAATTGCATCGGAATTAAATATAAGAGACACAATGCCGACTTAAGTACAGCAAGACTTAGTCTTCCTACTGTCTATGTTATGAGCGTGTGTTGTGTCATCAGTTTAACATTCCAATGCACCTCTTCAGGTTTACTATATCCCTTGGACCTTCCCATTCACGATGAAACACAGAAATTTCATCGGAAATAAATATAAGAGACACAATGCCGATTTAAGTACAGGAAGACTGAGTCTTCCTACTGTCTATGTTTTGAGCGTTTCCTGTGTCACCAGTTTTACATTCAGATGCACCTCTGCAGGTTTACTGTATCCCTTGGACCTTCACATTGACGATGAAACACAGAAATTGCATCGGAATTAAATATAAGAGACACAATGCCGACTTAAGTACAGGAAGAATGAGTCTTCCTACTGTCTATAATTTGAGCGTTTCCTGTGTCACCAGTTTTACATTCCGATGCACCTCTACAGGTTTACTGTATCCCTTGGACCTTCACAGTGACGATGAAACACAGAAATTGCATCGGAATTAAATATAAGAGACACAATGCCGACTTAAGTGCAAGAAAACAGTCTTCTTACAGTCAATGTTTTGAGCGTTTCCTGTGTCACCAGTTTTACATTCCGATGCACCTCTGCAGATTTACTGCATCCCCTGGTCCTTCCCATTGGCGATGAAACACACAAACTGCATCGAAATTAAATATAAGAGACACAATGCCGACTTAAGTACAGGAAGACTGAGTCTTCCTACTGTCTATGTTTTGAGCGTTTCCTGTGTCACAAGTTTTACATTCCGATGGACCTCTGCTGGTTTACTGTATCCCTTGGACCTTCCCATTGACGATGAAACACAGAAATTGCATCGGAATTAGATATAAGAGACACAATGCCGACCTAAGTACAGGAAGACTGAGTCTTCCTACTGTCTATGTTTTTGAGCGTTTCCTGTGTCACCAGTCTTACATTCTGATGCACCTCTGCAGGTTTACTGTATCCCTTGGACCTTCCCATTGGCGATGAAACACAGAAATTTCCCCGGAAATAAATATAAGAGACACAATGCTGACTTAAGTACAGGAAGACTGAGTCTTCCTACTGTTTATGTTTTGAGCGTTTCCGGTGTCACTAGTTTTACATTCCGTTGCACCTCTGCAGGTTTACTGTATCCCTTGGACCTTCCCATTGACGACGAAACACAGGAATTGCATAGGAATTAAATATAAGAGACACAATACCGACATAAGTACAGGAAGACTGAGTCTTCCTACTCTCTATGTTTTGAGCGTTTCCTGTGTCACCAGTTTTACATTCTGATGCACCTCTGCAGATTTACTGTATCCCTTGAACCTTCCCATTGACGATGAAACACAGAAATTGCATCGGAATTAAATATAAGAGACACAATGCCGACTTAAGTACAGGAAGAATGAGTCTTCCTACTGTCTATAGTTTGAGCGTTTCCTGTGTCACCAGTTTTACATTCCGATGCACCTCTACAGGTTTACTGTATCCCTTGGACCTTCACAGTGACGATGAAACACAGAAATTGCATGGGAATGAAATATAAGAGACACAATGCCGACTTAAGTGCAAGAAAACAGTCTTCTTACACTCAATGTTTTGAGCGTTTCCTGTGTCACCAGTTTTACATTCCGATGCACCTCTGCAGATTTACTGCATCCCCTGGTCCTTCCCATTGGCGATGAAACACAAACTGCATCGAAATTAAATATAAGAGACACAATGCCGACTTAAGTACAGGAAGACTGAGTCTTCCTACTGTCTATGTCTTGAGCGTTTCCTGTGTCACAAGTTTTACATTCCGATGGACCTCTGCTGGTTTACTGTATCCCTTGGACCTTCCCATTGACGATGAAACACAGAAATTGCATCGGAATTAGATATAAGAGACACAATGCCGACTTAAGTACAGGAAGACTGAGTCTTCCTACTGTCTATGTTTTGAGCGTTTCCTGTGTCACCAGTTTCACATTCCGATGCACCTCTACAGGTTGACTGTATCCCTCGGCATTGTGTCAGTGTCGATGAAACACAGAAATTGCATCGGAATTAACTATAAGAGACACAATGCCGACTTAAGTACAGGATGACTAAGTCTTCCTACTGTCTATGTTTTGAGCGTGTTCTGTGTCATCTGTTTTACTATCCGATGCACCTCTGCAGGTTTACTATATCCCTTGGACCTTCCCATTTACGATGAAACACAGAAATTTCATCGGAAATAAATATAAGAGACACAATGCCGACTTAAGTACAGGAAGAGTGAGTCTTCCTACTGTCTATAATTTGAGCGTTTCCTGTGTCACCAGTTTTACATTCCGATGCATCTCTACAGGTTGACTGTATCCCTCGGACCTTCACAGTGACGATGAAACACAGAAATTGCATCGGAATTAAATATAAGAGACACAATGCCGACTTAAGTACAGCAAGACGTAGTCTTCCTACTGTCTATGTTATGAGCGTGTCCTGTGTCATCAGTTTTACATTCCAATGCACCTCTTCAGATTTACTATATCCCTTGGACCTTCCCATTCACGATGAAACAAGGAAATTTCATCGGAAATAAATATAAGAGACACAATGCCGATTTAAGTACAGGAAGACTGAGTCTTCCTACTGTCTATGTTTTGAGCTTTTCCTGTGTCACCAGTTTTACATTCAGATGCACCTCTGCAGGTTTACTGTATCCCTTGGACCTTCACATTGACGATGAAACACAGAAATTGCATCGGAATTAAATATAAGAGACACAATGCCGACTTAAGTACAGGAAGAATGAGTCTTCCTACTGTCTATAATTTGAGCGTTTCCTGTGTCACCAGTTTTACATTCCGATGCACCTCTACAGGTTTACTGTATCCCTTGGACCTTCACAGTGACGATGAAACACAGAAATTGCATCGGAATTAAATATAAGAGACACAATGCCGTCTTAAGTACAAGAAAACAGTCTTCTTACAGTCAATGTTTTGCGCGTTTCCTGTGTCACCAGTTTTACATTCCGATGCACCTCTGCAGATTTACTGCATCCCCTGGTCCTTCCCATTGGCGATGAAACACACAAACTGCATCGAAATTAAATATAAGAGACACAATGCCGACCTAAGTACAGGAAGACTGAGTCTTCCTACTGTCTATGTTTTGAGCGTTTCCTGTGTCACAAGTTTTACATTCCGATGGACCTCTGCTGGTTTACTGTATCCCTTGGACCTTCCCATTGACGATGAAACACAGAAATTGCATCGGAATTAGATATAAGAGACACAATGCCGACTTAAGTACAGGAAGACTGAGTCTTCCTACTGTCTATGTTTTGAGCGTTTCCTGTGTCACCAGTCTTACATTCTGATGCACCTCTGCAGGTTTACTGTATCCCTTGGACCTTCCCATTGGCGATGAAACACAGAAATTTCCCCGGAAATAAATATAAGAGACACAATGCTGACTTAAGTACAGGAAGAATGAGTCTTCCTACTGTCTATAATTTGAGCGTTTCCTGTGTCACCATTTTTACATTCTGATGCACCTCTGCAGTTTTACTATTTCCCTTGGACCTTCACATTCACGATGAAATACAGAAATTTCATTGGAAATAAATATAAGAGACACAATGCCGACTTATGTACAGGAAGACTGAGTCTTCCTACTGTCTATGTTTTGAGCGTTTCCTGTGTCACGAGTTTTACATTCCGATGCACCTCTGCAGGTTTACTGTATCCCTTGGACCTTCCCATTGACGATGAAACACAGAAATTTCATCGGAAATAAATATAAGAGACACAATGCCGACTTAAGTACACGAAGACTGAGTCTTCCTACTGTCTATGTTTTGAGCGTTTCCTGTGTCACCAGATTTACAATCCGATGCACCTCTTCAGGTTTACTGTATCCCTTGGACTTTCCCATTGACGATGAAATACAGAAATTGCATCGGAATTAAATGTAAGAGACACAATGCCGACTTAAGTACAGGGAGTCTGAGTCTTCCTGCTGTCTATGTTTTGAGCTTTTCCTGTGTCACTAGTTTTACATTCTGATGCACCTCTGCAGGTTTACTGTATCCCTTGGACTTCCCATTGATGATGAAACACAGAAATGGCACCGGAATTAAATATGAGAGAAACAATGCCGACTTAAGTACAGGAAGACTGAGTCTTACTACTGTCTATAATTTGAGCGTTTCCTGTGTCACCAGTTTTACATTCCGATGCACCTCTACAGGTTTACTGTATCCCTTGGACCTTCACAGTGACGATGAAACACAGAAATTGCATCGGAATTAAATATAAGAGACACAATGCCGACTTAAGTACAGGAAGACTAACTCTTCCTACTGTCTATGTTTGAGTGTTTCCTGTGTCATCAGTTTTACTTTCCGATGCACCTCTGCAGGTTTACTATATCCCTTGGACCTTCCCATTCACGCTGAAACACAGAAATTTCATCGGAAATAAATATAAGAGACACAATGCCGACTTCAGTACAGGAAGACTGAGTCTTCCTACTGTCTATGTTTTGAGCGTTTCCTGTGATAGAGTTTTACATTCCGATGCACCTCTGCAGGCTTACTGTAACCCTTGGACCATCCCATTGACGATGAAACACAGAAATTGCATCGGAATGAAATATAAGAGACACGATGCCGACTTAAGTACAGGAAGACTGAGTCTTCCTACTGTCTATGTTTTGAGCGTTTCCTGTGTCACTAGTTTTACATTCCGATGCACCTCTGCAGGTTTACTGTATCCCTTGGACCTTCCCATTGACGATGAAATACAGAAATTGCTTCGGAATTAAAAATAAGAGACACAATGCCGACTTAAGTACAGGATGACTGAGTCTTCCTACTGTCTATAATTTGAGCGTTTCCTGTGTCACCACTTTTACATTCCGATGCACCTATACAGGTTTACTGTATCCCTTGGACCTTCCCATTGGCGATGAAACACACAAATTGCATCGAAATTAAATATAAGAGACACAATGCCGACTTAAGTACAGGAAGACTGAGTCTTCCAACTGTCTATGATTTGAGCGTTTCCTGTGTCACGAGTTTTATATTCCGATGCACATCTGCAGGTTTACTGTATCCCTTTGACCTTCCCATTCACGATGATACACAGAAATTGCATCGGAATTAAACATAACAGAAACAATGCCGACTTAAGTACAGGAAGACTGAGTCTTCCTACTGTCTATAATTTGAGCGATTCCTGTGTCACCAGTTTTACATTCCGATGCACCTCTACAGGTTTACTGTATCCCTTGGACCTTCACAGTTACGATGAAACACAGAAATTACATCGGAATTAAATATAAGAGACACAATGCCGACTTAAGTACAAGAAAACAGTCTTCTTACAGTCAATGTTTTGAGCGTTTCCTGTGTCACCAGTTTTACATTCCGATGCACCTCTACAGGTTGACTGTATCCCTCAGCATTGTGTCAGTGACGATGAAACGCTGAAATTGCATCGGAATTAAATATAAGCGACACAATGCCGACTTAAGTACAGGAAGACTGAGTCTTCCTACTGTCGATGTTTTGAGCGTTTCCTGTGTCACTAGTTTTACATTCCGATGCACCTCTGCAGGTTTACTGCATTCCTTGGACCTACCCATTGACGATGAAACACAGAAATTGCATCGGAATTAAATATAAGAGACACAATGCCGACTTAAGTACAGGAAGACTGAGACTTCCTACTGTCTATGTTTTGAGCTTTTCCTGTGTCACCAGTTTTACATTCTGATGCACCTCTGCAGGTTTACTGAATCCCTTGGACCTTCCCTTTGACGATGAAACACAAAAATTGCATCGAAATTAAGTATAAGAGACACAATTCCGACTTAAGTACAGGATGACTGAGTCTTCCTACTGTCTATAATTTGAGCGTTTCCTGTGTCACCAGTTTTACATTCCGATGCACCTCTGCATGTTTACTGTATCCCTTGGAACTTCCCATTGGCGATGAAACACACAAATTGAATCGAAATTAAATATAAGAGACACAATGCCGACTTAAATACAGGAAGACTAAATCCTGCTGCTGTCTATGTTTTGAGCGTATCCTGTGTCATCAGTTTTATTTTCCGATGCACTTCTGCAGGTTTACTATATCCCTTGGACCTTCCCATTCACGATGAAACACAGAAATTTCATCGGAAATAAATATAAGAGACACAATGCCGACTTAAGTACAGGAAGACTGAGTCTTACTACTGTCTATGTTTTGAGCGTTTCCTGTGTCACCAGATTTACATTCCGATGCACCTCTACAGGTTTACTGTATCCCTTGGACTTTCCCATTGACGATGAAACACAGAAATTGCATCGGAATTAAATGAGAGAGACACAATGCTGACTTAAGTACAGGGAGTCTGAGTCTTCCTGCTGTCTATGTTTTGAGCTTTTCCTGTGTCACTAGTTTTACATTCTGATGCAACTCTGCAGGTTTACTGTATCCCTTGGACTTCCCATTGACGATGAAACACAGAAATTGCATCGGAATTAAATATAAGAGAAACAATGCCGACTTAAGTACAGGAAGACTGAGTCTTCCTACTGTCTATAATTTGAGCGTTTCCTGTGTCACCAGTTTTACATTCCGATGCACCTCTACAGGTTTACTGTATCCCTTGGACCTTCACTGTGACGATGAAACACAGAAATTGCATCGGAATTAAATATAAGAGACACAATGCCGACCTAAGTACAGGAAGACTAACTCTTCCTACTGTCTATGTTTTGAGCGTTTTATGTGTCATCAGTTTTACTTTCCGATGCACCTCTGCAGGTTTACTATATCCCTTGGACCTTCCCATTCACGATGAAACACAGAAATTTCATCGGAAATAAATATAAGAGACACAATACCGACTTCAGTACAGGAAGACTGAGTCTTCCTACTGTCTATGTTTTGAGCGTTCCCTGTGATAGAGTTTTACATTCCGATGCACATCTGCAGGCTTACTATAACCCTTGGACCATCCCATTGACGATGAAAGACAGAAATTGCATCGTAATTAAATATAAGAGACACGATGCCGACTTAAGTACAGGATGACTGAGTCTTCCTACTGTCTATGTTTTGAGCGTTTCCTGTGTCACTAGTTTTACATTCCGATGCCCCTCTGGAGGTTTACTGTATCCCTTGGACTTTCCCATTGACGTTGAAACACAGAAATTGCATCGGAATTAAATATAAGAGACACAATGCCGACTTAAGTACAGGATGACTGAGTGTTCCTACTGTCTATAATTTGAGCGTTTCCAGTGTCACCAGTTTTACATTCCGATGCACCTCTGCATGTTTACTGTATCCCTTGGACCTTCCCATTGGCGATGAAACACACAAATTGAATCGAAATTAAATTTAAGAGACACAATGCCGACTTAAGTACAGGAAGAATAAATCCTGATGCTGTCTATGTTTTGAGCGTATCCTGTGTCATCAGTTTTACTTTCCGATGCACCTCTGCAGGTTTACTATATCCCTTGGACCTTCCCATTCACGATGAAACACAGAAATTTCATCGGAAATAAATATAAGAGACACAATTCCGACTTAAGTACAGGAAGACTGTGTCTTCCTACTGTCTCTGTTGTGAGCGTTTCCTGTGTCACCATTTTTACATTCTGATGCACCTCTGCAGGTTTACTGTACCCCTTGGACCTTCCCATTGACGATGAAACACAGAAATTGCATCGGAATTAAATATAAGAGACACAATGCCGACTTAAGTACAGGAAGACTGAGTCTTCCTACTGTCTATGTTTTGAGCGTTTCCTGTGTCACCAGTTTTACATTCCGATGCACCTCTGCAGGTTTACAGTATCCCTTGGACTTTCCCATTGACGTTGAAACACAGAAATTGCATCGGAATTAAATGAAAGAGACACAATGCCGACTTAAGTACAGGGAGTCTGAGTCTTCCTGCTGTCTATGATTTGAGCTTTTCCTGTGCCACTAGTTTTACATTCTGATGCACCTCTGCAGGTTTACTGTATCCCTTGGACTTCCCATTGACGATGAAACACAGAAATTGCATCGGAATTAAATATAAGAGAAACAATGCCGACTTAAGTACAGGAAGACTGAGTCTTCCTACTCTCTATGTTTTGAGCGTTTCCTGGGTCACGAGTTTTATATTCCGATGCACCTCTGCAGGTTTACTGTATCCCTTGGACCTTCCCATTGACGATGAAACACAGAAATTGCATCGGAATTAAATATAAGAGACACAATGCCGACTTAAGTACAGGAAGACTGATTCTTCCTACTGTCGATGTTTTGAGCGTTTCCTGTGTCACTAGTTTTACATTCCGATGCACCTCTGCAGGTTTACTGCATCCCTTGGACCTACCCATTGACGATGAAACACAGAAATTGCATCGGAATTAAATATAAGTGACACAATGCCGACTTAAGTACAGCAAGACTGAGTCTTCCTACTGTCTATGTTTTGAGCGTTTCCTGTGTCACTAGTTTTACATTCCGATGCACCTCTGCAGGTTTACTGTATCCCTTGGACCTTCCCATTGACGATGAAATACAGAAATTGCATCGGAATTAAAAATAAGAGACACAATGCCGACTTAAGTACAGGATGACCGAGTCTTGCTACTGTCTATAATTTGAGCGTTTCCTGTGTCACCAGTTTTACATTCCGATGCACCTCTACAGGTTTACTCTATCCCTTGGACCTACCCATTGACGATGAAACACACAAATTGCATCGAAATTAAATATAAGGGACACAATGCCGACTTAAGTACAGGAAGACTGAGTCTTCCAACAGTCTATGTTTTGAGCGTTTCCTGTGTCACGAGTTTTACATTCCGATGCACATCTGCAGGTTTACTGTATCCCTTGGACCTTCCCATTCACGATGAAACACAGAAATTGCATCGGAATTAAACATAAGAGAAACAATGCCGACTTAAGTGCAGGAAGACTGAGTCTTCCTACTGTCTATAATTTGAGCGTTTCCTGTGTCACCAGTTTTACATTCCGATGCACATCTACAGGTTTACTGTATCCCTTGGACCTTCACAGTTACGATGAAACACAGAAATTTCATCGGAATTAAATATAAGAGACACAATGCCGACTTAAGTACAGGAAGACTGAGTCTTCCTACTGTCTATGTTTTGAGCGTTTCCTGTGTCATCAGTTTTACTTTCCGTTGCACCTCTGCAGGTTTACTATATCCCTTGGACCTTCCCATTCACGATGAAACACAGAAATTTCATCGGAAATAAATATAAGAGACACAATGCCGACTTCAGTACAGGAAGACTGAGTCTTCCTACTGTCTATGTTTTGAGCGTTTCCTGTGTCACGAGTTTTACATTCCGATGCACATCTGCAAGTTTAATGTATCCCTCGGACTTCCCATTGACGATGAAACACAGAAATTGCATCGGAATTAAATATAAGAGAAACAATGCCGACTTAAGTACAGGAAGACTGAGTCTTCCTACTGTCTATAATTTGAGCGTTTCCTGTGTCACCAGTTTTACATTCCGATGCACCTCTACAGGTTTACTGTATCCCTTGGACCTTCACAGTGACGATGAAACACAGAAATTGCATCGGAATGAAATATAAGAGACACAATGCCGACTTAAGTACAGGAAGACTGAGTCTTCCTACTGTCTATGTTTTGAGCGTTTCCTGTGTCACGAGTTTTACATTCCGATGCACCTCTGCAGGTTTACTGTATCCCTTGGACTTCCCATTGACGATGAAACACAGAAATTGCATCGGAATTAAATATGAGAGAAACAATGCCGACTTAAGTACAGGAAGACTGAGTCTTCCTACTGTCTATAATTTGAGCGTTTCCTGTGTCACCAGTTTTACATTCCGATGCACATCTACAGGTTTACTGTATCCCCTGGACCTTCACAGTGACGATGAAACACAGAAAATGCATCGGAATTAAATATAACAGACACAATGCCGACTTAAGTACAGGAAGACTAACTCTTCCTACTGTCTATGCTTTGAGTGTTTCCTGTGTCATCAGTTTTACTTTCCGATGCACCTCTACAGGTTTACTATATCCCTTGGACCTTCCCATTCACGATGAAACACAGAAATTTCATCGGAAATAAATATAAGAGACACAATGCCGACTTCAGTACAGGAAGACTGAGTCTTCCTACTGTCTATGTTTTGAGCGTTTCCTGTGATAGAGTTTTACATTCCGATGCACCTCTGCAGGCTTACTGTAAACCTTGGACCATCCCATTGACGCTGAAACACAGAAATTGCATCGGAATTAAATATAAGAAACACGATGCCGACTTAAGTACAGGAAGACTGAGTCTTCCTACTGTCTATGTTTTGAGCGTTTCCTGTGTCACTAGTTTTACATTCCGATGCACCTCTGCAGGTTTACTGTATCCCTTGGACCTTCCCATTGACGATGAAATACAGAAATTTCATCGGAATTAAAAATAAGAGACACAATGCCGACTTAAGTACAGGATGACTGAGTCTTCCTACTGTCTATAATTTGAGCGTTTCCTGTGTCACCAGTTTTACATTCCGATGCACCTCTACAGGTTTACTGTATCCCTTGGACCTTCCCATTGGCGATGAAACACACAAATTGCATCGAAATTAAATATAAGAGACACAATGCCGACTTAAGTACAGGAAGACTGAGTCTTCCAACTGTCTATGATTTGAGCGTTTCCTGTGTCACGAGTTTTACATTCCGATGCACATCTGCAGGTTTACTGTATCACTTGGACCTTCCCATTCACGATGAAACACAGAAATTGCATCGGAATTAAACATAAGGGAAACAATGCCGACTTAAGTACAGGATGACTAAGTCTTCCTACTGTCTATGTTTTGAGCGTGTTCTGTGTCATAAGTTTTACTTTCCGATGCACCTCTGCAGGTTTACTATATCCCTTGGACCTTCCCATTTACGATGAAACACAGAAATTTCTTCGGAAATAAATATAAGAGACACAATGCCGACTTAAGTACACGAAGACTGAGTCTTCCTACTGTCTATGTTTTGAGCGTTTCCTGTGTCACCAGTTTTACATTCCGATGCACCTCTGCAGGTTTACTGTATCCCTCGTTTACCCATTGACGATGAAACACAGAAATTGCATCGGAATTAAATATAAGAGAAACAATGCTGACTTAAGTACAGGAAGACTGAGTCTTCCTACTGTCTATAATTTGAGCGTTTCCTGTGTCACCAGTTTTACATTCCGATGCACCTCTACAGGTTAACTGTATCCCTTGGACCTTCACAGTGACGATGAAACACAGAAATTGCATCGGAATGAAATATAAGAGACACAATGCCGACTTAAGTACAGGAAGCATGAGTCTTCCTACTGTCTATATTTTGAGCGTTTCCTGTGTCACCAGATTTACATTCCGATGCACCTCTGCAGGTTTACTGTATCCCTTGGACTTTCCCATTGACGATGAAACACAGAAATTGCATCGGAATTAAATGTAAGAGACACAATGATGACTTAAGTACAGGGAGTCTGAGTCTTCCTGCTGTCTATGTTTTGAGCTTTTCCTGTGTCACTAGTTTTACATTCTGATGCACCTCTGCAGGTTTTCTGTATCCCTTGGACTTCCCATTGACGATGAAACACAGAAATTGCATCGGAATTAAATATGAGAGAAACAATGCCGACTTAAGTACAGGAAGACTGAGTCTTCCTACTGTCTATAATTTGAGCGTTTCCTGAGTCACCAGTTTTACATTCCGATGCACCTCTACAGGTTTACTGTATCCCTTGGACCTTCATAGTGACGATGAAACACAGAAATTGCATCGGAATTAAATATAAGAGACACAATGCCGACTTAAGTACAGGAAGACTAACTCTTCCTACTGTCTATGCTTTGAGTGTTTCCTGTGTCATCAGTTTTACCTTCCGATGCACCTCTACAGGTTTACTATATCCCTTGGACCTTCCCATTCACGATGAAACACAGAAATTTCATCGGAAATAAATATAAGAGACACAATGCCGACTTCAGTACAGGAAGACTGATTCTTCCTACTGTCTATGTTTTGAGCGTTTCCTGTGATAGAGTTTTACATTCCGATGCACCTCTGCAGGCTTACTGTAAACCTTGGACCATCCCATTGACGATGAAACACAGAAATTGCATCGGAATTAAATATAAGAAACACGATGCCGACTTAAGTACAGGAAGACTGAGTCTGCCTACTGTCTATGTTTTGAGCGTTTCCTGTGTCACTAGTTATACATTCCGATGCACCTCTGCAGGTTTACTGTATCCCTTGGACCTTCCCATTGACGATGAAATACAGAAATTGCATCGGAATTAAAAATAAGAGACACAATGCCGACTTAAGTACAGGATTACTGAGTCTTCCTACTGTCTATAATTTGAGCGTTTCCTGTGTCACCAGTTTTACATTCCGATGCACCTCTACAGGTTTACTGTATCCCTTGGACCTTCCCATTGGCGATGAAACACACAAATTGCATCGAAATTAAATATAAGAGACACAATGCCGACTTAAGTACAGGAAGACTGAGTCTTCCAACTGTCTATGATTTGAGCGTTTCCTATGTCACGAGTTTTACATTCCGATGCACATCTGCAGGTTTACTGTATCCCTTGGACCTTCCCATTCACGATGAAACACAGAAATTGCATCGGAATTAAACATAAGAGAAACAATGCCGACTTAAGTACAGGATGACTAAGTCTTCCTACTGTCTATGTTTTGAGCGTGTTCTGTGTCATAAGTTTTACTTTCCGATGCACCTCTGCAGGTTTACTATATCCCTTGGACCTTCCCATTTACGATGAAACACAGAAATATCATCGGAAATAAATATAAGAGCACATTGCCGACTTAAGTACACGAAGACTGAGTCTTCCTACTGTCTATGTTTTGAGCGTTTCCTGTGTCACCAGTTTTACATTCCGATGCACCTCTGCAGGTTTACTGTATCCCTTGGACTTTCCCATTGACGATAAAACACAGAAATTGCATCGGAATTAAATATAAGAGAAACAATGCCGACTTAAGTACAGGAAGACTGAGTCTTCCTACTGTCTATAATTTGAGCGTTTCCTGTGTCACCAGTTTTACATTCCGATGCACCTCTACAGGGTTACTGTATCCCTTGGACCTTCACAGTGACGATGAAACACAGAAATTGCATCGGCATGAAATATAAGAGACGCAATGCCGACTTAAGTACAGGAAGACTGAGTCTTCCTACTGTCTATGTTTTGAGCGTTTCCTGTGTCACCAGATTTACATTCCGATGCACCTCTGCAGGTTTACTGTATCCCTTGGACTTTCCCATTGACGACGAAACACAGAAATTGCATCGGAATTAAATGTAAGAGACACAATGACGACTTAAGTACAGGGAGTCTGAGTCTTCCTGCTGTCTATGTTTTGAGCTTTTCCTGTGTCACTAGTTTTACATTCTGATGCACCTCTGCAGGTTTTCTGTATCCCTTGGACTTCCCATTGACGATGAAACACAGAAATTGCATCGGAATTAAATATGAGAGAAACAATGCCGACTTACGTACAGGAAGACTGAGTCTTCCTACTGTCTATAATTTGAGCGTTTCCTGTGTCACCAGTTTTACATTCCGATGCACCTCTACAGGTTTACTGTATCCCTTGGACCTTCATAGTGACGATGAAACACAGAAATTGCATCGGAATTAAATATAAGAGACACAATTCCGACTTAAGTACAGGAAGACTAACTCTTCCTACTGTCTATGTTTTGAGTGTTTCCTGTGTCATCAGTTTTACTTTCCGATGCACCTCTACAGGTTTACTATATCCCTTGGACCTTCCCATTCACGATGAAACACAGAAATTTCATCGGAAATAAATATAAGAGACACAATGCCGACTTCAGTACAGGAAGACTGAGTCTTCCTACTGTCTATGTTTTGAGCGTTTCCTGTGATAGAGTTTTACATTCCGATGCACCTCTGCAGGCTTACTGTAAACCTTGGACCATCCCATTGACGATGAAACACAGAAATTGCATCGGAATTAAATATAAGAAACACGATGCCGACTTAAGTACAGGAAGACTGAGTCTGCCTACTGTCTATGTTTGGGCGTTTCCTGTGTCACTAGTTATACATTCCGATGCACCTCTGCAGGTTTACTGTATCCCTTGGACCTTCCCATTGACGATGAAATACAGAAATTGCATCGGAATTAAAAATAAGAGACACAATGCCGACTTAAGTACAGGATTACTGAGTCTTCCTACTGTCTATAATTTGAGCGTTTCCTGTGTCACCAGTTTTACATTCCGATGCACCTCTACAGGTTTACTGTATCCCTTGGACCTTCCCATTGGCGATGAAACACACAAATTGCATCGAAATTAAAAATAAGAGACACAATGCCGACTTAAGTACAGGAAGACTGAGTCTTCCAACTGTCTATGATTTGAGCGCTTCCTATGTCACGAGTTTTACATTCCGATGCACATCTGCAGGTTTACTGTATCCCTTGGACCTTCCCATTCACGATGAAACACAGAAATTGCATCGGAATTAAACATAAGAGAATCAATGCCGACTTAAGTACAGGATTACTGAGTCTTCCTACTGTCTATGTTTTGTATGTTTCCTGTGTCACTAGTTTTACATTCCGATGCAGCTCTGCAGGTTTACTGTATCCCTTTGACCTTCCCATTGACGATGAAACACAGAAATCGCATCGGAATTAAATATAAGAGACACAGTGCCGACTTAAGTACAGGAAGACTGAGTCTTCCTACAGTCTATGTTTGAGCGTTTCCTGTGTCACTAGTTTTACATTCAGATGCACCTCTGCAGGTTTACAGTATCCCTTCGACATTCCCATTCACCATGAAACACAGCAATTGCATCGGAATTATATATAAGAGACACAATGCCGACTTAAGTACAATAAGACTGAGTCTCCCTACTGTTTATGCTTTGAGCGTTTCCTGTGTTATCGGTTTTACATTCCGATGCACCTCTGCATGTTTACTGTATCCCTTGGACCTTCCCATTGGCGATGAAACACACAAATTGCATCGAAATTAAATATAAGAGACACTATGCCGACTTAAGTACAGGAAGACTAAATCTTGCTACTGTCTATGTTTTGAGCGTTTCCTGTGTCATCAGTTTTACTTTCCGTTGCACCTCTGCAGGTTTACTATATCCCTTGGACCTTCCCATTCACGATGAAACACAGAAATTTCATCGGAAATAAATATAAGAGACACAATGCCGACTTCAGTACAGGAAGACTGACTCTTCCTACTGTCTATGTTTTGAGCGTTTCCTGTGTCACGAGTTTTACATTCCGATGCACATCTGCAGGTTTACTGTATCCCTCGGACTTCCCATTGACGATGAAACACAGAAATTGCATCGGAATTAAATATAAGAGAAACAATGCCGACTTAAGTACAGGAAGACTGAGTCTTCCTACTGTCTATGTTTTGAGCGTTTCCTGTGTCACGAGTTTTACATTCCGATGCACCTCTGCAGGTTTACTGTATCCCTTGGACTTTCCCATTGACGATGAAACACAGAAATTTCATCGGAAATAAATATAAGAGACACAATGCCGACTTAAGTACACGAAGACTGAGTCTTCCTACTGTCTATGTTTTCAGCGTTTCCTGTGTCACCAGATTTACATTCCGATGCACCTCTGCAGGTTTACTGTATCCCTTGGACTTTCCCATTGACGATGAAACACAGAAATTGCATCAGAATTAAATGTAAGAGACACAATGATGACTTAAGTACAGGGAGTCTGAGTCTTCCTGCTGTCTATGTTTTGAGCTTTTCCTGTGTCACTAGTTTTACATTCTGATGCACCTCTGCAGGTGTACTGTATCCCTTGGACTTCCCATTGACGATGAAACACAGAAATTGCATCGGAATTAAATATGAGAGAAACAATGCCGACTTAAGTACACGAAGACTGAGTCTTCCTACTGTCTATAATTTGAGCGTTTCCTGTGTCACCAGTTTTACATTCCGATGCACCTCTACAGGTTTACTGTATCCCTTGGACCTTCACACTGACGATGAAACACAGAAATTGCATCGGAATTAAATATAAGAGACACAATGCCGACTTAAGTACAGGAAGACTAACTCTTCCTACTGTCTATGTTTTGAGTGTTTCCTGTGTCATCAGTTTTACTTTCCGATGCACCTCTACAGGTTTACTATATCCCTTGGACCTTCCCATTCACGATGAAACACAGAAATTGCATCGGTATTAAATACAAGAGACACGATGCCGACTTAAGTACAGGATTACTGAGTCTTCCTACTGTCTATAATTTGAGCGTTTCCTGTGTCACCAGTTTTACATTCCGATGCACCTCTACAGGTTTACTGTATCCCTTGGACCTTCCCATTGGCGATGAAACACACAAATTGCATCGAAATTAAATATAAGAGACAAAATGCCGACTTAAGTACAGGAAGACTGAGTCTTCCAACTGTCTATGATTGGAGCGTTTCCTATGTCACGAGTTTTACATTCCGATGCACATCTGCAGGTTTACTGTATCCCTTGGACCTTCCCATTCACGATGAAACACAGAAATTGCATCGGAATTAAACATAAGAGATACAATGCCGACTTAAGTACAGGATGACTAAGTCTTCCTACTGTCTATGTTTTCGAGCGTGTTCTGTGTCATAAGTTTTACTTTCCGATGCACCTCTGCAGGTTTACTATATTCCTTGGACCTTCCCATTTACGATGAAACACAGAAATTTCATCGGAAATAAATATAAGAGGCACAATGCCGACTTAAGTACACGAAGACTGAGTCTTCCTACTGTCTATGTTTTGAGCGTTTCCTGTGTCACCAGTTTCACATTCCGATGCACCTCTGCAGGTTTACTGTATCCCTTGGACTTTCCCATTGACGATGAAACACAGAAATTGCATCGGAATTAAATATAAGAGAAACAATGCCGACTTAAGTACAGGAAGACTGAGTCTTCCTACTGTCTATAATTTGAGCGTTTCCTGTGTCACCAGTTTTACATTCCGATGCACCTCTACAGGTTTACTGTATCCCTTGGACCTTCACAGTGACGATGAAACACAGAAATTGCATCGGAATGAAATATAAGAGACACAATGCCGACTTAAGTACAGGAAGACTGAGTCTTCCTACTGTCTATGTTTTGAGCGTTTCCTGTGTCACCAGATTTACATTCCGATGCACCTCTGCAGGTTTACTGTATCCCTTGGACTTTCCCATTGACGACGAAACACAGAAATTGCATCGGAATTAAATGTAAGAGACACAATGACGACTTAAGTACAGGGAGTCTGAGTCTTCCTGCTGTCTATGTTTTGAGCTTTTCCTGTGTCACTAGTTTTACATTCTGATGCACCTCTGCAGGTTTTCTGTATCCCTTGGACTTCCCATTGACGATGAAACACAGAAATTGCATCGGAATTAAATATGAGAGAAACAATGCCGACTTAAGTACAGGAAGACTGAGTCTTCCTACTGTCTATAATTTGAGCGTTTCCTGTGTCACCAGTTTTACATTCCGATGCACCTCTACAGGTTTACTGTATCCCTTGGACCTTCATAGTGACGATGAAACACAGAAATTGCATCGGAATTAAATATAAGAGACACAATGCCGACTTAAGTACAGGAAGACTAACTCTTCCTACTGTCTATGATTTGAGTGTTTCCTGTGTCATCAGTTTTACTTTCCGATGCACCTCTACAGGTTTACTATATCCCTTGGACCTTCCCATTCACGATGAAACACAGAAATTTCATCGGAAATAAATATAAGAGACACAATGCCGACTTCAGTACAGGAAGACTGAGTCTTCCTACTATGTTTTGAGCGTTTCCTGTGATAGAGTTTTACATTCCGATGCACCTCTGCAGGCTTACTGTAAACCTTGGACCATCCCATTGACGATGAAACACAGAAATTGCATCGGAATTAAATATAAGAAACACGATGCCGACTTAAGTACAGGAAGACTGAGTCTGCCTACTGTCTATGTTTTGAGCGTTTCCTGTGTCACTAGTTATACATTCCGATGCACCTCTGCAGGTTTACTGTATCCCTTGGACCTTCCCATTGACGATGAAATACAGAAATTGCATCGGAATTAAAAATAAGAGACACAATGCCGACTTAAGTACAGGATTACTGAGTCTTCCTACTGTCTATAATTTGAGCGTTTCCTGTGTCACCAGTTTTACATTCCGATGCACCTCTACAGGTTTACTGTATCCCTTGGACCTTCCCATTGGCGATGAAACACACAAATTGCATCGAAATTAAATATAAGAGGCACAATGCCGACTTAAGTACAGGAAGACTGAGTCTTCCAACTGTCTATGATTTGAGCGTTTCCTATGTCACGAGTTTTACACTCCGATGCACATCTGCAGGTTTACTGTATCCCTTGGACCTTCCCATTCACGATGAAACACAGAAATTGCATCGGAATTAAACATAAGAGAAACAATGCCGACTTAAGTACAGGATGACTAAGTCTTCCTACTGTCTATGTTTTGAGCGTGTTCTGTGTCATAAGTTTTACTTTCCGATGCACCTCTGCAGGTTTACTATATCCCTTGGACCTTCCCATTTACGATGAAACACAGAAATTTCATCGGAAATAAATATAAGAGGCACAATGCCGACTTAGGTACACGAAGACTGAGTCTCCCTACTGTCTATGTTTTGAGCGTTTCCTGTGTCACCAGTTTTACATTCCGATGCACCTCTGCAGGTTTACTGTATCGCTTGGACTTTCCCATTGACGATGAAACACAGAAATTGCATCGGAATTAAATGTAAGTGACACAATGCCGACTTAAGTACAGGAAGACTGAGTCTTCCTACTGTCTATGTTTTGTATGTTTCCTGTGTCACTAGTTTTACATTCCGATGCAGCTCTGCAGGTTTACTGTATCCCTTTGACCTTCCCATTGACGATGAAACACAGAAATCGCATCGGAATTAAATATAAGAGACACAGTGCCGACTTAAGTACAGGAAGACTGAGTCTTCCTACAGTCTATGTTTGAGCGTTTCCTGTGTCACCAGTTTTACATTCAGATGCACCTCTGCAGGTTTACAGTATCCCTTCGACATTCCCATTGACCATGAAACACAGCAATTGCATCGGAATTATATATAAGAGACACAATGCCGACTTAAGTACAATAAGACTGAGTCTCCCTACTGTTTATGCTTTTAGCGTTTCCTGTGTTAACGGTTTTACATTCCGATGCACCTCTGCATGTTTACTGTATCCCTTGACTTTCCCATTGGCGATGAAACACACAAATTGCATCGAAATTAAATATAAGAGACACTATGCCGACTTAAGTACAGGAAGACTAAATCTTGCTACTGTCTATGTTTTGAGCGTATCCTGTGTCATCAGTTTTACTTTCCGTTGCACCTCTGCAGGTTTACTATATCCCTTGGACCTTCCCATTCACGATGAAACACAGAAATTTCAGCGGAAATAAATATAAGAGACAAAATGCCGACTTCAGTACAGGAAGACTGACTCTTCCTACTGTCTATGTTTTGAGCGTTTCCTGTGTCACGAGTTTTACATTCCGATGCACATCTGCAGGTTTACTGTATCCCTCGGACTTCCCATTGACGATGAAACACAGAAATTGCATCGGAATTAAATATAAGAGAAACAATGCCGACTTAAGTACAGGAAGACTGAGTCTTCCTACTGTCTATGTTTTGAGCGTTTCCTGTGTCACGAGTTTTACATTCCGATGCACCTCTGCAGGTTTACTGTATCCCTTGGACTTTCCCATTGACGATGAAACACAGAAATTGCATCAGAATTAAATGTAAGAGACACAATGATGACTTAAGTACAGGGAGTCTGAGTCTTCCTGCTGTCTATGTTTTGAGCTTTTCCTGTGTCACTAGTTTTACATTCTGATGCACCTCTGCAGGTTTACTGTATCCCTTGGACTTCCCATTGACGATGAAACACAGAAATTGCATCGGAATTCAATATGAGAGAAACAATGCCGACTTCAGTACACGAAGACTGAGTCTTCCTACTGTCTATAATTTGAGCGTTTCCTGTGTCACCAGTTTTACATTCCGATGCACCTCTACAGGTTTACTGTATCCCTTGGACCTTCACAGTGACGATGAAACACAGAAATTGCATCGGAATTAAATATAAGAGACACAATGCCGACTTAAGTACAGGAAGACTAACTCTTCCTACTGTCTATGTTTTGAGTGTTTCCTGTGTCATCAGTTTTACTTTCCGATGCACCTCTACAGGTTTACTATATCCCTTGGACCTTCCCATTCACGATGAAACACAGAAATTTCGTCGGAAATAAATATAAGAGACACAATGCCGACTTCAGTACAGAAAGACTGAGTCTTCCTATTGTCTATGTTTTGAGCGTTTCCTGTGATAGAGTTTTACATTCCGATGCACCTCTGCAGGCTTACTGTAACCCTTGGACCATCCCATTGACGATGAAACACAGAAATTGCATCGGAATTAAATATAAGAGACACGATGCCGACTTAAGTACAGGAAGACTGAGTCTTCCTACTGTCTATGTTTTGAGCGTTTCCTGTGTCACTAGTTTTACTTTCCGATGCAGCTCTGCAGGTTTACTGTATCCCTTGGACCTTCCCATTGACGATGAAATACAGAAATTGCATCGGAATTAAAAATAAGAGACACAATGCCGACTTAAGTACAGGAAGACTGAGTCTTCCTACTGTCTATGTTTTGAGCGTTTCCTGTGTCACGAGTTTTACATTCCGATGCACCTCTGCAGGTTTACTGTATCCCTTGGACCTTCCCATTGACGATGAAACACAGAAATTTCATCGGAAATAAATATAAGAGACACAATGCCGACTTAAGTACACGAAGACTGAGTCTTCCTACTGTCTATGCTTTGAGCATTTCCTGTGTCACCAGATTTACATTCCGATGCACCTCTGCAGGTCTACTGTATCCCTTGGACTTTCCCATTGACGATGAAACACAGAAATTGCATCGGAATTAAATGTAAGAGACACAATGATGACTTAAGTACAGGGAGTCTGAGTCTTCCTGCTGTCTATGTTTTGAGCTTTTCCTGTGTCACTAGTTTTACATTCTGATGCACCTCTGCAGGTTTACTGTATCCCTTGGACTTCCCATTGACGATGAAACACAGAAATTGCATCGGAATTAAATATGAGAGAAACAATGCCGACTTAAGTACAGGAAGACTGAGTCTTCCTACTGTCTATAATTTGAGCGTTTCCTGTGTCACCAGTTTTACATTCCGATGCACCTCTACAGGTTTACTGTATCCCTCAGCATTGTGTCAGTGACGATGAGACACAGAAATTGCATCGGAATTAACTAAAAGAGACACAATGCCGACTTAAGTACAGGATGACTAAGTCTTCCTACTGTCTATGTTTTGAGCGTGTTCTGTGTCATCAGTTTTACTTTCCGATGCACCTCTGCAGGTTTACTATATCCTTTGGACCTTCCCATTTACGATGAAACACAGAAATTGCATCGGAAATAAATATAAGAGACACAATGCCGACTTAAGTACACGATGACTGAGTCTTCCTACTGTCTATGTTTTGAGCGTTTCCGGTGTCACCAGCTTTACATTCCGATGCACCTCTGCAGGTTTACTGTATCCCTTGGACTTTCCCATTGACGATGAAACACAGAAATTGCATCGGAATTAACTATAAGAGACACAATGCCGACTTAAGTACAGGATGATTAAGTCTTCCTACTGTCTATGTTTTGAGCGTGTTCTGTGTCATCAGTTTTACTATCCGATGCACCTCTGCAGGTTTACTATATCCTTTGGACCTTCCCATTTACGATGAAACACAGAAATTTCATCGGAAATAAATATAAGAGACACAATGCCGACTTAAGTACACGAAGACTCAGTCTTCCTACTGTCTATGTTTTGAGCGTTTCCTGTGTCACCGGTTTTACATTCCGATGCACCTCTGCAGGTTTACTGTATCCCTTGGACCTTCCCATTGACGATGAAACACAGAAATTGCATCGGAATTAAATGTAAGAGACACAATGCCGACTTAAGTACAGGAAGACTGAGTCTTCCTACTGTCTATGTTTTGTGCGTTTCCTGTGTCACTAGTTTTACATTCCGATGCACCTCTCCTGGTTTACTGTATCCCTTGGAACTTCCCATTGACGATGAAACACAGAAATTGCATCGGAATTAAATATAAGAGACACAATGCCGACTTAAGTACAGGAAGACTGAGTCTTCCTACTGTCTATGTTTGAGCGTTTCCTGTGTCACTAGTTTTACATTCAGATGCACCTCTGCAGGTTTACAGTATCCCTTCGACCTTCCCATTGACGATGAAACACAGCAATTGCATCGGAATTATATATAAGAGACACAATGCCGACTTAAGTACAATAAGACTGAGTCTTCCTACTGTTTATATTTTGAGCGTTTCCTGTGTCATCGGTTTTACATTCCGATGCACCTCTGCATGTTTACTGTATCCCTTGGACCTTCCCATTGGCGATGAAACACACAAATTGCATCGAAATTAAATATAAGAGACACTATGCCGACTTAAGTACAGGAAGACTAAATCTTGCTACTGTCTATGTTTTGAGCGTCTCCTGTGTCATCAGTTTTACTTTCCGTTGCACCTCTGCAGGTTTACTATATCCCTTGGACCTTCCCATTCACGATGAAACACATAAATTTCATCGGAAATAAATATAAGAGACACAATGCCGACTTCAGTACAGGAAGACTGAGTCTTCCTACTGTCTATGATTTGAGCGTTTACTGTGTCACGAGTTTTACATTCCGATGCACATCTGCAGGATTACTGTATCCCTCGGACTTCCCATTGACGATGAAACACAGAAATTGCATCGGAATTAAATATAAGAGAAACAATGCCGACTTAAGTAGAGGAAGACTGAGTCTTCCTACTGTCTATAATTTGAGCGTTTCCTGTGTCACCAGTTTTACATTCCGATGCACCTCTACAGGTTTACTGTATCCCTTGGACCTTCACAGTGACGATGAAACACAGAAATTGCATCGGAATTAAATATAAGAGACACAATGCCGACTTAAGTACAGGAAGACTGAGTCTTCCTACTGTCTATGTTTTGAGCGTTTCCGGTGTCACTAGTGTTACATTCCGTTGCACCTCTGCAGGTTTACTGTATCCCTTGGACCTTCCCATTGACGATGAAACACAGGAATTGCATCGGAATTAAATATAAGAGACACAATGCCGACTTAAGTACAGGAAGACTGACTCCTCCTACTGTCTATGTTTTGAGCGTTTCCTGTGTCACCAGTTTTACATTCTGATGCACCTCTGCAGATTTACTGTATCCCTTGAACCTTCCCATTGACGATGAAACACAGAAATTGCATCGGAATTAAATATAAGAGACACAATGCCGACTTAAGTACAGGAAGACTGAGTCTTCCTACTGTCTATAATTTTAGCGTTACCTGTGTCACCAGTTTTACATTCCGATGCACCCCTACAGGTTGACTGTATCCCTCGGCATTGTGTCAGTGACGATGAGACACAGAAATTGCATCGGAATTAACTAAAAGAGACACAATGCCGACTTAAGTACAGGATGACTAAGTCTTCCTACTGTCTATGTTTTGAGCGTGTTCTGTGTCATCAGTTTTACTTTCCGATGCACCTCATCAGGTTTACTATATCCTTTGGACCTTCCCATTTACGATGAAACACAGAAATTGCATCGGATATAAATATAAGAGACACAATGCCGACTTAAGTACAAGATGACTGAGTCTTCCTACTGTCTATGTTTTGAGCGTTTCCTGTGTCACCAGTTTTACATTCCGATGCACCTCTGCAGGTTTACTGTATCCCTTGGACTTTCCCATTGACGATGAAACACAGAAATTGCATCGGAATTAAATATAAGAGACACAATGCCGACTTAAGTACAGGTAGACTGAGTCTTCCTACCATCTATAATTTGAGCGTTTCCTGTGTCACCAGTTTTACATTCCGATGCACCTCTACAGGTTGACTGTATCCCTCGGCATTGTGTCAGTGACGATGAAACACAGAAATTGCATCGGAATTAACTATAAGAGACACAATGCCGACTTAAGTACAGGATGACTAAGTCTTCCTACTGTCTATGTTTTGAGCGTGTTCTGTGTCATCAGTTTTACTATCCGATGCACCTCTGCAGGTTTACTATATCCCTTGGACCTTCCCATTTACGATGAAACACAGAAATTTCATCGGAAATAAATATAAGAGACACAATGCCGACTTAAGTACACGAAGACTGAGTCTTCCTACTGTCTATGTTTTGAGCGTTTCCTGTGTCACCGGTTTTACATTCCGATGCACCTCTGCAGGTTTACTGTATCCCTTGGACTTTCCCATTGACGATGAAACACAGAAATTGCATCGGAATTAAATGTAAGAGACACAATGCCGACTTAAGTACAGGAAGACTGAGTCTTCCTACTGTCTATGATTTGTGCGTTTCCTGTGTCACTAGTTTTACATTCCGATGCACCTCTCCAGGTTTACTGTATCCCTTGGAACTTCCCATTGACGATGAAACACAGGAATTGCATCGGAATTAAATATAAGAGACACAATGCCGACTTAGGTACAGGAAGACTGAGTCTTCCTACTTTCTATGTTTGAGCGTTTCCTGTGTCACTAGTTTTACATTCAGATGCACCTCTGCAGGTTTACAGTATCCCTTCGACATTCCCATTGACGATGAAACACAGCAATTGCATCGGAATTATATATAAGAGACACAATGCCGACTTAAGTACAATAAGACTGAGTCTTCCTACTGTTTATATTTTGAGCGTTTCCTGTATCATCGGTTTTACATTCCGATGCACCTCTGCATGTTTACTGTATCCCTTGGACCTTCCCATTGGCGATGAAACACACAAATTGCATCGAAATTAAATATAAGAGACACTATGCCGACTTAAGTACAGGAAGACTAAATCTTGCTACTGTCTATGTTTTGAGCGTCTCCTGTGTCATCAGTTTTACTTTCCGTTGCACCTCTGCAGGTTTACTATATCCCTTGGACCTTCTCATTCACGATGAAACACAGAAATTTCATCGGAAATAAATATAAGAGACACAATGCCGACTTCAGTACAGGAAGAGTGAGTCTTCCTACTGTCTATGATTTAAGCGTTTCCTGTGTCACGAGTTTTACATTCCGATGCACATCTGCAGGTTTACTGTATCCCTCGGACTTCCCATTGACGATGAAACACAGAAATTGAATCGGAATTAAATATAAGAGAAACAATGCCGACTTAAGTACAGGAAGACTGAGTCTTCCTACTGTCTATAATTTGAGCGTTTCCTGTGTCACCAGTTTTACATTCCGATGCACCTCTACAGGTTTACTGTATCCCTTGGACCTTCACAGTGACGATGAAACACAGAAATTGCATCGGAATTAAATATAAGAGACACAATGCGGACTTAAGTACAGGAAGACTGAGTCTTCCTACTGTCTATGTTTTGAGCGTTTCCTGTGTCACGAGTTTTACATTCCGATGCACCTCTGCAGGTTTACTGTATACCTTCGACCTTCCCATTGACGATGAAACACAGAAATTGCATCGGAATTAAATATAAGAGACACAATGCCGACTTAAGTACAGGAAGACTGAGTCTTCCTACTGTCGATGTTTTGAGCGTTTCCTGTGTCACTAGTTTTACATTCCGATGCACCTCTGCAGGTTTACTGCATCCCTTGGACCTACCCATTGACGATGAAACACAGAAATTGCATCGGAATTAAATATAAGAGACACAATTCCGACTTAAGTACAGGATGACTGAGTCTTCCTACTGTCTATAATTTGAGCGTTTCCTGTGTCACCAGTTTTACATTCCGATGCACCTCTACATGTTTACTGTATCCCTTGGAACTTCCCATTGGCGATGAAACACACAAATTGAATCGAAATTAAATATAAGAGACACAATGCCGACTTAAATACAGGAAGACTAAATCCTGCTGCTGTCTATGTTTTGAGCGTATCCTGTGTCATCAGTTTTACTTTCCGATGCACCTCTGCAGGTTTACTATATCCCTTGGACCTTCCCATTCACGATGAAACACAGAAATTTCATCGGAAATAAATATGAGAGACACAATACCGACTTCAGTACAGGAAGACTGAGTCTTCCTACTGTCTATGTTTTGAGCGTTTCCTGTGTCACTAGTTTTACGATCCGATGCACCTCTGCAGGTTTACTGTATCCCTTGGACCTTCCCATTGACGATGAAATACAGAAATTGCATCGGAATTAAAAATAAGAGACACAATGCCGACTTAAGTACAGGATAACTGAGTCTTCCTACTGTCTATAATTTGAGCGTTTCCTGTGTCACCAGTTTTACATTCCGATACACCTCTACAGGTTTACTGTATCCCTTGGACCTTCCCATTGGCGATGAACCACACAAATTGCATCGAAATTAAATATAAGAGACACAATGCCGACTTAAGTACAGGTAGACTGAGTCTTCCAACTGTCTATGTTTTGAGCGTTTCCTGTGTCACGAGTTTTACATTCCGATGCACATCTGCAGGTTTACTGTATCCCTTGGACCTTCCCATTCACGATGAAACACAGAAATTGCATCGGAATTGACTATAAGAGACACAATGCCGACTTAAGTACAGGATGACTAAGTCTTCCTACTGTCTATGTTTTGAGCGTGTTCTGTGTCATCAGTTTTACTTTCCGATGCACCTCTGCAGGTTTACTATATCCTTTGGACCTTCCCATTTACGATGAAACACAGAAATTGCATCGGAAATAAATATAAGAGACACAATGCCGACTTAAGTACACGATGACTGAGTCTTCCTACTGTCTATGTTTAGAGCGTTTCCTGTGTCACAAGTTTTACATTCCGATGCACCTCAGCAGGTTTACTGTATCCCTTGGACTTTCCCATTGACGATGAAACACAGAAATTGCATCGGAATTAAATATAAGAGACACAATGCCGACTTAAGTACAGGTAGACTGAGTCTTCCTACTGTCTATAATTTGAGCGTTTCCTGTGTCACCAGTTTTACATTCCGATGCACCTCTACAGGTTGACTGTATCCCTCGGCATTGTGTCAGTGACGATGAGCACAGAAATTGCATCGGAATTAACTATAAGAGACACAATGCCGACTTAAGTACAGGATGACTAAGTCTTCCTACTGTCTATGTTTTGAGCGTGTTCTGTGTCATCAGTTTTACTATCCGATGCACCTCTGCAGGTTTACTATATCCCTTCGACCTTCCCATTTACGATGAAACACAGAAATTTCATCGGAAATAAATATAAGAGACACAATGCCGACTTAAGTACACGAAGACTGAGTCTTCCTACTGTCTATGTTTTGAGCGTTTCCTGTGTCACCAGTTTTACATTCCGATGCACCTCTGCAGGTTTACTATATCCCTTGGACTTTCCCATTGACGATGAAACACAGAAATTGCATCGGAATTAAATGTAAGAGACACAATGCCGACTTAAGTACAGGAAGACTGAGTCTTCCTACTGTCTATGTTTTGTGCGTTTCCTGTGTCACTAGTTTTACATTCCGATGCACCTCTCCAGGTTTACTGTATCCCTTGGAACTTCCCATTGACGATGAAACACAGAAATTGCATCGGAATTAAATATAAGAGACACAATGCCGACTTAAGTACAGGAAGACTGAGTCTTCCTACTGTCTATGTTTGAGCGTTTCCTGTGTCACTAGTTTTACATTCAGATGCACCTCTGCAGGTTTACAGTATCCCTTCGACCTTCCCATTGACGATGAAACACAGCAATTGCATCGGAATTATATATAAGAGACACAATGCCGACTTAAGTACAATAAGACTGAGTCTTCCTACTGTTTATATTTTGAGCGTTTCCTGTGTCATCGGTTTTACATTCCGATGCACCTCTGCATGTTTACTGTATCCCTTGGCCCTTCCCATTCGCGATGAAACACACAAATTGCATCGAAATTAAATATAACAGACACTATGCCGACTTAAGTACAGGAAGACTAAATCTTGCTACTGTCTATGTTTTGAGCGTCTCCTGTGTCATCAGTTTTACTTTCCGTTGCACCTCTGCAGGTTTACTATATCCCTTGGACCTTCCCATTCACGATGAAACACAGAAATTGCATCGGAATTAAATATAAGAGACACAATGCCGACTTAAGTACAGGAAGACTGAGTCTTCCTACTGTCTATGTTTTGAGCGTTTCCTGTGTCACGAGTTTTACATTCCGATGCACCTCTGCAGGTTTACTGTATCCCTTGGACCTTCCAATTGACGATGAAACACAGAAATTGCATCGGAATTAAATATAAGAGGCACAATGCCGACTTATGTACAGGAAGACTGAGTCTTCCTACTGTCGATGTTTTGAGCGTTTCCTGTGTCACTAGTTTTACATTCCGATGCACCTCTGCAGGTTTACTGCATCCCTTGGACCTACCCATTGACGATGAAACACAGAAATTGCATCGGAATTAAATATAAGAGACACAATGCCGACTTAAGTACAGGAAGACTGAGACCTCCTACTGTCTATGTTTTGAGCTTTTCCTGTGTCACCAGTTTTACATTCCGATGCACCTCTGCATGTATACTGTATCCCTTGGAACTTCCCATTGGCGATGAAACGCACAAATTGAATCGAAATTAAATATAAGAGACACAATGCCGACTTAAATACAGGAAGACTAAATCCTGCTGCTGTCTATGTTTTGAGCGTATCCTGTGTCATCAGTTTTACTTTCCGATGCACCTCTGCAGGTTTACTATATCCCTTGGACCTTCCCATTGACGATGAAATACAGAAATTGCATCGGAATTAAAAATAAGAGACACAATGCCGACTTAAGTACAGGATGACTGAGTCTTCCTACTGTCTATAATTTGAGCGTTTCCTGTGTCACCAGTTTTACATTCCGATGCACCTCTACAGGTTTACTGTATCCCTTGGACCTTCCCATTGGCGATGAACCACACAAATTGCATCGAAATTAAATATAAGAGACACAATGCCGACTTAAGTACAGGTAGACTGAGTCTCCCAACTGTCTATGTTTTGAGCGTTTCCTGTGTCACGAGTTTTACATTCCGATGCACAATTGCAGGTTTACTGTATCCCTTGGACCTTCCCATTCACGATGAAACACAGAAATTGCATCGGAATTAAACATAAGAGAAACAATGCCGACTTAAGTACAGGAAGACTGAGTCTTCCTACTGTCTATAATTTGAGCGTTTCCTGTTTCACCAGTTTTACATTCCGATGCACCTCTACAGGTTTACTGTATCCTTTGGACCTTCACAGTTACGACGAAACACAGAAATTACATCGGAATTAAATATAAGAGACACAATGCCGACTTAAGTACAAGAAAACAGTCTTCTTACAGTCAATGTTTTGAGCGTTTCCTGTGTCACCAGTTTTACATTCCGATGCACCTCTGCATGTTTACTGTATTCCTTGGACCTTCCCATTGGCGATGAAACACAGAAATTTCATCGGAAATAAATATAAGAGACACAATGCCGGCTTATGTACAGGAAGACTAAATCTTGCTACTGTCTATGTTTTGAGCGTATCCTGTGTCATCAGTTTTACTTTCCGATGCACCTCTGCAGGTTTACTATATCCCTTGGACCTTGCTATTCACGATGAAACACAGAAATTTCATCGGAAATAAATATAAGAGACACAATGCCGACTTCAGTACAGGAAGACTGAGTCTTCCTACTGTCTATGTTTTGAGCGTTTCCGGTGTCACTAGTGTTACATTCCGTTGCACCTCTGCAGGTTTACTGTATCCCTTGGACCTTCCCATTGACGATGAAACACAGGAATTGCATCGGAATTAAATATAAGAGACACAATGCCGACTTAAGTACAGGAAGACTGAGTCCTCCTACTGTCTATGTTTTGAGCGTTTCCTGTGTCACCAGTTTTACATTCTGATGCACCTCTGCAGATTTACTGTATCCCTTGAACCTTCCCATTGACGATGAAACACGGAAATTGCATCGGAATTAAATATAAGAGACACAATGCCGACTTAAGTACAGGAAGACTGAGTCTTTATACTGTCTATAATTTGAGCGTTTCCTGTGTCACCAGTTTTACATTCCGATGCACCCCTACAGGTTGACTGTATCCCTCGGCATTGTGTCAGTGACGATGAAACACAGAAATTGCATCGGAATTAACTATAAGAGACACAATGCCGACTTAAGTACAGGATGACTAAGTCTTCCTACTGTCTATGTTTTGAGCGTGTTCTGTGTCATCAGTTTTACTTTCCGATGCACCTCTGCAGGTTTACTATATCCTTTGGACCTTCCCATTTACGATGAAACACAGAAATTGCATCGGAAATAAATATAAGAGACACAATGCCGACTTCAGTACAGGAAGACTGAGTCTTCCTACTGTCTATGATTTGAGCGTTTCCTGTGTCACGAGTTTTACATTCCGATGCACATCTGCAGGTTTACTGTATCCCTCTGACTTCCCATTGACGATGAAACACAGAAATTGCATCGGAATTAAATATAAGAGAAACAATGCTGACTTAAGTACAGGAAGACTGAGTCTTCCTACTGTCTATAATTTGAGCGTTTCCTGTGTCACCAGTTTTACATTCCGATGCACCTCTACAGGTTTACTGTATCCCTTGGACCTTCACAGTGACGATGAAACACAGAAATTGAATCGGAATTAAATATAAGAGACACAATGCCGACTTAAGTACAGGAAGACTGAGTCTTCCTACTGTCTATGTTTTGAGCGTTTCCTGTGTCACGAGTTTTACGTTCCGATGCACCTCTGCAGGTTTACTGTATCCCTTGGACCTTCCCATTGACGATGAAACACAGATATTGCATCGGAATTAAATATAAGAGACACAATGCCGACTTAAGTACAGGAAGACTGAGTCTTCCTACTGTCTATAATTTGAGCGTTTCCTGTGTCACTAGTTTTACATTCCGATGCACCTCTGCAGGTTTACTGCATCCCTTGGACCTACCCATTGACGATGAAACACAGAAATTGCATCGGAATTAAATATAAGAGACACAATGCCGACTTAAGTACAGGAAGACTGAGACTTCCTACTGTCTATGTTTTGAGCTTTTCCTATGTCACCAGTTTTACATTCTGATGCACCTCTGCAGGTTTACTGAATCCCTTAAACCTTCCCTTTGACCATGAAACACAAAAATTGCATCGAAATTAAATATAAGAGACACAATTCCGACTTAAGTACAGGATGACTGAGTCTTCCTACTGTCTATAATTTGAGCGTTTCCTGTGTCACCAGTTTTACATTCCGATGCACCTCTGCATGTTTACTGTATCCCTTGGAACTTCCCATTGGCGATGAAACACACAAATTGAATCGAAATTAAATATAAGAGACACAATGCCGACTTAAATACAGGAAGACTAAATCCTGCTGCTGTCTATGTTTTGAGCGTATCCTGTGTCATCAGTTTTACTTTCCGATGCACCTCTGCAGGTTAACTATATCCCTTGGACCTTCCCATTCACGATGAAACACAGAAATTTCATCGGAAATAAATATAAGAGACATAATACCGACTTCAGTACAGGAAGACTGAGTCTTCCTACTGTCTATGTTTTGAGCGTTTCCTGTGTCACTACTTTTACGTTCCGATGCACCTCTGCAGGTTTACTGTATCCCTTGGACCTTCCCATTGACGATGAAATACAGAAATTGCATCGGAATTAAAAATAAGAGACACAATGCCGACTTAAGTACAGGATGACTGAGTCTTCCTACTGTCTATAATTTGAGCGTTTCCTGTGTCACCAGTTTTACATTCCGATGCACCTCTACAGGTTTACTGTATCCCTTGGACCTTCCCATTGGCGATGAACCACACAAATTGCATCGAAATTAAATATAAGAGACACAATGCCGACATAAGTACAGGTAGACTGAGTCTTCCAACTGTCTATGTTTTGAGCGTTTCCTGCGTCACGAGTTTTACATTCCGATGCACATCTGCAGGTTTACTGTATCCCTTGGACCTTCCCATTCACGATGAAACACAGAAATTGCATCGGAATTAAATATAAGAGACACAATGCCGACTTAAGTACAGGATGACTAAGTCTTCCTACTGTCTATGTTTTGAGCGTGTTCTATGTCATCAGTTTTACTTTCCGATGCACCTCTGCAGGTTTACTATATCCTTTGGACCTTCCCATTTACGATGAAACACAGAAATTGCATCGGAAATAAATATAAGAGACACAATGCCACCTTAAGTACACGATGACTGAGTCTTCCTACTGTCTATGTTTTGAGCGTTTCCTGTGTCACCAGTTTTACATTCCGATGCACCTCTACAGGTTGACTGTATCCCTCGGCATTGTGTCAGTGACGATGAAACACAGAAATTGCATCGGAATTAACTATAAGAGACACAATGCCGACTTAAGTACAGGAAGACTGAGTCTTCCTACTGTCTATGTTTGAGCGTTTCCTGTGTCACTAGTTTTACATTCCGATGCACCTCTGCATGTTTACTGTATCCCTTGGACCTTCCCATTGGCGATGAAACGCACAAATTGCATCGCAATTAAATATAAGAGACACTATGCCGACTTAAGTACAGGAAGACTAAATCTTGCTACTGTCTATGTTTTGAGCGTCTCCTGTGTCACCAGTTTTACATTCTGATGCACCTATGCAGGTTTACGGAATCCCTTGGACCTTCCCTTTGACCATGAAACACAAAAATTGCATCGAAATTAAATATAAGAGACACAATTCCGACTTAAGTACAGGATGACTGAGTCTTCCTACTGTCTATAATTTGAGCGTTTCCTGTGTCACCAGTTTTACATTATGATGCACCTCTGCATGTATACTGTAACCCTTGGAACTTCCCATTGGCGATGAAACACACAAATTGAATCGAAATTAAATATAAGAGACACAATGCCGACTTAAATACAGGAAGACTAAATCCTGCTGCTGTCTATGTTTTGAGCGTATCCTGCGTCATCAGTTTTACTTTCCGATGCACCACTGCAGGTTTACTATATCCCTTGGACCTTCCCATTCACGATGAAACACAGAAATTTCATCGGAAATAAATATAAGAGACACAATACCGACTTCAGTACAGGAAGACTGAGTCTTCCTAATGTCTATGTTTTGAGCGTTTCCTGTGTCACTAGTTTTACGTTCCGATGCACCTCTGCAGGTTTACTGTATCCCTTGGACCTTCCCATTGACGATGAAATACAGAAATTGCATCGGAATTAAAAATAAGAGACACAATGCCGACTTAAGTACAGGATGACTGAGTCTTCCTACTGTCTATAATTTGAGCGTTTCCTGTGTCACCAGTTTTACATTCCGATGCACCTCTACAGGTTTACTGTATCCCTTGGACCTTCCCATTGGCGATGAACCACACAAATTGCATCGAAATTAAATATAAGAGACACAATGCCGACTTAAGTACAGGTAGACTGAGTCTTCCAACTGTCTATGTTTTGAGCGTTTCCTGTGTCACGAGTTTTACATTCCGATGCACATCTGCAGGTTTACTGCATCCCTTGGACCTTCCCATTGACGATGAAACACAGAAATTGCATCGGAATTAAACATAAGAGAAACAATGCCGACTTAAGTACAGGAAGAATGAGTCTTCCTACTGTCTATAATTTGAGCGTTTCCTGTTTCACCAGTTTTACATTCCGATGCACCTCTACAGGTTTATTGTATCCTTTGGACCTTCACAGTTACGACGAAACACAGAAATTACATCGGAATTAAATATAAGAGACACAATGCCGACTTAAGTACAAGAAAACAGTCTTCTTACAGTCAATGTTTTGAGCGTTTCCTGTGTCACCAGTTTTACATTCCGATGCACCTCTGCATGTTTACTGTATTCCTTGGACCTTCCCATTGGCGATGAAACACAGAAATTTCATCGGAAATAAATATAAGAGACACAATGCCGACTTAAGTACAGGAAGACTGAGTCTTCCTACTGTCTATGCTTTGTGCGTTTCCTGTGTCACTAGTTTTACATTCCGATGCACCTCTGCAGGTTTACTGTATCCCTTGGACCTTCCCATTGACGATGAAACACAGAAATTGCATCGGAATTAAATATAAGAGACACAATGCCGACTTAAGTACAGGAAGACTGAGTCTTCCTACTGTCTATGTTTGAGCGTTTCCTGTGTCACTAGTTTTACATTCAGATGCACCTCTGCAGGTTTACTGTATCCCTTCGTCCTTCCCATTGACGATGAAACACAGCAATTGCATCGGAATTATATTTAAGAGACACAATGCCGACTTAAGTACAGGAAGACTGAGTCTTCCTACTGTTTATGTTTTGAGCGTTTCCTGTGTCATCAGTTTTACATTCCGATGCACCTCTGCATGTTTACTGTATCCCTTGGACCTTCCCATTGGCGATGAAACACACAAATTGCATCGAAATTAAATATAAGAGACACTATGCCGACTTAAGTACAGGAAGACTAAATCTTGCTACTGTCTATGTTTTGAGCGTTTCCTGTGTCATCAGTTTTACTTTCCGTTGCACCTCTGCAGGTTTACTATATCCCTTGGACCTTCCCATTCACGATGAAACACAGAAATTTCATCGCAAATAAATATAAGAGACACAATGCCGACTTCAGTACAGGAAGACTGAGTCTTCCTACTGTCTATGTTTTGAGCGTTTCCTGTGTTACGAGTTTTACATTCCGATGCACCTCTGCAGGTTTACTATATCCCTTGGACCTTCCCATTCACGATGAAACACAGAAATTTCATCGGAAATAAATATAAGAGACACAATGCCGACTTAAGTACAGGAAGACTGAGTCTTCCTACTGTCTATGTTTTGAGCGTTTCCTGTGTCACTAGTTTTACATTCCGTTGCACCTCTGCAGGTTTACTGTATCCCTTGGATCTTCCCCTTGACGATGAAACACAGAAATTGCATCGGAATTAAATATAAGAGACACAATGCCGACTTAAGTACAGGAACACTGAGTCTTCCTACTGTCTATGTTTTTAGCGTTTCCTGTGTCACCAGTTTTACATTCTGATGCACCTCTGCAGGTTTATTGTATCCCTTGGACCTTCCCATTGACGATGATACACAGAAATTACATCGGAATTAAATATAAGAGACACAATGCCGACTTAAGTACAGGAAGAGTTAGTCTTCCTACTGTCTATAATTTGAGCGTTTCCTGTGTCACCAGTTTTACATTCCGATGCACCTCTACAGGTTGACTGTATCCCTTGGACCTTCCCATTGACGATGAAACACAGAAATTGCATCGGAATTAAATATAAGAGACACAATGCCGACTTAAGTACAGGAAGAATGAGTCTTCCTACTGTCTATAATTTGAGCGTTTCCTGTGTCACCAGTTTTACATTCCGATGCACCTCTACAGGTTTACTGTATCCCTTGGACCTTCCCATTGACGATGAAACACAGAAATTGCATCGGAATTAAATATAAGAGACACAATGCCGACTTAAGTACAAGAAAAATGAGTCTTCTTACGGTCTATGTTTTGAGCGTTTCCTGTGTCACCAGGTTTAAATTCCGATGCACCTCTGCAGGTTTACTGTATCCCTTGGAACTTCCCATTGACGATGAAACACAGAAATTGCATCGGAATTAAATATTAGAGACACAGTGCCGACTTAAGAAGAGGATGACTGGATCTTCTTACTGTCTATGTTTGGAGCGTTTCCCGTGTCAACAGTTTTACATTCCGATGCACCTCTGCAGGTTTACTGTATCCCTTCGACCTTCACAGTGACGATGAATCACAGAAATTGCATCGGAATTAAATATAAGAGTCACTATGCAGACTTAAGTACAGGAAGACTGAGTCTTCCTACTGTCTATGATTTGAGCGTTTCCTGTGTCACCAGTTTTACATTCCAATGCGCCTCTGCAGGTTCACTGTATCCATTGGACCTTCCCATTGACGATGAAACACAGAAATTTCATCGGAAATAAATATAAGAGACACAATGCAGACTTAAGTACAGGAAGACTGAGTCTTCCTACTGTCTATGTTTTGAGCGTTTCCTGTGTCACGAGTTTTACATTCCGATGCACCTCTGCAGGTTTACTGTATCCCTTGGACCTTCCCATTGACGATGAAACACAGAAATTGCATCGGAATTAAATATAAGAGACACAATGCCGACTTAAGTACAGGAAGACTGAGTCTTGCTACTGTCTACGTTTTGAGCGTTTCCTGTGTCACTAGTTTTACATTCCGATGCACCTCTGCAGGTTTACTGCATTCCTTGGACCTTCCCACTGACGATGAAACACAGAAATTGCATCGGAATTAAATATAACAGACTCAATGCCGACTTAAGGACAGGAAGACTGAGTCTTCCTACTGTCTATGTTTTGAGCGTTTCCTGTGTCACTAGTTTTACATTCCGTTGCACCTCTGCAGGTTTACTGTATCCCTTGGATCTTCCCCTTGACGATGAAACACAGAAATTGCATCGGAATGAAATATAAGAGACACAATGCCGACTTAAGTACAGGAACACTGAGTCTTCCTACTGTCTATGTTTTAGCGTTTCCTGTGTCTTCAGTTTTACATTCTGATGCACCTCTGCAGGTTTATTGTATCCCTTGGACCTTCCCATTGACGATGAAACACAGAAATTGCATCGGAATTAAATATAAGAGACACAATGCCAACTTAAGTACAGGAAGAGTTAGTCTTCCTACTGTCTATAATTTGAGCGTTTCCTGTGTCACCAGTTTTACATTCCGATGCACCTCTACAGGTTAACTGTATCCCTCGGACCTTCACAGTGACGATGAAACACAGAAATTGCATCGGAATTAAATATAAGAGACACAATGCTGACTTAAGTACAGGAAGACTTAGTCTTCCTACTGTCTATGTTATGAGCGTGTCCTGTGTGATCAGTTTTACATTCCGATGCACCTCTTCAGGTTTACTATATCCCTTGGACCTTCCCATTCACGATGAAACACAGAAATTTCATCGGAAATAAATATAAGAGACACAATGCCGATTTAAGTACAGGAAGACTGAGTCTTCCTACTGTCTATGTTTTGCGCGTTTCCTGTGTCACCAGTTTTACATTCAGATGCACCTCTGCAGGTTTACTGTATCCCTTGGACCTTCCCATTGACGATGAAACACAGAAATTGCATCGGAATTAAATATAAGAGACACAATGCCGACTTAAGTACAGGAAGAATGAGTCTTCCTACTGTCTATAATTTGAGCGTTTCCTGTGTCACCAGTTTTACATTCCGATGCACCTCTACAGGTTTACTGTATCCCTTGGACCTTCACAGTGACGATGAAACACAGAAATTGCATCGGAATTAAATATAAGAGACACAATGCCGACTTAAGTTCAAGAAAACAGTCTTCTTACAGTCAATGTTTTGAGCGTTTCCTGTGTCACCAGTTTTACATTCCGATGCACCTCTGCAGATTTACTGCATCCCCTGGTCCGTCCCATTGGCGATGAAACACACAAATTGCTTCGAAATTAAATATAAGAGACACAATGCTGACTTAAGTACAGGAAGACTGAGTCTTCCTACTGTCTATGTTTTGAGCGTTTCCTGTGTCACAAGTTTTACATTCCGATGGACATCTGCTGGTTTACTGTATCCCTTGGACGTTCCCATTGACGATGAAACACAGAAATTGCATCGGAATTAAATATAAGAGACACAACGCCGACTTAAGTACAAGAAAACTGAGTCTTCATACGGTCTATGTTTTGAGCGTTTCCTGTGTCACTAGTTTTACATTCCGTTGCACCTTTGTAGGTTTACTGTATCCCTTGGACCTCCCCATTGACGAAGAAACACAGAAATTGCATCGGAATTAAATATAAGAGACACATTGCCGACTTAAGTACAGGAAGACTGAGTCTTCCTACTGTCTATGTTTTGAGCGTTTACTGTGTCACTAGTTTTACATTCCGATGCACCTCTGCAGGTTTACTGTATCCCTTGGACCTTCCCATTGACGATGAAACACAGAAATTGCATCGGAATTAGATATAAGAGGCACAATGCCGACTTAAGTACAGGAAGACTGAGTCTTCCTACTGTCTATGTTTTGAGCGTTTCCTGTGTCACCAGTTTTACATTCTGATGCACCTCTGCAGGTTTACTGTATCCCTTGGACCTTCCCATTGACGATGTAGCACAGAAATTGCATGGGAATTAAATATAAGAGACACAATGCCGACTTAAGTACAGGAAGACTGAGTCTTCCTACTGTCTATAATTTGAGCGTTTCCTGTGTCACCAGTTTTACATTCCGATGCACCCCTACAGGTTTTTCTGTATCCCTTGGACCTTCACAGTGACGATGAAACACAGAAATTGCATCGGAATTAAATGTAAGAGACACAATGCCGACTTAAGTACAAGAAAACAGTCTTCTTACAGTCAATGCTTTGAGCGTTTCCTGTGTCACCAGTTTTACATTCCGATGCACCTCTGCCTGTTTACTGTATCCCTTGCACCTTCCCATTGTCGATGAAACACAGAAATCGCATCGGAATTAAATATAAGAGACACAATGCCGACTTAAGTACAGGAAGACTGAGTCTTCCTACTGTCCATGTTTTGAGCGTTTCCTGTGTCACCAGTTTTACATTCCGATGCACCTCTGCAGGTTTACTGTATCCCTTGGACCTTCCCATTGACGATGAAACACAGAAATTGCATCGGAATTAAATATAAGAGACACAATGCCGACTAAAGTACAGGAAGACTGAGTCTTCCTACTGTCTATGATTTGAGCGTTTCCTGTGTCATCAGTTTTACATTCCGATGCACCTCTGCAGGTTTACTGTATCCCTTGGACCTTCCCATTGACGATGAAAATCAGAAATTGCATCGGAATTATATATAAGAGACACAACGCCGACTTCATGAAAAATGAGTCTTCTTACGGTCTATGTTTTGAGCGTTTCCTGTGTCACCAGGTTTAAATTCCGATGCACCTCTGCAGGTTTACTGTATCCCTTGGAACTTCCCATTGACGATGAAACACAGAAATTGCATTGGAATTATATATTAGAGACAGAGTGCCGACTTAAGAACAGGATGACTGGATCTTCTTACTGTCTATGTTTGGAGCGTTTCCCGTGTCAACAGTTTTACATTCCGATGCACCTCTGCAGGTTTACTGTATCCCTTCGACCTTCCCATTGACGATGAAACACAGAAATTGCATCGGAATTAAATATAAGAGACACAATGCCGACTTAAGTACAGGAAGACTGAGTCTTGCTACTGTCTACGTTTTGAGCGTTTCCTGTGTCACTAGTTTTACATTCCGATGCACCTCTGCAGGTTTACTGCATTCCTTGGACCTTCCCACTGACGATGAAACACAGAAATTGCATCGGAATTAAACATAAGAGACTCAATGCCGACTTAAGTACAGGAAGACTGAGTCTTCCTACTGTCTATGTTTTGAGCGTTTTACTGTGTCACTAGTTTTACATTCCGATGCACCTCTGCAGGTTTATTGTATCCTTTGGCCTTCCCATTGACAATGAAACACAGAAATTGCATCGGAATTAAATATAAGAGACACAATGCCGACTTAAGTACAGGAAGACTGAGTCTTCCTACTGTCTATTTTTTGAGCGATTCCTGTGTCACCAGTTTTACATTCTGATGCACCTCTGCAGGTTTACTGTATCCCTTGGACCTTCCCATTGACGATGAAACACAGAAATTGCATCGGAATTAAATATAAGAGACACAATGCCGACTTAAGTACAGGAAGACTGAGTCTTCCTACTGTCTATGTTTTGAGCGTTTCCTGTGTCACCAGTTTTACATTCCAATGTGCCTCTGCAGGTTTACTGTATCCATTGGACCTTCCCATTGACGATGAAACACAGAAATTGCATCGGAATTAAATATAAGAGACACAACGCCGACTTAAGCACAAGAAAGCTGAGTCTTCTTACGGTCTATGTTCTGAGCGTTTCCTGTGTCACCAGTTTTACATTCCGATGCACCTCTGCAGGTTTACTGAATCCCTTGGACCTTCCCATTGACGATGAAACACAGAAATTGCATCGGAATTAAATATAAGAGACACAATGCCGACTTAAGTATAGGAAGACTGAGTCTTCCTACTGTCTATGTTTTGAGCGTTTCCTGTGTCACCAGTTTTACATTCCAATGTGCCTCTGCAGGTTTACTGTATCCACTGGACCTTCCCATTGACGATGAAACACAGAAATTTCATCGGAAATAAATATAAGAGACACAATGCATACTTAAGTACAGGAAGACTGAGTCTTCCTACTGTCTATGATTTAAACGTTTCCTGTGTCACGAGTTTTACATTCCGATGCATCTCTGCAGGTTTACTGTATCCCTTGGACCTTCCCATTGACGATGAAACACAGAAATTGCATCGGAATTAAATATAAGAGACACAATGCCGACTTAAGTACAGGAAGACTGAGTCTTCCTACTGTCTATGTTTTGAGCGTTTCCTGTGTCACTAGTTTTACATTCCGATGCACCTCTGCAGGTTTACTGCATCCCTTGAACCTTCCCATTGACGATGAAACACAGAAATTGCATCGGAATTAAATATAAGAGACACAATGCCGATTTAAGTACAGGATGACTGAGTCTTCCTACTGTCTATAATTTGAGCGTTTCCTGTGTCACCAGTTTTACATTCCGATGCACCTCTACAGGTTTACTGTATCCCTTGGACCTTCACAGTTACGATGAAACACAGAACTTACATAGTAATTAAATGTAAGAGACACAATGACGACTTAAGTACAAGAAAACAGTTTTCTTACAGTCAATGTTTTGAGCGTTTCCTGTGTCACCAGTTTTACATTCCGATGCACCTCTGCATGTTTACTGTATCCCTTGGACCTTCCCATTGGCGATGAAACACACAAATTGCATCGAAATTAAATATAAGATACACAATGCCGACTCAAGTACAGGAAGACTGAGTCTTCCTACTGTCTATGTTGTGAGCGTTTCCTGTGTCACCATTTTTACATTCTGATGCACCTCTGCAGGTTTACTGCACCCCTTGGACCTTCCCATTGACGATGAAACACAGAAATTGCATCGGAATTAAATATAAGAGACACAATACCGACTTAAGTACAGGAAGACTGAGTCTTCCTGCTGTCTATAATTTGAGCGTTTCCTGTGTCACCAGTTTTACATTCTGATGCACCTCTGCAGGTTTACTGTATCCCTTGGACCTTCCCATTGACGATGAAACACAGATATTGCATCGGAATTAAATATAAGAGAAACAATGCCGACTTAAGTACAGGAAGACTGAGTCTTCCTACTGTCTATAATTTGAGCGTTTCCTGTGTCACCAGTTTTACATTCCGATGCACCTCTACAGGCTTACTGTATCCCTTGGACCTTCACAGTGACGATGAAACACAGAAATAGCATCGTAATTAAATATAAGAGACACAATGCCGACTTAAGTACAGGAAGACTAAGTCTTCCTACTGTCTATGTTTTGAGCGTTCCCTGTGTCATCAGTTTTACTTTCCGATGCACCTCTGCAGGTTTACTATATCCCTTGGACCTTCCCATTCACGATGAAACACAGAAATTTCATCGGAAATAAAGATAAGAGACACAATGCAGACTTAAGTACAGGAAGACTGAGTCTTCCTTCTGTCTATGTTTTGAGCGTTTCCTGTGTCACGAGTTTTACATTCCGATGTGCCTCTGCAGGTTTACTGTATCCCTTGGACCTTCCCATTGACGATGAAACACAGAAATTGCATCGGAATTAAATATAAGAGACACAGTGCCGACCTAAGTACAGGAAGACTGAGTCTTCCTACTGTCTATGGTTTGAGCGTTTCCCGTGTTTCCAGGTTTACATTCCGATGCACCTCTGCATGTTTACTGTATCCTTTAGGCTTTCCCATTGGCGACGAAACACACAAATTGCATCGAAATTAAATATAAGATACACAATGCCGACTCAAGTACAGGAAGACTAAATCCTGCTACTGTCTATGTTTTGAGCGTATCCTGTGTCATCAGTTTTACTTTCCGATGCACCTCTGCAGGTTTACTATATCCCTTGGACCTTCCCATTCACGATGAAACACAGAAATTTTATCGGAAATAAATATAAGAGACACAATGCCGACTTATGTACAGGAAGACTGAGTATTCCTACTGTCTACGTTTTGAGCGTTTCCTGTGTCACTAGTTATACATTCCGTTGCACCTATGCAGGTTTACTGTATCCCTTGGACCTTCCCATTGACGATGAAACACAGAAATTGCATCGGAATTAAATATAAGAGACACAATGCCGACTTAAGTACAGGAAGACTGAGTCTTCCTACTGTCTATGTTGTGAGAGTTTCCTGTGTCACCATTTTTACATTCTGATGCACCTCTGCAGGTTTACTTTACCCCTTGGACCTTCCCATTGACGATGAAACACAGAAATTGCATCGGAATTAAATATAAGAGACACAATGCCGACTTAAGTACAGGAAGACTGAGTCTTCCTACTGTCTATGATTTTAGTGTTTCCTGTGTCACTAGTTTTACATTCTGATGCACCTCTGCAGGTTTACTGTATCCCTTGGACCTTCCCATTGACGACGAAACACAGAAATTGCATCGGAAATAAATATAAGAGACTCAATGCCGACTTAAGTACAGGATGACTGAGTCTTCCTACTGTCTATAATTTGAGCGCTTCCTGTGTCACCAGTTTTACATTCCGATGCACCTCTCCAGGTTTACTGTATCCCTTGGACCTTCACAGTTACGATGAAACACAGAAATTACATCGGAATTAAATATAAGAGACACAATGACAACTTAAGTACAAGAAAACATTCTTCTTACAGTCAATGTTTTGAGCGTTTCCTGTGTCACCAGTTTTACATTCCGATGCACCTCTGCATGTTTACTGTATCCCTTGGACCTTCCCATTGGCGATGAAACACACAAATTGCTTCGAAATTAAATATAAGAGACACAATGCCGACTGAAGTACAGGAAGACTAAATCCTGCTACTGTCTATGTTTTGAGCGTATCCTGTGTCACAAGTTTTACATTCCGATGGACCTCTGCAGGTTTACTGTATCCCTTAGACCTTCCCATTGACGATGAAACACAGAAATTGCATCGGAATTAAATATAAAAGATACAACGCCGACTTAAGTACAAGAAAACTCAGTCTTCTTACGGTCTATGTTTTGAGCGTTTCCTGTGTCACTAGTTTTACATTCCGTTGCACCTCTGTAGGTTTACTGTATCCCTTGGACCTCCCCATTGACGATGAAACACAGAAATTGCATCGAATTAAATATAAGAGACACAATGCCGACTTAAGTACAGGAAGACTGAGTCTTCCTACTGTCTATGTTTTGAGCGTTTCCTGTGTCACCAGTTTTACATTCCGATGCACCTCTGCAGGTTTACTGTATCCCTTGGCCTTCCCATTGACGATGAAACACAGAAATTGCAGCGGAATTAAATATAAGAGACACAATGCCGAATTAAGTACAGGAAGACTGAGTCTTCCTACTGTCTATAATTTGAGCGTTTCTTGTGTCACCAGTTTTACATTCCAATGCACCTCTGAAGGTTTACTGTATCCCTTGGACCTTCCCATTGGCGATGAAACACACAAATTGCATCGAAATTAAATATAAGAGACACAATGCCGACTTAAGTACAGGAAGACTGAGTCTTCCTACTGTCTATGTTTTGAGCGTATCCTGTGTCACCAGTTTTACATTCCGATGGACCTCTGCAGGTTTACTGTATCCCTTCGACCTTCCCATTGACGATGAAACACAGAAATTGCATCGAAATTAAATATAAGAGACACAACGCCGACTTAAGTACAAGAAAATTGAGTCTTCTTACGGTCTATGTTTTGAGCGTTTCCTGTGTCACCCGTTTTACATTCCGATGCACCTCTGCCTGTTTACCGTATCCCTTGGACCTTCCCATTGTCGATGAAACACAGAAATCGCATCGGAATTAAATATAAGAGACACAATGCCGACTTAAGTACAGGAAGACTGAGTCTTCCTACAGTCTATGTTTTGAGCGTTTCCTGTGTCACCAGTTTTACATTCCGATGCACCTCTGCAGGTTTACTGTATCCCTTGGACCTTCCCATTGACGATGAAACACAGAAATTGCATCGGAATTAAATATAAGAAACACAATGCCGACTTAAGTACAGGAAGACTGAGTCTTCCTACTGTCTATGATTTGAGCGTTTCCTGTGTCATCAGTTTTACATTCCGATGCACCTCTGAAGGTTTACTGTATCCCTTGGACCTTCCCATTGACGATGATATCAGAAATTGCATCGGAATTAAATATTAGAGGCACAGTGCCGACTTAAGAACAGGATGACTGGATCTTCTTACTGTCTATGTTTTGAGCGTTTCCCGTGTCAAAAGTTTTACATTCCGATGCACCTCTGCAGGTATACTGTATCCCTTGGACCTTCACAGTGACGATGAATCACAGAAATTGCATCGGAATTAAATATAAGAGTCACAATGCTGCCTTAAGTACAGGAAGACTGAGTCTTCCTACTGTCTATGTTTTGAGCGTTTCCTGTGTCATCAGTTTTACTTTCCGATGCACCTCTGCTTGTTAACTATATCCCTTGGATCTTCCCATTCACGATGAAACACAGAAATGTCATCGGAATTAAATATAAGAGACACAATGCCGACTTAAGTACAGGAAGACTGAGTCTTCCTACTGTATGATTTGAGCGTTTCCTGTGTCACCAGTTTTACATTCCGATGCACCTCTGCAGGTTTACTGTATCCGTTGGACCTTCCCATTGACGATGAAACACAGAAATTGCATCGGAATTAAATATAAGAGACTCAATGCCGACTTAAGTACAGGAAGACTGAGTCCTCATACTGTCTATGTTTTGAGCGTTTCCTGTGTCACCAGTTTTACATTCCGGTGGACCTCTGCAGGTTTACTGTATCCCTTCGACCTTCCCATTGACGATGAAACACAGAAATTGAATCGAAATTAAATATAAGAGACACAACGCCGACTTAAGTACAAGAAAATTGAGTCTTCTTACGGTCTATGTTTTGAGCGTTTACTGTGTCACCCGTTTTACATTCCGATGCACCTCTGCCTGTTTACCGTATCCCTTGGACCTTCCCATTGTCGATGAAACACAGAAATCGCATCGGAATTAAATATAAGAGACACAATGCCGACTTAAGTACAGGAAGACTGAGTCTTCCTACTGTCTATGTTTTGAGCGTTTCCTGTGTCACCAGTTTTACATTCCGATGCACCTCTGCAGGTTTACTGTATCCCTTGGACCTTCCCATTGACGATGAAACACAGATATTGCATGGGAATTAAATATAAGAGACACAATGCACACTTAAGTACAGGAAGACTGAGTCTTCCTACTGTCTATGATTTGAGCGTTTCCTGTGTCATCAGTTTTACATTCCGATGCACCTCTGCAGGTTTATTGTATCCCTTGGACCTTCCCATTGACGATGAAACACAGAAATTGCATCGGAATTAAATATAAGAGACACAATGCCGACTTAAGTACAGGAAGACTGAGTCTACCTACTGTCTATTTTTTGAGCGATTCCTGTGTCACTATTTTACATTCTGATGCACCTCTGCAGGTTTACTGTATCCCTTGGACCTTCCCATTGACGATGAAACACAGAAATTGCCTCGGAATTAAATATAAGAGACACAATGCCGACTTAAGTACAGGAAGACTGAGTCTTCCTACTGTCTATGTTTTGAGCGTTTCCTGTGTCACCAGTTTTACATTCCAATGTGCCTCTGCAGGTTTACTGTATCCATTGGACCTTCCCATTGACGATCAAACACAGAAATTGCATCGGAATTAAATATAAGAGACACAACGCCGACATAAGCACAAGAAAACTGAGTCTTCTTACGGTCTACGTTTTGAGCCTCTCCTGTGTCACCAGTTTTACATTCCGATGCACCTCTGCAGGTTTACTGTATCCCTTGGACCTTCCCATTGACGTACGATGAAACACAGAAATTGCAACGGAATTAAATATAAGAGACACAATGCCGACTTAAGTACAGGAAGACTGAGTCTTCCTACTGTCTATGTTTTGAGCGTTTCCTGTGTCACCAGTTTTACATTCCAATGTGCCTCTGCAGGTTTACTGTATCCATTGGACCTTCCCATTGACGATGAAACACAGAAATTTCATCGGAAATAAATATAAGAGACACAATGCCGACTTAAGTACAGGAAGACTGAGTCTTCCTACTGTCTATGTTTTGAGCGTTTCCTGTGTCACTAGTTTTACATTCCGATGCACCTCGGCAGGTTTACTGCATCCCTTGGACCTTCCCATTGACGATGAAACACAGAAATTGCATCGGAATTAAATGTAAGAGACACAATGCCGACTTAAGTACAGGAAGACTGAGTCTTCTTACTGTCTATGTTTTCAGCGTTTCCTGTGTCACCAGTTTTGCATTCTGATGCACCTCTGTAGGTTTACTGTATCCCTTGAACCTTCCCATTGACGATGAAACACAGAAATTGCAACGGAATTAAATATAAGAGACACAATGCCGACTTAAGTACAGGGTGACTGAGTCTTCCTACTGTCTATGTTTTGAGCGTTTCCTGTGTCACCAGTTTTACATTCCGATGCACCTCTGCAGGTTTACTGTATCCCTTGGACCTTCCCAATGACGATGAAACACAGAAATTGCATCGGAATTAAATATAAGAGACACAATGCCGACTTAAATACAGGAAGACTGAGTCTTCCTACTGTCTATGTTTTGAGCGTTTCCTGTGTCACCAGTTTTACATTCCGATGCACCTCTGCAGGTTTACTGTATCCCTTGGACCTTCCCATTGACGATGAAACACAGAAATTGCATCGGAATTAAATATAAGATACACAATGCCGACTCACGTACAGGAAGACTAAATCCTGCTACTGTCTATGTTTTGAGCGTATCCTGTGTCATCAGTTTTACTTTCCGATGCACCTCTGCAGGTTTACTATATCCTTTGGACCTTCCCATTCACGATGAAACACAGAAATTTCATCGGAAATAAATATAAGAGACACAATGCCGACTTATGTACAGGAAGACTGAGTATTCCTACTGTCTATGTTTTGAGCGTTTCCTGTGTCACTAGTTATACATTCCGTTGCACCTCTGCAGGTTTACTGTATCACTTGGACATTCCCATTGACGATGAAACACAGAAATTGCATCGGACTTAAACATAAGTGACACAATGCCGACTTAAGTACAGGAAGACTGAGTCTTCCTACTGTCTATGTTGTGAGCGTTTCCTGTGTCACCATTTTTACATTCTGATGCACCTCTGCAGGTTTACTGTACCCCTTGGACCATCCCATTGACGATGAAACACAGAAATTGCATCGGAATTAAATATAAGAGACACAATGCCGACTTAAGTACAGGAAGACTAAGTCTTCCTACTGTCTATGCTTTGGGCGTTTCGTGTGTCATCAGTTTTACATTCCGATGCACCTCTGCAGGTTTACTGTATCCCTTGGACCTTCCCATTGACGTACGATGAAACACAGAAATTGCATCGGAATTAAATATAAGAGACACAATGCCGACTTAAGTACAGGAAGACTGAGTCTTCCTACTGTCTATGTTTTGAGCGTTTCCTGTGTCACCAGTTTTACATTCCAATGTGCCTCTGCAGGTTTACTGTATCCATTGGACCTTCCCATTGACGATGAAACACAGAAATTTCATCGGAAATAAATATAAGAGACACAATGCCGACTTAAGTACAGGAAGACTGAGTCTTCCTACTGTCTATGTTTTGAGCGTTTCCTGTGTCACTAGTTTTACATTCCGATGCACCTCGGCAGGTTTACTGCATCACTTGGACCTTCCCATTGACGATGAAACACAGAAATTGCATCGGAATTAAATGTAAGAGACACAATGCCGACTTAAGTACAGGAAGTCTGAGTCTTCTTACTGTCTATGTTTTCAGCGTTTCCTGTGTCACCAGTTTTACATTCTGATGCACCTCTGTAGGTTTACTGTATCCCTTGAACCTTCCCATTGACGATGAAACACAGAAATTGCATCGGAATTAAATATAAGAGACACAATGCCGACTTAAGTACAGGATGACTGAGTCTTCCTACTGTCTATAATTTGAGCGTTTCCTGTGTCACCAGTTTTACATTCCGATGCACCTCTACAGGTTTACTGTATCCCTTGGACCTTCACAGTTACGATGAAACACAGAACTTACATAGTTATTAAATATAAGAGACACAATGACGACTTAAGTACAAGAAAACAGTTTTCTTACAGTCAATGTTTTGAGCGTTTCCTGTGTCACCAGTTTTACATTCCGATGCACCTCTGCATGTTTACTGTATCCCTTGGACCTTCCCATTGGCGATGAAACACACAAAATGCATCGAAATTAAATATAAGATACACAATGCCGACTCAAGTACAGGAAGACTAAATCCTGCTACTGTCTATGTTTTGAGCGTATCCTGTGTCATCAGTTTTACTTTCCGATGCACCTCTGCAGGTTTACTATATCCCTTGGACCTTCCCATTCACGATGAAACACAGAAATTTCATCGGAAATAAATATAAGAGACACAATGCCGACTTATGTACAGGAAGACTGAGTATTCCTACTGTCTATGTTTTGAGTGTTTCCTGTGTCACTAGTTATACATTCCGTTGCACCTCTGCAGGTTTACTGTATCCCTTGGACCTTCCCATTGACGATGAAACACAGAAATTGCATCGGAATTAAATATAAGAGACACAATGCCGACTTAAGTACAGGAAGACTGAGTCTTCCTACTGTCTATGTTGTGAGAGTTTCCTGTGTCACCATTTTTACACTCTGATGCACCTCTGCAGGTTTACTTTACCCCTTGGACCTTCCCATTGACGATGAATTACAGAAATTGCATCGGAATTAAATATAAGAGACACAATGCCGACTTAAGTACAGGAAGACTGAGTCTTCCTACTGTCTATATTTTGAGCGTTTCCTGTGTCACCAGTTTTACATTCCGATGCACCTCTGCAGGTTTACTGTATCCCTTGGAACTTCCCATTGACGATGAAACACAGAAATTGCATCGGAATTAAATATAAGAGAAACAATGCCGACTTAAGTACAGGAAGACTGAGTATTCCTACTGTCTATAATTTGAGCGTTTCCTGTGTCACCAGTTTTACATTCCGATGCACCTCTACAGGTTTACTGTATCCCTTGGACCTTCACAGTTACGATGAAACACAGAACTTACATAGTAATTAAATATAAGAGACACAATGACGACTTAAGTACAAGAAAACAGTTTTCTTACAGTCAATGTTTTGAGCGTTTCCTGTGTCACCAGTTTTACATTCCGAAGCACCTCTGCATGTTTACTGTATCCCTTGGACCTTCCCATTGACGATGAAACACAGAAATTGGATCGGAATTAAATATAAGAGACACAATGCCGACTTAAGTACAGGAAGACTGAGTCTTCCTACTGTCTATGATTTCAGCGTTTCCTGTGTCATCAGTTTTACATTCCGATGCACCTCTGCAGGTTTACTGTATCCCTTGGACCTTCCCATTGACGATGAAAATCAGAAATTGCATCGGAATTAAATATTAGAGACACAGTGCCGACTTAACAACAGGATGACTGGATCTTCTTACTGTCTATGTTTTGAGCGTTTCCCGTGTCAAAAGATTTACATTCCGATGCACCTCTGCAGGTTTACTCTATCCCTTGGACCTTCACAGTGACGATGAATCACAGAAATTGCATTGGAATTAAATATAAGAGTCACAATGCTGCCTTAAGTACAGGAAGACTGAGTCTTCCTACTGTCTATGTTTTGAGCGTTTCCTGTGTCATCAGTTTTACTTTCCGATGCACCTCTGCTTGTTAACTATATCCCTTGGATCTTCCCATTCACGATGAAACACAGAAATGTCATCGGAAATAAATATAAGAGACACAATGCCGACTTAAGTACAGGAAGACTGAGTCTTCCTACTGTCTATGATTTGAGCGTTTCCTGTGTCACCAGTTTTACATTCCGATGCACCTCTGCAGGTTTACTGTATCCGTTGGACCTTCCCATTGACGATGAAACACAGAAAGTGCATCGGAATTAAATATAAGAGACTCAATGCCGACTTAAGTACAGGAAGACTGAGTCTTCCTACTGTCTATGTTTTGAGCGTTTCCTGTGTCACTAGTTTTATATTCCGATGCACCTCTGCAGGTTTATTGTATCCCTTGGACCTTCCCATTGACGATGAAACACAGAAGTTGCATCGGAATTAAATATAAGAGACACAATGCCGACTTAAGTACAGGAAGACTGAGTCTTCCTAATGTCTATGTTTTGAGCGTTTCCTGTGTCACCAGTTTTACATTCCAATGTGCCTCTGCAGGTTTACTGTATCCATTGGACCTTCCCATTGACGATGAAACACAGAAATTTCATCGGAAATAAATATAAGAGACACAATGCCGACTTAAGTACAGGAAGACTGAGTCTTCCTACTGTCTATAATTTGAGCGTTTCTTGTGTCACCAGTTTTACATTCCGATGAACCTCTACAGGTTTACTGTATCCCTTGGACCTACCCATTGACGATGTCACACAGAAATTGCATCGGAATTAAATATAAGAGACACAATGCCGACTTAAGTACAGGAAGACTGAGTCTTCCTACTGTCTATGTTTTGAGCGTTTCCTGTGTCACCAGTTTTACATTCAGATGCACCTCTGCAGGTTTACTGTATCCCTTGGACCTTCCCATTGACGATGAAACACAGAAATAACATCGGAATTAAATATAAGAGACACAATGCCGACTTAAGTACAGGAAGGGTGAGTCTTCCTACTGTCTATGTTTTGAGCGTTTCCTGTGTCACCAGTTTTACATTCTGATGCACCTCTGCAGGTTTATTGTATCCCTTGGATCTTCCCATTGACGATGAAACGCAGAAATTGCATCGGAATTAAATATAAGAGACACAATGCCGACTTAAGAACAGGAAGACTGAGTCTTCCTACTGTCTATGTTTTGAGCGTTTCCTGTGTCACGAGTTTTACATTCTGATGCACCTCTGCAGGTTTACTGTACCCCTTGGACCTTCCCATTGACGATGAAACACAGAAATTGCATCGGAATTAAATGTAAGAGACACAATACCGACTTAAGTACAGGAAGACTGAGTCTTCCTGCTGTCTATATTTTGAGCGTTTCCTGTGTCACCAGTTTTACATTCTGATGCACCTCTGCAAGTTTACTGTATCCCTTGGACCTTCCCATTGACGATGAAACACAGAAATTGCATCGGAATTAAACATAAGAGAAACAATATCGACTTAAGTACAGGAAGACTGAGTCTTCCTAATGTCTATAATTTGAGCGTTTCCTGTGTCACCAGTTTTGCATTCCGATGCACCTCTACAGGCTTACTGTATCCCTTGGACCTTCACAGTGACGATGAAACACAGAAATAGCATCGGAATTAAATATAAGAGACACAATGCCGACTTAAGTACAGGAAGACTAAGTCTTCCTACTGTCTATGTTTTGAGCGTTTCCTGTGTCATCAGTTTTACTTTCCGATGCACCTCTGCAGGTTTACTATATCCCTTGGACCTTCCCATTCACGATGAAACACAGAAATTTCATCGGAAATAAAGATAAGAGACACAATGCAGACTTAAGTACAGGAAGACTGAGTCTTCCTACTGTCTATGTTTTGAGCGTTTCCTGTGTCACGAGTTTTACATTCCGATGTGCCTCTGCAGGTTTACTGTATCCCTTGGACCTTCCCATTGACGATGAAACACAGAAATTGCATCGGAATTAAATATAAGAGACACAATGCCGACTTAAGTACAGGAAGACTGAGTCTTCCTACTGTCTATGATTTGAGCGTTTCCCGTGTTACCAGGTTTACATTCCGATGCACCTCTGCATGTTTACTGTATCCTTTGGACTTTCCCATTGGCGACGAAACACATAAATTGCATCGAAATTAAATATAAGATAGACAATGCCGACTCAAGTACAGGAAGACTAAATCCTGCTACTGTCTATGTTTTGAGCGTATCCTGTGTCATCAGTTTTACTTTCCGATGCACCTCTGCAGGTTTACTATATCCCTTGGACCTTCCCATTGCCGATGAAACACAGAAATTGCATCGGAAATAAATATAAGAGACACAATGCCGACTTAAGTACAGGAAGACTGAGTCTTCCTACTGTCTATGTTGTGAGAGTTTCCTGTGTCACCATTTTTACATTCTGATGCACCTCTGCAGGTTTACTTTACCCCTTGGACCTTCCCATTGACGATGAAACACAGAAATTGCATCGAAATTAAATATAAGAGACACAATGCCGACTTAAGTACAGGAAGACTGAGTCTTCCTACTGTCTATATTTTGAGCGTTTCCTGTGTCACCAGTTTTACATTCCGATGCACCTCTGCAGGTTTACTGTATCCCTTGGAACTTCCCATTGACGATGAAACACAGAAATTGCATCGGAATTAAATATAAGAGAAACAATGCCGACTTAAGTACAGGAAGACTGAGTCTTCCTACTGTCTATAATTTGAGCGTTTCCTGTGTCACCAGTTTTACATTCCGATGCATCTCTACAGGTTTACTGTATCCCTTGGACCTTCCCATTGACGATGAAACACAGAAATTGCATCGGAATTAAATATAAGAGACACAATGCCGACTTAAGTACAGGAAGACTGAGTCTTCCTACTGTCTATGTTTTGAGCGTTTCCTGTGTCACTAGTTTTACATTCCGATGCACCTCTGCAAGTTTATTGTATCCCTTGGACCTTCCCATTGACGATGAAACACAGAAATTGCATCGGAATTAAATATAAGAGACACAATGCCGACTTAAGTACAGGAAGACTGAGTCTTCCTACTGTCTATTTTTTGAGCGATTCCTGTGTCACCATTTTACATTCTGATGCACCTCTGCAGGTTTACTGTATCCCTTGGACCTTCCCATCGACGATGAAACACAGAAATTGCCTCGGAATTAAATATAAGCGACACAATGCTGACTTAAGTACAGGAAGACTGAGTCTTCTTACTGTCTATGTTTTGAGCGTTTCCTGTGTCACCAGTTTTACATTCCAATGTGCCTCTGCAGGTTTACTGTATCCATTGGACCTTCCCATTGACGATGAAACACAGAAATTGCATCGGAATTAAATATAAGAGACACAACGCCGACTTAAGCACAAGAAAACTGAGTCTTCTTACGGTCTACGTTTTGAGCGTCTCCTGTGTCACCAGTTTTACATTCCGATGCACCTCTGCAGGTTTACTGTATCCCTTGGACCTTCCCATTGACGATGAAACACAGAAGTTGCATCGGAATTAAATATAAGAGACACAATGCCGACTTAAGTACAGGAAGACTGAGTCTTCCTACTGTCTATGTTTTGAGCGTTTCCTGTGTCACCAGTTTTACATTCCAATGTGCCTCTGCAGGTTTACTGTATCCATTGGACCTTCCCATTGACGATGAAACACAGTAATTTCATCGGAAATAAATATAAGAGACACAATGCCGACTTAAGTACAGGAAGACTGAGTCTTCCTACTGTCTATGTTTTGAGCGTTTCCTGTGTCACTAGTTTTACATTCCGATGCACCTCGGCAGGTTTACTGCATCCCTTGGACCTTCCCATTGACGATGAAACACAGAAATTGCATCGGAATTAAATATAAGAGACACAATGCCGACTTAAGTACAGGATGACTGAGTCTTCCTACTGTCTATAATTTGAGCGTTTCCTGTGTCACCAGTTTTACATTCCGATGCACCTCTACAGGTTTACTGTATCTCTTGGACCTTCACAGTTACGATGAAACACAGAACTTACATAGTAATTAAATATAAGAGACACAATGACGACTTAAGTAGAAGAAAACAGTTTTCTTACAGTCAATGTTTTGAGCGTCTCCTGTGTCACCAGTTTTACATTCCGATGCACCTCTGCATGTTTACTGTATCCCTTGGACCTTCCCATTGGCGATGAAACACACAAATTGCATCGAAATTAAATATAAGATACACAATGCCGACTCAAGTACAGGAAGACTAAATCCTGCTACTGTCTATGTTTTGAGCGTATCCTGTGTCATCAGTTTTACTTTCCGATGCACCTCTGCAGGTTTACTATATCCCTTGGACCTTCCCATTCACGATGAAACACAGAAATTTCATCGGAAATAAATATAAGAGACACAATGCCGACTTATGTACAGGAAGACTGAGTATTCCTACTGTCTATGTTTTGAGCGTTTCCTGTGTCACTAGTTATACATTCCGTTGCACCTCTGCAGGTTTACTGTATCACTTGGACATTCCCATTGACGATGAAAAACAAAAATTGCATCGGACTCAAACATAAGTGACACAATGCCGACTTAAGTACAGGAAGACTGAGTCTTCCTACTGTCTATGTTGTGAGCGTTTCCTGTGTCACCATTTTTACATTCTGATGCACCTCTGCAGGCTTACTGTACCCCTTGGACCTTCCCATTGACGATGAAACACAGAAATTTCATCGGAAATAAAGATAAGAGACACAATGCAGACTTAAGTACAGGAAGACTGAGTCTTCTTACTGTCTATGTTTTGAGCGTTTCCTGTGTCACGAGTGTTACATTCCGATGTGCCTCTGCAGGTTTACTGTATCCCTTGGACCTTCCCATTGACGATGAAACACAGAAATTGCATCGGAATTAAATATAAGAGACACAATGCCGACTTAAGTACAGGAAGACTGAGTCTTCCTACTGTCTATGGTTTGAGCGTTTCCCGTGTTACCAGGTTTACATTCCGATGCACCTCTGCATGTTTACTGTATCCTTTGGACTTTCCCATTGGCGACGAAACACACAAATTGCATCGAAATTAAATATAAGATAGACAATGCCGACTCAAGTACAGGAAGACTTAATCCTGCTACTGTCTATGTTTTGAGCATATCCTGTGTCATCAGTTTTACTTTCCGATGCACCTCTGCAGGTTTACTATATCCCTTGGACCTTCCCATTGACGATGAAACACAGAAATTTCATCGGAAATAAATATAAGAGACACAATGCCGACTTATGTACAGGAAGACTGAGTATTCCTACTGTCTATGTTTTGAGCGTTTCCTGTGTCACTAGTTATACATTCCGTTGCATCTCTGCAGGTTTACTGTATCCCTTGGACCTTCCCATTGACGATAAACACAGAAATTGCATCGGAATTAAATATAAGAGACACAATGCCGACTAAACTACAGGAAGACTGAGTCTTCCTACTGTCTATGTTATGAGAGTTTCCTGTGTCACCATTTTTACATTCTGATGCACCTCTGCAGGTTTACTTTACCCCTTGGACCTTCCCATTGACGATGAAACACAGAAATTGCATCGGAATTAAATATAAGAGACACAATGCCGACTTAAGTGCAGGAAGACTGAGTCTTCCTACTGTCTATATTTTGAGCGTTTCCTGTGTCACCAGTTTTACATTCCCATGCACCTCTGCAGGTTTACTGTATCCCTTGGAACTTCCCATTGACGATGAAACACAGAAATTGCATCGGAATTAAATATAAGAGAAACAATGCCGACTTAAGTACAGGAAGACTGAGTCTTCCTACTGTCTATAATTTGAGCGTTTCCTGTGTCACCAGTTTTACATTCCGATGCATCTCTACAGGTTTACTGTATCCCTTGGACCTTCCCATAGACGATGAAACACAGAAATTGCATCGGAATTAAATATAAGAGACACAATGCCGACTTTAGTACAGGAAGACTGAGTCTTCCTACTGTCTATGTTTTGAGCGTTTCCTGTGTCACCAGTTTTACATTCCAATGTGCCTCTGCAGGTTTACTGTATCCATTGGACCTTCCCATTGACGATGGAACACAGAAATTTCATCGGAAATAAATATAAGAGACACAATGCCGACTTAAGTACAGGAAGACTGAGTCTTCCTACTGTCTATGTTTTGAGCGTTTCCTGTGTCACTAGTTTTACATTCCGATGCACCTCGGCAGGTTTACTGCATCCCTTGGACCTTCCCATTGACGATGAAACACAGAAATTGCATCGGAATTAAATGTAAGAGACACAATTCCGACTTAAGTACAGGAAGACTGAGTCTTCTTACTGTCTATGTTTTCAGCGTTTCCTGTGTCACCAGTTTTAGATTCTGATGCACCTCTGCAGGTTTACTGTATCCCTTGAACCTTCCCATTGACGATGAAACACAGTAATTGCATCGGAATTAAATATAAGAGACACAATGCCGACTTAAGTACAGGATGACTGAGTCTTCCTACTGTCTATAATTTGAGCGATTCCTGTGTCACCAGTTTTACATTCCGATGCACCTCTACAGGTTTACTGTATCCCTTGGACCTTCACAGTTAAGATGAAATACAGAACTTACATAGTAATTAAATATAAGAGACACAATGACGACTTAAGTACAAGAAAACAGTTTTCTTACAGTCAATGTTTTGAGCGTTTCCTGTGTCACCAGTTTTACATTCCGATGCACCTCTGCATGTTTACTGTATCCCTTGGACCTTCCCATTGGCGATGAAACACACAAATTGCATCGAAATTAAATATAAGATACACAATGCCGACTCAAGTACAGGAAGACTAAATCCTGCTACTGTCTATGTTTTGAGCGTATCCTGTGTGACTAGTTTTACATTCCGATTAACCTCTGCAGGTTTACTGTATCCCTTGGACCTTCCCATTGACGATGAAACACAGAAATTTCATCGGAAATAAATATAAGAGACACAACGACGACTTATGTACAGGAAGACTGAGTATTCCTACTGTCTATGTTTTGAGCGTTTCCTGTGTCACTAGTTATACATTCCGTTGCACCTCTGCAGGTTTACTGTATCACTTGGACATTCCCATTGACGATGAAACACAGAAATTGCATCGGACTTAAACATAAGTGACACAATGCCGACATAAGTACAGGAAGACTGAGTCTTCCTACTGTCTATGTTGTGAGCGTTTCCTGTGTCACCATTTTTACATTCTGATGCACCTCTGCAGGTTTACTGTACCCCTTGGACCTTCCCATTGACGATGAAACACAGAAATTGCATCGGAATTAAATATAAGAAACACAATACCGACTTAAGTACAGGAAGACTGAGTCTTCCTGCTGTCTATATTTTGAGCGTTTCCTGTGTCACCAGTTTTACATTCTGATGCACCTATGCAGGTTTACTGTATCCCTTGGACCTTCCCATTGACGATGAAACACAGAAATTGCATCGGAATTAAACATAAGAGAAACAATGCCGACTTAAGTACAGGAAGACTGAGTCTTCCTACTGTCTATAATTTGAGCGTTTCCTGTGTCACCAGTTTTACATTCCGATGCACCTCTACAGGCTTACTGTATCCCTTGGACCTTCATGGTGACGATGAAACACAGAAACAGCATCGGAATTAAATATAAGAGACACAATGCCGACTTAAGTACAGGAAGACTAAGTCTTCCTACTGTCTATGTTTTGAGCGTTTCCTGTGTCATCAGTTTTACTTTCCGATGCACCTCTGCAGGCTTACTGTATCCCTTGGACCTTCCCATTCACGATGAAACACAGAAATTTCATCGGAAATAAAGATAAGAGACACAATGCAGACTTAAGTACAGGAAGACTGAGTCTTCCTACTGTCTATGATTTGAGTGTTTCCTGTGTCACGAGTTTTACATTCCGATGTGCCTCTGCAGGTTTACTGTATCCCTTGGACCTTCCCATTGACGATGAAACACAGAAATTGCATCGGAATCAAATATAGGAGACACAATGCAGACTTAAGTACAGGAAGACTGAGTCATCCTACTGTCTATGTTTTGAGCGTTTCCTGTGTCACCAGTTTTACATTCCGATGCATCTCTACAGGTTTACTGTATCCCTTGGACCTTCACAGTGACGATGAACTACAGAAATAGCATCGGAATAAAATATAAGAGACACAATGCCGACCTATGTACAGAAAGAATAAGTCTTCCAACTGTCTATGTTTTGAGCGTTTTCTGTGTCATCAGTTTTACTTTCCGATGCACCTCTGCAGGTTTACCATATCTCTTGGACTTTCCCATTCACGATGAAACACAGAAATTTCATCGGAAATAAATATAGGAGACACAATGCAGACTTAAGTACAGGAAGACTGAGTCTTCCTACTGTCTATGGTTTGAGCGTTTCCTGTGTCACTAGATTTACATTCCGATGCACCTCTGCAGGATTACTGCATCACTTGGACCTTCCCATTGACGATGAAACACAGAAATTGCATCGGAATTAAATATAAGAGACACAATGCCGACTTAAGTATAGGATGACTGAGTCTTCCTACTGTCTATAATTTGAGCGCTTCCTGTGTCTCCAGTTTTACATTCCGATGCACCTCTACAGGTTTACTGTATCCCTTGGACCTTCACAGTTACGATGAAACACAGAAATTGCATCGGAATTAAATATAAAAGACACAACGCCGACTTAAGTACAAGAATACTGAGTCTTCTTACGGTCTATGTTTTGAGCGTTTCCTGTGTCACTAGTTTTACATTCCGTTGCTCCTCTGTAGGTTAACTGTATTCCTTGGACCTCCCCATTGACGATGAAACACAGAAATTGCAACGAATTAAATATAAGAGACACAATGCCGACTTAAGTACAGGAAGACTGAGTCTTCCTACTGTCTATGTTTTGAGCGTTTCCTGTGTCACCAGTTTTACATTCCGATGCACCTCTGCAGGTTTACTGTATCCCTTGGACCTTCCCATTGACGATGAAACACAGAAATTGCATCGGAATTAAACATAAGAGAAACAATGCCGACTTAAGTACTGGAAGACTAAATCCTGCTACTGTCTATGTTTTGAGCGTATCCTGTGTCATCAGTTTTACTTTCCGATGCACCTCTGCAGGTTTACTATATCCCTTGGACCTTCCCTTTCACGATGAAACACAGAAATTTCATCGGAAATAAATATAAGAGACACAATGCCGACTTATGTACAGGAAGACTGAGTATTCCTACTGTGTATGTTTTGAGCGTTTCCAGTGTCCCTAGTTATACATTCCGTTGCACCTCTGCAGGTTTACTGTATCACTTGGACATTCCCATTGACGATGAAACACAGAAACTGCATCGGACTTAAACAAAGTGACACAATGCCGACTTAAGTACAGGAAGACTGAGTCTTCCTACTGTCTATGTTGTGAGCGTTTCCTGTGTCACCATTTTTACATTCTGATGCACCTCTGCAGGTTTACTGTACCCCTTGGACCTTCCCATTGACGATGAAACACAGATATTGCATCGGAATTAAATATAAGAGACACAATACCGACTTAAGTACAGGAAGACTGAGTCTTCCTGCTGTCTTTATTTTGAGCGTTTCCTGTGTCACCAGTTTTACATTCTGATGCACCTCTGCAGGTTTACTGTATCCCTTGGACCTTCCCATTGACGATGAAACACAGAAATTGCATCGGAATTAAACATAAGAGAAACAATGCCGACTTAAGTACAGGAAGACTGAGTCTTCCTACTGTCTATAATTTGAGCGTTTCCTGTGTCACCAGTTTTACATTCCGATGCACCTCTACAGGCTTACTGTATCCCTTGGACCTTCACAGTGACGATGAAACACAGAAATAGCATCGGAATTAAATATAAGAGACACAATGCCGACTTAAATACAGGAAGACTAAGTCTTCCTCCTTTCTATGTTTTGAGCGTTTCCTGTGTCATCAGTTTTACTTTCCGATGCACCTCTGCAGGTTTACTATATCCCTTGGACCTTCCCATTCACGATGAAACAAAGAAATTTCATCGGAAATAAAGATAAGAGACACAATGCAGACTTAAGTACAGGAAGACTGAGTCTTCCTACTGTCTATGTTTTGAGCGTTTCCTGTGTCACGAGTTTTACATTCCGATGTGCCTCTGCAGGTTTACTGTATCCCTTGCACCTTCCCATTGACGATGAAACACAGAAATTGCATCGGAATTAAATATAAGAGACACAATGCCGACTTAAGTACAGGAAGACTGAGTCTTCCTACTGTCTATGGTTTGAGCGTTTCCCGTGTTACCAGGTTTACATTCCGATGCACCTCTGCATGTTTACTGTATCCTTTGGACTTTCCCATTGGCGACGAAACACACAAATTGCATCGGAATTAAATATAAGAGACACAATGCCGACTTAAGTGCAGGGAGACTGAATCTTCCTACTGTCTATGATTTTAGCGTTTCCTGTGTCACTAGTTTTACATTCTGATGCACCTCTGCAGGTTTACTGTATCCCTTGGACCTTCCCATTGACGACGAAATACAGAAATTGCATCGGAATTAAATATAAGAGACACAATGCCGACTTATGTATAGGATGACTGAGTCTTCCTATTGTCTATAATTTGAGCGCTTCCTGTGTCACCAGTTTTACATTCCGATGCACCTCTACAGGTTTACTGTATCCCTTGGACCTTCACAGTTACGATGAAACACAGAAATTACATCGGAATTAAATATAAGAGACACAATGACAACTTAAGTACAAGAAAACATTCTTCTTACAGTCAATGTTTTGAGCGTTTCCTGAGTCACCAGTTTTACATTCCGATGCACCTCTGCATGTTTACTGTATCCCTTGGACCTTCCCATTGGCGATGAAACACACAAATTGCTTCGAAATTAAATATAAGAGACACAATGCCGACTTAAGTACAGGAAGACTAAATCCTGCTACTGTCTATGTTTTGAGCGTATCCTGTGTCACAAGTTTTACATTCCGATGGACCTCTGCAGGTTTACTGTATCCCTTGGACCTTCCCATTGACGATGAAACACAGAAATTGCATCGGAATTAAATATAAAAGACACAACGCCGACTTAAGTACAAGAAAACTGAGTCTTCTTACGGTCTATGTTTTGAGCGTTTCCTGTGTCACTAGTTTTACATTCCGTTGCACCTCAGTAGGTTTACTGTATCCCTTGGACCTCCCCATTGACGATGAAACACAGAAATTGCAACGAATTAAATATAAGAGACACAATGCAGACTTAAGTACAGGAAGACTGAGTCTTCCTGCTGTCTATGTTTTGAGCGTTTCCTGTGTCACTAGTTATACATGCCGATGCACCTCTACAGGTTTACTGTATCCCTTGGACCTTCCCATTGACGATGAAACACAGAAATTGCATCGGAATTAAAGATAAGAGAAACAATGCCGACTTAAGTACAGGAAGACTAAGTCTTCCTACTGTCTATGTTTTGAGCGTTTCCTGTGTCATCAGTTTTACTTTCCGATGCACCTCTGCAGGTTTACTATATCCCTTGGACCTTCCCATTGACGATGAAACACAGAAATTGCATCGGAATTAAATATAAGAGACACAATGCCGACTTAAGTACAGGAAGACTGAGTCTTCCTACTGTCTATGGTTTGAGCGTTTCCCGTGTTACCAGGTTTACATTCCGATGCACCTCTGCATGTTTACTGTATCCTTTGGACTTTCCCATTGGCGACGAAACACACAAATTCCATCGGAATTAAATATAAGAGAAACAATGCCGACTTAAGTACAGGAAGACTGAGTCTTCCTACTGTCTATAATTTGAGCGTTTCCTGTGTCACCAGTTTTACATTCCGATGCATCTCTACAGGTTTACTGTATCCCTTGGACCTTCACAGTGACGATGAACTACAGAAATAGCATCGGAATAAAATATAAGAGACACAATGCCGACCTATGTACAGAAAGACTATGTCTTCCTACTGTCTATGTTTTGAGCATTTTCTGTGTCATCAGTTTTACTTTCCGATGCACCTCTGCAGGTTTACCATATCCCTTGGACTTTCCCATTCACGATGAAACACAGAAATTTCATCGGAAATAAATATAGGATACACAATGCAGACTTAAGTACAGGAAGACTGAGTCTTCCTACTGTCTATGTTTTGAGCGTTTCCTGTGTCACCAGTTTTACATTCCGATGCACCTCTGCAGGTTTACTGTATCCCTTGGACCTTCGCATTGACGATGAAACACAGAAATTGCATCGAAATGAAATATAAGAGACACAATGCCGACTTAAGTACAGGAAGACTGAGTCTTCCTACTGTCTATGGTTTGAGCGTTTCCTGTGTCACTAGATTTACATTCCGATGCACCTCTGCAGGTTTACTGTATCCCTTGGACCTTCCCATTGACGACGAAACACAGAAATTGCATCGGAATTAAATATAAGAGACACAATGCCGACTTAAGTATAGGATGACTGAGTCTCCCTACTGTCTATAATTTGAGCGCTTCCTGTGTCACCAGTTTTACTTTCCGATGCACCTCTACAGGTTTACTGTATCCCTTGGACCTTCACAGTTACGATGAAACACAGAAATTACATCGGAATTAAATATAAGAGACACAATGACAACTTAAGTACAAGAAAACATTCTTCTTACAGTCAATGTTTTGAGCGTTTCCTGTGTCACCAGTTTTACATTCCGATGCACCTCTGCATGTTTACTGTATCCCTTGGACCTTCCCATTGGCGATGAAACACACAAATTGCTTCGAAATTAAATATAAGAGACACAATGCCGACTTAAGTACAGGAAGACTAAATCCTGCTACTGTCTTTGTTTTGAGCGTATCCTGTGCCACAAGTTTTACATTCCGATGGACCTCTGCAGGTTTACTGTATCCCTTGGACCTTCCCATTGACGATGAAACACAGACATTGCATCGGAATTAAATATAAAAGACACAACGCCGACTTAAGTACAAGAAAACTGAGTCTTCTTACGGTCTATGTTTTGAGCGTTTCCTGTGTCACTAGTTTTACATTCCGATGCACCTCTGTAGGTTTACTGTATCCCTTGGACCTCCCCATTGACGATGAAACACAGAAATTGCAACGAATTAAATATAAGAGACACAATGCCGACTTAAGTACAGGAAGACTGAGTCTTCCTACTGTCTATGTTTTGAACGTTTCCTGTGTCACCAGTTTTACATTCCGATGCACCTCTGCAGGTTTACTGTATCCCTTGGACCTTCCCATTGACGATGAAACACAGAAATTGCTTCGGAATTAAATATAAGAGACACAATGCCGACTTAAGTACAGGAAGACTGAGTCTTCCTAATGTCTATGTTTTGAGCGTTTCCTGTGTCACCAGTTTTACATTCTGATGCACCTCTGCAGGTTTACTGTATCCCTTGGACCTTCCCATTGACGATGAAACACAGAATTTGCAGCGGAATTAAATATAAGAGACACAATGCCGAATTAAGTACAGGAAGACTGAGTCTTCCTACTGTCTATAATTTGAGCATTTCTTGTGTCACCAGTTTTACATTCCAATGCACCTCTGCAGGTTTACTGTATCCCTTGGACCTTCCCATTGGCGATGAAACACACAAATAGCGTCGAAATTAAATATAAGAGACACAATGCCGACTTAAGTACAGGAAGACTGAGTCTTCCTACTGTCTATGTTTTGAGCGTTTCCTGTGTCACCAGTTTTATATTCCGATGGACCTCTGCATGTTTACTGTATCCCTTCGACCTTCCCATTGACGATGAAACACAGAAATTGCATCGAAATTAAATATAAGAGAGACAACGCCGACTTAAGTACAAGAAAATTGAGTCTTCTTACGGTCTATGTTTTGAGCGTTTCCTGTGTCACCCGTTTTACATTCCGATGCACCTCTGCCTGTTTACCGTATCCCTTGGACCTTCCCATTGTCGATGAAACACAGAAATTACATCGGAATTAAATATAAGGGACACAATGCCGACTTAAGTACAGGAAGACTGAGTCTTCCTACTGTCTATGTTTTGAGCGTTTCCTGTGTCACCAGTTTTACATTCCGATGCACCTCTGCAGGTTTACTGTATCCCTTGGACCTTCCCATTACCGATGAAACACAGAAATTGCATCGGAATTAAATATAAGAGACACAATGCCGACTTAAGTACAGGAAGACTGAGTCTTCCTACTGTCTAGGATTTGAGCGTTTCCTGTGTCATCAGTTTTACATTCCGATGCACCTCTGCAGGTTTACTGTATCCCTTGGACCTTCCCATTGACGATGAAAATCAGAAATTGCATCGGAATTAAATATTAGAGACACAGTGCCGACTTAAGAACAGGATGACTGGATCTTCTTACTGTCTATGTTTTGAGCGTTTCCCGTGTCAAACGTTTTACATTCCGATGCACCTCTGCAGGTTTACTGTATCCCTTGGACCTTCACAGTGACGATGAATCACAGAAATTGCATCGGAATTAAATACAAGAGTCACAATGCTGCCTTAAGTACAGGAAGACTGAGTCTTCCTACTGTCTATGATTTGAGCGTTTCCTGTGTCATTAGTTTTACTTTCCGATGCACCTCTGCTTGTTAACTATATCCCTTGGACCGTCCCATTGACGATGAAACACAGAAATTGCATCGGAATTAAATATAAGAGACACAATGCCGACTTAAGTACAGGAAGACTGAGTCTTCCTACTGTCTATGGTTTGAGCGTTTCCCGTGTTACCAGGTTTACATTCCGATGCACCTCTGCATGTTTACTGTATCCTTTGGACTTTCCCATTGGCGACGAAACACACAAATTCCATCGGAATTAAATATAAGAGAAACAATGCCGACTTAAGTACAGGAAGACTGAGTCTTCCTACTGTCTATAATTTGAGCGTTTCCTGTGTCACCAGTTTTACATTCCGATGCATCTCTACAGGTTTACTGTATCCCTTGGACCTTCACATTGACGATGAACTACAGAAATAGCATCGGAATAAAATATAAGAGACACAATGCCGACCTATGTACAGAAAGACTATGTCTTCCTACTGTCTATGTTTTGAGCATTTTCTGTGTCATCAGTTTTACTTTCCGATGCACCTCTGCAGGTTTACCATATCCCTTGGACTTTCCCATTCACGATGAAACACAGAAATTTCATCGGAAATAAATATAGGATACACAATGCAGACTTAAGTACAGGAAGACTGAGTCTTCCTACTGTCTATGTTTTGAGCGTTTCCTGTGTCACCAGTTTTACATTCCGATGCACCTCTGCAGGTTTACTGTATCCCTTGGACCTTCGCATTGACGACGAAACACAGAAATTGCATCGGAATTAAATATAAGAGACACAATGCCGACTTAAGAATAGGATGACTGAGTCTTCCTACTGTCTATAATTTGAGCGCTTCCTGTGTCACCAGTTTTACTTTCCGATGCACCTCTACAGGTTTACTGTATCCCTTGGACCTTCACAGTTACGATGAAACACAGAAATTACATCGGAATTAAGTATAAGAGACACAATGACAACTTAAGTACAAGAAAACATTCTTCTTACAGTCAATGTTTTGAGCGTTTCCTGTGTCACCAGTTTTACATTCCGATGCACCTCTGCATGTTTACTGTATCCCTTGGACCTTCCCATTGTCGATGAAACACAGAAATTACATCGGAATTAAATATAAGAGACACAATGCCGACTTAAGTACAGGAAGACTAAATCCTGCTACTGTCTTTGTTTTGAGCGTATCCTGTGTCACAAGTTTTACATTCCGATGGACCTCTGCAGGTTTACTGTATCCCTTGGACCTTCCCATTGACGATGAAACACAGAAATTGCAACGAATTAAATATAAGAGACACAATGCCGACTTAAGTACAGGAAGACTGAGTCTTCCTACTGTCTATGTTTTGAACGTTTCCTGTGTCACCAGTTTTACATTCCGATGCACCTCTGCAGGTTTACTGTATCCCTTGGACCTTCCCATTGACGATGAAACACAGAAATTGCTTCGGAATTAAATATAAGAGACACAATGCCGACTTAAGTACAGGAAGACTGAGTCTTCCTAATGTCTATGTTTTGAGCGTTTCCTGTGTCACCAGTTTTATATTCTGATGCACCTCTGCAGGTTTACCGTATCCCTTGGACCTTCCCATTGACGATGAAACACAGAAATTGCAACGGAATTAAATATAAGAGACACAATGCCGAATTAAGTACAGGAAGACTGAGTCTTCCTACTGTCTATAATTTGAGCGTTTCTTGTGTCACCAGTTTTACATTCCAATGCACCTCTGCAGGTTTACTGTATCCCTTGGACCTTCCCATTGGCGATGAAACACACAAATTGCGTCGAAGTTAAATATAAGAGACACAATGCCGACTTAAGTACAGGAAGACTGAGTCTTCCTACTGTCTATGTTTTGAGCGTTTCCTGTGTCACCAGTTTTACATTCCGATGGACCTCTGCAGGTTTACTGTATCCCTTCGACCTTCCCATTGACGATGAAACACAGAAATTGCATCGAAATTAAATATAAGAGAGACAACGCCGACTTAAGTACAAGAAAATTGAGTCTTCTTACGGTCTATGTTTTGAGCGTTTCCTGTGTCACCCGTTTTACATTCCGATGCACCTGTGCCTGTTTACCGTATCCCTTGGACCTTCCCATTGTCGATGAAACACAGAAATTACATCGGAATTAAATATAAGAGACACAATGCCGACTTAAGTACAGGAAGACTGAGTCTTCCTACTGTCTATGTTTTGAGCGTTTCCTGTGTCACCAGTTTTACATTCCGATGCACCTCTGCAGGTTTACTGTATCCCTTGGACCTTCCCATTGACGATGAAAATCAGAAATTGCATCGGAATTAAATATTAGAGACACAGTGCCGACTTAAGAACAGGATGACTGGATCTTCTTACTGTCTATGTTTTGAGCGTTTCCCGTGTCAAAAGTTTTACATTCCGATGCACCTCTGCAGGTTTACTGTATCCCTTGGACCTTCACAGTGACGATGAATCACAGAAATTGCATCGGAATTAAATATAAGAGTCACAATGCTGCCTTAAGTACAGGAAGACTGAGTCTTCCTACTGTCTATGTTTTGAGCGTTTCCTGTGTCATTAGTTTTACTTTCCGATGCACCTCTGCAGGTTTACTGTATCCCTTGGACCTTCCCATTGACGATGAAACACAGAAACTGCATCGGAATTAAATATAAGTGACACAATGCCGACTTAAGTACAGGAAGACTGAGTCTTCCTAATGTCTATGTTTTGAGCGTTTCCTGTGTCACCAGTTTTATATTCTGATGCACCTCTGCAGGTTTACCGTATCCCTTGGACCTTCCCATTGACGATGAAACACAGAAATTGCAACGGAATTAAATATAAGAGACACAATGCCGAATTAAGTACAGGAAGACTGAGTCTTCCTACTGTCTATAATTTGAGCGTTTCCTGTGTCACCAGTTTTACATTCCGATGCACCTCTGCAGGTTTACTGTATCCCTTGGACCTTCCCATTGACGATGAAAATCAGAAATTGCATCGGAATTAAATATTAGAGACACAGTGCCGACTTAAGAACAGGATGACTGGATCTTCTTACTGTCTATGTTTTGAGCGTTTCCCGTGTCAAAAGTTTTACATTCCGATGCACCTCTGCAGGTTTACTGTATCCCTTGGACCTTCACAGTGACGATGAATCACAGAAATTGCATCGGAATTAAATATAAGAGTCACAATGCTGCCTTAAGTACAGGAAGACTGAGTCTTCCTACTGTCTATGTTTTGAGCGTTTCCTGTGTCATCAGTTTTACTTTCCGATGCACCTCTGCAGGTTTACTGTATCCCTTGGACCTTCCCATTGACGATGAAAATCAGAAATTGCATCGGAATTAAATATTAGAGACACAGTGCCGACTTAAGAACAGGATGACTGGATCTTCTTACTGTCTATGTTTTGAGCGTTTCCCGTGTCAAAAGTTTTACATTCCGATGCACCTCTGCAGGTTTACTGTATCCCTTGGACCTTCACAGTGACGATGAATCACAGAAATTGCATCGGAATTAAATATAAGAGACACAATGCCGACTTAAGTAAAGGAAGACTGAGTCTTCCTACTGTCTATTTTTTGAGCGATTCCTGTGTCACCATTTTACATTCTAATGCACCTCTGCAGGTTTACTGTATCCCTTGGACCTTCCCATTGACGATGAAACACAGAAACTGCATCGGAATTAAATATAAGTGACACAATGCCGACTTAAGTACAGGAAGACTGAGTCTTCCTACTGTCTATGATTTGAGCGTTTCCTGTGTCACCAGTTTTACATTCCGATGCACCTCTGCAGGTTTACTGTATCCCTTGGACCTTCCCATTGACGTAGAAACACAGAAATTGCATCGGAATTAAATGTAAGAGACACAATGCCGACTTAAGTACAGGAATACTGAGTCTTCCTACTGTCTATGTTTTGAGCGTTTCCTGTGTCACTAGTTTTACATTCCGATGCATCTCTGCAGGTTTACTGCATCCCTTGGACCTTCCCATTGACGATGAAACACAGAAATAGCTTCGGAATTAAATATAAGAGACACAATGCCGACTTAAGTACAGGAAGACTGAGTCTTCCTACTGTCTATGTTTTGAGCGTTTCCTGTGTCACGAGTTTTACATACTGATGCACCTCTGCAGGTTTACTGTATCCCTTGGTCATTCCCATTGACGATGAAACACAGAAATTGCATCGGAATTAAATATAAGATACACAATGCCGACTTAAGTACAGGAAGACTAAATCCTGCTACTGTCTATGCTTTGAGCGTATCCTGTGTCATCAGTTTTACTTTCCGATGCACCTCTGCAGGTTCACTATATCCCTTGGACCTTCCCATTCACGATGAAACACAGAAATTTCATCGGAAATAAATATAAGAGACACAATGCCGACTTATGTACAGGAAGACTGAGTATTCCCACTGTCTATGTTTTGAGCGTTTCCTGTGTCACTAGTTATACATTCCGTTGCCCCTCTGCAGGTTTACTGTATCACTTGGACCTTCCCAATGACGATGAAACACAGAACTTACATCGAACTTAAATATAAGTGACACAATGCCGACATAAGTACAGGAAGACTGAGTCTTCCTACTGTCTATGTTGTGAGCGTTTCCTGTGTCACCATTTTACATTCTGATGCACCTCTGCAGGTTTACTGTACCCCTTGGACCTTCCCATTGACGATGAAACACAGAAATTGCATCGGAATTAAATATAAGAGACACAATACCGACTTAAGTACAGGAAGACTGAGTCTTCCTACTGTCTATGTTTTGAGCGTTTCCTGTGTCACTAGTTTTACATTCCGATGCACCTCTGCAGGTGTACTGTATCCCTTGGACCTTCCCATTGACGATGAAACACAGAAATTGCATCGGAATTAAATATAAGAGACACAATGCCGAATTAAGTACAGGAAGACTGAGTCTTCCTGCTGTCTATATTTTGAGCGTTTCCTGTGTCACCAGTTTTACATTCTGATGCACCTCTGCAAGTTTACTGTATCCCTTGGACCTTCCCATTGACGATGAAACAAAGAAATTGCATCGGAATTAAATATAAGAGAAACAATGCCGACTTAAGTACAGGAAGACTGATTCTTCCTACTGTCTATAATTTGAGCGTTTCCTGTGTCACCAGTTTTACATTCCGATGCACCTCTACAGGTTTACTGTATCCCTTGGACGTTCACAGTGACGATGAAACACAGAAATAGCATCGGAATTAAATATAAGAGACACAATGCCGACCTAATTACAGGAAGAGTAAGTCTTCCTACTGTCTATGTTTTGAGCGTTTCCTGTGTCATCAGTTTTACTTTCCGATGCACCTCTGCAGGTTTACTATATCCCTTGGACCTTCCCATTCACGATGAAGAACAGGAATTTCATCGGAAATAAATATAAGAGACACAATGCAGACTTAAGTACAGGAAGACTGAGTCTTCACGCTGTCTATGTTTTGAGCGTTTCCTGTGTCACCAGTTTTACATTCCGATGCACTTCTGCAGGTTTACTGTATCCCTTGGACCTGCCCATTGACGATGAAACACAGAAATTGCATCGGAATTAAATATAAGAGACACAATGCCGACTTAAGTACAGGAAGACTGAGTCTTCCTACTGTCTATGGTTTGAGCGTATCCCGTGTCACCAGGTTTACATTCCGATGCACCTCTGCATGTTTACTGTATCCTTTGGTCCTTCCCATTGGCGATGAAACACACAAATTGCATCGAAATTAAATATAAGATACACAATGCCGACTTAAGTACAGGAAGACTAAATCCTGCTACTGTCTATGTTTTGAGCGTATCCTGTGTCATCAGTTTTACTTTCCGATGCACCTCTGCAGGTTTACTATATCCCTTGCACCTTCCCATTCACGATGAAACACAGAAATTTCATCGGAAATAAATATAAGAGACACAATGCTGACTTATGTACAGGAAGACTGAGTATTCCTACTGTCTTAGTTTGAGCGTTTCCTGTGTCACTAGTTATACATTCCGTTGCACCTCTGCAGGTTTACTGTATCCCTTGGACCTTCCCATTGACGATGAAACACAGAAATTGCATCGGAATGAAATATAAGAGACACAATGCCGACTTAAGTACAGGAAGACTGAGTCTTCCTACTGTCTATGTTGTGAGCGTTTCCTGTGTCACCATTTTTACATTCCGATGCACCTCTGCAGGTTTACTGTACCCCTTAAACCTTCCCATTGACGATGAAACACAGAAAATGCATCGGAATTAAATATTAGACACACAATGCCGACTTAAGTACAGGAAGACTAAGTCTTCCTACAGTCTACATTTTGAGCGTTTCCTGTGTCACCAGTTTTACATTCTGATGCACCTCTGCAGGTTAACTGTATCCCTTGGAACTTCCCATTGACGATGAAACACAGAAATTGCATCGGAATTAAATATAAGAGAAACAATGCTGACTTAAGTACAGGAAGACTGAGTCTTCCTACTGTCTATAATTTGAGCGTTTCCTGTGTCACCAGTTTTACATTCCGATGCACCTCTACAGGTTTACTGTATCCCTTGGACCTGCACAGTGACGATGAACTACAGAAATAGCATCGGAATTAAATATAAGAGACACAATGCCGACTTAAGTACAGAAAGACTAAGTCTTCCTACTGTCTATGTTTTGAGCGTTTCCTGTGTCATCAGTTTTACTTTCCGATGCACCTCTGCAGGTTTACTATATCCCTTGGACCTTCCCATTCACGATGAAACACAGAATTTTCATCGGAAATAAATGTAACATACACAATGCAGACTTAAGTACACGAAGACTGAGTCTTCCTACTGTCTATGTTTTGAGCGTTTCCTGTGTCACGAGTTTTACATTCCGATGCACCTCTGCAGGTTTACTGTATCCCTTGGACCTTCGCATTGACGATGAAACACAGAAATTTCATCGAAATTAAATATAAGAGACACAATGCCGACTTAAGTACAGGAAGACTGAGTCTTCCTACTGTCTATGGTTTGAGCGTTTCCTGTGTCACTAGATTTACATTCCGATGCACCTCTGCAGGTTTACTGCATCACTTGGACCTTCCCATTGACGATGAAACACAGAAATTGCATCGGAATTAAATATAAGAGACACAATGCCGACTTAAGTACAGGAAGACTAAATCCTGCTACTGTCTATGTTTTGAGCGTATCCTGTGTCATCAGTTTTACTTTCCAATGCACCTCTGCAGGTTTACTATATCCCTTGGACCTTCGCATTCACGATGAAACACAGAAATTTCATCGGAAATAAATAGAAGAGACACAATGCCGGCTTATGTACAGGAAGACTGAGTGTTCCTACTGTCTATGTTTTGAGCGTTTCCTGTGTCACTAGTTATACATTCCGATGCACCTCTGCAGGTTTACTGTATCCCTTGGACCTTCCCATTGACGATGAAACACAGAAATTGCATCGTAATTAAAGAGACACAATGCCGACTTAAGTACAGGAAGAATGAGTCTTCCTACTGTCTATGTTTTGAGCGTTTCCTGTGTCACGAGTTTTACATTCCGTTGCACCTCTGCAGGTTTACTGTATCCCTTGGACATTCCCATTGACGATGAAACACAGAAATTGCATCGGAATTAAATATAAGAGACACAACGCCGACTTAAGTACAAGAAAATTGAGTCTTCTTACGATCTATGTTTTGAGCGTTTCCTGTGTCACTAGTTTTACATTCCGATGCACTTCTGCAGGTTTACTGTATCCCTTGGACCTTCCCATTGACGATGAAACACAGAAATTGCATCGGAATTAAATGTAAGAGACACAATACCGACTTAAGTACAGGAAGACTGAGTCTTCCTACTGTCTATGTTTTGAGCGTTTCCTGTGTCACTAGTTTTACATTCCGATGCACCTCTGCAGGTTTACTGTAACCCTTGGACCTTCCCATTGACGATGAAACACAGAAATTGCATCGGAATTAAATATAAGAGACACAATGCCGACTTAAGTACAGGAAGACTGAGTCTTCCAACTGTCTATGTTTTGAGCGTTTCCTGTGTCACCAGTTTTACATTCTGATGCACCTCTCCAGGTTTACTGTATCCCTTGGACCTTCCCATTGACGATGAAACACAGAAATTGCAGCGGAATTAAATATAAGAGACACAATGCCGAATTAAGTACAGGAAGACTGAGTCTTCCTACTGTCTATGTTTTGAGCGTTTCTTGTGTCACCAGTTTTACATTCCGATGAACCTCTACAGGTTTACTGTATCCCTTGGACCTTCACAGTGACGATGAAACACAGAAATTGCATCGGAATTAAATATAAGAGACACAATGCCGACTTAAGTACAAGATAACAGTCTTCTTACAGTCAATGCTGTGAGCGTTTCCTGTGTCACCAGTTTTACATTCCGATGCACCTCTGCAGGTTTACTGTATCCCTTGGACCTTCCCATTGGCTATGAAACACACAAATTGCATCGAAATTAAATATAAGAGACACAATGCATCCTTAAGTACAGGAAGACTGAGTCTTCCTACTGTCTATGTTTTGAGCGTTTCCTGTGTCATCAGTTTTACTTTCCGATGCACCTCTGCTTGTTAACTATATCCCTTGGATCTTCCCATTCACGATGAAACACAGAAATGTCATCGGAAATAAATACAAGAGACACAATGCCGACTTAAGTACAGGAAGACTGAGTCTTCCTACTGTCTATGATTTGAGCGTTTCCTGTGTCACCATTTTTACATTCTGATGCACCTCTGCAGGTTTACTGTACCCCTTGGACCTACCCATTGACGATGTCACACAGAATTGCATCGGAATTAAATATAAGAGACACAATGCCGACTTAAGTACAGGAAGACTGAGTCTTCCTACTGTCTATGTTTTGAGCGTTTCCTGTGTCACCAGTTTTACATTCAGATGCACCTCTGCAGGTTTACTGTATCCCTTGGACCTTCCCATTGACGCTGAAACACAGAAATAACATCGGAATTAAATATAAGAGACACAATGCCGACTTAAGTACAGGAAGGGTGAGTCTTCCTACTGTCTATGTTTTGAGCGTTTCCTGTGTCACCAGTTTTAATTTCTGATGCACCTCTGCAGGTTTACTGTATCCCTTGGATCTTCCCATTGACGATGAAACGCAGAAATTGCATCGGAATTAAATATAAGAGACACAATGCCGACTTAAGAACAGGAAGACTGAGTCTTCCTACTGTCTATGATTTGCGCGTTACCTGTGTCACCAGTTTTACATACCGATGCACCTATGCAGGTTTACTGTATCCCTTGGACCTTCACAGCGACGATGAAACACAGAATTAGCATCGGAATTAAATATAAGAGACAAAATGCGGACTTAAGTACAGGAAGACTGAGACTTCCTACTGTCTATGTTTTGAGCGTTTCTTGTGTCACTAGTTTTACATACCGATGCACTTTTGCAGGTTTACTGTATCCGTTGGACCTTCCCATTGACGATGAAACACAGAAATTGCATCGGAATTAAATATAAGAGACACAACGCCGACTTAAGTACAAGAAAACTGAGTCTTCTTACGGTCTATGTTTTGAGCGTTTCCTGTGTCACTAGTTTTACATTCCGTTGCACCTCTGTAGGTTTACTGTATCCCTTGGACCTCCCCATTGACGATGAAACACAGAAATTGCATCGAATTAAATATAAGACACACAATGCCGACTTAAGTACAGGAAGACTGAGTCTTCCTACTGTCTATGTTTGAGCGTTTCCTGTGTCACCAGTTTTACATTCCGATGCACTTCTGCAGGTTTACTGTATCCCTTGGACCTTCCCATTGACGATGAAACACAGAAATTGCATCGGAATTAAATTTAAGAGACACAATGCCGACTTAAGTACAGGAAGACTGAGTCTTCCTACTGTCTATGTTTTGAGCGTTTCCTGTGTCACTAGTTTTACATTCCGATGCACCTCTGCAGGTTTACTGTAACCCTTGGACCTTCCCATTGACGATGAAACACAGAAATTGCATCGGAATTAAATATAAGAGACACAATGCCGACTTAAGTACAGGAAGACTGAGTCTTCCAACTGTCTATGTTTTGAGCGTTTCCTGTGTCACCAGTTTTACATTCTGATGCACCTCTGCAGGTTTACTGTATCCCTTGGACCTTCCCATTGACGATGAAACACAGAAATTGCAGCGGAATTAAATATAAGAGACACAATGCCGAATTAAGTACAGGAAGACTGAGTCTTCCTACTGTCTATAATTTGAGCGTTTCTTGTGTCACCAGTTTTACATTCCGATGAACCTCTACAGGTTTACTGTATCCCTTGGACCTTCACAGTGACTATGAAACACAGAAATTGCATCGGAATTAAATATAAGAGACACAATGCCGACTTAAGTACAAGATAACAGCCTTCTTACAGTCAATGCTTAGAGCGTTTCCTGTGTCACCAGTTTTACATTCCGATGCACCTCTGCAGGTTTACTGTATCCCTTGGACCTTCCCATCGGCTATGAAACACACAAATTGCATCGAAATTAAATATAAGAGACACAATGCATCCTTAAGTACAGGAAGGCTGAGTCTTCCTACTGTCTATGTTTTGAGCGTTTCCTGTGTCATCAGTTTTACTTTCCGATGCACCTCTGCTTGTTAACTATATCCCTTGGATCTTCCCATTCACGATGAAACACAGAAATTGCAGCGGAAATTAATATAAGAGACACAATGCCGAATTAAGTACAGGAAGACTGAGTCTTCCTACTGTCTATAATTTGAGCGTTTCTTGTGTCACCAGTTTTACATTCCGATGAACCTCTACAGGTTTACTGTATCCCTTGGACCTACCCATTGACGATGTCACACAGAAATTGCATCGGAATTAAATATAAGAGACACAATGCCGACTTAAGTACAGGAAGACTGAGTCTTCCTACTGTCTATGTTTTGAGCGTTTCCTGTGTCACCAGTTTTACATTCAGATGCACCTCTGCAGGTTTACTGTATCCCTTGGACCTTCCCATTGACGATGAAACACAGAAATAACATCGGAATTAAATATAAGAGACACAATGCCGACTTAAGTACAGGAAGGGTGAGTCTTCCTACTGTCTATGTTTTGAGCGTTTCCTGTGTCACCAGTTTTACATTCAGATGCACCTCTGCAGGTTTACTGTATCCCTTGGACCTTCACAGCGACGATGAAACACAGAATTAGCATCGGAATTAAATATAAAGGAAAAAATGCGGACTTAAGTACAGGAAGACTGAGTCTTCCTACTGTCTATGTTTTGAGCGTTTCTTGTGTCACTAGTTTTACATACCGATGCACTTTTGCAGGTTTACTGTATCCGTTGGACCTTCCCATTGACGATGAAACACAGAAATTGCATCGGAATTAAATATAAGAGAAACAATGCCGACTTAAGTACAGGAAGACTGAGTCTTCCTACTGTCTATGTTTGAGCGTTTCCTGTGTCACTAGTTTTACATTCCGATGCACCTCTGCAGGTTTACTATATCCCTTGGACCTTCCCATTCACGATGAAACACAGAAATTTCATCGGAAATAAATATAAGAGACACAATGCCGACTTATGTACAGGAAGACTGAGTATTCCTACTGTCTATGTTTTGAGCGTTTCCTGTGTCACTAGTTATACATTCCGTTGCCCCTATGCAGGTTTACTGTATCACTTGGACCTTCCCATTGACGATGAAACACAGAACTTACATCGGACTTAAATATAAGTGACACAATGCCGACATAAGTACAGGAAGACTGAGTCTTCCTACTGTCTATGTTGTGAGCGTTTCCTGTATCACCATTTTTACATTCTGATGCACCTCTGCAGGTTTACTGTACCCCTTGGACCTTCCCTTTGACGATGAAACACAGAGATTGCATCGGAATTAAATATAAGAGACACAATACCGACTTAAGTACAGGGAGACTGAGTCTTCCTGCTGTCTATATTTTGAGCGTTTCCTGTGTCACCAGTTTTACATTCTGATGCACCTCTGCAAGTTTACTGTATCCCTTGGACCTTCCCATTGACGATGAAACAAAGAAATTGCATCGGAATTAAATATAAGAGAAACAATGCCGACTTAAGTACAGGAAGACTGAGTCTTCCTACTGTCTATGTTTTGAGCGTTTCCTGTGTCACCAGTTTCACATTCAGATGCACCTCTGCAGGTTTACTGTATCCCTTGGACGTTCACAGTGACGATGAAACACAGAAATAGCATCGGAATTAAATATAAGAGACACAATGCCGACCTATGTACAGGAAGACTAAGTCTTCCTACTGTCTATGTTTTGAGCGTTTCCTGTGTCACTAGTTATACATTCCCTTGCACCTCTGCAAGTTTACTATATCCCTTGGACCTTCCCATTCACGATGAAGCACAGAAATTTCATCGGAAATAAATATAAGAGACACAATGCAGACTTAAGTACAGGAAGACTGAGTCTTCCTGCTGTCTATGTTTTGAGCGTTTCCTGTGTCACTAGTTATACATTCCGATGCACCTCTGCAGGTTTACTGTATCCCTTGGACCTTCCCATTGACGATGAAACACAGAAATTGCATCGTAATTAAATATAAGAGACACAATGCCGACTTAAGTACAGGAAGAATGAGTCTTCCTACTGTCTATAATTTGAGCGATTCCTGTGTCACCAGTTTTACATTCCGATGCACCTCTACAGGTTTACTGTATCCCTTGGACCTTCACAGTGACGATGAAACACAGAAATTGCATCGGAATTAAATATAAGAGACACAATGCCGACTTAAGTACAAGAAAACAGTCTTCTTACAGTCAATGTTTTTAGCGTTTCCTGTGTCACCAGTTTTACATTCCGATGCACCTCTGCAGATTTACTGCATCCCCTGGACCTTCCCATTGGCGATGAAACACACAAATCGCATCGAAATTAATATAAGAGGCACAATGCCGACTTTAGTACAGGAAGACTGAGTCTTCCTACTGTCTATGTTTTGAGCGTTTCCTGTGTCACCAGTTTTACATTCCGATGCACTTCTGCAGGTTTACTGTATCCCTTGGACCTTCCCATTGACGATGAAACACAGAAATTGCATCGGGATTAAATGTAAGAGACACAATGCCGACTTAAGTACAGGAAGACTGAGTCTTCCTACTGTCTATGTTTTGAGCGTTTCCTGTGTCACTAGTTTTACATTCCGTTGCACCTCTGCAGGTTTACTGTATCCCTTGGACCTTACCATTGACGATGAAACACAGAAATTGCATTGTAATTAAATATAAGAGACACAATGCCGACTTAAGTACAGGAAGAATGAGTCTTCCTACTGTCTATAATTTGAGCGTTTCCTGTGTCACCAGTTTTACATTCCGATGCACCTCTACAGGTTTACTGTATCCCTTGGACCTTCACAGTGACGATGAAACACAGAAATTGCATCGGAATTAAATATAAGAGACACAATGCCGACTTAAGTACAAGAAAACAGTCTTCTTACAGTCAATGTTTTGAGCGTTTCCTGTGTCACCAGTTTTACATTCCGATGCACTTCTGCAGGGTTACTGTATCCCTTGGACATTCCCATTGACGATGAAACACAGAAATTGCATCGGAATTAAATGTAAGAGACACAATGCCGACTTAAGTACAGGAAGACTGAGTCTTCCTACTGTCTATGTTTTGAGCGTTTCCTGTGTCACTAGTTTTACATTCCGTTGCACCTCTGCAGGTTTACTGTATCCCTTGGACCTTCCCATTGACGATGAAACACAGAAATTGCATCGGAATTAAATATAAGAGACACAATGCCGACTTAAGATCAGGAAGACTGAGTCTTCCTACTGTCTATGTTTTGAGCGTTTCCTGTGTCACCAGTTTTACATTCTGATGCACCTCTGCAGGTTTACTGTATCCCTTGGACCTTCCCATTGACGATGAAACACAGAAATAGCATCGGAATTAAATGTAAGAGACACAATACCGACTTAAGTACAGGAAGACTGAGTCTTCCTACTGTCTATGTTTTGAGCGTTTCCTGTGTCACTAGTTTTACATTCCGATGCACCTCTGCAGGTTTACTGTAACCCTTGGACCTTCCCATTGACGATGAAACACAGAAATTGCATCGGAATTAAATATAAGAGACACAATGCCGACTTAAGTACAGGAAGACTGAGTCTTCCAACTGTCTATGTTTTGAGCGTTTCCTGTGTCACCAGTTTTACATTCTGATGCACCTCTGCAGGTTTACTGTATCCCTTGGACCTTCCCATTGACGATGAAACACAGAAATTGCAGCGGAATTAAATATAAGAGACACAATGCCGAATTAAGTACAGGAAGACTGAGTCTTCCTACTGTCTATGTTTTGAGCGTTTCTTGTGTCACCAGTTTTACATTCCGATGAACCTCTACAGGTTTACTGTATCCCTTGGACCTTCACAGTGACGATGAAACACAGAAATTGCATCGGAATTAAATATAAGAGACACAATGCCGACTTAAGTACAAGATAACAGTCTTCTTACAGTCAATGCTGTGAGCGTTTCCTGTGTCACCAGTTTTACATTCCGATTCACCTCTGCAGGTTTACTGTATCCCTTGGACCTTCCCATTGGCTATGAAACACACAAATTGCATCGAAATTAAATATAAGAGACACAATGCATCCTTAAGTACAGGAAGACTGAGTCTTCCTACTGTCTATGTTTTGAGCGTTTCCTGTGTCATCAGTTTTACTTTGCGATGCACCTCTGCTTGTTAACTATATCCCTTGGATCTTCCCATTCACGATGAAACACAGAAATGTCATCGGAAATAAATACAAGAGACACAATGCCGACTTAAGTACAGGAAGACTGAGTCTTCCTACTGTCTATGATTTGAGCGTTTCCTGTGTCAACAGTTTTACATTCCGATGCACCTCTGCAGGTTTACTGTATCCCTTGGACCTTCCCATTGACGATGAAACACAGAAATTGCATTGTAATTAAATATAAGAGACACAATGCCGACTTAAGTACAGGAAGAATGAGTCTTCCTACTGTCTATAATTTGAGCGTTTCCTGTGTCACCAGTTTTACATTCCAATGCACCTCTACAGGTTTACTGTATCCCTTGGACCTTCACAGTGACGATGAAACACAGAAATTGCATCGGAATTAAATATAAGAGACACAATGCCGACTTAAGTACAAGAAAACAGTCTTCTTACAGTCAATGTTTTGAGCGTTTCCTGTGTCACCAGTTTTACATTCCGATGCACTTCTGCAGGGTTACTGTATCCCTTGGACCTTCCCATTGACGATGAAACACACAAATTGCATCGAAATTAAATATAAGAGACACAATGCATCCTTAAGTACAGGAAGACTGAGTCTTCCTACTGTCTATGTTTTGAGCGTTTCCTGTGTCATCAGTTTTACTTCGCGATGCACCTCTGCTTGTTAACTATATCCCTTGGATCTTCACATTCACGATGAAACACAGAAATGTCATCGGAAATAAATACAAGAGACACAATGCCGACTTAAGTACAGGAAGACTGAGTCTTCCTACTGTCTATGATTTGAGCGTTTCCTGTGTCAACAGTTTTACATTCCGATGCACCTCTGCAGGTTTACTGTATCCCTTGGACCTTCCCATTGACGATGAAACACAGAAATTGCATCGGAATTAAATATAAGAGACACAATGCCGACTTAAGTACAGGAAGACTGAGTCTTCCTACTGTCTATGTTTTGAGCGTTTCCTGTGTCACTGGTTTTACATTCCGATGCACCTCTGCAGGTTTATGGTATCCCTTGGACCTTCCCATTGACGATGAAACACAGAAATTGCATCGGAATTAAATATAAGAGACACAATGCCGACTTAAGTACAGGAAGACTGAGTCTTCCAACTGTCTATGTTTTGAGCGTTTCCTGTGTCACCAGTTTTACATTCTGATGCACCTCTGCAGGTTTACTGTATCCCTTTGACCTTCCCATTGACGATGAAACACAGAAATTGCAGCGGAATTAAATATAAGAGACACAATGCCGAATTAAGTACAGGAAGACTGAGTCTTCCTACTGTCTATAATTTGAGCGTTTCTTGTGTCACCAGTTTTACATTCCGATGAACCTCTACAGGTTTACTGTATCCCTTGGACCTTCACAGTGACGATGAAACACAGATATTGCATCGGAATTAAATATAAGAGACACAATGCCGACTTAAGTACAAGATAACAGTCTTCTTACAGTCAATGCTTTGAGCGTTTCCTGTGTCACCAGTTTTACATTCCGATGCACCTCTGCAGGTTTACTGTATCCCTTGGACCTTCCCATTGGCTATGAAATACAGAAATTGCATCGGAATTAAATATAAGAGACACAATGCCGACTTAAGTACAGGAAGGGTGAGTCTTCCTACTGTCTATGTTTTGAGCGTTTCCTGTGTCACCAGTTTTACATTCTGATGCACCTCTGCAGGTTTACTGTATCCCTTGGATCTTCCCATTGACGATGAAACGCAGAAATTGCATCGGAATTAAATATAAGAGACACAATGCCGACTTAAGAACAGGAAGACTGAGTCTTCCTACTGTCTATGTTTTGAGCGTTTCCTGTGTCACGAGTTTTACATTCTGATGCACCTCTGCAGGTTTACTGTACCCCTTGGACCTTCCCATTGACGATGAAACACAGAAATTGCATCGGAATTAAATATAAGAGACACAATACCGACTTAAGTACAGGGAGACTGAGTCTTCCTGCTGTCTATATTTTGAGCGTTTCCTGTGTCACCAGTTTTACATTCTGATGCACCTCTGCAAGTTTACTGTATCCCTTGGACCTTCCCATTGACGATGAAACAAAGAAATTGCATTGGAATTAAATATAAGAGAAACAATGCCGACTTAAGTACAGGAAGACTGAGTCTTCCTACTGTCTATGTTTTGAGCGTTTCCTGTGTCACCAGTTTTACATTCAGATGCACCTCTGCAGGTTTACTGTATCCCTTGGACCTTCACAGCGACGATGAAACACAGAATTAGCATCGGAATTAAATATAAGAGACAAAATGCGGACTTAAGTACAGGAAGACTGAGTCTTCCTACTGTCTATGTTTTGAGCGTTTCTTGTGTCACTAGTTTTACATACCGATGCACTTTTGCAGGTTTACTGTATCCGTTGGACCTTCCCATTGACGATGAAACACAGAAATTGCATCGGAATTAAATATAAGAGAAACAATGCCGACTTAAGTACAGGAAGACTGAGTCTTCCTACTGTCTATGTTTGAGCGTTTCCTGTGTCACTAGTTTTACATTCCGATGCACCTCTGCAGGTTTACTATATCCCTTGGACCTTCCCATTCACGATGAAACACAGAAATTTCATCGGAAATAAATATAAGAGACACAATGCCGACTTATGTACAGGAAGACTGAGTATTCCTACTGTCTATGTTTTGAGCGTTTCCTGTGTCACTAGTTATACATTCCGTTGCCCCTCTGCAGGTTTACTGTATCACTTGGACCTTCCCATTGACGATGAAACACAGAACTTACATCGGACTTAAATATAAGTGACACAATGCCGACATAAGTACAGGAAGACTGAGTCTTCCTACTGTCTATGTTGTGAGCGTTTCCTGTATCACCATTTTTACATTCTGATGCACCTCTGCAGGTTTACTGTACCCCTTGGACCTTCCCATTGACGATGAAACACAGAAATTGCATCGGGATTAAATATAAGAGACACAATACCGACTTAAGTACAGGGAGACTGAGTCTTCCTGCTGTCTATATTTTGAGCGTTTCCTGTGTCACCAGTTTTACATTCTGATGCACCTCTGCAAGTTTACTGTATCCCTTGGACCTTCCCATTGACGATGAAACAAAGAAATTGCATCGGAATTAAATATAAGAGAAACAATGCCGACTTAAGTACAGGAAGACTGAGTCTTCCTACTGTCTATAATTTAAGCGTTTCCTGTGTCACCAGTTTTACATTCCGATGCACCTCTACAGGTTTACTGTATCCCTTGGACGTTCACAGTGACGATGAAACACAGAAATAGCATCGGAATTAAATATAAGAGACACAATGCGGACCTAAGTACAGGAAGACTAAGTCTTCCTACTGTCTATGTTTTGAGCGTTTCCCGTGTCATCAGTTTTACTTTCCGATGCACCTCTGCAGGTTTACTATATCCCTTGGACCTTCCCATTCACGATGAAGCACAGAAATTTCATCGGAAATAAATATAAGAGACACAATGCAGACTTAAGTACAGGAAGACTGAGTCTTCCTGCTGTCTATGTTTTGAGCGTTTCCTGTAGCACCAGTTTTACATTCCGATGCACTTCTGGTGGTTTACTGTATCCCTTGGACTTTCCCATTGACGATGAAACACAGAAATTGCATCGGAATTAAATATAAGAGACACAATGCCGACTTAAGTACAGGAAGACTGAGTCTTCCTACTGTCTATGGTTTGAGCGTATCCCGTGTCACCAGGTTTACATTCCGATGCCCCTCTGCATGTTTACTGTATCCTTTGGACCTTCCCATTGGCGATGAAACACACAAATTGCATCGAAATTAAATGTAAGATACACAATGCCGACTCAAGTACAGGAAGACTAAATCCTGCTACTGTCTATGTTTTGAGCGTATCCTGTGTCATCAGTTTTACTTTCCGATGCACCTCTGCAGGTTTACTATATCCCTTGCACGTTCCCATTCACGATGAAACACAGAAATTTCATCGGAAATAAATATAAGAGACACAATGCCGACTTATGTACAGGAAGACTGAGTATTCATACTGTCTTAGTTTTGAGCGTTTCCTGTGTCACTAGTTATACATTCCGTTGCACCTCTGCAGGTTTACTGTATCCCTTGGACCTTCCCATTGACGATGAAACACAGAAATTGCATCGGAATTAAATATAAGAGACACAATGCCGACTTAAGTACAGGAAGACTGAGTCTTCCTACTGTCTATGTTGTGAGCGTTTCCTGTGTCACCATTTTTGCATTCTGATGCACCTCTGCAGGTTTACTGTACCCCTTAAACCTTCCCATTGACGATGAAACACAGAAATTGCATCGGAATTAAATATAAGACACACAATGCCGACTTAAGTACAGGAAGACTGAGTCTTCCTACTGTCTATATTTTGAGCGTTTTCTGTGTCACCATTTTTACATTCTGATGCACCTCTGCAGGTTTACTGTACCCCTTGGACCTACCCATTGACGATGTCACACAGAAATTGCATCGGAATTAAATATAAGAGACACAATGCCGACTTAAGTACAGGAAGACTGAGTCTTCCTACTGTCTATGTTTTGAGCGTTTCCTGTGTCACCAGTTTTACATTCAGATGCACCTCTGCAGGTTTACTGTATCCCTTGGACCTTCCCATTGACGATGAAACACAGAAATAACATCGGAATTAAATATAAGAGACACAATGCCGACTTAAGTACAGGAAGGGTGAGTCTTCCTACTGTCTATGTTTTGAGCGTTTCCTGTGTCACCAGTTTTACATTCTGATGCACCTCTGCAGGTTTACTGTATCCCTTGGATCTTCCCATTGACGATGAAACGCAGAAATTGCATCGGAATTAAATATAAGAGACACAATGCCGACTTAAGAACAGGAAGACTAAGTCTTCCTACTGTCTATGTTTTGAGCGTTACCTGTGTCACCAGTTTTACATACCGATGCACCTCTGCAGGTTTACTGTATCCCTTGGACCTTCACAGCGACGATGAAACGCAGAAATAGCATCGGAATTAAATATAAGAGACAAAATGCCGACTTAAGTACAGGAAGACTGAGTCTTCCTACTGTCTATATTTTGATCGTTTCTTGTGACACTAGTTTTACATACCGATGCACTTTTGCAGGTTCACTGTATCCGTTGGACCTTCCCATTGACGATGAAACACAGAAATTGCATCGGAATTAAATATAAGAGAAACAATGACGACTTTAGTACAGGAAGACTGAGTCTTCCTACTGTCTATGTTTGAGCGTTACCTGTGTCACTAGTTTTACATTCCGATGCACCTCTGCAGGTTTACTATATCCCTTGGACCTTCCCATTCACGATGAAACACAGAAATTTCATCGGAAATAAATATAAGAGACACAATGCCGACTTATGTACAGGAAGACTGAGTATTCCTACTGTCTACGTTTTGAGCGTTTCCTGTGTCACTAGTTATACATTCCGTTGCCCCTCTGCAGGTTTACTGTATCACTTGGACCTTCCCATTGACGATGAAACACAGAACTTACATCGGACTTAAATATAAGTGACACAATGCCGACATAAGTACAGGAAGACTGAGTCTTCCTACTGTCTATGTTGTGAGCGTTTCCTGTGTCACCATTTTTACATTCTGATGCACCTCTGCAGGTTTACTGTACCCCTTGGACCTTCCCATTGACGATGAAACACAGAAATTGCATCGGAATTAAATATAAGAGACACAATACCGACTTAAGTACACTAAGACTGAGTCTTCCTGCTGTCTATATTTTGAGCGTTTCCTGTGTCACCAGTTTTACATTCTGATGCACCTCTGCAAGTTTACTGTATCCCTTGGACCTTCCCATTGACGATGAAACAAAGAAATTGCATCGGAATTAAATATAAGAGAAACAATGCCGACTTAGGTACAGGAAGACTGAGTCTTCCTACTGTCTATAATTTGAGCGTTTCCTGTGTCACCAGTTTTACATTCCGATGCACCTCTACAGGTTTACTGTATCCCTTGGACGTTCACAGTGACGATGAAACACAGAAATAGCATCGGAATTAAATATAAGAGACACAATGCCGACCTAAGTACAGGAAGACTAATTCTTCCTACTGTCTATGTTTTGAGCGTTTCCCGTGTCATCAGTTTTACTTTCCGATGCACCTCTGCAGGTTTACTATATCCCTTAGACCTTCCCATTCACGATGAAGCACAGAAATTTCATCGGAAATAAATATAAGAGACACAATGCAGACTTAAGGACAGGAAGACTGAGTCTTCCTGCTGTCTATGATTTGAGCGTTTCATGTGTCACCAGTTTTACATTCCGATGCACTTCTGCAGGTTTACTGTATCCCTTGGACCTGCCCATTGACGATGAAACACAGAAATTGCATCGGAATTAAATATAAGAGACACAATGCCGACTTAAGTACAATAAGACTGAGTCTTCCTACTGTCTATGGTTTGAGCGTATCCCGTGTCACCAGGTTTACATTCCGATGCACCTCTGCATGTTTACTGTATCCTTTGGACCTTCCCATTGGCGATGAAACACACAAATTGCATCGAAATTAAATATAAGATACACAATGCCGACTCAAGTACAGGAAGACTAAATCCTGCTACTGTCTATGTTTTGAGCGTATCCTGTGTCATCAGTTTTACTTTCCGATGCACCTCTGCAGGTTTACTATATCCCTTGCACCTTCCCATTCACGATGAAACACAGAAATTTCATCGGAAATAAATATAAGAGACACAATTCCGTTTTATGTACAGGAAGACTCAGTATTCCTACTGTCTTAGTTTTGAGCGTTTCCTGTGTCACTAGTTATACATTCCGTTGCACCTCTGCAGGTTTACTGTATCCCTTGGACCTTCCCATTGACGATGAAACACAGAAATTGCATCGGAATTAAATATAAGAGACACAATGCCGACTTAGGTACGGGAAACTGAGTCTTCCTACTGTCTATGTTGTGAGGGTTTCCTGTGTCACCATTTTTACATTCTGATGCACCTCTGCAGGTTTAGTGTACCCCTTAAACCTTGCCATATACGATGAAACACAGAAATTGCATCGGAATTAAATATAAGACACACAATGCCGACTTAAGTACAGGAAGACTGAGTCTTTCTACTGTCTATATTTAGAGCGTTTCCTGTGTCACCAGTTTTACATTCTGATGCACCTCTGCAGGTTTACTGTATCCCTTGGAACTTCCCATTGACGATGAAACACAGAAATTGCATCGGAATTAAATATAAGAGAAACAATGCCGACTTAAGTACAGGCAGACTGAGTCTTCCTACTGTCTATAATTTGAGCGTTTCCTGTGTCACCAGTTTTACATTCCGATGCACCTCTACAGGTTTACTGTATCCCTTGGACCTTCACAGTTACGATGAAACACAGAAATTACATCGGAATTAAATATAAGAGACACAATGACAACTTAAGTACAAGAAAACAGTCTTCTTAAAGTCAATGTTTTGAGCGTTTCCTGTGTCACCAGTTTTACATTCCGATGCACCTCTGCATGTTTACTGTATCCCTTGGACCTTCGCATTGGCGATGAAACAGAGAAATTGCATCGAAATTAAATATAAGAGACACAATGCCGACTTAAGTACAGGAAGACTGAGTCTTCCTACTGGCTATGGTTTGAGCGTTTCCTGTGTCACTAGATTTACATTCCGATGCACCGCTGCAGGTTTTACTGCATCACTTGGACCTTCACATTGACGATGAAACACAGAAATTGCATCGGAATGAAATGTAAGAGACACAATGCCGACTTAAGTACAGGAAGACTGAGTCTTCCTACTGTCTATGATTTTAGCGTTTCCTGTGTCACTAGTTTTACATTCTGATGCACCTCTGCAGGTTTACTGTATCCCTTGGACCTTCCCATTGACGATGAAACACAGAAATTGCATCGGAATTAAATATAAGAGACACAATGCCGACTTAAGTACAGGATGACTGAGTCTTCCTACTGTCTATAATTTGAGCGTTTACTGTGTCACCAGTTTTACATTCCGATGCACCTCTACAGGTTTACTGTATCCCTTGGACCTTCACAGTTACGATGAAACACAGAAATTACATCGGAATTAAATATAAGAGACACAATGCCAACTTAAGTACAAGAAAACAGTCTTCTTAAAGTCAATGTTTTGAGCGTTTCCTGTGTCACCAGTTTTACATTCCGATGCACCTCTGCATGTTTACTGTATCCCTTGGACCTTCCCATTGGCGATGAAACACACAAATTGCTTCGAAATTAAATATAAGAGACACAATGCCGACTTAAGTACAGGAAGACTAAATCCTGCTACTGTCTATGTTTTGAGCGTATCCTGTCTCATCAGTTTTACTTTCCGATGCACCTCTGCAGGTTTACTATATCCCTTGGACCTTCCCATTCACGATGAAACACAGAAATTTCATCGGAAATAAATAGAAGAGACACAATATCGGCTTATGTACAGGAAGACTGAGTGTTCCTACTGTCTATGTTTTGAGCGTTTCCTGTGTCAATAGTTATACATTCCGATGCACCTCTGCAGGTTTACTGTATCCCTTGGACCTTCCCATTGACGATGAAACACAGAAATTGCATCGGAATTAAATATAAGAGACACAATGCCGACTTAAGTACAAGAAAACAGTCTTCTTACAGTCAATGTTTTTAGCGTTTCCTGTGTCACCAGTTTTACATTCCGATGCACCTCTGCAGATTTACTGCATCCCCTGGACCTTCCCATTGGCGATGAAACACGCAAATTGCATCGAAATTAATATAAGAGGCACAATGCCGACTTAAGTACAGGAAGACTGAGTCTTCCTACTGGCTATGGTTTGAGCGTTTCCTGTGTCACTAGATTTACATTCCGATGCACCGCTGCAGGTTTTACTGCATCACTTGGACCTTCACATTGACGATGAAACACAGAAATTGCATCGGAATGAAATGTAAGAGACACAATGCCGACTTAAGTACAGGAAGACTGAGTCTTCCTACTGTCTATGATTTTAGCGTTTCCTGTGTCACTAGTTTTACATTCCGATGCACCTCTGCAGGTTTACTGTAACCCTTGGACCTTCCCATTGACGATGAAACACAGAAATTGCATCGGAATTAAATATAAGAGACACAATGCCGACTTAAGTACAGGAAGACTGAGTCTTCCTACTGTCTATGTTTTGAGCGTTTCCTGTGTCACCAGTTTTACATTTTGATGCACCTCTGCAGGTTTACTGTATCCCTTGGACCTTCCCATTGACGATGAAACACAGAAATTGCAGCGGAATTAAATATAAGAGACACAATGTCGAATTAAGTACAGGAAGACTGAGTCTTCCTACTGTCTATAATTTGAGCGTTTCTTGTGTCACCAGTTTTACATTCCGATGAACCTCTACAGGTTTACTGTATCCCTTGGACCTTCACAGTGACGATGAAACACAGAAATTGCATCGGAATTAAATATAAGAGACACAATGCCGACTTAAGTACAAGATAACAGTCTTCTTACAGTCAATGCTTTGAGCGTTTCCTGTGTCACCAGTTTTACATTCCGATGCACCTCTGCAGGTTTACTGTATCCCTTGGACCTTCCCATTGGCGATGAAACACACAAATTGCATCGAAATTAAATATAAGAGACACAATGCATTCTTAAGTACAGGAAGACTGAGTCTTCCTACTGTCTATGTTTTGAGCGTTTCCTGTGTCATCAGTTTTACTTTCCGATGCACCTCTGCTTGTTAACTATATCCCTTGGATCTTCCCATTCACGATGAAACACAGAAATGTCATCGGAATTAAATATAAGAGACACAATGCCGACTTAAGTACAGGAAGACTGAGTCTTCCTACTGTCTATGTTTTGAGCGTTTCCTGTGTCACCAGTTTTACATTCCGATGCACCTCTGCAGGTTTACTATATCCCTTGGACCTTCCCATTCACGATGAAACACAGAAATTTCATCGGAAATAAATAGAAGAGACACAATGTCGGCTTATGTACAGGAGGACTGAGTGTTCCTACTGTCTATGTTTTGAGCGTTTCCTGTGTCACGAGTTTTACATTCCGATGCACTTCTGCGGGTTTACTGTATCCCTTGGACCTTCGCATTGACGATGAAACAGAGAAATTGCATCGAAATTAAATATAAGAGACACAATGCCGACTTAAGTACAGGAAGACTGAGTCTTCCTACTGTCTATGGTTTGAGCGTTTCCTGTGTCACTAGATTTACATTCCGATGCACCGCTGCAGGTTTTACTGCATCACTTGGACCTTCACATTGACGATGAAACACAGAAATTGCATCGGAATGAAATGTAAGAGACACAATGCCGACTTAAGTACAGGAAGACTGAGTCTTCCTACTGTCTATGATTTTAGCGTTTCCTGTGTCACTAGTTTTACATTCTGATGCACCTCTGCAGGTTTACTGTATCCCTTGGACCTTCCCATTGACGATGAAACACAGAAATTGCATCGGAATTAAATATAAGAGACACAATGCCGACTTAAGTACAGGATGACTGAGTCTTCCTACTGTCTATAATTTGAGCGTTAACTGTGTCACCAGTTTTACATTCCGATGCACCTCTACAGTTTACTGTATCCCTTGGACCTTCACAGTTACGATGAAACACAGAAATTACATCGGAATTAAATATAAGAGACACAATGCCAACTTAAGTACAAGAAAACAGTCTTCTTAATGTCAATGTTTTGAGCGTTTCCTGTGTCACCAGTTTTACATTCCGATGCACCTCTGCATGTTTACTGTATCCCTTGGACCTTCCCATTGGCGATGAAACACACAAATTGCTTCGAAATTAAATATAAGAGACACAATGCCGACTTAAGTACAGGAAGACTAAATCCTGCTACTGTCTATGTTTTGAGCGTATCCTGTCTCATCAGTTTTACTTTCCGATGCACCTCTGCAGGTTTACTATATCCCTTGGACCTTCCCATTCACGATGAAACACAGAAATTTCATCGGAAATAAATAGAAGAGACACAATGTCGGCTTATGTACAGGAAGACTGAGTGTTCCTACTGTCTATGTTTTGAGCGTTTCCTGTGTCACTAGTTATACATTCCGATGCACCTCTGCAGGTTTACTGTATCCCTTGGACCTTCCCATTGACGATGAAACACAGAAATTGCATCGGAATTAAATATAAGAGACACAATGCCGACTTAAGTACAAGAAAACAGTCTTCTTACAGTCAATGTTTTTAGCGTTTCCTGTGTCACCAGTTTTACATTCCGATGCACCTCTGCAGATTTACTGCATCCCCTGGACCTTCCCATTGGCGATGAAACACGCAAATTGCATCGAAATTAATATAAGAGGCACAATGCCGACTTAAGTACAGGAAGACTGAGTCTTCCTACTGTCTATGTTTTGAGCTTTTCCTGTGTCACAATTTTTACATTCCGATGGACCTCTGCAGGTTTACTGTATCCCTTGGACCTTCCCATTGACGATGAAACACAGAAATTGCATCGGAATTAAATATAAGAGACACAACGCCGACTTAAGTACAAGAAAACTGAGTCTTCTTACGGTCTATGTTTTGAGCGTTTCCTGTGTCACTAGTTTTACATTCCGTTGCACCTCTGTAGGTTTACTGTATCCCTTGGACCTTCCCATTGACGATGAAACACAGAAATTGCATCGAATTAAATATAAGAGACACAACGACGACTTAAGTACAGGAAGACTGAGTCTTCCTACTGTCTATGTTTTGAGCGTTTCCTGTGTCACCAGTTTTACATTCCGATGCACCTCTGCAGGTTTACTGTATCCCTTGGACCTTCCCATTGACGATGAAACACAGAAATGTCATCGGAATTAAATATAAGAGACACAATGCCGACTTAAGTACAGGAAGACTGAGTCTTCCTACTGTCTATGTTTTGAGCGTTTCCTGTGTCACCAGTTTTACATTCCGATGCACCTCTGCAGGTTTACTATATCCCTTGGACCTTCCCATTCACGATGAAACACAGAAATTTCATCGGAAATAAATAGAAGAGACACAATGTCGGCTTATGTACAGGAGGACTGAGTGTTCCTACTGTCTATGTTTTGAGCGTTTCCTGTGTCACGAGTTTTACATTCCGATGCACTTCTGCGGGTTTACTGTATCCCTTGGACCTTCGCATTGACGATGAAACAGAGAAATTGCATCGAAATTAAATATAAGAGACACAATGCCGACTTAAGTACAGGAAGACTGAGTCTTCCTACTGTCTATGGTTTGAGCGTTTCCTGTGTCACTAGATTTACATTCCGATGCACCGCTGCAGGTTTTACTGCATCACTTGGACCTTCACATTGACGATGAAACACAGAAATTGCATCGGAATGAAATGTAAGAGACACAATGCCGACTTAAGTACAGGAAGACTGAGTCTTCCTACTGTCTATGATTTTAGCGTTTCCTGTGTCACTAGCTTTACATTCTGATGCACCTCTGCAGGTTTACTGTATCCCTTGGACCTTCCCATTGACGATGAAACACAGAAATTGCATCGGAATTAAATATAAGAGACACAATGCCGACTTAAGTACAGGATGACTGAGTCTTCCTACTGTCTATAATTTGAGCGTTTACTGTGTCACCAGTTTTACATTCCGATGCACCTCTACAGTTTACTGTATCCCTTGGACCTTCACAGTTACGATGAAACACAGAAATTACATCGGAATTAAATATAAGAGACACAATGCCAACTTAAGTACAAGAAAACAGTCTTCTTAAAGTCAATGTTTTGAGCGTTTCCTGTGTCACCAGTTTTACATTCCGATGCACCTCTGCATGTTTACTGTATCCCTTGGACCTTCCCATTGGCGATGAAACACACAAATTGCTTCGACATTAAATATAAGAGACACAATGCCGACTTAAGTACAGGAAGACTAAATCCTGCTACTGTCTATGTTTTGAGCGTATCCTGTCTCATCAGTTTTACTTTCCGATGCACCTCTGCAGGTTTACTATATCCCTTGGACCTTCCCATTCACGATGAAACACAGAAATTTCATCGGAAATAAATAGAAGAGACACAATGTCGGCTTATGTACAGGAAGACTGAGTGTTCCTACTGTCTATGTTTTGAGCGTTTCCTGTGTCACTAGTTATACATTCCGATGCACCTCTGCAGGTTTACTGTATCCCTTGGACCTTCCCATTGACGATGAAACACAGAAATTGCATCGGAATTAAATATAAGAGACACAATGCCGACTTAAGTACAAGAAAACAGTCTTCTTACAGTCAATGTTTTTAGCGTTTCCTGTGTCACCAGTTTTACATTCCGATGCACCTCTGCAGATTTACTGCATCCCCTGGACCTTCCCATTGGCGATGAAACACGCAAATTGCATCGAAATTAATATAAGAGGCACAATGCCGACTTAAGTACAGGAAGACTGAGTCTTCCTACTGTCTATGTTTTGAGCTTTTCCTGTGTCACAATTTTTACATTCCGATGGACCTCTGCAGGTTTACTGTATCCCTTGGACCTTCCCATTGACGATGAAACACAGAAATTGCATCGGAATTAAATATAAGAGACACAACGCCGACTTAAGTACAAGAAAACTGAGTCTTCTTACGGTCTATGTTTTGAGCGTTTCCTGTGTCACTAGTTTTACATTCCGTTGCACCTCTGTAGGTTTACTGTATCCCTTGGACCTTCCCATTGACGATGAAACACAGAAATTGCATCGAATTAAATATAAGAGACACAACGACGACTTAAGTACAGGAAGACTGAGTCTTCCTACTGTCTATGTTTTGAGCGTTTCCTGTGTCACCAGTTTTACATTCCGATGCACCTCTGCAGGTTTACTGTATCCCTTGGACCTTCCCATTGACGATGAAACACAGAAATTGCATCGGAATTATATGTAAGAGACACAATGCCGACTTAAGTACAGGAAGACTGAGTCTTTATACTGTCTATGTTTTGAGCGTTTCCTGTGTCACTAGTTTTACATTCCGATGCACCTCTGCAGGTTTACTGTAACCCTTGGACCTTCCCATTGACGATGAAACACAGAAATTGCATCGGAATTAAATATAAGAGACACAATGCCGACTTAAGTACAGGAAGACTGAGTCTTCCTACTGTCTATGTTTTGAGCGTTTCCTGTGTCACCAGTTTTACATTTTGATGCACCTCTGCAGGTTTACTGTATCCCTTGGACCTTCCCATTGACGATGAAACACAGAAATTGCAGCGGAATTAAATATAAGAGACACAATGTCGAATTAAGTACAGGAAGACTGAGTCTTCCTACTGTCTATAATTTGAGCGTTTCTTGTGTCACCAGTTTTACATTCCGATGAACCTCTACAGGTTTACTGTATCCCTTGGACCTTCACAGTGACGATGAAACACAGAAATTGCATCGGAATTAAATATAAGAGACACAATGCCGACTTAAGTACAAGATAACAGTCTTCTTACAGTCAATGCTTTGAGCGTTTCCTGTGTCACCAGTTTTACATTCCGATGCACCTCTGCAGGTTTACTGTATCCCTTGGACCTTCCCATTGGCGATGAAACACACAAATTGCATCGAAATTAAATATAAGAGACACAATGCATTCTTAAGTACAGGAAGACTGAGTCTTCCTACTGTCTATGTTTTGAGCGTTTCGTGTGTCATCAGTTTTACTTTCCGATGCACCTCTGCTTGTTAACTATATCCCTTGGATCTTCCCATTCACGATGAAACACAGAAATGTCATCGGAAATAAATACAAGAGACACAATGCCGACTTAAGTACAGGAAGACTGAGTCTTCCTACTGTCTATGATTTGAGCGTTTCCTGTGTCACCAGTTTTACATTCCGATGCACCTCTGCAGGTTTACTTTATTCCTTGGACCTTGCCATTGACGATGAAACACAGAAATTGCATCGGAAGTGAATATAAGAGACACAATGCCGACTTAAGTACAGGAAGACTGAGTCTTCCTACTGTCTATTTTTTGAGCGATTCCTGTGTCACCAGTTTTACATTCTGATGCACCTCTGCAGGTTTACTGTATCCCTTGGACCCTCCCGTTGACGATGAAACACAGAAATTGCATCGGAATTAAATATAAGAGACACAATGCCGACTTAAGTACAGGAAGACTGAGTCTTCCTACTGTCTATGCTTTGAGCGTTTCCTGTGTCACCAGTTTTACATTCCAATGTGCCTCTGCAGGTTTACTGTATCCATTGGACCTTCCCATTGACGATGAAACACAGAAATTGCATCGGAATTAAATATAAGAGACACAACGCCTACTTAAGCACAAGAAAACTGAGTCTTCTTACGGTCTATGTTTTGAGCGTTTCCTGTGTCACCAGTTTTACATTCCGATGCACCTCTGCAGGTTTACTGTATCCCTTGGACCTTCCCATTGACGATGAAACACAGAAATTGCATCGGAATTAAATATAAGACACACAATGCCGACTTAAGTACAGGAAGACTGAGTCTTCCTACTGTCTATATTTTGAGCGTTTCCTGTGTCACCAGTTTTACATTCTGATGCACCTCTGCAGGTTTACTGTATCTCTTGGAACATCCCATTGACGATGAAACACAGAAATTGCATCGGAACTAAATATAAGAGAAACAATGCCGACTTAAGTACAGGCAGACTGAGTCTTCCTACTGTGTATATTTGAGCGTTTCCTGTGTCACCAGTTTTACATTCCGATGCACCTCTACAGGTTTACTGTATCCCTTGGATCTTCACAGTGACGATGAACTACAGAAATAGCATCGGAATTAATATATGAGACACAATGCCGACTTAAGTACAGAAAGACTAAGTCTTCCTACTGTCTATGTTTTGAGCGTTTCGTGTGTCATCAGTTTTACTTTCCGATGCACCTCTGCAGGTTTACTATATCCCTTGGACCTTCCCATTCACGATGAAACACAGAAATTTCATCGGAAATAAATGTAAGAGACACAATGCAGACTTAAGTACAGGAAGACTGAGTCTTCCTACTGTCTATGCTTTGAGCGTTTCCTGTGTCACGAGTTTTACATTCCGATGCACCTCTGCGGGTTTACTGTATCCCTTGGACCTTCGCATTGACGATGAAACACAGAAATTGCATCGAAATTAAATATAAGAGACACAATGCCGACTTAAGTACAGGAAGACTGAGTCTTCCTACTGTCTATGGTTTGAGCGTTTCCTGTTTCACTAGATTTACATTCCGATGCACCTCTGCAGGTTTACTGCATTACTTGGACCTTCCCATTGACGATGAAACACAGAAATTGCATCGGAATTAAATATAAGAGACACAATGCCGACTTAAGTACAGGAAGACTGAGTCTTCCTACTGTCTATGGTTTGAGCGTTTCCTGTTTCACTAGATTTACATTCCGATGCACCTCTGCAGGTTTACTGCATTACTTGGACCTTCCCATTGACGATGAAACACAGAAATTGCATCGGAATTAAATGTAAGAGACACAATGCCGACTTAAGTACAGGAAGACTGAGTCTTCCTACTGCCTATGATTTTAGCGTTTCCTGTGTCACTAGTTTTACATTCTGATGCACCTCTGCAGGTTTACTGTATCCCTTGGACCTTCCCATTGACGATGAAACACAGAAATTGCATCGGAATTAAATATAAGAGACACAATGCCGACTTAAGTACAGGACGACTGAGTCTTCCTACTGTCTATAATTTGAGCGTTTCCTGTGTCACCAGTTTTACATTCCGATGCACCTCTACAGGTTTACTGTATCCCTTGGACCTTCACAGTTACCATGAAACACAGAAATTACATCGGAATTAAATATAAGAGACACAATGACAACTTAAGTACAAGAAAACAGTCTTCTTAAAGTCAATGTTTTGAGCGTATCCTGTGTCACCAGTTTTACATTCCGATGCACCTCTGCATGTTTACTGTATCCCTTGGACCTTCCCATTGGCGATGAAACACACAAATTGCTTCGAAATTAAATATATGAGACACAATGCCGACTTAAGTACAGGAAGACTAAATCCTGCTACTGTCTATGTTTTGAGCGTATCCTGTGTCATCAGTTTTACTTTCCGATGCACCTCTGCAGGTTTACTATATCCCTTGGACCTTCCCATTCACGATGAAACACAGAAATTTCATCGGAAATAAATAGAAGAGACACAATGTCGGCTTATGTACACTAAGACTGAGTGTTCCTACTGTCTATGTTTTGAGCGTTTCCTGTGTCACTAGTTATACATTCCGATGCACCTCTGCAGGTTTACTGTATCCCTTGGACCTTCCCATTGACGATGAAACACAGAAATTGCATCGGAATTAAATATAAGAGACACAATGCCGACTTAAGTACAAGAAAACAGTCTTCTTACAGTCAATGTTTTTAGCGTTTCCTGTGTCACCAGTTTTACATTCCGATGCACCTCTGCAGATTTACTGCATCCCCTGGACCGTCCCATTGGCGATGAAACACGCAAATTGCATCGAAATTAATATAAGAGGCACAATGCCGACTTAAGTACAGGAAGACTGAGTCTTCCTACTGTCTATGTTTTGAACTTTTCCTGTGTCACAATTTTTACATTCCGATGGACCTCTGCAGGTTTACTGTATCCCTTGGACCTTCCCATTGACGATGAAACACAGAAATTGCATCGGAATTAAATATAAGAGACACAACGCCGACTTAAGTACAAGAAAACTGAGTCTTCTTACGGTCTATGTTTTGAGCGTTTCCTGTGTCACTAGTTTTACATTCCGTTGCACCTCTGTAGGTTTACTGTATCCCTTGGACCTCCCCATTGACGATGAAACACAGAAATTGCATCGAATTAAATATAAGAGACGCAATGCCGACTTAAGTACAGGAAGACTGAGTCTTCCTACTGTCTATGTTTTGAGCGTTTCCTGTGTCACCAGTTTTACATTCCGATGCACCTCTGCAGGTTTACTGTATCCCTTGGACCTTCCCATTGACGATGAAACACAGAAATTGCATCGGAATTAAATGTAAGAGACACAATGCCGACTTAAGTACAGGAAGACTGAGTCTTTATACTGTCTATGTTTTGAGCGTTTCCTGTGTCACTAGTTTTACATTCCGATGCACCTCTGCAGGTTTACTGTAACCCTTGGACCTTCCCATTGACGATGAAACACAGAAATTGCATCGGAATTAAATATAAGAGACACAATGCCGACTTAAGTACAGGAAGACTGAGTCTTCCTACTGTCTATGTTTTGAGCGTTTCCTGTGTCACCAGTTTTACATTTTGATGCACCTCTGCAGGTTTACTGTATCCCTTGGACCTTCCCATTGACGATGAAACACAGAAATTGCAGCGGAATTAAATATAAGAGACACAATGCCGAATTAAGTACAGGAAGACTGAGTCTTCCTACTGTCTATAATTTGAGCGTTCTTGTGTCACCAGTTTTACATTCCGATGAACCTCTACAGGTTTACTGTATCCCTTGGACCTTCACAGTGACGATGAAACACAGAAATTGCATCGGAATTAAATATAAGAGACACAATGCCGACTTAAGTACAAGATAACAGTCTTCTTACAGTCAATGATTTGAGCGTTTCCTGTGTCACCTGTTTTACATTCCGATGCACCTCTGCAGGTTTACTGTATCCCTTGGACCTTCCCATTGGCGATGAAACACACAAATTGCATCGAAATTAAATATAAGAGACACAATGCATCCTTAAGTACAGGAAGACTGAGTCTTCCTACTGTCTATGTTTTGAGCATTTCCTGTGTCATCAGTTTTACTTTCCGATGCACCTCTGCTTGTTAACTATATCCCTTGGATCTTCCCATTCACGATGAAACACAGAAATGTCATCGGAAATAAATACAAGAGACACAATGCAGACTTAAGTACAGGAAGACTGAGTCTTCCTACTGTCTATGATTTGAGTGTTTCCTGTGTCACCAGTTTTACATTCCGATGCACCTCTGCAGGTTTACTGTATCCCTTGGACCTTCCCATTGACGATGAAACACAGAAATTGCATCGGAAGTAAATATAGGAGACACAATGCCGACTTAAGTACAGGAAGACTGAGTCTTCCTACTGTCTATGTTTTGAGCGTTTCCTGTGTCACTGGTTTTACATTCCGATGCACCTCTGCAGGTTTATTGTATCCCTTGGACCATCCCATTGACGATGAAACACAGAAAGTGCATCGGAATTAAATATAAGAGACACAATGCCGACTTAAGTACAGGAAGACTGAGTCTTCCTACTTTCTATTTTTTGAGCGATTCCTGTGTCACCAGTTTTACATTCTGATGCACCTCTGCAGGTTTACTGTATCCCTTGGACCCTCCCATTGACGATGAAACACAGAAATTGCATCGGAATTAAATATAAGAGACACAATGCCGACTTAAGTACAGGAAGACTGAGTCTTCCTACTGTCTATGCTTTGAGCGTTTCCTGTGTCACCAGTTTTACATTCCAATGTGCCTCTGCAGGTTTACTGTATCCATTGGACCTTCCCATTGACGATGAAACACAGAAATTGCATCGGAATTAAATATAAGAGACCCAACGCCGACTTAAGCACAAGAAAACTGAGTCTTCTTACGGTCTATGTTTTGAGCGTTTCCTGTGTCACCAGTTTTACATTCCGATGCACCTCTGCAGGTTTACTGTATCCCTTGGACCTTCCCATTGACGATGAAACACAGAAATTGCATCGGAATTAAATATAAGAGACACAATGCCGACTTAAGTACAGGAAGACTGAGTCTTCCTACTGTGTATGTTTTGAGCGTTTCCTGTGTCACCAGTTTTACATTCCGATGCACCTCTGCATGTTTACTGTATCCCTTGGACCTTCCCATTTGCGATGAAACACACAAATTGCTTCGAAATTAAATATAAGAGACACAATGCCGACTTAAGTACAGGAAGACTAAATCCTGCTACTGTCTATGTTTTGAGCGTATCCTGTGTCATCAGTTTTACTTTCCGATGCACCTCTGCAGGTTTGCTATATCCCTTGGACCTTCCCATTCACGATGAAACACAGAAATTTCATCGGAAATAAATAGAAGAGACACAATGTCGGCTTATGTACAGGAAGACTGAGTGTTCCTACTGTCTATGTTTTGAGCGTTTCCTGTGTCACTAGTTATACATTCCGATGCACCTCTGCAGGTTTACTGTATCCCTTGGACCTTCCCATTGACGATGAAACACAGAAATTGCATCGGAATTAAATATAAGAGACACAATGCCGACTTAAGTACAGGAAGAATGGGTCTTCGTACTGTCTATAATTTGAGCGTTTCCTGTGTCACCAGTTTTACATTCCGATGCACCTCTACAGGTTTACTGTATCCCTTGGACCTTCACAGTGACGATGAAACACAGAAATTGCATCGGAAATTAATATAAGAGACACAATGCCGACTTAAGTACAAGAAAACAGTCTTCTTACAGTCAATGTTTTTAGCGTTTCCTGTGTCACCAGTTTTACATTCCGATGCACCTCTGCAGATTTACTGCACCCCTGGACCTTCCCATTGGCGATGAAACACGCAAATTGCATCGAAATTAATATAAGAGGCACAATGCCGACTTAAGTACAGGAAGACTGAGTCTTCCTACTGTCTATGTTTTGAGCTTTTCCTGTGTCACAATTTTTACATTCCGATGGACCTCTGCAGGTTTACTGTATCCCTTGGACCTTCCCATTGACGATGAAACACAGAAATTGCATCGGAATTAAATATAAGAGACACAACGCCGACTTAAGTACAAGAAAACTGAGTCTTCTTACGGTCTATGTTTTGAGCGTTTCCTGTGTCACTAGTTTTACATTCCGTTGCACCTCTGTAGGTTTACTGTATCCCTTGGACCTCCCCATTGACGATGAAACACAGAAATTGCATCGAATTAAATATAAGAGACACAATGCCGACTTAAGTACAGGAAGACTGAGTCTTCCTACTGTCTATGTTTTGAGCGTTTCCTGTGTCACCAGTTTTACATTCCGATGCACCTCTGCCGGTTTACTGTATCCCTTGGACCTTCCCATTGACGATGAAACACAGAAATTGCATCGGAATTAAATATAAGAGACACAATGCCGACTTAAGTACAGGAAGACTGAGTCTTCCTACTGTCTATGTTTTGAGCGCTTCCTGTGTCACTAGTTTTACATTCCGATGCACCTCTGCAGGTTTACTGTAACCCTTGGACCTTCCCATTGACGATGAAACACAGAAATTGCATCGGAATTAAATATAAGAGACACAATGCCGACTTAAGTACAGGAAGACTGAGTCTTACTACTGTCTATGTTTTGAGCGTTTCCTGTGTCACCAGTTTTACATTTTGATGCACCTCTGCAGGTTTACTGTATCCCTTGGACCTTCACAGTGACGATGAAACACAGAAATTGCATCGGAATTAAATATAAGAGACACAATGCCGACTTAAGTACAAGATAACAGTCTTCTTACAGTCAATGCTTTGAGCGTTTCCTGTGTCACCAGTTTTACATTCCGATGCACCTCTGCAGGTTTACTGTATCCCTTGGACCTTCCCATTGGCGATGAAACACACAAATTGCATCGAAATTAAATATAAGAGACACAATGCATCCTTAAGTACAGGAAGACTGAGTCTTCCTACTGTCTATGTTTTGAGCGTTTCCTGTGTCATCAGTTTTACTTTCCGATGCACCTCTGCTTGTTAACTATATCCCTTGGATCTTCCCATTCACGATGAAACACAGAAATGTCATCGGAAATAAATATAAGAGACACAATGCCGACTTAAGTACAGGAAGACTGACTCTTCCTACTGTCTATGATTTGAGCGTTTCCTGTGTCACCAGTTTTACATTCCGATGCACCTCTGCAGGTTTACTGTATCCCTTGGACCTTCCCATTGACGATGAAACACAGAAATTGCATCGGAATTAAATATAAGAGACACAATGCCGACTTAAGTACAGGAAGACTGAGTCTTCCTACTGTCTATGTTTTGAGCGTTTCCTGAGTCACTGGTTTTACATTCCGATGCACCTCTGCAGGTTTACTGTATCCCTTGGACCCTCCCATTGACGATGAACACAGAAATTGCATCGGAATTAAATATAAGAGACACAATGCCGACTTAAGTACAGGAAGACTGAGTCTTCCTACTGTCTATGCTTTGAGCGTTTCCTGTGTCACCAGTTTTACATTCCAATGTGCCTCTGCAGGTGTACTGTATCCATTGGACCTTCCCATTGACGATGAAACACAGAAATTGCATCGGAATTAAATATAAGAGACCCAACGCCGACTTAAGCACAAGAAAACTGAGTCTTCTTACGGTCTATGTTTTGAGCGTTTCCTGTGTCACCAGTTTTACATTCCGATGCACCTCTGCAGGTTTACTGTATCCCTTGGACCTTCCCATTGACGATGAAACACAGAAATTGCATCGGAATTAAATATAAGAGACACAATGCCGACTTAAGTACAGGAAGACTGAGTCTTCCTACTGTCTATGTTTTGAGCGTTTCCTGTGTCACCAGTTTTACATTCCACTGTGCCTCTGCAGGTTTACTGTATCCATTGGACCTTCCCATTGACGATGAAACACAGAAATTTCATCGGAAATAAATATAAGAGACACAATGCCGACTTAAGTACAGGAAGACTGAGTCTTCCTACTGTCTATGTTTTGAGCGTTTCCTGTGTCACGAGTTTTACATTCTGATGCACCTCTGCAGGTTTACTGTATCCCTTGGACCTTCACAGCGACGATGAAACACAGAAATAGCATCGGAATTAAATATAAGAGACAAAATGCCGACTTAAGTACAGGAAGACTGAGTCTTCCTACTGTCTATGTTTTGAGCGTTTCTTGTGGTACTAGTTTTACATACCGATGCACTTTTGCAGGTTTTCTGTATCCGTTGGACCTTCCCATTGACGATGAAACACAGAAATTGCATCGGAATTAAATATAAGAGAAACAATGCCGACTTAGGTACAGGAAGACTGAGTCTTCCTACTGTCTATGTTTGAGCGTTTCCTGTGTCACTAGTTTTACATTCCGATGCACCTCTGCAGGTTTAATGTATCCCTTCGACCTTCCCATTGACGATGAAACACAGAAATTGCATCGGAATTATATATAAGAGACACAATGCCGACATAAGTACAGGAAGACTGAGTCTTCCTACTGTCTATGTTTTGAGCGTTTCCTGTGTCACCAGTTTTACATTCTGATGCACCTCTGCAGGTTTACTGTATCCCTTGGACCTTCCCATTGACGATGAAACACAGAAATTGCATCGGAATTAAATATAAGAGACACAATGCCGACTTAAGTACAGGAAGACTGAGTCTTCCTACTGTCTATAATTTGAGCGTTACCTTTGTCACCAGTTTTACATTCCGATGCACCTCTACAGATTTACTGTATCCCTTGGACCTTCCCATTCACGATGAAACACAGAAATAGCATCGGAATTAAATACACAATGCAGACTTAAGTACAGGAAGACTGAGTCTTCCTACTGTCTATGTTTTGAGCGTTTCCTGTGTCACCACTTTTACGTTCTGATGCACCTCTGCAGGTTTACTGTATCCCTTGGACCTTACCATTGACGATGAAACACAGAAATTGCATCGGAATTAAATGTAAGAGACCCAATGCCGACTTAAGTACAGGATGACTGAGTCTTCCTATTGTATATAATTTGAGCGTTTCCTGTGTCACCAGTTTTACATTCCGATGCACCCCTACAGGTTTACTGTATCCCTTGGACCTTCACAGTGACGATGAAACACAGAAATTGCATCGGAATGAAATATAAGAGACACAATGCCGACTTAAGTACAAGAAAACAGTCTTCTTACAGTCAATGTTTTGAGCGTTTCCTGTGTCACCAGTTTTACATTCCGATGCACCTCTGCAGGTTAACTGTATCCCTTGGACCTTCCAATTGACGATGAAAATCAGAAATTGCATCGGAATTAAATATAAGAGACACAACGCCGACGTAAGTACATGAAAAATGAGTCTTCTTACGGTCTATGTTTTGAGCGTTTCCTGTGTCACTAGTTTTACATTCCGATGCACCTCTGCAGGTTTACTGAAACCCTTGGACGTTCCCATTGACGATGAAACACAGAAATTGCATCGGAATTAAATATAAGAGACACAATGCCGACTTAAGATCAGGAAGACTGAGTCTTCCTACTGTCTATGTTTTGAGCGTTTCCTGTGTCACCAGTTTTACATTCTGATGCACCTCTGCAGGTTTACTGTATCCCTTGGACCTTCCCATTGACGATGAAACACAGAAATTGCAGCGGAATTAAATATAAGAGACACAATGCCGAATTAAGTACAGGAAGACTGAGTCTTCCTACTGTCTATAATTTGAGCGTTTCTTGTGTCACCAGTTTTACATTCCGATGCACCTCTACAGGTTTACTGTATCCCTTGGACCTTCACAGTGACGATTAAACATAGAAATTGCATCGGAATTAAATATAAGAGACACAATGCCGACTTAAGTACAAGATAACAGTCTTCTTACAGTCAATGCTTTGAGCGTTTCCTGTGTCACCTGTTTTACATTCCGATGCACCTCTGCAGGTTTACTGTATCCCTTGGACCTTCCCATTGGCGATGAAACACACAAATTGCATCGGAATTAAATATAAGAGACACAATGCCGACTTAAGTACAGGAAGACTGAGTCTTCCTTCTGTCTATGTTTTGAGCGTTTCCTGTGTCACCAGTTTTACATTCCGATGCACCTCTGCAGGTTTACTGTATCCCTTGGACCTTCCCATTGACGATGAAACACAGACATTGCATCGGAATTAAATATAAGAGACACAATGCCGACTTAAGTACACGAAGACTGAGTCTTCCTACTGTCTATGATTTGAGCGTTTCCTGTGTCATCAGTTTTACATTCCGATGCACCTCTGCAGGTTAACTGTATCCCTTGGACCTTCCAATTGACGATGAAAATCAGAAATTGCATCGGAATTAAATATAAGAGACACAACGCCGACTTAAGTACATGAAAAATGAGTCTTCTTACGGTCTATGTTTTGAGCGTTTCCTGTGTCACCAGGTTTAAATTCCGATGCACCTCTGCAGGTTTACTGTATCCCTTGGAACTTCCCATTGACGATGAAACACAGAAATTGCATCGGAATTAAATATTAGAGACACAGTGCCGACTTAAGAACAGGATGACTGGATCTTCTTAGTGTCTATGTTTTGAGCGTTTCCCGTGTCAAAAGTTTTACATTCCGATGCACCTCTGCAGGTTTACTGTATCCCTTGGACTTCACAGTGACGATGAATCACAGAAATTGCATCGGAATTAAATATAAGAGTCACAATGCAGACTTAAGTACAGGAAGACTGAGTCTTCCTACTGTCTATGTTTTGAGCGTTTCCTGTGTCATCACTTTTACTTTCCGATGCACCTCTGCTTGTTAACTATATCCCTTGGATCTTCCCATTCACAATGAAACACAGAAATGTCATCGGAAATAAATACAAGAGACACAATGCCGACTTAAGTACAGGAAGACTGAGTCTTCCTACTGTCTATGATTTGAGCGTTTCCTGTGTCACCAGTTTTACATTCCGATGCACCTCTGCAGGTTTACTGTATCCCTTGGACCTTCCCATTGACGATGAAACACAGAAATTGCACCGGAATTAAATATAAGAGACACAATGCCGACTTAAGTACTGGAAGACTGAGTCTTCCTACTGTCTATGTTTTGAGTGTTTCCTGTGTCACTAGTTTTACATTCCGATGCACCTCTGCAGGTTTACTGTATCCCTTGGACCTTCCCATTGACGATGAAACACAGAAATTGCATCGGAATTAAATATAAGAGACACAATGCCGACTTAAGTACAGGAAGACTGAGTCTTCCTACTGTCTATTCTTTGAGCGATTCCTGTGTCACCAGTTTTACATTCTGATGCACCTCTGCAGGTTTACTGTATCCCTTGGACCTTCACAGTGACGATGAAACACAGAAATTGCATCGGAATTAAATATAAGAGACACAATGCCGACTTAAGTACAAGATAACAGTCTTCTTACAGTCAATGCTTTGAGCGTTTCCTGTGTCACCAGTTTTACATTCCGATGCACCTCTGCAGGTTTACTGTATCCCTTGGACCTTCCCATTGGCGATGAAACACACAAATTGCATCGAAATTAAATATAAGAGACACAATGCATCCTTAAGTACAGGAAGACTGAGTCTTCCTACTGTCTATGTTTTGAGCGTTTCCTGTGTCATCAGTTTTACTTTCCGATGCACCTCTGCTTGTTAACTATATCCCTTGGATCTTCCCATTCACGATGAAACACAGAAATGTCATCGGAAATAAATACAAGAGACACAATGCCGACTTAAGTACAGGAAGACTGACTCTTCCTACTGTCTATGATTTGAGCGTTTCCTGTGTCACCAGTTTTACATTCCGATGCACCTCTGCTGGTTTACTGTATCCCTTGGACCTTCCCATTGACGATGAAACACAGAAATTGCATCGGAATTAAATATAAGAGACACAATGCCGACTTAAGTACAGGAAGACTGAGTCTTCCTACTGTCTATGTTTTGAGCGTTTCCTGAGTCACTGGTTTTACATTCCGATGCACCTCTGCAGGTTTACTGTATCCCTTGGACCCTCCCATTGACGATGAACACAGAAATTGCATCGGAATTAAATATAAGAGACACAATGCCGACTTAAGTACAGGAAGACTGAGTCTTCCTACTGTCTATGCTTTGAGCGTTTCCTGTTTCACCAGTTTTACATTCCAATGTGCCTCTGCAGGTGTACTGTATCCATTGGACCTTCCCATTGACGATGAAACACAGAAATTGCATCGGAATTAAATATAAGAGACCCAACGCCGACTTAAGCACAAGAAAACTGAGTCTTCTTACGGTCTATGTTTTGAGCGTTTCCTGTGTCACCAGTTTTACATTCCGATGCACCTCTGCAGGTTAACTGTATCCCTTGGACCTTCCAATTGACGATGAAAATCAGAAATTGCATCGGAATTAAATATAAGAGACACAACGCCGACTTAAGTACATGAAAAATGAGTCTTCTTACGGTCTATGTTTTGAGCGTTTCCTGTGTCACTAGTTTTACATTCCGATGCACCTCTGCAGGTTTACTGAAACCCTTGGACGTTCCCATTGACGATGAAACACAGAAATTGCATCGGAATTAAATATAAGAGACACAATGCCGACTTAAGATCAGGAAGACTGAGTCTTCCTACTGTCTATGTTTTGAGCGTTTCCTGTGTCACCAGTTTTACATTCTGATGCACCTCTGCAGGTTTACTGTATCCCTTGGACCTTCCCATTGACGATGAAACACAGAAATTGCAGCGGAATTAAATATAAGAGACACAATGCCGAATTAAGTACAGGAAGACTGAGTCTTCCTACTGTCTATAATTTGAGCGTTTCTTGTGTCACCAGTTTTACATTCCGATGCACCTCTACAGGTTTACTGTATCCCTTGGACCTTCACAGTGACGATTAAACATAGAAATTGCATCGGAATTAAATATAAGAGACACAATGCCGACTTAAGTACAAGATAACAGTCTTCTTACAGTCAATGCTTTGAGCGTTTCCTGTGTCACCTGTTTTACATTCCGATGCACCTCTGCAGGTTTACTGTATCCCTTGGACCTTCCCATTGGCGATGAAACACACAAATTGCATCGGAATTAAATATAAGAGACACAATGCCGACTTAAGTACAGGAAGACTGAGTCTTCCTACTGTCTATGTTTTGAGCGTTTCCTGTGTCACCAGTTTTACATTCCGATGCACCTCTGCTGGTTTACTGTATCCCTTGGACCTTCCCATTGACGATGAAACACAGAAATTGCATCGGAATTAAATATAAGAGACACAATGCCGACTTAAGTACACGAAGACTGAGTCTTCCTACTGTCTATGATTTGAGCGTTTCCTGTGTCATCAGTTTTACATTCCGATGCACCTCTGCAGGTTAACTGTATCCCTTGGACCTTCCAATTGACGATGAAAATCAGAAATTGCATCGGAATTAAATATAAGAGACACAACGCCGACTTAAGTACATGAAAAATGAGTCTTCTTACGGTCTATGTTTTGAGCGTTTCCTGTGTCACCAGGTTTAAATTCCGATGCACCTCTGCAGGTTTACTGTATCCCTTGGAACTTCCCATTGACGATGAAACACAGAAATTGCATCGGAATTAAATATTAGAGACACAGTGCCGACTTAAGAACAGGATGACTGGATCTTCTTAGTGTCTATGTTTTGAGCGTTTCCCGTGTCAAAAGTTTTACATTCCGATGCACCTCTGCAGGTTTACTGTATCCCTTGGACTTCACAGTGACGATGAATCACAGAAATTGCATCGGAATTAAATATAAGAGTCACAATGCAGACTTAAGTACAGGAAGACTGAGTCTTCCTACTGTCTATGTTTTGAGCGTTTCCTGTGTCATCACTTTTACTTTCCGATGCACCTCTGCTTGTTAACTATATCCCTTGGATCTTCCCATTCACAATGAAACACAGAAATGTCATCGGAAATAAATACAAGAGACACAATGCCGACTTAAGTACAGGAAGACTGAGTCTTCCTACTGTCTATGATTTGAGCGTTTCCTGTGTCACCAGTTTTACATTCCGATGCACCTCTGCAGGTTTACTGTATCCCTTGGACCTTCCCATTGACGATGAAACACAGAAATTGCACCGGAATTAAATATAAGAGACACAATGCCGACTTAAGTACTGGAAGACTGAGTCTTCCTACTGTCTATGTTTTGAGTGTTTCCTGTGTCACTAGTTTTACATTCCGATGCACCTCTGCAGGTTTACTGTATCCCTTGGACCTTCCCATTGACGATGAAACACAGAAATTGCATCGGAATTAAATATAAGAGACACAATGCCGACTTAAGTACAGGAAGACTGAGTCTTCCTACTGTCTATTCTTTGAGCGATTCCTGTGTCACCAGTTTTACATTCTGATGCACCTCTGCAGGTTTACTGTATCCCTTGGACCTTCCCATTGACGATGAAACACAGAAATTGCATCGGAATTAAATATAAGAGTCACAATGCCGACTTAAGTACAGGAAGACTGAGTCTTCCTACTGTCTATGCTTTGAGCGTTTTCTGTGTCACCAGTTTTACATTCCAATGTGCCTCTGCAGGTATACTGTATCCATTGGACCTTCCCATTGACGATGAAACACAGAAATTGCATCGGAATTAAATATAAGAGACACAACGACGACTTAAGCACAAGAAAACTGAGTCTTCTTACGGTCTATGTTATGAGCGTTTCCTGTGTCACCAGTTTTACATTCCGATGCACCTCTGCAGGTTTACTGTATCCCTTGGACCTTCCCATTGACGATGAAACACAGAAATTGCATCGGAATTAAATATAAGAGACACAATGCCGACTTAAGTACAGGAAGACTGAGTCTTCCTACTGTCTATGTTTTGAGCGTTTCCTGTGTCACCAGTTTTACATTCCAATGTGCCTCTGCAGGTTTACTGTATCCATTGGACCTTCCCATTGACGATGAAACACAGAAATTTCATCGGAGATAAATATAAGAGACACAATGCAGACTTAAGTACAGGAAGACTGAGTATTCGTACTGTCTATGTTGTGAGCGTTTTCTGTGTCACCATTTTTACATTCTGATGCACCTGTGCAGGTTTACTGTACCCCTTGGACCTACGCATTGACGATGTCACACAGAAATTGCATCGGAATTAAATATAAGAGACACAATGCCGACTTAAGTACAGGAAGACTGAGTCTTCCTACAGTCTATGTTTTCAGCGTTTCCTGTGTCACCAGTTTTACATTCAGATGCACCTCTGCAGGTTTACTGTATCCCTTGGACCTTCACAGTGACGATTAAACATAGAAATTGCATCGGAATTAAATATAAGAGACACAATGCCGACTTAAGTACAAGATAACAGTCTTCTTACGGTCAATGCTTTGAGCGTTTCCTGTGTCACCAGTTCTACATTCCGATGCACCTCTGCAGGTTTACTGTATCCCTTGGACCTTCCCATTGACGATGAATCACACAAATTGCATCGGAATTAAATATAAGAGTCACAATGCAGACTTAAGTACAGGAAGACTGAGTCTTCCTACTGTCTATGTTTTGAGCGTTTCCTGTGTCATCAGTTTTACTTTCCGATGCACCTCTGCTTGTTAACTATATCCCTTGGATCTTCCCATTCACGATGAAACACAGAAATGTCATCGCAAATAAATACAAGAGACACAATGCCGACTTAAGTACAGGAAGACTGAGTCTTCCTACTGTCTATGATTTGAGCGTTTCCTGTGTCACCAGTTTTACATTCCGATGCACCTCTGCAGGTTTACTGTATCCCTTGGACCTTCCCATTGACGATGAAACACAGAAATTGCATCGGAATTAAATATAAAAGACACAATGCCGACTTAAGTACTGGAAGACTGACTCTTCCTACTGTCTATGTTTTGAGCGTTTCCTGTGTCACTAGTTTTACATTCCGATGCACCTCTGCAGGTTTACTGTATCCCTTGGACCTTCCCTATTGACGATGAAACACAGAAATTGCATCGGAATTAAATATAAGAGACACAATGCCGACTTAAGTACAGGAAGACTGAGTCTTCCTACTGTCTATGTTTTGAGCGTTTCCTGTGTCACCAGTTTTACATTCCAATGTGCCTCTGCAGGTTTACTGTATCCATTGGACCTTCCCATTGACGATGAAACACAGAAATTTCATCGGAAATAAATATAAGAGACACAATGCAGACTTAAGTACAGGAAGACTGAGTCTTCCTACTGTCTATGTTTTGAGCGTTTCCTGTGTCACTAGTTATACATTCCGTTGCACCTCTGCAGGTTTACTGTATCTCTTGGACCTTCCCATTGACGATGAAACACAGAAATTGCATCGGAATTAAATATAAGAGACACAATGCCGACTTAAGTACAAGAAGACTGAGTATTCGTACTGTCTATGTTGTGAGCGTTTTCTGTGTCACCATTTTTACATTCTGATGCACCTCTGCAGGTTTACTGTACCCCTTGGACCTACCCAGTGACGATGTCACACAGAAATTGCATAGGAATTAAATACAAGAGACACAATGCCGACTTAAGTACAGGAAGACTGAGTCTTCCTACAGTCTATGTTTTCAGCGTTTCCTGTGTCACCAGTTTTACATTCTGATGCACCTCTGCAGGTTTACTGTATCCCTTGGATCTTCCCATTGACGATGAAACGCAGAAATTGCATCGGAATTAAATATAAGAGACACAATGCCGACTTAAGAACAGGAAGACTGAGTCTTCCTACTGTCTATGTTTTGAGCGTTACCTGTGTCACCAGTTTTACATACCGATGCACTTTTGCAGGTTTACTGTATCCGTTGGACCTTCCCATTGACGATGAAACACAGAAATTGCATCGGAATTAAATATAAGAGAAACAATATTGACTTAAGTACAGGAAGACTGAGTCTTCCTACTGTCTATGTTTGAGCGTTTCCTGTGTCACTAGTTTTAAATTCTGATGCACCTCTGCAGGTTTACTGCATCCCTTGGACCTTCCCATTGACGATGAAACACAGAAATTGCATCGGAATTAAATATAAGAGACCCAATGCCGACTTAAGTACAGGATGACTGAGTCTTCCTATTGTCTATAATTTGAGCGTTTCCTGTGTCACCAGTTTTCCATTCCGATGCACCTCTACAGGTTTACTGTATCCCTTCGACCTTCACAGTTACGATGAAACACAGAAATTACATAGGAATTAAATATAAGAGACACAATGACGATTTAAGTACAAGACAACAGTCTTCTTACAGTCAATGTTTTGAGCGTTTCCTGTGTCACCAGTTTTACATTCCGATGCACCTCTGCATGTTTACTGTATCCCCTGGACCTTCCCATTGGCGATGAAACACACAAGTTGCATCGAAATTAAATATAAGATATACAATGCCGACTCAAGTACAGGAACACTAAATCCTGCTAGTGTCTATGCTTTGAGCGTATCCTGTGTCATCAGTTTTACTTTCCGATGCACCTCTGCAGGTTTACTGTATCCCTTGGACCTTCCCATTCACGATGAAACGCAGAAATTTCATCGGAAATAAATATAAGAGACACAATGCCGACTTATGTACAGGAAGACTGAGTATTCCTACTGTCTATGTTTTGAGCGTTTCCTGTGTCACTAGTTATACATTCCGTTGCACCTCTGCAGGTTTACTGTATCCCTTGGACCTTCCCATTGACGATGAAACACAGAAATTGCATCGGAATTAAATATAAGAGGGACAATGCCGACTTAAGTACAGGAAGACTGAGTCTTTCTATTGTCTATGTTTTGAGCGTTTCCTGTGTCACCAGTTTTACATTCCACTGTGCCTCTGCAGGTTTACTGTATCCATTGGACCTTCCCATTGACGATGAAACACAGAAATTTCATCGGAAATAAATATAAGAGACACAATGCCGACTTAAGTACAGGAAGACTGAGTCTTCCTACTGTCTATGTTTTGAGCGTTTCCTGTGTCACGAGTTTTACATTCTGATGCACCTCTGCAGGTTTACTGTATCCCTTGGACATTCCCATTGACGATGAAACACAGAAATTGCGTCGGAATTAAATATAAGATACACAATGCCGACTTAAGTACAGGAAGACTAAATCCTGCTACTGTCTAAGTTTTGAGCGTATCCTGTGTCATCAGTTTTACTTTCCGATGAACCTCTGCAGGTTTACTATATCCCTTGGACCTTCCCATTCTGGATGAAACACAGAAATTTCATCGGAAATAATTGTAAGAGACACAATGCCAAAATATGTACAGGAAGACTGAGTCTTCCTACTGTCTATGTTTTGAGCGTTTCCTGTGTCACTAGTTATAAATTCCGTTGCATCTCTGCAGGTTTACTGTATCTCTTGGACCTTCCCATTGACGATGAAACACAGAAATTGCATCGGAATTAAATATAAGAGACACAATGCCGACTTAAGTACAGGAAGGGTGAGTCTTCCTACTGTCTATGTTTTGAGCGTTTCCTGTGTCACCAGTTTTACATTCAGATGCACCTCTGCAGGTTTACTGTATCTCTTGGACCTTCCCATGGACGATGAAACACAGAAATAACATCGGAATTAAATATAAGAGACACAATGCCGACTTAAGTACAGGAAGGGTGAGTCTTCCTACTGTCTATGTTTTGAGCGTTACCTGTGTCACCAGTTTTACATACCGATGCACCTCTGCAGGTTTACTGTATCCCTTGGACCTTCACAGCGACGATGAAACACAGAAATAGCATCGGAATTAAATATAAGAGACAAAATGCCGACTTAAGTACAGGAAGACTGAGTCTTCCTACTGTCTATAATTTGAGCGTTTCTTGTGTCACTAGTTTTACATACCGATGCACTTTTGCAGGTTTTCTGTATCCGTTGGACCTTCCCATTGACGATGAAACACAGAAATTGCATCGGAATTAAATATAAGAGAAACAATGCCGACTTAGGTACAGGAAGACTGAGTCTTCCTACTGTCTATGTTTGAGCGTTTCCTGTGTCACTAGTTTTACATTCCGATGCACCTCTGCAGGTTTAATGTATCCCTTCGACCTTCCCATTGACGATGAAACACAGAAATTGCATCGCAATTAAATATAAGAGACACAATGCCGACTTAAGTACAGGAAGACTGAGTCTTCCTACTGTCTATAATTTGAGCGTTTCCTTTGTCACCAGTTTTACATTCCGATGCACCTCTACAGGTTTTCTGTATCCCTTGGACCTTCCCATTCACGATGAAACACAGAAATAGCATCGGAATTAAATACACAATGCAGACTTAAGTACAGGAAGACTGAGTCTTCCTACTGTCTATGTTTTGAGCGTTTCCTGTGTCACCACTTTTACGTTCTGATGCAACTCTGCAGGTTTACTGTATCCCTTGGACCTTCCCATTGACGATGAAACACAGAAATTGCATCGGAATGAAATGTAAGAGACCCAATGCCGACTTAAGTACAGGATGACTGAGTCTTCCTATTGTCTATAATTTGAGCGTTTCCTGTGTCACCAGTTTTACATTCCGATGCACCTCTACAGGTTTACTGTATCCCTTGGACCTTCACAGTGACGATGAAACACAGAAATTGCATCGGAATTAAATATAAGAGACACAATGCCGACTTAAGTACAAGAAAACAGTCTTCTTACAGTCAATGTTTTGAGCGTTTCCTGTGTCACCAGTTTTACATTCCGATGCACCTCTGCAGATTTACTGCATCCCCTGGACCTTCCCATTGGCGATGAAACACACAAATTGCATCGAAATTAATATAAGAGGCACAATGCCGACTTAAGTACAGGAAGACTGAGTCTTCCTACTGTCTATGTTTTGAGCTTTTCCTGTGTCACAATTTTTACATTCCGATGGACCTCTGCAGGTTTACTGTATCCCTTGGACCTACCCATTGACGATGAAACACAGAAATTGCATCGGAATTAAATATAAGAGACACAACGCCGACTTAAGAACAAGAAAACTGAGTCTTCTTACGGTCTATGTTTTGAGCGTTTCCTGTGTCACTAGTTTTACATTCCGTTGCACCTCTGTAGGTTTACTGTATCCGTTGGACCTCCCCATTGACGATGAAACACAGAAATTGCATCGAATTAAATATAACAGACACAATGACGACTTAAGTACAGGAAGACTGAGTCTTCCTACTGTCTATGTTTTGAGCGTTTCCTGTGTCACCAGTTTTACATTCCGATGCACCTCTGCACGTTTACTGTATCCCATGGACATTCCCATTGACGATGAAACACAGAAATTGCATCGGAATTAAATGTAAGAGACACAATGCCGACTTAAGTACAGGAAGACTGAGTCTTCCTACTGTCTATGTTTTGAGCGTTTCCTGTGTCACTAGTTTTACATTCCGATGCACCTCTGCAGGTTTACTGTAACCCTTGGACCTTCCCATTGACGATGAAACACAGAAATTGCATCGGAATTAAATATAAGAGACACAATGCCGACTTCAGGAAGACTGAGTCTTCCTACTGTCTATGATTTGAGCGTTTCCTGTGTCACCAGTTTTACATTCTGATGCACCTCTGCAGGTTTACTGTATCCCTTGGACCTTCCCATTTACGATGAAACACAGAAATTGCAGCGGAATTAAATATAAGAGACACAATGCCGAATTAAGTACAGGAAGACTGAGTCTTCCTACTGTCTATAATTTGAGCGTTTCTTGTGTCACCAGTTTTACATTCCGATGCACCTCTACAGGTTTACTGTATCCCTTGGACCTTCACAGTGACGATTAAACATAGAAATTGCATCGGAATTAAATATAAGAGACACAATGCCGACTTAAGTACAAGATAACAGTCTTCTTACAGTCAATGCTTTGAGCGTTTCCTGTGTCACCAGTTTTACATTCCGATGCACCTCTGCAGGTTTACTGTATCCCTTGGACCTTCCCATTGGCGATGTAACACACAAATTGCATCGGAATTAAATATAAGAGACACAATGCCGACTTAAGTACAGGAAGACTGAGTCTTCCTACTGTCTATGTTTTGAGCGTTTCCTGTGCCACCAGTTTTACATTCCGATGCACCTCTGCAGGTTTACTGTATCCCTTGGACCTTCCCATTGACGATGAAACACAGAAATTGCATCGGAATTAAATATAAGAGACACAATGCCGACTTAAGTACACGAAGACTGAGTCTTCCTACTGTCTATGATTAGAGCGTTTGCTGTGTCATCAGTTTTACATTCCGATGCACCTCTGCAGGTTTACTGTATCCCTTGGACCTTCCCATTGACGATGAAAATCAGAAATTGCATCGGAATTAAATATAAGAGACACAACGCCGACTTACGTACATGAAAAATGAGTCTTCTTACGGTCTATGTTTTGAGCGTTTCCTGTGTCACCAGGTTTAAATTCCGATGCACCTCTGCAGGTTTACTGTATCACTTGGAACTTCCCATTGACGATGAAACACAGAAATTGCATCGGAATTAAATGTTAGAGACACAGTGCCGACTTAAGAACAGGATGACTGGATCTTCTTACTGTCTATGTTTTGAGCGTTTCCCGTGTCAAAAGTTTTTCATTCCGATGCACCTCTGCAGGTTTACTGTATCCCTTGGACCTTCACAGTGACGATGAATCACAGAAATTGCATCGGAATTAAATATAAGAGTCACAATGCAGACTTAAGTACAGGAAGACTGAGTCTTCCTACTGTCTATGTTTTGAGCGTTTCCTGTGTCATCAGTTTTACTTACCGATGCACCTCTGCTTGTTAACTATATCCCTTGGATCTTCCCATTCACGATGAAACACAGAAATGTCATCGGAAATAAATACAAGAGACACAATGCCGACTTAAGTACAGGAAGACTGAGTCTTCCTACTGTCTATGATTTGAGCGTTTCCTGTGTCACCAGTTTTACATTCCGATGCACCTCTGCAGGTTTACTGTATCCCTTGGACCTTCCCATTGACGATGAAACACAGAAATTGCACCGGAATTAAATATAAGAGACACAATGCCGACTTAAGTACTGGAAGACTGAGTCTTCCTACTGTCTATGTTTTGAGCGTTTCCTGTGTCACTAGTTTTACATTCCGATGCACCTCTGCAGGTTTACTGCATCCCTTGGACCTTCCCATTGACGATGAAACACAGAAATTGCATCGGAATTAAATATAAGAGACACAATGCCGACTTAAGTACAGGAAGACTGAGTCTTCCTACTGTCTATTCTTTGAGCGATTCCTGTGTCACCAGTTTTACATTCTGATGCACCTCTGCAGGTTTACTGTATCCCTTGGACCTTCCCATTGACGATGAAACACAGAAATTGCATCGGAATTAAATATAAGAGACACAATGCCGACTTAAGTACAGGAAGACCGAGTCTTCCTACTGTCTATGCTTTGAGCGTTTCCTGTGTCACCAGTTTTACATTCCAATGTGCCTCTGCAGGTTTACTGTATCCATTGGACCTTCCCATTGACGATGAAACACAGAAATTGCATCGGAATTAAATATAAGAGACACAACGACGACTTAAGCACAAGATAACTGAGTCTTCTTACGGTCTATGTTTTGAGCGTTTCCTGTGTCACCAGTTTTACATTCCGATGCACCTCTGCAGGTTTACTGTATCCCTTGGACCTTCACAGTGACGATGTCACACAGAAATTGCATCGGAATTAATTATAAGAGACACAATGCCGACTTAAGTACAGGAAGACTGAGTCTTCCTACAGTCTATGTTTTCAGCGTTTCCTGTGTCACCAGTTTTACATTCCGATGCACCTCTGCAGGTTTACTGTATCCCTTGGACCTTCACAGTGACGATTAAACATAGAAATTGCATCGGAATTAAATATAAGAGACACAATGCCGACTTAAGTACAAGATAACAGTCTTCTTACAGTCAATGCTTTGAGCGTTTCCTGTGTCACCAGTTTTACATTCCGATGCACCTCTGCAGGTTTACTGTATCCCTTGGCCCTTCCCATTGACGATGAATCACAGAAATTGCATCGGAATTAAATATAAGAGTCACAATGCAGACTTAAGTACAGGAAGACTGAGTCTTCCTACTGTCTATGTTTTGAGCGTTTCCTGTGTCATCAGTTTTACTTTCCGATGCACCTCTGCTTGTTAACTATATCCCTTGGATCTTCCCATTCACGATGAAACACAGAAATGTCATCGGAAATAAATACAAGAGACACAATGCCGACTTAAGTACAGGAAGACTGAGTCTTCCTACTGTCTATGATTTGAGCGTTTCCTGTGTCACCAGTTTTACATTCCGATGCACCTCTGCAGGTTTACTGTATCCTTTGGACCTTCCCATTGACGATGAAACACAGAAATTGCATCGGAATTAAATATAAGAGACACAATGCCGACTTAAGTACTGGAAGACTGACTCTTCCTACTGTCTATGTTTTGAGCGTTTCCTGTGTCACTAGTTTTACATTCCGATGCACCTCTGCAGGTTTACTGTATCCCTTGGACCTTCCCATTGACGATGAAACACAGAAATTGCATCGGAATTAAATATAAGAGACACAATGCCGACTTAAGTACAGGAAGACTGAGTCTTCCTACTGTCTATGTTTTGAGCGTTTCCTGTGTCACCAGTTTTACATTCCAATGTGCCTCTGCAGGTTTACTGTATCCATTGGACCTTCCCATTGACGATGAAACACAGAAATTTCATCGGAAATAAATATAAGAGACACAATGCAGACTTAAGTACAGGAAGACTGAGTCTTCCTACTGTCTATGTTTTGAGCGTTTCCTGTGTCACTAGTTATACATTCCGTTGCACCTCTGCAGGTTTACTGTATCTCTTGGACCTTCCCATTGACGATGAAACACAGAAATTGCATCGGAATTAAATATAAGAGACACAATGCCGACTTAAGTACAGGGAGACTGAGTATTCGTACTGTCTATGTTGTGAGCGTTTTCTGTGTCACCATTTTTACATTCTGATGCACCTCTGCAGGTTTACTGTACCCCTTGGACCTACCCAGTGACGATGTCACACAGAAATTGCATCGGAATTAAATATAAGAGACACAATGCCGACTTAAGTACAGGAAGACTGAGTCTTCCTACAGTCTATGTTTTCAGCGTTTCCTGTGTCACCAGTTTTACATTCTGACGCACCTCTGCAGGTTTACTGTATCCCTTGGATCTTCCCATTGACGATGAAACGCAGAAATTGCATCGGAATTAAATATAAGAGACACAATGCCGACTTAAGAACAGGAAGACTGAGTCTTCCTACTGTCTATGTTTTGAGCGTTACCTGTGTCACCAGTTTTACATACCGATGCACTTTTGCAGGTTTACTGTATCCGTTGGACCTTCCCATTGACGATGAAACACAGAAATTGCATCGGAATTAAATATAAGAGAAACAATGTTGACTTAAGTACAGGAAGACTGAGTCTTCCTACTGTCTATGTTTGAGCGTTTCCTGTGTCACTAGTTTTACATTCCGATGCACCTCTGCAGGTTTAATGTATCCCTTCGACCTTCCCATTGACGATAAAACACAGAAATTGCATCGGAATTATATATAAGAGACACAATGCCGACTTAAGTACAGGAAGACTGAGTCTTCCTACTGTCTATGTTTTGAGCGTTTCCTGTGTCACCAGTTTTACATTCTGATGCACCTCTGCAGGTTTACTGTATCCCTTGGACCTTCCCATTGACGATGAAACACAGAAATTGCATCGGAATTAAATATAAGAGACACAATGCCGACTTAAGTACAGGAAGACTGAGGCTTCCTACTGTCTATAATTTGAGCGTTTCCTTTGTCACCAGTTTTACATTCCGATGCACCTCTACAGGTTTACTGTATCCCTTGGACCTTCACAGTGACGATGAAACACAGAAATAGCATCGGAATTAAATACACAATGCAGACTTAAGTACAGGAAGACTGAGACTTCCTACTGTCTATGTTTTGAGCGTTTCCTGTGTCACCAGTTTTACGTTCTGATGCACCTCTGCAGGTTTACTGCATCCCTTGGACCTTCCCATTGACGATGAAACACAGAAATTGCATCGGAATTAAATATAAGAGACCCAATGCCGACTTAAGTACAGGATGACTGAGTCTTCCTATTGTCTATAATTTGAGCGTTTCCTGTGTCACCAGTTTTCCATTCCGATGCACCTCTACAGGTTTACTGTATCCCTTCGACCTTCACAGTTACGATGAAACACAGAAATTACATAGGAATTAAATATAAGAGACACAATGACGATTTAAGTACAAGACAACAGTCTTCTTACAGTCAATGTTTTGAGCGTTTCCTGTGTCACCAGTTTTACATTCCGATGCACCTCTGCATGTTTACTGTATCCCTTGGACCTTCCCATTGGCGATGAAACACACAAGTTGCATCGAAATTAAATATAAGATATACAATGCCGACTCAAGTACAGGAACACTAAATCCTGCTAGTGTCTATGCTTTGAGCGTATCCTGTGTCATCAGTTTTACTTTCCGATGCACCTCTGCAGGTTTACTGTATCCCTTGGACCTTCCCATTCACGATGAAACACAGAAATTTCATCGGAAATAAATATAAGAGACACAATGCCGACTTATGTGCAGGAAGACTGAGTATTCCTACTGTCTATGTTTTGAGCGTTTCCTGTGTCACTAGTTATACATTCCGTTGCACCTCTGCAGGTTTACTGTATCCCTTGGACCTTCCCATTGACGATGAAACACAGAAATTGCATCGGAATTAAATATAAGAGAGACAATGCCGACTTAAGTACAGGAAGACTGAGTCTTTCTACTGTCTATGTTGTGAGCGTTTCCTGTGTCACCATTTTTATATTCTGATGCACCTCTGCAGGTTTACTGTACCCCTTGGACCTTCCCATTGACGATGAAACACAGAAATTGCATCGGAATTAAATATAGGAGACACAATGCCGACTTAAGTACAGGAAGACTGAGTCTTCCTACTGTCTATGTTTTGAGCGTTTCCCGTGTCACCAGTTTTACATTCTGATGCACCTCTGCAGGTTTACTGTATCCCTTGGACCTTCCCATTGACGATGAAACACAGAAATTGCATCGGAATTAAATATAAGAGAAACAATGCCGACATAAGTACAGGAAGACTGAGTCCTCCTACTGTCTATAATTTGAGCGTTTCCTGTGTCACCAGTTTTACATTCCGATGCACCTCTACAGGTTTACTGTATCCCTTGGACCTTCACAGTGACGATGAAACACAGAAATTGCATCGGAATTAAATATAAGAGACACAATGCCGACTTAAGTACAGGAAGACTAAGTCTTCCTACTGTCTATGTTTTGAGCGTTTCCTGTGTCATCAGTTTTACTTTCCGATGTACCTCTGCACGTTTACTATAACCCTTGGACCTACCCATTCACGATGAAACATAGAAATTTCATCGGAAATAAATATAAGAGACACAATGCAGACTTAAGTACAGGAAGCCTCAGTCTTCCTACTGTCTATGTTTTGAGCGTTTCCTGTGTCACGAATTTTACATTCCGATGCACCTCTGCAGGTTTACTGTATCCCTTGGACCTTCCCATTGACGATGAAACACAGAAATTGCATCGGAATTAAATATAAGAGACACAATGCCGACTTAAGTACACGAAGACTGAGTCTTCCTACTGTCTATGTTTTGAGCGTTTCCTGTGTCACTAGTTTTACATTCCGATGCACCTCTGCAGGTTTACTGCATCACTTGGACCTTCCCATTGACGATGAAACACAGAAATAGCATCGGAATTAAATATAAGAGACACAATGCCGACTTAAGTACAGGAAGACTAACTCCTCCTACTGTCTATGTTTTGAGCGTTTCCTGTGTCATCAGTTTTACTTTGTGTTGCACCTCTGCAGGTTTGCTATATCCCTTGGACCTTCCCATTCACGATGAAACACAGAAATTTTATCGGAAATAAATATACATCTACATCTACATCTACATCTACATCTATACTCCGCGAGCCACCTTACGGTGTGTGGCGTAGGGTACTTATTGTACCACTATCTGATCCCCCCTTCCCTGTTCCATTCACGAATTGTGCGTGGGAAGAACGACTGCTTGTAAGTCTCCGTATTTTCTCTAATTTCTCGGATCTTTTCGTTGTGATCATTACGCGAGATATATGTGGGCGGTAGTAATATGTTGCCCATCTCTTCCCGGAATGTGCTCTCTCGTAATTTCGATAATAAACCTCTCCGTATTGCGTAACGCCTTTCTTGAAGTGTCCGCCACTGGAGCTTGTTCAGCATCTCCGTAACGCTCTCGCGCTGACTAAATGTCCCCATGACGAATCGCGCTGCTTTTCGCTGGATCATGTCTATCTCTTCTATTAATCCAACCTGGTGAGGGTCCCATACTGATGAGCAATACTCAAGAATCGGACGAACAAGCGTTTTGTAAGCTACTTCTTTCGTCGATGAGTCACATTTTCTTAGATTTCTCCTATGAATCTCAACCTGGCGCCTGCTTTTCCCACTATTTGTTTTATGTGATCATTCCACTTCAGATCGCTCCGGATAGTAACTCCTAAGTATTTTACGGTCGTTACCGCTTCCAATGATTTACCACCTATGGCATAATTGTACTGGAATGGATTTCTGCCCCTAAGTATGCGCATTATATTACATTTATCTACGTTTAGGGAAAGCTGCCAGCTGTCGCACCATTCATTAATCCTCTGCAGGTCTTCCTGGAGTACGTACGAGTCTTCTGATGTTGCTACTTTCTTGTAGACAACCGTGTCACCTGCAAATAGCCTCACGGAGCTACCGATGTTGTCAACTAAGTCATTTATGTATATTGTAAACAATAAAGGTCCTATCACGCTTCCTTGCGGTACTCCCGAAATTACCTCTACATCTGCAGATTTTGAACCGTTAAGAATGACATGTTGTGTTCTTTCTTCTGGGAAATCCTGAATCCAATCACAAACCTGGTCCGATATTCCGTAAGCTCGTATTTTTTTCACTAAACGTAAGTGCGGAACTGTATCAAATGCCTTCCTGAAGTCCAGGAATACGGCATCAATCTGCTCGCCAGTGTCTACGGCACTGTGAATTTTTTGGACAAATAGGGCGAGCTGAGTTTCACATGATCTCTGTTTGCAGAATCCATGTTGGTTATGATGAAGGAGATTTGTATTATCTAAGAACGTCATAATACGAGAACATAAAACATGTTCCATTATTCTACAACAGATTGACGTAAGCGAAATAGGCCTATAATTATTCGCATCTGATTTATGACCCTTCTTGAAAATGGGAACGACCTGCGCTTTCTTCCAGTCGCTAGGTACTTTACGTTCTTCCAGAGATCTACGATAAATTGCTGATAGAAAGGGGGCAAGTTCTTTAGCATAATCACTGTAGAATCTTACGGGTATCTCGTCTGGTCCGGATGCTTTTCCGCTACTAAGTGATAGCAGTTGTTTTTCAATTCCGATATCGTTTATTTCAATATTTTCCATTTTGGCGTCTGTGCGACGGCTGAAGTCAGGGACCGTGTTACGATTTTCCGCAGTGAAACAGTTTCGGAACACTGAATTCAGTATTTCTGCCTTTCTTCGGTCGTCCTCTGTTTCGGTGCCATCGTGGTCAACGAGTGACTGAATAGGGGATTTAGATCCGCTTACCGATTTTACATATGACCAAAACTTTTTAGGGTTCTTGTTTAGATTGTTTGCCAATGTTTTATGTTCGAATTCGTTGAATGCTTCTCTCATTGCTCTCTTTACGCTCTTTTTCGCTTCGTTCAGCTTTTCCTTATCAGCTATGATTCGACTACTCTTAAACCTATGATGAAGCTTTCTTTGTTTCCGTAGTACCTTTCGTACATGATTGTTATACCACGGTGGATCTTTCCCCTCGCTTTGGACCTTAGTCGGTACGAACTTATCTAAGGCGTACTGGACGATGTTTCTGAATTTTTTCCATTTTTGTTCCACATCCTCTTCCTCAGAAATGAACGTTTGATGGTGGTCACTCAGATATTCTGCGATTTGTGCCCTATCACTCTTGTTAAGCAAATATATTTTCCTTTCTTTCTTGGCATTTCTTATTACACTTGTAGTCATTGATGCAACCACTGACTTATGATCACTGATACCCCCTTCTACATTCACGGAGTCGAAAAGTTCCGGTCTATTTGTTGCTATGAGGTCTAAAACGTTAGCTTCACGAGTTGGTTCTCTAACTATCTGCTCGAAGTAATTCTCGGACAAGGCAGTCAGGATAATGTCACAAGAGTCTCTGTCCCTGGCTCCAGTTCTGATTGTGTGACTATCCCATTCTATACCTGGTAGATTGAAGTCTCACCCTATTACAATAGTATGATCACGAAACTTCTTCACGACGTTCTGCAGGTTCTCTCTGAGGCGCTCAACTACTACGGTTGCTGATGCAGGTGGTCTATAGAAGCATCCGACTATCATATGTGACCCACCTTTGATACTTAACTTAACCCAGATTATTTCACATTCGCATTCGCTAATAACTTCACTGGATATTATTGAATTCTTTACTGCTATAAATACTCCTCCACCATTGGCGTTTATCCTATCCTTGCGGTATATATTCCATTCTGTGTCTAGGATTTCGTTACTGTTCACTTCCGGTTTTAACCAACTTTCCGTTCCTAATACTATATGCGCACTATTTCCTTCAATAAGCGATACTAATTCAGGAACCTTGCCCTGGATACTCCTGCAGTTTACCAATATTACGTTAACTTTTCCTGTTTTTGGTCTCTGAGGACGGACGTTCTTTATCAACGATGCTGATGTTCTCTCTGGTAAGCCGTCAGGTATTTTATCGTTTCGCCCAAGGGGGGGTCCCTCTAACCTAAAAAACCCCCGTGTGCACGCCACACGTACTCTGCTACCCTAGTAGCTGCTTCCGGTGTGTAGTGCACGCCTGACCTGTCTAGGGGGGCCCTACAGTTCTCCACCCAATAACGGAGGTCGATGAATTTGCAACCATTATAGTCGCAGAGTCGTCTGAGCCTCTGGTTTAGACCCTCCACACGGCTCCAAACCAGAGGACCGCGATCGACTCTGGGCACTATGCTGCAGATATTAAGCTCAGCTTGCACTCCGCGTGCGATGCTGGTTGTCTTCACCAAATCAGCCAGCCGCCGGAAGGAACCAAGGATGGCCTCAGAACCCAAGCGGCAGGCGTCATTCGTTCCGACATGTGCTACTATCTGCAGCCGGTCACACCCAGTGCGTTCAATAGCTGCCGGAAGGGCCTCCTCCACATTACGGACGAGACCCCCCGGCAAGCACACCGAGTGCACACTGGCATTCTTCCCCGACCTACCCGCTATTTTCCTGAGGGGCTCCATAACCCGCCTAACGTTGGAGCTCCCTATAACTAATAGGCCCGCCCTCTGTGACTGTCGGGACCTTGCCGGAGAATCGGCCACTGGCCCAACAGGCGAGGCATCCTGTGGTGGCTCGGAAACGATGTCATCACCACTAGGAAGCACCCCGAACCTGTTGGAAAGGGGTAAGGCAGCTGCCACGCGGCCAGATCCCACCTTCGCCTTTCGGCCAGGCACGCGCGAGCCCACCACTGTCCGCCATTCACCCTGGAGAGATGGCTGACCGGTAAGATGCTCACTGCCGGAAGACGCAGCGACATCAGGGGTTCCATGTGATTCCAAGGCCACCGAAGTAGGTATAGGTCTCACCACAGTTGCCCCAACGCCACTACGAGCCGACGCCTGCGCCTCGAGCTCGATGAGCCTAACAGACAAAGCCTCCACCTGCCCCCGAAGAGTGGCCAATTCTCCTTGCGTCCGCTCACAACAACCACAGTCCCTACACATGACTATGTTTACCCTACTCTATACGGTGACAAATTCCCAAGATAATCTTCTGATGAGCTACTCTGATAATCAAGAAACACTCACTGAAATACGAGACGCGAAAACTACGCTAGGTTTTCCCAGAAAAACTATTTAAAAGCTAAGCGCAGCAAATAAGTACAAAATAAATTTCTCTCCTAACGATCAAGAACTGTTAGTTTCTATGCAGAGCAGATAAACACAAATAGAATCCCTTCCTTAGTGGAAGGTCGTAAAAAAATGCAAAATAAACGCATTATACAAACAGTACTCGCTGCTGCTGGTGCTCTCGCTCTGGCTGTCACAAGACACAATGCCGACTTCAGTACAGGAAGATTGAGTCTTCCTACTGTCTATGTTTTGAGCGTTTCCTGTGTCACGAGTTTTACATTCCGATGCACCTCTGCAGGTTTACTGTATCCCTTGGACCTTCCCATTGACGATGAAACACAGAAATTGCATCGGAATTAAATAGAAGAGACACAATGACGACTTAAGTACAAGAATACAGTCTTCTTACAGTCAATGTTTTGAGCGATTCCTGTGTCACCAGTTTTACATTCCGATGCACCTCTGCATGTTTAGTGTATCCCTTGGACCTTCCCATTGGCGATGAAACACACAAATTGCATCGAAATTAAATATAAGAGACACAATGCCGACTTAAGTACACGAAGACTAAATCTTGCTACTGTCTATGTTTTGAGCGTATCCTGTGTCATCAGTTTTACTTTCCGATGCACCTCTGCAGGTTTACTATATCCCTTGGACCTTCCCATTCACGATGAAACACAGAAATTTCATCGGAAATAAATATAAGAGACACAATGCCGACTTAAGTACAGGAAGACTGAGTCTTCCTACTGTCTATGTTTTGAGCGTTTCCTGTGTCACTAGTTTTACATTCCGTTGCACCTCTGCAGGGTTACTGTATCCCTTGGACCTTCCCATTGACGATGAAACACAGAAATAGCATCGGAATTAAATATAAGAGACACAATGCCGACTTAAGTACAGGAAGACTAACTCCTCCTACTGTCTATGTTTTGAGCGTTTCCTGTGTCATCAGTTTTACTTTGTGTTGCACCTCTGCAGGTTTGCTATATCCCTTGGACCTTCCCATTCACGATGAAACACAGAAATTTTATCGGAAATAAATATACATCTACATCTACATCTACATCTACATCTATACTCCGCGAGCCACCTTACGGTGTGTGGCGTAGGGTACTTATTGTACCACTATCTGATCCCCCCTTCCCTGTTCCATTCACGAATTGTGCGTGGGAAGAACGACTGCTTGTAAGTCTCCGTATTTTCTCTAATTTCTCGGATCTTTTCGTTGTGATCATTACGCGAGATATATGTGGGCGGTAGTAATATGTTGCCCATCTCTTCCCGGAATGTGCTCTCTCGTAATTTCGATAATAAACCTCTCCGTATTGCGTAACGCCTTTCTTGAAGTGTCCGCCACTGGAGCTTGTTCAGCATCTCCGTAACGCTCTCGCGCTGACTAAATGTCCCCATGACGAATCGCGCTGCTTTTCGCTGGATCATGTCTATCTCTTCTATTAATCCAACCTGGTGAGGGTCCCATACTGATGAGCAATACTCAAGAATCGGACGAACAAGCGTTTTGTAAGCTACTTCTTTCGTCGATGAGTCACATTTTCTTAGAATTCTCCTATGAATCTCAACCTGGCGCCTGCTTTTCCCACTATTTGTTTTATGTGATCATTCCACTTCAGATCGCTCCGGATAGTAACTCCTAAGTATTTTACGGTCGTTACCGCTTCCAATGATTTACCACCTATGGCATAATTGTACTGGAATGGATTTCTGCCCCTAAGTATGCGCATTATATTACATTTATCTACGTTTAGGGAAAGCTGCCAGCTGTCGCACCATTCATTAATCCTCTGCAGGTCTTCCTGGAGTACGTACGAGTCTTCTGACGTTGCTACTTTCTTGTAGACAACCGTGTCATCTGCAAATAGCCTCACGGAGCTACCGATGTTGTCAACTAAGTCATTTATGTATATTGTAAACAATAAAGGTCCTATCACGCTTCCTTGCGGTACTCCCGAAATTACCTCTACATCTGCAGATTTTGAACCGTTAAGAATGACATGTTGTGTTCTTTCTTCTGGGAAATCCTGAATCCAATCACAAACCTGGTCCGATATTCCGTAAGCTCGTATTTTTTTCACTAAACGTAAGTGCGGAACTGTATCAAATGCCTTCCTGAAGTCCAGGAATACGGCATCAATCTGCTCGCCAGTGTCTACGGCACTGTGAATTTTTTGGACAAATAGGGCGAGCTGAGTTTCACATGATCTCTGTTTGCAGAATCCATGTTGGTTATGATGAAGGAGATTTGTATTATCTAAGAACGTCATAATACGAGAACATAAAACATGTTCCATTATTCTACAACAGATTGACGTAAGCGAAATAGGCCTATAATTATTCGCATCTGATTTATGACCCTTCTTGAAAATGGGAACGACCTGCGCTTTCTTCCAGTCGCTAGGTACTTTACGTTCTTCCAGAGATCTACGATAAATTGCTGATAGAAAGGGGGCAAGTTCTTTAGCATAATCACTGTAGAATCTTACGGGTATCTCGTCTGGTCCGGATGCTTTTCCGCTACTAAGTGATAGCAGTTGTTTTTCAATTCCGATATCGTTTATTTCAATATTTTCCATTTTGGCGTCTGTGCGACGGCTGAAGTCAGGGACCGTGTTACGATTTTCCGCAGTGAAACAGTTTCGGAACACTGAATTCAGTATTTCTGCCTTTCTTCGGTCGTCCTCTGTTTCGGTGCCATCGTGGTCAACGAGTGACTGAATAGGGGATTTAGATCCGCTTACCGATTTTACATATGACCAAAACTTTTTAGGGTTCTTGTTTAGATTGTTTGCCAATGTTTTATGTTCGAATTCGTTGAATGCTTCTCTCATTGCTCTCTTTACGCTCTTTTTCGCTTCGTTCAGCTTTTCCTTATCAGCTATGATTCGACTACTCTTAAACCTATGATGAAGCTTTCTTTGTTTCCGTAGTACCTTTCGTACATGATTGTTATACCACGGTGGATCTTTCCCCTCGCTTTGGACCTTAGTCGGTACGAACTTATCTAAGGCGTACTGGACGATGTTTCTGAATTTTTTCCATTTTTGTTCCACATCCTCTTCCTCAGAAATGAACGTTTGATGGTGGTCACTCAGATATTCTGCGATTTGTGCCCTATCACTCTTGTTAAGCAAATATATTTTCCTTTCTTTCTTGGCATTTCTTATTACACTTGTAGTCATTGATGCAACCACTGACTTATGATCACTGATACCCCCTTCTACATTCACGGAGTCGAAAAGTTCCGGTCTATTTGTTGCTATGAGGTCTAAAACGTTAGCTTCACGAGTTGGTTCTCTAACTATCTGCTCGAAGTAATTCTCGGACAAGGCAGTCAGGATAATGTCACAAGAGTCTCTGTCCCTGGCTCCAGTTCTGATTGTGTGACTATCCCATTCTATACCTGGTAGATTGAAGTCTCACCCTATTACAATAGTATGATCACGAAACTTCTTCACGACGTTCTGCAGGTTCTCTCTGAGGCGCTCAACTACTACGGTTGCTGATGCAGGTGGTCTATAGAAGCATCCGACTATCATATGTGACCCACCTTTGATACTTAACTTAACCCAGATTATTTCACATTCGCATTCGCTAATAACTTCACTGGATATTATTGAATTCTTTACTGCTATAAATACTCCTCCACCATTGGCGTTTATCCTATCCTTGCGGTATATATTCCATTCTGTGTCTAGGATTTCGTTACTGTTCACTTCCGGTTTTAACCAACTTTCCGTTCCTAATACTATATGCGCACTATTTCCTTCAATAAGCGATACTAATTCAGGAACCTTGCCCTGGATACTCCTGCAGTTTACCAATATTACGTTAACTTTTCCTGTTTTTGGTCTCTGAGGACGGACGTTCTTTATCAACGATGCTGATGTTCTCTCTGGTAAGCCGTCAGGTATTTTATCGTTTCGCCCAAGGGGGGGTCCCTCTAACCTAAAAAAACCCCGTGTGCACGCCACACGTACTCTGCTACCCTAGTAGCTGCTTCCGGTGTGTAGTGCACGCCTGACCTGTCTAGGGGGGCCCTACAGTTCTCCACCCAATAACGGAGGTCGATGAATTTGCAACCATTATAGTCGCAGAGTCGTCTGAGCCTCTGGTTTAGACCCTCCACACGGCTCCAAACCAGAGGACCGCGATCGACTCTGGGCACTATGCTGCAGATATTAAGCTCAGCTTGCACTCCGCGTGCGATGCTGGTTGTCTTCACCAAATCAGCCAGCCGCCGGAAGGAACCAAGGATGGCCTCAGAACCCAAGCGGCAGGCGTCATTCGTTCCGACATGTGCTACTATCTGCAGCCGGTCACACCCAGTGCGTTCAATAGCTGCCGGAAGGGCCTCCTCCACATTACGGACGAGACCCCCCGGCAAGCACACCGAGTGCACACTGGCATTCTTCCCCGACCTACCCGCTATTTTCCTGAGGGGCTCCATAACCCGCCTAACGTTGGAGCTCCCTATAACTAATAGGCCCGCCCTCTGTGACTGTCGGGACCTTGCCGGAGAATCGGCCACTGGCCCAACAGGCGAGGCATCCTGTGGTGGCTCGGAAACGATGTCATCACCACTAGGAAGCACCCCGAACCTGTTGGAAAGGGGTAAGGCAGCTGCCACGCGGCCAGATCCCACCTTCGCCTTTCGGCCAGGCACGCGCGAGCCCACCACTGTCCGCCATTCACCCTGGAGAGATGGCTGACCGGTAAGATGCTCACTGCCGGAAGACGCAGCGACATCAGGGGTTCCATGTGATTCCAAGGCCACCGAAGTAGGTATAGGTCTCACCACAGTTGCCCCAACGCCACTACGAGCCGACGCCTGCGCCTCGAGCTCGATGAGCCTAACAGACAAAGCCTCCACCTGCCCCCGAAGAGTGGCCAATTCTCCTTGCGTCCGCTCACAACAACCACAGTCCCTACACATGACTATGTTTACCCTACTCTATACGGTGACAAATTCCCAAGATAATCTTCTGATGAGCTACTCTGATAATCAAGAAACACTCACTGAAATACGAGACGCGAAAACTACGCTAGGTTTTCCCAGAAAAACTATTTAAAAGCTAAGCGCAGCAAATAAGTACAAAATAAATTTCTCTCCTAACGATCAAGAACTGTTAGTTTCTATGCAGAGCAGATAAACACAAATAGAATCCCTTCCTTAGTGGAAGGTCGTAAAAAAATGCAAAATAAACGCATTATACAAACAGTACTCGCTGCTGCTGGTGCTCTCGCTCTGGCTGTCACAAGACACAATGCCGACTTCAGTACAGGAAGATTGAGTCTTCCTACTGTCTATGTTTTGAGCGTTTCCTGTGTCACGAGTTTTACATTCCGATGCACCTCTGCAGGTTTACTGTATCCCTTGGACCTTCCCATTGACGATGAAACACAGAAATTGCATCGGAATTAAATAGAAGAGACACAATGACGACTTAAGTACAAGAATACAGTCTTCTTACAGTCAATGTTTTGAGCGATTCCTGTGTCACCAGTTTTACATTCCGATGCACCTCTGCATGTTTAGTGTATCCCTTGGACCTTCCCATTGGCGATGAAACACACAAATTGCATCGAAATTAAATATAAGAGACACAATGCCGACTTAAGTACACGAAGACTAAATCTTGCTACTGTCTATGTTTTGAGCGTATCCTGTGTCATCAGTTTTACTTTCCGATGCACCTCTGCAGGTTTACTATATCCCTTGGACCTTCCCATTCACGATGAAACACAGAAATTTCATCGGAAATAAATATAAGAGACACAATGCCGACTTAAGTACAGGAAGACTGAGTCTTCCTACTGTCTATGTTTTGAGCGTTTCCTGTGTCACTAGTTTTACATTCCGTTGCACCTCTGCAGGGTTACTGTATCCCTTGGACCTTCCCATTGACGATGAAACACAGAAATAGCATCGGAATTAAATATAAGAGACACAATGCCGACTTAAGTACAGGAAGACTAACTCCTCCTACTGTCTATGTTTTGAGCGTTTCCTGTGTCATCAGTTTTACTTTGTGTTGCACCTCTGCAGGTTTGCTATATCCCTTGGACCTTCCCATTCACGATGAAACACAGAAATTTTATCGGAAATAAATATACATCTACATCTACATCTACATCTACATCTATACTCCGCGAGCCACCTTACGGTGTGTGGCGTAGGGTACTTATTGTACCACTATCTGATCCCCCCTTCCCTGTTCCATTCACGAATTGTGCGTGGGAAGAACGACTGCTTGTAAGTCTCCGTATTTTCTCTAATTTCTCGGATCTTTTCGTTGTGATCATTACGCGAGATATATGTGGGCGGTAGTAATATGTTGCCCATCTCTTCCCGGAATGTGCTCTCTCGTAATTTCGATAATAAACCTCTCCGTATTGCGTAACGCCTTTCTTGAAGTGTCCGCCACTGGAGCTTGTTCAGCATCTCCGTAACGCTCTCGCGCTGACTAAATGTCCCCATGACGAATCGCGCTGCTTTTCGCTGGATCATGTCTATCTCTTCTATTAATCCAACCTGGTGAGGGTCCCATACTGATGAGCAATACTCAAGAATCGGACGAACAAGCGTTTTGTAAGCTACTTCTTTCGTCGATGAGTCACATTTTCTTAGAATTCTCCTATGAATCTCAACCTGGCGCCTGCTTTTCCCACTATTTGTTTTATGTGATCATTCCACTTCAGATCGCTCCGGATAGTAACTCCTAAGTATTTTACGGTCGTTACCGCTTCCAATGATTTACCACCTATGGCATAATTGTACTGGAATGGATTTCTGCCCCTAAGTATGCGCATTATATTACATTTATCTACGTTTAGGGAAAGCTGCCAGCTGTCGCACCATTCATTAATCCTCTGCAGGTCTTCCTGGAGTACGTACGAGTCTTCTGATGTTGCTACTTTCTTGTAGACAACCGTGTCATCTGCAAATAGCCTCACGGAGCTACCGATGTTGTCAACTAAGTCATTTATGTATATTGTAAACAATAAAGGTCCTATCACGCTTCCTTGCGGTACTCCCGAAATTACCTCTACATCTGCAGATTTTGAACCGTTAAGAATGACATGTTGTGTTCTTTCTTCTGGGAAATCCTGAATCCAATCACAAACCTGGTCCGATATTCCGTAAGCTCGTATTTTTTTCACTAAACGTAAGTGCGGAACTGTATCAAATGCCTTCCTGAAGTCCAGGAATACGGCATCAATCTGCTCGCCAGTGTCTACGGCACTGTGAATTTTTTGGACAAATAGGGCGAGCTGAGTTTCACATGATCTCTGTTTGCAGAATCCATGTTGGTTATGATGAAGGAGATTTGTATTATCTAAGAACGTCATAATACGAGAACATAAAACATGTTCCATTATTCTACAACAGATTGACGTAAGCGAAATAGGCCTATAATTATTCGCATCTGATTTATGACCCTTCTTGAAAATGGGAACGACCTGCGCTTTCTTCCAGTCGCTAGGTACTTTACGTTCTTCCAGAGATCTACGATAAATTGCTGATAGAAAGGGGGCAAGTTCTTTAGCATAATCACTGTAGAATCTTACGGGTATCTCGTCTGGTCCGGATGCTTTTCCGCTACTAAGTGATAGCAGTTGTTTTTCAATTCCGATATCGTTTATTTCAATATTTTCCATTTTGGCGTCTGTGCGACGGCTGAAGTCAGGGACCGTGTTACGATTTTCCGCAGTGAAACAGTTTCGGAACACTGAATTCAGTATTTCTGCCTTTCTTCGGTCGTCCTCTGTTTCGGTGCCATCGTGGTCAACGAGTGACTGAATAGGGGATTTAGATCCGCTTACCGATTTTACATATGACCAAAACTTTTTAGGGTTCTTGTTTAGATTGTTTGCCAATGTTTTATGTTCGAATTCGTTGAATGCTTCTCTCATTGCTCTCTTTACGCTCTTTTTCGCTTCGTTCAGCTTTTCCTTATCAGCTATGATTCGACTACTCTTAAACCTATGATGAAGCTTTCTTTGTTTCCGTAGTACCTTTCGTACATGATTGTTATACCACGGTGGATCTTTCCCCTCGCTTTGGACCTTAGTCGGTACGAACTTATCTAAGGCGTACTGGACGATGTTTCTGAATTTTTTCCATTTTTGTTCCACATCCTCTTCCTCAGAAATGAACGTTTGATGGTGGTCACTCAGATATTCTGCGATTTGTGCCCTATCACTCTTGTTAAGCAAATATATTTTCCTTTCTTTCTTGGCATTTCTTATTACACTTGTAGTCATTGATGCAACCACTGACTTATGATCACTGATACCCCCTTCTACATTCACGGAGTCGAAAAGTTCCGGTCTATTTGTTGCTATGAGGTCTAAAACGTTAGCTTCACGAGTTGGTTCTCTAACTATCTGCTCGAAGTAATTCTCGGACAAGGCAGTCAGGATAATGTCACAAGAGTCTCTGTCCCTGGCTCCAGTTCTGATTGTGTGACTATCCCATTCTATACCTGGTAGATTGAAGTCTCACCCTATTACAATAGTATGATCACGAAACTTCTTCACGACGTTCTGCAGGTTCTCTCTGAGGCGCTCAACTACTACGGTTGCTGATGCAGGTGGTCTATAGAAGCATCCGACTATCATATGTGACCCACCTTTGATACTTAACTTAACCCAGATTATTTCACATTCGCATTCGCTAATAACTTCACTGGATATTATTGAATTCTTTACTGCTATAAATACTCCTCCACCATTGGCGTTTATCCTATCCTTGCGGTATATATTCCATTCTGTGTCTAGGATTTCGTTACTGTTCACTTCCGGTTTTAACCAACTTTCCGTTCCTAATACTATATGCGCACTATTTCCTTCAATAAGCGATACTAATTCAGGAACCTTGCCCTGGATACTCCTGCAGTTTACCAATATTACGTTAACTTTTCCTGTTTTTGGTCTCTGAGGACGGACGTTCTTTATCAACGATGCTGATGTTCTCTCTGGTAAGCCGTCAGGTATTTTATCGTTTCGCCCAAGGGGGGGTCCCTCTAACCTAAAAAACCCCCGTGTGCACGCCACACGTACTCTGCTACCCTAGTAGCTGCTTCCGGTGTGTAGTGCACGCCTGACCTGTCTAGGGGGGCCCTACAGTTCTCCACCCAATAACGGAGGTCGATGAATTTGCAACCATTATAGTCGCAGAGTCGTCTGAGCCTCTGGTTTAGACCCTCCACACGGCTCCAAACCAGAGGACCGCGATCGACTCTGGGCACTATGCTGCAGATATTAAGCTCAGCTTGCACTCCGCGTGCGATGCTGGTTGTCTTCACCAAATCAGCCAGCCGCCGGAAGGAACCAAGGATGGCCTCAGAACCCAAGCGGCAGGCGTCATTCGTTCCGACATGTGCTACTATCTGCAGCCGGTCACACCCAGTGCGTTCAATAGCTGCCGGAAGGGCCTCCTCCACATTACGGACGAGACCCCCCGGCAAGCACACCGAGTGCACACTGGCATTCTTCCCCGACCTACCCGCTATTTTCCTGAGGGGCTCCATAACCCGCCTAACGTTGGAGCTCCCTATAACTAATAGGCCCGCCCTCTGTGACTGTCGGGACCTTGCCGGAGAATCGGCCACTGGCCCAACAGGCGAGGCATCCTGTGGTGGCTCGGAAACGATGTCATCACCACTAGGAAGCACCCCGAACCTGTTGGAAAGGGGTAAGGCAGCTGCCACGCGGCCAGATCCCACCTTCGCCTTTCGGCCAGGCACGCGCGAGCCCACCACTGTCCGCCATTCACCCTGGAGAGATGGCTGACCGGTAAGATGCTCACTGCCGGAAGACGCAGCGACATCAGGGGTTCCATGTGATTCCAAGGCCACCGAAGTAGGTATAGGTCTCACCACAGTTGCCCCAACGCCACTACGAGCCGACGCCTGCGCCTCGAGCTCGATGAGCCTAACAGACAAAACCTCCACCTGCCCCCGAAGAGTGGCCAATTCTCCTTGCGTCCGCTCACAACAACCACAGTCCCTACACATGACTATGTTTACCCTACTCTATACGGTGACAAATTCCCAAGATAATCTTCTGATGAGCTACTCTGATAATCAAGAAACACTCACTGAAATACGAGACGCGAAAACTACGCTAGGTTTTCCCAGAAAAACTATTTAAAAGCTAAGCGCAGCAAATAAGTACAAAATAAATTTCTCTCCTAACGATCAAGAACTGTTAGTTTCTATGCAGAGCAGATAAACACAAATAGAATCCCTTCCTTAGTGGAAGGTCGTAAAAAAATGCAAAATAAACGCATTATACAAACAGTACTCGCTGCTGCTGGTGCTCTCGCTCTGGCTGTCACAAGACACAATGCCGACTTCAGTACAGGAAGACTGAGTCTTCCTACTGTCTATGTTTTGAGCGTTTCCTGTGTCACGAGTTTTACATTCCGATGCACCTCTGCAGGTTTACTGTATCCCTTGGACCTTCCCATTGACGATGAAACACAGAAATTGCATCGGAATTAAATAGAAGAGACACAATGACGACTTAAGTACAAGAATACAGTCTTCTTACAGTCAATGTTTTGAGCGATTCCTGTGTCACCAGTTTTACATTCCGATGCACCTCTGCATGTTTAGTGTATCCCTTGGACCTTCCCATTGGCGATGAAACACACAAATTGCATCGAAATTAAATTTAAGAGACACAACGCCGACTTAAGTACACGAAGACTAAATCTTGCTACTGTCTATGTTTTGAGCGTATCCTGTGTCATCAGTTTTACTTTCCGATGCACCTCTGCAGGTTTACTATATCCCTTGGACCTTCCCATTCACGATGAAACACAGAAATTTCATCGGAAATAAATATAAGAGACACAATGCCGACTTAAGTAAAGGAAGACTGAGTCTTCCTACTGTCTATGTTTTGAGCGTTTCCTGTGTCACTAGTTTTACATTCCGTTGCACCTCTGCAGGGTTACTGTATCCCTTGGATCTTCCCATTGACGATGAAACACAGAAATTGCATAGGAATTAAATATAAGAGACACAATGCCGACTTAAGTACAGGAACACTGAGTCTTACTACTGTCTATGATTTGAGCGTTTCCTGTGTCACCAGTTTTACATTCCGATGCACCTCTACAGGTTGACTGTATCCCTCGGACCTTCACAGTACCGATGAAACACAGAAATTGCATCGGAATTAAATATAAGAGACACAATGCCGACTTAAGTACAGGATGACTAAGTCTTCCTACTGTCTATGTTATGAGCGTGTCCTGTGTCATCAGTTTTACTTTCCGATGCACCTCTGCAGGTTTACTATATCCCTTGGACCTTCCCATTCACGATGAAACACAGAAATTTCATCGGAAATAAATATAAGAGACACAATGCCGATTTAAGTACAGGAAGACTAAGTCTTCCTACTGTCTATGTTTTGAGCGTTTCCTGTGTCTCCAGTTTTACATTCAGATGCACCTCTGCAGGTTTACTGTATCCCTTGGACTTTCCCATTGACGATGAAACACAGAAATTGCATCGGAATTAAATGTAAGAGACGCAATGCCGACTTAAGTACCGGAAGACTGAGTCTTCCTATTGTCTATGTTTTGAGCTTTTCCTGTGTCACTAGTTTTACATTCCAATGTACCTCTGCAGGTTAACTGTATCCCTTGGACCTTCCCATTGACGATGAAACACAGAAATTGCATCGGAATTAAGTATAAGAGACACAATGCCGACTTAAGCACAGGAAGAATGAGTCATCCTACTGTATATAAATTGAGCGTTTCCTGTGTCACCAGTTTTACATTCCGATGCACTTCTACAGGTTTACTGTATCCCTTGGACCTTCACAGTGACGATGAAACTCAGAAATTGCATCGGAATTAAATATAAGAGACACAATGCCGACTTAAGTACAAGAAAACAGTCTTCTTACAGTCAATGATTTGAGCGTTTCCTGTGTCACCAGTTTTACATTCCGATGCACCTCTGCAGATTTACTGCATTTCCTGGACCTTCCCATTATCGATGAAACACACAAATTGCATCGAAATTAAATATATGAGACACAATGCCGACTTAAGTACAGGAGGGCTGAGTCTTCCTACTGTCTATGTTTTGATCGTATCCTGTGTCACAAGTTTTACATTCCGATGGACCTCTGCAGGTTTACAGTATCCCTTGGACCTTCCCATTGACGATGAAACACAGAAATTGCATCGGAATTAAATATAAGAGTCACAACACCGACTTAAGTACAAGAAAACTGTGTCTTCTTACGGTCAATGTTTTGAGCGTTTCCTGTGTCACTAGTTTTACATTCCGTTGCACCTCTGCAGGTTTACTGTATTCCTTGGACCTCCCCATTGACGATGAAACACAGAAATTGCATCGGAATTAAATATAAGAGACACAATGCCGACTTAAGGACAGGAAGACTGAGTCTTCCTACTGTCTATGATTTTAGCGTTTCCTGTATCACCTCTTTTACATTCTGATGCACCTCTGCAGGTTAACTGTCTCCCTTGGACCTTCCCATTGACGATGAAACACAGAAATTGCATCGGAATTAAATATAAGAGACACAATGCCGACTTAAGTACAGGAAGACTGGGTCTTCCTACTGTCTATGTTTTGAGCGTTTCCTGTGTCACTAGTTTTACATTCCGATGCACCTCTGCAGGTTTACTGTATCCCTTGGACCTTACCATTGACGATGAAACACAGAAATTGTATCGGAATTAAGTATAAGAGACATAATGCCGACTTAAGTACAGGAAGACTGAGTCTTCCTACTGTCTATGTTTTGAGCGTTTCCTGTGCCACTAGTTTTACATTCCGTTGCACCTCTGCAAGGGTTACTGTATCCCTCGGAACTTCACAGTGACGATGAAACACAGAAATTGCATCGGAATTAAATATAAGAGACACAATGCCGACTTAAGTACAGGAAGACTAAGTCTTCCTACTGTCTATGTTATGAGCGTGTCCTGTGTCATCAGTTTTACTATCCGATGCACCTCTGCAGGTTTACTGTATCCCTTGGACCTTCCCATTGACGATGAAACAAAGAAATTTCATCGGAAATAAATATAAGAGACACAATGCCGATTTAAGTACAGGAAGACTAAGTCTTCCTACTGTCTATGTTTTGAGCGTTTCCTGTGTCTCCAGTTTTACATTCAGATGCACCTCTGCAGGTTTACTGTATCCCTTGGACTTTCCCATTGATGATGAAACACAGAAATTGCATCGGAATTAAATGTAAGAGACGCAATGCCGACCTAAGTACAGGAAGACTTAGTCTTCCTACTGTCTATGTTTTGAGCGTTTCCTGTGTCACTAGTTTTACATTCCGATGTACCTCTGCAGGTAAACTGTATCCCTTGGACCTTACCATTGACGATGAAACACAGAAATTGCATCGGAATTAAATATAAGAGACACAAAGCCGACTTAAGTACAGGAAGATTGCGTCTTCCTACTGTCTATGTTTTGAGCTTTTCCTGTGTCACCAGTTTCACATTCTGATGCACCTCTGCAGGTTTACTGTATCCCTTGGGCCTTCCCATTGACGACGAAACACAGAAATTGCATCGGAATGAAATATATGAGACACAATGCCGACTTAAGCACAGGAAGAATGAGTCATCCTACTGTCTATAAATTGAGCGTTTCCTGTGTCACCAGTTTTACATTCCGATGCACCTCTACAGGTTTACTGTATCCCTTGGACCTTCACAGTGACAATGAAACTCAGAAATTGCATCGTAATTAAATATAACAGACACAATGCCTACTTAAGTACAAGAAAACAGTCTTCTTACAGTCAATGTTTTGAGCGTTTCCTGTGTCACCAGTTTTACATTCCGATGCACCTCTGCAGATTTACTGCATCCCCTGGACCTTCCCATTGGCGATGAAAAACACAAATTGCATCGAAATTAAATATAAGAGACACAATGCCGACTTAAGTACTGGAGGACTGAGTCTTCCTAATGTCTATGTTTTGATCGTTTCCTGTGTCACAAGTTTTACATTCCGATGGACCTCTGCAGGTTTACAGTATCCCTTGGACCTTCCCATTGACGATGAAACACAGAAATTGCATCGCAATTAATAATAAGATACACAATGCCGACTTAAGTACAGGAAGACTGAGTCTTCCTACTGTCTATGTTTTGTGCGTTTCCTGTGTCACCAGTTTTACATTCTGATGCACCTCTGCAGGTTTACTGTATCCCTTGGACCTTCCCATTGACGATGAAACACTGAAATTGCATCGGAATTAAATATAAGAGACACAACGCCGACTTAAGTACAAGAAAACTGAGTCTTCTTACTGTCATTGTTTTGAGAGTTCCCTGTGTCACTAGTTTTACATTCCGTTGCACCTCTGCAGGTTTACTGTATCCCTTGGACCTCCCCATTGACGATGAAACACAGAATTTGCATCGGAATTAAATATAAGAGACACAATGCCGACTTAAGTACAGTAAGACTGAGTCTTCCTAATGTGTATGTTTTGAGCGTTTCCTGTGTCACTACTTTTACATTCCGATGCGCCTCTGCAGGTTTACTGTATCCCTTGGACCTTCCCATTGACGATGAAACACAGAAATTGCATCGGAATTAAAGATAAGAGACACAATGCCGACTAAAGGACAGGAAGACTGAGTCTTCCTACTGTCTATGCTTTGAGCGTTTCCTGTGTCACCCGTTTTACATTCTGATGCACCTCTGCAGGTTAACTGTCTCCCTTGGACCTTCCCATTGACGATGAAACACAGAAATTGCATCGCAATTAAATATAAGATACACAATGCCGACTTAAGTACAGGAAGACTGAGACTTCCTACTGTCTATAATTTGAGCATCTCCTGCGTCACCAGTTTTACATTCCGATGCACCTCTACAGGTTTACTGTATCCCATGGACCTCCCCATTGACGATGAAACACAGAATTTGCATCGAAATTAAATATAAGAGACACAATGCCGACTTAAGTACAGGAAGACTAAATCCTGCTAATGTCTATGTTTTGAGCGTATCCTGTGTCATCAGTTTTACTTTCCGATGCACCTCTGCAGGTTTACTGTATCCCTTGGACCTTCCCATTCAGGATGAAACACAGAAATTTCATCGGAAATAAATATAAGAGACACAATGCCGGCTTATGTACAGGAAGACTGGGTCTTCCTACTGTCTATGTTTTAAGCGTTTCCTGTGTCACTAGTTATACATTCCGATGCACCTCTGCAGGTTTACTGTATCCCTTGGACCTTCCCATTGACGATGAAACACAGAAATTGCATCGGAATTAAATATAAGAGACTCAATGCCGACTTAAGTACAGGAAGACTGAGTCTTCCTACTGTCTATATTTTGAGCGTTTCCTGTGTCACTAGTTTTACATTCCGATGCACCTCTGCAGGTTTATTGTATCCCTTGGACCTTCCCATTGACGATGAAACACAGAAATTGCATCGGAATTAAATATAAGAGACACAATGACGACTTAAGTACAGGAAGACTGAGTCTTCCTACTGTCTATTTTTTGAGCGATTCCTGTGTCACCAGTTTTACGTTCTGATGCACCTCTGCAGGTTTACTGTATCCCGTGGACCTTCCCATTGACGATGAAACACAGAAATTGCATCGGAATTAAATATAAGAGACACCATGCCGACTTAAGTACAGGAAGACTGAGTCTTCCTACTGTCTATGATTTGAGCGTTTCCTGTGTCACCAGTTTTACATTCCGATGCACCTCTACAGGTTTACTGTATCCCTTGGACCTTCCCATTGACGATGAAACACAGAAATTGCATCGGAATTAAATAGAAGAGACCCAATGACGACATAAGTACAAGAAAACAGTCTTCTTACAGTCAATGTTTTGAGCGATTCCTGTGTCACCAGTTTTACATTCCGATGCACCTCTGCATGTTTAGTGTATCCCTTGGACCTTCCCATTGGCGATGAAACACACAAATTGAATCGAAATTAAATATAAGAGACACAATGCCGACTTAAGTACACGAAGACTAAATCTTGCTACTGTCTATGTTTTGAGCGTATCCTGTGTCATCAGTTTTACTTTCCGATGCACCTCTGCAGGTTTACTATATCCCTTGGACCTTCCCATTCACGTTGAAACACAGAAATTTTATCGGAAATAAATATAAGAGACACAATGCCGACTTAAGTACAGGAAGACTGAGTCTTCCTACTGTCTATGTTTTGAGCGTTTCCTGTGCCACTAGTTTTACATTCCGTTGCACCTCTGCAAGGGTTACTGTATCCCTCGGATCTTCCCATTGACGATGAAACACAGAAATTGCATCGGAATTAAATATAAGAGACACAATGCCGACTTAAGTACAGGAACACTGAGTCTCCCTACTGTCTATGTTTTGAGCGTTTCCTGTGTCACCAGTTTTACATTCCGATGCACCTCTACAGGTTGACTGTATCCCTCGGAACTTCACAGTGACGATGAAACACAGAAATTGCATCGGAATTAAATATAAGAGACACAATGCCGACTTAAGTACAGGAAGACTAAGTCTTCCTACTGTCTATGTTATGAGCGTGTCCTGTGTCATCAGTTTTACTATCCGATGCACCTCTGCAGGTTTACTGTATCCCTTGGACCTTCCCATTGACGATGAAACAAAGAAATTTCATCGGAAATAAATATAAGAGACACAATGCCGATTTAAGTACAGGAAGACTAAGTCTTCCAACTGTCTATGTTTTGAGCGTTTCCTGTGTCTCCAGTTTTACATTCAGATGCACCTCTGCAGGTTTACTGTATCCCTTGGACTTTCCCATTGATGATGAAACACAGAAATTGCATCGGAATTAAATGTAAGAGACGCAATGCCGACCTAAGTACAGGAAGACTTAGTCTTCCTACTGTCTATGTTTTGAGCGTTTCCTGTGTCACTAGTTTTACATTCCGATGTACCTCTGCAGGTAAACTGTATCCCTTGGACCTTACCATTGACGATGAAACACAGAAATTGCATCGGAATTAAATATAAGAGACACAAAGCCGACTTAAGTACAGGAAGATTGCGTCTTCCTACTGTCTATGTTTTGAGCTTTTCCTGTGTCACCAGTTTCACATTCTGATGCACCTCTGCAGGTTTACTGTATCCCTTGGGCCTTCCCATTGACGATGAAACACAGAAATTGCATCGGAATGAAATATATGAGACACAATGCCGACTTAAGCACAGGAAGAATGAGTCATCCTACTGTCTATAAATTGAGCGTTTCCTGTGTCACCAGTTTTACATTCCGATGCACCTCTACAGGTTTACTGTATCCCTTGGACCTTCACAGTGACAATGAAACTCAGAAATTGCATCGTAATTAAATATAACAGACACAATGCCGACTTAAGTACAAGAAAACAGTCTTCTTACAGTCAATGTTTTGAGCGTTTCCTGTGTCACCAGTTTTACATTCCGATGCACCTCTGCAGATTTACTGCATCCCCTGGACCTTCCCATTGGCGATGAAAAACACAAATTGCATCGAAATTAAATATAAGAGACACAATGCCGACTTAAGTACTGGAGGACTGAGTCTTCCTAATGTCTATGTTTTGATCGTTTCCTGTGTCACAAGTTTTACATTCCGATGGACCTCTGCAGGTTTACAGTATCCCTTGGACCTTCCCATTGACGATGAAACACAGAAATTGCATCGCAATTAAATATAAGATACACAATGCCGACTTAAGTACAGGAAGACTGAGTCTTTCTACTGTCTATGTTTTGTGCGTTTCCTGTGTCACCAGTTTTACATTCTGATGCACCTCTGCAGGTTTACTGTATCCCTTGGACCTTCCCATTGACGATGAAACACAGAAATTGCATCGGAATTAAATATAAGAGACACAACGCCGACTTAAGTACAAGAAAACTGAGTCTTCTTACTGTCATTGTTTTGAGAGTTCCCTGTGTCACTAGTTTTACATTCCGTTGCACCTCTGCAGGTTTACTGTATCCCTTGGACCTCCCCATTGACGATGAAACACAGAATTTGCATCGGAATTAAATATAAGAGACACAATGCCGACTTAAGTACAGTAAGACTGAGTCTTCCTAATGTGTATGTTTTGAGCGTTTCCTGTGTCACTACTTTTACATTCCGATGCGCCTCTGCAGGTTTACTGTATCCCTTGGCCCTTCCCATTGACGATGAAACACAGAAATTGCATCGGAATTAAATATAAGATACACAATGCCGACTTAAGTACAGGAAGACTGAGACTTCCTACTGTCTATAATTTGAGCATCTCCTGCGTCACCAGTTTTACATTCCGATGCACCTCTACAGGTTTACTGTATCCCTTGGACCTCCCCATTGACGATGAAACACAGAATTTGCATAGAAATTAAATATAAGAGACACAATGCCGACTTAAGTACAGGAAGACTAAATCCTGCTAATGTCTATGTTTTGAGCGTATCCTGTGTCATCAGTTTTACTTTCCGATGCACCTCTGCAGGTTTACTGTATCCCTTGGACCTTCCCATTCAGGATGAAACACAGAAATTTCATCGGAAATAAATATAAGAGACACAATGCCGGCTTATGTACAGGAAGACTGAGTCTTCCTACTGTCTATGTTTTAAGCGTTTCCTGTGTCACTAGTTATACATTCCGATGCACCTCTGCAGGTTTACTGTATCCCTTGGACCTTCCCATTGACGATGAAACACAGAAATTGCATCGGAATTAAATATAAGAGACTCAATGCCGACTTAAGTACAGGAAGACTGAGTCTTCCTACTGTCTATATTTTGAGCGTTTCCTGTGTCACTAGTTTTACATTCCGATGCACCTCTGCAGGTTTATTGTATCCCTTGGACCTTCCCATTGACGATGAAACACAGAAATTGCATCGGAATTAAATATAAGAGACACAATGACGACTTAAGTACAGGAAGACTGAGTCTTCCTACTGTCTATTTTTTGAGCGATTCCTGTGTCACCAGTTTTACGTTCTGATGCACCTCTGCAGGTTTACTGTATCCCGTGGACCTTCCCATTGACAATGAAACACAGAAATTGCATCGCAATTAAATATAAGAGACACAATGCCGACTTAAGTACAGGAAGACTGAGTCTTCCTACTGTCTATGATTTGAGCATTTCCTGTGTCATCAGTTTTACATTCCGATGCACCTCTGCAGGTTTACTGTATCCCTTGGACCTTCCCATTGACGATGAAAATCAGAAATTGCATCGGAATTATATATAAGAGACGCAACGCCGACTTAAGTACATAAAAACTGAGTCTTCTTACGGTCTATGTTTTGAGCGTTTCCTGTGTCACCAGGTTTAAATTACGATGCATCTCTGCAGGTTTACTGTATCCCTTGGACCTTCCCATTGACAATGACACACAGAAATTGCATCGGAATTAAATATATGAGACACAATGCCGACTTAAGTACAGGAAGACTGAGTCTTCCTACTGTCTATGTTTTGAGCGTTTCCTGTGTCACGAGTTTTCATTCTGATGCACCTCTGCAGGTTTACTGTATCCCTTGGACATTCCAATTGACGATGAAACACAGAAATTGCATCGGAATTAAATATAAGATACACAATGCCGACTTAAGTACAGGAAGACTAAATCCTGCTACTGTCTATGTTTTGAGCGTATCCTGTGTCATCAGTTTTACATTCCGATCAACCTCTGCAGGTTTACTATATCCCTTGGACCTTCCCATTCACGATGAAACACAGAAATTTCATCGGAAATAAATGTAAGAGCCACAATGCCGACTTATGTACAGGAAGACTGAGTCTTCCTACTGTTTATGTTTTGAGCGTTTCCTGTGTCACTAGTTATACATTCCGTTGCACCTCTGCAGGTTTACTGTATCTCTTGGACCTTCCTATTGACGATGAAACACAGAAATTACATCGGAATTAAATATAAGAGACACAATGCCGACTTAAGTACAGGAAGACTGAGTATTCGTACTGTCTATGATGTGAGCGTTTTCTGTGTCACCATGTTTACATTCTGATGCACCTCTGCAGATTTACTGCACCCCTTGGACCTACCCATTGACGATGTCACACAGAAATTGCATCGGAATTAAATATAAGAGACACAATGCCGACTTAAGTACAGGAAGACTGAGTCTTCCTACTGTCTATGATTTGAGCATTTCCTGTGTCATCAGTTTTACATTCCGATGCACCTCTGCAGGTTTACTGTATCCCTTGGACCTTCCCATTGACGATGAAAATCAGAAATTGCATCGGAATTATATATAAGAGACGCAACGCCGACTTAAGTACATGAAAACTGAGTCTTCTTACGGTCTATGTTTTGAGCGTTTCCTGTGTCACCAGGTTTAAATTACGATGCATCTCTGCAGGTTTACTGTATCCCTTGGACCTTCCCATTGACAATGAAACGCAGAAATTGCATCGGAATTAAATATATGAGACACAATGCCGACTTAAGTACAGGAAGACTGAGTCTTCCTACTGTCTATGTTTTGAGCGTTTCCTGTGTCACGAGTTTTACATTCTGATGCACCTCTGCAGGTTTACTGTATCTCTTGGACATTCCCATTGACGATGAAACACAGATATTGCATCGGAATTAAATATAAGATACACAATGCCGACTTAAGTACAGGAAGACTAAATCCTGCTACTGTCTATGTTTTGAGCGTATCCTGTGTCATCATTTTTTCATTCCGATGAACCTCTGCAGGTTTACTATATCCCTTGGACCTTCCCATTCACGATGAAACACAGAAATTTGATCGGAAATAAATGTAAGAGACACAATGCCGACTTATGTACAGGAAGACTGAGTCTTCCTACTGTTTATGTTTTGAGCGTTTCCTGTGTCACTAGTTATACATTCCGTTGCACCTCTGCAGGTTTACTGTATCTCTTGGACCTTCCCATTGACGATGAAACACAGAAATTGCATTGGAATTAAATATAAGAGACACAATGCCGACTTAAGTACAGGAAGACTGAGTATTCGTACTGTCTATGTTGTGAGCGTTTTCTGTGTCACCATGTTTACATTCTGATGCACCTCTGCAGATTTACTGTACCCCTTGGACCTTCCCATTGACGATGTCACACAGAAATTGCATCGGAATTAAATATAAGAGACACAATGCCGACTTAAGTACAGGAAGACTGAGTCTTCCTACTGTCTATGTTTTGAGCGTTTCCTGTGTCACCAGTTTTACATTCAGATGCACCTCTGCAGGTTTACTGTATCTCTTGGACCTTCCCATTGACGATGAAACACAGAAATAACATCGGAATTAAATATAAGAGACACAATGCCGACTTAAGTACAGGAAGGGTGAGTCTTCCTACTGTCTATGTTTTGAGCGTTTCCTGTGTCACCAGTTTTACATTCTGATGCACCTCTGCAGGTTTACTGTATCCCTTGGATCTTCCCATTGACGATGAAACGCAGAAATTGCATCGGAATTAAATATAAGAGACACAATGCCGACTTAAGAACAGGAAGACTGAGTCTTCCTACTGTCTATGTTTTGAGCGTTACCTGTGTCACCAATTTTACATACCGATGCACCTCTGCAGGTTTACTGTATCACTTGGACCTTCACAGCGACGATGAAACACAGAAATAGCATCGGAATTAAATATAAGAGACAAAATGCCGACTTAAGTACAGGAAGACTGATTCTTCCTACTGTCTATGTTTTGAGCTTTTCTTGTGTCACTAGTTTTACATACCGATGCACTTTTGCAGGTTTACTGTATCCGTTGGATCTTCCCATTGACGATGAAACACAGAAATTGCATCGGAATTAAATATAAGAGAAACAATGCCGACTTAAGTACGGGAAGACTGAGTCTTCCTACTGTCTATGTTTGAGCGTTTCCTGTGTCACTAGTTTTACATTCCGATGCACCTCTGCAGGTTTAATGTATCCCTTCGACCTTCCCATTGACGATGAAACACAGAAATTGCATCGGAATTATATATAAGAGACACAATGCCGACTTAAGTACAGGAAGACTGAGTCTTCCTACTGTCTATGTTTTGAGCGTTTCCTGTGTCACCAGTTTTACATTCTGATGCACCTCTGCAGGTTTACTGTATCCCTTGGACCTTCCCATTGACGATGAAACACAGAAATTGCATCGGAATTAAATATAAGAGACACAATGCCGACTTCAGTACAGGAAGACTGAGTCTTCCTACTGTCTATAATTTGAGCGTTTCCTTTGTCACCAGTTTTACATTCCGATGCACCTCTACAGGTTTACTGTATCCCTTGGACCTTCCCATTCACGATGAAACACAGAAATAGCATCGGAATTAAATACACAATGCAGACTTAAGTACAGGAAGACTGAGTCTTCCTACTGTCTATGTTTTGAGCGTTTGCTGTGTCACCAGTTTTACGTTCTGATGCACCTCTGCAGGTTTACTGTATCCCTTGGACCTTCCCATTGACGATGAAACACAGAAATTGCATCGAAATTAATATAAGAGGCACAATGCCGACTTAAGTACAGGAAGACTGAGTCTTCCTACTGTCTATGTTTTGAGCTTTTCCTGTGTCACAATTTTTACATACCGATGGACCTCTGCAGGTTTACTGTATCCCTTGGACCTTCCCATTGACGATGAAACACAGAATTTGCATCGGAATTAAATATAAGAGACACAACGCCGACTTAAGTACAAGAAAACTGAGTCTTCTTACGGTCTATGTTTTGAGCGTTTCCTGTGTCACTAGTTTTACATTCCGTTGTACCTCTGTAGGTTTACTGTATCCGTTGGACCTCCCCATTGACGATGAAACACAGAAATTGCATCGAATTAAATATAAGAGACACAATGCCGACTTAAGTACAGGAAGACTGAGTCTTCCTACTGTCTATGTTTTGAGCGTTTCCTGTGTCACCAGTTTTACATTCCGATGCACCTCTGCAGGTTTACTGTATCCCTTGGACCTTCCCATTGACGATGAAACACAGAAATTGCTTCGGAATTAAATTTAAGAGACACAATGCCGACTTAAGTACAGGAATACTGAGTCTTCCTACTGTCTATGTTTGAGCGTTTCCTGTGTCACTAGTTTTACATTCCGATGCTCCTCTGTAGGTTTACTGTAACCCTTGGACCTTCCCATTGACGATGAAACACAGAAATTGCATCGGAATTAAATATAAGAGACACAATGCCGACTTAAGTTCAGGAAGACTGAGTCTTCCTACTGTCTGTGTTTTGAGCGTTTCCTGTGTCACCAGTTTTACATTCCGATGCACCTCTGCAGGTTTACTGTATCCCTTGGACCTTCCCATTGACGATGAAACACAGAAATTGCAGCGGAATTAAATATAAGAGACACAATGCCGAATTAAGTACAGGAAGACTGAGTCTTCCTACTGTCTATAATTTGAGCGTTTCTTGTGTCACCAGTTTTACATTCCGATGCACCTCTACAGGTTTACTGTATCCCTTGGACCTTCACAGTGACGATTAAACATAGAAATTGCATCGGAATTAAATATAAGAGACACAATGCCGACTTAAGTACAAGATAACAGTCTTCTTACAGTCAATGCTTTGAGCGTTTCCTGTGTCACCAGTTTTACATTCCGATGCACCTCTGCAGGTTTACTGTATCCCTTGGACCTTCCCATTGGCGATGAAACACACAAATTGCATCGAAATTAAATATAAGAGACACAATGCATCCTTAAGTACCGGAAGACTGAGTCTTCCTACTGTCTATGTTTTGAGCGTTTCCTGTGTCACCAGTTTTACATTCCGATGCACCTCTGCAGGTTTACTGTATCCCTTGGACCTTCCCATTGACGATGAAACACAGAAATTGCAACGGAATTAAATATAAGAGACACAATGCCGACTTAAGTACACGAAGACTGAGTCTTCCTACTGTCTATGATTTGAGCGTTTCCTGTGTCATCAGTTTTAAATTCCGATGCACCTCTGCAGGTTTACTGTATCCCTTGGACCTTCCCATTGACGATGAAAATCAGAAATTGCATCGGAATTAAATATTAGAGACACAGTGCCGACTTAAGAACAGGATGACTGGATCTTCTTACTGTCTATGTTTTGAGCGTTTCCCGTGTAAAAAGTTTTACATTCCGATGCACCTCTGCAGGTTTACTTTATCCATTGGACCTTCACAGTGACGATGAATCACAGAAATTGCATCGGAATTAAATATAAGAGTCACAATGCAGACTTAAGTACAGGAAGACTGAGTCTTCCAACTGTCTATGTTTATAGCGTTTCCTGTGTCATCAGTTTTACTTTCCGATGCACCTCTGCTTGTTAACTATATCCCTTGGATCTTCCCATTCACGATGAAACACAGAAATGTCATCGGAAATAAATACAAGAGACACAATGCCGACTTAAGTACAGGAAGACTGAGTCTTCCTACTGTCTATGATTTGAGCGTTTCCTGTGTCACCAGTTTTACATTCCGATGCACCTCTGCAGGTTTACTGTATCCCTTGGACCTTCCCATTGACGATGAAACACAGAAATTGCATCGGAATTAAATATAAGAGACACAATGACGACTTAAGTACTGGAAGACTGAGTCTTCCTACTGTCTATGTTTTGAGCGTTTCCTGTGTCACTAGTTTTACATTCCGATGCACCTCTGCAGGTTTACTGTATCCCTTGGAACTTCCCATTGACGATGAAACACAGAAATTGCATCGGAATTAAATATAAGAGACACAATGCCGACTTAAGTACAGGAAGACTGAGTCTTCCTACTGTCTATGCTTTGGGCGTTTCCTGTGTCACCAGTTTTACATTCCAATGTGCCTCTGCAGGTTTACTGTATCCATTGGACCTTCCCATTGACGATGAAACACAGAAATTGCATCGGAATTAAATATAAGAGACACAACGACGACTTAAGCACAAGAAAACTGAGTCTTCTTACGGTCTATGTTTTGAGCGTTTCCTGTGTCACCAGTTTTACATTCCGATGCACCCCTGCAGGTTTACTGTATCCCTTGGACCTTCCCATTGACGATGAAACACAGAAATTGCATCGGAATTAAATAGAAGAGACACAATGCCGACTTAAGTACAGGAAGACTGAGTCTTCCTACAGTCTATGTTTTGAGCGTTTCCTGTGTCACCAGTTTTACATTCCAATGTGCCTCTGCAGGTTTACTGTATCCATTGGACCTTCCCATTGACGATGAAACACAGAAATTTCATCGGAAATAAATATAAGAGACACAATGCAGACTTAAGTACAGGAAGACTGAGTCTTCCTACTGTCTATGTTTTGAGCGTTTCCTGTGTCACCACTTTTACATTCCGATACACCTCTGCAGGTTTACTGTATCCCTTGGACCTTCCCATTCACGATGAGACACAGAAATTTCATCGGAATTAAATGTAAGAGACACAATGCCGACTTATGTACAGGAAGACTGAGTCTTCATACTGTCTATGTTTTGAGCGTTTCCTGTGTCACTAGTTATACATTCCGTTGCACCGCTGCAGGTTTACTGTATCTCTTGGACCTTCCCATTGACGATGAAACACAGAAATTGCATCGGAATTAAATATAAGAGACACAACGCCGACTTAAGTACAGGAAGACTGAGTATTCGTACTGTCTATGTTGTGAGCGTTTTCTGTGTCACCATTTTTACATTCTGATGCACCTCTGCAGGTTTACTGTACCCCTTGGACCTACCCATTGACGATATCACACAGAAATTGCATCGGAATTAAATATAAGAGACACAATGCCGACTTAAGTACAGGAAGACTGAGTCTTCCTACAGTCTATGTTTTCAGCGTTTCCTGTGTCACCAGTTTTACATTCCGATGCACCTCTGCAGGTTTACTGTATCCCTTGGACCTTCCCATTGACGATGAAACACAGAAATAGCATCGTAATTAAATACACAATGCAGACTTAAGTACAGGAAGACTGAGTCTTCCTACTGTCAATGTTTTGAGCGTTTCCTGTGTCACCAGTTTTCCATTCCGATGCACCTCTACAGGTTTTCTGTATCCCTTCGACCTTCACAGTTACGATGAAACACAGAAATTACATAGGAATTAAATATAAGAGACACAATGACGACTTAAGTACAAGACAACAGTCTTCTTACAGTCAATGATTTGAGCGTTTCCTGTGTCTCCAGTTTTACATTCCGATGCACCTCTGCATGTTTACTGTATCCCTTGGACCTTCCCATTGGCGATGAAACACACAAGTTGCATCGAAATTAAATATAAGATACACAATGCCGACTCAAGTACAGGAACACTAAATCCTGCTACTGTCTATGCTTTGAGCGTATCCTGTGTCATCAGTTTTACTTTCCGATGCACCTCTGCAGGTTTACTGTATCCCTTGGACCTTCCCATTGACGATGAAACACAGAAATTGCATCGGAATTAAATATATGAGAAACAATGCCGACATAAGTACAGGAAGACTGAGTCTTCCTACTGTCTATAATTTGAGCGTTTCCTGTGTCACCAGTTTTACATTCCGATGCACCTCTACAGGTTTACTGTATCCCTTGGACCTTCACAGTGACGATGAAACACAGAAATTGCATCGGAATTAAATATAAGAGACACAATGCCGACTTAAGTACAGGAAGACTAAGTCTTCCTACTGTCTATGTTTTGAGCGTTTCCTGTGTCATCAGTTTTACTTTCCGATGCACCTCTGCACGTTTACTATAACCCTTGGACCTACCCATTCACGATGAAACATAGAAATTTCATCGGAAGTAAATATAAGAGACACAATGCAGACTTAAGTACAGGAAGCCTCAGTCTTCCTACTGTCTATGTTTTGAGCGTTTCCTGTGTCACGAATTTTACATTCCGATGCACCTCTGCAGGTTTACTGTATCCCTTGGACCTTCCCATTGACGATGAAACACAGAAATTGCATCGGAATTAAATATAAGAGACACAATGCCGACTTAAGTACATCAAGACTGAGTCTTCCTACTGTCTATGTTTTGAGCGTTACCTGTGTCACCAGTTTTACATACCGATGCACCTCTGCAGGTTTACTGTATCCCGTGGACCTTCCCATTGACGATGAAACACAGAAATTGCATCGGAATTAAATATAAGAGACACAATGCCGACTTAAGTACAGGAAGACTGAGTCTTCCTACTGTCTATGATTTGAGCGTTTCCTGTGTCACCAGTTTTACATTCCGATGCACCTCTGCAGGTTTACTGTATCCCTTGGTCCTTCCCATTGACGATGAAACACAGAAATTGCATCGGAATTAAATATAAGGACTCAATGCCCACTTAAGTACAGGAAGACTGAGTCTTCCTACTGTCTATGTTTTGAGCGTTTCCTGTGTCACTAGTTTTACATTCCGATGCACCTCTGCAGGTTTATTGTATCCCTTGGACCTTCCCATCGACGATGAAACACAGAAATTGCATCGGAATTAAATATAAGAGACACAATGACGACTTAAGTACAGGAAGACTGAGTCTTCCTACTGTCTATTTTTTGAGCGATTAGTGTGTCACCAGTTTTACATTCTGATGCACCTCTGCAGGTTTACTGTATCCCGTGGACCTTCCCATTGACGATGAAACACAGAAATTGCATCGGAATTAAATATAAGAGACACAATGCCGACTTAAGTACAGGAAGACTGAGTCTTCCTACTGTCTATGATTTGAGCGTTTCCTGTGTCACCAGTTTTACATTCCGATGCACCTCTACAGGTTTACTGTATCCCTTGGACCTTCCCATTGACGATGAAACACAGAAATTGCATCGGAATCAAATATAAGAGACACAATGCCGACTTAAGTACAGGAAGACTGAGTCTTCCTACTGTCTATGATTTGAGCATTTCCTGTGTCATCAGTTTTACATTCCGATGCACCTCTGCAGGTTTACTGTATCCCTTGGACCTTCCCATTGACGATGAAAATCAGAAATTGCATCGGAATTATATATAAGAGACACAACGCCGACTTAAGTACATAAAAACTGAGTCTTCTTACGGTCTATGTTTTGAGCGTTTCCTGTGTCACCAGGTTTAAATTACGATGCATCTCTGCAGGTTTACTGTATCCCTTGGACCTTCCCATTGACAATGAAACACAGAAATTGCATCGGAATTAAATATAAGACACAATGCCGACTTAAGTACAGGAAGACTGAGTCTTCCTACTGTCTATGTTTTGAGCGTTTCCTGTGTCACGAGTTTTACATTCTGATGCACCTCTGCAGGTTTACTGTATCCCTTGGACATTCCCATTGACGATGAAACACTGAAATTGCATCGGAATTAAATATAAGATACACAATGCCGACTTAAGTACAGGAAGACTAAATCCTGCTACTGTCTATGTTTTGAGCGTATCCTGTGTCTTCAGTTTTACATTCCGATGAACCTCTGCAGGTTTACTATATCTCTTGGACCTTCCCATTCACGATGAAACACAGAAATTTCATCGGAAATAAATGTAAGAGACACAATGCCGACTTATGTACAGGAAGACTGAGTCTTCCTACTGTCTATGTTTTGAGCGTTTCGTGTGTCACTAGTTATACATTCCGTTGCACCTCTGCAGGTTTACTGTATCTCTTGGACCTTCGCATTGACGATGAGACACAGAAATTGCATCGGAATTAAATATAAGAGACACAATGCCGACTTAAGTACAGGAAGACTGAGTATTCGTACTGTCTATGTTGTGAGCGTTTTCTGTGTCACCATTTTTACATTCTGATGCACCTCTGCAGGTTTACTGTCCCCCTTGGACCTACCCATTTACGATGTCACACAGAAATTGCATCGGAAATAAATATAAGAGACACAATGCCGACTTAAGTACAGGAAGACTGAGTCTTCCTACTGTCTATGATTTGAGCGTTTCCTGTGTCACCAGTTTTACATTCAGATGCACCTCTGCAGGTTTACTGTATCCCTTGGACCTTCCCATTGACGATGAAACACAGAAATAACATCGGAATTAAATATAAGAGACACAATGCCGACTTAAGTACAGGAAGGGTGAGTCTTCCTACTGTCTATGTTTTGAGCGTTTCCTGTGTCACCAGTTTTACATTCTGATGCACCTCTGCAGGTTTACTGTATCCCTTGGATCTTCCCATTGACGATGAAACGCAGAAATTGCATCGGAATTATATATAAGAGACACAATGCCGACTTAAGAACAGGAAGACTGAGTCTTCCTACTGTCTATGTTTTGAGCGTTACCTGTGTCACCAGTTTTACATACCGATGCACCTCTGCAGGTTTACTGTATCCCTTGGACCTTCACAGCGACGATGAAACACAGAAATAGCATCGGAATTAAGTATAAGAGACAAAATGCCGGCTTAAGTACAGGAAGACTGAGTCTTCCTACTGTCTATGTTTGTTCGTTTCCTGTGTCACTAGTTTTACATTCCGATGCACCTCTGCAGGTTTAACGTATCCCTTCGACCTTCCCATTCACGATGAAACACAGAAATTTCATCGGAAATAAATATATGAGACACAATGCCAACTTATGTACAGGAAGACTGAGTATTCCTACTGTCTATGTTTTGAGCGTTTCCTGTGTCACTAGTTATACATTCCGTTGCACCTCTGCAGGTTTACTGTATCCCTTGGACCTTCCCATTGACGATGAAACACAGAAATTGCATCGGAATTAAGTATAAGAGACACAATGCCGACTTAAGTACAGGAAGACTGAGTCTTCCTACTGTCTATGTTGTGAGCGTTTCCTGTGTCACCATTTTTATATTCTGATGCACCTCTGCAGGTTTACTGTATCCCTTGGACCTTCCCATTGACGATGAAACACAGAAATTGCATCGGAATTAAATATAAGAGACACAATGCCGACTTAAGTACAGGAAGACTGAGTCTTCCTACTGTCTATGATTTGAGCATTTCCTGTGTCATCAGTTTTACATTCCGATGCACCTCTGCAGGTTTACTGTATCCCTTGGACCTTCCCATTGATGATGAAAATCAGAAATTGCATCGGAATTATATATAAGAGACACAACGCCGACTTAAGTACATGAAAACTGAGTCTTCTTACGGTCTATGTTTTGAGCGTTTCCTGTGTCACCAGGTTTAAATTACGATGCATCTCTGCAGGTTTACTGTATCCCTTGGACCTTCCCATTGACAATGAAACACAGAAATTGCATCGGAATTAAATATATGAGACACAATGCCGACTTAAGTACAGGAAGACTGAGTCTTCCTACTGTCTATGTTTTGAGCGTTTCCTGTGTCACGAGTTTTACATTCTGATGCACCTCTGCAGGTTTACTGTATCCCTTGGACATTCCCATTGACGATGAAACACAGAAATTGCATCGGAATTAAATATAAGATACACAATGCCGACTTAAGTACAGGAAGACTAAATCCTGCTACTGTCTATGTTTTGAGCGTATCCTGTGTCATCAGTTTTACATTCCGATGAACCTCTGCAGGTTTACTATATCCCTTGGACCTTCCCATTCACGATGAAACACAGAAATTTCATCGGAAATAAATGTAAGAGACACAATGTCGACTTATGTACAGGAAGACTGAGTCTTCCTACTGTCTATGTTTTGAGCGTTTCCTGTGTCACTAGTTATACATTCCGTTGCACCTCTGCATGTTTACTGTATCTCTTGGACCTTCCCATTGACGATGAAACACAGAAATTGCATCGGAATTAAATATAAGAGACACAATGCCGACTTAAGTACAGGAAGACTGAGTATTCGTACTGTCTATGTTGTGAGCGTTTTCTGTGTCACCATTTTTACACTCTGATGCACCTCTGCAGGTTTACTGTACCCCTTGGACCTACCCATTGACGATGTCACACAGAAATTGCATCGGAATTAAATATAAGAGACACAATGCCGACTTAAGTACAAGAAGACTGAGTCTTCCTACTGTCTATGTTTTGAGCGTTTCCTGTGTCACCAGTTTTACATTCAGATGCACCTCTGCAGGTTTACTGTATCCCTTGGACCTTCCCATTGACGATGAAACACAGAAATAACATCGGAATTAAATATAAGAGACACAATGCCGACTTAAGTACAGGAAGGGTGAGTCTTCCTACTGTCTATGTTTTGAGTGTTTCCTGTGTCACCAGTTTTACATTCTGATGCACCTCTGCAGGTTTACTGTATCCCTTGGATCTTCCCATTAACGATGAAACGCAGAAATTGCATCGGAATTAAATATAAGAGACACAATGCCGACTTAAGAACAGGAAGACTGAGTCTTCCTACTGTCTATGTTTTGAGCGTTACCTGTGTCACCAGTTTTACATACCGATGCACCTCTGCAGGTTTACTGTATCCCTTGGACCTTCACAGCGACGATGAAACACAGAAATAGCATCGGAATTAAATATAAGAGACAAAATGCCGACTTAAGTACAGGAAGACTGAGTCTTCCTACTGTCTATGTTTTGAGCGTTTCTTGTGTCACTAGTTTTACATACCGATGCACTTTTGCAGGTTTACTGTATCCGTTGGACCTTCCCATTGACGATGAAACACAGAAATTGCATCGGAATTAAATATAAGAGAAACAATGCCGACTTAAGTACAGGAAGACTGAGTCTTCCTACTGTCTATGTTTGAGCGTTTTTTGTGTCACTAGTTTTACATTCCGATGCACCTCTGCAGGTTTAATGTATCCCTTCGACCTTCCCATTGACGATAAAACACAGAAATTGCATCGGAATTATATATAAGAGACACAATGCCGACTTAAGTACAGGAAGACTGAGTCTTCCTAATGTCTATGTTTTGAGCGTTTCCTGTGTCACCAGTTTTACATTCTGATGCACCTCTGCAGGTTTACTGTATCCCTTGGACCTTCCCATTGACGATGAAACACAGAAATTGCATCGGAATTAAATATAAGAGACACAATGCCAATTTAAGTACAGGAAGACTGAGTCTTCCTACTGTCTATAATTTGAGCGTTTCCTTTGTCACCAGTTTTACATTCCGATGCACCTCTACAGGTTTACTGTATCCCTTGGACCTTCACAGTGACGATGAAACACAGAAATAGCATCGGAATTAAATACACAATGCAGACTTTAGTACAGGAAGACTGAGTCTTCCTACTGTCTATGTTTTGAGCGTTTCCTGTGTCACCAGTTTTACGTTCTGATGCACCTCTGCAGGTTTACTGTATCCCTTGGACCTTCCCATTGACGATGAAACACAGAAATTGCATCGGAATTAAATATAAGAGACCCAATGCCGACTTAAGTACAGGATGACTGAGTCTTCCTATTGTCTATAATTTGAGCGTTTCCTGTGTCACCAGTTTTACATTCCGATGCACCTCTACAGGTTTACTGTATCCCTTCGACCTTCACAGTTACGATGAAACACAGAAATTACATAGGAATTAAATATAAGAGACACAATGACGACCTAAGTACAAGACAACAGTCTTCTTACAGTCAATGTTTTGAGCGTTTCCTGTGTCACCAGTTTTACATTCCGATGCACCTCTGCATGTTTACTCTATCCCTTGGACCTTCCCATTGGCGATGAAACACACAAATTGCATCGAAATTAAATATAAGATACACAATGCCGACTCAAGTACAGGAACACTAAATCCTGCTACTCTCTATGCTTTGAGCGTATCCTGTGTCATCAGTTTTACTTTCCGATGCACCTCTGCAGGTTTACTTTATCCCTTGGACCTTCCCACTCACGATGAAACACAGAAATTTCATCGGAAATAAATATAAGAGACACAATGCCAACTTCTGTACAGGAAGACTGAGTATTCCTACTGTCTATGTTTTGAGCGTTTCCTGTGTCACTAGTTATACATTCCGTTGCACCTCTGCAGGTTTACTGTATCCCTTGGACCTTCCCATTGACGATGAAACACAGACATTGCATCGGAATTAAATATAAGAGACACAATGCCGACTTAAGTACAGGAAGACTGAGTCTTCCTACTGTCTATGTTGTGAGCGTTTCCTGTGTCACCATTTTTATATTCTGATGCACCTCTGCAGGTTTACTGTACCCCTTGGACCTTCCCATTGACGATGAAACACAGTAATTGCATCGGAATTAAATATAAGAGACACAATGCCGACTTAAGTACAGGAAGACTGAGTCTTCCTACTGTCTATGTTTTGAGCGTTACCTGTGTCACCAGTTTTACATACCGATGCACCTCTGCAGGTTTACTGTATCCCTTGGACCTTCACAGCGACGATGAAACACAGAAATAGCATCGGAATTAAATATAAGAGACAAAATGCCGACTTAAGTACAGGAAGACTGAGTCTTCCTACTGTCTATGTTTTGAGCGTTTCTTGTGTCACTAGATTTACATACCGATGCACTTTTGCAGGTTTACTGTATCCATTGGACCTTCCCATTGACGATGAAACACAGAAATTGCATCGGTATTAAATATAAGAGGAACAATGCCGACTTAAGTACAGGAAGACTGAGTCTTCCTACTGTCTATGTTTTGAGCGTTTCCTGTGTCACCAGTTTTACATTCTGATGCACCTCTGCAGGTTTACTGTATCCCTTGGACCTTCCCATTGACGATGAAACACAGAAATTGCATCGGAATTAAATATAAGAGACACAATGCCGACTTAAGTACAGGAAGACTGAGTCTTCCTACTGTCTATAATTTGAGCGTTTCCTTTGTCACCAGTTTTACATTCCGATGCACCTCTACAGGTTTACTGTATCCCTTGGACCTTCACAGTGACGATGAAATACAGAAATAGCATCGGAATTAAATACACAATGCAGACTTAAGTACAGGAAGACTGAGTCTTCCTACTGTCTATGTTTTGAGCGTTTCCTGTGTCACCAGTTTTACGTTCTGATGCACCTCTGCAGGTTTACTGTATCCCTTGGACCTTCCCATTGACGATGAAACACAGAAATTGCATCGGAATTAAATATAAGAGACCCAATGCCGACTTAAGTACAGGATGACTGAGTCTTCCTATTGTCTATAATTTGAGCGTTTCCTGTGTCACCAGTTTTACATTCCGATGCACCTCTACAGGTTTACTGTATCCCTTCGACCTTCACAGTTACGATGAAACACAGAAATTACATAGGAATTAAATATAAGAGACACAATGACGACCTAAGTACAAGACAACAGTCTTCTTACAGTCAATGTTTTGAGCGTTTCCTGTGTCACCAGTTTTACATTCCGATGCACCTCTGCATGTTTACTCTATCCCTTGGACCTTCCCATTGGCGATGAAACACACAAATTGCATCGAAATTAAATATAAGATACACAATGCCGACTCAAGTACAGGAACACTAAATCCTGCTACTCTCTATGCTTTGAGCGTATCCTGTGTCATCAGTTTTACTTTCCGATGCACCTCTGCAGGTTTACTTTATCCCTTGGACCTTCCCACTCACGATGAAACACAGAAATTTCATCGGATATAAATATAAGAGACACAATGCCAACTTCTGTACAGGAAGACTGAGTATTCCTACTGTCTATGTTTTGAGCGTTTCCTGTGTCACTAGTTATACATTCCGTTGCACCTCTGCAGGTTTACTGTATCCCTTGGACCTTCCCATTGACGATGAAACACAGACATTGCATCGGAATTAAATATAAGAGACACAATGCCGACTTAAGTACAGGAAGACTGAGTCTTCCTACTGTCTATGTTGTGAGCGTTTCCTGTGTCACCATTTTTATATTCTGATGCACCTCTGCAGGTTTACTGTACCCCTTGGACCTTCCCATTGACGATGAAACACAGTAATTGCATCGGAATTAAATATAAGAGACACAATGCCGACTTAAGTACAGGAAGACTGAGTCTTCCTACTGTCTATGTTTTGAGCGTTACCTGTGTCACCAGTTTTACATACCGATGCACCTCTGCAGGTTTACTGTATCCCTTGGACCTTCACAGCGACGATGAAGCACAGAAATAGCATCGGAATTAAATATAAGAGACAAAATGCCGACTTAAGTACAGGAAGACTGAGTCTTCCTACTGTCTATGTTTTGAGCGTTTCTTGTGTCACTAGATTTACATACCGATGCACTTTTGCAGGTTTACTGTATCCATTGGACCTTCCCATTGACGATGAAACACAGAAATTGCATCGGTATTAAATATAAGAGGAACAATGCCGACTTAAGTACAGGAAGACTGAGTCTTCCTACTGTCTATGTTTTGAGCGTTTCCTGTGTCACCAGTTTTACATTCTGATGCACCTCTGCAGGTTTACTGTATCCCTTGGACCTTCCCATTGACGATGAAACACAGAAATTGCATCGGAATTAAATATAAGAGACACAATGCCGACTTAAGTACAGGAAGACTGAGTCTTCCTACTGTCTATAATTTGAGCGTTTCCTTTGTCACCAGTTTTACATTCCGATGCACCTCTACAGGTTTACTGTATCCCTTGGACCTTCACAGTGACGATGAAATACAGAAATAGCATCGGAATTAAATACACAATGCAGACTTAAGTACAGGAAGACTGAGTCTTCCTACTGTCTATGTTTTGAGCGTTTCCTGTGTCACCAGTTTTACGTTCTGATGCACCTCTGCAGGTTTACTGTATCCCTTGGACATTCCCATTGACGATGAAACACAGAAATTGCATCGGAATTAAATATAAGATACACAATGCCGACTTAAGTACAGGAAGACTAAATCCTGCTACTGTCTATGTTTTGAGCGTATCCTGTGTCATCAGTTTTACATTCCGATGAACCTCTGCAGGTTTACTATATCCCTTGGACCTTCCCATTCACGATGAAACACAGAAATTTCATCGGAAATAAATGTAAGAGACACAATGTCGACTTATGTACAGGAAGACTGAGTCTTCCTACTGTCTATGTTTTGAGCGTTTCCTGTGTCACTAGTTATACATTCCGTTGCACCTCTGCATGTTTACTGTATCTCTTGGACCTTCCCATTGACGATGAAACACAGAAATTGCATCGGAATTAAATATAAGAGACACAATGCCGACTTAAGTACAGGAAGACTGAGTATTCGTACTGTCTATGTTGTGAGCGTTTTCTGTGTCACCATTTTTACACTCTGATGCACCTCTGCAGGTTTACTGTACCCCTTGGACCTACCCATTGACGATGTCACACAGAAATTGCATCGGAATTAAATATAAGAGACACAATGCCGACTTAAGTACAGGAAGACTGAGTCTTCCTACTGTCTATGTTTTGAGCGTTTCCTGTGTCACCAGTTTTACATTCAGATGCACCTCTGCAGGTTTACTGTATCCCTTGGACCTTCCCATTGACGATGAAACACAGAAATAACATCGGAATTAAATATAAGAGACACAATGCCGGCTTAAGTACAGGAAGGGTGAGTCTTCCTACTGTCTATGTTTTGAGTGTTTCCTGTGTCACCAGTTTTACATTCTGATGCACCTCTGCAGGTTTACTGTATCCCTTGGATCTTCCCATTAACGATGAAACGCAGAAATTGCATCGGAATTAAATATAAGAGACACAATGCCGACTTAAGAACAGGAAGACTGAGTCTTCCTACTGTCTATGTTTTGAGCGTTACCTGTGTCACCAGTTTTACATACCGATGCACCTCTGCAGGTTTACTGTATCCCTTGGACCTTCACAGCGACGATGAAACACAGAATTAGCATCGGAATTAAATATAAGAGACAAAATGCCGACTTAAGTACAGGAAGACTGAGTCTTCCTACTGTCTATGTTTTGAGCGTTTCTTGTGTCACTAGTTTTACATACCGATGCACTTTTGCAGGTTTACTGTATCCGTTGGACCTTCCCATTGACGATGAAACACAGAAATTGCATCGGAATTAAATATAAGAGAAACAATGCCGACTTAAGTACAGGAAGACTGAGTCTTCCTACTGTCTATGTTTGAGCGTTTCCTGTGTCACTAGTTTTACATTCCGATGCACCTCTGCAGGTTTAATGTATCCCTTCGACCTTCCCATTGACGATAAAACCCAGAAATTGCATCGGAATTATATATAAGAGACACAATGCCGACTTAAGTACAGGAAGACTGAGTCTTCCTACTGTCTATGTTTTGAGCGTTTCCTGTGTCACCAGTTTTACATTCTGATGCACCTCTGCAGGTTTACTGTATCCCTTGGACCTTCCCATTGACGATGAAACACAGAAATTGCATCGGAATTAAATATAAGAGACACAATGCCAACTTAAGTACAGGAAGACTGAGTCTTCCTACTGTCTATAATTTGAGCGTTTCCTTTGTCACCAGTTTTACATTCCGATGCACCTCTACAGGTTTACTGTATCCCTTGGACCTTCACAGTGACGATGAAACACAGAAATAGCATCGGAATTAAATACACAATGCAGACTTTAGTACAGGAAGACTGAGTCTTCCTACTGTCTATGTTTTGAGCGTTTCCTGTGTCACCAGTTTTACGTTCTGATGCACCTCTGCAGGTTTACTGTATCCCTTGGACCTTCCCACTGACGATGAAACACAGAAATTGCATCGGAATTAAATATAAGAGACCCAATGCCGACTTAAGTACAGGATGACTGAGTCTTCCTATTGTCTATAATTTGAGCGTTTCCTGTGTCACCAGTTTTACATTCCGATGCACCTCTACAGGTTTACTGTATCCCTTCGACCTTCACAGTTACGATGAAACACAGAAATTACATAGGAATTAAATATAAGAGACACAATGACGACCTAAGTACAAGACAACAGTCTTCTTACAGTCAATGTTTTGAGCGTTTCCTGTGTCACCAGTTTTACATTCCGATGCACCTCTGCATGTTTACTCTATCCCTTGGACCTTCCCATTGGCGATGAAACACACAAATTGCATCGAAATTAAATATAAGATACACAATGCCGACTCAAGTACAGGAACACTAAATCCTGCTACTCTCTATGCTTTGAGCGTATCCTGTGTCATCATTTTTACTTTCCGATGCACCTCTGCAGGTTTACTTTATCCCTTGGACCTTCCCACTCACGATGAAACACAGAAATTTCATCGGAAATAAATATAAGAGACACAATGCCAACTTCTGTACAGGAAGACTGAGTATTCCTACTGTCTATGTTTTGAGCGTTTCCTGTGTCACTAGTTATACATTCCGTTGCACCTCTGCAGGTTTACTGTATCCCTTGGACCTTCCCATTGACGATGAAACACAGAAATTGCATCGGAATTAAATATAAGAGACACAATGCCGACTTAAGTACAGGAAGACTGAGTCTTCCTACTGTCTATGTTGTGAGCGTTTCCTGTGTCACCATTTTTATATTCTGATGCACCTCTGCAGGTTTACTGTACCCCTTGGACCTTCCCATTGACGATGAAACACAGTAATTGCATCGGAATTAAATATAAGAGACACAATGCCGACTTAAGTACAGGAAGACTGAGTCTTCCTACTGTCTATGTTTTGAGCGTTACCTGTGTCACCAGTTTTACATACCGATGCACCTCTGCAGGTTTACTGTATCCCTTGGACCTTCACAGCGACGATGAAACACAGAAATAGCATCGGAATTAAATATAAGAGACAAAATGCCGACTTAAGTACAGGAAGACTGAGTCTTCCTACTGTCTATGTTTTGAGCGTTTCTTGTGTCACTAGATTTACATACCGATGCACTTTTGCAGGTTTACTGTATCCATTGGACCTTCCCATTGACGATGAAACACAGAAATTGCATCGGTATTAAATATAAGAGGAACAATGCCGACTTAAGTACAGGAAGACTGAGTCTTCCTACTGTCTATGTTTTGAGCGTTTCCTGTGTCACCAGTTTTACATTCTGATGCACCTCTGCAGGTTTACTGTATCCCTTGGACCTTCCCATTGACGATGAAACACAGAAATTGCATCGGAATTAAATATAAGAGACACAATGCCGACTTAAGTACAGGAAGACTGAGTCTTCCTACTGTCTATAATTTGAGCGTTTCCTTTGTCACCAGTTTTACATTCCGATGCACCTCTACAGGTTTACTGTATCCCTTGGACCTTCACAGTGACGATGAAATACAGAAATAGCATCGGAATTAAATACACAATGCAGACTTAAGTACAGGAAGACTGAGTCTTCCTACTGTCTATGTTTTGAGCGTTTCCTGTGTCACCAGTTTTACGTTCTGATGCACCTCTGCAGGTTTACTGTATCCCTTGGACATTCCCATTGACGATGAAACACAGAAATTGCATCGGAATTAAATATAAGAGACCCAATGCCGAATTAAGTACAGGATGACTGAGTCTTCCTACTGTCTATAATTTGAGCGTTTCCTGTGTCACCAGTTTTATATTCCGATGCACCTCTACAGGTTTACTGTATCCCTTCGACCTTCACAGTTACGATGAAACACAGAAATTACATAGGAATTAAATATAAGAGACACAATGACGACCTAAGTACAAGACAACAGTCTTCTTACAGTCAATGTTTTGAGCGTTTCCTGTGTCACCAGTTTTACGTTCTGATGCACCTCTGCAGGTTTACTGTATCCCTTGGACATTCCCATTGACGATGAAACACAGAAATTGCATCGGAATTAAATATAAGAGACACAATGCCGACTTAAGTACAGGAAGACTGAGTTTTCCTACTGTCTATGTTGTGAGCGTTTCCTGTGTCACCATTTTTATATTCTGATGCACCTCTGCAGGTTTACTGTATCCCTTGGACCTTCCCATTGACGATGAAACACAGAAATTGCATCAGAATTAAATATAAGAGACACAGCGCCGACTTAAGTACAGGAAGACTGAGTCTTCCTACTGTCTATGTTTTGAGCGTTTCCTGTGTCACCAGTTTTACGTTCTGATGCACCTCTACAGGTTTACTGTATCCCTTCGACCTTCACAGTTACGATGAAACACAGAAATTACATAGGAATTAAATATAAGAGACACAATGACGACCTAAGTACAAGACAACAGTCTTCTTACAGTCAATGTTTTGAGCGTTTCCTGTGTCACCAGTTTTACGTTCTGATGCACCTCTGCAGGTTTACTGTATCCCTTGGACATTCCCATTGACGATGAAACACAGAAATTGCATCGGAATTAAATATAAGAGACACAATGCCGACTTAAGTACAGGAAGACTGAGTCTTCCTACTGTCTATGTTTTGAGCGTTACCTGTGTCACCAGTTTTACATACCGATGCACCTCTGCAGGTTTACTGTATCCCTTGGACCTTCACAGCGACGATGAAACACAGAAATAGCATCGGAATTAAATATAAGAGACAAAATGCCGACTTAAGTACAGGAAGACTGAGTCTTCCTACTGTCTATGTTTTGAGCGTTTCTTGTGTCACTAGTTTTACATACCGATGCACTTTTGCAGGTTTACTGTATCCGTTGGACCTTCCCATTGACGATGAAACACAGAAATTGCATCGGTATTAAATATAAGAGGAACAAAGCCGACTTAAGTACAGGAAGACTGAGTCTTCCTACTGTCTATGTTTTGAGCGTTTCCTGTGTCACCAGTTTTACATTCTGATGCACCTCTGCAGGTTTACTGTATCCCTTGGACCTTCCCATTGACGATGAAACACAGAAATTGCATCGGGATTAAATATAAGAGACCCAATGCCGACTTAAGTACAGGAAGACTGAGTCTTCCTACTGTCTATAATTTGAGCGTTTCCTTTGTCACCAGTTTTACATTCCGATGCACCTCTACAGGTTTACTGTATCCCTTGGACCTTCACAGTGACGATGAAACACAGAAATAGCATCGGAATTAAATACACAATGCAGACTTAAGTACAGGAAGACTGAGTCTTCCTACTGTCTATGTTTTGAGCGTTTCTTGTGTCACTAGGTTTACATACCGATGCACTTTTGCAGGTTTACTGTATCCGTTGGACCTTCCCATTGACGATGAAACACAGAAATTGCATCGGTATTAAATATAAGAGGAACAATGCCGACTTAAGTACAGGAAGACTGAGTCTTCCTACTGTCTATGTTTTGAGCGTTTCCTGTGTCACCCGTTTTACGTTCTGATGCACCTCTGCAGGTTTACTGTATCCCTTGGACATTCCCATTGACGATGAAACACAGAAATTGCATCGGAATTAAATATAAGAGACCCAATGCCGACTTAAGTACAGGATGACTGAGTCTTCCTATTGTCTATAATTTGAGCGTTTCCTGTGTCACCAGTTTTACATTCCGATGCACCTCTACAGGTTTACTGTATCCCTTCGACCTTCACAGTTACGATGAAACACAGAAATTACATAGGAATTAAATATAAGAGACACAATGACGACCTAAGTACAAGACAACAGTCTTCTTACAGTCAATGTTTTGAGCGTTTCCTGTGTCACCAGTTTTACATTCCGATGCACCTCTGCATGTTTACTGTATCCCTTGGACCTTCCCATTGGCGATGAAACACACAAATTGCATCGAAATTAAATATAAGATACACAATGCCGACTCAAGTACAGGAACACTAAATCCTGCTACTGTCTATGCTTTGAGCATATCCTGTGTCATCAGTATTACTTTCCGATGCACCTCTGCAGGTTTACTTTATCCATTGGACCTTCCCATTCACGATGAAACACAGAAATTTCATCGGAAATAAATATAAGAGACAAAATGCCAACTTATGTACAGGAAGACTGAGTATTCCTACTGTCTATGTTTTGAGCGTTTCCTGTGTCACTAGTTATACATTCCGTTGCACCTCTGCAGGTTTACTGTATCCCTTGGACCTTCCCATTGACGATGAAACACAGAAATTGCATCGGAATTAAATATAAGAGACACAATGCCGACTTAAGTACAGGAAGACTGAGTCTTCCTACTGTCTATGTTGTGAGCGTTTCCTGTGTCAGCATTTTTATATTCTGATGCACCTCTGCAGGTTTACTGTACCCCTTGGACCTTCGCATTGACGATGAAACACAGAAATTGCATCGGAATTAAATATAAGAGACACAATGCCGACTTAAGTACAGGAAGACTGAGTCTTCCTACTGTCTATGTTTTGAGCGTTACCTGTGTCACCAGTTTTACATACCGATGCACCTCTGCAGGTTTACTGTATCCCTTGGACCTTCACAGCGACGATGAAACACAGAAATAGCATCGGAATTAAATATAAGAGACAAAATGCCGACTTAAGTACAGGAAGACTGAGTCTTCCTACTGTCTATGTTTTGAGCGTTTCTTGTGTCACTAGTTTTACATACCGATGCACTTTTGCAGGTTTACTGTATCCGTTGGACCTTCCCATTGACGATGAAACACAGAAATTGCATCGGTATTAAATATAAGAGGAACAATGCCGACTTAAGTACAGGAAGACTGAGTCTTCCTACTGTCTATGTTTTGAGCGTTTCCTGTGTCACCAGTTTTACATTCTGATGCACCTCTGCAGGTTTACTGTATCCCTTGGACCTTCCCATTGACGATGAAACACAGAAATTGCATCGGAATTAAATATAAGAGACCCAATGCCGACTTAAGTACAGGAAGACTGAGTCTTCCTACTGTCTATAATTTGAGCGTTTCCTTTGTCACCAGTTTTACATTCCGATGCACCTCTACAGGTTTACTGTATCCCTTGGACCTTCACAGTGACGATGAAACACAGAAATAGCATCGGAATTAAATACACAATGCAGACTTAAGTACAGGAAGACTGAGTCTTCCTACTGTCTATGTTTTGAGCTTTTCTTGTGTCACTAGTTTTACATACCGATGCACTTTTGCAGGTTTACTGTATCCGTTGGACCTTCCCATTGACGATGAAACACAGAAATTGCATCGGAATTAAATATAAGAGACACAATGCCGACTTAAGTACAGGAAGACTAAGTCTTCCTACTGTCTATGTTTTGAGCGTTTCCTGTGTCTTCAGTTTTACTTTCCGATGCACCTCTGCAGGTTTACTATAACCCTTGGACCTACCCATTCACGATGAAACATAGAAATTTCATCGGAAATAAATATAAGAGACACAATGCAGACTTAAGTACAGGAAGCCTCAGTCTTCCTACTGTCTATGTTTTGAGCGTTTCCTGTGTCACGAATTTTACATTCCGATGCACCTCTGCAGGTTTACTGTATCCCTTGGACCTTCCCATTGACGATGAAACACAGAAATTGCATTGGAATTAAATATAAGAGACACAATGCCGACTTAAGTACACGAAGACTGTGTCTTCCTACTGTCTATGTTTTGAGCGTTTCCTGTGTCACTAGTTTTACATTCCGATGCACCTCTGCAGGTTTACTGCATCACTTGGACCTTCCCATTGACGATGAAACACAGAAATTGCATCGGAATTAAATATAAGAGACACAATGCCGACTTAAGTACAGGAAGACTGAGTCTTCCTACTGTCTATGTTTTGAGCGTTTCCTGTGTCACCAGTTTTACATTCTGATGCACCTCTGCAGGTGTACTGTATCCCTTGGACCCACCCATTGACGATGAAACACAGAAATAGCATCGGAATTAAATATAAGAGACACAATGCCGACTTAAGTACAGGATGACTGAGTCTTCCTACTGTCTATAATTTGAGCGTTTCCTGTGTCACCAGTTTTACATTCCGATGCACTTCTACAGGTTTACTGTATCCCTTGGACCTTCACAGTTACGATGAAACACAGAAATTACATCGGAATTAAATATAAGTGACAAAATGACGACTTAAGTACAAGAAAACAGTCTTCTTACAGTCATTTTTTTGAGCGTTTCCTGTGTCACCAGTTTTACATTCCGATGCACCTCTGCATGTTTACTGTATCCCTTGGACCTTCCCATTGGCGATGAAACACACAAATTGCATCGAAATTAAATATAAGAGACACAATGCCGACTTAAGTACAGGAAGACTAAATCCTTCTAATGCGTATGTTTTGAGCGTATCCTGTGTCATCAGTTTTACTTTCCGATGCACCTCTGCAGGTTTACTGTATCCCTTGGACCTTCTCATTCAGGATCAAACACAGAAATTTCATCGGAAATAAATATAAGAGACACAATGCCGGCTTATGTACAGGAAGACTGAGTCTTCCTACTGTCTATGCTTTAAGCGTTTCCTGTGTCACTAGTTATACATTCCGATGCACCTCTGCAGGTTCACTGTATCCCTTGGACCTTCCCATTGACGATGAAACACAGAAATTGCATCGGAATTAAAACTAAGAGACTCAATGCCGACTTAAGTACAGGAAGACTGAGTCTTCCTACTGTCTATGTTTTGAGCGTTTCCTGTGTCACTAGTTTTACATGCCGATGCACCTCTGCAGGTTTATTGTATCCCTTGGACCTTCCCATTGACGATGAAACACAGAAATTGCATCGGAATTAAATATAAGAGACACACTGACGACTTAAGTACAGGAAGACTGAGTCTTCCTACTGTCTATTTTTTGAGCGATTCCTGTGTCACCAGTTTTACATTCTGATGCACCTCTGCAGGTTTACTGTATCCCGTGGACCTTCCCATTGCCGATGAAACACAGAAATTGCATCGGAATTAAATATAAGAGACACAATGCCGACTTAAGTACATGAAGACTGAGTCTTCCTACTGTCTATGATTTGAGCGTTTCCTGTGTCACCAGTTTTACATTCCGATGCACCTCTACAGGTTTACTGTATCCCTTGGACCTTCCCATTGACGATGAAACACAGAAATTGCATCGGAATTAAATATAAGAGACACAATGCCGACTTAAGTACAGGAAGACTGAGTCTTCCTACTGTCTATGATTTGAGCATTTCCTGTGTCATCAGTTTTACATTCCGATGCACCTCTGCAGGTTTACTGTATCCCTTGGACCTTCCCATTGACGATGAAAATCAGAAATTGCATCGGAATTATATATAAGAGACACAACGCCGACTTAAGTACATGAAAACTGAGTCTTCTTACGGTCTATGTTTTAGCGTTTCCTGTGTCACCAGGTTTAAATTCCGATGCATCTCTGCAGGTTTACTGTATCCCTTGAAACTTCCCATTGACGATGAAACACAGAAATTGCATCGGAATTAAATATTAGAGACACAGTGCCGACTTAAGAACAGGAAGACTGGATCTTCTTACTGTCTATGTTTTGAGCGTTTCCCGTGTCAACAGTTTTACATTCCGATGCACCTCTGCAGGTTTACTGTATCCCTTGGACCCTCACAGTGACGATGAATCACAGAAATTGCATCGGAATTAAATATAAGAGTCACAATGCAGACTTAAGTACAGGAAGACTGAGTCTTCCTACTGTCTATGTTTTGAGCGTTTCCTGTGTCATCAGTTTTACTTTCCGATGCACCTCTGCTTGTTAACTATATCCCTTGGACCTTCCCATTGACGATGAAACACAGAAATTGCATCGGAATTAAATATAAGAGACTCAATGCCGACTTAAGTACAGGAAGACTGAGTCTTCCTACTGTCTATGTTTTGAGCGTTTCCTGTGTCACTAGTTTTACATTCCGATGCACCTCTGCAGATTTATTGTATCCCTTGGACCTTCCCATTGACGATGAAACACAGAAATTGCATCGGAATTAAATATAAGAGACACAATGCCGACTTAAGTACAGGAAGACTGAGTCTTCCTACTGTCTATGTTTTGAGCGTTTCCGGTGTCACTAGTTTTACATTCCGATGCACCTCTGCAGGTTTACTGCATCACTTGGACCTTTCGATTGACGATGAAACACAGAAATTGCATCGGAATTAAATATAAGAGACACAATGCCGACTTAAGTACAGGAAGACTGAGTCTTCCTACTGTCTATGTTTTGAGCGTTTCCTGTGTCACTAGTTTTACATTCCGATGCACCTCTGCAGGTTTACTGCATCACTTGGACCTTCCCATTGACGATGAAACACAGAAATTGCATCGGAATTAAATATAAGAGACACAATGCCGACTTAAGTACAGGAAGACTAAGTCTTCCTACTGTCTATGTTTTGAGCGTTTCCTGTGTCATCAGTTTTACTTTCCGATGCACCTCTGCAGGTTTACTATAACCCTTGGACCTACCCATTCACGATGAAACATAGATATTTCATCGGAAATAAATATAAGAGACACAATGCAGACTTAAGTACTGGAAGCCTCAGTCTTCCTACTGTCTATGTTTTGAGCGTTTCCTGTGTCACGAATTTTACATTCCGATGCACCTCTGCAGGTTTACTGTATCCCTTGGACCTTCCCATTGACGATGATACACAGAAATTGCATCGGAATTAAATATAAGAGACACAATGCCGACTTAAGTACACGAAGACTGAGTCTTCCTACTGTCTATGTTTTGAGCGTTTCCTGTGTCACTAGTTTTACATTCCGATGCACCTCTGCAGATTTACTGCATCACTTGGACCTTCCCATTGACGATGAAACACAGAAATTGCATCGGAATTAAATATAAGAGACACAATGCCGACTTAAGTACAGGAAGACTGAGTCTTCCTACTGTCTATGTTTTGAGCGTTTCCTGTGTCACCAGTTTTACATTCTGATGCACCTCTGCAGGTGTACTGTATCCCTTGGACCTACCCATTGACGATGAAACACAGAAATTGCATCGGAATTAAATATAAGAGACACAATGCCGACTTAAGTACAGGATGACTGAGTCTTCCTACTGTCTATAATTTGAGCGTTTCCTGTGTCACCAGTTTTACATTCCGATGCACCGCTACAGGTTTACTGTATCCCTTGGACCTTCACAGTTACGATGAAACACAGAAATTACATCGGAATTAAATATAAGAGACACAATGACGACTTAAGTACAAGAAAACAGTCTTCTTACAGTCAATTTTTTGAGCGTTTCCTGTGTCACCAGTTTTACATTCCGATGCACCTCTGCATGTTTACTGTATCCCTTGGACCTTCCCATTGGCGATGAAACACACATATTGCATCGAAATTAAATATAAGAGACACAATGCCGACTTAAGTACAGGAAGACTAAATCCTGCTAATGTCTATGTTTTGAGCGTATCCTGTGTCATCAGTTTTATTTTCCGATGCACCTCTGCAGGTTTACTGTATCCCTTGGACCTTCCCATTCAGGATGAAACACAGAAATTTCATCGGAAATAAATATAAGAGACACAATGCCGGCTTAAGTACAGGAAGACTGAGTCTTCCTACTGTCTATGTTTTAAGCGTTTCCTGTGTCACTAGTTATACATTCCGATGCACCTCTGCAGGTTTACTGTATCCCTTGGACCTTCCCATTGACGATGAAACACAGTAATTGCATCGGAATTAAATATAAGAGACTCAATGCCGACTTAAGTACAGGAAGACTGAGTCTTCCTACTGTCTATGTTTTGAGCGTTTCCTGTGTCACTAGTTTTACATTCCGATGCACCTCTGCAGGTTTATTGTATCCCTTGGACCTTCCCATTGACGATGAAACACAGAAATTGCATCGGAATTAAATATAAGAGACACAATGACGACTTAAGTACAGGAAGACTGAGTCTTCCTACTGTCTATTTTTTGAGCGATTCCTGTGTCACCAGTTTTACATTCTGATGCACCTCTGCAGGTTTACTGTATCCCGTGGACCTTCGACGATGAAACACAGAAATTGCATCGGAATTAAATATAAGAGACACAATGCCGACTTAAGTACAGGAAGACTGAGTCTTCCTAATGTCTATGATTTTAGCGTTTCCTGTGTCACCAGTTGTACATTCCGATGCACCTCTACAGGTTTACTGTATCCCTTGGACCTTCCCATTGACGATGAAACACAGAAATTGCATCGGAATTAAATATAAGAGACACAATGCCGACTTAAGTACAGGAAGACTGAGTCTTCCTACTGTCTATGATTTGAGCATTTCCTGTGTCATCAGTTTTACATTCCGATGCACCTCTGCAGGTTTACTGTATCCCTTGGACCTTCCCATTGACGATGAAAATCAGAAATTGCATCGGAATTATATATAAGAGACACAACGCCGACTTAAGTACAGGAAGACTGAGTCTTCTTACGGTCTATGTTTTGAGCGTTTCCTGTGTCACTAGGTTTAAATTCCGATGCATCTCTGCAGGTTTACTGTATCCCTTGGAACTTCCCATTGACGATGAAACACAGATATTGCATCGGAATTAAATATTAGAGACACAGTGCCGACTTAAGAACAGGAAGACTGGATCTTCTTACTGTCTATGTTTGAGCGTTTCCCGTGTCAACAGTTTTACATTCCGATGCACCTCTGCAGGTTTACTGTATCCCTTGGACCCTCACAGTGACGATGAATCACAGAAAAATGCATCGGAATTAAATATAAGAGTCACAATGCAGACTTAAGTACAGGAAGACTGAGTCTTCCTACTGTCTATGTTTTGAGCGTTTCCTGTGTCATCAGTTTTACTTTCCGATGCACCTCTGCTTGTTAACTATATCCCTTGGACCTTCCCATTGACGATGAAACACAGAAATTGCATTGGAATTAAATATAAGAAACTCAATGCCGTCTTAAGTACAGGAAGACTGAGTCTTCCTACTGTCTATGTTTTGAGCGTTTCCTGTGTCACTAGTTTTACATTCCGATGCACCTCTGCAGATTTATTGTATCCCTTGGACCTTCCCATTGACGATGAAACACAGAAATTGCATCGGAATTAAATATAAGAGACACAATGCCGACTTAAGTACAGGAAGACTGAGTCTTCCTACTGTCTATGTTTTGAGAGCTTCCTGTGTCACCAGTTTTACATTCCAATGTGCCTCTGCAGGTTTACTGTATCCATTGGACCTTCCCATTGACGATGAAACAAAGAAATTGCATCGGAATTAAATGTAAGAGACCCAACGCCGACTTAAGCACAAGAAAACTGAGTCTTCTTACGGTCTATGTTTTGAGCGTTTCCTGTGCCACCAGTTTTACATTCCGATGCACCTCTGCCAGTTTACTGTATCCCTTGGACCTTCCCATTGTCGATGAAACACAGAAATCGCACCGGAATTAAATATAGGAGACACAATGCCGACTTAAGTACAGGAATACTGAGTCTTCCTACTGTCTATGTTTTGAGCGTTTCCTGTGTCACCAGTTTTACATTCTGATGCACCTCTGCAGGTTTACTGTATCCCTTGGACCTTCCCATTGACGATGAAACACAGAAATTGTATCGGAATTAAATATAAGAGACACAGTGCCGGCTTAAGAACAGGAAGACTGAGTCTTCCTACTGTCTATGTTTTGAGCGTTACCTGTGTCACCAGTTTTACATACCGATGCACCTCTGCAGGATTACTGTATCCCTTGGACCTTCACAGCGACGATGAAACACAGAAATAGCATCGGAATTAAATATAACAGACACAATGCCGACTTAATTACAGGAAGACTGAGTATTCCTACTGTCTATGTTTAGAGCGTTTCCTGTGTCACTAGTTTTACATACCGATGCACCTTTGCAGGTTTACTGTATCCCTTGGACCCTCCCATTGACGATGAAACACAGAAATTGCATCGGAATTAAACATAAGAGACACAATGCCGACTTAAGGACAGGAAGACTGAGTCTTCCTACTGTCTATGTTTTGAACGTTTCCTGTGTCACCAGTTTTACATTCTGATGCATCTCTACAGGTTTACTGTATCCCTTGGACCTTCACAGTGACGTTGAAACACAGAAATAGCATCGGAATGAAATATAAGAGACACAATGCCGACTTCAGTACAGGAAGACTGAGTCTTCCTACTGTCTATGTTTTGAGCGTTTCCTGTGTCACGAGTTTTACATTCCGATGCACCTCTGCAGGTTTACTGTATCCCTTGGACCTTCCCATTGACGATGAAACACAGAAATTGCATCGGAATTAAATATAAGAGGCACAATGCCGACTTAAGTACAGGAAGACTGGGTCTTCCTACTGTCTATGTTTTGAGCGTTTCCTGTGTCACTAGTTTTACATTCCGATGCACCTCTGCAGGTTTACTGTATCCCTTGGACCTTCCCATTGACGATGAAACACAGAAATTGCATCGGAATTAAATAGAAGAGACACAATGCCGACTTAAGTACAGGATGACTGAGTCTTCCTACTGTCTATAATTTGAGTGTTTCCTGTGTCACCAGTTTTACATTCCGATGCACCTCTACAGGTTTACTGTATCCCTTGGACCTTCACATTTACGATGAAACACAGAAATTACATCGGAATTAAATATAAGAGACACAATGATGAGTTAAGTACAAGGAAACAGTCTTCTTACAGTCAATGTTTTGAGCGTTTCCTGTGTCACCCGTTTTACATTCCGATGCACCTCTGCATTTTTACTGTATCCCTTGGACCTTCCCATTGACGATGAAACACAGAAATTGCATCGAAATTAAACATAAGAGACACAACGCCGACTGAAGTACAAGAAAACTGAGTCTTCTTACGGTCTATGTTTTGAGCGTTTCCAGTGTCTCCCGTTTTACATTCCGATGCACCTCTGCCTGTTTACTGTATCCCTTATACCTTCCCATAGTCGATGAAACACAGAAATCGCATCGGAATTATATATAAGAGACACAATGCCGACTTAAGTACAGGAAGACTGAGTCTTCCTACTGTCTATGTTTTGAGCGTTTCCTGTGTCACCAGTTTTACATTCTGATGCACCTCTGCAGGTTTACTGTATCCCTTGGAACTTCCCATTGACGATGAAACACAGAAATTGCATCGGAATTAAATATTAGAGACACAGTGCCGACTTAAGAACAGGAAGACTGGATCTTCTTACTGTCTATGTTTTGAGCGTTTCCCGTGTCAACAGTTTTACATTCCGATGCACCTCTGCAGGTTTACTGTATCCCTTGGACCCTCACAGTGACGATGAATCACAGAAATTGCATCGGAATTAAATATAAGAGTCTCAATGCAGACTTAAGTACAGGAAGACAGAGTCTTCCTACTGTCTATGATTTGAGCGTTTCCTGTGTCATCAGTTTTACTTTCCGATGCACCTCTGCTTGTTAACTATATCCCTTGGACCTTCCCATTGACGATGAAACACAGAAATCGCATCGGAATTAAATATAAGAGACTCAATGCCGACTTAAGTACAGGAAGACTGAGTCTTCCTACTGTCTATGTTTTGAGCGTTTCCTGTGTCACTAGTTTTACATTCCGATGCACCTCTGCAGATTTATTGTATCCCTTGGACCTTCCCATTGACGATGAAACACAGAAATTGCATCGGAATTAAATGTAAGAGACACAACGCCGACTTAAGCACAAGAAAACTGAGTCTTCTTACGGTCTATGTTTTGAGCGATTCCTGTGTCACCAGTTTTACATTCCGATGCACCTCTGCCGGTTTACTGTATCCCTTGGACCTTCCCATTGTCGATGAAACACAGAAATCGCACCGGAATTAAATATAGGAGACACAATGCCGACTTAAGTACAGGAATACTGAGTCTTCCTACTGTCTATGTTTTAAGCGTTTCCTGTGTCACCAGTTTTACATACTGATGCAACTCTGCAGGTTTACTGCATCACTTGGACCTTCCCATTGACGATGAAACACAGAAATTGCATCGGAATTAAATATAAGAGACACAATGCCGACTTAAGTACAGGAAGACTAAGTCTTCCTACTGTCTATGTTTTGAGCGTTTCCTGTGTCATCAGTTTTACTTTCCGATGCACCTCTGCAGGTTTACTATAACCCTTGGACCTACCCATTCACGATGAAACATAGAAATTTCATCGGAAATAAATATAAGAGACACAATGCAGACTTAAGTACTGGAAGCCTCAGTCTTCCTACTGTCTATGTTTTGAGCGTTTCCTGTGTCACGAATTTTACATTCCGATGCACCTCTGCAGGTTTACTGTATCCCTTGGACCTTCCCATTGACGATGATACACAGAAATTGCATCGGAATTAAATATAAGAGACACACAGCCGACTTAAGTACACGAAGACTGAGTCTTCCTACTGTCTATGTTTTGAGCGTTTCCTGTGTCACTAGTTTTACATTCCGATGCACCTCTGCAGATTTACTGCATCACTTGGACCTTCCCATTGACGATGAAACACAGAAATTGCATCGGAATTAAATATAAGAGACACAATGCCGACTTCAGTACAGGAAGACTGAGTCTTCCTACTGTCTATGTTTTGAGCGTTTCCTGTGTCACCAGTTTTACATTCTGATGCACCTCTGCAGGTGTACTGTATCCCTTGGACCTACCCATTGACGATGAAACACAGAAATTGCATCGGAATTAAATATAAGAGACACAATGCCGACTTAAGTACAGGATGACTGAGTCTTCCTACTGTCTATAATTTGAGCGTTTCCTGTGTCACCAGTTTTACATTCCGATGCACCGCTACAGGTTTACTGTATCCCTTGGACCTTCACAGTTACGATGAAACACAGAAATTACATCGGAATTAAATATAAGAGACACAATGACGACTTAAGTACAAGAAATCAGTCTTCTTACAGTCAATTTTTTGAGCGTTTCCTGTGTCACCAGTTTTACATTCCGATGCACCTCTGCATGTTTACTGTATCCCTTGGACCTTCCCATTGGCGATGAAACACACATATTGCATCGAAATTAAATATAAGAGACACAATGCCGACTTAAGTACAGGAAGACTAAATCCTGCTAATGTCTATGTTTTGAGCGTATCCTGTGTCATCAGTTTTATTTTCCGATGCACCTCTGCAGGTTTACTGTATCCCTTGGACCTTCCCATTCAGGATGAAACACAGAAATTTCATCGGAAATAAATATAAGAGACACAATGCCGGCTTAAGTACAGGAAGACTGAGTCTTCCTACTGTCTATGTTTTAAGCGTTTCCTGTGTCACTAGTTATACATTCCGATGCACCTCTGCAGGTTTACTGTATCCCTTGGACCTTCCCATTGACGATGAAACACAGTAATTGCATCGGAATTAAATATAAGAGACTCAATGCCGACTTAAGTACAGGAAGACTGAGTCTTCCTACTGTCTATGTTTTGAGCGTTTCCTGTGTCACTAGTTTTACATTCCGATGCACCTCTGCAGGTTTATTGTATCCCTTGGACCTTCCCATTGACGATGAAACACAGAAATTGCATCGGAATTAAATATAAGAGACACAATGACGACTTAAGTACAGGAAGACTGAGTCTTCCTACTGTCTATTTTTTGAGCGATTCCTGTGTCACCAGTTTTACATTCTGATGCACCTCTGCAGGTTTACTGTATCCCGTGGACCTTCGACGATGAAACACAGAAATTGCATCGGAATTAAATATAAGAGACACAATGCCGACTTAAGTACATGAAGACTGAGTCTTCCTACTGTCTATGATTTGAGCGTTTCCTGTGTCACCAGTTTTACATTCCGATGCACCTCTACAGGTTTACTGTATCCCTTGGACCTTCCCATTGACGATGAAACACAGAAATTGCATCGGAATTAAATATAAGAGACACAATGCCGACTTAAGTACAGGAAGACTGAGTCTTCCTACTGTCTATGATTTGAGCATTTCCTGTGTCATCAGTTTTACATTCCGATGCACCTCTGCAGGTTTACTGTATCCCTTGGACCTTCCCATTGACGATGAAAATCAGAAATTGCATCGGAATTATATATAAGAGACACAACGCCGACTTAAGTACATGAAAACTGAGTCTTCTTACGGTCTATGTTTTAGCGTTTCCTGTGTCACCAGGTTTAAATTCCGATGCATCTCTGCAGGTTTACTGTATCCCTTGAAACTTCCCATTGACGATGAAACACAGAAATTGCATCGGAATTAAATATTAGAGACACAGTGCCGACTTAAGAACAGGAAGACTGGATCTTCTTACTGTCTATGTTTTGAGCGTTTCCCGTGTCAACAGTTTTACATTCCGATGCACCTCTGCAGGTTTACTGTATCCCTTGGACCCTCACAGTGACGATGAATCACAGAAATTGCATCGGAATTAAATATAAGAGTCACAATGCAGACTTAAGTACAGGAAGACTGAGTCTTCCTACTGTCTATGTTTTGAGCGTTTCCTGTGTCATCAGTTTTACTTTCCGATGCACCTCTGCTTGTTAACTATATCCCTTGGACCTTCCCATTGACGATGAAGCACAGAAATTGCATCGGAATTAAATATAAGAGACTCAATGCCGACTTAAGTACAGGAAGACTGAGTCTTCCTACTGTCTATGTTTTGAGCGTTTCCTGTGTCACTAGTTTTACATTCCGATGCACCTCTGCAGATTTATTGTATCCCTTGGACCTTCCCATTGACGATGAAACACAGAAATTGCATCGGAATTAAATATAAGAGACACAATGCCGACTTAAGTACAGGAAGACTGAGTCTTCCTACTGTCTATGTTTTGAGCGTTTCCGGTGTCACTAGTTTTACATTCCGATGCACCTCTGCAGGTTTACTGCATCACTTGGACCTTTCGATTGACGATGAAACACAGAAATTGCATCGGAATTAAATATAAGAGACACAATGCCGACTTAAGTACAGGAAGACTGAGTCTTCCTACTGTCTATGTTTTGAGCGTTTCCTGTGTCACTAGTTTTACATTCCGATGCACCTCTGCAGGTTTACTGCATCACTTGGACCTTCCCATTGACGATGAAACACAGAAATTGCATCGGAATTAAATATAAGAGACACAATGCCGACTTAAGTACAGGAAGACTAAGTCTTCCTACTGTCTATGTTTTGAGCGTTTCCTGTGTCATCAGTTTTACTTTCCGATGCACCTCTGCAGGTTTACTATAACCCTTGGACCTACCCATTCACGATGAAACATAGAAATTTCATCGGAAATAAATATAAGAGACACAATGCAGACTTAAGTACTGGAAGCCTCAGTCTTCCTACTGTCTATGTTTTGAGCGTTTCCTGTGTCACGAATTTTACATTCCGATGCACCTCCGCAGGTTTTCTGTATCCCTTGGACCTTCCCATTGACGATGATACACAGAAATTGCATCGGAATTAAATATAAGAGACACAATGCCGACTTAAGTACACGAAGACTGAGTCTTCCTACTGTCTATGTTTTGAGCGTTTCCTGTGTCACTAGTTTTACATTCCGATGCACCTCTGCAGATTTACTGCATCACTTGGACCTTCCCATTGACGATGAAACACAGAAATTGCATCGGAATTAAATATAAGAGACACAATGCCGACTTAAGTACAGGAAGACTGAGTCTTCCTACTGTCTATGTTTTGAGCGTTTCCTGTGTCACCAGTTTTACATTCTGATGCACCTCTGCAGGTGTACTGTATCCCTTGGACCTACCCATTGACGATGAAACACAGAAATTGCATCGGAATTAAATATAAGAGACACAATGCCGACTTAAGTACAGGATGACTGAGTCTTCCTACTGTCTATAATTTGAGCGTTTCCTGTGTCACCAGTTTTACATTCCGATGCACCGCTACAGGTTTACTGTATCCCTTGGACCTTCACAGTTACGATGAAACACAGAAATTACATCGGAATCAAATATAAGAGACACAATGACGACTTAAGTACAAGAAAACAGTCTTCTTACAGTCAATTTTTTGAGCGTTTCCTGTGTCACCAGTTTTACATTCCGATGCACCTCTGCATGTTTACTGTATCCCTTGGACCTTCCCATTGGCGATGAAACACACATATTGCATCGAAATTAAATATAAGAGACACAATGACGACTTAAGTACAGGAAGACTAAATCCTGCTAATGTCTATGTTTTGAGCGTATCCTGTGTCATCAGTTTTATTTTCCGATGCACCTCTGCAGGTTTACTGTATCCCTTGGACCTTCCCATTCAGGATGAAACACAGAAATTTCATCGGAAATAAATATAAGAGACACAATGCCGGCTTAAGTACAGGAAGACTGAGTCTTCCTACTGTCTATGTTTTAAGCGTTTCCTGTGTCACTAGTTATACATTCCGATGCACCTCTGCAGGTTTACTGTATCCCTTGGACCTTCCCATTGACGATGAAACACAGTAATTGCATCGGAATTAAATATAAGAGACTCAATGCCGACTTAAGTACAGGAAGACTGAGTCTTCCTACTGTCTATGTTTTGAGCGTTTCCTGTGTCACTAGTTTTACATTCCGATGCACCTCTGCAGGTTTATTGTATCCCTTGGACCTTCCCATTGACGATGAAACACAGAAATTGCATCGGAATTAAATATAAGAGACACAATGACGACTTAAGTACAGGAAGACTGAGTCTTCCTACTGTCTATTTTTTGAGCGATTCCTGTGTCACCAGTTTTACATTCTGATGCACCTCTGCAGGTTTACTGTATCCCGTGGACCTTCGACGATGAAACACAGAAATTGCATCGGAATTAAATATAAGAGACACAATGCCGACTTAAGTACAGGAAGACTGAGTCTTCCTAATGTCTATGATTTTAGCGTTTCCTGTGTCACCAGTTTTACATTCCGATGCACCTCTACAGGTTTACTGTATCCCTTGGACCTTCCCATTGACGATGAAACACAGAAATTGCATCGGAATTAAATATAAGAGACACAATGCCGACTTAAGTACAGGAAGACTGAGTCTTCCTACTGTCTATGATTTGAGCATTTCCTGTGTCATCAGTTTTACATTCCGATGCGCCTCTGCAGGTTTACTGTATCCCTTGGACCTTCCCATTGACGATGAAAATCAGAAAGTGCATCGGAATTATATATAAGAGACACAACGCCGACTTAAGTACAGGAAGACTGAGTCTTCTTACGGTCTATGTTTTGAGCGTTTCCTGTGTCACTAGGTTTAAATTCCGATGCATCTCTGCAGGTTTACTGTATCCCTTGGAACTTCCCATTGACGATGAAACACAGATATTGCATCGGAATTAAATATTAGAGACACAGTGCCGACTTAAGAACAGGAAGACTGGATCTTCTTACTGTCTATGTTTGAGCGTTTCCCGTGTCAACAGTTTTACATTGCGATGCACCTCTGCAGGTTTACTGTATCCCTTGGACCCTCACAGTGACGATGAATCACAGAAAAATGCATCGGAATTAAATATAAGAGTCACAATGCAGACTTAAGTACAGGAAGACTGAGTCTTCCTACTGTCTATGTTTTGAGCGTTTCCTGTGTCATCAGTTTTACTTTCCGATGCACCTCTGCTTGTTAACTATATCCCTTGGACCTTCCCATTGACGATGAAACACAGAAATTGCATTGGAATTAAATATAAGAAACTCAATGCCGTCTTAAGTACAGGAAGACTGAGTCTTCCTACTGTCTATGTTTTGAGCGTTTCCTGTGTCACTAGTTTTACATTCCGATGCACCTCTGCAGATTTATTGTATCCCTTGGACCTTCCCATTGACGATGAAACACAGAAATTGCATCGGAATTAAATATAAGAGACACAATGCCGACTTAAGTACAGGAAGACTGAGTCTTCCTACTGTCTATGTTTTGAGAGCTTCCTGTGTCACCAGTTTTACATTCCAATGTGCCTCTGCAGGTTTACTGTATCCATTGGACCTTCCCATTGACGATGAAACAAAGAAATTGCATCGGAATTAAATGTAAGAGACCCAACGCCGACTTAAGCACAAGAAAACTGAGTCTTCTTACGGTCTATGTTTTGAGCGTTTCCTGTGACACCAGTTTTACATTCCGATGCACCTCTGCCAGTTTACTGTATCCCTTGGACCTTCCCATTGTCGATGAAACACAGAAATCGCACCGGAATTAAATATAGGAGACACAATGCCGACTTAAGTACAGGAATACTGAGTCTTCCTACTGTCTATGTTTTGAGCGTTTCCTGTGTCACCAGTTTTACATTCTGATGCACCTCTGCAGGTTTACTGTATCCCTTGGACCTTCCCATTGACGATGAAACACAGAAATTGTATCGGAATTAAATATAAGAGACACAGTGCCGGCTTAAGAACAGGAAGACTGAGTCTTCCTACTGTCTATGTTTTGAGCGTTACCTGTGTCACCAGTTTTACATACCGATGCACCTCTGCAGGATTACTGTATCCCTTGGACCTTCACAGCGACGATGAAACACAGAAATAGCATCGGAATTAAATATAACAGACACAATGCCGACTTAATTACAGGAAGACTGAGTATTCCTACTGTCTATGTTTAGAGCGTTTCCTGTGTCACTAGTTTTACATACCGATGCACCTTTGCAGGTTTACTGTATCCCTTGGACCCTCCCATTGACGATGAAACACAGAAATTGCATCGGAATTAAACATAAGAGACACAATGCCGACTTAAGGACAGGAAGACTGAGTCTTCCTACTGTCTATGTTTTGAACGTTTCCTGTGTCACCAGTTTTACATTCTGATGCATCTCTACAGGTTTACTGTATCCCTTGGACCTTCACAGTGACGTTGAAACACAGAAATAGCATCGGAATGAAATATAAGAGACACAATGCCGACTTCAGTACAGGAAGACTGAGTCTTCCTACTGTCTATGTTTTGAGCGTTTCCTGTGTCACGAGTTTTACATTCCGATGCACCTCTGCAGGTTTACTGTATCCCTTGGACCTTCCCATTGACGATGAAACACAGAAATTGCATCGGAATTAAATATAAGAGGCACAATGCCGACTTAAGTACAGGAAGACTGGGTCTTCCTACTGTCTATGTTTTGAGCGTTTCCTGTGTCACTAGTTTTACATTCCGATGCACCTCTGCAGGTTTACTGTATCCCTTGGACCTTCCCATTGACGATGAAACACAGAAATTGCATCGGAATTAAATAGAAGAGACACAATGCCGACTTAAGTACAGGATGACTGAGTCTTCCTACTGTCTATAATTTGAGTGTTTCCTGTGTCACCAGTTTTACATTCCGATGCACCTCTACAGGTTTACTGTATCCCTTGGACCTTCACATTTACGATGAAACACAGAAATTACATCGGAATTAAATATAAGAGACACAATGATGAGTTAAGTACAAGGAAACAGTCTTCTTACAGTCAATGTTTTGAGCGTTTCCTGTGTCACCCGTTTTACATTCCGATGCACCTCTGCATGTTTACTGTATCCCTTGGACCTTCCCATTGACGATGAAACACAGAAATTGCATCGAAATTAAACATAAGAGACACAACGCCGACTTAAGTACAAGAAAACTGAGTCTTCTTACGGACTATGTTTTGAGCGTTTCCAGTGTCTCCCGTTTTACATTCCGATGCACCTCTGCCTGTTTACTGTATCCCTTATACCTTCCCATAGTCGATGAAACACAGAAATCGCATCGGAATTATATATAAGAGACACAATGCCGACTTAAGTACAGGAAGACTGAGTCTTCCTACTGTCTATGTTTTGAGCGTTTCCTGTGTCACCAGTTTTACATTCTGATGCACCTCTGCAGGTTTACTGTATCCCTTGGAACTTCCCATTGACGATGAAACACAGAAATTGCATCGGAATTAAATATTAGAGACACAGTGCCGACTTAAGAACAGGAAGACTGGATCTTCTTACTGTCTATGTTTTGAGCGTTTCCCGTGTCAACAGTTTTACATTCCGATGCACCTCTGCAGGTTTACTGTATCCCTTGGACCCTCACAGTGACGATGAATCACAGAAATTGCATCGGAATTAAATATAAGAGTCTCAATGCAGACTTAAGTACAGGAAGACTGAGTCTTCCTACTGTCTATGATTTGAGCGTTTCCTGTGTCATCAGTTTTACTTTCCGATGCACCTCTGCTTGTTAACTATATCCCTTGGACCTTCCCATTGACGATGAAACACAGAAATCGCATCGGAATTAAATATAAGAGACTCAATGCCGACTTAAGTACAGGAAGACTGAGTCTTCCTACTGTCTATGTTTTGAGCGTTTCCTGTGTCACTAGTTTTACATTCCGATGCACCTCTGCAGATTTATTGTATCCCTTGGACCTTCCCATTGACGATGAAACACAGAAATTGCATCGGAATTAAATGTAAGAGACACAACGCCGACTTAAGGACAAGAAAACTGAGTCTTCTTACGGTCTATGTTTTGAGCGTTTCCTGTGTCACCAGTTTTACATTCCGATGCACCTCTGCCGGTTTACTGTATCCCTTGGACCTTCCCATTGTCGATGAAACACAGAAATCGCACCGGAATTAAATATAGGAGACACAATGCCGACTTAAGTACAGGAATACTGAGTCTTCCTACTGTCTATGTTTTAAGCGTTTCCTGTGTCACCAGTTTTACATACTGATGCAACTCTGCAGGTTTACTGCATCACTTGGACCTTCCCATTGACGATGAAACACAGAAATTGCATCGGAATTAAATATAAGAGACACAATGCCGACTTAAGTACAGGAAGACTAAGTCTTCCTACTGTCTATGTTTTGAGCGTTTCCTGTGTCATCAGTTTTACTTTCCGATGCACCTCTGCAGGTTTACTATAACCCTTGGACCTACCCATTCACGATGAAACATAGAAATTTCATCGGAAATAAATATAAGAGACACAATGCAGACTTAAGTACTGGAAGCCTCAGTCTTCCTACTGTCTATGTTTTGAGCGTTTCCTGTGTCACGAATTTTACATTCCGATGCACCTCTGCAGGTTTACTGTATCCCTTGGACCTTCCCATTGACGATGATACACAGAAATTGCATCGGAATTAAATATAAGAGACACAATGCCGACTTAAGTACACGAAGACTGAATCTTCCTACTGTCTATGTTTTGAGCGTTTCCTGTGTCACTAGTTTTACATTCCGATGCACCTCTGCAGATTTACTGCATCACTTGGACCTTCCCATTGACGATGAAACACAGAAATTGCATCGGAATTAAATATAAGAGACACAATGCCGACTTCAGTACAGGAAGACTGAGTCTTCCTACTGTCTATGTTTTGAGCGTTTCCTGTGTCACCAGTTTTACATTCTGATGCACCTCTGCAGGTGTACTGTATCCCTTGGACCTACCCATTGACGATGAAACACAGAAATTGCATCGGAATTAAATATAAGAGACACAATGCCGACTTAAGTACAGGATGACTGAGTCTTCCTACTGTCTATAATTTGAGCGTTTCCTGTGTCACCAGTTTTACATTCCGATGCACCGCTACAGGTTTACTGTATCCCTTGGACCTTCACAGTTACGATGAAACACAGAAATTACATCGGAATTAAATATAAGAGACACAATGACGACTTAAGTACAAGAAAACAGTCTTCTTACAGTCAATTTTTTGAGCGTTTCCTGTGTCACCAGTTTTACATTCCGATGCACCTCTGCATGTTTACTGTATCCCTTGGACCTTCCCATTGGCGATGAAACACACATATTGCATCGAAATTAAATATAAGAGACACAATGCCGACTTAAGTACAGGAAGACTAAATCCTGCTAATGTCTATGTTTTGAGCGTATCCTGTGTCATCAGTTTTATTTTCCGATGCACCTCTGCAGGTTTACTGTATCCCTTGGACCTTCCCATTCAGGATGAAACACAGAAATTTCATCGGAAATAAATATAAGAGACACAATGCCGGCTTAAGTACAGGAAGACTGAGTCTTCCTACTGTCTATGTTTTAAGCGTTTCCTGTGTCACTAGTTATACATTCCGATGCACCTCTGCAGGTTTACTGTATCCCTTGGACCTTCCCATTGACGATGAAACACAGTAATTGCATCGGAATTAAATATAAGAGACTCAATGCCGACTTAAGTACAGGAAGACTGAGTCTTCCTACTGTCTATGTTTTGAGCGTTTCCTGTGTCACTAGTTTTACATTCCGATGCACCTCTGCAGGTTTATTGTATCCCTTGGACCTTCCCATTGACGATGAAACACAGAAATTGCATCGGAATTAAATATAAGAGACACAATGACGACTTAAGTACAGGAAGACTGAGTCTTCCTACTGTCTATTTTTTGAGCGATTCCTGTGTCACCAGTTTTACATTCTGATGCACCTCTGCAGGTTTACTGTATCCCGTGGACCTTCGACGATGAAACACAGAAATTGCATCGGAATTAAATATAAGAGACACAATGCCGACTTAAGTACAGGAAGACTGAGTCTTCCCAATGTCTATGATTTTAGCGTTTCCTGTGTCACCAGTTTTACATTCCGATGCACCTCTACAGGTTTACTGTATCCCTTGGACCTTCCCATTGACGATGAAACACAGAAATTGCATCGGAATTAAATATAAGAGACACAATGCCGACTTAAGTACAGGAAGACTGAGTCTTCCTACTGTCTATGATTTGAGCATTTCCTGTGTCATCAGTTTTACATTCCGATGCACCTCTGCAGGTTTACTGTATCCCTTGGACCTTCCCATTGACGATGAAAATCAGAAATTGCATCGGAATTATATATAAGAGACACAACGCCGACTTAAGTACAGGAAGACTGAGTCTTCTTACGGTCTATGTTTTGAGCGTTTCCTGTGTCACTAGGTTTAAATTCCGATGCATCTCTGCAGGTTTACTGTATCCCTTGGAACTTCCCATTGACGATGAAACACAGATATTGCATCGGAATTAAATATTAGAGACACAGTGCCGACTTAAGAACAGGAAGACTGGATCTTCTTACTGTCTATGTTTGAGCGTTTCCCGTGTCAACAGTTTTACATTCCGATGCACCTCTGCAGGTTAACTGTATCCCTTGGACCCTCACAGTGACGATGAATCACAGAAAAATGCATCGGAATTAAATATAAGAGTCACAATGCAGACTTAAGTACAGGAAAACTGAGTCTTCCTACTGTCTATGTTTTGAGCGTTTCCTGTGTCATCAGTTTTACTTTCCGATGCACCTCTGCTTGTTAACTATATCCCTTGGACCTTCCCATTGACGATGAAACACAGAAATTGCATTGGAATTAAATATAAGAGACTCAATGCCGTCTTAAGTACAGGAAGACTGAGTCTTCCTACTGTCTATGTTTTGAGCGTTTCCTGTGTCACTAGTTTTACATTCCGATGCACCTCTGCAGATTTATTGTATCCCTTGGACCTTCCCATTGACGATGAAACACAGAAATTGCATCGGAATTAAATATAAGAGACACAATGCCGACTTAAGTACAGGAAGACTGAGTCTTCCTACTGTCTATGTTTTGAGAGCTTCCTGTGTCACCAGTTTTACATTCCAATGTGCCTCTGCAGGTTTACTGTATCCATTGGACCTTCCCATTGACGATGAAACAAAGAAATTGCATCGGAATTAAATGTAAGAGACCCAACGCCGACTTAAGCACAAGAAAACTGAGTCTTCTTACGGTCTATGTTTTGAGCGTTTCCTGTGCCACCAGTTTTACATTCCGATGCACCTCTGCCAGTTTACTGTATCCCTTGGACCTTCCCATTGTCGATGAAACACAGAAATCGCACCGGAATTAAATATAGGAGACACAATGCCGACTTAAGTACAGGAATACTGAGTCTTCCTACTGTCTATGTTTTGAGCGTTTCCTGTGTCACCAGTTTTACATTCTGATGCACCTCTGCAGGTTTACTGTATCCCTTGGACCTTCCCATTGACGATGAAACACAGAAATTGTATCGGAATTAAATATAAGAGACACAGTGCCGGCTTAAGAACAGGAAGACTGAGTCTTCCTACTGTCTATGTTTTGAGCGTTACCTGTGTCACCAGTTTTACATACCGATGCACCTCTGCAGGATTACTGTATCCCTTGGACCTTCACAGCGACGATGAAACACAGAAATAGCATCGGAATTAAATATAACAGACACAATGCCGACTTAATTACAGGAAGACTGAGTATTCCTACTGTCTATGTTTAGAGCGTTTCCTGTGTCACTAGTTTTACATACCGATGCACCTTTGCAGGTTTACTGTATCCCTTGGACCCTCCCATTGACGATGAAACACAGAAATTGCATCGGAATTAAACATAAGAGACACAATGCCGACTTAAGGACAGGAAGACTGAGTCTTCCTACTGTCTATGTTTTGAACGTTTCCTGTGTCACCAGTTTTACATTCTGATGCATCTCTACAGGTTTACTGTATCCCTTGGACCTTCACAGTGACGTTGAAACACAGAAATAGCATCGGAATGAAATATAAGAGACACAATGCCGACTTCAGTACAGGAAGACTGAGTCTTCCTACTGTCTATGTTTTGAGCGTTTCCTGTGTCACGAGTTTTACATTCCGATGCACCTCTGCAGATTTACTGTATCCCTTGGACCTTCCCATTGACGATGAAACACAGAAATTGCATCGGAATTAAATATAAGAGGCACAATGCCGACTTAAGTACAGGAAGACTGGGTCTTCCTACTGTCTATGTTTTGAGCGTTTCCTGTGTCACTAGTTTTACATTCCGATGCACCTCTGCAGGTTTACTGTATCCCTTGGACCTTCCCATTGACGATGAAACACAGAAATTGCATCGGAATTAAATAGAAGAGACACAATGCCGACTTAAGTACAGGATGACTGAGTCTTCCTACTGTCTATAATTTGAGTGTTTCCTGTGTCACCAGTTTTACATTCCGATGCACCTCTACAGGTTTACTGTATCCCTTGGACCTTCACATTTACGATGAAACACAGAAATTACATCGGAATTAAATATAAGAGACACAATGATGAGTTAAGTACAAGGAAACAGTCTTCTTACAGTCAATGTTTTGAGCGTTTCCTGTGTCACCCGTTTTACATTCCGATGCACCTCTGCATGTTTACTGTATCCCTTGGACCTTCCCATTGACGATGAAACACAGAAATTGCATCGAAATTAAACATAAGAGACACAACGCCGACTTAAGTACAAGAAAAGTGAGTCTTCTTACGGTCTATGTTTTGAGCGTTTCCAGTGTCTCCCGTTTTACATTCCGATGCACCTCTGCCTGTTTACTGTATCCCTTATACCTTCCCATAGTCGATGAAACACAGAAATCGCATCGGAATTATATATAAGAGACACAATGCCGACTTAAGTACAGGAAGACTGAGTCTTCCTACTGTCTATGTTTTGAGCGTTTCCTGTGTCACCAGTTTTACATTCTGATGCACCTCTGCAGGTTTACTGTATCCCTTGGAACTTCCCATTGACGATGAAACACAGAAATTGCATCGGAATTAAATATTAGAGACACAGTGCCGACTTAAGAACAGGAAGACTGGATCTTCTTACTGTCTATGTTTTGAGCGTTTCCCGTGTCAACAGTTTTACATTCCGATGCACCTCTGCAGGTTTACTGTATCCCTTGGACCCTCACAGTGACGATGAATCACAGAAATTGCATCGGAATTAAATATAAGAGTCTCAATGCAGACTTAAGTACAGGAAGACTGAGTCTTCCTACTGTCTATGATTTGAGCGTTTCCTGTGTCATCAGTTTTACTTTCCGATGCACCTCTGCTTGTTAACTATATCCCTTGGACCTTCCCATTGACGATGAAACACAGAAATCGCATCGGAATTAAATATAAGAGACTCAATGCCGACTTAAGTACAGGAAGACTGAGTCTTCCTACTGTCTATGTTTTGAGCGTTTCCTGTGTCACTAGTTTTACATTCCGATGCACCTCTGCAGATTTATTGTATCCCTTGGACATTCCCATTGACGATGAAACACAGAAATTGCATCGGAATTAAATGTAAGAGACACAACGCCGACTTAAGCACAAGAAAACTGAGTCTTCTTACGGTCTATGTTTTGAGCGTTTCCTGTGTCACCAGTTTTACATTCCGATGCACCTCTGCCGGTTTACTGTATCCCTTGGACCTTCCCATTGTCGATGAAACACAGAAATCGCACCGGAATTAAATATAGGAGACACAATGCCGACTTAAGTACAGGAATACTGAGTCTTCCTACTGTCTATGTTTTAAGCGTTTCCTGTGTCACCAGTTTTACATACTGATGCAACTCTGCAGGTTTACTGTATCCCTTCGACCTTCCCATTGATGATGAAACACAGAAATTGTATCGGAATTAAATATAAGGGACACAGTGCCGTTTTAAGAACAGGAAGACTGAGTCTTCCTACTGTCTATGTATTGAGCGTTACCTGTGTCACCAGTTTTACATACCGATGCACCTCTGCAGGTCTACTGTATCCCTTGGACCTTCACAGCGACGATGAAACACAGAAATAGCAACGGAATTAAATATAACAGACACAATGCCGACTTAATTACAGGTAGACTGAGTCTTCCTACTGTCTGTGCTTTGAGCGTTTCCTGTGTCATTAGTTTTACATACCGATGCACCTTTGCAGGTTTACTGTATCCCTTGGACCTTCCCATTGACGATGAAACACAGAAATTGTATCGGAACTAAATATATGAGACACAATGCCGACTTAAGGACAGGAAGACTGAGTCTTCCTACTGTCTATGTTTGAGCTTTTCCTGTGTCACTAGTTTTACATTCCGATGCACCTCTACAGGTTTACTGCATCCCTTGGACCTTCACCGTGACGATGAAACACAGAAATAGCATCGGAATTAAATATAAGAGACACAATGCCGACATAAGTACAGGAAGACTAAGTCTTCCTACTAACTATGTTTTGAGCGTTTCCTGTGTCATCAGTTTTACTTTCCGTTGCAGCTCTGCAGGTTTACTATATCCCTTGGACCTTCCCATTCACGATGAAACACAGAAATTTCATCGGAAATAAATATAAGAGACACAATGCCGGCTTATGTACAGGAAGACTGAGTCTTCCTACTGTCTATGTTTTGAGCGTTTCCTGTGTCACTAGTTATACATTCCGTTGCACTTCTGCATGTTTACTGTATCCCTTGGACCTTCCAATTGACGATGAACCACAGAAATTGCATCGGAACTAAATATAAGAGACACAATGCCGACTTAAGTACAGGAAGACTGAGTCTTCCTGCTGTCTATGATTTGAGCGTTTGCTGTGTCACTAGTTTTACATTCCGATGCACCTCTGCAGGTTTACTGTATCCCTTGGACCTTCCCATTGACGATGAAAAACAGAAATTGCATCGGAATTAAATATAAGAGACACCATGCCGACTTAAGTATAGGGAGACTGAGTCTTCCTACTGTCTATGTTGTGAGCGTTTCCTGTGTCATCATTTTTACATTCTGATGCACCTCTGCAGGTTTACTGAACCCCTTGGACCTTCCCATTGACGATGAAACACAGAAATTGCATCGGAATTAAATATAAGAGACACAACGCCGACTTAAGTACAGGATGACTGAGTCTTCCTACGGTCTATGTTTGAGCGTTTCCTGTGTGACTAGTTTTACATTCCGATTAACCTCTGCAGGTTTACTGTATCCCTTGGACCTTCCCATTGACGATGAAAAACAGAAATTGCATCGGAATTAAATATAAGAGACACAATGCCGACTTAAGTACAGGCAGACTGAGTCTTCCTACTGTCTATTTTTTGAGCGTTTCCTGTGTCACCAGTTTTACATTCTGATACGCCTCTGCAGGTTTACTGTATCCCTTGGACCTTCCCATTGACGATGAAACACAGAAATTGCATCGGAATTAAATATAAGAGACACAATGCCGACTTAAGTACAGGAAGACTGAGTCTTCCTACTGTCTACGTTTTGAGCGTTTCCTGTGTCACCAGTTTTACATTCCAATGTGCCTCTGCAGGTTTACTGTATCCATTGGACCTTCCCATTGTCGATGAAACACAGAAATTTCATCGGAAATAAATATAAGAGACACAATGCCGGCTTATGTACAGGAAGACTGAGTCTTCCTACTGTCTATGTTTTGAGCGTTTCCTGTGTCACTAGTTATACATTCCGTTGCACCTCTGCATGTTTACTGTATGCCTTGGACCTTCCCATTGACGATGAAACACAGAAATTGCATCGGAATTAAATATAAGAGACACAATGCCGACTTAAGTACAGGAAGACTGAGTCTTCCTACTGTCTATGTTGTGAGCGTTTCCTGTGTCATCATTTTTACATTCTGATGCACCTCTGCAGGTTTACTGTACCCCTTGGACATTCGCGTTGACGATGAAACACAGAAATTGCATCGGAATTAAATATAAGAGACACAACGCCGACTTAAGTACAGGAAGACTGAGTCTTCCTACTGTCTGTGTTTGAGCGTTTCCTGTGTCATCATTTTTACATTCTGATGCACCTCTGCAGGTTTACTGTTCCCCTTGGACCTTCCCATTGATGATGAAACACAGAAATTGCATCGGAATTAAATGTAAGAGACACAACGCCGACTTTAGTACAGGAAGACTGAGTCTTCCTACTGTCTGTGTTTTGAGCGTTTCCTGTGTCACCAGTTTTACATTCCGATGCACCTCTGCAGGTTTACTGCATCCCTTGCACTTTCCCATTGACGGTGAAACACAGAAATTGCATCGGAATTAAATGTAAGAGACACAACGCCGACTTAAGCACAAGAAAACTGAGTCTTCTTACGGTCTATGTTTTGAGCGTTTCCTGTGTCACCAGTTTTACATTCCGATGCACTTCTGCCAGTTTACTGTATCCCTTGGACCTTCCCATTGTCGATGAAACACAGAAATTTCATCGGAAATAAATATAAGAGACACAATGCCGGCTTATGTACAGGAAGACTGAGTCTTCCTACTGTCTATGTTTTGAGTGTTTCCTGTGTCACTAGTTACACATTCCGTTGCACCTCTGCATGTTTACTGTATCCCTTGGACCTTCCCATTGACGATGAATCACAGAAATTGCATCGGAATTAAATATAAGGGACACAATGCCGACTTAAGTACAGGAAGACTGAGTCTTCCTACTGTCTGTGTTTTGAGCGTTTCCTGTGTCACCAGTTTTACATTCCGATGCACCTCTGCAGGTTTACTGCATCCCTTGGACTTTCCCATTGACGATGATACACAGAAATTGCATCGGAATTAAATGTAAGAGACACAATGCCGACTTAAGTACAGGAAGACTGAGTCTTCCTGCTGTCTATGATTTGAGGGTTTCCTGTGTCACTAGTTTTACATTCCGATGCACCTCTGCAGGTTTACTGTATCCCTTGGACCTTCCCATTGACGATGAAACACAGAAATTGCATCGGAATTAAATATAAGAGACACAATGCCGACTTAAGTACAGGAAGACTGAGTCTTGCTACTGTCTATGCTTTGTGCTTTTCCTGTGTCACCAGTTTTACATTCCGATGCACCTCTGCAGGTTTACTGTATCCCTTGGACCTTCCCATTGACGATGAAACACAGAAATTGCATCGGAATTAAATAGAAGAGACACAATGCCGACTTAAGTACTGGAAGACTGAGTCTTCCTACTGTCTATAATTTGAGCGTTTCCTGTGTCACCAGTTTTACATTCCGATGCACCTCTGCAGGTTTATTGTATCCCTTGGACCTTCCCATTGACGATGAAACACAGAAATTGCATCGGAATTAAATATAAGAGACACAATGCCGACTTAAGTACAGGAAGACTGAGTCTTCCTACTGTCTATTTTTTGAGCGTTTCCTGTGTCACCAGTTTTACATTCTGATACGCCTCTGCAGGTTTACTGTATCCCTTGGACCTTCCCATTGACGATGAAACACAGAAATTGCATCGGAATTAAATATAAGAGACACAATGCCGACTTAAGTACAGGAAGACTGAGTCTTCCTACTGTCTATGTTTTGAGCGTTTCCTGTGTCACCAGTTTTACATTCCAATGTGCCTCTGCAGGTTTACTGTATCCATTGGACCTTGCCATTGACGATGAAACTCAGAAATTGCATCGGAATTAAATGTAAGAGACACAACGCCGACTTAAGCACAAGAAAACTGAGTCTTCTTACGGTCTATGTTTTGAGCGTTTCCTGTGTCACCAGTTTTACATTCCGATGCACCTCTGCCGGTTTACTGTATCCCTTGGACCTTCCCATTGTCGATGAAACACAGAAATTTCATCGGAAATAAATATAAGAGACACAATGCCGGCTTATGTACAGGAAGACTGAGTCTTCCTACTGTCTATGTTTTGAGCGTTTCCTGTGTCACTAGTTACACATTCCGTTGCACCTCTGCATGTTTACTGTATCCCTTGGACCTTCCCATTGACGATGAAACACAGATATTGCATCGGAATTAAATATAAGAGACACAATGCCGACTTAAGTTCAGGAAGACTGAGTCTTCCTGCTGTCTATGATTTGAGCGTTTGCTGTGTCACTAGTTTTACATTCCGATGCACCTCTGCAGGTTTACTGTATCCCTTGGACCTTCCCATTGACGATGAAACACAGAAATTGCATCGGAATTAAATATAAGAGACACCATGCTGACTTAAGTATAGGGAGATTGAGTCTTCCTACTGTCTATGTTGTGAGCGTTTCCTGTGTCATTATTTTTACATTATGATGCACCTCTGCAGGTTTACTGTACCCCTTGGACCTTCCCATTGACGATGAAACACAGAAATTGCATCGGAATTAAATATGAGAGACACAACGCCGACTTAAGTACAGGAAGACTGAGTCTTCCTACTGTCTGTGTTTTGAGCGTTTCCTGTGTCACCAGTTTTACATTCCGTTGCACCTCTGCAGGTTTACTGCATCCCTTGGACTTTCCCATTGACGATGAAACACAGAAATTGCATCGGAATTAAATGTAAGAGACACAATGCCGACTTAAGTACAGGAAGACTGAGTCTTGCTACTGTCTATGCTTTGTGCTTTTCCTGTGTCACCAGTTTTACATTCTGATGCACCTCTGCACGTTTACTGTATCCCTTGGACCTTCCCATTTACGATGAAACACAGAAATTGCATCGGAATTAAATATAAGAGACACAATGCCGACTGAAGTACTGGAAGACTGAGTCTTCCTACTGTCTATAATTTGAGCGTTTCCTGTGTCACCAGTTTTACATTCCGATGCACCTCTGCAGGTTTATTGTATCCCTTGGACCTTCCCATTGACGATGAAACACAGAAATTGCATCGGAATTAAATATAAGAGACACAATTCCGACTTAAGTACAGGAAGACTGAGTCTTCCTACTGTCTATTTTTTGAGCGTTTCCTGTGTCACCAGTTTTACATTCTGATACACCTCTGCAGGTTTACTGTATCCCTTGGACCTTCCCATTGACGATGAAACACAGAAATTGCAACGGAATTAAATATAAGAGACACAATGCCGACTTAAGTACAGGAAGACTGAGTCTTCCTACTGTCTATGTTGTGAGCGTTTCCTGTGTCATCATTTTTACATTCTGATGCACCTCTGCAGGTTTACTGTTCCCCTTGGACCTTCCCATTGATGATGAAACACAGAAATTGCATCGGAATTAAATGTAAGAGACACAACGCCGACTTTAGTACAGGAAGACTGAGTCTTCCTACTGTCTGTGTTTTGAGCGTTTCCTGTGTCACCAGTTTTACATTCCGATGCACCTCTGCAGGTTTACTGCATCCCTTGCACTTTCCCATTGACGGTGAAACACAGAAATTGCATCGGAATTAAATGTAAGAGACACAACGCCGACTTAAGCACAAGAAAACTGAGTCTTCTTACGCTCTATGTTTTGAGCGTTTCCTGTGTCACCAGTTTTACATTCCGATGCACTTCTGCCAGTTTACTGTATCCCTTGGACCTTCCCATTGTCGATGAAACACAGAAATTTCATCGGAAATAAATATAAGAGACACAATGCCGGCTTATGTACAGGAAGACTGAGTCTTCCTACTGTCTATGTTTTGAGCGTTTCCTGTGTCACTAGTTACACATTCCGTTGCACCTCTGCATGTTTACTGTATCCCTTGGACCTTCCCATTGACGATGAATCACAGAAATTGCATCGGAATTAAATATAAGGGACACAATGCCGACTTAAGTACAGGAAGACTGAGTCTTCCTGCTGTCTATGATTTGTGCGTTTGCTGTGTCACTAGTTTTACACTCCGATGCACCTCTGCAGGTTTACTGTATCCCTTGGACCTTCCCATTGACGATGAAACACAGAAATTGCATCGGAATTAAATATAAGCGACACCATGCTGACTTAAGTGTAGGGAGATTGAGTCTTTCTTCTGTCTATGTTGTGAGCGTTTCCTGTGTCATCATTTTTACATTCTGATGCACCTCTGCAGGTTTACTGTACCCCTTGGACCTTCCCATTGACGATGAAACACAGAAATTGCATCGGAATTAAATATGAGAGACACAACGCCGACTTAAGTACAGGAAGACTGAGTCTTCCTACTCTCTGTGTTTTGAGCGTTTCCTGTGTCACCAGTTTTACATTCCGATGCACTTCTGCAGGTTTACTGCATCCCTTGGTCTTCCCCATTGACGATGAAACACAGAAATTGCATCGGAATTAAATGTAAGAGACACAATGCCGACTTAAGTACAGGAAGACTGAGTCTTCCTGCTGTCTATGATTTGAGGGTTTCCTGTGTCACTAGTTTTACATTCCGATGCACCTCTGCAGGTTTACTGTATCCCTTGGACCTTCCCATTGTCGATGAAACACAGAAATTGCATCGGAATTATATATAAGAGACACAATGCCGACTTAAGCACAGGATGACTGAGTCTTCCTACTGTCTATGTTTGAGCATTTCCTGTGTGACTAGTTTTACATTCCGATTAACCTCTGCAGGTTTACTGTATCCCTTGGACCTTCCCATTGACGATGAAACACAGAAATTGCATCGGAATTAAATATAAGAGACACAATGCCGACTTAAGTACAGGAAGACTGAGTCTTGCTACTGTCTATGCTTTGTGCTTTTCCTGTGTCACCAGTTTTACATTCCGATGCACCTCTGCAGGTTTACTGTATCCCATGGACCTTCCCATTGACGATGATACACAGAAATTGCATCGGAAGTAAATAGAAGAGACACAATGCAGACTTAAGTACTGGAAGACTGGGTCTTCCTACTGTCTATAATTTGAGCGTTTCCTGTGTCACCAGTTTTACATTCCAATGTGCCTCTGCAGGTTTACTGTATCCATTGGACCTTCCCATTGACGATGAAACACAGAAATTGCATCGGAATTAAATGTAAGAGACACAACGCCTACTCAAGCACAAGAAAACTGAGTCTTCTTACGGTCTATGTTTTGAGCGTTTCCTGTGTCACCAGTTTTACATTCCGATGCACCTCTGCCGGTTTACTGTATCCCTTGGACCTTCCCAATGTCGATGAAACACAGAAATTTCATCGGAAATAAATATAAGAGACACAATGCCGGCTTATGTACAGGAAGACTGAGTCTTCCTACTGTCTATGTTTGAGCGTTTCCTGTGTCACTAGTTACACATTCCGTTGCACTTCTGCAGGTTTACTGCATCCCTTGGTCTTCCCCATTGACGATGAAACACAGAAATTGCATCGGAATTAAATGTAAGAGACACAATGCCGACTTAAGTACAGGAAGACTGAGTCTTCCTGCTGTCTATGATTTGAGGGTTTCCTGTGTCACTAGTTTTACATTCCGATGCACCTCTGCAGGTTTACTGTATCCCTTGGACCTTCCCATTGTCGATGAAACACAGAAATTGCATCGGAATTATATATAAGAGACACAATGCCGACTTAAGCACAGGATGACTGAGTCTTCCTACTGTCTATGTTTGAGCATTTCCTGTGTGACTAGTTTTACATTCCGATTAACCTCTGCAGGTTTACTGTATCCCTTGGACCTTCCCATTGACGATGAAACACAGAAATTGCATCGGAATTAAATATAAGAGACACAATGCCGACTTAAGTACAGGAAGACTGAGTCTTGCTACTGTCTATGCTTTGTGCTTTTCCTGTGTCACCAGTTTTACATTCCGATGCACCTCTGCAGGTTTACTGTATCCCTTGGACCTTCCCATTGACGATGTTACACAGAAATTGCATCGGAAGTAAATAGAAGAGACACAATGCAGACTTAAGTACTGGAAGACTGGGTCTTCCTACTGTCTATAATTTGAGCGTTTCCTGTGTCACCAGTTTTACATTCCAATGTGCCTCTGCAGGTTTACTGTATCCATTGGACCTTCCCATTGACGATGAAACACAGAAATTGCATCGGAATTAAATGTAAGAGACACAACGCCGACTCAAGCACAAGAAAACTGAGTCTTCTTACGGTCTATGTTTTGAGCGTTTCCTGTGTCACCAGTTTTACATTCCGATGCACCTCTGCCGGTTTACTGTATCCCTTGGACCTTCCCGATGTCGATGAAACACAGAAATTTCATCGGAAATAAATATAAGAGACACAATGCAGGCTTATGTACAGGAAGACTGAGTCTTCCTACTGTCTATGTTTTGAGCGTTTCCTGTGTCACTAGTTACACATTCCGTTGCACCTCTGCATGTTTACTGTATCCCTTGGACTTTCCCATTGACGATGAAACACAGAAATTGCATCGGAATTAAATATAAGAGACACAATGCCGACTTAAGTACAGGAAGACTGAGTCTTCCTACTGTCTATGTTGTGAGCGTTTCCTGTGTCATCATTTTTACATTCTGATGCACCTCTGCAGGTTTACTGTATCCCTTGGACCTTCCCATTGACGATGAAACACAGAAATTGCATCGGAATTAACATAAGAGACACAATGCCGACTTAAGTACAGGAAGACTGAGTCTTGCTACTGTCTATGCTTTGTGCTTTTCCTGTGTCACCAGTTTTACATTCTAATGCACCTCTGCAGGTTTACTGTATCCCTTCGACCTTCCCATTGACGATGAAACACAGAAATTGCATCGGAATTAAATAGAAGAGATACAATGCCGACTGAAGTACTGGAAGACTGAGTCTTCCTACTGTCTATAATTTGAGCGTTTCCTGTGTCACACGTTTTACATTCCGATGCACCTCTGCAGGTTCATTGTATCCCTTGGACCTTCCCATTGACGATGAAACACAGAAATTGCATCGGAATTAAATATAAGAGACACAATGCCGACTTAAGTAAAGGAAGACTGAGTCTTCCTACTGTCTATTTTTTGAGCGTTTCCTGTGTCACCAGTTTTACATTCTGATACACCTCTGCAGGTTTACTGTATCCCTTGGACCTTACCATTGACGATGAAACACAGAAATTGCATCGGAATTAAATATAAGAGACACAATGCCGACTTAAGTACAGGAAGACTGAGTCTTCCTACTGTCTATGTTGTGAGCGTTTCCTGTGTCATCATTTTTACATTCTGATGCACCTCTGCAGGTTTACTGTACCTCTTGGACCTTCGCGTTGACGATGAAACACAGAAATTGCATCGGAATTAAATATAAGAGACACAATGCCGACTTAAGTACAGGAAGACTGAGTCTTCCTACTGTCTATGTTTTGAGCGTTTCCTGTGTCACCAGTTTTACATTCCAATGTGCCTCTGCAGGTTTACTGTATCCATTGGACCTTCCCATTGACGATGAAACACAGAAATTGCATCGGAATTAAATGTAAGAGACACAACGCCGACTTAAGCACAAGAAAACTGAGTCTTCTTACGGTCCATGTTTTGAGCGTTTCCTGTGTCACCAGTTTTACATTCCGATGCACCTCTGCCGGTTTACTGTATCCCTTGGACCTTCCCAGTGTCAATGAAACACAGAAATCGCACCGGATTTAGATATAGGAGACACAATGCCGACTTAAGTACAGGAATACTGAGTCTTCCTACTGTCTATGTTTTGAGCGTTTCCTGTGTCACCAGTTTTACATTCTGATGCACCTCTGCAGGTTTACTGTATCCCTTGGACCTTCACAGCGACGATGAAATACAGAAATAGCATCGGAATTAAATATAACAGACACAATGCCGACTTAATTACAGGAAGACTGAATCTTCCTACTGTCTATGTTTTGAGCGTTTCCTGTGTCACTAGTTTTACATTCCGATGCACCTCTGCAGGTTTACTGTATCCCTTGGACCTTCCCATTCACGATGAAACACAGAAATTGCATCGGAATTAAATAGAAGAGACACAATGCCGATTTAAGTACTGGAAGACTGAGTCTTCCTACTGTCTATAATTTGAGCGTTTCCTGTGTCACCAGATTTACATTCCGATGCACCTCTGCAGGTTTATTGTATCCCTTGGACCTTCCCATTGACGATGAAACACAGAAATTTCATCGGAAATAATTATAAGAGACACAATGCCGGCTTATGTACAGGAAGACTGAGTCTTCCTACTGTCTATGTTTTGAGCGTTTCCTGTTTCACTAGTTACACATTCCGTGGCACCTCTGCATGTTTACTGTATCCCTTGGACTTTCCCATTGACGATGAAACACAGAAATTGCATCGGAATTAAATATAAGAGACACAATGCCGACTTAAGTACAGGAAGACTGAGTCTTCCTACTGTCTATGTTGTGAGCGTTTCCTGTGTCATCATTTTTACATTCTGATGCACCTCTGCAGGTTTACTGTATCCCTTGGACCTTCCCATTGACGATGAAACACAGAAATTGCATCGGAATTAACATAAGAGACACAATGCCGACTTAAGTACAGGAAGACTGAGTCTTCCTACTGTCTATTTTTTGAGCGTTTCCTGTGTCACCAGTTTTACATTCTGATACGCCTCTGCAGGTTTACTGTATCCCTTGGAGCTTCCCATTGACGATGAAACACAGAAATTGCATCGCAATTAAATATAAGAGACACAATGCCGACTTAAGTACAGGAAGACTGAGTCTTCCTACTGTCTATGTTTTGAGCGCTTCCTGTGTCACCAGTTTTACATTCCAATGTGCCTCTGCAGGTTTACTGTATCCATTGGAGCTTCCCATTGACGATGAAACACAGAAATTGCATCGGAATTAAATATAAGAGACACAACGCCGACTTAAGTACAGGAAGACTGAGTCTTCCTACTGTCTGTGCTTTGAGCGTTTCCTGTGTCACCAGTTTTACATTCCGATGCACCTCTGCAGGTTTACTGCATCCCTTGGAGTTTCCCATTGACGATGAAACACAGAAATTGCATCGGAATTAAATGTAAGAGACACAATGCCGACATAAGTACAGGAAGACTGAGACTTCCTGCTGTCTATGATTTGAGCGTTTCCTGTGTCACTAGTTTTACATTCCGATGCACCTCTGCAGGTTTACAGTATCCCTTCGACCTTCCCATTGACGATGAAACACAGAAATTGCATCGGAATTAAATATAAGAGACACAATGCCGACTTAAGTACAGGAAGACTGAGTCTTCCTACTGTCAATGTTTTGAGCGTTTCCTGTGTCACCAGTTTTACATTCAAATGTGCCTCTGCAGGTTTACTGTATCCATTGGACCTTCCCATTGACGATGAAACACAGAAATTGCATGGGAATTAAATGTAAGAGACACAACGCCGACTTAAGCACAAGAAAACTGAGTCTTCTTACGGTCCATGTTTTGAGCGTTTCCTGTGTCACCAGTTTTACATTCCGATGCACCTCTGCCGGTTTACTGTATCCCTTGGACCTTCCCAGTGTCAATGAAACACAGAAATCGCACCGGAATTAGATATAGGAGACACAATGCCGACTTAAGTACAGGATGACTGAGTCTTCCTACTGTCTATGTTTGAGCGTTTCCTGTGTGACTAGTTTTACATTCCGATTAACCTCTGCAGGTTTATTGTATCCTTTGGACCTTCCCATTGACGATGAAACACAGAAATTGCATCGGAATTAAATATAAGAGACACAATGCCGACATAAGTACAGGAAGACTGAGTCTTCCTACTGTCTATTTTTTGAGCGTTTCCTGTGTCACCAGTTTTACATTCTGATACACCTCTGCAGGTTTACTGTATCCCTTTGACCTTCCCATTGACGATGAAACACAGAAATAGCATCGGAATTAAATATAAGAGACACAATGCCGACTTAAGTACAGGAAGACTAAGTCTTCCTACTGTTTAGGTTTTGAGCGTTTCCTGTGTCACTATTTATACATTCCGTTGCACTTCTGCATGTTTACTGTATCCCTTGGACCTTCCCATTGATGATGAAACACAGAAATTGCATCGGAATTAAATATAAGAGACACAATGCCGACTTAAGTACAGGAAGACTGAGTCTTCCTGCTGTCTATGATTTGAGCGTTTGCTGTGTCACTAGTTTTACATTCCGATGCACCTCTGCTGGTTTACTGTATCCCTTGGACCTTCCCATTGACGATGAAACACAGAAATTGCATCTGAATTAAATATAAGAGACACCATGCCGACTTAAGTATAGGGAGATTGAGTCTTCCAACTGTCTATGTTGTGAGCGTTTCCTGTGTCATCATTTTTACATTCTGATGCACCTCTGCAGGTTTACTGTACCCCTTGGACCTTCCCATTGACGATGAAACACAGAAATTGCATCGGAATTAAATATGAGAGACACAACGCCGACTTAAGTACAGGAAGACTGAGTCTTCCTACTGTCTGTGTTTTGAGCGTTTCCTGTGTCACCAGTTTTACATTCCGATGCACCTCTGCAGGTTTACTGCATCCCTTGGACTTTCCCATTGACGATGAAACACAGAAATTGCATCGGAATTAAATGTAAGAGACACAATGCCGACTTAAGTACAGGAAGACTGAGTCTTCCTGCTGTCTATCATTTGAGGGTTTCCTGTGTCACTAGTTTTACATTCCGATGCACCTCTGCAGGTTTACTGTATCCCTTGGACCTTCCCATTGACGATGAAACACAGAAATTGCATCGGAATTATATATAAGAGACACAATGCCGACTTAAGTACAGGATGACTGAGTCTTCCTACTGTCTATATTTGAGCATTTCCTGTGTGACTAGTTTTATATTCCGATTAACCTCTGCAGGTTTACTGTATCCCTTGGACCTTCCCATTGACGATGAAACACAGAAATTGCATCGGAATTAATATAAGAGACACAATGCCGACTTAAGTACAGGAAGACTGAGTCTTGCTACTGTCTATGCTTTGTGCTTTTCCTGTGTCACCAGTTTTACATTCTGATGCACCTCTGCAGGTTTACTGTATCCCTTGGACCTTCCCATTGACGATGAAACACAGAAATTGCATCGGAATTAAATAGAAGAGACACAATGCCGATTTAAGTACTGGAAGACTGAGTCTTCCTACTGTCTATAATTTGAGCGTTTCCTGTGTCACCAGTTTTACATTCCGATGCACCTCTGCAGGTTTATTGTATCCCTTGGACCTTCCCATTGACGATGAAACACAGAAATTGCATCGGAATTAAATATAAGAGACACAATGCCGACTTAAGTACAGGAAGACTGAGTCTTCCTACTGTCTATTTTTTGAGCGTTTCCTGTGTCACCAGTTTTACATTCTGATACGCCTCTGCAGGTTTACTGTATCCCTTGGAGCTTCCCATTGACGATGAAACACAGAAATTGCATCGGAATTAAATATAAGAGACACAATGCCGACTTAAGTACAGGAAGACTGAGTCTTCCTACTGTCTATGTTGTGAGCGTTTCCTGTGTCATAATTTTTACATTCTGATGCACCTCTGCAGGTTTACTGTACCCCTTGGACCTTCGCGTTGACGATGAAACACAGAAATTGCATCGGAATTAAATATAAGAGACACAACGCCGACTTAAGTACAGGAAGACTGAGTCTTCCTACTGTCTGTGCTTTGAGCGTTTCCTGTGTCACCAGTTTTACATTCCGATGCACCTCTGCAGGTTTACTGCATCCCTTGGAGTTTCCCATTGACGATGAAACACAGAAATTGCATCGGAATTAAATGTAAGAGACACAATGCCGACTTAAGTACAGGAAGACTGAGACTTCCTGCTGTCTATCCTTTGAGCGTTTCCTGTGTCACTAGTTTTACATTCCGATGCACCTCTGCAGGTTTACAGTATCCCTTCGACCTTCCCATTGACGATGAAACACAGAAATTGCATCGGAATTAGATATAAGAGACACAATGCCGACTTAAGTACAGGATGACTGAGTCTTCCTACTGTCTATGTTTGAGCGTTTCCTGTGTGACTAGTTTTACATTCCGATTAACCTCTGCAGGTTTATTGTATCCTTTGGACCTTCCCATTGACGATGAAACACAGAAATTGCATCGGAATTAAATATAAGAGACACAATGCCGACATAAGTACAGGAAGACTGAGTCTTCCTACTGTCTATTTTTTGAGCGTTTCCTGTGTCACCAGTTTTACATTCTGATACACCTCTGCAGGTTTACTGTATCCCTTTGACCTTCCCATTGACGATGAAACACAGAAATTGCATCGGAATTAAATATAAGAGACACAATGCCGACTTAAGTACAGGAAGACTGAGTCTTCCTACTGTCTATGTTTTGAGCGTTTCCTGTGTCACCAGTTTTACATTCCAATGTGCCTCTGCAGGTTTACTGTATCCATTGGACCTTCCCATTGACGATGAAACACAGAAATTGCATGGGAATTAAATGTAAGAGACACAACGCCGACTTAAGCACAAGAAAACTGAGTCTTCTTACGGTCCATGTTTTGAGCGTTTCCTGTGTCACCAGTTTTACATTCCGATGCACCTCTGCCGGTTTACTGTATCCCTTGGACCTTCCCAGTGTCAATGAAACACAGAAATCGCAAAGGAATTAGATATAGGAGACACAATGCCGACTTAAGTACAGGATGACTGAGTCTTCCTACTGTCTATGTTTGAGCGTTTCCTGTGTGACTAGTTTTACATTCCGATTAACCTCTGCAGGTTTATTGTATCCTTTGGACCTTCCCATTGACGATGAAACACAGAAATTGCATCGGAATTAAATATAAGAGACACAATGCCGACATAAGTACAGGAAGACTGAGTCTTCCTACTGTCTATTTTTTGAGCGTTTCCTGTGTCACCAGTTTTACATTCTGATACACCTCTGCAGGTTTACTGTATCCCTTTGACCTTCCCATTGACGATGAAACACAGAAATAGCATCGGAATTAAATATAAGAGACACAATGCCGACTTAAGTACAGGAAGACTAAGTCTTCCTACTGTCTAGGTTTTGAGCGTTTCCTGTGTCACTATTTATACATTCCGTTGCACTTCTGCATGTTTACTGTATCCCTTGGACCTTCCCATTGACGATGAAACACAGAAATTGCATCGGAATTAAATATAAGAGACACAATGCCGACTTAAGTACAGGAAGACTGAGTCTTCCTGCTGTCTATGATTTGAGCGTTTGCTGTGTCACTAGTTTTACATTCCGATGCACCTCTGCTGGTTTACTGTATCCCTTGGACCTTCCCATTGACGATGAAACACAGAAATTGCATCGGAATTAAATATAAGAGACACCATGCCGACTTAAGTATAGGGAGATTGAGTCTTCCAACTGTCTATGTTGTGAGCGTTTCCTGTGTCATCATTTTTACATTCTGATGCACCTCTGCAGGTTTACTGTACCCCTTGGACCTTCCCATTGACGATGAAACACAGAAATTGCATCGGAATTAAATATGAGAGACACAACGCCGACTTAAGTACAGGAAGACTGAGTCTTCCTACTGTCTGTGTTTTGAGCGTTTCCTGTGTCACCAGTTTTACATTCCGATGCACCTCTGCAGGTTTACTGCATCCCTTGGACTTTCCCATTGACGATGAAACACAGAAATTGCATCGGAATTAAATGTAAGAGACACAATGCCGACTTAAGTACAGGAAGACTGAGTCTTCCTGCTGTCTATGATTTGAGGGTTTCCTGTGTCACTAGTTTTACATTCCGATGCACCTCTGCAGGTTTACTGTATCCCTTGGACCTTCCCATTGACGATGAAACACAGAAATTGCATCGGAATTATATATAAGAGACACAATGCCGACTTAAGTACAGGATTACTGAGTCTTCCTACTGTCTATGTTTGAGCATTTCCCGTGTGACTAGTTTTACATTCCGATTAACCTCTGCAGGTTTACTGTATCCCTTGGACCTTCCCATTGACGATGAAACACAGAAATTGCATCGGAATTAATATAAGAGACACAATGCCGACTTAAGTACAGGAAGACTGAGTCTTGCTACTGTCTATGCTTTGTGCTTTTCCTGTGTCACCAGTTTTACATTCTGATGCACCTCTGCAGGTTTACTGTATCCCTTCGACCTTCCCATTGACGATTAAACACAGAAATTGCATCGGAATTAAATAGAAGAGACACAATGCCGATTTAAGTACTGGAAGACTGAGTCTTCCTACTGTCTATAATTTGAGCGTTTCCTGTGTCACCAGTTTTACATTCCGATGCACCTCTGCAGGTTTATTGTATCCCTTGGACCTTCCCATTGACGATGAAACACAGAAATTGCATCGGAATTAAATATAAGAGACACAATGCCGACTTAAGTACAGGAAGACTGAGTCTTCCTACTGTCTATTTTTTGATCGTTTCCTGTGTCACCAGTTTTACATTCTGATACGCCTCTGCAGGTTTACTGTATCCCTTGGAGCTTCCCATTGACGATGAAACACAGAAATTGCATCGGAATTAAATATAAGAGACACAATGCCGACTTAAGTACAGGAAGACTGAGTCTTCCTATTGTCTATGTTGTGAGCGTTTCCTGTGTCATCATTTTTACATTCTGATGCACCTCTGCAGGTTTACTGTACCCCTTGGACCTTCCCATTGACGATGAAACACAGAAATTGCATCGGAATTAAATATAAGAGACACAACGCCGACTTTAGTACAGGAAGACTGACTCTTCCTACTGTCTGTGTTTTGAGCGTTTCCTGTGTCACCAGTTTTACTTTCCGATGCACCTCTGCAGGTTTACTGCATCCCTTGGACATTCCCATTGACGGTGAAACACAGAAATTGCATCGGAATTAAATGTAAGAGACACAATGCCGACTTAAGTACAGGAAGACTGAGTCTTCCTGCTGTCTATGATTTGAGCGTTTCCTGTGTCACTAGTTTTACATTCCGATGCACCTCTGCAGGTTTACTGTATCCCTTGGACCTTCCCATTGACGATGAAACACAGAAATTGCATCGGAATTAAATAGAAGAGACACAATGCCGATTTAAGTACTGGAAGACTGAGTCTTCCTACTGTCTATAATTTGAGCGTTTCCTGTGTCACCAGATTTACATTCCGATGCACCTCTGCAGGTTTATTGTATCCCTTGGACCTTCCCATTGACGATGAAACACAGAAATTACATCGTAAATAATTATAAGAGACACAATGCCGGCTTATGTACAGGAAGAATGAGTCTTCCTACTGTCTATGTTTTGAGCGTTCCCTGTGTCACTAGTTACACATTCCGTGGCACCTCTGCATGTTTACTGTATCCCTTGGACCTTCCCATTGACGATGAAACACAGAAATTGCATCGGAATTAAATATAAGAGACACAATGCCGACTTAAGTACAGAAAGACTGAGTCTTCCTACTGTCTATGTTGTGAGCGTTTCCTGTGTCATCATTTTTACATTCTGATGCACCTCTGCAGGTTTACTGTATCCCTTGGACCTTCCCATGGACGATGAAACACAGAAATTGCATCGGAATTAAATAGAAGAGACATAATGCCGACATAAGTACAGGAAGACTGAGTCTTCCTACTGTCTATTTTTTGAGCGTTTCCTGTGTCACCAGTTTTACATTCTGATACACCTCTGCAGGTTTACTGTATCCCTTTGACCTTCCCATTGACGATGAAACACAGAAATTGCATCGGAATTAAATATAAGAGACACAATGCCGACTTAAGTACAGGAAGACTGAGTCTTCCTACTGTCTATGTTTTGAGCGTTTCCTGTGTCACCAGTTTTACATTCCAATGTGCCTCTGCAGGTTTACTGTATCCATTGGACCTTCCCATTGACGATGAAACACAGAAATTGCATGGGAATTAAATGTAAGAGACACAACGCCGACTTAAGCACAAGAAAACTGAGTCTTCTTACGGTCCATGTTTTGAGCGTTTCCTGTGTCACCAGTTTTACATTCCGATGCACCTCTGCCGGTTTACTGTATCCCTTGGACCTTCCCAGTGTCAATGAAACACAGAAATCGCAAAGGAATTAGATATAGGAGACACAATGCCGACTTAAGTACAGGATGACTGAGTCTTCCTACTGTCTATGTTTGAGCGTTTCCTGTGTGACTAGTTTTACATTCCGATTAACCTCTGCAGGTTTATTGTATCCTTTGGACCTTCCCATTGACGATGAAACACAGAAATTGCATCGGAATTAAATATAAGAGACACAATGCCGACATAAGTACAGGAAGACTGAGTCTTCCTACTGTCTATTTTTTGAGCGTTTCCTGTGTCACCAGTTTTACATTCTGATACACCTCTGCAGGTTTACTGTATCCCTTTGACCTTCCCATTGACGATGAAACACAGAAATAGCATCGGAATTAAATATAAGAGACACAATGCCGACTTAAGTACAGGAAGACTAAGTCTTCCTACTGTCTAGGTTTTGAGCGTTTCCTGTGTCACTATTTATACATTCCGTTGCACTTCTGCATGTTTACTGTATCCCTTGGACCTTCCCATTGACGATGAAACACAGAAATTGCATCGGAATTAAATATAAGAGACACAATGCCGACTTAAGTACAGGAAGACTGAGTCTTCCTGCTGTCTATGATTTGAGCGTTTGCTGTGTCACTAGTTTTACATTCCGATGCACCTCTGCTGGTTTACTGTATCCCTTGGACCTTCCCATTGACGATGAAACACAGAAATTGCATCGGAATTAAATATAAGAGACACCATGCCGACTTAAGTATAGGGAGATTGAGTCTTCCAACTGTCTATGTTGTGAGCGTTTCCTGTGTCATCATTTTTACATTCTGATGCACCTCTGCAGGTTTACTGTACCCCTTGGACCTTCCCATTGACGATGAAACACAGAAATTGCATCGGAATTAAATATGAGAGACACAACGCCGACTTAAGTACAGGAAGACTGAGTCTTCCTACTGTCTGTGTTTTGAGCGTTTCCTGTGTCACCAGTTTTACATTCCGATGCACCTCTGCAGGTTTACTGCATCCCTTGGACTTTCCCATTGACGATGAAACACAGAAATTGCATCGGAATTAAATGTAAGAGACACAATGCCGACTTAAGTACAGGAAGACTGAGTCTTCCTGCTGTCTATGATTTGAGGGTTTCCTGTGTCACTAGTTTTACATTCCGATGCACCTCTGCAGGTTTACTGTATCCCTTGGACCTTCCCATTGACGATGAAACACAGAAATTGCATCGGAATTATATATAAGAGACACAATGCCGACTTAAGTACAGGATTACTGAGTCTTCCTACTGTCTATGTTTGAGCATTTCCCGTGTGACTAGTTTTACATTCCGATTAACCTCTGCAGGTTTACTGTATCCCTTGGACCTTCCCATTGACGATGAAACACAGAAATTGCATCGGAATTAATATAAGAGACACAATGCCGACTTAAGTACAGGAAGACTGAGTCTTGCTACTGTCTATGCTTTGTGCTTTTCCTGTGTCACCAGTTTTACATTCTGATGCACCTCTGCAGGTTTACTGTATCCCTTCGACCTTCCCATTGACGATTAAACACAGAAATTGCATCGGAATTAAATAGAAGAGACACAATGCCGATTTAAGTACTGGAAGACTGAGTCTTCCTACTGTCTATAATTTGAGCGTTTCCTGTGTCACCAGTTTTACATTCCGATGCACCTCTGCAGGTTTATTGTATCCCTTGGACCTTCCCATTGACGATGAAACACAGAAATTGCATCGGAATTAAATATAAGAGACACAATGCCGACTTAAGTACAGGAAGACTGAGTCTTCCTACTGTCTATTTTTTGATCGTTTCCTGTGTCACCAGTTTTACATTCTGATACGCCTCTGCAGGTTTACTGTATCCCTTGGAGCTTCCCATTGACGATGAAACACAGAAATTGCATCGGAATTAAATATAAGAGACACAATGCCGACTTAAGTACAGGAAGACTGAGTCTTCCTATTGTCTATGTTGTGAGCGTTTCCTGTGTCATCATTTTTACATTCTGATGCACCTCTGCAGGTTTACTGTACCCCTTGGACCTTCCCATTGACGATGAAACACAGAAATTGCATCGGAATTAAATATAAGAGACACAACGCCGACTTTAGTACAGGAAGACTGACTCTTCCTACTGTCTGTGTTTTGAGCGTTTCCTGTGTCACCAGTTTTACTTTCCGATGCACCTCTGCAGGTTTACTGCATCCCTTGGACATTCCCATTGACGGTGAAACACAGAAATTGCATCGGAATTAAATGTAAGAGACACAATGCCGACTTAAGTACAGGAAGACTGAGTCTTCCTGCTGTCTATGATTTGAGCGTTTCCTGTGTCACTAGTTTTACATTCCGATGCACCTCTGCAGGTTTACTGTATCCCTTGGACCTTCCCATTGACGATGAAACACAGAAATTGCATCGGAATTAAATAGAAGAGACACAATGCCGATTTAAGTACTGGAAGACTGAGTCTTCCTACTGTCTATAATTTGAGCGTTTCCTGTGTCACCAGATTTACATTCCGATGCACCTCTGCAGGTTTATTGTATCCCTTGGACCTTCCCATTGACGATGAAACACAGAAATTACATCGTAAATAATTATAAGAGACACAATGCCGGCTTATGTACAGGAAGAATGAGTCTTCCTACTGTCTATGTTTTGAGCGTTCCCTGTGTCACTAGTTACACATTCCGTGGCACCTCTGCATGTTTACTGTATCCCTTGGACCTTCCCATTGACGATGAAACACAGAAATTGCATCGGAATTAAATATAAGAGACACAATGCCGACTTAAGTACAGAAAGACTGAGTCTTCCTACTGTCTATGTTGTGAGCGTTTCCTGTGTCATCATTTTTACATTCTGATGCACCTCTGCAGGTTTACTGTATCCCTTGGACCTTCCCATGGACGATGAAACACAGAAATTGCATCGGAATTAAATAGAAGAGACATAATGCCGACTTAAGTACAGGAAGACTGAGTCTTCCTACTGTCTATTTTTTGAGCGTTTCCTGTGTCACCAGTTTTACATTCTGATACACCTCTGCAGGTTTACTGTATCCCTTGGACCTTCCCATTGACGATGAAACACAGAAATTGCATCGCAATTAAATATAAGAGACACAATGCCGACTTAAGTACAGGAAGACTGAGTCTTCCTACTGTCTATGTTTTGAGCGCTTCCTGTGTCACCAGTTTTACATTCCAATGTGCCTCTGCAGGTTTACTGTATCCATTGGAGCTTCCCATTGACGATGAAACACAGAAATTGCATCGGAATTAAATGTAAGAGACATAACGCCGACTTAAGCACAAGAAAACTGAGTCTTCTTACGGTCTATGATTTGAGCGTTTCCTGTGTCACCAGTTTTACATTCCGATGCACCTCTGCCGGTTTACTGTATCCCTTGGACCTTCCCATTGTCGATGAAACACAGAAATCGCAACGGAATTAAATATAGGAGACACAATGCCGACTTAAGTACAGGAATACTGAGTCTTCCTACTGTCTATGTTTTGAGCGTTCCCTGTGTCACCAGTTTTACATTCTGATGCACCTCTGCAGGTTTACTGTATCCCTGGGACCTTCCCATTGACGATGAAACACAGAAATTGTATCGGAATTAAATATAAGAGACACAAAGCCGACTTAAGAACAGGAAGACTGAGTCTTCCTACTGTCTATGTTTTGAGCGTTACCTGTGTCACCAGTTTTACATACCGATGCACCTCTGCAGGTTTACTGTATCCCTTGGACCTTCACAGCGACGATGAAACACAGAAATAGCATCGGAATTAAATATAACAGACACAATGCCGACTTAATTACAGGAAGACTGAGTCTTCCTACTGTCTATGTTTTGAGCGTTTCCTGTGTCACTAGTTTTACATACCGATGCACCTTTGCAGGTTTACTGTATCCCTTGGACTTTCCCATTGATGATGAAACACAGAAATTGCATCGGAATTAAATATAAGAGACACAATGCCGACTTAAGTACAGGAAGACTGAGTCTTCCTACTGTCTATGTTTGAGCGTTTCCTGTGTCACTAGTTTTACATTCCGAAGCACCTCTACAGGTTTGCTGTATCCCTTGGACCTTCCAATTGACGATGAAACACAGAAATTGCATCGGAATTAAATATAAGAGACACAATGCCGATTTAAGTACAGGAAGACTGAGTCTTCCTACTGTCTATGTTGTGAGCGTTCCTGTGTCACCATTTTTATATTCTGATGCACCTCTGCAGGTTTACTGTACCCCTGGGACCTTCCCATTGACGATGAAACACAGAAATTGCATCGGAATTAAATATAAGAGACACAACGCCGACTTAAGTACAGGAAGACTGAGTCATCCTACTGTCTGTGTCTTGAGCGTTTCCTGTGTGACTAGTTTTACATTCCGATTAACCTCTGCAGGTTTACTGTATCCCTTGGACCCTCCCATTGACGATGAAACACAGAAATTGCATCGGAATTAAATATAAGAGACACAATGCCGACTTAAGTACAGGAAGACTGAGTCTTCCTACTGTCTATGCTTTGTGCTTTTCCTGTGTCACCAGTTTTACATTCTGATGCACCTCTGCAGGTTTACTATATCCCTTGGACCTTCCCATTGACGATGAAACACAGAAATTGCATCGGAATTAAATACAAGAGACACAATGCCGACTTAAGTACAGGAGAACTGAGTCTTCCTACTGTCTATAATTTGAGCGTTTCCTGTGTCACCAGTTTTACATTTCGATGCACCTCTACAGGTTTACTGTATCACTTGGACCATCACAGTGACGATGAAACACAGAAATTGCATCGGAATTAAATATAAGAGACACAATGCCGACTTAAGTACAGGAAGACTGGGTCTTCCTACTGTCTATGTTTTGAGCGTTTCCTGTGTCATCAGTTTTACTTTCCGATGCACCTCTGCAGGATTACTATATCCCTTGGACCTTCCCATTCACGATGAAACACAGAAATTTCATCGGAAATAAATATAAGAGACACAGTGCCGGCTTCAGTACAGGAAGACTAAGTCTTCCTACTGTCTATGTTTTGAGCGTTTCCTGTGTCACGAGTTTTACATTCCGCTGCACCTCTGCAGGTTTACTGTAACCCTGGGACCTTCCCATTGACGATGAAACACAGAAATTGCATCGGAATTAAATATAAGAGACACGATGCCGACTTAAGTACAGGAAGACTGAGTATTCCTACTGTCTATGTTTTGAGCGTTTCCTGTGTCACTAGTTTTACATTCCGATGCACCTCTGCAGGTTTACTGTATCCCTTGGATCTTCCCATTGACGATGAAACACAGAAATTGCATCGGAATTAAATAGAAGAGACACAATGCCGACTTAAGTACTGGAAGACGGAGTCTTCCTACTGTCTATAATTTGAGCGTTTCCTCTGTCACCAGTTTTACATTCCGATGCACGTCTGCATGTTCACTGTATCCCTTGGACCTTCCCATTGGCGATGAAACACACAAATTGCATCGAAATTAAATATAAGAGACACAATGCCGGCTTAAGTACAGGAAGACTGAGTCTTCCTACTGTCTATCTTTTGAGCGTTTCCTGTGTCATCAGTTTTACATTTTGATGCACCTCTGCAGGTTTACTGTATCCCTTGGACCTTCCCATTGACAATGAAACACAGAAATTGCATCGGAATTAAATATAAGAGGCACAATGCCGACTTACGTACAGGGAGACTGAGTCTTCCTACGGTCTATGTTTTGAGCGTTTCCTGTGTCACCAGTTTTACATTCTGATGCACCTCTGCAGGTTTACTGTATCCCTTGGACCTTCACAATTTCGATGAAACACAGAAATTACATCGGAATTTAATATAAGAGACACAATGACGACTTAAGTAAAAGAAAACAGTCTTCTTACAGTCAATGGTTTGAGCGTTTCCTGTGTCAGCAGTTTTACATTCCGATGCACCTCTGCATGTTTACTGTATCCCTTGGACCTTCCCGTTGACGATGAAACACAGAAATTGCATCGGAATTAAATATAAGAGACACAATGCCGACTTAAGTACAGGAAGACTGAGTCTTCCTGCTGTCTATGTTTTGAGCGTTTCCGGTGTCACTAGTTTTACATTCCGTTGCACCTCTGCAGGTTTACTGTATCCCTTGGACCTTCCCATTGACGATGAAACACAGAAATTGCATCGGAATTAAATATAAGAGACACAATGCCGACATTAGTACAGGAAGACTGAGTCTTCCTACTGTCTAAGTTTTGAGCGTTTCCTGTGTCACCAGTTTTACATTCTGATGCACCTCTGCAGGTTTACTGTATCCCGTGGACCTTCCCATTGACGATGAAACACAGAAATTGCATCGGAATTAAATAAAAGAGACACAATGCCGACTTAAGTACAGGAAGACTGAGTCTACCTACTGTCTATAATTTGAGCGTTTCCTGTGTCACCAGTTTTACATTCCGATGCACCTCTACAGGTTGACTGTATCCCTCAGCATTGTGTCAGTGACGATAAAACACAGAAATTGCATCGGAATTAAATATAAGAGACACAATGCCGACATAAGTACAGGATGATTAAGTCTTCCTACTGTCTATGTTTTGAGCGTGTCATGTGTAATCAGTTTTACTTTCCGATGCACCTCTGCAGGTTTACTGTATCCCTTGGACCTTCCCATTGACGATGAAACCGAGAAATTACATCGGAATTAAATATAAGAGACCCAATGCCGACTTAAGTACAGGAAGACTGAGTCTTCCTACTGTCTATGTTTGAGCGTTTCCTGTGTCACTAGTTTTACATTCAGATCCACCTCTGCAGGTTTACTGTATCCCTTGGACCTTCCCATTGACGATGAAACACAGAAATTGCATCGGAATTAAATATAAGAGACACAATGCCGATTTAAGTACAGGAAGACTGAGTCTTCCTACTGTCTATGTTGTGAGCGTTCCTGTGTCACCATTTTTATATTCTGATGCAACTCTGCAGGTTTACTGTACCTCTTGGACCTTCCCATTGACGATGAAACACAGAAATTGCATCGGAAATAAATATAGGAGACACAACGCCGACTTAAGTACAGGAAGACTGAGTCATCCTACTGTCTGTGTTTTGAGCGTTTCCTGTGTGACTAGTTTTACATTCCGATTAACCTCTGCAGGTTTGCTGCATCCCTTGGACCTTCCCATTGACGATGAAACCGTGAAATTACATCGGAATTAAATATAAGAGACACAATGCCGACTTAAGTACAGGAAGACTGAGTCTTCCTACTGTCTATGTTTGAGCGTTTCCTGTGTCACTAGTTTTACATTCAGATCCACCTCTGCAGGTTTACTGTATCCCTTCGACCTTCCCATTGACGATTAAACACAGAAATTGCATCGGAATTATATATAAGAGACACAATGCCGACTTATGTACAGGGACACTGAGTCTTCCTACTGTGTATGTTTTGAGCGTTTCCTTTGTCACCAGTTTTACATTCTGATGCACCTCTGCAGGTTTACTGTATCCCTTGGACCTTAACATTGAGGATGAAAGACAGGAATTTCATCGGAATTAAATATGAGAGACACAATGCCGACTTAAGTACAGGAAGACTTAGTCTTCCTACTGTCTATAATTTGAGCGTTTCCTGTGTCACCAGTTTTACATTCCGATACACCTCTACAGGTTTACTGTATCCCTTGGACATTCACAGTGACGATGAAACACAGAAATAACATCGGAAGTAAATATAAGAGACACAATGCCGATTTAAGTACAGGAAGATTAACTCCTCCTACTGTCTATGTTTTGAGCGTTTCCTGTGTCACCAGTTTTACATTCTGATACACCTCTACAGGTTTACAGTATCCCTTGGACATTCACAGTGACGATGAAACACAGAAATTGCATCGAAATTAAATAGAAGAGACACAATGCCGACTTAAGTACAGGATGACTGAGTCTTCCTACTGTCTATAATTTGAGTGTTTCCTGTGTCACCAGTTTTACATTCCGATGCACCTCTACAGGTTTACTGTATCCCTTGGACCTTTACAGTTACGATGAAACATCGGAATTAAATATAAGAGACACAATGACGACTTAAGTACAAGAAAACAGTCTTCTTACAGTCAATGTTTTGAGCGTTTCCTGTGTCACCAGTTTTACATTCCTATGCATCTCTGCATGTTTACTGTATCCCTTGGACCTTCCCATTGATGATGAAACACAGACATTGCATAGAAATTAAACATAAGAGACACAACGCCGACTTAAGTACAAGAAAACTGAGTCTTGTTACGGTCTATGTTTTGAGCGTTTCCTGTGTCACCGGTTTTACATTCCGATGCACCTCTGCCTGTTTACTGTATCCCTTGGACCTTCCCATTGTCGATGAAGCACAGAAATCGCATCGAAATTAAATAGAAGAGACACAATGCCGACTTAAGTACAGGATGACTGAGTCTTCCTACTGTCTATAATTTGAGTGTTTCCTGTGTCACCAGTTTTACATTCCGATGCACCTCTACAGGTTTACTGTATCCCTTGGACCTTTACAGTTACGATGAAACATCGGAATTAAATATAAGAGACACAATGACGACTTAAGTACAAGAAAACAGTCTTCTTAAAGTCAATGCTTTGAGCGTTTCCTGTGTCACCAGTTTTACATTCCTATGCACCTCTGCATGTTTACTGTATCCCTTGGACCTTCCCATTGATGATGAAACACAGACATTGCATAGAAATTAAACATAAGAGACACAACGCCGACTTAAGTACAAGAAAACTGAGTCTTGTTACGGTCTATGTTTTGAGCGTTTCCTGTGTCACCGGTTTTACATTCCGATGCACCTCTGCCTGTTTACTGTATCCCTTGGACCTTCCCATTGTCGATGAAGCACAGAAATTGCATCGGAATTATATATAAGAGACACAACGCCGACTTAAGTACATGAAAACTGAGTCTTCTTACGGTCTATGTTTTGAGCGTTTCCTGTGTCACCAGGTTTAAATTCCGATGCACCTCTGCAGGTTTACTGTATCCCTTGGAACTTCCCATTGACGATGAAACACAGAAATTGCATCGGAATTAAATATTAGAGACACAGTGCCGACTTAAGAACAGGAAGACTGGATCTTCTTACTGTCTATGTTTTGAGCGTTTCCTGTGTCACCAGTTTTACATTCCGACGCACCTCTGCAGGTTTACTGTATCCATTGGACCTTCCCATTGACGATGAAGCACAGAAATTGCATCGGAATTAAATATAAGAGACACAATGCCGACTTAAGTACAGGAAGACTGAGTCTTCCTACTGTCTAAGATTTGAGCGTTTCCTGTGTCACCAGTTTTACAATCCGATGCACCTCTGCAGGTTTACTGTATCCATTGGACCTTCCCATTGACGATGAAGCACAGAAATTGCATCGGAATTAAATATAAGAGACACAATGCCGACTTAAGTACAGGAAGACTGAGTCTTCCTACTGTCTATGTTTTGAGCGTTTCCTGTGTCACTAGTTTTACATACCGATGCATCTCTGCAGGTTTATTGTATCCCTTGGCCTTCCCATTGACGATGAAACACAGAAATTGCATCGGAATTAAATATAAGAGACACAATGCCGACTTAAGTACAGGAAGACTGAGTCTTCCTACTGTCTATTTTTTGAGCGTTTCCTGTGTCACCAGTTTTACATTCTGATGCACCTCTGCAGGTTTACTGTATCCCTTGGACCTTCCCATTGACGATGAAACACAGAAGTTGCATCGGAAATAAATATAAGAGACACAATGTCGACTTAAGTACAGGAAGACTGAGTCTTCCTACTGTCTATGATTTGAGTGTTTCCTGTGTCACCAGTTTTACATTCCAATGTGCCTCTGCAGGTTTACTGTATCCATTGGACCTTCCCATTGACGATGAAACACAGAAATTGCATCGGAATTAAATGTAAGAGACACAACGCCGACTTAAGCACAAGAAAACTGAGTCTTCTTACGGTCCATGTTTTGAGCGTTTCCTGTGTCACTAGTTTTACATTCCGATGCACCTCTACAGGTTTTCTGCATCCCTTGGACCTTCACCGTGACGATGAAACACAGAAATAGCATCGGAATTAAATATAAGAGACACAATGCCGACTTAAGTACAGGAAGACTAAGTCTTCCTACTGTCTATGTTTTGAGCGTTTCCTGTGTCATCAGTTTTACTTTCCGTTGCACCTCTGCAGGTTTACCATATCCCTTGGACCTACCCATTCACGATGAAACACAGAAATTTCATCGGAAATAAATATAAGAGACACAATGCCGGCTTATGTACAGGAAGACTGAGTCTTCCTACTGTCTATGTTTTGAGCGTTTCCTGTGTCACTAGTTATACATTCCGATGCACCTCTGCAGGTTTACTGTATCCCTTGGACCTTCCCATTGACGATGAAACACAGAAATTTCATCGGAAATAAATATAAGAGACACAATGCCGACTTAAGTACAGGAAGACTGAGTCTTCATACTGTAAATGATTTGAGCGTTTCCTGTGTCACCAGTTTTACATTCAGATCCACCTCTGCAGGTTTACTGTATCCCTTGGACCTTCCCGTTGACGATGAAACACAGAAATTGCATCGGAATTAAATATAAGAGACACAATGCCGACTTAAGTACAGGAAGACTGAGTCTTCCTGCTGTCTATGTTTTGAGCGTTTCCGGTGTCACTAGTTTTACATTCCGTTGCACCTCTGCAGGTTTACTGTATCCCTTGGACCTTCCCATTGACGATGAAACACAGAAATTGCATCGGAATTAAATATAAGAGACACAATGCCGACATTAGTACAGGAAGACTGAGTCTTCCTACTGTCTAAGATTTGAGCGTTTCCTGTGTCACCAGTTTTACATTCTGATGCACCTCTGCAGGTTTACTGTATCCCGTGGACCTTCCCATTGACGATGAAACACAGAAATTGCATCGGAATTAAATATAAGAGACACAATGCCGACTTAAGTACAGGAAGACTGAGTCTTCCTATTGTCTATAATTTGAGCGTTTCCTGTGTCACCAGTTTTACATTCCGATGCACCTCTACAGGTTGACTGTATCCCTCAGCATTGTGTCAGTGACGATGAAACACAGAAATTGCATCGGAATTAAATATAAGAGACACAATGCCGACTTAAGTACAGGATGATTAAGTCTTCCTACTGTCTATGTTTTGAGCGTGTCATGTGTAATCAGTTTTACTTTCCGATGCACCTCTGCAGGTTTACTGTATCCCTTGGACCTTCCCATTGACGATGAAACCGAGAAATTACATCGGAATTAAATATAAGAGACACAATGCCGACTTAAGTACAGGAAGACTGAGTCTTCCTACTGTCTATGTTTGAGCGTTTCCTGTGTCACTAGTTTTACATTCAGATCCACCTCTGCAGGTTTACTGTATCCCTTGGACCTTCCCATTGACGATGAAACACAGAAATTGCATCGGAATTAAATATAAGAGACACAATGCCGATTTAAGTACAGGAAGACTGAGTCTTCCTACTGTCTATGTTGTGAGCGTTCCTGTGTCACCATTTTTATATTCTGATGCACCTCTGCAGGTTTACTGTACCTCTTGGACCTTCCCATTGACGATGAAACACAGAAATTGCATCGGAATTAAATATAGGAGACACAACGCCGACTTAAGTACAGGAAGACTGAGTCATCCTACTGTCTGTGTTTTGAGCGTTTCCTGTGTGACTAGTTTTACATTCCGATTAACCTCTGCAGGTTTGCTGCATCCCTTGGACCTTCCCATTGACGATGAAACCGTGAAATTACATCGGAATTAAATATAAGAGACACAATGCCGACTTAAGTACAGGAAGACTGAGTCTTCCTACTGTCTATGTTTGAGCGATTCCTGTGTCACTAGTTTTACATTCAGATCCACCTCTGCAGGTTTACTGTATCCCTTCGACCTTCCCATTGACGATTAAACACAGAAATTGCATCGGAATTATATATAAGAGACACAATGCCGACTTAAGTACAGGGACACTGAGTCTTCCTACTGTGTATGTTTTGAGCGTTTCCTTTGTCACCAGTTTTACATTCTGATGCACCTCTGCAGGTTTACTGTATCCCTTGGACCTTAACATTGAGGATGAAAGACAGGAATTTCATCGGAATTAAATATGAGAGACACAATGCCGACTTAAGTACAGGAAGACTTAGTCTTCCTACTGTCTATAATTTGAGCGTTTCCTGTGTCACCAGTTTTACATTCCGATACACCTCTACAAGTTTACTGTATCCCTTGGACATTCACAGTGACGATGAAACACAGAAATAACATCGGAAGTAAATATAAGAGACACAATGCCGATTTAAGTACAGGAAGATTAACTCCTCCTACTGTCTATGTTTTGAGCGTTTCCTGTGTCACCAGTTTTACATTCCGATACACCTCTACAGGTTTACAGTATCCCTTGGACATTCACAGTGACGATGAAACACAGAAATTGCATCGAAATTAAATAGAAGAGACACAATGCCGACTTAAGTACAGGATGACTGAGTCTTCCTACTGTCTATAATTTGAGTGTTTCCTGTGTCACCAGTTTTACATTCCGATGCACCTCTACAGGTTTACTGTATCCCTTGGACCTTTACAGTTACGATGAAACATCGGAATTAAATATAAGAGACACAATGACGACTTAAGTACAAGAAAACAGTCTTCTTACAGTCAATGTTTTGAGCGTTTCCTGTGTCACCAGTTTTACATTCCTATGCATCTCGGCATGTTTACTGTATCCCTTGGACCTTCCCAATGATGATGAAACACAGACATTGCATAGAAATTAAACGTAAGAGACACAACGCCGACTTAAGTACAAGAAAACTGAGTCTTGTTACGGTCTATGTTTTGAGCGTTTCCTGTGTCACCGGTTTTACATTCCGATGCACCTCTGCCTGTTTACTGTATCCCTTGGACCTTCCCATTGTCGATGAAACACAGAAATCGCATCGAAATTAAATAGAAGAGACACAATGCCGACTTAAGTACAGGATGACTGAGTCTTCCTACTGTCTATAATTTGAGTGTTTCCTGTGTCACCAGTTTTACATTCCGATGCACCTCTACAGGTTTACTGTATCCCTTGGACCTTTACAGTTACGATGAAACATCGGAATTAAATATAAGAGACACAATGACGACTTAAGTACAAGAAAACAGTCTTCTTAAAGTCAATGCTTTGAGCGTTTCCTGTGTCACCAGTTTTACATTCCTATGCACCTCTGCATGTTTACTGTATCCCTTGGACCTTCCCATTGATGATGAAACACAGACATTGCATAGAAATTAAACATAAGAGACACAACGCTGACTTAAGTACATGAAAACTGAGTCTTCTTACGGTCTATGTTTTGAGCGTTTCCTGTGTCACCAGGTTTAAATTCCGATGCACCTCTGCAGGTTTACTGTATCCCTTGGAACTTCCCATTGACGATGAAACACAGAAATTGCATCGGAATTAAATATTAGAGACACAGTGCCGACTTAAGAACAGGAAGACTGGATCTTCTTACTGTCTATGTTTTGAGCGTTTCCTGTGTCACCAGTTTTACATTCCGACGCACCTCTGCAGGTTTACTGTATCCATTGGACCTTCCCATTGACGATGAAGCACAGAAATTGCATCGGAATTAAATATAAGAGACACAATGCCGACTTAAGTACAGGAAGACTGAGTCTTCCTACTGTCTAAGATTTGAGCGTTTCCTGTGTCACCAGTTTTACAATCCGATGCACCTCTGCAGGTTTACTGTATCCATTGGACCTTCCCATTGACGATGAAGCACAGAAATTGCATCGGAATTAAATATAAGAGACACAATGCCGACTTAAGTACAGGAAGACTGAGTCTTCCTACTGTCTATGTTTTGAGCGTTTCCTGTGTCACTAGTTTTACATACCGATGCATCTCTGCAGGTTTATTGTATCCCTTGGCCTTCCCATTGACGATGAAACACAGAAATTGCATCGGAATTCAATATAAGAGACACAATGCCGACTTAAGTACAGGAAGACTGAGTCTTCCTACTGTCTATTTTTTGAGCGTTTCCTGTGTCACCAGTTTTACATTCTGATGCACCTCTGCAGGTTTACCGTATCCCTTGGACCTTCCCATTGACGATGAAACACAGAAGTTGCATCGGAAATAAATATAAGAGACACAATGTCGACTTAAGTACAGGAAGACTGAGTCTTCCTACTGTCTATGATTTGAGTGTTTCCTGTGTCACCAGTTTTACATTCCAATGTGCCTCTGCAGGTTTACTGTATCCATTGGACCTTCCCATTGACGATGAAACACAGAAATTGCATCGGAATTAAATGTAAGAGACACAACGCCGACTTAAGCACAAGAAAACTGAGTCTTCTTACGGTCCATGTTTTGAGCGTTTCCTGTGTCCCTAGTTTTACATTCCGATGCACCTCTACAGGTTTTCTGCATCCCTTGGACCTTCACCGTGACGATGAAACACAGAAATAGCATCGGAATTAAATATAAGAGACACAATGCCGACTTAAGTACAGGAAGACTAAGTCTTCCTACTGTCTATGTTTTGAGCGTTTCCTGTGTCATCAGTTTTACTTTCCGTTGCACCTCTGCAGGTTTACCATATCCCTTGGACCTACCCATTCACGATGAAACACAGAAATTTCATCGGAAATAAATATAAGAGACACAATGCCGGCTTATGTACAGGAAGACTGAGTCTTCCTACTGTCTATGTTTTGAGCGTTTCCTGTGTCACTAGTTATACATTCCGATGCACCTCTGCAGGTTTACTGTATCCCTTGGACCTTCCCATTGACGATGAAACACAGAAATTTCATCGGAAATAAATATAAGAGACACAATGCCGACTTAAGTACAGGAAGACTGAGTCTTCCTACTGTAATTGATTTGAGCGTTTCCTGTGTCACCAGTTTTACATTCCGATGCACCTCTGCAGGTTTACTGCATCCCTTGGACCTTCCCATTGACGATGAAGCACAGAAATTGCATCGGAAATAAATATAAGAGACACAATGCCGACTTAAGTACAGGAAGACTGAGTCTTCCTACTGTCTATGTTTTGAGCGTTTCCTGTGTCACTAGTTTTACATTCCGATGCATCTCTGCAGGTTTATTGTATCCCTTGGCCTTCCCATTGACGATGAAACACAGAAATTGCATCGGAATTAAATATAAGAGACACAATGCCGACTTATGTACAGGAAGACTGAGTCTTCCTACTGTCTTTTTTTTGAGCGTTTCCTGTGTCACCAGTTTTACATTCTGATGCACCTCTGCAGGTTTACTGTATCCCTTGGACCTTCCCATTGACGATGAAACACAGAAATTGCATCGGAAATAAATATAAGAGACACAATGCCGGCTTATGTACAGGAAGACTGAGTCTTCCTACTGTCTATGTTTTGAGCGTTTCCTGTGTCACTAGTTATACATTCCGTTGCCCTTCTGCATGTTTACTGTATCCCTTGGACCTTCCCATTGACGATGAACCACAGAAATTGCATCGGAATTAAATATAAGAGACACAATGCCGACTTAAGTACAGGAAGACTGAGTCTTCCTGCTGTCTATGATTTGAGCGTTTGCTGTGTCAGTAGATTTACATTCCGAAGCACCTCTGCAGGTTTACTGTATCCCTTGGACCTTCCCATTGACGATGAAACACAGAAATTGCATCGGAATTAAATATAAGAGACACCATGCCGACTTAAGTATAGGGAGACTGAGTCTTCCTACTGTCTATGTTGTGAGCGTTTCCTGTGTCATCATTTTTACATTCTGATGCACCTCTGAAGGTTTACTGTACCCCTTGGACCTTCCCATTGACGATGAAACACAGAAATTGCATCGGAATTAAATGTAAGAGACACAACGCCGACTTAAGCACAAGAAAACTGAGTCTTCTTACGGTCCATGATTTGAGCGTTTCCTGTGTCACTAGTTTTTACATTCCGATGCACCTCTACAGGTTTACTGCATCCCTTGGACCTTCACCGTGACGATGAAACACAGTAATAGCATCCGAATTAAATATAAGAGACACAATGCCGACGTAAGTACAGGAAGACTAAGTTTTCCTACTGTCTATGTTTTGAGCGTTTCCTGTGTCGTCAGTTTTACTTTCCGTTGCACCTCTGCAGGTTTACTATATCCCTTATACCTTCCCATTCACGATGAAACACAGAAATTTCATCGGAAATAAATATAAGAGACACAATGCCGGCTTATGTACAGGAAGACTGAGTCTTCCTACTGTCTATGTTTTGAGAGTTTCCTGTGTCACTAGTTATACATTCCGTTGCCCTTCTGCATGTTTACTGTATCCCTTCGACCTTCCCATTGACGATGAACCACAGAAATTGCATCGGAATTAAATATAAGAGACACAATGCCGACTTAAGTACAGGAAGACTGAGTCTTCCTGCTGTCTATGATTTGAGCGTTTGCTGTGTCACTAGTTTTACATTCCGATGCACCTCTGCAGGTTTACTGTATCCCTTGGACCTTCCCATTGACGATGAAACACAGAAATTGCATCGGAATTAAATATAAGAGACACCATGCCGACTTAAGTATAGGGAGACTGAGTCTTCCTACTCTCTATGTTGTGAGCGTTTCCTGTGTCATCATTTTTACATTCTGATGCACCTCTGAAGGTTTACTGTACCCCTTGGACCTTCCCATTGACGATGAAACACAGAAATTGCATCGGAATTAAATATAAGAGACACAACGCCGACTTAAGTACAGGAAGACTGAGTCTTCCTACTGTCTGTGTTTTGTGCGTTTCCTGTGTCACCAGTTTTACATTCCGATGCACCTCTGCAGGTTTACTGCATCCCTTGGACGTTACCATTGACGATGAAACACAGAAATTGCATCGGAATTATATATAAGAGACACAATGCCGACTTAAGTACAGGATGACTGAGTCTTCCTTCTGTCTATGTTTGAGCGTTTCCTGTGTGACTAGTTTTACATTCCGATTAACCTCTGCAGGTTTACTGTATCCCTTGGACCTTCCCATTGACAATGAAACACAGAAATTGCATCGGAATTAAATATAAGAGACACAATGCCGACTTAAGTACCGGAAGACTGAGTCTTCCTGCTGTCTATGCTTTGTGCTTTTCCTGTGTCACCAGTTTTACATTCTGATGCACCTCTGCAGGTTTACTGTATCCCTTGGACCTTCCCATTGACGATGAAACACAGAAATTGCATCGGAATTAAATAGAAGAGACACAATGCCGACTTAAGTACAGGAAGATTGGGTCTTCCTACTGTCTATGTTTTGAGCGTTTCCTGTGTCACTAGTTCTAAATTCCGATGCACCTCTGCAGGTTTACTGTATCCCTTGGACCTTTCCATTGACGATGAAACACAGAAATTGCATCGAAATTAAATATAAGAGACACAACGCCGACTTAAGTACAAGAAAACTGAGTCTTCTTACGGTCTATGTTTTGAGCGTTTCCTGTGTCACCAGTTTTACATTCCGATGCACCTCTGCCTGTTTACTGTATCCCTTGGACCTTCCCATTGTCGATGAAACACATAAATCGCATCGATTTAAATATAAGAAACACAATGCCGACTTAAGTACAGCAAGACTGAGTCTTCCTGCTGTCTATGTTTTGAGCGTTTCCTGTGTCACCAGTTTTACATTCCGATGCACCTCTGCAGGTTTACTGTATCCCTTGGACCTTCCCATTGACGATGAAACATAGAAATTGCATCGGAATTAAATATAAGAGACACAATGCCGACTTAAGTACAGGAAGACTGAGTCTTCCTACTGTCTATGATTTGAGCGTTTCCTGTGTCATCAGTTTTACATTCCGCTGCACCTCTGCAGCTTTACTGTATCCCTTGGACCTTCCCATTGACGATGAAAATCAGAAATTGCATCGCAATTATATATAAGAGACACAACGCCGACTTAAGTACATGAAAACTGAGTCTTCTTACGGTCTATGTTTTGAGCGTTTCCTGTGTCACCAGGTTTAAATTCCGATGCACCTCTGCAGGTTTACTGTATCCCTTGGAACTTCCCATTGACGATGAAACACAGAAATTGCATCGGAATTAAATATTAGAGACACAGTGCCGACTTAAGAACAGGAAGACTGGATCTTCTTACTGTCTATGTTTTGAGCGTTTCCCGTGTCAACAGTTTGACATTCCGATGCACCTCTGCAGGTTTACTGTATCCCTTGGACCTTCACAGTGACGATGAATCACAGAAATTGCATCGGAATTAAATATAAGAGTCACAATGCAGACTTAAGTACAGGATGACTGAGTCTTCCTACTGTCTATGTTTTGAGCGTTTCCTGTGCCATCAGTTTTACTTTCCGATGCACCTCTGCTTGTTAACTATATCCCTTGGACCTTCCCATTCACGATGAAACACAGAAATTTCATCGGAAATAAATATAATAGACACACAGCCGACTTAAGTACAGGAAGACTGAGTCTTCCTACTGTCTATGATTTGAGCGTTTCCTGTATCACCAGTTTTACATTCCGATGCACCTCTGCAGGTTTACTGTATCCCTTGGACCTTCCCATTGACGATGAAACACAGAAATTGCATCGGAATTAAATATAAGGGACTCAATGCCGACTTAAGTACAGGAAGACTGAGTCTTCCTACTGTCTATGATTTGAGCGTTTCCTGTGTCACTAGTTTTACATTCCGATGCACCTCTGCAGGTTTATTGTATCCCTTGGACCTTCCCATTGACGATGAAACACAGAAATTGCATCGGAATTAAATATGAGGGCCACAATGCCGACTTAAGTACAGGAAGACTGAGTCTTCCTACTGTCTATGTTTTGAGCGTTTCCTGTGTCACCAGTTTTACATTCTGATGCACCTCTGCAGGTTTACTGTATCCCTTGGACCTTCCCATTGACGATGAAACACAGAAATTGTATCGGAATTAAATATAAGAGACACAATGCCGACTTAAGAACAGGAAGACTGAGTCTTCCTACTGTCTATGTTTTGAGCGTTACCTGTGTCACCAGTTTTACATACCGATGCACCTCTGCAGGTTTACTGTATCCCTTGGACCTTCACAGCGACGATGAAACACAGAAATAGCATCGGAATTAAATATAACAGACACAATGCCGACTTAATTACAGGAAGACTGAGTCTTCCTACTGTCTATGTTTTGAGCGTTTCCTGTGTCACTAGTTTTACATACCGATGCACCTTTGCAGGTTTACTGTATCCCTTGGACCTTCCCATTGACGATGAAACACAGAAATTGCATCGGAATTAAATATAAGAGACACAATGCCGACTTAGGAAGACTGAGTCTTCCTACTGTCTATTATTGAGCGTTTCCTGTGTCACTAGTTTTACAATTCGATGCACCTCTGCAGGTTTACTATATCCCTTCGACCTTCCCATTGACGATGAAACACAGAAATTGCATCGGAATTAAATATGGGAGACACAATGCCGACTTAAGTACAGGAAGACTGAGTCTTCCTACTGTCTATAATTTGAGCGTTTCCTGTGTCACCAGTTTTACATTCCGATACACCTCTACAGGTTTACTGTATCCCTTGGACATTCACAGGGACGATGAAACACAGAAATTGCATCGAAATTAAATAGAAGAGAGACAATGCCGAAATAAGTACAGGATGACTGAGTCTTCCTACTGTCTATAATTTGAGTGTTCCCTGTGTCACCAGTTTTACATTCCGATGCACCTCTACAGGTTTACTGTATCCCTTGGACCTTTACAGTTACGTTGAAACATCGGAATTAAATATAAGAGACACAATGATGACTTAAGTACAAGAAAACAGAGTCTTCTTACGGTCTATGTTTTGAGCGTTTCCTGTGTCACCAGGTTTAAATTCCGATGCACCTCTGCAGGTTTACTGTATCCCTTGGAACTTCCCATTGACGATGAAACACAGAAATTGCATCGGAATTAAATATTAGAGACACAGTGCCGACTTAAGAACAGGAAGACTGGATCTTCTTACTGTCTATGTTTTGAGCGTTTCCTGTGTCATCAGTTTTACTTTCCGATGCACCTCTGCTTGTTAACTATATCCCTTGGACCTTCCCATTCACGATGAAACACAGAAATTTCATCGGAAATAAATATAAGAGACACAATGCCGACTTAAGTACAGGAAGACTGAGTCTTCCTACTGTCTATGATTTGAGCGTTTCCTGTGTCACCAGTCTTACATTCCGATGCACCTCTGCAGGTATACTGTATCCCTTGGACCTTCCCATTGACGATAAAACACAGAAATTGCATCGGAATTAAATATAAGAGACACAATGCCGACTTAAGTACAGGAAGACTGAGTATTCCTACTGTCTATGATTTGAGCGTTTCCTGTGTCACTAGTTTTACATTCCGATGCACCTCTGCAGGCTTACTGTATCCCTTGGACCTTCACATTGACGATGAAACACAGAAATTGCATCGGAATTAAATATAAGAGACACAATGCCGACTTAAGTACAGGAAGACTGAGTCTTCCTACCGTCTATGCTTTGAGCGTTTCCTGTGTCACCAGTTTTACATTCCAATGTGCCTCTGCAGGTTTACTGTATCCATTGGACCTTCCCATTGACGATGACACACAGAAATTGCATCGGAATTAAATGTAAGAGACACAACGCCGACTTAAGCACAAGAAAACTGAGTCTTCTAACGGTCTATGTTTTGAGCGTTTCCTGTGTCACCGGTTTTTCATTCCGATGCACCTCTGCCGGTTTACTGTATCCCTTGGACCTTCCCATTGTCGATGAAACACAGAAATCGCACCGGAATTAAATATAGGAGACACAATGCCGACTTAAGTACAGGAATACTGAGGCTTCCTACTGTCTATGTTTTGAGCGTTTCCTGTGTCACCAGTTTGACATTCTGATGCACCTCTGCAGGTTTACTGTATCCGTTGGACCTTCCCATTGACGATGAAACACAGAAATTGTATCGCAATTAAATATAAGAGACACAATGCCGACTTAAGAACAGGAAGACTGAGTCTTCCTACTGTCTATGTTTTGAGCGTTACCTGTGTCACCGGTTTTACATACCGATGCACCTCTGCAGGTTTACTTTATCCCTTGGACCTTCACAGCGACGATGAAACACAGAAACAGCATCGGAATTAAATGTAACAGACACAATGCCGACTTAATTACAGGAAGACTGAGCCTTCCTACTGTCTATGTTTTGAGCGCTTCCTGTGTCACCAGTTTTACATTCTGATGCACCTCTACAGGTTTACTGCATCCCTTGGACCTTCCCATTCACGATGAAACACAGAAATTTCATCGGAAATAAATATAAGAGACACAATGCCGGCTTATGTACAGGAGGACTGAGTCTTCCTACTGTCTATGTTTTGAGCGTTTCCTGTGTCACTAGTTATACATTCCGTTGCACCTCTGCATGTTTACTGTATCCCTTGGACCTTCCCATTGACGATGAAACACAGAAATTGCATCGGAATTAAATATAAGAGACACAATGCCGACTTAAGTACAGGAAGACTGAGTCTTCCTACTGTCTATGATTTGGCCTTTCCTGTGTCACCAGTCTTACATTCCGATGCACCTCTGCAGGTATACTGTATCCCTTGGACCTTCCCATTGACGATGAAACACAGAAATTGCATCGGAATTAAATATAAGAGACACAATGCCGACTTAAGTACAGGAAGACTGGGTCTTCCTACTGTCTATATTTTGAGCGTTTCCTGTGTCACTAGTTTTACATTCCGATGCACCTCTGCAGGTTTATTGTATCCCTTGGCCTTCCCATTGACGATGAAACACAGAAATTGCATCGGAATTAAATATAAGAGACACAATGCCGACTTAAGTACAGGAAGACTGAGTCTTCCTACTGTCTATTCTTTGAGCGTTTCCTGTGTCACCAGTTTTACATTCTGATACACCTCTGCAGGTTTACTGTATCCGTTGGACCTTCCCATTGACGATGAAACACAGAAATTGTATCGCAATTAAATATAAGAGACACAATGCCGACTTAAGAACAGGAAGACAAAGTCTTCCTACTGTCTCTGATTTGAGCGTTACCTGTGTCACCGGTTTTACATACCGATGCACCTCTGCAAGTTTACTGTATCCCTTGGACCTTCACAGTGACGATGAAACACAGAAATAGCATCGGAATTAAATATAACAGACACAATGCCGACTTAATTACAGGAAGACTGAGCCTTCCTACTGTCTATGTTTTGAGCGCTTCCTGTGTCACCAGTTTTACATTCTGATGCACCTCTGCAGGTTTACTGTATCCCTTGGACCTTCCCATTGACGATGAAACACAGAAATTGCATCGGAATTAAATATGAGAGACACAATGCCGACTTAAGTACAGGAAGACTGAGTCTTCCTACTGTCTATAATTTGTGCGTTTCCTTTGTCACCAGTTTTACATTCCGATGCACCTCTACAGGTTTACTGCATCCCTTGGACCTTCACCGTGACGATGAAACACAGAAATAGCATCGGAAATAAATATAAGAGACACAATGCCGCCTCAAGTACAGGAAGACTAAGTCTTCCTACTGTCTATGTTTTGTGCGTTCCCTGTGTCGTCAGTTTTACTTTCCGTTGCACCTCTGCAGGTTTACTATATCCCTTGGACCTTCCCATTCACGATGAAACACAGAAATTTCATCGGAAATAAATATAACAGACACAATGCCGGCTTATGTACAGGAAGACTGAGTCTTCCTACTGTCTATGTTTTGAGCGTTTCCTGTGTCACTAGTTATACATTCCGTTGCACCTCTGCGTGTTTACTGTATCCCTTGGACCTTCCCATTGACGATGAAACACAGAAATTGCATCGGAATTAAATATAAGAGACACAATGCCGACTTAAGTACAGGAAGACTGAGTCTTCCTACTGTCTATGTTGTGAGCGTTTCCTGTGTCATCATTTTTACATTCTGATGCACCTCTGCAGGTTTACTGTACCCCTTGGACCTTCCCATTGACGATGAAACACAGAAATTGCAGCGGAATTAAATATAAGAAACACAACGCCGACATAAGTACAGGAAGACTGAGTCTTCCTACTGTCTGTGTTTTGAGCGTTTCCTGTGTCACCAGTTTTACATTCCGATGCACCTCTGTCGGTTTACTGTACCCTTGGACCTTCCCATTGTCGATGAAACACAGAAATCGCACCGGAATTAAATATAGGAGACACAATGCCGACTTAAGTACAGGAATGCTGAGTCTTCCTACTGTCTATGTTTTGAGCGTTTCCTGTGTCACCAGTTTTACATTCTGATGCACCTCTGAAGGTTTACTGTATCCCTTGGACCTTCCCATTGACGATGAAACACAGAAATTGTATCGGAATTAAATATAAGAGACACAATGCCGACTTAAGAACAGGAAGACTGAGTCTTCCTACTGTCTATGTTTTGAGCGTTACCTGTGTCACCAGTTTTACATACCGATGCACCTCTGCAGGTTTACTGTATCCCTTGGACCTTCACAGCGATGATGAAACACAGAAATAGCATCGGAATTAAATATAAGAGACACAATGCCGACTTAAGTACAGGAAGACTGAGTCTTCCTACTGTCTATGTTTTGAGCGTTTCCTGTGTCACCAGTTTTACATTCCAATGTGCCTCTGCAGGTTTACTGTATCCATTGGACCTTCCCATTGACGATGAAACACAGAAATTGCATCGGAATTAAATATAAGAGACACAATGCCGACTTAAGTACAGGAAGACTGGGTCTTCCTACTGTGTATGTTTTGAGCGTTTCCTGTGTCACTAGTTTTAAATTCCGATGCACCTCTGCAGTTTACTGTATCCCTTGGACCTTACCATTGACGATGAAACACAGAAATTGCATCGAAATTAAATATAAGAGACACAACGCCGACTTAAGTACAAGAAAACTGAGTCTTCTTACGGTCTATGTTTTGAGCGTTTCCTGTGTCACCCGTTTTACATTCCGATGCACCTATGCCTGTTTACTGTATCCCTTGGACCTTCCCATTGTCGATGAAACACATAAATCGCATCGATTTAAATATAAGAAACACAATGCCGACTTAAGTACAGGAAGACTGAGTCTTCCTGCTGTCTATGTTTTGAGCGTTTCCTGTGTCACCAGTTTTACATTCCGATGCACCTCTGCAGGTTTACTGTATCCCTTGGACCTTCCCATTGACGATGAAACACAGAAATTGCATCGGAATTAAATATAAGAGACACAATGCCGACTTAAGTACACGAAGACTGAGTCTTCCTACTGTCTATGATTTGAGCATTTCCTGTGTCATCAGTTTTACATTCCGCTGCACCACTGCAGCTTTACTGTATCCCTTGGACCTTCTTATTGACGATGAAAATCAGAAATTGCATCGGAATTATATATAAGAGAAACAACGCCGACTTAAGTACATGAAAACTGAGTCTTCTTACGGTCTATGTTTTGAGCGTTTCCTGTGTCACCAGGTTTAAATTCCGATGCACCTCTGCAGGTTTAAGGTATCCCTTGGAACTTCCCATTTACGATGAAACACAGAAATTGTCTCGGAATGAAATATTAGAGACACAGTGCCGACTTAAGGACAGGAAGACTGGATCTTCTTACTGTCTATGTTTTGAGCGTTTCCCGTGTCAACAGTTTGACATTCCGATGCACCTCTGCAGGTTTACTGTATCCCTTGGACCTTCCCAGTGACGATGAATCACAGAAATTGCATCGGAATTAAGTATAAGAGTCACAATGCAGACTTAAGTACAGGATGACTGAGTCTTCCTACTGTCTATGTTTTGAGCGTTTCCTGTGCCATCAGTTTTACTTTCCGATGCACCTCTGCTTGTTAACTATATCCCATGGACCTTCCCATTCACGATGAAACACAGAAATTTCATCGGAAATAAATATAAGAGACACAATGCCGACTTAAGTACAGGAAGACTTAGTCTTCCTACTGTCTATGATTTGAGCGTTTCCTGTGTCACCAGTTTCACATTCCGTTGCACCTCTGCAGGTTTACTGTATTCCTTGGACCTTCCCATTGACGATGAAACACAGAAATTGCATCGGAATTAAATATGAGAGACACAATGCCGACTTAAGTACAGGAAGACTGAGTCTTCCTACTGTCTATTTTTTGAGCGTTTCCTGTGTCACCAGTTTTAATTCTGATACACCTCTGCAGGTTTACTGTATCCCTTGGACCTTCCCATTGACAATGAAACACAGAAATTGCATCGGAATTAAATATAAGAGACACAATGCCGACTTAGGAAGACTGAGTCTTCCTACTGTCTATTATTGAGCGTTTCCTGTGTCACTAGTTTTACATTCCGATGCACCTCTGCAGGTTTACTATATCCCTTCGACCTTCCCATTGACGATGAAACACAGAAATTGTATCGGAATTAAATACAAGAGACACAACGCCGACATAAGAACAGGAAGACTGAGTCTTCCTACTGTCTATGTTTTGAGCGTTACCTGTGTCACCAGTTTTACATACCGATGCAGCTCTGCAGGTTTACTGTATCCCTTGGACCTTCACAGCGACGATGAAACACAGAAATAGCATCGGAATTAAATATAACAGACACAATGCCGACTTAATTACAGGAAGACTGAGTCTTCCTACTGTCTATGTTTTGAGCGTTTCCTGTGTCACTAGTTTTACATACCGATGCACCTTTGCAGGTTTACTGTATCCCTTGGACCTTCCCATTGACGATGAAACACAGAAATTGCATCGGAATTAAATATAAGAGACACAATGCCGACTTAGGAAGACTGAGTCTTCCTACTGTCTATTATTGAGCGTTTCCTGTGTCACTAGTTTTACATTCCGATGCACCTCTGCAGGTTTACTATATCCCTTCGACCTTCCCATTGACGATGAAACACAGAAATTGCATCGGAATTATATATAAGAGACACAATGCCGACTTAAGTACAGGAAGACTGAGTCTTCCTACTGTCTATGTTTTGAGCGTTTCCTGTGTCACCAGTTTTACATTCTGATGCACCTCTGCAGGTTTACTGTATCCCTTGGACCTTCCCATTGACGATGAAACGCAGAAATTGCATCGTAATTAAATATGAGAGACACAATGCCGACTTAAGTACAGGAGGACTGAGTCTTCCTACTGTCTATAATTTGTGCGTTTCCTTTGTCACCAGTTTTACATTCCGATGCACCTCTACAGGTTTACTGCATCCCTTGGACCTTCACCGTGACGATGAAACACAGAAATAGCATCGGAATTAAATATAAGAGACACAATGCCGCCTCAAGTACAGGAAGACTAAGTCTTCCTACTGTCTATGTTTTGAGCGTTCCCTATGTCATCAGTTTTACTTTCCGTTGCACCTCTGCAGGTTTACTATATCCCTTGGACCTTCCCATTCACGATGAAACACAGAAATTTCATCGGAAATAAATATAAGAGACACAATGCCGGCTTATGTACAGGAAGACTGAGTCTTCCTACTGTCTATGTTTTGAGCGTTTCCTGTGTCACTAGTTATACATTCCGTTGCACCTCTGCATGTTTAATGTATCCCTTGGACCTTCCCATTGACGATGAAACACAGAAATTGCATAGGAATTAAATATAAGAGACACAATGCCGACTTAAGTACAGGAAGACTGAGTCTTTCTACTGTCTATGTTGTGAGCGTTTCCTGTGTCATCATTTTAACATTCTGATGCACCTCTGCAGGTTTACTGGACCCCTTGGACCATCCCATTGACGATGAAACACAGAAATTGCAGCGGAATTAAATATAAGAGACACAACGCCGACATAAGTACAGGAAGACTGAGTCTTCCTACTGTCTGTGTTTTGAGCGTTTCCTGTGTCACCAGTTTTACATACCGATGCACCTCTGCAGGTTTACTGTATCCCTTGGACCTTCCCATTGACGATGAAACACAGAAATTGCATCGGAATTATATATAAGAGACACAATGCCGACTTAAGTACAGGATGACTGAGTCTTCCTACTGTCTATGTTTGAGCGTTTCCTGTGTGACTAGTTTTACATTCCGATTAACCTCTGCAGGCTTACTGTATCCCTTGGACCTTCCCATTGACGATGAAACACAGAAATTGCATCGGAATTAAATATAAGAGACACAATGCCGACTTAAGTACAGGAAGACTGAGTCTTCCTACTGTCTATGCTTTGTGCGTTTCCTATGTCACCAGTTTTACATTCTGATGCACCTCTGCAGGTTTACTGTATCCCTTGCAACTTCCCATTGACGATGAAACACAGAAATTGCATCGGAATTAAATAGAAGAGACACAATGCCGACTTAAGTACAGGAAGACTGAGTCTTCCTACAGTCTATAATTTGAGCGTTTGCTGTGTCACCAGTTTTACATTACGATGCCCCTCTTCAAGTTTACTGTATCCCTTGGACCTTCACAGTGACGATGAAACACATAAATTGCATCAGAATTAAATATAAGAGACACAATGCCGACTTAAGTACAGGAATTCTAAGTCTTCCTACTGTCTATGTTTTGAGCGTTTCCTGTGTCATCAGTTTTACTTTCCGATGCACGTCTGCAGGTTTACTATATCCCTTGGACCTTCCCATTCACGATGAAACACAGAAATTTCATCGGAAATAAATATAAGAGACACAGTGGCGGCTTCAGTACAGGAAGACTGACTCTTCCTACTGTCTATGAATTGAGCGTTTCCTGTGTACCGAGTTTTACATTCCGATGCACCCCTGCAGGTTTACTGTAACCCTTGGACCTTCCCATTGACGATGAAACACAGAAATTAAATCGGAATTAAATATAAGAGAAACGATGCCGACTTAAGTACAGGAAGACAGAGTCTTCCTACTGTCTATGTTTTGAGCGTTTCCTGTGTCACCAGTTTTACATTCCGATGCACCTCTACAGGTTGACTGTATCCCTTGGACCTTCACAGATACGATGAAACACAGAAACTACATTGGAATTAAATATAAGAGTCACAATGCCGAATTAAGTACAAGAAAAGAGTCTTCTTACAGTCAATGGTTTGAGCGTTTTCTGTGTCACCAGTTTTACATTCCGATGCACCTCTGCATGTTTACTGTATCCCTTGGACCTTCCCATTGGCAATGAAACACACAAAATGCATCGAAATTAAATATAAGAGACACTATGCCGACTTAAGTACAGGAAGACTAAATCTTGCTACTGTCGATGATTTGAGGGTATCCTGTGTCATCAGTTTTACTTTCCGATGCACCTCTGCAGGTTTACTATATCCCTTAGACCTTCCCATTCACGATGAAATACAGAAATTTCATCGGAAGTAAATATAAGAGACACAAGAGACACAATGCCGACTTAAGTACAAGAAGACCGAGTCTTCCTACTGTCTATGTTTTAAGCGTTTCCGGTGTGTCTAGTTTTACATTCCGTTGCACCTCTGCAGACTTACTGTATCCCTTGGACCTTCCCATTGACGATGAAACACAGAAATTGCATCGGAATTAAAAATAAGAGACACAATGCCGACTTAAGTACAGGAAGACTGAGTCTTCCTACTGTCTATGCTTTGAGCGTTTCCTGTGTCACCAGTTTTACATTCTGATGCACCTCTGCAGGTTTACTGTATCCCTTGGACCTTCACAGTGAAGATGAATCACAGAAATTGCATCGCGATTAAATATAAGAGTTACAATGCAGACTTAAGTACAGGAAGACTGAGTCTTCCTACTGTCGATGTTTTGAGCGTTTCCTGTGTCATCAGTTTTACTTTCCGATGCACCTCTGCTTGTTAACTATATCCCTTGGACCTTCCCATTCACGATGAAACACAGAAATTTCATCGGAAATAAATATAAGAGACACAATGCCGACTTAAGTACAGGAGACTGTCTTCCTACTGTCTATGAATTGAGCGGCTCCTGTGTCAACAGTTTTACATTCCGATGCACCTCTGCAGGTTTACTGTATCCCTTGGACCTTCCCATTGACGATGAAACACAGAAATTGCATCGGAATTAAATATAAGAGACTCAATGCCGACTTAAGTACAGGAAGACTGAGTCTTCCTACTGTCTATGTTTTGAGCGTTTCCTGTGTCACTAGTTTTACATTCCGATGCACCTCTGCAGGTTTATTGTATCCCTTGGATCTTCCCATTGACGATGAAACACAGAAATTGCATCGGAATTAAATATAAGAGACACAAAGCCGACTTAAGTACAGGAAGACTGAGTCTTCCTACTGTCTATTTTTTGAGCGTTTCCTGTGTCACCAGTTTTACATTCTGATGCACCTCTGCAGGTTTACTGTATCCCTTGGACCTTCCCATTGACGATGAAACACAGAAATTGCATCGGAATTAAATATAAGAGACACAATGCCGACTTAAGTACAGGAAGACTGAGTCTGCCTACTGTCTATGTTTTGAGCGTTTCCTGTGTCACCAGTTTTACTTTCCGTTGCACCTCTGCAGGTTTACTATATCCCTTGGACCTTCCCATTCACGATGAAACACAGATATTTCATCGGAAATAAATATAAGAGACACAATGCCGTTTTATGTACAGGAAGACTGAGTCTTCCTACTGTCTATGTTTTGAGCGTTTCCTGTGTCACTAGTAATACATTCCGTTGCACCTCTGCAGGTTTACTGTATCCCTTGGACCTTCCCATTGACGATGAAACACAGAAATTGCATCGGAATTAAATATAAGAGACACAATGCCGACTTAAGTACTGGACGACTGAGTCTTCCTACTGTCTATGATGTGAGCTTTTCCTGTGTCACCATTTTTACATTCTGATGCACCTCTTCAGGTTTACTGTACCCCTTGGACCTTCCCATTGACGATGAAACACAGAAATTGTATCGGAATTATATATAAGAGACACAATGCCGACATAAGAACAGGAAGACTGAGTCTTCCTACTGTCTATGTTTTGAGCGTTACCTGTGTCACCAGTTTTACATACCGATGCACCCCTGCAGGTTTACTGTATCCCTTGGACCTTCACAGCGACGATGAAACACAGAAATAGCATCGGAATTAAATATAACAGACACAATGCCCACTTAATTACAGGAAGACTGAGTCTTCCTACTGTCTATGTTTTGAGCGTTTCCTGTGTCACTAGTTTTACATACCGATGCACCTTTGCAGGTTTACTGTATCCCTTGGCCCTTCCCATTGACGATGAAACACAGAAATTGCATCGGAATTAAATATATGAGACACAATGCCGACTTAGGAAGACTGAGTCTTCCTACTGTCTATTATTGAGCGTTTCCTGTGTCACTAGTTTTACATTCCGATGCACCTCTGCAGGTTTACTATATCCCTTGGACCTTCCCATTCACGATGAAACACAGAAATTTCATCGGAAATAAATATAAGAGACACAATGCCGGCTTATGTACAGGAAGACTGAGTCTTCCTACTGTCTATGTTTTGAGCGTTTCCTGTGTCACTAGTAATACATTCCGTTGCACCTCTGCAGGTTTACTGTATCCCTTGGACCTTCCCATTGACGATGAAACACAGAAATTGCATCGGAATTAAATATAAGAGACACAATGCCGACTTAAGTACTGGACGACTGAGTCTTCCTACTGTCTATGATGGGAGCGTTTCCTGTGTCACCATTTTTACATTCTGATGCACCTCTGCAGGTTTACTGTACCCCTTCGACCTTCCCATTGACGATGAAACACAGAAATTGCATCGGAGTTAAATATAAGAGACACAACACCGACTTAAGTACAGGAAGACTGAGTCTTCCTACTCTCTATGTTTGAGCGTTTCCTGTGTCACTAGTTTTATATTCCGATTAACCTCTGCAGGTTTACTGTATCCCTTGGACCTTCCCATTGACGATGAAACACAGATATTGCATCGGAATTATATATAAGAGACAAAATGCTGACTTAAGTACAGGACGACTGAGTCTTCCTACTGTCTATGTTTGAGCGTTTCCTGTGTCACTAGTTTTATATTCCGATTAACCTCTGCAGGTTTACTGTATCCCTTGGACCTTCCCATTGACGATGAAACACAGAAATTCCATCGGAATTAAATATAAGAGACACAATGCCGACTTAAGTACAGGAAGACTGAGTCTTCCTACTGTCTATGTTTTGTGCGTTTCCTGTGTCACCAGTTTAACATTCTGATGCACCTCTGCTGGTTTACTGTATCCCTTGGACCTTCCCATTGACGATGAAACACAGAAATTGCATCGGAATTAAATGTAAGAGACACAATGCCGACTTAGGTACAAGAAAAGAGTCTTATTACTGTCAGTGTTTTGAGCGTTTCCTGTGTCACCAGTTTTACATTGCGATGCACATCTGAAGGTTTACTGTATCTCCTGGACCATCCCATTGGCGTTGAAACACACAAATTGCTTCGAAATTAAATATAAGAGACACAATGCCGACTTAAGTAAAAAAAAACAGTCTTGTTACGGTCAATGTTTTGAGCGTATCCTGTGTCACCAGTTTTACATTCCGATGCACCTCTGCATGTTTACTGTATCCCTTGGACCTTCCCATTGACGATGAAACACATAAATTGCATCGGAATTAAATATAAGAGACACAACGCCGACTTAAGTACAAGAAAACTGAGTCTTTTTACGGTCTATGTTTTGAGCGTTTCCTGTGTCACCAGTTTTACATTCCGATGCACCTCTGCCGGTTTACTGTGGCCCTTGCACCTTCCCATTGTCGATGAAACACAGAAATCGCATCGGAATTAAAAATAAGAGACACAATGCCGACGTAAGTACAGGAAGACTGAGTCTTCCTACTGTCTATGTTTTGACCGTTTCCTGTGTCACCAGTTATACATTCCGATGCACCTCTACAGGTTTACTGTATCCCTTGGACCTTCACAGTTACGATGAAACACAGAAACTACATCGGAATTAAATATAAGAAACACAATGCCGACTTAAGTAGAAGAAAACAGTATTCTTACAGTCAATGTTTTGAGCGTTTCCTGTGTCACCAGTTTTACATTCCGAAGCACCTCTGCATGTTTACTGTATCCCTTGGACCTTCCCATTGGCGATGAAACACACAAATTGCATCGAAATTAAATATAAGAGACACAATGCCGACTTAAGTACAGGAAGACTGAGTCTTCCTACTGCCTATGTTTTGAGCGTTTCCTGTGTCACCAGTTTTACATTCTGATGCACCTCTGCAGGTTTCTGTATCCCTTGGACCTTCCCATTGACGATGAAACACAGAAACTGCATCGGAATTAAATATGAGAGACACAATGCCGACTTAAGTACAGGAAGACTGAGTCTTCCTACTGTCTATTTTTTGAGCGTGTCCTGTGTCATCTGTTTTACTTTCCGATGCACCTCTGCAGGTTTACTATATCCCTTGGACCTTCCCATTTACGATGAAACACAGAAACTTCATCGGAAATAAATATAAGAGACAAAATACCGACTTAAGTACAGGAAGACTGAGTCTTCCTACTGTCTATGTTTTGAGCGTTTCCTGTGTCACTAGTTTTACATTCCGATGCACCTCTGTAGGTTTACTGTATCCCTTGGACATTCCCATTGACGATGAAACACAGAAATTGCATCGGAATTAAATATAAGAGACACAATGCCGACTTAAGTACAGGATGACTGAGTCTTCCTGCTGTCTATGTTTTGAGCGTTTCCTGTGTCACTAGTTTTACATTCCGATGCACCTCTGCAGGTTTACTGTATCCCTTGGACCTTCCCATTGACGATGAAACACAGATATTGCATCGGAATTATATATAAGAGACACAATGCCGACTTAAGTACAGGAAGACTGAGTCTTCCAACTGTCTATGTTTTGTGCGTTTCCTGTGTCACCAGTTTAACATTCTGAAGCACCTCTGCAGGTTTACTGTATCCCTTCGACCTTCCCATTGACGATGAAACACAGAAATTGCATCGGAATTATATATAAGGGACACAATGCCGACTTAAGTACAGGAAGACTGAGTCTTCCTACTGTCTATGTTTTGACCGTTTCCTGTGTCACCAGTTATACATTCTGATGCACCTCTGCAGGTTTACTGTATCCCTTGGACCTTCCCATTGACGATGAAACACAGAAACTGCATCGGAATTAAATATGAGAGACACAATGCCGACTTAAGTACAGGAAGACTGAGTCTTCCTACTGTCTATTTTTTGAGCGTGTCCTGTGTCATCTGTTTTACTTTCCGATGCACCTCTGCAGGTTTACTATATCCCTTGGACCTTCCCATTTACGATGAAACACAGAAACTTCATCGGAAATAAATATAAGAGACAAAATACCGACTTAAGTACAGGAAGACTGAGTCTTCCTACTGTCTATGTTTTGAGCGTTTCCTGTGTCACTAGTTTTACATTCCGATGCACCTCTGCAGGTTTACTGTATCCCTTGGACATTCCCATTGACGATGAAACACAGAAATTGCATCGGAATTAAATATAAGAGACACAATGCCGACTTAAGTACAGGATGACTGAGTCTTCCTGCTGTCTATGTTTTGAGCGTTTCCTGTGTCACCAGTTTTACATTCCGATGCACCTCTACAGGTTTACTGTATGCCTTGGACCTTCACTGTGACGATGAAACACAGAAATTGCATCGGAATTAAATATAAGAGACACAATGCCGACTTAAGTACAGGAAGACTGAGTCTTCCTACTGTCTATGTTTTGAGCGTTTCCTGTGTCATCAGTTTTACTTTCCGATGCACCTCTGCAGGTTTACAATGTCCCTTGGACCTTCCCATTCACGATGAAACACAGAAATTTCATCGGAAATACATATAAGAGACACAGTGCCGACTTCAGTACAGGAAGACTGAGTCTTCCTACTGTCTATGTTTTCAGCGTTTCCTCTGTCACGAGTTTTACATTCCGATGCACATCTGCAGGTTTACTGTAGTCCTTGGACCTTCCCATTGACGATGAAACACAGAAATTGCATCGGAATTAAATATAAGAGACACAATGCCGACTTAAGTACAGGAAGACTGAGTCTTCCTACTGTCTATGTTTTGAGCGTTTCCTGTGTCACTAGTTTTACATTCCGATGCACCTCTGCAGGTTTACTGTACCCCTTGGATCTTCCCATTGACGATGAAACACACAAATTGCATCGAAATTAAATATAAGAGACACAATGCCGACTCAAGTACAGGAAGACAGAGTCTTCCTACTGTCTATGTTTTGAGCGTTTCCTGTGTCACCAGTTTTACATTCTGATGCACCTCTGCAGGTTTACTGTATCCCTTGGACCTTCCCATTGACGATGAAACACAGAAATTGCATCGGAATTAAATATAAGAGACACAATGCCGACTTAAGTACAGCAAGACTGAGTCTTCCTACTGTCTATAATTTGAGCGTTTGCTGTGTCTCCAGTTTTACATTCCGATGCCCCTCTACAAGTTTACTGTATCCCTTGGACCTTCACAGTCACAACGAAACACAGAAATTGCATCGGAATTAAATATAAGAGGCACAATGCCGACTTAAGTACAGGAAGACTAAGTCTTCCTACTGTCTATGTTTTGAGCGTTTCCTGTTCATCAGTTTTACTTTCCGATGGACGTCTGCAGGTTTACTATATGCCTTGGACCTTCCAATTCACGATGAAACACAGAAATTTCATCGCAAATAAATATAAGAGACACAGTGGCGGCTTCAGTACAGGAAGACTGAGTCTTCCTACTGTCTATGATTTGAGCGTTTCCTGTGTACCGAGTTTTAAATTCCGATGCACCTCTGCAGGTTTACTGTAACCCTTGGACCTTCCCATTGACGATGAAACACAGAAATTCCATCAGAATTAAATATAAGAGACACAATGCCGACTTAAGTACAGGAAGACTGAGTCTTCCTACTGTCTATGTTTTGTGCGTTTCCTGTGTCACCAGTTAAACATTCTGAAGCACCTCTGCTGGTTTACTGTATCCCTTGGACCTTCCCATTGACGATGAAACACAGAAATTGCATCGGAATTAAATATAAGAGAAACAATGCCGACTTAAGTACAGGAAGACTGAGTCTTCCGACTGTCTATAATTTGAGCGTTTCAGTGTCACCAGTTTTACATTCCGATGCACCTCTACAGGTTTACTGTATCCCTTGGACCTTCACAGTGACGATGAAACACAGAAATTGCATCGGAATTAAATATAAGAGACACAATGCCGACTTAAGTACAGGAAGACTGAGTCTTCCTACTGTCTATGTTTTGAGCGTTTCCTGTGTCATCAGTTTTACTTTCCGATGCACCTCTGCAGGTTTACTATGTCCCTTGGACCTTCCCATTCACGATGAAACACAGAAATTTCATCGGAAATACATATAAGAGACACAGTGCCGATTTCAGTACAGGAGGACTGAGTCTTCCTACTGTCTATGTTTTGAGCGTTTCCTCTGTCACGAGTTTTACATTCCGATGCACATCTGCAGGTTTACTGTAACCCTTGCACCTTCCCATTGACGATGAAACACAGAAATTGCATCGGAATTAAATATAAGAGACACAATGCCGACTTAAGTACAGGAAGACTGAGTCTTCCTACTGTCTATGCTTTGAGCGTTTCCTGTGTCACCAGTTTTACATTCTGATGCACCTCTGCAGGTTTACTGTATCCCTTGGACCTTCACAGTGAAGATGAATCACAGAAATTGCATCGGAATTAAATATAAGAGTCACAATGCAGACTTAAGTACAGGAAGACTGAGTCTTCCTACTGTCGATGTTTTGAGCGCTTCCTGTGTCATCAGTTTTACTTTCCGATGCACCTCTGCTTGTTAACTATATCCCTTGGACCTTCCCATTCACGATGTAACACAGAAATTTCATCGGAAATAAATATAAGAGACATAATGCCGACTTAAGTACAGGAGACTGTCTTCCTACTGTCTATGATTTGAGCGGCTCCTGTGTCACCAGTTTTACATTCCGATGCACCTCTGCAGGTTTACTGTATCCCTTGGACCTTCCCATTGACGATGAAACACAGAAATTGCATCGGAATTAAATATAAGAGACTCAATGCCGACTTAAGTACAGGAAGGCTGAGTCTTCCTACTGTCTATGTTTTGAGCGTTTCCTGTGTCACTAGTTTTACATTCCGATGCACCTCTGCAGGTTTATTGTATCCCTTGGACCTTCTCATTCACGATGAAACACAGAAATTTCATCGGAAATAAATATAAGAGACACAATGCCGGCATATGTACAGGAAGACTGAGTCTTCCTACTGTCTATGTTTTGAGCGTTTCCTGTGTCACTAGTTATACATTCCGTTGCACCTCTGCAGGTTTACTGTATCCCTTGGACCTTCCCATTGACGATGAAACACTGAAATTGCATCGGAATTAAAAATAAGAGACACAATGCCGACTTAAGTACTGGACGACTGAGTCTTCCTACTGTCTATGATGTGAGCGTTTCCTGTGTCACCATTTTTACATTCTGATGCACCTCTGCAGGTTTACTGTACCCCTTGGACCTTCCCATTGACGATGAAACACAGAAATTGCATCGGAATTAAATATAAGAGACACAACGCCGACTTAAGTACAGGAAGACTGAGTCTTCCTACTGTCTATGTTTGAGCGTTTCCTGTGTCACTAGTTTTATATTCCGATTAACCTCTGCAGGTTTACTGTATCCCTTGGACTTTCCCATTGACGATGAAACACAGCAATTGCATCGGAATTAAATGTAAGAGACACAATGCCGACTTAAGTACAGGAAGACTGAGTCTTCCTGCTGTCTATGCTTTGAGCGTTTCCTGAGTCACTAGTTTTACATTCCGATGCACCTCTGCAGGTTTACTGTATCCCTTGGACCTTCCCATTGACGATGAAACACAGATATTGCATCGGAATTATATATAAGAGACACAATGCCGACTTAAGTACAGGACGACTGAGTCTTCCTACTGTCTATGTTTTGAGCGTTTCCTGTGTCATCAGTTTTACTTTCCGATGCACCTCTGCAGGTTTACTATATCCCTTGGACCTTCCCATTCACGATGAAACACAGAAATTTCATCGGAAATACATATAAGAGACACAGTGCCGACTTCAGTACAGGAAGACTGAGTCTTCCTACTGTCTATGTTTTGAGCGTTTCCTCTGTCACGAGTTTTTCATTCCGATGCACATCTGCAGGTTTACTGTAACCCTTGGACCTTCCCATTGACGATGAAACACCGAAATTGCATCGGAATTAAATATAAGAGACACAATGCCGACTTAAGTACAGGAAGACTGAGTCTTCCTACTGTCTATGTTTTGAGCGTTTCCTGTGTCACTAGTTTTACATTCCGATGCACCTCTGCAGTTTCACTGTATCCCTTGGATCTTCCCATTGACGATGAAACACATAAATTGCATCGACATTAAATATAAGAGACACAACGCTGACTTAAGTACATGAAAACTGAGTCTTCCTACTGTCTATGTTTTGAGCGTTTCCTGTGTCACCAGTTTTACATTCTGTTGCACCTCTTCAGGTTTACTGTATACCTTGGACCTTCCCATTGACGATGAAACACAGAAATTGCATCGGAATTAAATGTAAGAGACACAATGCCGACTTAAGTACAAGAAAAGAGTCTTATTACTGTCATTGTTTTGAGCGTTTCCTGTGTCACCAGTTTTACATTGCGATGCACATCTGCAGGTTTACTGTATCCCCTGGACCATCCCATTGGCGTTGAAACACACAAATTGCTTCGAAATTAAATATAAGAGACACAATGCCGACTTAAGTACAGGAAGACTGAGTCTTCCTACTGTCTATGTTTGAGTGTTTCCTGTGTCACCAGTTTTACATTCCGATGCACATCTGCAGGTTTACTGTATCCCTTGGATCTTCCCATTGAAGATGAAACACAGAAATTGCATCGGAATTAAATATAAGAGACACAACGCCGACTTAAGTACAAGAAAACTGAGTCTTTTTACGGTCTATGTTTTGAGCGTTTCCTGTGGCACCAGTTTTACATTCCGATGCACCTCTGCCGGTTTACTGTGTCCCTTGCACCTTCCCATTGTCGATGAAACACAGAAATCGCATCGGAATTAAATATAAGAGACACAATGCCGACGTAAGTACAGGAAGACTGAGGTTTCCTACTGTCTATGTTTTGAGCGTTTCCTCTCTCACTAGTTTTACATTCCGATGCACCTCTACAGGTTTACTGTATCCCTTGGACCTTCACAGTTACGATGAAACACAGAAACTACATCGGAATTAAATATAAGAGACACAATGCCGACTTAAGTAAAAGAAAACAGTCTTCTTACGGTCAATGTTTTGAGCGTATCCTGTGTCACCAGTTTTACATTCCGATGCACCTCTGCATGTTTACTGTATCCCTTGGACCTTCCCATTGGCGATGAAACACACAAATTGCATCGAAATTAAATATAGATTAGATTAGATTAGATTAGATTAATACTAGTTCCATGGATCATGAATACGATATTTCGTAATGATGTGGAACGAGTCGAATTTTCCAATACATGACATAATTAGGTTAATTTAACAACATACTTAAGTTAATATAACAACTTTATTTTTTTGTGTTTTTTGTTTTTCTTTATTTTTTATTTTTATTTTTTTAATATTTTTTTCTTTTTTTTCTTAATTTATATCTAAAAATTCCTCTATGGAGTAGAAGGAGTTGTCATTCAGAAATTCTTTTAATTTCTTCTTAAATACTTGTTGGTTATCTGTCAGACTTTTGATACTATTTGGTAAGTGACCAAAGACTTTAGTGCCAGTATAATTCACCCCTTTCTGTGCCAAAGTTAGATTTAATCTTGAATAGTGAAGATCATCCTTTCTCCTAGTATTGTAGTTATGCACACTGCTATTACTTTTGAATTGGGTTTGGTTGTTAATAACAAATTTCATAAGAGAGTATATATACTGAGAAGCTACTGTGAATATCCCTAGATCCTTAAATAAATGTCTGCAGGATGATCTTGGGTGGACTCCAGCTATTATTCTGATTACACGCTTTTGTGCAATAAATACTTTATTCCTCAGTGATGAATTACCCCAAAATATGATGCCATATGAAAGCAATGAGTGAAAATAGGCGTAGTAAGCTAATTTACTAAGATGTTTATCACCAAAATTTGCAATGACCCTTATTGCATAAGTAGCTGAACTCAAACGTTTCAGCAGATCATCAATGTGTTTCTTCCAATTTCATCTCTCATCAATGGACACACCTAAAAATTTGGAATATTCTACCTTAGCTATATGCTTCTGATTAAGGTCTATATTTATTAATGGCGTCATACCATTCACTGTACGGAACTGTATGTACTGTGTCTTATCAAAATTCAGTGAGAGTCCGTTTACAAGGAACCACTTAGTAATTTTCTGAAATTTCATCAGTTAATTCTTGTTTGTCAGGTGTGATTACTATACTTGTATCATCAGCAAAGAGAACTAACTTTGCCTCTTCATGAATATAGAATGGCAAGTCATTAATATATAATAAGAACAACAAAGGACCCAAGACTGACCCTTGTGGAACCCCATTCTTGATAGTTCCCCAGTTTGAGGAATGTGCTGATCTTTGCATGTTACGAGAACTACTTATTTCAACTTTCTGCACTCTTCCAGTTAGGTACGAATTAAACCATTTGTGCACTGTCCCACTCATGCCACAATACTTGAGCTTGTCTAGCAGAATTTCATGATTTACACAATCAAAAGCCTTTGAGAGATCACAAAAAATCCCAATGGGTGGTGTTCGGTTATTCAGATCATTCAAAATTTTGCTGGTGAAAGCATATATGGCATTTTCTGTTGAAAAACCTTTCTGAAAACCAAACTGACATTTTGTTAGTACTTCATTTTTACAGATATGTGAAGCTACTCTTGAATACATTACTTTCTCAAAAATTTTGGATAAAGCTGTTAGAAGGGAGATTGGACGGTAATTGTTGACATCAGATCTATCCCCCTTTTTATGCAAAGGTATAACAATAGCATATTTCAGTCTATCAGGGAAAATGCCCTGTTCCAGAGAGCTATTACACAGGTGGCTGAGAATCTTACTTATCTGTTGAGAACAAGCTTTTAGTATTTTGCTAGAAATGCCATCAATTCCATGTGAGTTTTTGCTTTTAAGCAAGTTTATTATTTTCCTAATTTCAAAGGGAGAAGTGGGTGAGATTTCAATTGTATCAAATTGCATAGGTATGGCCTCTTCCATTAACAGCCTAGCATCTTCTAATGAACACCTGGATCCTACTATATCCACAACATTTAGAAAATGATTATTAAAAATATTTTCAACTTCTGACTTTTTGTTCGTAAAGTTTTCATTCAATTTGATGGTAATACTGTCTTCCTCTGCTCTTGGTTGACCTGTTTCTCTTTTAATAATATTCCAAATTGTTTTAATTTTATTATCAGAGTTGCTGATTTCAGACATGATACACATACTCCTGGATTTTTTAATAACTTTTCTTAATATAACACAGTAGTTTTTATAATTTTTGATAGTTTCTGGGTCTCTACTCTTTCTTGCTGTCAGATACATTTCCCTTTTGCGGTTACAAGATATTTTTATACCCTTAGTAAGCCATGGTTTCTTACAAGGTTTCTTACGAGTATATTTAACTATTTTCTTGGGGAAGCAGTTTTCAAATGCATTTACAAAAATGTCATGAAATAAATTATATTTTAAATTGGCATCAGGTTCACGGTACACCTCATCCCAGTCTAACTGCTGTAGGCTTTCCCTGAAATTTGCAATTGTTAAATCGTTGACTGAACGTACCACTTTGGAGGACTGTTTAGTATTGCTGAATGGAGCTATGTCATATATTGTAACTAGCTGTGCACCATGATCAGAAAGACCATTCTCAACAGGCTGAGCATTTATCTGGTTAAACTTATCTTGGTCTATAAAGAAGTTATCTATCAGTGAGCTGCTATCCTTTACCACCCGAGTAGGAAAATCAATAACGGGTGTCAAATTGAAAGAACCGAGTAATACTTCAAGGTCATTTTTCCTATTACCCTCTTTCAGAGAATCTACATTGAAGTCCCCACAAATAATAATTTGCTTCCCCCTGTCTGACAGATAGCACAACAAGGAGTCCAAATTTTTCAGAAATAGATGAAAATTTCCTGATGGGGACCTATATACAGTTACAATTATAAATGTGCCTTTATTTAATTTAAGCTCACAGGCACATGCTTCTATATGTTTCTCTACACAAAACTTTTTTGTTTCTATACTTTTTGCACAATGATAACTTTTGACATATATGGCAACTCCTCCTTTCTCCATATTTTCTCTCATTACATGTGCAGAGAGCTTATATCCACTTACATTTACCTTATCCATATCAGTAACAATGTGATGCTCACACAGGCATAGTATATCTATTTCATTCTCAGCTTCTAAATCTTCTAAACATACCAGAAGCTCATCTACTTTATTCTTTAAACTCCCAATATTTTGATGAAATATACTTACATTATTTTTAATTATACCTTTATGAGAACCTTTCCTTATTCTAACATTTGCAGTACTCTCCTGTCTGAGTTTCTCATTGTGCTTAGGCCTAGTTCCTATACCAGTGGTCACACGGTGTTCAGAGAGGCAGATTATGTCAACTGGGTTGGGTGACTTTAATTCATCAATGCAATTACCTAGGACTGAGCTACAACTTGGTGGAAATAAAATTTCTGGTGATTGGTGAAAATTTATAATTGATAGCTGTGATTGGTGATCCAATGTGCTAGAATTGTGCTGTTTAATTTCTTTCCTAAACTGAAGATTTGTTTCAATCCTGACCTCTCGTAGAACTTGACATCTTTCTGTCTTACCTATCCTAAGAGACACAATGCCGACTTCAGTACACGAAGACTGAGTCTTCCTACTGTCTATGTTTTGAGCGTATCCTGTGTCACCAGTTTTACATTCCGATGCACCTCTACAGGTTTACTGTATCCCTTGGACCTTCGCAGTTACGATGAAACACAGAAACTACATCGGAATTAAATATAAGAAACCCAATGCCGACTTAAGTAAAAGAAAACAGTCTTCTTACAGTCAATGTTTTGAGCGTTTCCTGTGTCACCAGTTTTACATTCCGATGCACCTCTGCATGTTTACTGTATCCCTTGGACCTTCCCATTGGCGATGAAACACACAAATTGCAATCGAAATTAAATATAAGAGACACAATGCCGACTTAAGTACAGGAAGACTGAGTCTTCCTACTGCCTATGTTTTGAGCGTTTCCTGTGTCACCAGTTTTACATTCTGATGCACCTCTGCAGGTTTCTGTATCCCTTGGACCTTCCCATTCACGATGAAACACAGAAATTTCATCGGAAGTAAATATTAGAGACACAATGCCGACTTAAGTACAGGAAGACTTAGTCTTCCTACTGTCTATGATTTGAGCGTTTCGTGTGTCACTAGTTTTACATTCCGATGCACATCTGCAGGTTTACTGTATCCCTTCGACCTTCCCATTGACGATGAAACACAGAAATTTCATCGGAATTATATATAAGGGACACAATGCCGACTTAAGTACAGGAAGACTGAGTCTTCCTACTGTCTATGTTTTGAGCGTTTCCTGTGTCAGCAGTTATACATTCTGATGCACCTCTGCAGGTTTACTGTAACCCTTGGACCTTCCCATTGACGATGAAACACAGAAATTGCATCGGAATTAAATATAAGAGACACAATGCCGACTTAAGTACAGGAAGACTGAGTCTTCCTACTGTCTATGTTTTGAGCGTTTCCTGTGTCACTAGTTTTACATTCCGATGCACCTCTGCAGGTTTACTGTATCCCTTGGATCTTCCCATTGACGATGAAACACACAAATTGCATCGAAATTAAATATAAGAGACACAATGCCGACTTAAGTACAGGAAGACTGAGTCTTCCTACTGTCTATGTTTTGAGCGTTTCCTGTGTCACCAGTTTTACATTCTGTTGCACCTCTTCAGGTTTACTGTATCCCTTGGACCTTCCCATTGACGATGAAACACAGAAATTGCATCGGAATTAAATATAAGAGACACAATGCCGACTTAAGTACAAGAAAAGAGTCTTATTACTGTCAATGTTTTGAGCGTTTCCTGTGTCACCAGTTTTACATTGCGAAGCACATCTGCAGGTTTACTGTATCCCCTGGACCATCCCATTGGCGTTGAAACACACAAATTGCTTCGAAATTAAATATAAGAGACACAATGCCGACTTAAGTACAGGAAGACTGAGTCTTCCTACTGTCTATGTTTGAGCGTTTCCTGTGTCACCAGTTTTACATTCCGATGCACCTCTGCAGGTTTACTGTATACCTTGGATCTTCCCATTGACGATGAAACACAGAAATTGCATCGGAATTAAATATAAGAGACACAACGCCGACTTAAGTACAAGAAAACTGAGTCTTTTTACGGTCTATGTTTTGAGCGTTTCCTGTGTCACCAGTTTTACATACCGATGCACCTCTGCCGGTTTACTGTGTCCCTTGCACCTTCCCATTGTCGATGAAACACAGAAATCGCATCGGAATTAAATATAAGAGTCACAATGCCGACGTAAGTACAGGAAGACTGAGGTTTCCTACTGTCTATGTTTTGAGCGTTTCCTCTCTCACTAGTTTTGCATTCCGATGCACCTCTACAGGTTTACTGTATCCCTTGGACCTTCACAGTTACGATGAAACACAGAAATTTCATCGGAAATAAATATAAGAGACAAAATGCCGACTTAAGTACAGGAAGACTCAGTCTTCCTACTGTCTATGTTTTGAGCGTTTCCTGTGTCACCAGTTTTACATTCCGATGCACCTCTGCAGGTTTACTGTATCCCTTGGACCTTACCATTGACGATGAAACACAGAAATTGCATCGGAATTATATATAAGAGACACAATGCCGACTTAAGTACAGGAAGACTGAGTCTTCCTACTGTCTATGATTTGAGCGTTTCCTGTGTCACCAGTTTTACATTCTGATGCACCTCTGCAGGTTTACTGTATCCCTTGGACCTTCACATTGACGATGAAACACAGAAATTGCATCGGAATTAAATATGAGAGACACAATGCCGACTTAAGTACAGGAAGACTGAGTCTTCCTACTGTCTATGTTTTGAATGTGTCCTGTGTCATCTGTTTTACTTTCTGATGCACCTCTGCAGGTTTACTATATCCCTTGGACCTTCCCATTTACGATGAAACACAGAAATTTCATCGGAAATAAATATAAGAGACAAAATGCCGACTTAAGTACAGGAAGACTCAGTCTTCCTACTGTCTATGTTTTGAGCGTTTCCTGTGTCACTAGTTTTACATTCCGATGCACCTCTGCAGGTTTACTGTATCCCTTGGACCTTCCCATTGACGATGAAACACAGAAATTGCATCGGAATTAAATATAAGACACACAATGCCGACTTAAGTACAGGAAGACTGAGTCTTCCTACTGTCTATGTTTTGAGCGTTTCCTGTGTCACTAGTTTTACATTCCGATGCACCTCTGCAGGTTTACTGTATCCCTTGGACCTTCCCATTGACGATGAAACACAGAAATTGCATCGGAATTAAATATAAGAGAGACAATGCCGACTTAAGTACAGGAAGACTGAGTCTTCCTACTGTCTATAATTTGAGCGTTTCCTGTGTCACCAGTTTTACATTCCGATGCACCTCTACAGGTTTACTGTATCCCTTGGACTTTCACAGTGACGATGAAACACAGAAATAGCATCGGAATTAAATATAAGAGACACAATGCCGATTTAAGTACAGGAAGACTAACTCCTCCTACTGTCTATGTTTTGAGCGTTTCCTGTGACATCAGTTTTACTTTCCGTTGCACCTCTGCAGGTTAACTGTATCCCTTGGACCTTCCCATTGACGATGAAACACAGATATTGCATCGGAATTATATATAAGAGACACAATGCCGACTTAAGTACAGGACGACTGAGTCTTCCTACTGTCTATGTTTGAGCGTTTCCTGTGTCACTAGTTTTATATTCCGATTAACCTCTGCAGGTTTACTGTATCCCTTGGACCTTCCCATTGACGATGAAACACAGAAATTCCATCGGAATTAAATATAAGAGACACGATGCCGACTTAAGTACAGGAAGACTGAGTCTTCCTACTGTCTTTGTTTTGTGCGTTTCCTGTGTCACCAGTTTAACATTCTGAAGCACCTCTGTTGGTTTACTGTATCCCTTGGACCTTCCCATTGACGATGAATAACAGAAATTGCATCGGAATTAAATATAAGAGAAACAATGCCGACTTAAGTACAGGAAGACTGAGTCTTCCGACTGCCTATAATTTGAGCGTTTCCTGTGTCACCAGTTTTACATTCCGATGCACCTCTAGAAGTTTACTGTATCCCTTGGACCTTCACAGTGACGATGAAACACAGAAATTGCATCGGAATTAAATATAAGAGACACAATGCCGACTTAAGTACAGGGAGACTGAGTCTTCCTACTGTCTATGTTTTGAGCGTTTCCCGTGTCATCAGTTTTACTTTCCGATGCACCTCTGCAGGTTTACTATGTCCCTTGGACCTTCCCATTAACGATGAAACACAGAAATTTCATCGGAAATACATATAAGAGACACAGTGCCGACATCAGTACAGGAAGACTGAGTCTTCCTACTGTCTATGTTTTGAGCGTTTCCTCTGTCACGAGTTTTACATTCCGATGCACATCTGCAGGTTTACTGTAACCCTTGGACCTTCCCATTGACGATGAAACACAGAAATTGCATCGGAATTAAATATAAGAGACACAATGCCGACTTAAGTACAGGAAGACTGAGTCTTCCTACTGTCTATGTTTTGAGCGTTTCCTGTGTCACCAGTTTTACATTCTGTTGCACCTCTTCAGGTTTACTGTATCCCTTGGACCTTCCCATTGACGATGAAACACAGAAATTGCATCGGAATTAAATATAAGAGACACAATGCCGACTTAAGTACAAGAAAAGAGTCTTATTACTGTCAATGTTTTGAGCGTTTCCTGTGTCAGCAGTTTTACATTGCGATGCACATCTGCAGGTTTACTGTATCCCCTGGACCATCCCATTGGCGTTGAAACACACAAATTGCTTCGAAATTAAATATAAGAGACACAATGCCGACTTAAGTACAGGAAGACTGAGTCTTCCTACTGTCTATGTTTGAGCGTTTCCTGTGTCACCAGTTTTACATTCCGATGCACATCTGCAGGTTTACTGTATCCCTTGGATCTTCCCATTCATGATGAAACACAGAAATTGCATCGGAATTAAATATAAGAGACACAGTGGCGGCTTCAGTACAGGAAGACTGAGTCTTCCTACTGTCTATGATTTGAGCGTTTCCTGTGTACCGAGTTTTAAATTCCGATGCACCTCTGCAGGTTTACTGTAACCCTTGGACCTTCCCATTGACGATGAAACACAGAAATTCCATCAGAATTAAATATAAGAGACACAATGCCGACTTAAGTACAGGAAGACTGAGTCTTCCTACTGTCTATGTTTTGTGCGTTTCCTGTGTCACCAGTTAAACATTCTGAAGCACCTCTGCTGGTTTACTGTATCCCTTGGACCTTCCCATTGACGATGAAACACAGAAATTGCATCGGAATTAAATATAAGAGAAACAATGCCGACTTAAGTACAGGAAGACTGAGTCTTCCGACTGTCTATAATTTGAGCGTTTCAGTGTCACCAGTTTTACATTCCGATGCACCTCTACAGGTTTACTGTATCCCTTGGACCTTCACAGTGACGATGAAACACAGAAATTGCATCGGAATTAAATATAAGAGACACAATGCCGACTTAAGTACAGGAAGACTGAGTCTTCCTACTGTCTATGTTTTGAGCGTTTCCTGTGTCATCAGTTTTACTTTCCGATGCACCTCTGCAGGTTTACTATGTCCCTTGGACCTTCCCATTCACGATGAAACACAGAAATTTCATCGGAAATACATATAAGAGACACAGTGCCGATTTCAGTACAGGAGGACTGAGTCTTCCTACTGTCTATGTTTTGAGCGTTTCCTCTGTCACGAGTTTTACATTCCGATGCACATCTGCAGGTTTACTGTAACCCTTGCACCTTCCCATTGACGATGAAACACAGAAATTGCATCGGAATTAAATATAAGAGACACAATGCCGACTTAAGTACAGGAAGACTGAGTCTTCCTACTGTCTATGCTTTGAGCGTTTCCTGTGTCACCAGTTTTACATTCTGATGCACCTCTGCAGGTTTACTGTATCCCTTGGACCTTCACAGTGAAGATGAATCACAGAAATTGCATCGGAATTAAATATAAGAGTCACAATGCAGACTTAAGTACAGGAAGACTGAGTCTTCCTACTGTCGATGTTTTGAGCGCTTCCTGTGTCATCAGTTTTACTTTCCGATGCACCTCTGCTTGTTAACTATATCCCTTGGACCTTCCCATTCACGTTGTAACACAGAAATTTCATCGGAAATAAATATAAGAGACATAATGCCGACTTAAGTACAGGAGACTGTCTTCCTACTGTCTATGATTTGAGCGGCTCCTGTGTCACCAGTTTTACATTCCGATGCACCTCTGCAGGTTTACTGTATCCCTTGGACCTTCCCATTGACGATGAAACACAGAAATTGCATCGGAATTAAATATAAGAGACTCAATGCCGACTTAAGTACAGGAAGGCTGAGTCTTCCTACTGTCTATGTTTTGAGCGTTTCCTGTGTCACTAGTTTTACATTCCGATGCACCTCTGCAGGTTTATTGTATCCCTTGGACCTTCTCATTCACGATGAAACACAGAAATTTCATCGGAAATAAATATAAGAGACACAATGCCGGCATATGTACAGGAAGACTGAGTCTTCCTACTGTCTATGTTTTGAGCGTTTCCTGTGTCACTAGTTATACATTCCGTTGCACCTCTGCAGGTTTACTGTATCCCTTGGACCTTCCCATTGACGATGAAACACTGAAATTGCATCGGAATTAAAAATAAGAGACACAATGCCGACTTAAGTACTGGACGACTGAGTCTTCCTACTGTCTATGATGTGAGCGTTTCCTGTGTCACCATTTTTACATTCTGATGCACCTCTGCAGGTTTACTGTACCCCTTGGACCTTCCCATTGACGATGAAACACAGAAATTGCATCGGAATTAAATATAAGAGACACAACGCCGACTTAAGTACAGGAAGACTGAGTCTTCCTACTGTCTATGTTTGAGCGTTTCCTGTGTCACTAGTTTTATATTCCGATTAACCTCTGCAGGTTTACTGTATCCCTTGGACTTTCCCATTGACGATGAAACACAGCAATTGCATCGGAATTAAATGTAAGAGACACAATGCCGACTTAAGTACAGGAAGACTGAGTCTTCCTGCTGTCTATGCTTTGAGCGTTTCCTGAGTCACTAGTTTTACATTCCGATGCACCTCTGCAGGTTTACTGTATCCCTTGGACCTTCCCATTGACGATGAAACACAGATATTGCATCGGAATTATATATAAGAGACACAATGCCGACTTAAGTACAGGACGACTGAGTCTTCCTACTGTCTATGTTTTGAGCGTTTCCTGTGTCATCAGTTTTACTTTCCGATGCACCTCTGCAGGTTTACTATATCCCTTGGACCTTCCCATTCACGATGAAACACAGAAATTTCATCGGAAATACATATAAGAGACACAGTGCCGACTTCAGTACAGGAAGACTGAGTCTTCCTACTGTCTATGTTTTGAGCGTTTCCTCTGTCACGAGTTTTTCATTCCGATGCACATCTGCAGGTTTACTGTAACCCTTGGACCTTCCCATTGACGATGAAACACCGAAATTGCATCGGAATTAAATATAAGAGACACAATGCCGACTTAAGTACAGGAAGACTGAGTCTTCCTACTGTCTATGTTTTGAGCGTTTCCTGTGTCACTAGTTTTACATTCCGATGCACCTCTGCAGTTTCACTGTATCCCTTGGATCTTCCCATTGACGATGAAACACATAAATTGCATCGACATTAAATATAAGAGACACAACGCTGACTTAAGTACATGAAAACTGAGTCTTCCTACTGTCTATGTTTTGAGCGTTTCCTGTGTCACCAGTTTTACATTCTGTTGCACCTCTTCAGGTTTACTGTATACCTTGGACCTTCCCATTGACGATGAAACACAGAAATTGCATCGGAATTAAATGTAAGAGACACAATGCCGACTTAAGTACAAGAAAAGAGTCTTATTACTGTCATTGTTTTGAGCGTTTCCTGTGTCACCAGTTTTACATTGCGATGCACATCTGCAGGTTTACTGTATCCCCTGGACCATCCCATTGGCGTTGAAACACACAAATTGCTTCGAAATTAAATATAAGAGACACAATGCCGACTTAAGTACAGGAAGACTGAGTCTTCCTACTGTCTATGTTTGAGTGTTTCCTGTGTCACCAGTTTTACATTCCGATGCACATCTGCAGGTTTACTGTATCCCTTGGATCTTCCCATTGAAGATGAAACACAGAAATTGCATCGGAATTAAATATAAGAGACACAACGCCGACTTAAGTACAAGAAAACTGAGTCTTTTTACGGTCTATGTTTTGAGCGTTTCCTGTGGCACCAGTTTTACATTCCGATGCACCTCTGCCGGTTTACTGTGTCCCTTGCACCTTCCCATTGTCGATGAAACACAGAAATCGCATCGGAATTAAATATAAGAGACACAATGCCGACGTAAGTACAGGAAGACTGAGGTTTCCTACTGTCTATGTTTTGAGCGTTTCCTCTCTCACTAGTTTTACATTCCGATGCACCTCTACAGGTTTACTGTATCCCTTGGACCTTCACAGTTACGATGAAACACAGAAACTACATCGGAATTAAATATAAGAGACACAATGCCGACTTAAGTAAAAGAAAACAGTCTTCTTACGGTCAATGTTTTGAGCGTATCCTGTGTCACCAGTTTTACATTCCGATGCACCTCTGCATGTTTACTGTATCCCTTGGACCTTCCCATTGGCGATGAAACACACAAATTGCATCGAAATTAAATATAGATTAGATTAGATTAGATTAGATTAATACTAGTTCCATGGATCATGAATACGATATTTCGTAATGATGTGGAACGAGTCGAATTTTCCAATACATGACATAATTAGGTTAATTTAACAACATACTTAAGTTAATATAACAACTTTATTTTTTTGTGTTTTTTGTTTTTCTTTATTTTTTATTTTTATTTTTTTAATATTTTTTTCTTTTTTTTCTTAATTTATATCTAAAAATTCCTCTATGGAGTAGAAGGAGTTGTCATTCAGAAATTCTTTTAATTTCTTCTTAAATACTTGTTGGTTATCTGTCAGACTTTTGATACTATTTGGTAAGTGACCAAAGACTTTAGTGCCAGTATAATTCACCCCTTTCTGTGCCAAAGTTAGATTTAATCTTGAATAGTGAAGATCATCCTTTCTCCTAGTATTGTAGTTATGCACACTGCTATTACTTTTGAATTGGGTTTGGTTGTTAATAACAAATTTCATAAGAGAGTATATATACTGAGAAGCTACTGTGAATATCCCTAGATCCTTAAATAAATGTCTGCAGGATGATCTTGGGTGGACTCCAGCTATTATTCTGATTACACGCTTTTGTGCAATAAATACTTTATTCCTCAGTGATGAATTACCCCAAAATATGATGCCATATGAAAGCAATGAGTGAAAATAGGCGTAGTAAGCTAATTTACTAAGATGTTTATCACCAAAATTTGCAATGACCCTTATTGCATAAGTAGCTGAACTCAAACGTTTCAGCAGATCATCAATGTGTTTCTTCCAATTTCATCTCTCATCAATGGACACACCTAAAAATTTGGAATATTCTACCTTAGCTATATGCTTCTGATTAAGGTCTATATTTATTAATGGCGTCATACCATTCACTGTACGGAACTGTATGTACTGTGTCTTATCAAAATTCAGTGAGAGTCCGTTTACAAGGAACCACTTAGTAATTTTCTGAAATTTCATCAGTTAATTCTTGTTTGTCAGGTGTGATTACTATACTTGTATCATCAGCAAAGAGAACTAACTTTGCCTCTTCATGAATATAGAATGGCAAGTCATTAATATATAATAAGAACAACAAAGGACCCAAGACTGACCCTTGTGGAACCCCATTCTTGATAGTTCCCCAGTTTGAGGAATGTGCTGATCTTTGCATGTTACGAGAACTACTTATTTCAACTTTCTGCACTCTTCCAGTTAGGTACGAATTAAACCATTTGTGCACTGTCCCACTCATGCCACAATACTTGAGCTTGTCTAGCAGAATTTCATGATTTACACAATCAAAAGCCTTTGAGAGATCACAAAAAATCCCAATGGGTGGTGTTCGGTTATTCAGATCATTCAAAATTTTGCTGGTGAAAGCATATATGGCATTTTCTGTTGAAAAACCTTTCTGAAAACCAAACTGACATTTTGTTAGTACTTCATTTTTACAGATATGTGAAGCTACTCTTGAATACATTACTTTCTCAAAAATTTTGGATAAAGCTGTTAGAAGGGAGATTGGACGGTAATTGTTGACATCAGATCTATCCCCCTTTTTATGCAAAGGTATAACAATAGCATATTTCAGTCTATCAGGGAAAATGCCCTGTTCCAGAGAGCTATTACACAGGTGGCTGAGAATCTTACTTATCTGTTGAGAACAAGCTTTTAGTATTTTGCTAGAAATGCCATCAATTCCATGTGAGTTTTTGCTTTTAAGCAAGTTTATTATTTTCCTAATTTCAAAGGGAGAAGTGGGTGAGATTTCAATTGTATCAAATTGCATAGGTATGGCCTCTTCCATTAACAGCCTAGCATCTTCTAATGAACACCTGGATCCTACTATATCCACAACATTTAGAAAATGATTATTAAAAATATTTTCAACTTCTGACTTTTTGTTCGTAAAGTTTTCATTCAATTTGATGGTAATACTGTCTTCCTCTGCTCTTGGTTGACCTGTTTCTCTTTTAATAATATTCCAAATTGTTTTAATTTTATTATCAGAGTTGCTGATTTCAGACATGATACACATACTCCTGGATTTTTTAATAACTTTTCTTAATATAACACAGTAGTTTTTATAATTTTTGATAGTTTCTGGGTCTCTACTCTTTCTTGCTGTCAGATACATTTCCCTTTTGCGGTTACAAGATATTTTTATACCCTTAGTAAGCCATGGTTTCTTACAAGGTTTCTTACGAGTATATTTAACTATTTTCTTGGGGAAGCAGTTTTCAAATGCATTTACAAAAATGTCATGAAATAAATTATATTTTAAATTGGCATCAGGTTCACGGTACACCTCATCCCAGTCTAACTGCTGTAGGCTTTCCCTGAAATTTGCAATTGTTAAATCGTTGACTGAACGTACCACTTTGGAGGACTGTTTAGTATTGCTGAATGGAGCTATGTCATATATTGTAACTAGCTGTGCACCATGATCAGAAAGACCATTCTCAACAGGCTGAGCATTTATCTGGTTAAACTTATCTTGGTCTATAAAGAAGTTATCTATCAGTGAGCTGCTATCCTTTACCACCCGAGTAGGAAAATCAATAACGGGTGTCAAATTGAAAGAACCGAGTAATACTTCAAGGTCATTTTTCCTATTACCCTCTTTCAGAGAATCTACATTGAAGTCCCCACAAATAATAATTTGCTTCCCCCTGTCTGACAGATAGCACAACAAGGAGTCCAAATTTTTCAGAAATAGATGAAAATTTCCTGATGGGGACCTATATACAGTTACAATTATAAATGTGCCTTTATTTAATTTAAGCTCACAGGCACATGCTTCTATATGTTTCTCTACACAAAACTTTTTTGTTTCTATACTTTTTGCACAATGATAACTTTTGACATATATGGCAACTCCTCCTTTCTCCATATTTTCTCTCATTACATGTGCAGAGAGCTTATATCCACTTACATTTACCTTATCCATATCAGTAACAATGTGATGCTCACACAGGCATAGTATATCTATTTCATTCTCAGCTTCTAAATCTTCTAAACATACCAGAAGCTCATCTACTTTATTCTTTAAACTCCCAATATTTTGATGAAATATACTTACATTATTTTTAATTATACCTTTATGAGAACCTTTCCTTATTCTAACATTTGCAGTACTCTCCTGTCTGAGTTTCTCATTGTGCTTAGGCCTAGTTCCTATACCAGTGGTCACACGGTGTTCAGAGAGGCAGATTATGTCAACTGGGTTGGGTGACTTTAATTCATCAATGCAATTACCTAGGACTGAGCTACAACTTGGTGGAAATAAAATTTCTGGTGATTGGTGAAAATTTATAATTGATAGCTGTGATTGGTGATCCAATGTGCTAGAATTGTGCTGTTTAATTTCTTTCCTAAACTGAAGATTTGTTTCAATCCTGACCTCTCGTAGAACTTGACATCTTTCTGTCTTACCTATCCTAAGAGACACAATGCCGACTTCAGTACACGAAGACTGAGTCTTCCTACTGTCTATGTTTTGAGCGTATCCTGTGTCACCAGTTTTACATTCCGATGCACCTCTACAGGTTTACTGTATCCCTTGGACCTTCGCAGTTACGATGAAACACAGAAACTACATCGGAATTAAATATAAGAAACCCAATGCCGACTTAAGTAAAAGAAAACAGTCTTCTTACAGTCAATGTTTTGAGCGTTTCCTGTGTCACCAGTTTTACATTCCGATGCACCTCTGCATGTTTACTGTATCCCTTGGACCTTCCCATTGGCGATGAAACACACAAATTGCAATCGAAATTAAATATAAGAGACACAATGCCGACTTAAGTACAGGAAGACTGAGTCTTCCTACTGCCTATGTTTTGAGCGTTTCCTGTGTCACCAGTTTTACATTCTGATGCACCTCTGCAGGTTTCTGTATCCCTTGGACCTTCCCATTCACGATGAAACACAGAAATTTCATCGGAAGTAAATATTAGAGACACAATGCCGACTTAAGTACAGGAAGACTTAGTCTTCCTACTGTCTATGATTTGAGCGTTTCGTGTGTCACTAGTTTTACATTCCGATGCACATCTGCAGGTTTACTGTATCCCTTCGACCTTCCCATTGACGATGAAACACAGAAATTTCATCGGAATTATATATAAGGGACACAATGCCGACTTAAGTACAGGAAGACTGAGTCTTCCTACTGTCTATGTTTTGAGCGTTTCCTGTGTCAGCAGTTATACATTCTGATGCACCTCTGCAGGTTTACTGTAACCCTTGGACCTTCCCATTGACGATGAAACACAGAAATTGCATCGGAATTAAATATAAGAGACACAATGCCGACTTAAGTACAGGAAGACTGAGTCTTCCTACTGTCTATGTTTTGAGCGTTTCCTGTGTCACTAGTTTTACATTCCGATGCACCTCTGCAGGTTTACTGTATCCCTTGGATCTTCCCATTGACGATGAAACACACAAATTGCATCGAAATTAAATATAAGAGACACAATGCCGACTTAAGTACAGGAAGACTGAGTCTTCCTACTGTCTATGTTTTGAGCGTTTCCTGTGTCACCAGTTTTACATTCTGTTGCACCTCTTCAGGTTTACTGTATCCCTTGGACCTTCCCATTGACGATGAAACACAGAAATTGCATCGGAATTAAATATAAGAGACACAATGCCGACTTAAGTACAAGAAAAGAGTCTTATTACTGTCAATGTTTTGAGCGTTTCCTGTGTCACCAGTTTTACATTGCGAAGCACATCTGCAGGTTTACTGTATCCCCTGGACCATCCCATTGGCGTTGAAACACACAAATTGCTTCGAAATTAAATATAAGAGACACAATGCCGACTTAAGTACAGGAAGACTGAGTCTTCCTACTGTCTATGTTTGAGCGTTTCCTGTGTCACCAGTTTTACATTCCGATGCACCTCTGCAGGTTTACTGTATACCTTGGATCTTCCCATTGACGATGAAACACAGAAATTGCATCGGAATTAAATATAAGAGACACAACGCCGACTTAAGTACAAGAAAACTGAGTCTTTTTACGGTCTATGTTTTGAGCGTTTCCTGTGTCACCAGTTTTACATACCGATGCACCTCTGCCGGTTTACTGTGTCCCTTGCACCTTCCCATTGTCGATGAAACACAGAAATCGCATCGGAATTAAATATAAGAGACACAATGCCGACGTAAGTACAGGAAGACTGAGGTTTCCTACTGTCTATGTTTTGAGCGTTTCCTCTCTCACTAGTTTTGCATTCCGATGCACCTCTACAGGTTTACTGTATCCCTTGGACCTTCACAGTTACGATGAAACACAGAAATTTCATCGGAAATAAATATAAGAGACAAAATGCCGACTTAAGTACAGGAAGACTCAGTCTTCCTACTGTCTATGTTTTGAGCGTTTCCTGTGTCACCAGTTTTACATTCCGATGCACCTCTGCAGGTTTACTGTATCCCTTGGACCTTACCATTGACGATGAAACACAGAAATTGCATCGGAATTATATATAAGAGACACAATGCCGACTTAAGTACAGGAAGACTGAGTCTTCCTACTGTCTATGATTTGAGCGTTTCCTGTGTCACCAGTTTTACATTCTGATGCACCTCTGCAGGTTTACTGTATCCCTTGGACCTTCACATTGACGATGAAACACAGAAATTGCATCGGAATTAAATATGAGAGACACAATGCCGACTTAAGTACAGGAAGACTGAGTCTTCCTACTGTCTATGTTTTGAATGTGTCCTGTGTCATCTGTTTTACTTTCTGATGCACCTCTGCAGGTTTACTATATCCCTTGGACCTTCCCATTTACGATGAAACACAGAAATTTCATCGGAAATAAATATAAGAGACAAAATGCCGACTTAAGTACAGGAAGACTCAGTCTTCCTACTGTCTATGTTTTGAGCGTTTCCTGTGTCACCAGTTTTACATTCCGATGCACCTCTGCAGGTTTACTGTATCCCTTGGACCTTCCCATTGACGATGAAACACAGAAATTGCATCGGAATTAAATATAAGACACACAATGCCGACTTAAGTACAGGAAGACTGAGTCTTCCTACTGTCTATGTTTTGAGCGTTTCCTGTGTCACTAGTTTTACATTCCGATGCACCTCTGCAGGTTTACTGTATCCCTTGGACCTTCCCATTGACGATGAAACACAGAAATTGCATCGGAATTAAATATAAGAGAGACAATGCCGACTTAAGTACAGGAAGACTGAGTCTTCCTACTGTCTATAATTTGAGCGTTTCCTGTGTCACCAGTTTTACATTCCGATGCACCTCTACAGGTTTACTGTATCCCTTGGACTTTCACAGTGACGATGAAACACAGAAATAGCATCGGAATTAAATATAAGAGACACAATGCCGATTTAAGTACAGGAAGACTAACTCCTCCTACTGTCTATGTTTTGAGCGTTTCCTGTGACATCAGTTTTACTTTCCGTTGCACCTCTGCAGGTTAACTGTATCCCTTGGACCTTCCCATTGACGATGAAACACAGATATTGCATCGGAATTATATATAAGAGACACAATGCCGACTTAAGTACAGGACGACTGAGTCTTCCTACTGTCTATGTTTGAGCGTTTCCTGTGTCACTAGTTTTATATTCCGATTAACCTCTGCAGGTTTACTGTATCCCTTGGACCTTCCCATTGACGATGAAACACAGAAATTCCATCGGAATTAAATATAAGAGACACGATGCCGACTTAAGTACAGGAAGACTGAGTCTTCCTACTGTCTTTGTTTTGTGCGTTTCCTGTGTCACCAGTTTAACATTCTGAAGCACCTCTGTTGGTTTACTGTATCCCTTGGACCTTCCCATTGACGATGAATAACAGAAATTGCATCGGAATTAAATATAAGAGAAACAATGCCGACTTAAGTACAGGAAGACTGAGTCTTCCGACTGCCTATAATTTGAGCGTTTCCTGTGTCACCAGTTTTACATTCCGATGCACCTCTAGAAGTTTACTGTATCCCTTGGACCTTCACAGTGACGATGAAACACAGAAATTGCATCGGAATTAAATATAAGAGACACAATGCCGACTTAAGTACAGGGAGACTGAGTCTTCCTACTGTCTATGTTTTGAGCGTTTCCCGTGTCATCAGTTTCACTTTCCGATGCACCTCTGCAGGTTTACTATGTCCCTTGGACCTTCCCATTAACGATGAAACACAGAAATTTCATCGGAAATACATATAAGAGACACAGTGCCGACATCAGTACAGGAAGACTGAGTCTTCCTACTGTCTATGTTTTGAGCGTTTCCTCTGTCACGAGTTTTACATTCCGATGCACATCTGCAGGTTTACTGTAACCCTTGGACCTTCCCATTGACGATGAAACACAGAAATTGCATCGGAATTAAATATAAGAGACACAATGCCGACTTAAGTACAGGAAGACTGAGTCTTCCTACTGTCTATGTTTTGAGCGTTTCCTGTGTCACCAGTTTTACATTCTGTTGCACCTCTTCACGTTTACTGTATCCCTTGGACCTTCCCATTGACGATGAAACACAGAAATTGCATCGGAATTAAATATAAGAGACACAATGCCGACTTAAGTACAAGAAAAGAGTCTTATTACTGTCAATGTTTTGAGCGTTTCCTGTGTCAGCAGTTTTACATTGCGATGCACATCTGCAGGTTTACTGTATCCCCTGGACCATCCCATTGGCGTTGAAACACACAAATTGCTTCGAAATTAAATATAAGAGACACAATGCCGACTTAAGTACAGGAAGACTGAGTCTTCCTACTGTCTATGTTTGAGCGTTTCCTGTGTCACCAGTTTTACATTCCGATGCACATCTGCAGGTTTACTGTATCCCTTGGATCTTCCCATTCATGATGAAACACAGAAATTGCATCGGAATTAAATATAAGAGACACAACGCCGACTTAAGTAGAAGAAAACTGAGTCTTTTTACGGTCTATGTTTTGAGCGTTTCCTGTGTCACCAGTTTTACATTCCGATGCACCTCTGCCGGTATACTGTGTCCCTTGCACCTTCCCATTGACGATGAAACACAGAAATTCCATCGGAATTAAATATAAGAGACACAATGCCGACTTAAGTACAGGAAGACTGAGTTTTTCTACTGTCTATGTTTGAGCGTTTCCTGTGTCACTAGTTTTACATTCCGATGCACCTCTGCAGGTTTACTGTATCCCTTCGACCTTCCCATTGACGATGAAACACAGAAATTGCATCGGAATTATATATAAGAGACACAATGCCGACTTAAGTACAGGAAGACTGAGTCTTCCTACTGTCTATGATTTGAGCGTTTCCTGTGTCACCAGTTTTACATTCTGATGCACCTCTGCAGGTTTACTGTATCCCTTGGACCTTCACATTGACGATGAAACACAGAAATTGCATCGGAATTAAATATGAGAGACACAATGCCGACTTAAGTACAGGAAGACTGAGTCTTCCTACTGTCTATGTTTTGAATGTGTCCTGTGTCATCTGTTTTACTTTCTGATGCACCTCTGCAGGTTTACTATATCCCTTGGACCTTCCCATTTACGATGAAACACAGAAATTTCATCGGAAATAAATATAAGAGACAAAATGCCGACTTAAGTACAGGAAGACTCAGTCTTCCTACTGTCTATGTTTTGAGCGTTTCCTGTGTCACCAGTTTTACATTCCGATGCACCTCTGCAGGTTTACTGTATCCCTTGGACCTTCCCATTGACGATGAAACACAGAAATTGCATCGGAATTAAATATAAGAGACACAATGCCGACTTAAGTACAGGAAGACTGAGTCTTCCTACTGTCTATGTTTTGAGCGTTTCCTGTGTCACTAGTTTTACATTCCGATGCACCTCTGCAGGTTTACTGTATCCCTTGGACCTTCCCATTGACGATGAAACACAGAAATTGCATCGGAATTAAATATAAGAGAGACAATGCCGACTTAAGTACAGGAAGACTGAGTCTTCCTACTGTCTATAATTTGAGCGTTTCCTGTGTCACCAGTTTTACATTCCGATGCACCTCTACAGGTTTACTGTATCCCTTGGACTTTCACAGTGACGATGAAACACAGAAATAGCATCGGAATTAAATATAAGAGACACAATGCCGATTTAAGTACAGGAAGACTAACTCCTCCTACTGTCTATGTTTTGAGCGTTTCCTGTGACATCAGTTTTACTTTCCGTTGCACCTCTGCAGGTTAACTGTATCCCTTGGACCTTCCCATTGACGATGAAACACAGATATTGCATCGGAATTATATATAAGAGACCCAATGCCGACTTAAGTACAGGACGACTGAGTCTTCCTACTGTCTATGTTTGAGCGTTTCCTGTGTCACTAGTTTTATATTCCGATTAACCTCTGCAGGTTTACTGTATCCCTTGGACCTTCCCATTGACGATGAAACACAGAAATTCCATCGGAATTAAATATAAGAGACACGATGCTGACTTAAGTACAGGAAGACTGAGTCTTCCTACTGTCTATGTTTTGTGCGTTTCCTGTGTCACCAGTTTAATATTCTGAAGCACCTCTGCTGGTTTACTGTATCCCTTGGACCTTCCCATTGACGATGAATAACAGAAATTGCATCGGAATTAAATATAAGAGAAACAATGCCGACTTAAGTACAGGAAGACTGAGTCTTCCGACTGCCTATAATTTGAGCGTTTCCTGTGTCACCAGTTTTACATTCCGATGCACCTCTACAAGTTTACTGTATCCCTTGGACCTTCACAGTGACGATGAAACACAGAAATTGCATCGGAATTAAATATAAGAGACACAATGCCGACTTAAGTACAGGGTGACTGAGTCTTCCTACTGTCTATGTTTTGAGCGTTTCCCGTGTCATCAGTTTTACTTTCCGATGCACCTCTGCAGGTTTACTATGTCCCTTGGACCTTCCCATTAACGATGAAACACAGAAATTTCATCGGAAATACATATAAGAGACACAGTGCCGACATCAGTACAGGAAGACTGAGTCTTCCTACTGTCTATGTTTTGAGCGTTTCCTCTGTCACGAGTTTTACATTCCGATGCACATCTGCAGGTTTACTGTAACCCTTGGACCTTCCCATTGACGATGAAACACAGAAATTGCATCGGAATTAAATATAAGAGACACAATGCCGACTTAAGTACAGGAAGACTGAGTCTTCCTACTGTCTATGTTTTGAGCGTTTCCTGTGTCACCAGTTTTACATTCTGTTGCACCTCTTCAGGTTTACTGTATCCCTTGGACCTTCCCATTGACGATGAAACACAGAAATTGCATCGGAATTAAATATAAGAGACACAATGCCGACTTAAGTACAAGAAAAGAGTCTTATTACTGTCAATGTTTTGAGCGTTTCCTGTGTCAGCAGTTTTACATTGCGATGCACATCTGCAGGTTTACTGTATCCCCTGGACCATCCCATTGGCGTTGAAACACACAAATTGCTTCGAAATTAAATATAAGAGACACAATGCCGACTTAAGTACAGGAAGACTGAGTCTTCCTACTGTCTATGTTTGAGCGTTTCCTGTGTCACCAGTTTTACATTCCGATGCACATCTGCAGGTTTACTGTATCCCTTGGATCTTCCCATTCATGATGAAACACAGAAATTGCATCGGAATTAAATATAAGAGACACAACGCCGACTGAAGTAGAAGAAAACTGAGTCTTTTTACGGTCTATGTTTTGAGCGTTTCCTGTGTCACCAGTTTTACATTCCGATGCACCTCTGCCGGTTTACTGTGTCCCTTGCACCTTCCCATTGACGATGAAACACAGAAATTCCATCGGAATTAAATATAAGAGACACAATGCCGACTTAAGTACAGGAAGACTGAGTTTTTCTACTGTCTATGTTTGAGCGTTTCCTGTGTCACTAGTTTTACATTCCGATGCACCTCTGCAGGTTTACTGTATCCCTTCGACCTTCCCATTGACGATGAAACACAGAAATTGCATCGGAATTATATATAAGAGACACAATGCCGACTTAAGTACAGGAAGACTGAGTCTTCCTACTGTCTATGATTTGAGCGTTTCCTGTGTCACCAGTTTTACATTCTGATGCACCTCTGCAGGTTTACTGTATCCCTTGGACCTTCACATTGACGATGAAACACAGAAATTGCATCGGAATTAAATATGAGAGACACAATGCCGACTTAAGTACAGGAAGACTGAGTCTTCCTACTGTCTATGTTTTGAATGTGTCCTGTGTCATCTGTTTTACTTTCTGATGCACCTCTGCAGGTTTACTATATCCCTTGGACCTTCCCATTTACGATGAAACACAGAAATTTCATCGGAAATAAATATAAGAGACAAAATGCCGACTTAAGTACAGGAAGACTCAGTCTTCCTACTGTCTATGTTTTGAGCGTTTCCTGTGTCACCAGTTTTACATTCCGATGCACCTCTGCAGGTTTACTGTATCCCTTGGACCTTCCCATTGACGATGAAACACAGAAATTGCATCGGAATTAAATATAAGAGACACAATGCCGACTTAAGTACAGGAAGACTGAGTCTTCCTACTGTCTATGTTTTGAGCGTTTCCTGTGTCACTAGTTTTACATTCCGATGCACCTCTGCAGGTTTACTGTATCCCTTGGACCTTCCCATTGACGATGAAACACAGAAATTGCATCGGAATTAAATATAAGAGAGACAATGCCGACTTAAGTACAGGAAGACTGAGTCTTCCTACTGTCTATAATTTGAGCGTTTCCTGTGTCACCAGTTTTACATTCCGATGCACCTCTACAGGTTTACTGTATCCCTTGGACTTTCACAGTGACGATGAAACACAGAAATAGCATCGGAATTAAATATAAGAGACACAATGCCGATTTAAGTACAGGAAGACTAACTCCTCCTACTGTCTATGTTTTGAGCGTTTCCTGTGACATCAGTTTTACTTTCCGTTGCACCTCTGCAGGTTAACTGTATCCCTTGGACCTTCCCATTGACGATGAAACACAGATATTGCATCGGAATTATATATAAGAGACACAATGCCGACTTAAGTACAGGACGACTGAGTCTTCCTACTGTCTATGTTTGAGCGTTTCCTGTGTCACTAGTTTTATATTCCGATTAACCTCTGCAGGTTTACTGTATCCCTTGGACCTTCCCATTGACGATGAAACACAGAAATTCCATCGGAATTAAATATAAGAGACACGATGCTGACTTAAGTACAGGAAGACTGAGTCTTCCTACTGTCTATGTTTTGTTCGTTTCCTGTGTCACCAGTTTAACATTCTGAAGCACCTCTGCTGGTTTACTGTATCCCTTGGACCTTCCCATTGACGATGAATAACAGAAATTGCATCGGAATTAAATATAAGAGAAACAATGCCGACTTAAGTACAGGAAGACTGAGTCTTCCGACTGCCTATAATTTGAGCGTTTCCTGTGTCACCAGTTTTACATTCCGATGCACCTCTACAAGTTTACTGTATCCCTTGGACCTTCACAGTGACGATGAAACACAGAAATTGCATCGGAATTAAATATAAGAGACACAATGCCGACTTAAGTACAGGGAGACTGAGTCTTCCTACTGTCTATGTTTTGAGCGTTTCCCGTGTCATCAGTTTTACTTTCCGATTCACCTCTGCAGGTTTACTATGTCCCTTGGACCTTCCCATTAACGATGAAACACAGAAATTTCATCGGAAATACATATAAGAGACACAGTGCCGACATCAGTACAGGAAGACTGAGTCTTCCTACTGTCTATGTTTTGAGCGTTTCCTCTGTCACGAGTTTTACATTCCGATGCACATCTGCAGGTTTACTGTAACCCTTGGACCTTCCCATTGACGATGAAACACAGAAATTGCATCGGAATTAAATATAAGAGACACAATGCCGACTTAAGTACAGGAAGACTGAGTCTTCCTACTGTATATGTTTTGAGCGTTTCCTGTGTCACCAGATTTACATTCCGATGCACCTCTGCAGGTTTACTGTATCCCTTGGATCTTCCCATTGACGATGAAACACACAAATTGCATCGAAATTAAATATAAGAGACACAATTCCGACTTAAGTACAGGAAGACTGAGTCTTCCTACTGTCTATGTTTTGAGCGTTTCCTGTGTCACCAGTTTTACATTCTGTTGCACCTCTTCAGGTTTACTGTATCCCTTGGACCTTCCCATTGACGATGAAACACAGAAATTGCATCGGAATTAAATATAAGAGACACAATGCCGACTTAAGTACAAGAAAAGAGTCTTATTACTGTCAATGTTTTGAGCGTTTCCTGTGTCAGCAGTTTTACATTGCGATGCACATCTGCAGGTTTACTGTATCCCCTGGACCATCCCATTGGCGTTGAAACACACAAATTGCTTCGAAATTAAATATAAGAGACACAATGCCGACTTAAGTACAGGAAGACTGAGTCTTCCTACTGTCTATGTTTGAGCGTTTCCTGTGTCACCAGTTTTACATTCCGATGCACCTCTGCAGGTTTACTGTATCCCTTGGATCTTCCCATTCATGATGAAACACAGAAATTGCATCGGCATTAAATATAAGAGACACAACGCCGACTTAAGTAGAAGAAAACTGAGTCTTTTTACGGTCTATGTTTTGAGCGTTTCCTGTGTCACCAGTTTTACATTCCGATGCACCTCTGCCGGTTTACTGTGTCCCTTGCACCTTCCCATTGTCGATGAAACACAGAAATCGCATCGGAATTAAATATAAGAGACACAATGCCGACGTAAGTACAGGAAGACTGAGGTTTCCTACTGTCTATGTTTTGAGCGTTTCCTCTCTCACTAGTTTTACATTCCGATGCACCTCTACAGGTTTACTGTATCCCTTGGACCTTCACAGTTACGATGAAACACAGAAACTACATCGGAATTAAATATAAGAGACACAATGCCGACTTAAGTAATAGAAAACAGTCTTCTTACGGTTAATGTTTTGAGCGTTTCCTGTGTCATCAGTTTTACTTTCCGTTGCACCTCTGCAGGTTTACTATATCCCTTGGACCTTCCCATTGACGATGAAACACAGAAATTTAATCGGAAATAAATATAAGAGACACAATGCCGACTTCAGTACAGGAAGACTGAGTCTTCCTACTGTCTGTGTTTTGAGCGTTTCCTGTGTCACGAGTTTTACATTCCGATGCACATCTGCAGGTTTACTGTATCCCTTGGACCTTCCCATTGACGATGAAACACAGAAATTGCATCGGAATTAAATATAAGAGACACAATGCCGACTTAAGTACAGGAAGACTGAGTCTTCCTACTGTCTATGTTTGAGCGTTTCCTGTGTCACTAGTTTTACATTCCGATGCACCTCTGCAGGTTTACTGTATCCCTTCGACCTTCCCATTGACGATGAAACACAGAAATTGCATCGGAATTATATATAACAGACACAATGCCGACGTAAGTACAGGAAGACTGAGTCTACCTACTGTCTATGATTTGAGCGTTTCCTGTGTCACCAGTTTTACATTCTGATGCACCTCTGCAGGTTTACTGTATCCCTTGGACCTTCACATTGACGATGAAACACAGAAATTGCATCGGAATTAAATATGAGAGACACAATGCCGACTTAAGTACAGGAAGACTGAGTCTTCCTACTGTCTATGTTTTGAATGTGTCCTGTGTCATCTGTTTTACTTTCCGATGCACATCTGCAGGTTTACTATATCCCTTGGACCTTCCCATTTACGATAAAACACAGAAATTTCATCGGAAATAAATATAAGAGACAAAATGCCGACTTAAGTACAGGAAGACTCAGTCTTCCTACTGTCTATGTTTTGAGCGTTTCCTGTGTCACCAGTTTTACATTCCGATGCCCCTCTGCAGGTTTACTGTATCCCTTGGATCTTCCCATTGACGATGAAACACACAAATTGCATCGAAATTAAATATAAGAGACACAATGCCGACTTAAGTACAGGAAGACTGAGTCTTCCTACTGTCTATGTTTTGAGCGTTTCCTGTGTCACCAGTTTTACATTCTGTTGCACCTCTTCAGGTTTACTGTATCCCTTGGACCATCCCATTGACGATGAAACACAGAAATTGCATCGGAATTAAATATAAGAGACACAATGCCGACTTAAGTACAAGAAAAGAGTCTTATTACAGTCAATGTTTTGAGCGTTTCCTGTGTCACCAGTTTTACATTGCGATGCACATCTGCAGGTTTACTGTATCCCCTGGACCATCCCATTGGCGTTGAAAGACACAAATTGCTTCGAAATTAAATATAAGAGACACAATGCCGACTTAAGTACAGGAAGACTGAGTCTTCCTACTGTCTATGTTTTGAGCGTTTCCTCTCTCACCAGTTTTACATTCCGATGCACCTCTACAGGTTTACTGTATCCCTTGGACCTTCACAGTTACGATGAAACACAGAAACTACATCGGAATTAAATATAAGAAACACAATGCCGACCTAAGTAAAAGAAAACAGTCTTCTTACAGTCAATGTTTTGAGCGTTTCCTGTGTCACCAGTTTTACATTCCGATGGACCTCTGCATGTTTACTGTATCCCTTGGACCTTCCCATTGGCGATGAAACACACAAATTGCATCGAAATTAAATATAAGAGACACAATGCCGACTTAAGTACAGAAAGACTGAGACTTCCTACTGTCTATGTTTTGAGCGTTTCCTGTGTCACCAGTTTTACATTCTGATGCACCTCTGCAGGTTTCTGTATCCCTTGGACCTTCCAATTGACGATGAAACACAGAAATTGCATCGGAATTAAATATAAGAGACACAATGCCGACTTAAGTACAGGAAGACTGAGTCTTCCTACGGTCTATGTTTTGAGCGTTTCCTGTGTCATCAGTTTTACTTTCCGATGCACCTCTGCAGGTTTGCTAATCCCTTGGAGCTTCCCATTCACGATGAAACACAGAAATTTCATCGGAAGTAAATATAAGAGACACAATGCCGACATAAGTACAGGAAGACTTAGTCTTCCTACTGTCTATGATTTGAGCGTTTCGTGTGTCACTAGTTATACATTCCGATGCACCTCTGCAGGTTTACTGTATCCCTTCGACCTTCCCATTGACGATGAAACACAGAAATTGCATCGGAATTATATATAAGGGACACAATGCCGACTTAAGTACAGAAAGACTGAGACTTCCTACTGTCTATGTTTTGAGCGTTTCCTGTGTCACCAGTTATACATTCTGATGCACATCTGCAGGTTTACTGTATCCCTTGGACCTTCCCATTGACGATGAAACACAGAAACTGCATCGGAATTAAATATAAGAGACACAATGCCGATTTAAGTACAGGAAGACTAACTCCTCCTACTGTCTATGTTTTGAGCGTTTCCTGTGTCATGAGTTTTACTTTCCGTTGCACCTCTGCAGGTTCACTATATCCCTTGGACCTTCCCATTGACGATGAAACACAGAAATTGCATCGGAATTATATATAAGAGACACAATGCCGACTTAAGTACAGGAAGACTGAGTCTTCCTACTGTCTATAATTTGAGCGTTTCCTGTGTCACCAGTTTTACATTCCGATGCACCTCTACAGGTTTACTGTATCCCTTGGACCTTCACAGTGACGATGAAACACAGAAATAGCATCGGAATTAAATATAAGAGACACAATGCCGATTTAAGTACAGGAAGACTAACTCCTCCTACTGTCTATGTTTTGAGCGTTTCCTGTGTCATGAGTTTTACTTTCCGTTGCACCTCTGCAGGTTCACTATATCCCTTGGACCTTCCCATTGACGATGAAACACAGAAATTTAATCGGAAATAAATATAAGAGACACAATGCCGCCTTCAGTACAGGAAGACTGAGTCTTCCTACTGTCTGTGTTTTGAGCGTTTCCTGTGTCACGAGTTTTACATTCCGATGCACATCTGCAGGTTTACTGTATCCCTTGGACCTTCCCATTGACGATGAAACACAGAAACTGCATCGGAATTAAATATGAGAGACACAATGCCGACTTAAGTACAGGAAGACTGAGTCTTCCTACTGTCTATGTTTTGAGCGTGTCCTGTGTCATCAGTTTTACTTTCCGATGCACCTCTGCAGGTTTACTATATCCCTTGGACCTTCCCATTTACGATGAAACACAGAAATTTCATCGGAAATAAATATAAGAGACAAAATACCGACTTAAGTACAGGAAGACTGAGTCTTCCTACTGTCTATGTTTTGAGCGTTTCCTGTGTCACTAGTTTTACATTCCGAAGCACCTCTGCAGGTTTACTGTATCCCTTGGACCTTCCCATTGACGATGAAACACAGAAATTGCATCGGAATTAAATATAAGAGACACAATGCCGACTTCAGTACAGGAAGACTGAGTCTTCCTACAGTCTATTTTTTGAGCGTTTCCTGTGTCACCAGTTTTACATTCTGATGCACCTCTGCAGGTTTACTGTATCCCTTGGACCTTACCATTGACGATGAAACAGAAATTGTATCGGAATTAAATATAAGAGACATAATGCCGACTTAAGTACAGGAAGACTGAGTCTTCCTACTGTCTATGCTTTGAGCGTTTCCTGTGTCACCAGATTTACATTCCGATGCAGCTCTACAGGTTTACTGTATCCCTTGGACCTTCACAGTGACGATGAAACACAGAAATAGCATCGGAATTAAATATAAGAGACACAATGCCGACTTAAGTACAGGAAGACTGAGTCTTCCTACTGTCTATGTTTTGAATGTGTCCTGTGTCATCTGTTTTACTTTCCGATGCACCTCTGCAGGTTTACTATATCCCTTGGACCTTCCCATTTGCGATGAAACACAGAAATTTCATCGGAAATAAATATAAGAGACAAAATGCCGACTTAAGTACAGGAAGACTGAGTCTTCCTACTGTCTATGTTTTGAGCGTTTCCTGTGTCACCAGTTTTACATTCCGATGCACCTCTGCAGGTTTACTGTATCCCTTGGACTTTCCCATTGACGATGAAACACAGAAATTGCATCGGAATTAAATGTAAGAGACACAATGCCGACTTAAGTACAGGAAGACTGAGTTTTCCTACTGTCTATGTTTTGAGCGTTTCCTGTGTCACTAGTTTTACATTCCGATGCACCTCTGCAGGTTTACTGTATCCCTTGGACCTTCCCATTGACGATGAAACACAGAAATTGCATCTGAATTAAATATAAGAGACACAATGCCGACTTAAGTACAGGAAGACTGAGTCTTCCTACTGTCTATAATTTGAGCGTTTCCTGTGTCACCAGTTTTACATTCCGATGCACCTCTACAGGTTTAATGTATCCCTTGGACTTTCACAGTGACGATGAAACACAAAAATAGCATCGGAATTAAATATAAGAGACACAATGCCGATTTCAGTACAGGAAGACTAACTCCTCCTACTGTCTATGTTTTGAGCGTTTCCTGTGACATCAGTTTTACTTTCCGTTGCAACTCTGCAGGTTTACTGTATCCCTTGGACCCTACCATTGACGATGAAACACAGAAATTGTATCGGAATTAAATAAAGGAGACATAATGCCGACTTAAGTACAGAAGACTGAGTCTTCCTACGGTCTATGTTTTGAGCGTTTCCTGTGTCACCAGTTTTACATTCTGATGCACCTCTGCGGGTTTACTGTATCCCTTGGACCTTCCCATTGACGATGAAACACAGAAATTGCATCGGAATTATATAGAAGAGACACAATGCCGACTTAAGTACAGGATGACTGAGTCTTCCTACTGTCTATAATTTGAGCGTTTCGTGTGTCACCAGTTTTACATACCGATGCACCTCTACAGGTTTACTGTATCCCTTGGACCTTCACAGTTACGATGAAACACAGAAATTACATCGGAATTAAATATAAGAGACACAATGACGACTTAAGTACAAGAAAACAGTCTTCTAACAGTCGATGTTTTGAGCGTTTCCTGTGTCACCAGTTTTACATTCCGATGCACCTCTGCATGTTTACTGTATCCCTTGGACCTTCCCATTGACGATGAAACACAGAAATTGCATCGAAATTAAATATAAGAGACACAACGCCTACTTAAGTACAAGAAAACTGAGTCTTCTTGCGGTCTATGTTTTGGTCGTTTCCTGTGACACCCGTTTTAGATTCCGATGCACCTCTGCCTGTTTACTGTATCCCTTGGACCTTCCCATTGTCGATGAAACACAGAAATCGCATCGGAAGTAAATATAAGAGACACAATGCCGACTTAAGTACAGGAAGACTGAGTCTTCCTACTGTCTATGATTTGAGCGTTTCCTGTGTCACCAGTTTTACATTGTGATGCACCTCTGCAGGTTTACTGTATCCCTTGGACCTTCACATTGACGATGAAACACAGAAATTGCATCGGAATTAAATGTAAGAGACACAATGCCGACTTAAGTACAGGAAGACTGAGTTTTCCTACTGTCTATGTTTTGAGCGTTTCCTGTGTCACTAGTTTTACATTCCGATGCACCTCTGCAGGTTTACTGTATCCCTTGGACCTTCCCATTGACGATGAAACACAGAAATTGCATCGGAATTAAATATAAGAGACACAATGCCGACTTAAGTACAGGAAGACTGAGTCTTCCTACTGTCTATAATTTGAGCGTTTCCTGTGTCACCAGTTTTACATTCCGATGCACCTCTACAGGTTTAATGTATCCCTTGGACTTTCACAGTGACGATGAAACACAAAAATAGCATCGGAATTAAATATAAGAGACACAATGCCGATTTCAGTACAGGAAGACTAACTCCTCCTACTGTCTATGTTTTGAGCGTTTCCTGTGACATCAGTTTTACTTTCCGTTGCAACTCTGCAGGTTTACTGTATACCTTGGACCCTACCATTGACGATGAAACACAGAAATTGTATCGGAATTAAATATAGGAGACATAATGCCGACTTAAGTACAGAAGACTGAGTCTTCCTACGGTCTATGTTTTGAGCGTTTCCTGTGTCACCAGTTTTACATTCTGATGCACCTCTGCAGGTTTACTGTATCCCTTGGACCTTCCCATTGACGATGAAACACAGAAATTGCATCGGAATTATATAGAAGAGACACAATGCCGACTTAAGTACAGGATGACTGAGTCTTCCTACTGTCTATAATTTGAGCGTTTCGTGTGTCACCAGTTTTACATACCGATGCACCTCTACAGGTTTACTGTATCCCTTGGACCTTCACAGTTACGATGAAACACAGAAATTACATCGGAATTAAATATAAGAGACACAATGACGACTTAAGTACAAGAAAACAGTCTTCTAACAGTCGATGTTTTGAGCGTTTCCTGTGTCACCAGTTTTACATTCCGATGCACCTCTGCATGTTTACTGTATCCCTTGGACCTTCCCATTGACGATGAAACACAGAAATTGCATCGAAATTAAATATAAGAGACACAACGCCTACTTAAGTACAAGAAAACTGAGTCTTCTTGCGGTCTATGTTTTGGTCGTTTCCTGTGACACCCGTTTTAGATTCCGATGCACCTCTGCCTGTTTACTGTATCCCTTGGACCTTCCCATTGTCGATGAAACACTGAAATCGCATCGGAAGTAAATATAAGAGACACAATGCCGACTTAAGTACAGGAAGACTGAGTCTTCCTACTGTCTATGATTTGAGCGTTTCCTGTGTCACCAGTTTTACATTGTGATGCACCTCTGCAGGTTTACTGTATCCCTTGGACCTTCACATTGACGATGAAACACAGAAATTGCATCGGAATTAAATATGAGAGACACAATGCCGACTTAAGTACAGGAAGACTGAGTCTTCCTACTGTCTATGTTTTGAATGTGTCCTGTGTCATCTGTTTTACTTTCCGATGCACCTCTGCAGGTTTACTATATCCCTTGGACCTTCCCATTTACGATGAAACACAGACATTTCATCGGAAATAAATATAAGAGACAAAATGCCGACTTAAGTACAGGAAGACTCAGTCTTCCTACTGTCTATGTTTTGAGCGTTTCCTGTGTCACCAGTTTTGCATTCCGATGCACCTCTGCAGGTTTACTGTATCCCTTGGACCTTCCCATTGACGATGAAATACAGAAATTGCATCGGAATTAAATAAAAGAGAAACAATGCCGTTTTATGTACAGGAAGACTGAGTCTTCCTACTGTCTGTGTTTTGAGCGTTTCCTGTGTCACGAGTTTTACATTCCGATGCACCTCTGCAGGTTTACTGTATCCCTTGGACCTTCCCATTGACGATGAAACACAGAAATTGCATCGGAATTAAATATAAGAGACACAATGCCGACTTAGGAACAGGAAGACTGAGTCTTCCTACTGTCTATGTTTTGAGCGTTTCCTGTGTCACCAGTTATACATTCTGATGCACATCTGCAGGTTTACTGTATCCCTTGGACCTTCCCATTGACGATGAAACACAGAAACTGCATCGGAATTAAATATGAGAGACACAATGCCGACTTAAGTACAGGAAGACTGAGTCTTCCTACTGTCTATGTTTTGAGCGTTTCCTGTGTCACCAGTTTTACATTCCGATGCACCTCTGCAGGTTTACTGTATCCCTTGGACTTTCCCATTGACAATGAAACACAGAAATTGCATCGGAATTAAATGTAAGAGACACAATGCCGACTTAAGTACAGGAAGACTGAGTTTTCCTACTGTCTATGTTTTGAGCGTTTCCTGTGTCACTAGTTTTACATTCCGATGCACCTCTGCAGGTTTACTGTATCCCTTGGACCTTCCCATTGACGATGAAACACAGAAATTGCATCGGAATTAAATATAAGAGACACAATGCCGACTTAAGTACAGGAAGACTGAGTCTTCCTACTGTCTATAATTTGAGCGTTTCCTGTGTCACCAGTTTTACATTCCGATGCACCTCTACAGGTATACTGTATCCCTTGGACTTTCACAGTGACGATGAAACACAAAAATAGCATCGGAATTAAATATAAGAGACACAATGCCGATTTCAGTACAGGAAGACTAACTCCTCCTACTGTCTATGTTTTGAGCGTTTCCTGTGACATCAGTTTTACTTTCCGTTGCAACTCTGCAGGTTTACTGTATCCCTTGGACCTTACCATTGACGATGAAACACAGAAATTGTATCGGAATTAAATATAGGAGACATAATGCCGACTTAAGTACAGAAGACTGAGTCTTCCTACGGTCTATGTTTTGAGCGTTTCCTGTGTCACCAGTTTTACATTCTGATGCACCTCTGCAGGTTTACTGTATCCCTTGGACCTTCCCATTGACGATGAAACACAGAAATTGCATCGGAATTATATAGAAGAGACACAATGCCGACTTAAGTACAGGATGACTGAGTCTTCCTACTGTCTATAATTTGAGCGTTTCGTGTGTCACCAGTTTTACATACCGATGCACCTCTACAGGTTTACTGTATCCCTTGGACCTTCACAGTTACGATGAAACACAGAAATTACATCGGAATTAAATATAAGAGACACAATGACGACTTAAGTACAAGAAAACAGTCTTCTAACAGTCAATGTTTTGAGCGTTTCCTGTGTCACCAGTTTTACATTCCGATGCACCTCTGCATGTTTACTGTATCCCTTGGACCTTCCCATTGACGATGAAACACAGAAATTGCATCGAAATTAAATATAAGAGACACAACGCCTACTTAAGTACAAGAAAACTGAGTCTTCTTGCGGTCTATGTTTTGGTCGTTTCCTGTGACACCCGTTTTAGATTCCGATGCACCTCTGCCTGTTTACTGTATCCCTTGGACCTTCACATTGACGATGAAACACAGAAATTGCATCGGAATTAAATATGAGAGACACAATGCTGACTTAAGTACAGGAAGACTGAGTCTTCCTACTGTCTATGTTTTGAATGTGTCCTGTGTCATCTGTTTTACTTTCCGATGCACCTCTGCAGGTTTACTATATCCCTTGGACCTTCCCATTTACGATGAAACACAGAAATTTCATCGGAAATAAATATAAGAGACAAAATGCCGACTTAAGTACAGGAAGACTGAGTCTTCCTACTGTCTATGTTTTGAGCGTTTCCTGTGTCACCAGTTTTACATTCCGATGCACCTCTGCAGGTTTACTGTATCCCTTGGACCTTCCCATTGACGATGAAATACAGAAATTGCATCGGAATTAAATAAAAGAGAAACAATGCCGTTTTATGTACAGGAAGACTGAGTCTTCCTACTGTCTGTGTTTTGAGCGTTTCCTGTGTCACGAGTTTTACATTCCGATGCACCTCTGCAGGTTTACTGTATCCCTTGGACCTTCCCATTGACGATGAAACACAGAAATTGCATCGGAATTAAATATAAGAGACACAATGCCGACTTAGGAACAGGAAGACTGAGTCTTCCTACTGTCTATGTTTTGAGCGTTTCCTGTGTCACCAGTTATACATTCTGATGCACATCTGCAGGTTTACTGTATCCCTTGGACCTTCCCATTGACGATGAAACACAGAAACTGCATCGGAATTAAATATGAGAGACACAATGCCGACTTAAGTACAGGAAGACTGAGTCTTCCTACTGTCTATGTTTTGAGCGTTTCCTGTGTCACCAGTTTTACATTCCGATGCACCTCTGCAGGTTTACTGTATCCCTTGGACTTTCCCATTGACAATGAAACACAGAAATTGCATCGGAATTAAATGTAAGAGACACAATGCCGACTTAAGTACAGGAAGACTGAGTTTTCCTACTGTCTATGTTTTGAGCGTTTCCTGTGTCACTAGTTTTACATTCCGATGCACCTCTGCAGGTTTACTGTATCCCTTGGACCTTCCCATTGACGATGAAACACAGAAATTGCATCGGAATTAAATATAAGAGACACAATGCCGACTTAAGTACAGGAAGACTGAGTCTTCCTACTGTCTATAATTTGAGCGTTTCCTGTGTCACCAGTTTTACATTCCGATGCACCTCTACAGGTTTACTGTATCCCTTGGACTTTCACAGTGACGATGAAACACAAAAATAGCATCGGAATTAAATATAAGAGACACAATGCCGATTTCAGTACAGGAAGACTAACTCCTCCTACTGTCTATGTTTTGAGCGTTTCCTGTGACATCAGTTTTACTTTCCGTTGCAACTCTGCAGGTTTACTGTATCCCTTGGACCTTACCATTGACGATGAAACACAGAAATTGTATCGGAATTAAATATAGGAGACATAATGCCGACTTAAGTACAGAAGACTGAGTCTTCCTACGGTCTATGTTTTGAGCGTTTCCTGTGTCACCAGTTTTACATTCTGATGCACCTCTGCAGGTTTACTGTATCCCTTGGACCTTCCCATTGACGATGAAACACAGAAATTGCATCGGAATTATATAGAAGAGACACAATGCCGACTTAAGTACAGGATGACTGAGTCTTCCTACTGTCTATAATTTGAGCGTTTCGTGTGTCACCAGTTTTACATACCGATGCACCTCTACAGGTTTACTGTATCCCTTGGACCTTCACAGTTACGATGAAACACAGAAATTACATCGGAATTAAATATAAGAGACACAATGACGACTTAAGTACAAGAAAACAGTCTTCTAACAGTCAATGTTTTGAGCGTTTCCTGTGTCACCAGTTTTACATTCCGATGCACCTCTGCATGTTTACTGTATCCCTTGGACCTTCCCATAGACGATGAAACACAGAAATTGCATCGAAATCAAATATATGAGACACAACGCCTACTTAAGTACAAGAAAACTGAGTCTTCTTGCGGTCTATGTTTTGGTCGTTTCCTGTGACACCCGTTTTAGATTCCGATGCACCTCTGCCTGTTTACTGTATCCCTTGGACCTTCACATTGACGATGAAACACAGAAATTGCATCGGAATTAAATATGAGAGACACAATGCCGACTTAAGTACAGGAAGACTGAGTCTTCCTACTGTCTATGTTTTGAATGTGTCCTGTGTCATCTGTTTTACTTTCCGATGCACCTCTGCAGGTTTACTATATCCCTTGGACCTTCCCATTTACTCTGAAACACAGAAATATCATCGGAAATAAATATAAGAGACAAAATGCCGACTTAAGTACAGGAAGACTGAGTCTTCCTACTGTCTATGTTTTGAGCGTTTCCTGTGTCACCAGTTTTACATTCCGATGCACCTCTGCAGGTTTACTGTATCCCTTGGACCTTCCCATTGACGATGAAACACAGAAATTTCATCGGAAATAAATATAAGAGACAAAATACCGACTTAAGTACAGGAAGACTGAGTCTTCCTACTGTCTATGATTTGAGCGTTTCCTGTGTCACTAGTTTTACATTCCGATGCACCTCTGCAGGTTTACTGTATCCCTTGGACCTTCCCATTGACGATGAAACACAGAAATTGCATCGCAATTAAATATAAGAGACACAATGCCGACTTAAGTACAGGAAGACTGAGTCTTCCTACAGTCTATTTTTTGAGCGTTTCCTGTGTCACCAGTTTTACATTCTGATGCACCTCTGCAGGTTTACTGTATCCCTTGGACCTTACCATTGACGATGAAACAGAAATTGTATCGGAATTAAATATAAGAGACATAATGCCGACTTAAGTACAGGAAGACTGAGTCTTCCTACCGTCTATGCTTTGAGCGTTTCCTGTGTCACCAGATTTACATTCCGATGCAGCTCTACAGGTTTACTGTATCCCTTGGACCTTCACAGTGACGATGAAACACAGAAATAGCATCGGAATTAAATATAAGAGACACAATGCCGACTTAAGTACAGGAAGACTGAGTCTTCCTACTGTCTATGTTTTGAATGTGTCCTGTGTCATCTGTTTTACTTTCCGATGCACCTCTGCAGGTTTACTATATCCCTTGGACCTTCCCATTTGCGATGAAACACAGAAATTTCATCGGAAATAAATATAAGAGACAAAATGCCGACTTAAGTACAGGAAGACTGAGTCTTCCTACTGTCTATGTTTTGAGCGTTTCGTGTGTCACCAGTTTTACATTCCGATGCACCTCTGCAGGTTTACTGTATCCCTTGGACTTTCCCATTGTCGATGAAACACAGAAATTGCATCGGAATTAAATGTAAGAGACACAATGCCGACTTAAGTACAGGAAGACTGAGTTTTCCTACTGTCTATGTTTTGAGCGTTTCCTGTGTCACTAGTTTTACATTCCGATGCACCTCTGCAGGTTTACTGTATCCTTTGGACCTTCCCATTGACGATGAAACACAGAAATTGCATCGGAATTAAATATAAGAGACACAATGCCGACTTAAGTACAGGAAGACTGAGTCTTCCTACTGTCTATAATTTGAGCGTTTCCTGTGTCACCAGTTTTACATTCCGATGCACCTCTACAGGTTTACTGTATCCCTTGGACTTTCACAGTGACGATGAAACACAAAAATAGCATCGGAATTAAATATAAGAGACACAATGCCGATTTCAGTACAGGAAGACTAACTCCTCCTACTGTCTATGTTTTGAGCGTTTCCTGTGACATCAGTTTTACTTTCCGTTGCAACTCTGCAGGTTTACTGTATCCCTTGGACCTTACCATTGACGATGAAACACAGAAATTGTATCGGAATTAAATATAGGAGACATAATGCCGACTTAAGTACAGAAGACTGAGTCTTCCTACGGTCTATGTTTTGAGCGTTTCCTGTGTCACCAGTTTTACATTCTGATGCACCTCTGCAGGTTTACTGTATCCCTTGGACCTTCCCATTGACGATGAAACACAGAAATTGCATCGGAATTATATAGAAGAGACACAATGCCAACTTAAGTACAGGATGACTGAGTCTTCCTACTGTCTATAATTTGAGCGTTTCGTGTGTCACCAGTTTTACATACCGATGCACCTCTACAGGTTTACTGTATCCCTTGGACCTTCACAGTTACGATGAAACACAGAAATTACATCGGAATTAAATATAAGAGACACAATGACGACTTAAGTACAAGAAAACAGTCTTCTAACAGTCAATGTTTTGAGCGTTTCCTGTGTCACCAGTTTTACATTCCGATGCACCTCTGCATGTTTACTGTATCTCTTGGACCTTCCCATTGACGATGAAACACAGAAATTGCATCGAAATTAAATATAAGAGACACAACGCCTACATAAGTACAAGAAAACTGAGTCTTCTTGCGGTCTATGTTTTGGTCGTTTCCTGTGACACCCGTTTTAGATTCCGATGCACCTCTGCCTGTTTACTGTATCCCTTGGACCTTCCCATTGTCGATGAAACACAGAAATCGCATCGGAAGTAAATATAAGAGACACAATGCCGACTTAAGTACAGGAAGACTGAGTCTTCCTACTGTCTATGATTTGAGCGTTTCCTGTGTCACCAGTTTTACATTCTGATGCACCTCTGCAGGTTTACTGTATCCCTTGGACCTTCACATTGACGATGAAACACAGAAATTGCATCGGAATTAAATATGAGAGACACAATGCCGACTTAAGTACAGGAAGACTGAGTCTTCCTACTGTCTATGTTTTGAATGTGTCCTGTGTCATCTGTTTTACTTTCCGATGCACCTCTGCAGGTTTACTATATCCCTTGGACCTTCCCATTTACGATGAAACACAGAAATTTCATCGGAAATAAATATAAGAGACAAAATGCCGACTTAAGTACAGGAAGACTGAGTCTTCCTACTCTCTATGTTTTGAGCGTTTCCTGTGTCACCAGTTTTACATTCCGATGCACCTCTGCAGGTTTACTGTATCCCTTGGACTTTCCCATTGACGATGAAACACAGAAATTGCATCGGAATTAAATGTAAGAGACACAATGCCGACTTAAGTACAGGAAGACAGAGTCTTCCTACTGTCTATGTTTTGAGCGTTTCCTGTGTCACTAGTTTTACATTCCGATGCATCTCTGCAGGTTTACTGTATCCCTTGGACCTTCCCATTGACGATGAAACACAGAAATTGCATCGGAATTAAATATAAGAGACACAATGCCGACTTAAGTACAGGAAGACTGAGTCTTCCTACTGTCTATAATTTGAGCGTTTCCTGTGTCACCAGTTTTACATTCCGATGCACCTCTACAGGTTTACTGTATCCCTTGGACTTTCACAGTGACGATGAAACACAGAAATAGCATCGGAATTAAATATAAGAGACACAATGCCGATTTAAGTACAGGAAGACTAACTCCTCCTACTGTCTATGTTTTGAGCGTTTCCTGTGACATCAGTTTTACTTTCCGTTGCACCTCTGCAGGTTTACTGTATCCCTTGGACATTACCATTGACGATGAAACACAGAAATTGTATCGGAATTAAATATAAGAGACATAATGCCGACTTAAGTACAGAAGCCTGAGTCTTCCTACGGTCTATGTTTTGAGCGTTTCCTGTGTCACCAGTTTTACATTCTGATGCACCTCCGCAGGTTTACTGTATCCCTTGGACCTTCCCATTGACGATGAAACACAGAAATTGCATCGAAATTAAATATAAGAGACACAACGCCTACTTAAGTACAAGAAATCTGAGTCTTCTTGCGGTCTATGATTTGAGCGTTTCCTGTGTCACCCGTTTTACATTCCGATGCACCTCTGCCTGTTTACTGTATCCCTTGGACCTTCCCATTGTCGATGAAACACAGAAATCGCATCGGAAATAAACATAAGAGACACAATGCCGACTTAAGTACAGGAAGACTGAGTCTTCCCACGGTCTATGTTTTGAGCGTTTCCTGTGTCACCAATTTTACATTCCGATGCACCACTGCAGGTTTACTGTATCCCTTGGACTTTCCCATTGACGATGAAACACAGAAATTGCATCGGAATTAAATATAAGAGACACAATGCCAACTTAAGTACAGGAAGACTGAGTCTTCCTACCGTCTATAATTTGAGCGTTGCCTGTGTCACCAGTTTTACATTCCGATGCACCTCTACAAGTTTACTGTATCCCTTGGACCTTCACAGTGACGATGAAACACAGAAATTGCATCGGAATTAAATATAAGAGACACAATGCCAACATAAGTACAGGAAGACTAACTCCTCCTACTGTCTATGTTTTGAGGGTTTCCTGTGACATCAGTTTTACTTTCCGTTGCACCTCTGCAGGTTTACTATATCCCTTTTACCTTCCCATTCACGATGAAACACAGAAATTGCATCGGAATTAAATATAAGAGACACAATGCCGACTTAAGTACAGGAAGACTGAGTCTTCCTACTGTCTATAATTTGAGCGTTTCCTGTGTCACCAGTTTTACATTCCGATGCACCTCTACAGGTTTACTGTATCCCTTGGACTTTCACAGTGACGATGAAACACAGAAATAGCATCGGAATTAAATATAAGAGACACAATGCCGATTTAAGTACAGGAAGACTAACTCCTCCTACTGTCTATGTTTTGAGCGTTTCCTGTGACATCAGTTTTACTTTCCGTTGCACCTCTGCAGGTTTACTGTATCCCTTGGACATTACCATTGACGATGAAACACAGAAATTGTATCGGAATTAAATATAAGAGACATAATGCCGACTTAAGTACAGAAGCCTGAGTCTTCCTACGGTCTATGTTTTGAGCGTTTCCTGTGTCACCAGTTTTACATTCTGATGCACCTCTGCAGGTTTACTGTATCCCTTGGACCTTCCCATTGACGATGAAACACAGAAATTGCATCGAAATTAAATATAAGAGACACAACGCCTACTTAAGTACAAGAAAACTGAGTCTTCTTGCGGTCTATGTTTTGAGCGTTTCCTGTGTCACCCGTTTTACAATCCGATGCACCTCTGCAGGTTTACTGTATTCCTTGGACCTTCCCATTCACGATGAAACACAGAAATTTCATCGGAAATAAATATAAGAGACACAATGCCGACTTAAGTACAGGAAGACTAAGTCTTCCTACTGCCTATAATTTGAGCGTTTCCTGTGTCACCAGATTACATTCCGATGCACCTCTGCAGGTTTACTGTATTCCTTGGACCTTACCATTGACGATGAAACACAGAAATTGTATCGGAATTAAATATAAGAGACATAATGCCGACTTAAGTACAGAAGGCTGAGTCTTCCTACGGTCTATGATTTGAGCGTTTCCTGTGTCACCAGTTTTACATTCCGATGCACCTCTGCAGGTTTACTGTATCCCTTGGACTTTCCCATTGACGATGAAACACAGAAATTGCATCGGAATTAAATGTAAGAGACACAATGCCGACTTAAGTACAGGAAGACTGAGTCTTCCTACTATTTATGTTTTGAGCGTTTCCTGTGTCACCAGTTATACATTCCGATGCACCTCTGCAGGTTTACTGTATCCCTTGGACCTTCCCATTCACGATGAAACACTGAAATTTCATCGGAAATAAATATAAGAGACACAATGCCGACTTGAGTACAGGAAGACTGAGTCTTCCTACTGTCTATAATTTGAGCGTTTCCTGTGTCACCAGTTTTACATTCCGATGCACCTCTGCAGGTTTACTGTATCCCTTGGACCTTCCCATTGACGATGAAAATCAGAGAGTGCATCGGAATTATATATAAGAGACACAACGCTGACTTAAGTACATGAAAACTGAGCCTTCTTACGGTCTATGTTTTGAGCGTTTCCTGTGTCACCAGGTTTAAATTCCGATGCACCTCTGCAGGTTTACTGTATCCCTTGTAACTTCCCATTAACGATGAAACACAGAAATTGCATCGGAAATAAATATAAGAGACACAATGCCGACTTAAGTACAGGAAGACTGAGTCTTCCTACTGTCTATGATTTGAGCGTTTCCTGTGTCACCAGTTTTACATTCCGATGCACCTCTGCAGGTTTACTGTATCCCTTGGACCTTCCCATTGACGATGAAACACAGAAATTGCATCGGAATTAAATATAAGAGACTCAATGCCGACTTAAGTACAGGAAGACTGAGTCTTCCTACTGTCTATGTTTTGAGCGTTTCCTGTGTCACTAGTTATACATTCCGATGAACCTCTGCAGGTTTATTGTATCCCTTGGACCTTCCCATTGACGATGAAACACAGAAATTGCATCGGAATTAAATATAAGAGACACAATGCCGACTTAAGTACAGGAAGACTGAGCCTACTGTCTATTTTTTGAGCGTTTCCTGTGTCACCAGTTTTACATTCTGATGCACTTCTGCAGGTTTACTGTATCCCTTGGACCTTCCCATTCACGATAAAACACAGAAATTGCATCGCAATTAAATATAAGAGACACAATGCCGACTTAAGTACAGGAAGACTGAGTCTTCCTACTTTCTGTTTTTTGAGTGTTTCCTGTGTCACCAGTTTTGCATTCCAATGTGCCTCTGCAGGTTTACTGTATCCATTGGACCTTCCCATTGACGATGAAACACAGAAATTGCATCGGAATTAAATATAAGAGACACAATGCCGACTTAAGTACAGGAAGACTGAGTCTTCCTACTGTCTATGTTGTGAGCGTTTCCTGTGTCACCATTTTTACATTCTGAAGCACCTCTGCAGGTTTACTGTACCCCTTGGACATTCCCATTGACGATGAAACACAGAAATTGCATCGGAATTAAATGTAAGAGACACAATGCCGACTTAAGTACACGAAGACTGAGTCTTCCTACTGTCTATATTTTGAGCGTTTCCTGTGTCACCGGTTTTACATTCTGATGCACATCTGCAGGTTTACTGTATCCCTTGGACCTTCCCATTGACGATGAAACACAGAAATTGCATCGAAATTAAATATAAGAGAAACAATGCCGACTAAACTACAGGAAGATGAGTCTTCCTACTGTCTATAATTTGAGCGTTTCCTGTGTCACCAGTTTTACATTCTGATGCACCTCTGCAGGTTTACTGTATCCCTTGGACATTACCATTGACGATGAAACACAGAAATTGCATCGGAATTAAATATAAGAGACACAATGATGACTTAAGTACAGGATGACTGAGTCTTCCTACTGTCTATAATTTGAGCGTTTCCTGTGTCACCAGTTTTACATTCCGATGCACCTCTACAGGTTTACTGTATCCCTTGGACCTTCACAGTTACGATGAAACACAGAAGTTACATCGGAATTAAATATAAGAGACACAATGACGACTTAAGTACAAGACAACAGTCTTCTTACAGTCAATGTTTTGAGCGTTTCCTGTGTCACCAGTTTTACATTCCGATGCACCTCTGCAGGTTTACTATATCCCTTGGACCTTCCCATTGACGATGAAACACAGAAATTTCATCGGAAATAAATATAAGAGACACAATGCCGACTTATGTACAGGAAGACTGAGTCCTCCTACTGTCTATGTTTTGAGCGTCCCTGTGTCACTAGTTATACATTCCGTTGCACCTCTTCAGGTTTACTGTATCCCTAGGACCTTCCCATTGACGATGAAACACAGAAATTGCATCGGAATTAAATATAAGAGACACAATGCCGACTTAAGTACAGGAAGACTGAGTCTTCCTACTGTCTATGTTTTGAGCGTTTCCTGTGTCACCAGTTATACATTCTGATGCACATCTGCAGGTTTACTGTATCCCTTGGACCTTCCCATTGACGATGAAACACAGAAACTGCATCGGAATTAAATATGAGAGACACAATGCCGACATAAGTACAGGAAGACTGAGTCTTCCTACTGTCTATGTTTTGAGCGTGTCCTGTGTCATCAGTTTTACTTTCCGATGCACCTCTGCAGGTTTACTATATCCCTTGGACCTTCCCATTTACGATGAAACACAGAAATTTCATCGGAAATAAATATAAGAGACAAAATACCGACTTAAGTACAGGAAGACTGAGTCTTCCTACTGTCTATAATTTGAGCGTTTCCTGTGTCACTAGTTTTACATTCCGATGCACCTCTGCATGTTTACTGTATCCCTTGGACCTTCCCATTGACGATGAAACACAGAAATTGCATCGAAATTAAATATAAGAGACACAACGCCTACTTAAGTACAAGAAAACTGAGTCTTCTTGCGGTCTATGTTTTGGTCGTTTCCTGTGACACCCGTTTTAGATTCCGATGCACCTCTGCCTGTTTACTGTATCCCTTGGACCTTCCCATTGTCGATGAAACACAGAAATCGCATCGGAAGTAAATATAAGAGACACAATGCCGACTTAAGTACAGGAAGACTGAGTCTTCCTACTGTCTATGATTTGAGCGTTTCCTGTGTCACCAGTTTTACATTGTGATGCACCTCTGCAGGTTTACTGTATCCCTTGGACCTTCACATTGACGATGAAACACAGAAATTGCATCGGAATTAAATATGAGAGACACAATGCCGACTTAAGTACAGGAAGACTGAGTCTTCCTACTGTCTATGTTTTGAATGTGTCCTGTGTCATCTGTTTTACTTTCCGATGCACCTCTGCAGGTTTACTATATCCCTTGGACCTTCCCATTTACGATGAAACACAGAAATTTCATCGGAAATAAATATAAGAGACAAAATGCCGACTTAAGTACAGGAAGACTGAGTCTTCCTACTGTCTATGTTTTGAGCGTTTCCTGTGTCACCAGTTTTACATTCCGATGCACCTCTGCAGGTTTACTGTATCCCTTGGACCTTCCCATTGACGATGAAATACAGAAATTGCATCGGAATTAAATAAAAGAGAAACAATGCCGTTTTATGTACAGGAAGACTGAGTCTTCCTACTGTCTGTGTTTTGAGCGTTTCCTGTGTCACGAGTTTTACATTCCGATGCACCTCTGCAGGTTTACTGTATCCCTTGGACCTTCCCATTGACGATGAAACACAGAAATTGCATCGGAATTAAATATAAGAGACACAATGCCGACTTAGGAACAGGAAGACTGAGTCTTCCTACTGTCTATGTTTTGAGCGTTTCCTGTGTCACCAGTTATACATTCTGATGCACATCTGCAGGTTTACTGTATCCCTTGGACCTTCCCATTGACGATGAAACACAGAAACTGCATCGGAATTAAATATGAGAGACACAATGCCGACTTAAGTACAGGAAGACTGAGTCTTCCTACTGTCTATGTTTTGAGCGTTTCCTGTGTCACCAGTTTTACATTCCGATGCACCTCTGCAGGTTTACTGTATCCCTTGGACTTTCCCATTGACAATGAAACACAGAAATTGCATCGGAATTAAATGTAAGAGACACAATGCCGACTTAAGTACAGGAAGACTGAGTTTTCCTACTGTCTATGTTTTGAGCGTTTCCTGTGTCACTAGTTTTACATTCCGATGCACCTCTGCAGGTTTACTGTATCCCTTGGACCTTCCCATTGACGATGAAACACAGAAATTGCATCGGAATTAAATATAAGAGACACAATGCCGACTTAAGTACAGGAAGACTGAGTCTTCCTACTGTCTATAATTTGAGCGTTTCCTGTGTCACCAGTTTTACATTCCGATGCACCTCTACAGGTTTACTGTATCCCTTGGACTTTCACAGTGACGATGAAACACAAAAATAGCATCGGAATTAAATATAAGAGACACAATGCCGATTTCAGTACAGGAAGACTAACTCCTCCTACTGTCTATGTTTTGAGCGTTTCCTGTGACATCAGTTTTACTTTCCGTTGCAACTCTGCAGGTTTACTGTATCCCTTGGACCTTACCATTGACGATGAAACACAGAAATTGTATCGGAATTAAATATAGGAGACATAATGCCGACTTAAGTACAGAAGACTGAGTCTTCCTACGGTCTATGTTTTGAGCGTTTCCTGTGTCACCAGTTTTACATTCTGATGCACCTCTGCAGGTTTACTGTATCCCTTGGACCTTCCCATTGACGATGAAACACAGAAATTGCATCGGAATTATATAGAAGAGACACAATGCCGACTGAAGTACAGGATGACTGAGTCTTCCTACTGTCTATAATTTGAGCGTTTCGTGTGTCACCAGTTTTACATACCGATGCACCTCTACAGGTTTACTGTATCCCTTGGACCTTCACAGTTACGATGAAACACAGAAATTACATCGGAATTAAATATAAGAGACACAATGACGACTTAAGTACAAGAAAACAGTCTTCTAACAGTCAATGTTTTGAGCGTTTCCTGTGTCACCAGTTTTACATTCCGATGCACCTCTGCATGTTTACTGTATCCCTTGGACCTTCCCATTGACGATGAAACACAGAAATTGCATCGAAATTAAATATAAGAGACACAACGCCTACTTAAGTACAAGAAAACTGAGTCTTCTTGCGGTCTATGTTTTGGTCGTTTCCTGTGACACCCGTTTTAGATTCCGATGCACCTCTGCCTGTTTACTGTATCCCTTGGACCTTCACATTGACGATGAAACACAGAAATTGCATCGGAATTAAATATGAGAGACACAATGCCGACTTAAGTACAGGAAGACTGAGTCTTCCTACTGTCTATGTTTTGAATGTGTCCTGTGTCATCTGTTTTACTTTCCGATGCACCTCTGCAGGTTTACTATATCCCTTGGACCTTCCCATTTACGATGAAACACAGAAATTTCATCGGAAATAAATATAAGAGACAAAATGCCGACTTAAGTACAGGAAGACTGAGTCTTCCTACTGTCTATGTTTTGAGCGTTTCCTGTGTCACCAGTTTTACATTCCGATGCACCTCTGCAGGTTTACTGTATCCCTTGGACCTTCCCATTGACGATGAAATACAGAAATTGCATCGGAATTAAATAAAAGAGAAACAATGCCGTTTTATGTACAGGAAGACTGAGTCTTCCTACTGTCTGTGTTTTGAGCGTTTCCTGTGTCACGAGTTTTACATTCCGATGCACCTCTGCAGGTTTACTGTATCCCTTGGACCTTCCCATTGACGATGAAACACAGAAATTACATCGGAATTAAATATAAGAGACACAATGCCGACTTAGGAACAGGAAGACTGAGTCTTCCTACTGTCTATGTTTTGAGCGTTTCCTGTGTCACCAGTTATACATTCTGATGCACATCTGCAGGTTTACTGTATCCCTTGGACCTTCCCATTGACGATGAAACACAGAAACTGCATCGGAATTAAATATGAGAGACACAATGCCGACTTAAGTACAGGAAGACTGAGTCTTCCTACTGTCTATGTTTTGAGCGTTTCCTGTGTCACCAGTTTTACATTCCGATGCACCTCTGCAGGTTTACTGTATCCCTTGGACTTTCCCATTGACAATGAAACACAGAAATTGCATCGGAATTAAATGTAAGAGACACAATGCCGACTTAAGTACAGGAAGACTGAGTTTTCCTACTGTCTATGTTTTGAGCGTTTCCTGTGTCACTAGTTTTACATTCCGATGCACCTCTGCAGGTTTACAGTATCCCTTGGACCTTCCCATTGACGATGAAACACAGAAATTGCATCGGAATTAAATATAAGAGACACAATGCCGTCTTAAGTACAGGAAGACTGAGTCTTCCTACTGTCTATAATTTGAGCGTTTCCTGTGTCACCAGTTTTACATTCCGATGCACCTCTACAGGTTTACTGTATCCCTTGGACTTTCACAGTGACGATGAAACACAAAAATAGCATCGGAATTAAATATAAGAGACACAATGCCGATTTCAGTACAGGAAGATTAACTCCTCCTACTGTCTATGTTTTGAGCGTTTCCTGTGACATCAGTTTTACTTTCCGTTGCAACTCTGCAGGTTTACTGTATCCCTTGGACCTTACCATTGACGATGAAACACAGAAAGTGTATCGGAATTAAATATAGGAGACATAATGCCGACTTAAGTACAGAAGACTGAGTCTTCCTACGGTCTATGTTTTGAGCGTTTCCTGTGTCACCAGTTTTACATTCTGATGCACCTCTGCAGGTTTACTGTATCCCTTGGACCTTCCCATTGACGATGAAACACAGAAATTGCATCGGAATTATATAGAAGAGACACAATGCCGACTTAAGTACAGGATGACTGAGTCTTCCTACTGTCTATAATTTGAGCGTTTCGTGTGTCACCAGTTTTACATACCGATGCACCTCTACAGGTTTACTGTATCCCTTGGACCTTCACAGTTACGATGAAACACAGAAATTACATCGGAATTAAATATAAGAGACACAATGACGACTTAAGTACAAGAAAACAGTCTTCTAACAGTCAATGTTTTGAGCGTTTCCTGTGTCACCAGTTTTACATTCCGATGCACCTCTGCATGTTTACTGTATCCCTTGGACCTTCCCATTGACGATGAAACACAGAAATTGCATCGAAATTAAATATAAGAGACACAACGCCTACTTAAGTACAAGAAAACTGAGTCTTCTTGCGGTCTATGTTTTGGTCGTTTCCTGTGACACCCGTTTTAGATTCCGATGCACCTCTGCCTGTTTACTGTATCCCTTGGACCTTCACATTGACGATGAAACACAGAAATTGCATCGGAATTAAATATGAGAGACACAATGCCGACTTAAGTACAGGAAGACTGAGTCTTCCTACTGTCTATGTTTTGAATGTGTCCTGTGTCATCTGTTTTACTTTCCGATGCACCTCTGCAGGTTTACTATATCCCTTGGACCTTCCCATTTACGATGAAACACAGAAATTTCATCGGAAATAAATATAAGAGACAAAATGCCGACTTAAGTACAGGAAGACTGAGTCTTCCTACTGTCTATGTTTTGAGCGTTTCCTGTGTCACCAGTTTTACATTCCGATGCACCTCTGCAGGTTTACTGTATCCCTTGGACCTTCCCATTGACGATGAAACACAGAAATTTCATCGGAAATAAATATAAGAGACAAAATACCGACTTAAGTACAGGAAGACTGAGTCTTCCTACTGTCTATGTTTTGAGCGTTTCCTGTGTCACTAGTTTTACATTCCGATGCACCTCTGCAGGTTTACTGTATCCCTTGGACCTTCCCATTGACGATGAAACACAGAAATTGCATCGGAATTAAATATAAGAGACACAATGCCGACTTAAGTACAGGAAGACTGAGTCTTCCTACAGTCTATTTTTTGAGCGTTTCCTGTGTCACCAGTTTTACATTCTGATGCACCTCTGCAGGTTTACTGTATCCCTTGGACCTTACCATTGACGATGAAACAGAAATTGTATCGGAATTAAATATAAGAGACATAATGCCGACTTAAGTACAGGAAGACTGAGTCTTCCTACCGTCTATGCTTTGAGCGTTTCCTGTGTCACCAGATTTACATTCCGATGCAGCTCTACAGGTTTACTGTATCCCTTGGACCTTCACAGTGACGATGAAACACAGAAATAGCATCGGAATTAAATATAAGAGACACAATGCCGACTTAAGTACAGGAAGACTGAGTCTTCCTACTGTCTATGTTTTGAATGTGTCCTGTGTCATCTGTTTTACTTTCCGATGCACCTCTGCAGGTTTACTATATCCCTTGGACCTTCCCATTTGCGATGAAACACAGAAATTTCATCGGAAATAAATATAAGAGACAAAATGCCGTCTTAAGTACAGGAAGACTGAGTCTTCCTACTGTCTATGTTTTGAGCGTTTCCTGTGTCACCAGTTTTACATTCCGATGCACCTCTGCAGGTTTACTGTATCCCTTGGACTTTCCCATTGTCGATGAAACACAGAAATTGCATCGGAATTAAATGTAAGAGACACAATGCCGACTTAAGTACAGGAAGACTGAGTTTTCCTACTGTCTATGTTTTGAGCGTTTCCTGTGTCACTAGTTTTACATTCCGATGCACCTCTGCAGGTTTACTGTATCCTTTGGACCTTCCCATTGACGATGAAACACAGAAATTGCATCGGAATTAAATATAAGAGACACAATGCCGACTTAAGTACAGGAAGACTGAGTCTTCCTACTGTCTATAATTTGAGCGTTTCCTGTGTCACCAGTTTTACATTCCGATGCACCTCTACAGGTTTACTGTATCCCTTGGACTTTCACAGTGACGATGAAACACAAAAATAGCATCGGAATTAAATATAAGAGACACAATGCCGATTTCAGTACAGGAAGACTAACTCCTCCTACTGTCTATGTTTTGAGCGTTTCCTGTGACATCAGTTTTACTTTCCGTTGCAACTCTGCAGGTTTACTGTATCCCTTGGACCTTACCATTGACGATGAAACACAGAAATTGTATCGGAATTAAATATAGGAGACATAATGCCGACTTAAGTACAGAAGACTGAGTCTTCCTACGGTCTATGTTTTGAGCGTTTCCTGTGTCACCAGTTTTACATTCTGATGCACCTCTGCAGGTTTACTGTATCCCTTGGACCTTCCCATTGACGATGAAACACAGAAATTGCATCGGAATTATATAGAAGAGACACAATGCCAACTTAAGTACAGGATGACTGGGTCTTCCTACTGTCTATAATTTGAGCGTTTCGTGTGTCACCAGTTTTACATACCGATGCACCTCTACAGGTTTACTGTATCCCTTGGACCTTCACAGTTACGATGAAACACAGAAATTACATCGGAATTAAATATAAGAGACACAATGACGACTTAAGTACAAGAAAACAGTCTTCTAACAGTCAATGTTTTGAGCGTTTCCTGTGTCACCAGTTTTACATTCCGATGCACCTCTGCATGTTTACTGTATCTCTTGGACCTTCCGATTGACGATGAAACACAGAAATTGCATCGAAATTAAATATAAGAGACACAACGCCTACTTAAGTACAAGAAAACTGAGTCTTCTTGCGGTCTATGTTTTGGTCGTTTCCTGTGACACCCGTTTTAGATTCCGATGCACCTCTGCCTGTTTACTGTATCCCTTGGACCTTCCCATTGTCGATGAAACACAGAAATCGCATCGGAAGTAAATATAAGAGACACAATGCCGACTTAAGTACAGGAAGACTGAGTCTTCCTACTGTCTATGATTTGAGCGTTTCCTGTGTCACCAGTTTTACATTCTGATGCACCTCTGCAGGTTTACTGTATCCCTTGGACCTTCACATTGACGATGAAACACAGAAATTGCATCGGAATTAAATATGAGAGACACAGTGCCGACTTAAGTACAGGAAGACTGAGTCTTCCTACTGTCTATGTTTTGAATGTGTCCTGTGTCATCTGTTTTACTTTCCGATGCACCTCTGCAGGTTTACTATATCCCTTGGACCTTCCCATTTACGATGAAACACAGAAATTTCATCGGAAATAAATATAAGAGACAAAATGCCGACTTAAGTACAGGAAGACTGAGTCTTCCTACTCTCTATGTTTTGAGCGTTTCCTGTGTCACCAGTTTTACATTCCGATGCACCTCTGCAGGTTTACTGTATCCCTTGGACTTTCCCATTGACGATGAAACACAGAAATTGCATCGCAATTAAATGTAAGACACAATGCCGACTTAAGTACAGGAAGACAGAGTCTTCCTACTGTCTATGTTTTGAGCGTTTCCTGTGTCACTAGTTTTACATTCCGATGCATCTCTGCAGGTTTACTGTATCCCTTGGACCTTCCCATTGACGATGAAACACAGAAATTGCATCGGAATTAAATATAAGAGACACAATGCCGACTTAAGTACAGGAAGACTGAGTCTTCCTACTGTCTATAATTTGAGCGTTTCCTGTGTCACCAGTTTTACATTCCGATGCACCTCTACAGGTTTACTGTATCCCTTGGACTTTCACAGTGACGATGAAACACAGAAATAGCATCGGAATTAAATATAAGAGACACAATGCCGATTTAAGTACAGGAAGACTAACTCCTCCTACTGTCTATGTTTTGAGCGTTTCCTGTGACATCAGTTTTACTTTCCGTTGCACCTCTGCAGGTTTACTGTATCCCTTGGACCTTACCATTGACGATGAAACACAGAAATTGTATCGGAATTAAATATAAGAGACATAATGCCGACTTAAGTACAGAAGCCTGAGTCTTCCTACGGTCTATGTTTTGAGCGTTTCCTGTGTCACCAGTTTTACATTCTGATGCACCTCTGCAGGTTTACTGTATCCCTTGGACCTTCCCATTGACGATGAAACACAGAAATTGCATCGAAATTAAATATAAGAGACACAACGCCTACTTAAGTACAAGAAAACTGAGTCTTCTTGCGGTCTATGATTTGAGCGTTTCCTGTGTCACCCGTTTTACATTCCGATGCACCTCTGCCTGTTTACTGTATCCCTTGGACCTTCCCATTGTCGATGAAACACAGAAATCGCATCGGAAATAAACATAAGAGACACAATGCCGACTTAAGTACAGGAAGACTGAGTCTTCCCACGGTCTATGTTTTGAGCGTTTCCTGTGTCACCAATTTTACATTCCGATGCACCACTGCAGGTTTACTGTATCCCTTGGACTTTCCCATTGACGATGAAACACAGAAATTGCATCGGAATTAAATATAAGAGACACAATGCCAACTTAAGTACAGGAAGACTGAGTCTTCCTACCGTCTATAATTTGAGCGTTGCCTGTGTCACCAGTTTTACATTCCGATGCACCTCTACAAGTTTACTGTATCCCTTGGACCTTCACAGTGACGATGAAACACAGAAATTGCATCGGAATTAAATATAAGAGACACAATGCCAACATAAGTACAGGAAGACTAACTCCTCCTACTGTCTATGTTTTGAGGGTTTCCTGTGACATCAGTTTTACTTTCCGTTGCACCTCTGCAGGTTTACTATATCCCTTTTACCTTCCCATTCACGATGAAACACAGAAATTGCATCGGAATTAAATATAAGAGACACAATGCCGACTTAAGTACAGGAAGACTGGGTCTTCCTACTGTCTATGTTTTGAGCGTTTCCTGTGTTACTAGTTTTACATTCCGATGCACCTCTGCAGGTTTACTGTATCCCTTGGACCTTACCATTGACGATGAAACACAGAAATTGTATCGGAATTAAATATAAGAGACATAATGCCGACTTAAGTACAGAAGACTGAGTCTTCCTACGGTCTATGTTTTGAGCGTTTCCTGCGTCACCAGTTTTACATTCTGATGCACCTCTGCAGGTTTACTGTATCCCTTGGACCTTCCCATTGACGATGAAACACAGAATTTGCATCGAAATTAAATATAAGAGACACAACGCCGACTTAAGTACAAGAAAACTGAGTCTTCTTGCGGTCTATGTTTTGAGCGTTTCCTGTGTCACCCGTTTTACAATCCGATGCACCTCTGCAGGTTTACTGTATTCCTTGGACCTTCCCATTCACGATGAAACACAGAAATTTCATCGGAAATAAATATAAGAGACACAATGCCGACTTAAGTACAGGAAGACTGAGTCTTCCTACTGCCTATAATTTGAGCGTTTCCTGTGTCACCAGATTACATTCCGATGCACCTCTGCAGGTTTACTGTATTCCTTGGACCTTACCATTGACGATGAAACACAGAAATTGTATCGGAATTAAATATAAGAGACATAATGCCGACTTAAGTACAGAAGGCTGAGTCTTCCTACGGTCTATGATTTGAGCGTTTCCTGTGTCACCAGTTTTACATTCCGATGCACCTCTGCAGGTTTACTGTATCCCTTGGACTTTCCCATTGACGATGAAACACAGAAATTGCATCGGAATTAAATGTAAGAGACACAATGCCGACTTAAGTACAGGAAGACTGAGTGTTCCTACTATTTATGTTTTGAGCGTTTCCTGTGTCACCAGTTATACATTCCGATGCACCTCTGCAGGTTTACTGTATCCCTTGGACCTTCCCATTCACGATGAAACACTGAAATTTCATCGGAAATAAATATAAGAGACACAATGCCGACTTGAGTACAGGAAGACTGAGTCTTCCTACTGTCTATAATTTGAGCGTTTCCTGTGTCACCAGTTTTACATTCCGATGCACCTCTGCAGGTTTACTGTATCCCTTGGACCTTCCCATTGACGATGAAAATCAGAGAGTGCATCGGAATTATATATAAGAGACACAACGCTGACTTAAGTACATGAAAACTGAGCCTTCTTACGGTCTATGTTTTGAGCGTTTCCTGTGTCACCAGGTTTAAATTCCGATGCACCTCTGCAGGTTTACTGTATCCCTTGGAACTTCCCATTAACGATGAAACACAGAAATTGCATCGGAAATAAATATAAGAGACACAATGCCGACTTAAGTACAGGAAGACTGAGTCTTCCTACTGTCTATGATTTGAGCGTTTCCTGTGTCACCAGTTTTACATTCCGATGCACCTCTGCAGGTTTACTGTATCCCTTGGACCTTCCCATTGACGATGAAACACAGAAATTGCATCGGAATTAAATATAAGAGACTCAATGCCGACTTAAGTACAGGAAGACTGAGTCTTCCTACTGTCTATGTTTTGAGCGTTTCCTGTGTCACTAGTTATACATTCCGATGAACCTCTGCAGGTTTATTGTATCCCTTGGACCTTCCCATTGACGATGAAACACAGAAATTGCATCGGAATTAAATATAAGAGACACAATGCCGACTTAAGTACAGGAAGACTGAGCCTACTGTCTATTTTTTGAGCGTTTCCTGTGTCACCAGTTTTACATTCTGATGCACTTCTGCAGGTTTACTGTATCCCTTGGACCTTCCCATTCACGATAAAACACAGAAATTGCATCGCAATTAAATATAAGAGACACAATGCCGACTTAAGTACAGGAAGACTGAGTCTTCCTACTTTCTGTTTTTTGAGTGTTTCCTGTGTCACCAGTTTTGCATTCCAATGTGCCTCTGCAGGTTTACTGTATCCATTGGACCTTCCCATTGACGATGAAACACAGAAATTGCATCGGAATTAAATATAAGAGACACAATGCCGACCTAAGTACAGGAAGACTGAGCCTACTGTCTATTTTTTGAGCGTTTCCTGTGTCACCAGTTTTACATTCTGATGCACATCTGCAGGTTTACTGTATCCCTTGGACCTTCCCATTGACGATGAAACACAGAAACTGCATCGGAATTAAATATGAGAGACACAATGCCGACATAAGTACAGGAAGACTGAGTCTTCCTACTGTCCATGTTTTGAGCGTGTCCTGTGTCATCAGTTTTACTTTCCGATGCACCTCTGCAGGTTTACTATATCCCTTGGACCTTCCCATTTACGATGAAACACAGAAATTTCATCGGAAATAAATATAAGAGACAAAATACCGACTTAAGTACAGGAAGACTGAGTCTTCCTACTGTCTATAATTTGAGCGTTTCCTGTGTCACTAGTTTTACATTCCGATGCACCTCTGCAGGTTTACTGTATCCCTTGGACATTCCCATTGACGATGAAACACAGAAATTGCATCGGAATTATATATAAGAGACACAATGCCGACTTAAGTACAGGAAGACTGAGTCTTCCTTCTGTCTATAATTTGAGCGTTTCCTGTGTCACCAGTTTTACATTCCGATGCACCTCTACAGGTTTACTGTATCCCTTGGACCTTCACAGTGACGATGAAACACAGAAATAGCATCGGAATTAAATATAAGAGACACAATGCCGATTTAAGTACAGGAAGACTAACTCCTCCTACTGTCTATGTTTTGAGCGTTTCCTGTGTCATGAGTTTTACTTTCCGTTGCACCTCTGCAGGTTCACTATATCCCTTGGACCTTCCCATTGATGATGAAACACAGAAATTTAATCGGAAATAAATATAAGAGACACAATGCCGCCTTCAGTACAGGAAGACTGAGTCTTCCTACTGTCTGTGTTTTGAGCGTTTCCTGTGTCACGAGTTTTACATTCCGATGCACATCTGCAGGTTTACTGTATCCCTTGGACCTTCCCATTGACGATGAAACACAGAAATTGCATCGGAATTAAATAAAAGAGAAACAATGCCGTTTTATGTACAGGAAGACTGAGTCTTCCTACTGTCTGTGTTTTGAGCGTTTCCTGTGTCACGAGTTTTACATTCCGATGCACCTCTGCAGGTTTACTGTATCCCTTGGACCTTCCCATTGACGATGAAACACAGAAATTGCATCGGAATTAAATATAAGAGACACAATGCCGACTTAGGTACAGGATGACTGAGTCTTCCTATTGTCTATTTTTTGAGCGTTTCCTGTGTCACCAGTTTTACGTTCTGATGCACCTCTGCAGGTTTACTGTATCCCTTGGACCTTCCCATTGACGATGAAACACAGAAATTGCATCGGAATTAAATATAAGAGACACAATGCCGACTTCAGTACAGGAAGACTGAGTCTTCCTACAGTCTATTTTTTGAGCGTTTCCTGTGTCACCAGTTTTACATTCTGATGCACCTCTGCAGGTTTACTGTATCCCTTGGACCTTACCATTGACGATGAAAATGAAATTGTATCGGAATTAAATATAAGAGACATAATGCCGACTTAAGTACAGGAAGACTGAGTCTTCCTACTGTCTATGCTTTGAGCGTTTCCTGTGTCACCAGATTTACATTCCGATGCAGCTCTACAGGTATACTGTATCCCTTGGACCTTCACAGTGACGATGAAACACAGAAATAGCATCGGAATTAAATATAAGAGACACAATGCCGACTTAAGTACAGGAAGACTGAGTCTTCCTACTGTCTATGTTTTGAATGTGTCCTGTGTCATCTGTTTTACTTTCCGATGCACCTCTGCAGGTTTACTATATCCCTTGGACCTTCCCATTTGCGATGAAACACAGAAATTTCATCGGAAATAAATATAAGAGACAAAATGCCGACTTAAATACAGGAAGACTGAGTCTTCCTACTGTCTATGTTTGAGCGTTTCCTGTGTCACCAGTTTTACATTCCGATGCACCTCTGCAGGTTTTGCTGTATCCCTTGGACTTTCCCATTGACGATGAAACACAGAAATTGCATCGGAATTAAATGTAAGAGACAAAATGCCGACTTAAGTACAGGAAGACTGAGTTTTCCTACTGTCTATGTTTTGAGCGTTTCCTGTGTCACTAGTTTTACATTCCGATGCACCTCTGCAGGTTTACTGTATCCCTTGGACCTTCCCATTGACGATGAAACACAGAAATTGCATCGGAATTAAATATAAGAGACACAATGCCGACTTAAGTACAGGAAGACTGAGTCTTCCTACTGTCTATAATTTGAGCGTTTCCTGTGTCACCAGTTTTACATTCCGATGCACCTCTACAGGTTTACTGTATCCCTTGGACTTTCACAGTGACGATGAAACACAAAAATAGCATCGGAATTAAATATAAGAGACACAATGCCGATTTAAGTACAGGAAGACTAACTCCTCCTACTGTCTATGTTTTGAGCGTTTCCTGTGACATCAGTTTTACTTTCCGTTGCACCTCTGCAGGTTTACTGTATCCCTTGGACCTTACCATTGACGATGAAATACAGAAATTGTATCGGAATTAAATATAAGAGACATAATGCCGACTTAAGTACAGAAGACTGAGTCTTCCTACGGTCTATGTTTTGAGCGTTTCCTGTGTCACCAGTTTTACATTCTGATGCACCTCTGCAGGTTTACTGTATCCCTTGGACCTTCCCATTGACGATGAAACACAGAAATTGCATCGGAATTATATAGAAGAGACACAATGCCGACTGAAGTACAGGATGACTGAGTCTTCCTACTGTCTATAATTTGAGCGTTTCGTGTGTCACCAGTTTTACATACCGATGCACCTCTACAGGTTTACTGTATCCCTTGGACCTTCATAGTTACGATGAAACACAGAAATTACATCGGAATTAAATATAAGAGACACAATGACGACTTAAGTACAAGAAAACAGTCTTCTAACAGTCAATGTTTTGAGCGTTTCCTGTGTCACCAGTTTTACATTCCGATGCACCTCTGCATGTTTACTGTATCCCTTGGACCTTCCCATTGACGATGAAACACAGAAATTGCATAGAAATTAAATATAAGAGACACAACGCCTACTTAAGTACAAGAAAACTGAGTCTTCTTGCGGTCTATGTTTTGGTCGTTTCCTGTGTCACCCGTTTTAGATTCCGATGCACCTCTGCCTGTTTACTGTATCCCTTGGACCTTCCCATTGTCGATGAAACACAGAAATCGCATCGGAAGTAAATATAAGAGACACAATGCCGACTTAAGTACAGGAAGACTGAGTCTTCCTACTGTCTATGATTTGAGCGTTTCCTGTGTCACCAGTTTTACATTGTGATGCACCTCTGCAGGTTTACTGTATCCCTTGGACCTTCACATTGACGATGAAACACAGAAATTGCATCGGAATTAAATATGAGAGACACAATGCCGACTTAAGTACAGGAAGACTGAGTCTTCCTACTGTCTATGTTTTGAATGTGTCCTGTGTCATCTGTTTTACTTTCCGATGCACCTCTGCAGGTTTACTATATCCCTTGGACCTTCCCATTTTCGATGAAACACAGAAATTTCATCGGAAATAAATATAAGAGACAAAATGCCGACTTAAGTACAGGAAGACTGAGTCTTCCTACTGTCTATGTTTTGAGCGTTTCCTGTGTCACCAGTTTTACATTCCGATGCACCTCTGCAGGTTCACTGTATCCCTTGGACTTTCCCATTGACGATGAAACACAGAAATTGCATCGGAATTAAATGTAAGAGACACAATGCCGACTTAAGTACAGGAAGACAGAGTCTTCCTACTGTCTATGTTTTGAGCGTTTCCTGTGTCACTAGTTTTACATTCCGATGCATCTCTGCAGGTTTACTGTATCCCTTGGACCTTCCCATTGACGATGAAACACAGAAATTGCATCGGAATTAAATATAAGAGACACAATGCCGACTTAAGTACAGGAAGACTGAGTCTTCCTACTGTCTATAATTTGAGCGTTTCCTGTGTCACCAGTTTTACATTCCGATGCACCTCTACAGGTTTACTGTATCCCTTGGACTTTCACAGTGACGATGAAACACAGAAATAGCATCGGAATTAAATATAAGAGACACAATGCCGATTTAAGTACAGGAAGACTAACTCCTCCTACTGTCTATGTTTTGAGCGTTTCCTGTGACATCAGTTTTACTTTCCGTTGCACCTCTGCAGGTTTACTGTATCCCTTGGACCTTACCATTGACGATGAAACACAGAAATTGTATCGGAATTAAATATAAGAGACATAATGCCGACTTAAGTACAGAAGCCTGAGTCTTCCTACGGTCTATGTTTTGAGCGTTTCCTGTGTCACCAGTTTTACATTCTGATGCACCTCTGCAGGTTTACTGTATCCCTTGGACCTTCCCATTGACGATGAAACACAGAAATTGCATCGAAATTAAATATAAGAGACACAACGCCTACTTACGTACAAGAAAACTGAGTCTTCTTGCGGTCTATGATTTGAGCGTTTCCTGTGTCACCCGTTTTACATTCCGATGCACCTCTGCCTGTTTACTGTATCCCTTGCACCTTCCCATTGTCGATGAAACACAGAAATCGCATCGGAAATAAATATAAGAGACACAATGCCGACTTAAGTACAGGAAGACTGAGTCTTCCTACTATACAAAATTGTTAAGGCTTTCGTGGCCACTTGTTGACAAACTGCCTATTGGCTTCTGTCTCGGGTTCTTCGGCCGACGTTCATCTAATGATTTTTCTGACGTTTCGCCAGCACGAGTGGCTGGCATTGTCAAAGCTTCACCCTCCATTGCCGGTGGTGAACTGGAGGCGAGCTCGCGGCCGCAGACTATATGTACCTGGCGCGCCAACGTCCGAGGGCTTCTCAGCGGTCATTTCCGGTGCGGTTCTCCTCTTGCTACCTGCGACGGTCGTTCGCTGCAGTACGGGAAGCCAGGATCCGTTTACCTTAAGGCTTTCCTCTTTCTTGTTGAAACTGTTCGCGTGTTTTTGGATTTCTACAGCTTCTCTGAACAAGCGCGTGTGATAGTGCTTCTCTACAGCCAGAACTTCCGTGTCGGCGAATTTTATTACGTGGTTGGTCTCATTCAGTGCGTGTTCTGCCACGGCCGATTTCTCCACCTGCCCCAACCTGCAATGTCGCTTATGCTCTTTGATCCTGGTGTTAATGGATCGTCCAGTCATTCCGACATAAACTTTTCCGCATGTGCAAGGTATACGGTATATTCCCGACATTGCAAGTGGGTCTCTTTTCTCCTTCGCCGATCTAAGACACTCTTTGATCTTCCTTGTCGGTTTGAAAATCGTCTTTACGCCGTGTTTGCGCAATATACGGCCGATTCTGTCCGTCACTCTGGGAATGTATGGCAGAAAGGCCGTACCCGACATTTCTTTTTCTGGTTCCTTACTTCGCCGAGTGTTTGGCTCTGTTACACTTCTAATGTAATTTGTGGAGTACCCATTGCTCCTCAGAACAGTTTCCAGGTGTTGCATTTCTCGTTTGAGGTGTTGAGGCTCACATATTCGTCCTGCTCTCGTTACGAGCGTACTAATCATGCCTCTTTTCTGGCTCGGGTGGTGGTTTGACAGTTTGTGGAGGTATCGGTCCGTGTGTGTCGGTTTTCGATACACGCTGTGTCCCAGGTTTTCGCCGTCCCTTGTGACCAGCACATCTAGAAATGGCAGTTTCCTGTCCTTTTCTACCTCCATGGTAAATGTTATGTTGGCATGGAGGCTGTTCAAGTGTCTCAGGAATTCACCGAGCTGTTCTTCACCATGGCTCCACACCACGAAAGTATCATCGACGTACCTGTACCACACCTTAGGTTTGCAAGTCGCCGAGTCCAGTGCCTGTGCTTCGAATTGTTCCATGAAGAAGTTGGCCACCACTGGACTGAGAGGACTACCCATGGCGACGCCTTCCAGCTGTTCGTAGAAATCGCCATTCCACGTGAAATAGCTCGTGGTGAGACATGCATGGAAGAGCTCTTTGATGTCTTGCGGGAATATGGAACCGATGTGCTCCAGAGCGTCGCTGAGTGGCACTTTCGTAAATAACGAAACAACATCAAAACTGACCAGGATGTCGTTTGGCGCAAGTTTCAGTTTCTTCAGCTTCTCAATGAAATGTCCTGAGTCCTTAATGTATGTGTCGGTCTTTCCCACGTGTGGCTGTAGCAGAGACGACTGGGACAAGATCGACAGCATCACTCACAGGAGCATGCAGAACGAACTCGAGCGCTGCACCGAGCGGCAAAAGAAAAAGTTTGAAAGATGCCGGAAGCAGACCGACAAGGCGATTCCCGACATGTCACACACAGTGGTCAACCTCACTGAACGACAATTGACCGAAGAGGAAGTGTCAGTCCTTCAAAAAGGAGGGAATTTCGCTATCATCCCGAGAACTATACCTATGGAGGACATCATTGCCAACACCGAAGCAGCCATTCGGACCCTTCCTTGTGAAAGGGCAGAGGAAATACGCACTGAAACAGCCAGGATACTGCGCCGAGCAAAACCACCAGCTTGCAACCTGAAGAAAGAAGAGGAACAAGCCATTAAGAATCTCAACGCCGACAAGAGTATATTGGTACTGCCTGCCGATAAGGGGAATGCGACCGTCGTAATGAAGACCGAAGGTTATGAGCAAAAGATCCGAGACCTATTAGATCCGACGACGTACCGAAAACTAAGCGCAGATCCGACGCAGCGTATCACTCGGAATACGAATCGATTAATCAAGGCGTCTTCTCTGCCGGCGGACATACAGAGAAACCTGCGCAACACAGAAGCCCTACCACCTCGGCTGTATGGATTACCCAAGATCCATAAGAACAACGTTCCACTGAGACCGATCGTTAGCGCTCCTGGCTCACCAACGTATAAACTGGCGAAACACTTGGCCTCTCTGCTACAGCCACACGTGGGAAAGACCGACACATACATTAAGGACTCAGGACATTTCATTGAGAAGCTGAAGAAACTGAAACTTGCGCCAAACGACATCCTGGTCAGTTTTGATGTTGTTTCGTTATTTACGAAAGTGCCACTCAGCGACGCTCTGGAGCACATCGGTTCCATATTCCCGCAAGACATCAAAGAGCTCTTCCATGCATGTCTCACCACGAGCTATTTCACGTGGAATGGCGATTTCTACGAACAGCTGGAAGGCGTCGCCATGGGTAGTCCTCTCAGTCCAGTGGTGGCCAACTTCTTCATGGAACAATTCGAAGCACAGGCACTGGACTCGGCGACTTGCAAACCTAAGGTGTGGTACAGGTACGTCGATGATACTTTCGTGGTGTGGAGCCATGGTGAAGAACAGCTCGGTGAATTCCTGAGACACTTGAACAGCCTCCATGCCAACATAACATTTACCATGGAGGTAGAAAAGGACAGGAAACTGCCATTTCTAGATGTGCTGGTCACAAGGGACGGCGAAAACCTGGGACACAGCGTGTATCGAAAACCGACACACACGGACCGATACCTCCACAAACTGTCAAACCACCACCCGAGCCAGAAAAGAGGCATGATTAGTACGCTCGTAACGAGAGCAGGACGAATATGTGAGCCTCAACACCTCAAACGAGAAATGCAACACCTGGAAACTGTTCTGAGGAGCAATGGGTACTCCACAAATTACATTAGAAGTGTAACAGAGCCAAACACTCGGCGAAGTAAGGAACCAGAAAAAGAAATGTCGGGTACGGCCTTTCTGCCATACATTCCCAGAGTGACGGACAGAATCGGCCGTATATTGCGCAAACACGGCGTAAAGACGATTTTCAAACCGACAAGGAAGATCAAAGAGTGTCTTAGATCGGCGAAGGAGAAAAGAGACCCACTTGCAATGTCGGGAATATACCGTATACCTTGCACATGCGGAAAAGTTTATGTCGGAATGACTGGACGATCCATTAACACCAGGATCAAAGAGCATAAGCGACATTGCAGGTTGGGGCAGGTGGAGAAATCGGCCGTGGCAGAACACGCACTGAATGAGACCGACCACGTAATAAAATTCGCCGACACGGAAGTTCTGGCTGTAGAGAAGCACTATCACACGCGCTTGTTCAGAGAAGCTGTAGAAATCCAAAAACACGCGAACAGTTTCAACAAGAAAGAGGAAAGCCTTAAGGTAAACGGATCCTGGCTTCCCGTACTGCAGCGAACGACCGTCGCAGATAGCAAGAGGAGAACCGCACCGGAAATGACCGCTGAGAAGCCCTCGGACGTTGGCGCGCCATGTACATATAGTCTGCGGCCGCGAGCTCGCCTCCAGTTCACCACCGGCAATGGAGGGTGAAGCTTTGACAATGCCAGCCACTCGTGCTGGCGAAACGTCAGAAAAATCATTAGATGAACGTCGGCCGAAGAACCCGAGACAGAAGCCAATAGGCAGTTTGTCTTCCTACTATCTATGTTTTGAGCGTTTCCTGTGTCACCAGTTTTACATTCCGATGCACCTCTGCAGGTTTACTGTATCCCTTGGACCTTCCCATTCACGATTAAACACAGAAATTTCATCGGAAATAAATATAAGAGACACAATGCCGACTTAAGTACAGGAAGACTGAGTCTTCCTACTGTCTATAATTTGAGCGTTTCCTGTGTCACCAGTTTTACATTCCGATGCACCTCTGCAGGTTTACTGTATCCCTTGGACCTTACCATTGACGATGAAACACAGAAAATGTATCGGAATTAAATATAAGAGACATAATGCCGACTTAAGTACAGAAGACTGAGTCTTCCTACGGTCTATGTTTTGAGCGTTTCCTGTGTCACCAATTTTACATTCCGATGCACCTCTGCAGGTTTGCTGTATCCCTTGGACTTTCCCATTGACGATGAAACACAGAAATTGCATCGGAATTAAATGTAAGAGACACAATGCCGACTTCAGTACAGGAAGACTGAGTCTTCCTACTGTCTATGTTTTGAGCGTTTCCTGTGTCACTAGTTTTCCATTCCGAAGCACCTCTGAAGGTTTACTGTAACCCTTGGACCTTCCCATTGACGATGAAACACAGAAATTGCATCGGAATTAAATATAAGAGACACAATGCCAACTTAAGTACAGGAAGACTGAGTCTTCCTACTGTCTATAATTTGAGCGTTGCCTGTGTCACCAGTTTTACATTCCGATGCACCTCTACAAGTTTACTGTATCCCTTGGACCTTCACAGTGACGATGAAACACAGAAATAGCATCGGAATTAAATATAAGAGACACAATGCCGATTTAAGTACAGGAAGACTAACTCCTCCTACTGTCTATGTTTTGAGGGTTTCCTGTGACATCAGTTTTACTTTCCGTTGCACCTCTGCAGGTTTACTATATCCCTTGGACCTTCCCATTCACGATGAAACACAGAAATTGCATCGGAATTAAATATAATAGACACAATGCCGACTTAAGTACAGGAAGACTGGGTCTTCCTACTGTCTATGTTTTGAGCGTTTCCTGTGTCACTAGTTTTACATTCCGATGCACCTCTGCAGGTTTACTGTATCCCTTGGACCTTACCATTGACGATGAAACACAGAAATTGTATCGGAATTAAATATAAGAGACATAATGCCGACTTAAGTACAGAAGACTGAGTCTTCCTACGGTCTATGTTTTGAGCGTTTCCTGTGTCACCAGTTTTACATTCTGATGCACCTCTGCAGGTTTACTGTATCCCTTGGACCTTCCCATTGACGATGAAACACAGAATTTGCATCGAAATTAAATATAAGAGACACAACGCCGACTTAAGTACAAGAAAACTGAGTCTTCTTGCGGTCTATGTTTTGAGCGTTTCCTGTGTCACCCGTTTTACAATCCGATGCACCTCTGCAGGTTTACTGTATCCCTTGGACCATCCCATTCACGATGAAACACAGAAATTTCATCGGAAATAAATATAAGAGACACAATGCCGACTTAAGTACAGGAAGACTGAGTCTTCCTACTGCCTATAAGTTGAGCGTTTCCTGTGTCACCAGTTTTACATTCCGATGCACCTCTGCAGGTTTACTGTATCCCTTGGACCTTCCCATTGACGATGAAACACAGAAATTGCATCGGAATTAAATATAAGAGACACAATGCCGACTTAAGTACAGGAAGACTGAGTCTTCCTACTGTCTATAATTTGAGCGTTTCCTGTGTCACCAGTTTTACATTCCGATGCACCTCTACAGGTTTACTGTATCCCTTGGACTTTCACAGTGACGATGAAACACAGAAATAGCATCGGAATTAAATATAAGAGACACAATGCCGATTTAAGTACAGGAAGACTAACTCCTCCTACTGTCTATGTTTTGAGCGTTTCCTGTGACATCAGTTTTACTTTCCGTTGCACCTCTGCAGGTTTACTGTATCCCTTGGACCTTACCATTGACGATGAAACACAGAAATTGTATCGGAATTAAATATAAGAGACATAATGCCGACTTAAGTACAGAAGCCTGAGTCTTCCTACGGTCTATGTTTTGAGCGTTTCCTGTGTCACCAGTTTTACATTCTGATGCACCTCTGCAGGTTTACTGTATCCCTTGGACCTTCCCATTGACGATGAAACACAGAAATTGCATCGAAATTAAATATAAGAGACACAACGCCTACTTACGTACAAGAAAACTGAGTCTTCTTGCGGTCTATGATTTGCGCGTTTCCTGTGTCACCCGTTTTACATTCCGATGCACCTCTGCCTGTTTACTGTATCCCTTGGACCTTCCCATTGTCGATGAAACACAGAAATCGCATCGGAAATAAATATAAGAGACACAATGCCGACTTAAGTACAGGAAGACTGAGTCTTCCTACTATACAAAATTGTTAAGGCTTTCGTGGCCACTTGTTGACAAACTGCCTATTGGCTTCTGTCTCGGGTTCTTCGGCCGACGTTCATCTAATGATTTTTCTGACGTTTCGCCAGCACGAGTGGCTGGCATTGTCAAAGCTTCACCCTCCATTGCCGGTGGTGAACTGGAGGCGAGCTCGCGGCCGCAGACTATATGTACCTGGCGCGCCAACGTCCGAGGGCTTCTCAGCGGTCATTTCCGGTGCGGTTCTCCTCTTGCTACCTGCGACGGTCGTTCGCTGCAGTACGGGAAGCCAGGATCCGTTTACCTTAAGGCTTTCCTCTTTCTTGTTGAAACTGTTCGCGTGTTTTTGGATTTCTACAGCTTCTCTGAACAAGCGCGTGTGATAGTGCTTCTCTACAGCCAGAACTTCCGTGTCGGCGAATTTTATTACGTGGTCGGTCTCATTCAGTGCGTGTTCTGCCACGGCCGATTTCTCCACCTGCCCCAACCTGCAATGTCGCTTATGCTCTTTGATCCTGGTGTTAATGGATCGTCCAGTCATTCCGACATAAACTTTTCCGCATGTGCAAGGTATACGGTATATTCCCGACATTGCAAGTGGGTCTCTTTTCTCCTTCGCCGATCTAAGACACTCTTTGATCTTCCTTGTCGGTTTGAAAATCGTCTTTACGCCGTGTTTGCGCAATATACGGCCGATTCTGTCCGTCACTCTGGGAATGTATGGCAGAAAGGCCGTACCCGACATTTCTTTTTCTGGTTCCTTACTTCGCCGAGTGTTTGGCTCTGTTACACTTCTAATGTAATTTGTGGAGTACCCATTGCTCCTCAGAACAGTTTCCAGGTGTTGCATTTCTCGTTTGAGGTGTTGAGGCTCACATATTCGTCCTGCTCTCGTTACGAGCGTACTAATCATGCCTCTTTTCTGGCTCGGGTGGTGGTTTGACAGTTTGTGGAGGTATCGGTCCGTGTGTGTCGGTTTTCGATACACGCTGTGTCCCAGGTTTTCGCCGTCCCTTGTGACCAGCACATCTAGAAATGGCAGTTTCCTGTCCTTTTCTACCTCCATGGTAAATGTTATGTTGGCATGGAGGCTGTTCAAGTGTCTCAGGAATTCACCGAGCTGTTCTTCACCATGGCTCCACACCACGAAAGTATCATCGACGTACCTGTACCACACCTTAGGTTTGCAAGTCGCCGAGTCCAGTGCCTGTGCTTCGAATTGTTCCATGAAGAAGTTGGCCACCACTGGACTGAGAGGACTACCCATGGCGACGCCTTCCAGCTGTTCGTAGAAATCGCCATTCCACGTGAAATAGCTCGTGGTGAGACATGCATGGAAGAGCTTTTTGATGTCTTGCGGGAATATGGAACCGATGTGCTCCAGAGCGTCGCTGAGTGGCACTTTCGTAAATAACGAAACAACATCAAAACTGACCAGGATGTCGTTTGGCGCAAGTTTCAGTTTCTTCAGCTTCTCAATGAAATGTCCTGAGTCCTTAATGTATGTGTCGGTCTTTCCCACGTGTGGCTGTAGCAGAGACGACTGGGACAAGATCGACAGCATCACTCACAGGAGCATGCAGAACGAACTCGAGCGCTGCACCGAGCGGCAAAAGAAAAAGTTTGAAAGATGCCGGAAGCAGACCGACAAGGCGATTCCCGACATGTCACACACAGTGGTCAACCTCACTGAACGACAATTGACCGAAGAGGAAGTGTCAGTCCTTCAAAAAGGAGGGAATTTCGCTATCATCCCGAGAACTATACCTATGGAGGACATCATTGCCAACACCGAAGCAGCCATTCGGACCCTTCCTTGTGAAAGGGCAGAGGAAATACGCACTGAAACAGCCAGGATACTGCGCCGAGCAAAACCACCAGCTTGCAACCTGAAGAAAGAAGAGGAACAAGCCATTAAGAATCTCAACGCCGACAAGAGTATATTGGTACTGCCTGCCGATAAGGGGAATGCGACCGTCGTAATGAAGACCGAAGGTTATGAGCAAAAGATCCGAGACCTATTAGATCCGACGACGTACCGAAAACTAAGCGCAGATCCGACGCAGCGTATCACTCGGAATACGAATCGATTAATCAAGGCGTCTTCTCTGCCGGCGGACATACAGAGAAACCTGCGCAACACAGAAGCCCTACCACCTCGGCTGTATGGATTACCCAAGATCCATAAGAACAACGTTCCACTGAGACCGATCGTTAGCGCTCCTGGCTCACCAACGTATAAACTGGCGAAACACTTGGCCTCTCTGCTACAGCCACACGTGGGAAAGACCGACACATACATTAAGGACTCAGGACATTTCATTGAGAAGCTGAAGAAACTGAAACTTGCGCCAAACGACATCCTGGTCAGTTTTGATGTTGTTTCGTTATTTACGAAAGTGCCACTCAGCGACGCTCTGGAGCACATCGGTTCCATATTCCCGCAAGACATCAAAGAGCTCTTCCATGCATGTCTCACCACGAGCTATTTCACGTGGAATGGCGATTTCTACGAACAGCTGGAAGGCGTCGCCATGGGTAGTCCTCTCAGTCCAGTGGTGGCCAACTTCTTCATGGAACAATTCGAAGCACAGGCACTGGACTCGGCGACTTGCAAACCTAAGGTGTGGTACAGGTACGTCGATGATACTTTCGTGGTGTGGAGCCATGGTGAAGAACAGCTCGGTGAATTCCTGAGACACTTGAACAGCCTCCATGCCAACATAACATTTACCATGGAGGTAGAAAAGGACAGGAAACTGCCATTTCTAGATGTGCTGGTCACAAGGGACGGCGAAAACCTGGGACACAGCGTGTATCGAAAACCGACACACACGGACCGATACCTCCACAAACTGTCAAACCACCACCCGAGCCAGAAAAGAGGCATGATTAGTACGCTCGTAACGAGAGCAGGACGAATATGTGAGCCTCAACACCTCAAACGAGAAATGCAACACCTGGAAACTGTTCTGAGGAGCAATGGGTACTCCACAAATTACATTAGAAGTGTAACAGAGCCAAACACTCGGCGAAGTAAGGAACCAGAAAAAGAAATGTCGGGTACGGCCTTTCTGCCATACATTCCCAGAGTGACGGACAGAATCGGCCGTATATTGCGCAAACACGGCGTAAAGACGATTTTCAAACCGACAAGGAAGATCAAAGAGTGTCTTAGATCGGCGAAGGAGAAAAGAGACCCACTTGCAATGTCGGGAATATACCGTATACCTTGCACATGCGGAAAAGTTTATGTCGGAATGACTGGACGATCCATTAACACCAGGATCAAAGAGCATAAGCGACATTGCAGGTTGGGGCAGGTGGAGAAATCGGCCGTGGCAGAACACGCACTGAATGAGACCGACCACGTAATAAAATTCGCCGACACGGAAGTTCTGGCTGTAGAGAAGCACTATCACACGCGCTTGTTCAGAGAAGCTGTAGAAATCCAAAAACACGCGAACAGTTTCAACAAGAAAGAGGAAAGCCTTAAGGTAAACGGATCCTGGCTTCCCGTACTGCAGCGAACGACCGTCGCAGATAGCAAGAGGAGAACCGCACCGGAAATGACCGCTGAGAAGCCCTCGGACGTTGGCGCGCCAGGTACATATAGTCTGCGGCCGCGAGCTCGCCTCCAGTTCACCACCGGCAATGGAGGGTGAAGCTTTGACAATGCCAGCCACTCGTGCTGGCGAAACGTCAGAAAAATCATTAGATGAACGTCGGACGAAGAACCCGAGACAGAAGCCAATAGGCAGTTTGTCTTCCTACTATCTATGTTTTGAGCGTTTCCTGTGTCACCAGTTTTACATTCCGATGCACCTCTGCAGGTTTACTGTATCCCTTGGACCTTCCCATTCACGATTAAACACAGAAATTTCATCGGAAATAAATATAAGAGACACAATGCCGACTTAAGTACAGGAAGACTGAGTCTTCCTACTGTCTATAATTTGAGCGTTTCCTGTGTCACCAGTTTTACATTCCGATGCACCTCTGCAGGTTTACTGTATCCTTGGACCTTACCATTGACGATGAAACACAGAAAATGTATCGGAATTAAATATAAGAGACATAATGCCGACTTAAGTACAGAAGACTGAGTCTTCCTACGGTCTATGTTTTGAGCGTTTCCTGTGTCACCAATTTTACATTCCGATGCACCTCTGCAGGTTTGCTGTATCCCTTGGACTTTCCCATTGACGATGAAACACAGAAATTGCATCGGAATTAAATGTAAGAGACACAATGCCGACTTCAGTACAGGAAGACTGAGTCTTCCTACTGTCTATGTTTTGAGCGTTTCCTGTGTCACTAGTTTTCCATTCCGAAGCACCTCTGAAGGTTTACTGTAACCCTTGGACCTTCCCATTGACGATGAAACACAGAAATTGCATCGGAATTAAATATAAGAGACACAATGCCAACTTAAGTACAGGAAGACTGAGTCTTCCTACTGTCTATTATTTGAGCGTTGCCTGTGTCACCAGTTTTACATTCCGATGCACCTCTACAAGTTTACTGTATCCCTTGGACCTTCACAGTGACGATGAAACACAGAAATAGCATCGGAATTAAATATAAGAGACACAATGCCGATTTAAGTACAGGAAGACTAACTCCTCCTACTGTCTATGTTTTGAGGGTTTCCTGTGACATCAGTTTTACTTTCCGTTGCACCTCTGCAGGTTTACTATATCCCTTGGACCTTCCCATTCACGATGAAACACAGAAATTGCATCGGAATTAAATATAAGAGACACAATGCCGACTTAAGTACTGGAAGACTGGGTCTTCCTACTGTCTATGTTTTGAGCGTTTCCTGTGTCACTAGTTTTACATTCCGATGCACCTCTGCAGGTTTACTGTATCCCTTGGACCTTACCATTGACGATGAAACACAGAAATTGTATCGGAATTAAATATAAGAGACATAATGCCGACTTAAGTACAGAAGACTGAGTCTTCCTACGGTCTATGTTTTGAGCGTTTCCTGTGTCACCAGTTTTACATTCTGATGCACCTCTGCAGGTTTACTGTATCCCTTGGACCTTCCCATTGACGATGAAACACAGAATTTGCATCGAAATTAAATATAAGAGACACAACGCCGACTTAAGTACAAGAAAACTGAGTCTTCTTGCGGTCTATGTTTTGAGCGTTTCCTGTGTCACCCGTTTTACAATCCGATGCACCTCTGCAGGTTTACTGTATCCCTTGAACCATCCCATTCACGATGAAACACAGAAATTTCATCGGAAATAAATATAAGAGACACAATGCCGACTTAAGTACAGGAAGACTGAGTCTTCCTACTGCCTATAAGTTGAGCGTTTCCTGTGTCACCAGTTTTACATTCCGATGCACCTCTGCAGGTTTACTGTATTCGTTGGACCTTACCATTGACGATGAAACACAGAAATTGTATCGGAATTAAATATAAGAGACATAATGCCGACTTAAGTACAGAAGACTGAGTCTTTCTACGGTCTATGCTTTGAGCGTTTCCTGTGTCACCAGTTTTACATTCCGATGCACCTCTGCAGGTTTACTGTACCCCTTGGACTTTCCCATTGACGATGAAACACAGAAATTGCATCGGAATTAAATGTAAGAGACACAATGCCGACTTAAGTACAGGAAGACTGAGTCTTCCTACTATTTATGTTTTGAGCGTTTCCTGTGTCACCAGTTATACATTCCGATGCACCTCTGCAGGTTTACTGTATCCCTTGGACCTTCCCATTCACGATGAAACACTGAAATTTCATCGGAAATAAATATAAGAGACACAGTGCCGACTTGAGTACAGGAAGACTGAGTCTTCCTACTGTCTATAATTTGAGCGTTTCCTGTGTCACCAGTTTTACATTCCGATGCACCTCTGCAGGTTTACTGAATCCCTTGGACCTTCCCATTGACGATGAAAATCAGAAAGTGCATCGGAATTATATATAAGAGACACAACGCTGACTTAAGTACATGAAAACTGAGCCTTCTTACGGTCTATGTTTTGAGCGTTTCCTGTGTCACCAGGTTTAAATTCCGTTGCACCTCTGCAGGTTTACTGTATCCCTTGGAACTTCCCATTAACGATGAAACACAGAAATTGCATCGGAATTAAATATTAGAGACACAGTGCCGACTTAAGAGTAGGATGACTGGATCCTCTTACTGTCTATGTTTTGAGCGTTTCCCGTGTCAACAGTTTTACATTCCGATGCACCTCTGCAGGTTTACTGTATCCCTTGGACCTTCACAGTGACGATGAATCACAGAAATTGCATCGGAATTAAATATAAGAGTCACAATGCAGACTTAAGTACTGGAAGACTAAATCCTGCTACTGTCTATGTTTTTGAGCGTTTCCTGTGTCATCAGTTTTACCTTCCGATGCACCTCTGCTTGTTAACTATATCCCTTGGACCTTCCCATTCACGATGAAACACAGAAATTTCATCGGAAATAAATATAAGAGACACAATGCCGACTTAAGTACAGGAAGACTGAGTCTTCCTACTGTCTATGATTTGAGCGTTTCCTGTGTCACCAGTTTTACATTCCGATGCACCTCTGCAGGTTTACTCTATCCCTTGGACCTTCCCATTCACGATTAAACACAGAAATTGCATCGGAATTAAATATAAGAGACTCAATGCCGACTTAAGTACAGGAAGACTGAGTCTTCCTACTGTCTATGTTTTGAGCGTTTCCTGTGTCACTAGTTATACATTCCGATGAACCTCTGCAGGTTTATTGTATCCCTTGGACCTTCCCATTGACGATGAAACACAGAAATTGCATCGGAATTAAATATAAGAGACACAATGCCGACTTAAGTACAGGAAGACTGAGCCTACTGTCTATTTTTTGAGCGTTTCCTGTGTCACCAGTTTTACATTCTGATGCACTTCTGCAGGTTTACTGTATCCCTTGGACCTTCCCATTCACGATAAAACACAGAAATTGCATCGCAATTAAATATAAGAGACACAATGCCGACTTAAGTACAGGAAGACTGAGTCTTCCTACTATTTATGTTTTGAGCGTTTCCTGTGTCACCAGTTATACATTCCGATGCACCTCTGCAGGTTTACTGTATCCCTTGGACCTTCCCATTCACGATGAAACACTGAAATTTCATCGGAAATAAATATAAGAGACACAGTGCCGACTTGAGTACAGGAAGACTGAGTCTTCCTACTGTCTATAATTTGAGCGTTTCCTGTGTCACCAGTTTTACATTCCGATGCACCTCTGCAGGTTTACTGAATCCCTTGGACCTTCCCATTGACGATGAAAATCAGAAAGTGCATCGGAATTATATATAAGAGACACAACGCTGACTTAAGTACATGAAAACTGAGCCTTCTTACCGTCTATGTTTTGAGCGTTTCCTGTGTCACCAGGTTTAAATTCCGATGCACCTCTGCAGGTTTACTGTATCCCTTGGAACTTCCCATTAACGATGAAACACAGAAATTGCATCGGAATTAAATATTAGAGACACAGTGCCGACTTAAGAGTAGGATGACTGGATCCTCTTACTGTCTATGTTTTGAGCGTTTCCCGTGTCAACAGTTTTACATTCCGATGCACCTCTGCAGGTTTACTGTATCCCTTGGACCTTCACAGTGACGATGAATCACAGAAATTGCATCGGAATTAAATATAAGAGTCACAATGCAGACTTAAGTACTGGAAGACTAAATCCTGCTACTGTCTATGTTTTTGAGCGTTTCCTGTGTCATCAGTTTTACCTTCCGATGCACCTCTGCTTGTTAACTATATCCCTTGGACATTCCCATTCACGATGAAACACAGAAATTTCATCGGAAATAAATATAAGAGACACAATGCCGACTTAAGTACAGGAAGACTGAGTCTTCCTACTGTCTATGATTTGAGCGTTTCCTGTGTCACCAGTTTTACATTCCGATGCACCTCTGCAGGTTTACTCTATCCCTTGGACCTTCCCATTCACGATTAAACAAAGAAATTGCATCGGAATTAAATATAAGAGACTCAATGCCGACTTAAGTACAGGAAGACTGAGTCTTCCTACTGTCTATGTTTTGAGCGTTTCCTGTGTCACTAGTTATACATTCCGATGAACCTCTGCAGGTTTATTGTATCCCTTGGACCTTCCCATTGACGATGAAACACAGAAATTGCATCGGAATTAAATATAAGAGACACAATGCCGACTTAAGTACAGGAAGACTGAGCCTACTGTCTATTTTTTGAGCGTTTCCTGTGTCACCAGTTTTACATTCTGATGCACTTCTGCAGGTTTACTGTATCCCTTGGACCTTCCCATTCACGATAAAACACAGAAATTGCATCGCAATTAAATATAAGAGACACAATGCCGACTTAAGTACAGGAAGACTGAGTCTTCCTACTTTCTGTTTTTTGAGTGTTTCCTGTGTCACCAGTTTTGCATTCCAATGTGCCTCTGCAGGTTTACTGTATCCATTGGACCTTCCCATTGACGATGAAACACAGAAATTGCATCGGAATTAAATATAAGAGACACAATGCAGACATAAGTACAGGAAGACTGAGTCTTCCTACTGTCTATGTTGTGAGCGTTTCCTGTGTCACCATTTTTACATTCTGAAGCACCTCTGCAGGTTTACTGTACCCCTTGGACATTCCCATTGACGATGAAACACAGAAATTGTATCGGAATTAAATATAAGAGACACAATGCCGACTTAAGTACACGAAGACTGAGTCTTCCTACTGTCTATGTTTTGAGCGTTTCCTGTGTCACCGGTTTTACATTCTGATGCACCTCTGCAGGTTTACTGTATCCCTTGGACCTTCCCATTGACGATGAAACACAGAAATTGCATCGAAATTAAATATAAGAGAAACAATGCCGACTTAACTACAGGAAGATGAGTCTTCCTACTGTCTATAATTTGAGCGTTTCCTGTGTCACCAGTTTTACATTCTGATGCACCTCTGCAGGTTTACTGTATCCCTTGGACATTACCATTGACGATGAAACACAGAAATTGCATCGGAATTAAATATAAGAGACACAATGCCGACTTAAGTACAGGATGACTGAGTCTTCCTACTGTCTATAATTTGAGCGTTTCCTGTGTCACCAGTTTTACATTCCGATGCACCTCTACAGGTTTACTGTATCCCTTGGACCTTCACAGTTACGATGAAACACAGAAGTTACATCGGAATTAAATATAAGAGACACAATGACGACTTAAGTACAAGACAACAGTCTTCTTACAGTCAATGTTTTGATGGTTTCCTGTGTCACCAGTTTTACATTCCGATGCACCTCTGCATGTTTACTGTATCCCCTGGACCTTCCCATTGGCGATGAAACACACAAATTGCATCCAAATTAAATATAAGATACACAATGCCGACTTAAGTACAGGAAGACTAAATCCTGCTACTGTCTATGTTTTGAGCGTATCCTGTGTCATCAGTTTTACTTTACGATGCACCTCTGCAGGTTTACTATATCCCTTGGACCTTCCCATTGACGATGAAACACAGAAATTTCATCGGAAATAAATATAAGAGACACAATGCCGACTTATGTACAGGAAGACTGAGTCCTCCTACTGTCTATGTTTTGAGCGTCCCTGTGTCACTAGTTATACATTCCGTTGCACCTCTTCAGGTTTACTGTATCCCTAGGACCTTCCCATTGACGATGAAACACAGAAATTGCATCGGAATTAAATATAAGAGACACAATGCCGACTTAAGTACAAGAAGACTGAGTCTTCCTACTGTCTGTGTTGTGAGCGTTACCTGTGTCACCATTTTTACATTCTGATGCACCTCTGCAGGATTACTGTACCCCTTGGACCTTCCCATTGACGATGAAACACAGAAATTGCATCGGAATTAAATATAAGAGAAACAATGCCGACCTATGTACAGGAAGACTGAGTCTTCCTACTGTCTATAATTTGAGCGTTTCCTGTGTCACCAGTTTTACATTCCGATGCACCTCTACAGGTTTACTGTATCCCATGGACCTTCACAGTGACGATGAAACACAGAAATAGCATCGGAATTAAATATAAGAGACACAATGCCGACTTAAGTACAGGATGACTAAGTCTTCCTACTGCCTATGTTTTCAGTGTTTCCTGTGTCATCAGTTTTACTTTCCGATGCACCTCTGCAGGTTTACTATATCCCTTGGACCTTCCCATTCACGATGAAACACAGAAATTGCATCGGAAATAAATATAAGAGACACAATGTCGACTTAAGTACAGGAAGACTGAGTCTTCCTACTGTCTATGATTTGAGGGTTTCCTGTGTCACGAGTTTTACATTCCGATGCACCTCTGCAGGTTTACTGTATCCCTTGGACCTTCCCATTGACGATGAAACACTGAAATTTCATCGGAAATAAATATAAGAGACACAATGCCGACTTGAGTACAGGAAGACTGAGTCTTCCTACTGTCTATAATTTGAGCGTTTCCTGTGTCACCAGTTTTACATTCCGATGCACCTCTGCAGGTTTACTGTATCCCTTGGACCTTCCCATTGACGATGAAAATCAGAAAGTGCATCGGAATTATATATAAGAGACACAACGCTGACTTAAGTACATGAAAACTGAGCCTTCTTACGGTCTATGTTTTGAGCGTTTCCTGTGTCACCAGGTTTAAATTCCGATGCACCTCTGCAGGTTTACTGTATCCCTTGGAACTTCCCATTAACGATGAAACACAGAAATTTCATCGGAAATAAATATAAGAGACACAATGCCGACTTAAGTACAGGAAGACTGAGTCTTCCTACTGTCTATGATTTGAGCGTTTCCTGTGTCACCAGTTTTACATTCCGATGCACCTCTGCAGGTTGACTGTATCCCTTGGACCTTCCCATTGACGATGAAACACAGAAATTGCATCGGAATTAAATATAAGAGACTCAATGCCGACTTAAGTACAGGAAGACTGAGTCTTCCTACTGTCTATGTTTTGAGCGTTTCCTGTGTCACTAGTTATACATTCCGATGAACCTCTGCAGGTTTATTGTATCCCTTGGACCTTCCCATTGACGATGAAACACAGAAATTGCATCGGAATTAAATATAAGAGACACAATGCAGACTTAAGTACAGGAAGACTGAGTCTTCCTACTGTCTATGTTGTGAGCGTTTCCTGTGTCACCATTTTTACATTCTGAAGCACCTCTGCAGGTTTACTGTACCCCTTGGACATTCCCATTGACGATGAAACACAGAAATTGTATCGGAATTAAATATAAGAGACACAATGCCGACTTAAGTACACGAAGACTGAGTCTTCCTACTGTCTATGTTTTGAGCGTTTCCTGTGTCACCGGTTTTACATTCTGATGCACCTCTGCAGGTTTACTGTATCCCTTGGACCTTCCCATTGACGATGAAACACAGAAATTGCATCGAAATTAAATATAAGAGAAACAATGCCGACTTAACTACAGGAAGATGAGTCTTCCTACTGTCTATAATTTGAGCGTTTCCTGTGTCACCAGTTTTACATTCTGATGCACCTCTGCAGGTTTACTGTATCCCTTGGACATTACCATTGACGATGAAACACAGAAATTGCATCGGAATTAAATATAAGAGACACAATGCCGACTTAAGTACAGGATGACTGAGTCTTCCTACTGTCTATAATTTGAGCGTTTCCTGTGTCACCAGTTTTACATTCCGATGCACCTCTACAGGTTTACTGTATCCCTTGGACCTTTACAGTTACGATGAAACACAGAAGTTACATCGGAATTAAATATAAGAGACACAATGACGACTTAAGTACAAGACAACAGTCTTCTTGCAGTCAATGTTTTGAGCGTTTCCTGTGTCACCAGTTTTACATTCCGATGCACCTCTGCATGTTTACTGTATCCCTTGGACCTTCCCATTGGCGATGAAACACACAAATTGCATCCAAATTAAATATAAGATACACAATGCCGACTTAAGTACAGGAAGACTAAATCCTGCTACTGTCTATGTTTTGAGCGTATCCTGTGTCATCAGTTTTACTTTACGATGCACCTCTGCAGGTTTACTATATCCCTTGGACCTTCCCATTGACGATGAAACACAGAAATTTCATCGGAAATAAATATAAGAGACACAATGCCGACTTAAGTACAGGAAGACTGAGCCTACTGTCTATTTTTTGAGCGTTTCCTGTGTCACCAGTTTTACATTCTGATGCACTTCTGCAGGTTTACTGTATCCCTTGGACCTTCCCATTCACGATAAAACACAGAAATTGCATCGCAATTAAATATAAGAGACACAATGCCGACTTAAGTACAGGAAGACTGAGTCTTCCTACTTTCTGTTTTTTGAGTGTTTCCTGTGTCACCAGTTTTGCATTCCAATGTGCCTCTGCAGGTTTACTGTATCCATTGGACCTTCCCATTGACGATGAAACACAGAAATTGCATCGGAATTAAATATAAGAGACACAATGCAGACTTAAGTACAGGAAGACTGAGTCTTCCTACTGTCTATGTTGTGAGCGTTTCCTGTGTCACCATTTTTACATTCTGAAGCACCTCTGCAGGTTTACTGTACCCCTTGGACATTCCCATTGACGATGAAACACAGAAATTGTATCGGAATTAAATATAAGAGACACAATGCCGACTTAAGTACACGAAGACTGAGTCTTCCTACTGTCTATGTTTTGAGCGTTTCCTGTGTCACCGGTTTTACATTCTGATGCACCTCTGCAGGTTTACTGTATCCCTTGGACCTTCCCATTGACGATGAAACACAGAAATTGCATCGAAATTAAATATAAGAGAAACAATGCCGACTTAACTACAGGAAGATGAGTCTTCCTACTGTCTATAATTTGAGCGTTTCCTGTGTCACCAGTTTTACATTCTGATGCACCTCTGCAGGTTTACTGTATCCCTTGGACATTACCATTGACGATGAAACACAGAAATTGCATCGGAATTAAATATAAGAGACACAATGCCGACTTAAGTACAGGATGACTGAGTCTTCCTACTGTCTATAATTTGAGCGTTTCCTGTGTCACCAGTTTTACATTCCGATGCACCTCTACAGGTTTACTGTATCCCTTGGACCTTCACAGTTACGATGAAACACAGAAGTTACATCGGAATTAAATATAAGAGACACAATGACGACTTAAGTACAAGACAACAGTCTTCTTACAGTCAATGTTTTGATGGTTTCCTGTGTCACCAGTTTTACATTCCGATGCACCTCTGCATGTTTACTGTATCCCTTGGACCTTCCCATTGGCGATGAAACACACAAATTGCATCCAAATTAAATATAAGATACACAATGCCGACTTAAGTACAGGAAGACTAAATCCTGCTACTGTCTATGTTTTGAGCGTATCCTGTGTCATCAGTTTTACTTTACGATGCACCTCTGCAGGTTTACTATATCCCTTGGACCTTCCCATTGACGATGAAACACAGAAATTTCATCGGAAATAAATATAAGAGACACAATGCCGACTTATGTACAGGAAGACTGAGTCCTCCTACTGTCTATGTTTTGAGCGTCCCTGTGTCACTAGTTATACATTCCGTTGCACCTCTTCAGGTTTACTGTATCCCTAGGACCTTCCCATTGACGATGAAACACAGAAATTGCATCGGAATTAAATATAAGAGACACAATGCCGACTTAAGTACAAGAAGACTGAGTCTTCCTACTGTCTGTGTTGTGAGCGTTACCTGTGTCACCATTTTTACATTCTGATGCACCTCTGCAGGATTACTGTACCCCTTGGACTTTCCCATTGACGATGAAACACAGAAATTGCATCGGAATTAAATATAAGAGAAACAATGCCGACCTATGTACAGGAAGACTGAGTCTTCCTACTGTCTATAATTTGAGCGTTTCCTGTGTCACCAGTTTTACATTCCGATGCACCTCTACAGGTTTACTGTATCCCATGGACCTTCACAGTGACGATGAAACACAGAAATAGCATCGGAATTAAATATAAGAGACACAATGCCGACTTAAGTACAGGATGACTAAGTCTTCCTACTGCCTATGTTTTCAGTGTTTCCTGTGTCATCAGTTTTACTTTCCGATGCACCTCTGCAGGTTTACTATATCCCTTGGACCTTCCCATTCACGATGAAACACAGAAATTGCATCGGAAATAAATATAAGAGACACAATGCCGACTTAAGTACAGGAAGACTGAGTCTTCCTACTGTCTATGATTTGAGGGTTTCCTGTGTCACGAGTTTTACATTCCGATGCACCTCTGCAGGTTTACTGTATCCCTTGGACCTTCCCATTGACGATGAAACACTGAAATTTCATCGGAAATAAATATAAGAGACACAATGCCGACATGAGTACAGGAAGACTGAGTCTTCCTACTGTCTATAATTTGAGCGTTTCCTGTGTCACCAGTTTTACATTCCGATGCACCTCTGCAGGTTTACTGTATCCCTTGGACCTTCCCATTGACGATGAAAATCAGAAAGTGCATCGGAATTATATATAAGAGACACAACGCTGACTTAAGTACATGAAAACTGAGCCTTCTTACGGTCTATGTTTTGAGCGTTTCCTGTGTCACCAGGTTTAAATTCCGATGCACCTCTGCAGGTTTACTGTATCCCTTGGAACTTCCCATTAACGATGAAACACAGAAATTGCATCGGAATTAAATATTATAGACACAGTGCCGACTTAAGAGTAGGATGACTGGATCTTCTTACTGTCTATGTTTTGAGCGTTTCCCGTGTCAACAGTTTTACATTCCGATGCACCTCTGCAGGTTTACTGTATCCCTTGGACCTTCACAGTGACGATGAATCACAGAAATTGCATCGGAATTAAATATAAGAGTCACAATGCAGACTTAAGTACTGGAAGACTAAATCCTGCTACTGTCTATGTTTTCGAGCGTTTCCTGTGTCATCAGTTTTACCTTCCGATGCACCTCTGCTTGTTAACTATATCCCTTGGACCTTCCCATTCACGATGAAACACAGAAATTTCATCGGAAATAAATATAAGAGACACAACGCCGACTTAAGTACAAGAAAACTGAGTCTTCTTGCGGTCTATGTTTTCAGCGTTTCCTGTGTCACCCGTTTTACATTCCGATGCACCTCTGCCTGTTTACTGTATCCCTTGGACCTTCCCATTGTCGATGAAACACAGAAATCGCATCGGAAATAAATATAAGAGACACAATGCCGACTTGAGTACAGGAAGACTGAGTCTTCCTACTGTCTATAATTTGAGCGTTTCCTGTGTCACCAGTTTTACATTCCGATGCACCTCTGCAGGTTTACTGTATCCCTTGGACCTTCCCATTGACGATGAAAATCAGAAAGTGCATCGGAATTATATATAAGAGACACAACGCTGACTTAAGTACATGAAAACTGAGCCTTCTTACGGTCTATGTTTTGAGCGTTTCCTGTGTCACCAGGTTTAAATTCCGATGCACCTCTGCAGGTTTACTGTATCCTTGGAACTTCCCATTAACGATGAAACACAGAAATTGCATCGGAATTAAATATTAGAGACACAGTGCCGACTTAAGAGTAGGATGACTGGATCTTCTTACTGTCTATGTTTTGAGCGTTTCCCGTGTCAACAGTTTTACATTCCGATGCACCTCTGCAGGTTTACTGTATCCCTTGGACCTTCACAGTGACGATGAATCACAGAAATTGCATCGGAATTAAATATAAGAGTCACAATGCAGACTTAAGTACTGGAAGACTAAATCCTGCTACTGTCTATGTTTTTGAGCGTTTCCTGTGTCATCAGTTTTACCTTCCGATGCACCTCTGCTTGTTAACTATATCCCTTGGACCTTCCCATTCACGATGAAACACAGAAATTTCATCGGAAATAAATATAAGAGACACAATGCCGACTTAAGTACAGGAAGACTGAGTCTTCCTACTGTCTATGATTTGAGCGTTTCCTGTGTCACCAGTTTTACATTCCGATGCACCTCTGCAGGTTTACTGTATCCCTTGGACCTTCCCATTGACGATGAAACACAGAAATTGCATCGGAATTAAATATAAGAGACTCAATGCCGACTTAAGTACAGGAAGACTGAGTCTTCCTACTGTCTATGTTTTGAGCGTTTCCTGTGTCACTAGTTATACATTCCGATGAACCTCTGCAGGTTTATTGTATCCCTTGGACCTTCCCATTGACGATGAAACACAGAAATTGCATCGGAATTAAATATAAGAGACACAATGCCGACTTAAGTACAGGAAGACTGAGCCTACTGTCTATTTTTTGAGCGTTTCCTGTGTCACCAGTTTTACATTCTGATGCACTTCTGCAGGTTTACTGTATCCCTTGGACCTTCCCATTCACGATAAAACACAGAAATTGCATCGCAATTAAATATAAGAGACACAATGCCGACTTAAGTACAGGAAGACTGAGTCTTCCTACTTTCTGTTTTTTGAGTGTTTCCTGTGTCACCAGTTTTGCATTCCAATGTGCCTCTGCAGGTTTTCTGTATCCATTGGACCTTCCCATTGACGATGAAACACAGAAATTGCATCGGAATTAAATATAAGAGACACAATGCCGACTTAAGTACAGGAAGACTGAGTCTTCCTACTGTCTATGTTGTGAGCGTTTCCTGTGTCACCATTTTTACATTCTGAAGCACCTCTGCAGGTTTACTGTACCCCTTGGACATTCCCATTGACGATGAAACACAGAAATTGTATCGGAATTAAATATAAGAGACACAATGCCGACTTAAGTACACGAAGACTGAGTCTTCCTACTGTCTATGTCTTGAGCGTTTCCTGTGTCACCGGTTTTACATTCTGATGCACCTCTGCAGGTTTACTGTATCCCTTGGACCTTCCCATTGACGATGAAACACAGAAATTGCATCGAAATTAAATATAAGAGAAACAATGCCGACTTAACTACAGGAAGATGAGTCTTCCTACTGTCTATAATTTGAGCGTTTCCTGTGTCACCAGTTTTACATTCTGATGCACCTCTGCAGGTTTACTGTATCCCTTGGACATTACCATTGACGATGAAACACAGAAATTGCATCGGAATTAAATATAAGAGACACAATGCCGACTTAAGTACAGGATGACTGAGTCTTCCTACTGTCTATAATTTGAGCGTTTCCTGTGTCACCAGTTTTACATTCCGATGCACCTCCACAGGTTTACTGTATCCCTTGGACCTTCATAGTTACGATGAAACACAGAAGTTACATCGGAATTAAATATAAGAGACACAATGACGACTTAAGTACAAGACAACAGTCTTCTTACAGTCAATGTTTTGAGCGTTTCCTGTGTCACCAGTTTTACATTCCGATGCACCTCTGCATGTTTACTGTATCCCTTGGACCTTCCCATTGGCGATGAAACACACAAATTGCATCCAAATTAAATATAAGATACACAATGCCGACTTAAGTACAGGAAGACTAAATCCTGCTACTGTCTATGTTTTGAGCGTATCCTGTGTCATCAGTTTTACTTTACCATGCTCCTCTGCAGGTTTACTATATCCCTTGGACCTTCCCATTGACGATGAAACACAGAAATTTCATCGGAAATAAATATAAGAGACACAATGCCGACTTATGTACAGGAAGACTGAGTCCTCCTACTGTCTATGTTTTGAGCGTCCCTGTGTCACTAGTTATACATTCCGTTGCACCTCTTCAGGTTTACTATATGCCTAGGACCTTCCCATTGACGATGAAACTTAGAAATTGCATCGGAATTAAATATAAGAGACACAATGCCGACTTAAGTACAAGAAGACTGAGTCTTCCTACTGTCTATGTTGTGAGCGTTTCCTGTGTCACCATTTTACATTCTGATGCACCTCTGCAGGATTACTGTACCCCTTGGACCTTCCCATTGACGATGAAACACAGAAATTGCATCGGAATTAAATATAAGAGAAACAATGCCGACCTATGTACAGGAAGACTGAGTCTTCCTACTGTCTATAATTTGAGCGTTTCCTGTGTCACCAGTTTTACATTCCGATGCACCTCTACAGGTTTACTGTATCCCATGGACCTTCACAGTGACGATGAAACACAGAAATAGCATCGGAATTAAATATAAGAGACACAATGCCGACTTAAGTACAGGAAGACTAAGTCTTCCTACTGCCTATGTTTTCAGTGTTTCCTGTGTCATCAGTTTTACTTTCCGATGCACCTCTGCAGGTTTACTATATCCCTTGGACCTTCCCATTCACGATGAAACACAGAAATTGCATCGGAAATAAATATAAGAGACACAATGCCGACTTAAGTACAGGAAGACTGAGTCTTCCTACTGTCTATGATTTGAGGGTTTCCTGTGTCACGAGTTTTACATTCCGATGCACCTCTGCGGGTTTACTGTATCCCTTGGACCTTCCCATTGACGATGAGACACAGAAATTGCATCGGAATTAAATATAAGAGACACAATGCCGACTTAAGTACAGGAAAACTGAGTCTTCTTGCGGTCTATGCTTTGAGCGTTTCCTGTGTCACCCGTTTTACATTCCGATGCACCTCTGCCTGTTTACTGTATCCCTTGGACCTTCCCACTGTCGATGAAACACAGAAATCGCATCGGAAATAAATATAAGAGAGACAATGCCGACTTAAGTACAGGAAGACTGAGTCTTCCTACTGTCTATAATTTGAGCGTTTCCTGTGTCACCAGTTTTACATTCCGATGCACCTCTGCAGGTTTACTGTATCCCTTGGACCTTACCATATGATGAAACACAGAAATTGTATCGGAATTAAATATAAGAGACATACTGCCGACTTAAGTACAGAAGACTGAGTCTTCCTACGGTCTATGTTTTGAGCGTTTCCTGTGTCACCAATTTTACATTCCGATGCACCTCTGCAGGTTTACTGTATCCCTTGGACTTTCCCATTGACGATGAAACACAGAAATAGCATCGGAATTAAATATAAGAGACACAATGCCGATTTAAGTACAGGAAGACTATCTCCTCCTACTGTCTATGTTTTGAGCGTTTCCTGTGACATCAGTTTTACTTTCCGTTGCACCTCTGCAGGTTTACTATATCCCTTGGACCTTCCCATTCACGATGAAACACAGAAATTGCATCGGAATTAAATATAAGTGACACAATGCCGACTTAAGTACAGGAAGACTGGGTCTTCCTACTGTCTATGATTTGAACGTTTCCTGTGTCACTAGTTTTACATTCCGATGCACCTCTGCAGGTTTACTGTATCCCTTGGACCTTACCATTGACGATGAAACACAGAAATTGTATCGGAATTAAATATAAGAGACATAATGCCGACTTAAGTACAGAAGACTGAGTCTTCCTACGGTCTATGTTTTGAGCGTTTCCTGTGTCACCAGTTTTACATTCTGATGCACCTCTGCAGGTTTACTGTATCCCTTGGACCTTCCCATTGACGATGAAACACAGAATTTGCATCGAAATTAAATATAAGAGACACAACGCCGACTTAAGTACAAGAAAACTGAGTCTTCTTGCGGTCTATGTTTTCAGCGTTTCCTGTGTCACCCGTTTTACATTCCGATGCACCTCTGCCTGTTTACTGTATCCCTTGGACCTTCCCATTGTCGATGAAACACAGAAATCGCATCGGAAATAAATATAAGAGACACAATGCCGACTTAAGTACAGGAAGACTGAGTCTTACTACTATCTATGTTTTGAGCGTCTCCTGTGTCACCAGTTATACATTCCGATGAACCTCTGCAGGTTTACTGTATCCCTTGGACCTTCCCATTCACGATGAAACACAGAAATTTCATCGGAAATAAATATAAGAGACACAATGCCGACTTAAGTACAGGAAGACTGAGTCTTCCTACTGCCTATAATTTGAGCGTTTCCTGTGTCACCAGTTTTACATTCCGATGCACCTCTGCAGGTTTACTGTATTCCTTGGACCTTCCCATTCACGATAAAACACAGAAATTGCATCGCAATTAAATATAAGAGACACAATGCCGACTTAAGTACAGGAAGACTGAGTCTTCCTACTTTCTGTTTTTTGAGTGTTTCCTGTGTCACCAGTTTTGCATTCCAATGTGCCTCTGCAGGTTTACTGTATCCATTGGACCTTCCCATTGACGATGAAACACAGAAATTGCATCGGAATTAAATATAAGAGACACAATGCCGACTTAAGTACAGGAAGACTGAGTCTTCCTACTGTCTATGTTGTGAGCGTTTCCTGTGTCACCATTTTTACATTCTGAAGCACCTCTGCAGGTTTACTGTACCCCTTGGACATTCCCATTGACGATGAAACACAGAAATGGTATCGGAATTAAATATAAGAGACACAATGCCGACTTAAGTACACGAAGACTGAGTCTTCCTACTGTCTATAATTTGAGCGTTTCCTGTGTCACCAGTTTTACATTCCGATGCACCTCTACAGGTTTACTGTATCCCTTGGACCTTCACAGTTACGATGAAACACAGAAGTTACATCGGAATTAAATATAAGAGACACAATGACGACTTAAGTACAAGACAACAGTCTTCTTACAGTCAATGTTTTGAGCGTTTCCTGTGTCACCAGTTTTACATTCCGATGCACCTCTGCATGTTTACTGTATCCCTTGGACCTTCCCATTGGCGATGAAACACACAAATTGCATCCAAATTAAATATAAGATACACAATGCCGACTTAAGTTCAGGAAGACTAAATCCTGCTACTGTCTATGTTTTGAGCGTATCCTGTGTCATCAGTTTTACTTTACGATGCACCTCTGCAGGTTTACTATATCCCTTGGACCTTCCCATTGACGATGAAACACAGAAATTTCATCGGAAATAAATATAAGAGACACAATGCCGACTTATGTACAGGAAGACTGAGTCCTCCTACTGTCTATGTTTTGAGCGTCCCTGTGTCACTAGTTATACATTCCGTAGCACCTCTTCAGGTTTACTGTATCCCTAGGACCTTCCCATTGACGATGAAACACAGAAATTGCATCGGAATTAAATATAAGAGACACAATGCCGACTTAAGTACAAGAAGACTGAGTCTTCCTACTGTCTATGTTGTGAGCGTTTCCTGTGTCACCATTTTTACATTCTGATGCACCTCTGCAGGATTACTGTACCCCTTGGACCTTCCCATTGACGATGAAACACAGAAATTGCATCGGAATTAAATATAAGAGAAACAATGCCGACCTATGTACAGGAAGACTGAGTCTTCCTACTGTCTATAATTTGAGCGTTTCCTGTGTCAGCAGTTTTACATTCCGATGCACCTCTGCGGGTTTACTGTATCCCTTGGACCTTCCCATTGACGATGAGACACAGAAATTGCATCGGAATTAAATATAAGAGACACAATGCCGACTTAAGTACAAGAAAACTGAGTCTTCTTGCGGTCTATGCTTTGAGCGTTTCCTGTGTCACCCGTTTTACATTCCGATGCACCTCTGCCTGTTTACTGTATCCCTTGGACCTTCCCATTGTCGATGAAACACAGAAATCGCATCGGAAATAAATATAAGAGAGACAATGCCGACTTAAGTACAGGAAGACTGAGTCTTCCTACTATCTATGTTTTGAGCGTTTCCTGTGTCACCAGTTTTACAGTCCGATGCACCTCTGCAGGTTTACTGTATCCCTTGGACCTTCCCATTCACGATTAAACACAGAAATTTCATCGGAAATAAATATAAGAGACACAATGCCGACTTAAGTACAGGAAGACTGAGTCTTCCTACTGTCTATAATTTGAGCGTTTCCTGTGTCACCAGTTTTACATTCCGATGCACCTCTGCAGGTTTACTGTATCCCTTGGACCTTACCATTGATGATGAAACACAGAAATTGTATCGGAATTAAATATAAGAGACATACTGCCGACTTAAGTACAGAAGACTGAGTCTTCCTACGGTCTATGTTTTGAGCGTTTCCTGTGTCACCAATTTTACATTCCGATGCACCTCTGCAGGTATACTGTATCCCTTGGACTTTCCCATTGACGATGAAACACAGAAATTGCATCGGAATTAAATGTAAGAGACACAATGCCGACTTCAGTACAGGAAGACTGAGTCTTCCTACTATCTATGTTTTGAGCGTCTCCTGTGTCACCAGTTATACATTCCGATGCACCTCTGCAGGTTTACTGTATCCCTTGGACCTTCCCATTCACGATGAAACACAGAAATTTCATCGGAAATAAATATAAGAGACACAATGCCGACTTAAGTACAGGAAGACTGAGTCTTCCTACTGCCTATAATTTGAGCGTTTCCTGTGTCACCAGTTTTACATTCCGATGCACCTCTGCAGGTTTACTGTATTCCTTGGACCTTCCCATTCACGATAAAACACAGAAATTGCATCGCAATTAAATATAAGAGACACAATGCCGACTTAAGTACAGGAAGACTGAGTCTTCCTACTTTCTGTTTTTTGAGTGTTTCCTGTGTCACCAGTTTTGCATTCCAATGTGCCTCTGGAGGTTTACTGTATCCATTGGACCTTCCCATTGACGATGAAACACAGAAATTGCATCGGAATTAAATATAAGAGACACAATGCCGACTTAAGTACAGGAAGACTGAGTCTTCCTACTGTCTATGTTGTGAGCGTTTCCTGTGTCACCATTTTTACATTCTGAAGCACCTCTGCAGGTTTACTGTACCCCTTGGACATTCCCATTGACGATGAAACACAGAAATTGTATCGGAATTAAATATAAGAGACACAATGCCGACTTAAGTACACGAAGACTGGGTCTTCCTACTGTCTATGTTTTGAGCGTTTCCTGTGTCACCGGTTTTACATTCTGATGCACCTCTGCAGGTTTACTGTATCCCTTGGACCTTCCCATTGACGATGAAACACAGAAATTGCATCGAAATTAAATATAAGAGAAACAATGCCGACTTAACTACAGGAAGATGAGTCTTCCTACTGTCTATAATTTGAGCGTTTCCTGTGTCACCAGTTTTACATTCTGATGCACCTCTGCAGGTTTACTGTATCCCTTGGACATTACCATTGACGATGAAACACAGAAATTGCATCGGAATTAAATATAAGAGACACAATGCCGACTTAAGTACAGGATGACTGAGTCTTCCTACTGTCTATAATTTGAGCGTTTCCTGTGTCACCAGTTTTACATTCCGATGCACCTCTACAGGTTTACTGTATCCCTTGGACCTTCACAGTTACGATGAAACACAGAAGTTACATCGGAATTAAATATAAGAGACACAATGACGACTTAAGTACAAGACAACAGTCTTCTTACAGTCAATGTTTTGAGCGTTTCCTGTGTCACCAGTTTTACATTCCGATGCACCTCTGCATGTTTACTGTATCCCTTGGACATTCCCATTGGCGATGA